>NC_041039.1:15431005-16681005 GCF_900634625.1 Parambassis ranga | reverse complement strand
CGTCCACGTGTTTCTACATATCCCTCTTACTCTCTCGTCTGTCCATTGCGGTGTCGAAGCAGTACGGTGTAATATTGTTAGGCCTCTACTACTCAGTAGCTTGACAGCAATGATGTCTCTGTTCTAAAAGCTGCAACGTCTCCTCGCTCGCAACACAATCAGTGTTAATCAGCTGGAAGTCTCAGTGCTGATCTGAGGTGTGGGGACTTTTATTTTTTTACAGTGTAAAAACTGTAGAAGCAAAGTTAAAAAGAAATCGACAAACCTCCCGGTCAGATATCTTTGAGCTGATATTTGATGGGAAGGTGTTTGTGGTGTGTGTCTGAGCTGTCCATATTCTGGCATTCTGCAAAATATTAAAACAATGAAAAAAGAAAAACGTGAATGTACCTGTCACTGGAAGGCATGCCCTGCTTTCTCTGGTTGTTTTTGTTCCTCTTTTATACAGTGTATGTATACTATTTATGATCATGCTTTTTGGGGATGTACATTGGTTTAAAAGGATATATTATCCTGTGTACGGCCCATTATCTACTATTAATCATGGTGGCAACATTTTAAAGGGCCACGGTCAGTAGTTGTTTTTTTTGTGCTATAAAGCAAAAGAAAGAAGAAAAAGACAAAGTAAAGCATTGTGTCGGTCTGTGTGTCTGCACCACTCTGGACATGGTTATGTATGTATAAGGTGCAGTTTGTGTTATATTTCTTTTTCTTTTTTTAATAATATAAACATGTTCTATGGTTGTAAGGAAAAAAAGACTTTATGGGGGAATTCATCTGCTTATTAAAAAAGCAAAACATCAGCCAAACACGGAGCAGTTGTGTGATCTTTGATGAAATGACTGGATCTGACTTTGAATCAAATCAAGCTTCTTCAGGTCAGGACCACTAACTTGTTTTTACCCACAATCCACTGGGAGCATCTCTGCCAGCTCGCCATATGGAATTCAGATTAAAACAAATCTTAGTAAAGACTCTGAGGAAGGAGCAGACATGGTTGGTTTTAGAAGATGTGATTGGTTGACAGAGAAACATGAGAACAGTTCATAATAATATAGAATGGACAGTGACATGAAGGCTGGAGTCTCAGATGATGATGTGATCGTAGACACAAAGGGCCTGGATGTATAAAGGGGGACGACTGGCTCAGCTGTCTTCAGCTTTCTGTGGCTGCTGTCTGTTACATGGAGGCGCTGGTTGGAGCAGAGTGGAGCACGGGTGAAAGAACAGAGACCAGACTGGACCAAGGGCAAAGGTCACTCTGAGCACAGGGAGCTGAGCAGAGCAACATTCAGCCCAGGTATTACGGTACAGTTATTACGGTACAATCTAAGAGACATGAGAGGAGCAGCAGGTTTAAGTGATGGTTTGTCTCAACCTAACGATCTCTGCTCGATGCTCACACACAGCCACTGGGGGCAGCGCAGGAGCAGTGGGCTGTGGAACAAATTAAATATATGAATGGAGAAACATATTCAAACCAATTTCGCTGTTTTTAATTAAAAAAATATTTAATTTCATTTTCGTTTATACTTGTTGTTTAAATGCTACAAAAATACAAATTAAAAAAACCAATTTGTATTTTTATATAGCTCTAAACTATTATTAAGCTATTATTCTTTTAATACGTTATATTTACATTTAATTTGTGTTGATTTTATTTAGCCTACCTTTAGGCTGTATGTTACATCATTACACGTTATTTATTGGTTTTTAATTTCTTTATTTAAATGTGTTGCCCCGCCCCGAAACAACAGCCAGAAATGAAAGCGAAGGAACAGCGCGAAGTTTCCACTGTGACAGAAAACGTGTTTTGTTGTGAATCCTGTTGCCTGGATCAACAGCACGAGCAGCAGCTGATTCACGCAGCAGAAGAAGAAAAACCAAGTTTCTCTTCCGCTAAAACGAAAGTTTGGTGACAGAGAAGTTTGGAAAGCCGTGATTCACCTGTCGGTCCCTCCCATGAATGAATTTATTAAAGGCTGACTGCACCAAACATCTGTCACACCGCTCAGCTGACGTCCAAACACGCACGGTAAGCTCGTTCCTTCTTCCAAATGTTTCGTCATCTCTAACAATCCATATATATATGTCTATATTTATATTTAAACCCTGCAGATGGCTGATGACAGGGTCACCGTTTTCTTTGACCTGGAGACCACTGGACTGGGTAATATTCACTTATTTATCACCACAGCTGTGGCTTTCAGTATTATCTTCTCCTCCTAAAGAATCTCTGGACATCCGTGTTTTTATTTTTATTTTCTAGTCAAATGTGTAAAAAAAACCTCCAAATCTATAAGATGATTTATTCACTTTTTGATATTTGCACTTCCTTGAAACTCTACCGCTGTTTGACATTAATCTGCCAACACGTCCCATGTAAGTGTTCTAAATGAAAACACAGCTGATCTGATCCTTAATGTCCAGTGAATCCAGCCATAGGCTCCACCTGCTCACAGACTGGCTCAGAGTGATAAGGAGGATTAGAGTGCGTTTCAGTTCCTGATTTTATTGATCTCTAATCTCTCTCACGCGCTCCTCTTTGGAACTTACTGAAAAGAAACTGATCTTATTGTGGTTTAATCAGAGCTGGGTGGAGTATCACTGACTGTTACTACACTTTGAACCAATAAGATACAGTGGAGGGTGTTTGTGTGCGTTTCTGTGCTGTATCATGAGGAAGTCAGAAATGAGCCTTCCTGTCAGATCTGGGCTGTTAGGCAACACTGTGGTGTGTTCTTTCTGTCTGTGTATGAGAGGTGGTGGCTGATTTCTCAGGAACCACACCAGTAAGCTGTTACTAATACAAGTTAACTGTAATAACCTGTGTCCTGAGGAGCATCATTCTTTCACTTTCTAGATGATTGTTGAATTTTCTGTTCTTTTAAGCAGAATTCTGGGTGATTGTTTTCACCACACACAGGCCATGAAAGGTCCTGACCTTATCTAGTACATGCTGTGTGTTTCAGGTGCTCAGAAAGCCAGCATGAATTGATCCAGATGTTACAGGTGTGAATACACCATTCACACAGTCTTGTGTTAGATTTTGTTTTACGATAAAATGTGAAAACTGTCACGCAGGAGAATATGAAAGATAAAGAAACATGACCTGACTCTGCTCTCACCTCTGAACAAACGTTCATTTCCTCCCTCTGACACTGAAAACATCAATCCAATCTTAACCCAGAGGTTATCCCAGCTGTCAGTAGGTGAGAGGCGGGTAGACCCTGGCAGGTCAAGGGTCTCCTATAAGGCCGACAGAGTCAAACAACCACAATCACACTCACAGTTTATGCATCTTTCCTCTTTCTTTGTCCTTCGTCTGTGCGTTCAGACACCTCAGTGTGTGACATCATCCAGATTGCCGCCATCTCTGGAGAGAAGGTCTTTAATGTCTACACTATCCCCAGCCTCCCCCTCACGGACAGCGCCACCCGGGTGACGGGGTTCTCTGTCAGCAGCAGCGAACTGTTGTGTCGTGGGATCCCCATGGAAACCACCCCTCTGGTTGAGGCCCTCACCTCTTTCATCTCCTTCCTCCGTTCTTTCGAGCACCCTGTGCTGCTGGCGGCCCACAATGCACGGCGCTTTGATGCACCTGTTCTCACCCGAGTGCTGCAGCAGTACTTCCTCCTGCAGGAGTTCCAGCAGGTGGTGTCAGGGTTTGTGGACACATACCTGCTAAGTAAGAACCTCTATCGTAACCTGCGCAGCTACTCTCAGGAGGCCATGGTGCAGCACTTCCTGGGGAAAACATACAACGCTCACAACGCTGTGGAGGATGCCAGGATGCTGCAGGAACTGTGCAAGTCATGGCAGCCGAGCAAAGGGAGCATCTTGAGATGCACCTTCAGGGCAATGAGACTGTATTAAAAAAATAAACAAAAAACAAAAAACGAATTTGATGCCAAAAAAAGTATTCAGTTTAGCAGATTTTATTATATATTCAATTAAGAGACATTTCAGACATGTTCTGTGTAATTTATTGTAACTTTGTTTAATGTTCTGCAGCAAGTGTCATATCCTCCTTGTGTACAAGAACTATTAAACTGTATATTTTTATTTTTAACTGGTAAAGTTTGTTTCATGTCAAATTTCAGCAGTGATGCAGGAAGGAACGTCAACACAGCGGTGTTGTAGCAACCTTTCACCACCTGAGGGCAGAGCAGGACCAGACCCCACTCAGAAATTTAAATGACATCTTTGTGTATTTCACGTTGAGCTTTATCAGCTGGAGTGAACTGCTGTTAAAACAGGTTTCCTTTGCTACTGGCATTATTATACTGTACTATATACTATATACTGCAGTGTCAGTTTAGTACGTCGGATTGATAGTGGCCCCGAAACTCAAAAGTTTCTTCTTCTCTTTTTTCTTCAGCGTCGACTAAACCGGAAGTTTAAAGATTTCAAAACAAAAGTTTTTGTTGTCAAAAACAAAACCAACGAAAAAGTAGTATTTTTAGGTTTTACACATTAAAAGGCAACCACAATACGTTTTCTCCCCTTTATTTATAACCACACGAACAGCTCGTATCATTAACAATAATGAACGTATCATTAACAGCCTCTTTTAAAAATATAAACACGTTATTAGACACAGCCTCAGAAATCAGCAGCCTTTCCTGGACACTTGTGACTATTTCACAGACTTTACCTTTTTACAAAGTGATTCCTCTGCTATAATTTACATATTGCGCTGCAACAGTTGTGCATGAGACCGAAGAAGAAGAACAGTTTCCGGTTTCCGGTCTGTGGTTAAAACGATGGCGGGAAAGTTTCCATACAACCATGACTTAAACTACTGTTTATCGATAAAGCGTAGTAACATGTAGTGAAATATGTTCTTCCGTTGACCGCACCGGATTTGATTTAGTTTATTTTATTAAACGTCAGAGTCAGACTTCAGGAACCGGCGTGATGCAGGAAGCAGAAAGCCCTCAGCAGCAGCAGGTTTTCTTTGACCTAGAGACAACCGGACTGGGTAAGAATGGTGTGAAATTAACATTTTATCAATACAAGTTGGCACTTCCCCAACAGAAGAATGTGTTTATTATGGCTTTCCATGTGTGGAGTGCGCATGTGCAGCCTGTACAGTGCGCCGGATAAAGTAGACTAGCTCAAAATACTATTCTCTATTTCTTGCATTGTTTGTGGCAGATGGACAGTGCTGTTTTTGTAGGCTGTACTGCTTTAAACATTCTTATTTCTGTGTTCTATCAGTTTCTAATCTTCAGTTATATCATTATAATCTCCAGTATGTGCTGCTGCTGACACCCAGTATCAAAAGGACAGGAGGTGATCTGCTTATTGTGTCTCTAGGTCCAAAATGTGAGATTGTCCAGCTGGCTGCAGTGAGCGGAGGTCATTCACTGAACCTCTACGTCATTCCTCAGGGTCGAATGGAGCGAGGGGCATCCAAAGTGACCGGCTTTAGGGTCCGCAGACGGAGGCTCTACCTCCATCGCCAGCTCGTCCTCACCAACTCCCTCAGAGAGGTCCTGGTTGCCTTCATTGCTTTCCTTCACATGCTTGGACGCCCTCTTCTCATTGGCCACAACATTCGCCGCTTTGACTGTCCACTGTTGGTCCGAGCGCTGGATGAGCTGAACCTTAGAGCAGAGTTTGAGGCCTCAATCTCAGGCTGTGTGGACACTCTCCCGCTGGCTCGGGAGATCCTGAAGGACCATGGTCTCCAGAGTTTTCGGCAGGAGAACCTTGTCAGGGGGCTGCTGGGGATAAACTACAAGGCCCATGATGCTTTGGAGGATGTACGGGCATTACAGACACTGTACACTGTTCTTGAACCCACACCTGAGATCATCTGCAAGCACAAGTTTACTTTGGACACCATTGCCAACAAACCAGAAGCCAAAGCACCCTGCAAGGTGACAGGACAGCACTTCATACAGCCAGGGAAGGCTGCAGAAGACCAGAAGGGAGAACTTAATGCCCGGTTACATCAACTATTTTCAAACTGATGGAGACTTCCTCTATCAGTGCAATTCATTGTTTGTGCCAATGTGTGGAAGGAGAACTTCATGGTGCACAGAGAGGAAGCTGGAAAAAAACACTTCGTATCCTTGCATTGAAGTGTAGGGACGACTGTTCAAAGGTGAGGGATGCATGCAGACACACTGCACACACACATACGCCTGCTGTTTGGTACCTTTGTTTGTCAGCACTAACAAAAATTCCGTTTTTTAACTTCTGTTAGTCTTTGTTAGTAAAAACAACATTCAGATGTCATAAATCTTCAAAATGTAGTGGGCTTAATATGTTAAAGTATGTCAGATGAATGTTCTAATAAATGTATTTATTATATTTTGTGTTTGTTCCACATTATATACAATATAAAATGGTTATGATGCTTCTTTCTTTTTTTCATCAAATGATTCCCAGAACGGTCCCTGAATCTGCCATGCTAACATAAGAGTAATGTTAAGATAATACAGCATTTCATTGCTTATTTTGAGAAGTAAAACCTGAAATATTAGGACATTAGGACACAACATTAAGTATTAGGACGCATGCAGAAAAAAAGAGTTCAGACTCAACAGAACAAGGTTTTATTAAACCACTTTTACATACACGTTCTCTGCAGTCCCATGCTACAGCATCACGAATATTCAACAATGCAAAACCATGCCCTGACGAGTGAAATATTCCAACAAAAATCAAATATAATGGCCTTCAGATCTGTGTGTGCAGATGAAGAAGAAAGAAGGAAAAACCCAAAAAAATAACCTTTGTGCAAAATCCTACAAGTACAGTATTCAGACTAAAAGGTGACAAAACAAGATCACAACGAAAAGGCCTGTGATGGTTAGAATTCTAAATCCATTAAAAACGATATAACATGAAAGGATGGAAAATAAAGACGCTTTATAATCTGATACAAACATAAGGATGGATTTGAGGTAATGGTTTTATTCACATCCTTCTATCTCTCAGTATTTTTCGATTTTACAGTTTTAGCAACGACAAACAGCTAAAGAGTTAGTGCATCTAAATAAGATCAACCCACAACGCCAACATGAAGCAGGTGAAAGCATTGTTAGGGCTTCTTTCATTCAGAGCATATTCACAGGTAAGGTTGGCAGGCTGATAGAGCACTCACTCAAATATTTGACTCTAGATAGCCTATAAAAACTGGTCACAACAAGAAAATCCACTTGATGATTGATTGACTTCAGATTGACCCTGAAACGAACTGGAATATTACACAAAAAGATTTGCACCATACTGAATGAATCCATTCTATTGTTGGAAAGAGTATTATACTGTGAGGAAAAAACACTCACAATGTTATAACAATGAACAAGTAAAATCTGATCAGAGTAAGTTCAGGGATCATTTCTCTTAGTATGTAATGTCACGTATTGATTGATCAGTACAAACAACAAAACATACAAAGTCAAAAACCTGGCTCCAATAATACTATAAAATTCAATGCAGCATTTTGTTGTACGACTGTACAAGAAATGTATGTGTTAACACATCTGGGTAAAATTGTTTAACCCTCTGAATCCCACTCTGGGTCACTACAGTGTGGGCTCATTTAGCCTCAGGATAAGTCCAGTTTCAGTCATGTTTACAGCATCTACAAACCACTCTGCATATCAGCTCTAGTTGCTCTGTTGTTTAATATTTTTCCCCCTACAGAGTGGTGCATGATGCATTCAGGGACCGGTTTCGGGCATGTGAACATGCATTTTGTGGGGTTCAGAGGGTTAAGTGCGCAGCAAGCAGCAGTAGTGCATGTTTATTCTCTTACAGTAGAAGAAATGTGATTTAATATGAATTCCTGATTCCCCTGTAGTCATGCGTCATGGGATTCATGTCTACTCCTGTTTATGTTTTTTAAATGTTTACGATTGTTCACTACTTTGACGATAAGTTTCCAGACTGTAAACATGCGCTGGTAACAGTCAGACTGTAATACTGAGCAGGGTTAAATGGATCAATAGAGAATCCTCTGCTGTATTACTGCTCTAAAATCAAGCATGCACAGGCAGGTATTAAACAGCATACGCTCCATTGTTCTCATAACAATGTTGTTTTTTTTCTTATGACGAGTTTTAATGGTGAATATTTAATTATTTAAAGTTAAAACGATAAAGCAGGTGCTGGGAAGACAACGGCTGGCTCACTCCTCAAGATGGAACTGTAGAGTGGTGGCATTACTGCACCAGTGTAAACACATTTCCCACACTGCTTCAGAACTGTTAGAACACATTAGTGTGTTATCTTTATCCCAGATGTTAAATCAGCTGAACTATACTTGGAATAAAAAGTAAATCTGTCCAGAAGACAGCACGATGCCAGTATTATCCCCCCCCCCCCCCCACCTCTTGACATACTTTTAATCTTAATGTGTCCTCTGTTCAGCACCTTTAAAGTACTAAAAAGAGCACATCAGTCCTTGGGCTCAATTCATAACGCAGTCTGGATCTAGACAAGTCAAACTACAGATAGACGGACAGTGTGAGCTTTTACAGGAAAAGCCACCGACTCACATCTACAGGAGGCAGCAGGCTCGAAACAGGGTCATCCCTGACTGTGAAGTGATGTGCAGAGAAAGGCTTTCATTGGCTGAGACGAACAACACAGTGCCCCGTCTCAGTGTGACATCAGAGAGGGCAGCAGGAGAGGTTCCCATGGCATCGCCTTCGATGACCAGGAGGATGCTGGCGCTGTCGACTGAAGCGACGGTGTACTGCTTCACCGAGGCTGGGACCTGCAC
The DNA here is from genome assembly GCF_900634625.1 of Parambassis ranga. NCBI lineage: Eukaryota > Metazoa > Chordata > Actinopteri > Ambassidae > Parambassis > Parambassis ranga. Next base: position 16,672,259 of record NC_041039.1, on the reverse strand, counting down.
AAGGAAAGATGCATTACCAACATGTGCACCTGCTGACTAATGTGCACATGGCTGAATTCATCAGTCACTTTGATATTCTCTGGAACTAATGTATGATCCTGGGATCTGTTATGACTGCACATGACAATACGTAGAATTACATTACATTAAAACTACAAAAACCATGCTGGTCGTTTTTGTTTGTTGTTAAAATCCAACAACAAACGTCCTACCTGTATCCTCATGACAGTGAAGTCAGGCACTGGTGGGTCATACAGGGACACGCAGGGATCCGATGCATCCTGAACACATGGAAATATTTTGGAGGAGGCGGGAGCAGGGCTGTAGTTCAGCATCTCACACAGTGTGTTCACATCAATGTATTTGGGTGTGAGTCCGGCCCTCACAGTGTTGTCTGAGCAGGCCATGCACTCAATACAGTCTAGATGGAAGGAAAAAGGGCATTTTAAATGACTGACAATGTGAAATGAAATCAGCCAGATATGTTAATGCATTCCCTGCTCTGTTCTCTTTATATGGTTTCCCAGAATGCCTTTTGACAATGGCTGCTATGGAATGAATATAGGAGAAGCAGCAGCAGAGACATGGCTGCCAGTTTTCCAGACATAAAGGTGAGCTAAACACATCAACAACACATCCTGCAGCTGCGCTACATTTCGGTCTGCTGAGGCAGCTGTTGGTGAAGAGGCTGCAATCTGTTTCTGTTATGCAGAGCGCTGACTTCACAGACAGGCACTTGGGTATATTTTTCTTAAAGAATGACACTAGAACTCTGCTTCCAGCTGATGTTTCAGATTTTTGGAAAGAAAACAAGCTGTCTGTCAGCACTTTTTGGACCACCTCATGGGATAGATGCGTGTAGCTGAATCAATAGAATGTGCAACTAAAAGTAGTCCCAAACAAATGCATTGCTTACAAATGTTACAGTTGTAAGTTGTTTTAGGATGTTGAGTATCTTTTAATATTTATGATATCTGATTTTTAAAGATTTATGTCTACAGCATGTTCAGATCAGTGTGGATGTAAGACAGTAGTGTAAGTTTAGGAAAGCATTGTTAGCTTAAGGCTTAAGTTAGACAATCATCACAATAAATGGATAAACTCTAGATCACCACATCTCATAAAAACGTATGTATCATCGCCTTTGATCACCTACTGACCTCCATAAAGGTAGGCGTGAGGCTCGTTGGCACCCAGGAACATTGCCTGGCCTGGATCCAGGACCATGTGATTGAGGAAGTAGATAGAGAAGCAGCCAATATCCCCTGGGTACTGGGAGTGCAGGCGGAGCAGCAGGTCACCATTGCTGCTTGATGTGTTCTTCCCTGCAGCACCTGTAGGGGTCCCAAATGACCACAATAAACAATTCATTCATTAGAGTGGAGAAACTGACCTGTGAAGCCCCATAGGTAGTAAGACTGCAGGTTAAAGACAGATGAGTGACTTTGCTGCCTCCTAGTGGAGGTGTTAAAATAGAATACTTTATTACTCCATTACTAAATGTAATGCACCAGCTGTCTGAGGTATGTTGTCTTTGCTAATTAACAGAAGAAATCAACATCAGCCTCTTGGCTCAGCCTCCTCACCCTCTTCAGAGACTCTTTTCACCAGCATGTTGAGCTGGTCTACGAAAACCTTCTTCTCACAGTTCATCATCCTGGTGAAGCACTTCTTCAGCGCCTGGCTTGTACGAACTGCGTCTCCTACGCTGCACCGCAGCTCCTCTGCTGCCTCGTTACCCACGAGAGCATGGAACTCTGGGACGGCTGACAGACACACACACATATACACAAAATGTTTCTTCTTGAAGGTTTTTTGACTAATTATCAGATATTTTTCAGTCCAGTGGGACTCACATTTAAGGAAGCCCAGAATCTCCTCCACTGGCCTGAAACCACACAGGCCCTGGAAGCGAGTGAGAGCAATGGCCATCTCTGGCTTGTGGTTGTTGTCTGGATAGTGCTCCGGAAACTGAGCATGGAGACGAGCAGCAAGCTCCTGACCAAACCACAATGACAGAAAAGGAAGAGGGTTACTAAAGGCAAAGCATGTTCGTCGTTCATCAGCACTCTGTTCGCACACTTTGGCGAATACAGCTGAAGCCTGTGTGGGTGTGTGTTTGCATACTCACCCTGTTGGGATGGGCCTGTATGGACAAAGCTGTATTGACAGAGAGGACTTTGAAGAGGAAAGGCAGTTGACCCTGGAAGGTGTCTTTCACCTTGGAGCCCAGGCAGGCTGGGAAGTGGGCGATCCACTGGCCCAGGGTGGTCTGTGTGATCCGGTTATCTTTGATTTGGGCGTCGCCTTTTGGATGGGCACCCATCCACAGCTGAAACAAACAGCATTATTTCCAGTTTTCCTTACTTTTTCTCCTGATACCTCATAGGGGGACACCCTTTCAGGCTGCGAAAACATTTGCTCAATTTATCTAATGCTGTAATCCACCATGATTCACAGTCAGTCAGGAGGGAAGAATCCTCACTATCTCACTCTGCGTAATTCTCTCTCTAATTTATTTAATGTAAATAAAGGATATAGTTTGTCAAGGACCCGAGTGTTTGTGGACAGACACTTCTGGGCTGTAACCTTCCCTTTATTAACTGTATGTGTGTTGTACAGTTGCAGTCACATTTGTTTTTATTGCAGTCATATTTTATGTCAAAATCATATGTAAAAACACTTGAAGGAAAGCAAACATACATCTGGGTATGCATGGATTTATACAAAAACTAGCATGCCCCGCTAAATAACATGTCACATAATGAACCATTCACCCATCCTGACTGACTGTAACCACACAAAAAATCACATTGACAACCAGAACATGTGACATTAACGTGGCCTGTGGTACATGAAAATGTCACCACTGCCACAACATGAACTAATGACCTTCATGACAAATCCTGCAAGAGCTGCTGTGGCTAAATAAAGAAAGACTTAGCAAAGGCACGAAGAGAACAAGCCCCTCTGCCAGGCCACTCACCAACAATCCCACAAAATCAAACCAGTCACGCTTCATTTACATCTTTGTCTCTTTAGTAATGTAAAGAATCTGGACGTAAATTGACAATATTTTCAAATCAAATCAAAGCACTGTCCTATTGATTACAGAATTACATTAACAGCCTTAGTGGTGCAACATATTGTTCCAGCTAATCAAGGCATGTTGTACTTTATTAAATCAATATCAATCAATATATAATTTTATGTACACAATTCCTCTCATCTCTTATTTTTATTATACTGTATTCTAGTTTATTCTACTTAATTCTTGCTCTGACTGTCGCTGTGTATTGCTGCTGGTACCCGAATTTTCCTGAGTATTAATAAAGTCTATTCTATTCTATTCTATTCTTACAGATCCAGGACAACACAGCCTACATCTGTGGAGCCTTACCTCTGCATATGGTTTACGGTCCTCTATGACAGCCAGTGGGTCTCCACCAACGACCAGCTTGGCCACCTCGCTGTCCAGTCCAGCCTTCCCCCATGCATAGTTCTGCACAGCACAGGTCAGGGGAAACACTGAGGAGGAAACAAACACATGATTCAAGCATTATATGCATTCCAGGGATCACCAGACACCCAGAAGGTGCTTCCATCATTTTATAGCATCATGAAGCTTAGAGATATTTTACACCAAAGAGGGGGTTACATGGCAGAAATATAATGAGGCTGATGGAACAGGCAGTGATATTATATCTGATTATATCTGACTGTGCTGTGTTTCTGTTCACAGTGTGGTGTTGACTGTTTGCCTACAAGAGACAAGCTATACGATGTAACTCCCTCATTTAACACCAGTGGACCCAGAGGGACTGATTCCGCCGGGGTTCATTATTTGGCAGGACATCAGCTGACGGCGCAGCCTTCTTTGACAGAAACGCGTACAGTAAGCAGGTTTACATTTGCTTCTGATCGTCAGAACATGCGGCTAAACGACACGTTTTAAATACACTTCAGGGCCGAGTTGTGTTTTTAGGGTACCGCCGCTGCTTTAGATGGAATGGATCAGATTTCCAGAAAACACACAAAACGCCGGTCGGATTAGCGCCGAGGTGGATGAGGTGGATGCTCGCTAACAACGCGCCGTCTGTCGGCTGTCGTCGTGTCGATAACCTGCCCCACGCACTGTGTGATGTACACAAACAGACTCGGCGCCGGGTGGATTAAATATATCGCTGCAGGAGGTGATCTGAAACAGTTAATGAAGGAGAAATTCGCACTCACCTCTTACTTCCTCCATGACTGCAACGTCGGCTGTCAGACCGCTGCTGACGTCACGACACGACGAACGTCCCCATGGACATTTTTTTATTCAGCTGTTAAAAGTTTTCAAGATAAAAACTGCATCAAACGATATATTAATATATATTTATTATGTTTGTGCTGTTGTCCTGTTTTAGGCTTTTAAGAACTATCCTACATATTTTGATGCGAATAACAGTTGTTATTATAATAACTAATAACTTCCATTTTTTCTACAAAAACATGTTTTTTTAAGTGCAGTTTTCTCATGACAGAAATTTATTTCTCATTTAGAGCTTCACTTTGCTCCAAGTATTGACCCTAATCTATATATCATACAGACCAATGGTGTTCTTTATTGTTTTCTGAAGGAGTTTTGATTTGTTTGTCCTAGAAGAGCTTCAAAATAAAGGCTCACTTATGAACTAGTGTATGTTTTCTTTTACACCAATTCATGATAATAACATGACATATTTATTTATACATAAATAATAATTAATACTTAATTGTTAAATAATTGTACTCACAAACAACGCGTCAAATGCACATTCCCCACCAGTTAAAGAAGCCATTTAATTTAATAGTATTTAACAGCAATACACTATTTTTATTTTTAATAAATAAGTAAAATGAATAAGAAATGTGCACTTTATTTATACCTATCCAACTTTGTTATTAAACAAGTACTTTTCATTCTATTCATTAATTTCTGGGCACTTCCTGAGAAGAGTTGGAGGTGGCGCGCTTTGACGACGTATGTCATCTGACGCATACGTCACTGCCCAGTAGCCTGAGTGCGCATGCGCTCTCAACATTATTCGAGGAAGTGGGTAGGACGGGGGCAATAGAAGCGACAGAGAAGAGTTGTTTATTCCACATTCGGGGAGGATAAAACACCTCGTAGCCTTTTCAAAATGTCAGGATTTGATGACAACCCGTTCGCAGAGCCTGCCAACGTCAACCCTTTCAATGTAGGTGTATGCGTTTTTGATTTAGTTGAACAACTGGAAAGGCAGAGTCACATCATTCGTTAAAAAGTAGCACGCCAGGAAACTTGTTGGGTGGATGTCGGGGTGGGACTTTTCTCCGCTATTGGACCCCATTTGGTGAAAGTGAGATGAGTGACAGATTTTAAACCAATCAGTGAGCTTTCCTGGAAAAGTGGGCGGAGTGTCCCACTAGCTTATTTGCAGGAAGTTAAACTGTAGCCATATAGGAATGTGTGACAAACGGTTTTAGTTATAATTCGATTTAAAGCGATTTCTTATCACTGTGTGTGTTTTATCAAACTACATTTTGTCTGTATTCTACAAATGTATCACATCCGGATTAGTTTGCAGTAAACAGTTTTATGTAAAGTTAGCATTCTTCAGTAGTCAGAAGGATTGCCTTTATATTAACTGATTCAGTGACTAAACTTTAGTAGTTTGTTAATAATGTTACTTTATTAAACCCTCTCTAGTGACATTATATAACAAACCTAGGAGTTTGCAAGAAAGGCTGCAGCCTTGATGATGAATATCTTTAGCATGAATTCTTTAAGATAAGATAAAACTTTATTAATCCCGAAGGAAATTCTTGAATTCTTTACTGGGCTCTTTTGTCAAACCTCCACTAGTTGGTGAATTTTCTACTTCCCTAAATAAGCTATTTTGTATTGTAAAATTGTATTGTACACATTCAAGTGTTTTGTTATTTGTGTGCAAGAAAATGGCCATTATTATTATTATTATGGCCATATCTGTAAAGCAATGAAATATTAGCCTTATTTTAGCTGTAGATTCTGACTTAATTCCTCAGAAGAAGTTGTGTCTCTGATGATTGTGGTTTGACTTATTGTAATGCAGCAGTCACTGGGCAGAGGCCTGCACACTACCTTTCTACATGATGCTAGACAAGACATGCTGTTATTTAGCATCATATGTGGTCTGTGTATTGCTGTACATAATTGCACTATTAAAATCAGGAGTGAGTCATTTGTCAGGTACAAAATGTAAAAGAGTCCTGCTTGTTATTGAGGCACCAACAGCAACATTTTATCTACAGCCTCACACTCTTAAATCAAATGTAAGATGATATGCTGTGACTCTACATCACAGTCATAGACTCACCATTTTATTACATCAGGTGCACAATAGCTGTGCCGTCAGTGCAGACCACTGTTTGTTTGCTAGGTGTGGAAGTGGCTGAATAAATACCCCCATAAAAGCAGCTGTAATAGGTTGTCCGAGTTGTACCATGCTGTTATACAAACCCATAGTATGGGTTCACATTAAAAGAGTTAACAGGTTTCCAGCCTTTGGAGGAATTTCAAGATAATAACATTTTAGAAAAATGAAAATGTGCTTCATTTGTGACATTGGAGTTGAACATACTCTGTGTGTTTTTGTGACCATGCATGCATGAATAATTACAGCACTGTAAGGGAGTGGGATACAATACAAACAGGGACTTAAACCCATTTAGCAGCAATATCCAAGTGCAGTTATGAAATGGGTACAGCTGCCACACCTAGGCAATCATCAGTTATCACAGCAGTTCCTGTTTCCTGGTACAGATATGTTAAAGTTAGGAGAACATGCAGTTTTAATCCTAAGTGTATATTTACATGTGCTGTTATAACTAAATCTATTATTTTAGGATGTGCCAAGTACAGTACACAACTTCCATCATTTTGAAGGAGGAGATGCTGATGTTTGGGTTTGTTTCAAACATGATGCAGTCTTGTTTTAGCATTTTCTATTTCATGGAGGATCAGTGGCTGTTCACAAGTAACCCCATTCTTTGTGAGTCTACAGGCAGAACATGTTTTCTGCTTCTACATGATGTAAACACGTTTTGTATACCAGGTTTTGAAAGTCTGTACAGGTAGCAGCGACTTCCCTCTTAAAAATAGGATACGCAGTTTATAACCACAACTTTTCTTTAGTATAATAATGCTACAGTATGTAGCAGTATGAACTCTTCAGATGTCCCTCGGTTTTCCTCTGGGACTGTTTACAGGTGTGTCAATAGTCGATAGTGAGCTCACACCTCACATGACCAGTGAGTGATGTAAGCATGTGAGGCAGTCATTCTCATTCTTTTTAAAGGAGAAGTGGATTAGAAAATATTGTAGACATGTCAGTGTGTCATATAATCACCTGCTGACTTTTATGTTTTCATTACTTTGATAAGCTTTGATAAGCAAGATCTGTCCTGTACCCAGTTTCCTCGGACTGCATTACACACAGAATTATTTGATGTTACACAATGTGACATGTTTCTATGTTTTTTTTCAGGATCCTGCTGTCACACAGGTGACCAACCCCAGCATAGAACCAGTTGACCAGTACAACCCTTTTCCTACTAATGTAAGCCATAAAGCTGTGTCTGTCTCTGCGTTTTAATAAATGACTTTATTGTTTTATCTTTGATTTGTCCATAGTTTTAGTTCCCTGTTATCATCTGTATCTGCAGATCATGTCATCCTTTGTTCTTTCAGTTATTATATTCCCCCTTTCATCCTCTGTCATTTTCTTGTTTGTCTTTCATTTGCATCACTTGCTCACATGTCAATTCCACTCAGGATGGCCTGGCTGCTCACACCACTCCAGCATCCACCTCTCCTTACCAGCCTGCTGTCTTACAGCCCTCTACAGAGCCCAGTCCAAAGGTGAGAACACACACTCTCTCTTTGCCAAACCTTGCCACGTATCTGCTGCATTAAAGTAGAATGAGGGTGAGCACTTCTCTGTGTCCTGTCCCTGTTTATGTTTCATTCATATTTAATTGGCACTTTTTTTATTCATGCACACAAGTGGTGCTGCTGTGTGTTCCATTCTTCACAAAATAAAGCCAGTGCAGGATAGAAACAGATACCACAATGGACTTGGTGACACATGAGCTTTTTTTCGATCACAGGAACTGAAGACTGATGTCAGGTGGAACAAAGATGCCCCCCCCATCAGCTTTTTAGGCCTTATTGTTTTTTCATTGCAGAGTAGGACTCTGAAGGTTCCTCAGTTGACATGATAAAATATATATGAAACATTTTTGAAATGTTCTACAAACCAATAACTTGAGTTACTCTGCAGCAGGAACTCTTCTCTTACATGATAAAATCCTGAATGTGACCAAAGTACTGACTCCTCTGATATTTTATATTTATTGTTACCTGAGGATTTTTAGAGGCGATATTTGCCCTAAATATCAGTTCAATTTACACATGATCCGTTGTTTCTTTTCTGTGATGATTATAAATATGTATTTTTATAAACACTTGAAATCACATGCAGTGTCCAGTATGGCTCCTGGAGTCTACATATATTTTCTGAAACGGCTCACATAGGCTCACCATCGTGCTGAAACCGAAAGTGAAATCAATCACTTTTGCATTGTTGCTTGCAGTGTCCGTAAAGGCCCCTTATTGTGAAACCTTTGACAGTTGCTTAAAAAAGCCTTTGCAGTAGTATCTCTGGCGTTTCTCTGTTTTTTCCAGGCAACTGCTGCTGCAGCTCAGGCCAACCTGCTGAGGCAGCAGGAGGAGCTGGAGAGGAAAGCTGCCGAGCTGGACCGCAGAGAGCAGGAGCTACAGAGACGAGGCACAGCAGGTCATTAAAACCACTCCTTCCTGCAGCAGTATCAGATGCTGAGACAGGAAAACACTGCAGTGTGTATTCATGAGGATACAACACTTGCTTTATGAAAATGGTCTGTATGTGTGATTACCCTGCAATTATACTAACTTAAAATGTCTTAATTGCAGTGGCAAGTTTCAGTAAAGTGTACATAAAATTAGTGGCGATTTGCTACTAATCTGGTCAGGTTTATGTTTAATTAATGCTGCAGATGTGCATGTGTCTGTGGTACACCAAAAGGGGCAGACCTTTTGCACATGCTCATATCAGCTGTGTAGGCAGTTCTTTATGATGTGAAAGCCCACAGCAGAGTCATTATACAATGTTCTGAGACTGGGCAATAACTCCTACACATCCAATAACTAAATATATTACATGGATTTGGCAACATTTACAAAAAAAAACAGCCCTCTTTTTCCTGGTGTGGATGTCCTGCACACATGCAGAAATTTATACTGCATCTCTCTCAACAGGTAAAGAGAACAACTGGCCTCCACTTCCAAAGAGCTTCCCCATCAAACCGTGTTTCTATCAGGATTTCTCAGAGGAAATCCCCCCGGAGTACCAGAGAGTCTGCAAGATGATGTACTATCTCTGGATGTGTAAGTACATCTCAATGTTTGGGTGCATCAACAACACAAATAACAAAAATAAGCTTTATTTGAAATATGATACAAGTTTTCTACCCAGGAGGGATTCATGTTATGTACCATACAAAATAAATAACCCTTGAGTATCCGAATTTAGTTTTCAGTCCTGTCTAACATTATCATTGTGTACTGCTGTAGAGGTTGCTGGTTGTGTTCATATATGAACATGATGCTGATGTGATTACTGTCATTTACACTGCCTACTGTTTCCCCTCAGTCAACTGTGTGACCCTGTTCCTCAACTTGCTGGCATGCCTGGCTAAATTCACCACTGACGCGACCTATGGTGTGGACTTTGGGCTCTCCATTCTGTGGCTCATCCTTTTCTCTCCTTGCTCCTTCCTCTGCTGGTACCGGCCCGTCTACAAGGCCTTCAGGTGAGTATCCCTTTACAAAGAAGCTGTATGTGTGGCCTTATACAGATTTACTCCCCACTCCTTTATACACTGATGTTTTTACTGGGATAAAACCTGAAAGAACAGACATGGATTGTAAGTATGACCATGGAAAATACTGCTTGTTTTGGCATGTGTTTAATAAAAAACAAAACTGCTGTATTAATGGCCACAGTGTAAGTTTTCCTTCTATGGCTACATTTAATATCCTTGAAAGCTATCAACAGATTTAAACAGCTAGAAACCTCAAATAAATGATTAAATTACTATTTAATGATTTAATAACCTGGCCATTCAAAGTTAATAAGCGGTCCATGTTTAGAAAGCGACAGGACATATAAAACTGCATAATAAATAATGCTTTAAATTATGAAGCTACTGGTGACTAACATGAATAAACATGTGAACTCAGTCATTATTCTCTTGGTTTTTTTTTCAGGACCGACAGCTCCTTCAGCTTCTTCTTCTTCTTCTTTGTGTTTTTCTGCCAAGTGGTGATCTTCATCATCCAGTCTGTAGGCATCCCCAAGTGGGGAAACAGGTGAGTCACATTCTTCAAAACCACATGTGAGTTTTACCTTCACTCTCAATAAGTATGCTGTTTAGGAGCAAGCAGACATGTATGTAATGTCCACACAAGGCTTTCTGTGTACTGGCCTTTACTCTGTTACTACCAGTCAGCTGACCTGTGAGCGCCCGTCGACCCTCTTCTCTCTCTCCCTTATTTTCTGCATTCTGTCATCTCTTCTCACAGAAACTTTCCATTCTTCAGCCTCTAGCCTGCTGCCTCTCTGTCTGCTGGTAACTGTAAGTCTCTGCTTCTCTGCTGCACCATCTGCCTGCCCTCCTCCTGTTCTCTGTTCTTTCCTCAAATGTGTGTTTTGGATTACCTATTACAGCACACGTGGTGAACACATTCCCAAATGTTTTCCATCATCCATTTCTTACTTTAGTTTTGTACTTTCATGAATATAAATGTTGGTTTGATTAACAGGAGAGCCTTACTGTTGTTACACTCAAATCTGTCATTCCTGAAGGCTAAAATCAGGTTTGATTATTTAATAATTTAGTGTTTTCTGTGGGATAAAAAAAACGTTCGTGGCTTCTGTCCCCCTTATGAACTACTAAAGATAAGTATAAATGAGTGTCTTAAATATGTAGAAAACACGTGGAAACCTTGTTCAGGTGGTTTGATAACGCTGCTGGTGTTTGCTGTCCTAACCTCATCTGTATTGTCTTGTCTGCATTTGTGTGCTTTGTAGCCTGTAGTGTGCACAGACTGCTTTAGATAAACATGAGGTGAAGTTAAAAAAAAAAAACCCTTTCATATCAAATTGGCACTTTCTAGAATGCATAATGGTGAAACAGTCAAAAGGCACTTTGTTAGTTTCCTGTGCAGAGAATAAGTAAATCACAAGGACACAAAGGTGCTCATTAATATGAATTTCATTTATTTGATCTTTCATTAATACTGCTTTTATTATGTTTGATTTTTGCATCTGCTAAGCTCTTCACGCTACGTCCTTCCAGCATTCTTCTTCTCTCCCTAAATGGAACCCAACTGAACATGTTTCAGTCAGAGTGATGCTGTGACTAACAATCACTGATGTTTATTGAATCTAGTGGTTGGATAGCGGCCTTCTCTGTCATCGCTTCTCACAAGGCAGTGGGAGCCATCATGATTATAGTGGCCATCCTCTTCACTATGTGTGCCGTGATGTCCATCATCCTGCTCAAGATGGTAAGAGTTCATTCATTATGGTGGCAACAAATGAAAATACACAAATGATTTCTCACCCTTTCCTCTTCTGCAGGTCCACAGCATGTACCGCCGCACCGGTGCCAGTTTCCAGAAGGCTCAGCAGGAGTTCTCACAGGGAGTTTTCACCAGTAAAACTTTCCAGACAGCCGCCGCTGGTGCAGCTTCCTCCGCTGCCCAGGGAGCCTTTCAGGGAAACTAGTCATCGACTAAGTTGAGCTCCTTTTAACAGGCCAGGGTCTGTACATTATCAGGTCTGGATGATTAAACTGTCTGAACAAATCAGTAGGTTTAGTTCAATGAGAACTTGTTGGCTACCAGTTATTGCTACTCTGGAGCCAGTGGCTTTATTTCTTCAAATCATAATCTGATCTTATCATGTACAGACCTTGAGCCAGGTGAGGCTGCGTTATCAGCCTCCCTCCTTTCACCATCAGTGCTCATGTAGTTCCCTTTGTTACCTTTTGCTTTTCATTCGTAGCGTCTCCTGCAGACTGACTCTCGTCTGGCTCTGTGGGCATGAAAAGCAGCAGAGGGGAACGTCGCACATCAAGCGGGAACTGTGGTGTGAGGTTAATGAAGGTGACTGATTGCTGACTGAACAGTCTTAGCTTTGTGTATGTTGTGTGCACTTTTTGGCCATGCTCTTCAGTGTCATGTGTGACTGTGTAAGCGTGTGTGTGGCATTTTGATTTCTGTACATTCATGAGGCACAGCATGCTTCCCAAACAGACGGTGAATCCTGATTCTGTAATATAAATAAGTGTTTCTGTCATTGATTGACATGTAATATATCTGAAAAGCATTTCTGTTGGAAAACCTTTGGCCCTGACTCATGTAGTTTGACTGTAATCTGGCCTCAGAGGTTTAGATGTTATTGTAAATATTCAGTGAAGAGGGACCTCTCTTCTTGACACGCTTCAATTCATTTCATGCTTGTAGAGAGCAAATAAAAATCTACTTTTATCTAGTATACAGAGAGTAAAATGAGATATCACTTAGGTTAAGTTTCTTTCTTTTCTGAAACATCAAATCAGTATCATGACAATTTTTGAACCAAGAGTTGTTTCTAATGAAACCAAAGCACCTAGAAAATGGGGGAGAAAAAAAACATTGAATACATTTTTGGCAACCTCGCACTTTTTGCATTGATTGTACCTACAACATTGAATGCATTTCATTTGTTATGGAGAGTTTTACATGTATATTTGGTCAGTGGGAATATATATATATAATCAGACAATACTGTACAACAGAGGTGTCATCACTTTTACCTTCTAAGAACTAATCCAGTGTCTCAGCCTCACCAGTACAGAGCTTAATGTATTTCCTTTTCATAGGTTGTTGCACTTGTTGAAAGAATTTCAGCTTTGTGCCTCGGTAAGGTGACTGCCAAGTTATTAAATTATTTGGTATAAATATATTTTTTGTATGTTAGCATTTCTCAGATGATTTGTTTTGATGATGTTGCACCCAATAACGGTCTAATTCAATGTTACAACCATCATGTAACACAAGCTTTTTATTAATCCATGTTTCTGGATGTACTGTACTGCTTTTTTTATTACAACATTGAATATAACACCTAATAAAATGCTTTGCTTACATTTGAAACTGTTTTCCTCACTTTTTATTCTACTCTTATAAACTTTGTTTCTGTACTTCAAAGAGACTTGCTAGTTTACTTCACTTATGAAGCTATTTAGCCAAAAATCCAGTCCCAGTTATCATTGTGCATTATAAGCTGGAAAAGGACTCACTTTTGGAGCTAGCCTCAAGAGGCCAGGCAAGGAACTGCGGCTTGTGGCTGTGTACTCATTGGCTTCCTGTCTCAGCCTGTGAGATCTAAAAATGGTGATGAAATGAAAACAGAATTAGTTTAACAATCTCACAATAAAAACAACACACAACAATGACATAACAATGAGAACACATCACATCTATGTTTGCAGCAGGAGTCCATGGTCTTAGTTAATAAGGAGGATTATTTACAGAAACACATCTAAAAGAGACATCAGTCTGTACTACACTCTTGTAGATGGCCGTGTAGTTCCAGGTAATAGGCACAATGACAGAATCTGTTTACATATGATCAACCAATGAAACATGGGGGGTGTATGAAGCATGGCAGCACAAGCATTTAAGTGGATTAATCTTTCCAACGAGAAATAGGCAGTTATCCAAAAATGTATACTTTGTTTTAGTTGATCAATTTCGTTATGCAAACTCTGTTGTAAAAGGTTCTTGGGAATATATAATATGTAACAATAAATGAGTCCTTGAGTAAGACTCAGCTGGGAAGTGAAAAATCTTTCACTGTGGGTTAAGAAGCCTCCGAATGTCCACTGGATTAAATGATGTATAAGATTGTTACAGGTTATACTGTTCTGATCGAGAAAAGGGTCCAAAACACAAAAGTCTTCACCTAAGATTATGTTTGTATTTGACAAACTGGACAAAGAATTCTGGAAAAATGGGAAAGTTCTCTGTCATTAGAAGTGGTTTCCATGGGGGAACCTCTTAATGAGGATTGCTGCGCCTTTTAAAACTTTTCACTAAAATTTGATTAAAAGACATGAGATGCCCACGAAGGATGAAACATGTTTGCAGCCGTTTTCCTAATTTCTTGAAGAAAACAGTCAGCAGCTCTGAGTGTTCACCTTTCTGCTCTTTAAAGGGCTTTTAGCCCCACATACACGACCACGGCAAACAGTAAATGAAGCAGTGGCTACATTCTAAAAGCAGGTGTGCTGATAAAAGGGAGCACTAAAGAAAACACATGAGCAGCATCCAGGAGGAAAACCAGCCCACAAGCAGCGTTTTCACACCCCAAACCCCGAGGGCCCAGACTACAACTACTCCTTCCTGTCCCTTCAATCCACCTCATTAAAACAACAGGGACCAAATGATCAAGGGTTTACCCAGAGCATGGTGCAGCATCACGGCCACAGCCCTGCGCCTCTGCTCGGGTTTCTGTATCGGCCGAAGCGCTGTCTGTGTTAACCGTGACCACGAAGCTGGCGGGGTGCCTGAAACCACGCCGCCTTGTCTTGTCTGCATCTGTCCTTGCTATGTTGGAAAGCCATCAGATGTTTCCCGGGCGCCTGTCAAACCGCAGCGGTCCTTGTCCCTCCAAGCCCCAGTACGAGCTCCTTTACCTGCAGCGGTGTAGCCTGGCGTCCCGTCTTTAGCTGGCGCTATGCTACAATGAGCACGGTCCCCATGCACAGGTAGATCAAATGACTCCCCTCCAACAACTCGGCAACAAACTCAGATGTCCTGCCGTCCTCGGCCCTACTTTTTATTCCGACAACGCGGATATTTTGTCTGGCTTCCGGGTCGTCTGTAGCCTAGCACTGGGATGCTAGCATCGTGTCGTTAGCCAGTCGTTAGACACACCTGGCCCAGTCAGCCAGAACATCACAGGTAAGTATGGAAACATTTAGTGCTATTGTTTGTAAGTTTTTTAAGTTTTACCCAGACCCACCCACATAGGTCTGTAACCACATATAAACCATGTTTCCCCACCAAACAGTTAGAACTGATGAAGCTGCTTGGATGAGCAGCGAAACGTCTTCTAGAAAACTCTACAAGTCCAGACGCCTTGCTTCAACCTTCTCTATCGTGTCGGCTTCCAGCTCTGCTAGCTAGCTAGCTACCGCAGCATCTGTCCCGTCAGGTCTCCATCAGGTCTCCGTCAGGTCTCCGTCACAATCTTCTTCACAGTTTCTCAACTCGAAGCCGCCTTTTCTAAAATATACGCTTAAAAACTCCCGAGGGAGATAAAACGTTGGGTCAAAGGTGGAGCTCCCTACAGACACGTCCACTCCCTCGCGCGGTCCGCCATTTTGAAACATGTGTTTTTTTTTCCTGTTTTGGAGACGCTGATAAAAATAAAGCCTGACTCTGCCTTTAATAATAATAATAATAATAATAATAATGGTGATGCTGATGATAATAATGATTAATAATAATAATAATAATGATGATAATGATAATATTGTTGTTGAAGGTTTTAATGTTGTTGCAGGTTGAAAAATAAATGTTTATTTATTTCAAACACACAAACAAAAAGCACCACACTATAATGTAACGGTTACCTACATTAGGAAAACAGCTGAATCTGCTGGAATACAGTCAAAATGTCAAATCGACTTCAATTGACTTCATATTGTTCTTGTCTTGAGCAGTTTATCTTTCATATCTTCCTAATGTTTTCAACTTTTCAAAACAAAAGAGCGTCACCTTTTCAGACGTGTTTCAGCAAATTAAATTCACATTACAGATTCTCCAGCACTTTAGAGCCAGTATTCACATCAGTGTTCAAAGCAATGCTTCAGCTGCAGCAATCAAATTAGATGGAATGCTTTTCTAGTTTATTTAAATATATGGTGGTAGCATATTTTAAGGCTTCCATTGTCTTTTCTGTGTTGTGTTGTCTAAAGGACTTTGTGATTCATACGTGCAGAATAACAAGGTGAAACGTATTGAGTGCTGGGTCAGAGTGATGCTGCATTTTAGGATCACTTTGACAATATTGTGTTGGAACTGTGCTCGTCCAGAAGATGGCGACATAGAGGCCTATTTACACTTTCCAAATGACTGAAATAGAAATCTTTATTGATTAAAAAACAATTTATTATGCTGCTTAATAGACATAAAATCCCAAAATCTGACCCTGAACTTAATAAACTGAAAGTGAAAATTAAATTTGAGCATTCTCAGGAACAAAATTATTTATTTCAGGATTTTAATTTATACTCTGTTTTAGTGTCCTATTTAGAAAAAGGACGGACGCTGTGTTTTACAAAGAGTCGTCCTGACCTGGTTCACCTGTCTGTGTGCTGTAGGGTTACATCATCCTGGAGCTGCAGCCTCTGATGCAGGATCACCACTAGAGGGAGGCATGGCTGTGGTGTAGGTGCTCTGTGAAGTGCTGACTCACTGTCAGAGACCTGCATGAGGTATCCACACTGCTACTGTGGGATGTTGCACACTGATTTCTTTCTTTCTTTTGTCTTATCTGACTGTGACTGCTGCAAACATCTGTAAATGCAGTGACTATAACAAATGAAGAGCTTTACTAATTCCAACATAAAGTGGCTCCCTGATGTAGTGCACTGCACATTAAAGGTACGACTGGAGGTGGGTGTGTACCTCCTTATTATCCCCTCAGTGTGGTGCTGGCAGTTTATGCTGAGCTGCCCTCTGCTACACACAGAAATGAGCCAAACTCAAGGTTAACCAGGAACGAAGTTAAATGAGGACTGTAGAGAAGAAAGAGGCTATTTTAAGACTCATCTGTGTCTGTGTCTGTCTTCATCTGTGTGTGTGCATAAAAGAGATCTGAAACCTGCAGAAACTGCTCTCAGATTATTTTAATAAGCCTTCTACATTCACTGCATAAGTCTAAATCCCGAGCACAGGGTGCCATGATTGATGTCTGATCCTGCTTTAACTAATAAATCCTTTCCATAAAATGTACCAGTGTCACCAGTTATTGTTCTGCTAACGCTGTAGGATTCATAGGATTCCACAACATTAGCACAGACAGCAAAATGATGAGTTTTATAGAATGTATTTTTTTGCTTCAGGTTTTATAGACAGTGCTTTTTATTTGTTTTGTTTTTTTAACACGTATGATAAGTTCTTTTGTGTTTCACTTTTTTACTATTGTTGTATTAATATACATGTAAGTGTACAGAGGAATGCAGTAAACTGTGACTCCCTGTATGCTAATCACATGAAACTAAAAATAAATAAATAATAAAAATCTCACTGCCTTTGCTTTGACACCTAACAGAGGAGGATTATTGCCACTTATTTTATTTTTTTTGTCAGTTTGTGACTTCACACTTCAAAAGTTTTAATTCTAAAAGTTTGAAATCGGAATTATAAATTTAAAATTCTCAGAATTCCGGTTTTTTCCCCTCAGAAATCTGAATGACAGATTCAATTAGTAGTTTACTTGACAACGTTTCCAAAATGCAGGTGCTGTATATCTGTACACGGTTTCAAAGTGTTTCTTATTTTGAAGCCCAGACCGGAAGTGACACTGTATGGCGATGTACGGGTCGTTTGGACCACACGGTACCCTCTATCTTAACTCCCTCACCTCTCAGCACCCCCCCCCCCTTCTCACCCCCCCCCCCACCCGGCCGGACTCTTCCTCTCTGACACACACCGGTAGTTGTCATGGCGATGGAGTCAGCCTCGGCGTCTCCTCCAGGGTTTGTTGCCATGGAGATTCCGGTGCGAGGTGCGCTCCCGGTGGTGGAAGAAGACGAGGGCTTCAGCACGCCGCGGCAAACGCCGGGGTTCGAGGAGCGACTACAGTATCGCCGCGGAGGAGGGAGACGGCGGCGCGGGGTGCCATTCAACCGGGGCGGCTACTACATGCTGATAGTGATCGGGGAGATCGGCACGGAGCATCAGCTGAACACCGCCAGAGCGCAGATAGAGCGCGGTGAGTCTCCTCTGCGTTTGTCTTGGTCGCTGTGAAAAGGTTTAAATCAGACATGTTTTGACGCAATGGACGGAGATCCAGAGGTAGAGGCAGCTGCTGCAGCATTGCACCATGGGACGCCGCACAGTTTGCTGTAGGTAGTGTCTGGGTGTAAGTTGTAAATGCAGATAGTTTTCACTCAGTTTGAAAACATCAACTCTATATGAGTAAATCAGTGGAACAGACGGTAACACCTCTGTGTGTGTGTGTGTGTCTGTGTGTGTTCACACAGACACACACACACACACACACACACACACACACACACACACACACACACACACACACACACTCCTCATGCTGCACTGAAAGCACAACTATTCACAGACTGGAAGAGTTTTCAGTTTTCTGCTGGACATTCAATGCTGTGTGAGCTATAACACTCTCCTCCTCCTCCTTCCTCTCCTCCTTCCCTCTCCTCCCTCCTCCTCCTCTCATCCTCCTCTCCTCCTCCTTCCCTCTCCTCCTCTCATCCTCCTCCCTCCCTCTCCTCCTCCTCCCTTCTCCTCCCTCCCTCTCCTCCCTCCCTCCCTCCTGCAGCAGGCTGCAGTCATTCCTGTCACTGAGGTGTAGGAGTGTAAAGCGGTTGTTGTTGACTTGTGAAAGATGTTGCTGTGTGTGGATCCAGGCGTCAGCAGTTCTCTGCTGCTTTAAGCTGTGCAGTTTTTTTTTATTTATTTTTTTTTAGATGGCGGTCTGGCGCCATAGCAACCCCATCCGCCCCCCCCCCCCCCCCCCCCCCGGACCTCGTCTTAGCAGTGTTTGGGAGGTGACAGCTCTGCTGTGTGGCAGGCTCGGTATCACACACACACTGATGCTCATTGCAGCATCGATTCTGTGGCCCAGGTCGGTGTTTTAAGACTCAGTGCAAATGACCTGCCATCGACTTTACACCTCAGCTGCAGGGTCCCTGTGTAGGCCGGCAACAAGTCGCCCTCACTGCAGCAGTAAAAAAATGACATTTAATTTCCTTCTAATCATAAATTAGCAACAGAATTTTACAAATAACTAAAGGTTTTACAGGTTTTCTCAAGGATGAGTGTAGTGTGAGTTTGACATGTTCTGTTAACTTCCACACTTACAGCTGAAGAGGAGAACACAGCGGCTTCAGCTTTTCAATTAAAACCATCAGGGACTGTCTCCCGTGCAGCCAAAAAAGGACGATGTAGACATGCGAATGTGCAGTCTGACTTCCAGCTAAGACAACTTAAACCAAGAAGACATCAGTGCTGCAGTTAATGATTATTTACACACATAGGCCACATGTGTACACACTCCCAAGTACTACATAAAGGTTGAATTCATGATTATTTATTCACTAAGATCATTTAATGTCAGAGTGATTGATTAAGTGCTGATTAAGTGCACATAGATCAATAGAGAGTACATGAACAGTACACCCATACCACTGTGGTTACTATGAGGTCTTCTATGGATGCTAACAGTCCTTTTATTTTTATATCAAGAAAGGCAACAACATGTCTGGATGGTTTCATTTATATGTGTCTGGCAGTTTCCGATGACTGCTAACAAAACATTAATGAGGGTGATACAGCATCTCTGTCTCTGCAGTGATGGAACACTTCCTTCTGTTAAAGGGCAAAACAAGGTCTTCAAAGTGCTCTTCTGTTTTTGTGAAAGAGGAGACTTCAGCCCAGGGGTATGGATTTGGAAAAATTAGAATAATCTCTTGCTCTCACTGAAGAAAGCCACAAGTGGATAAGATGAGAGGTGCAGGCGCTGGGTTGTGTCCTGATGAGATCTGACACAAGTTCCCTCTGAAGTTCGACTCACTGCAGCTCAGGCTCTGATAAAACTGCACTCTGTGTGTGTGAGTGTGTGTGAGTGTGTGTGTGTGTGTGTGTGTAAGTGTGTGTGTGTGTGTGTGTGTGTGTCTGTGTGTGTGTGAGTGCATGAAGTTGCTGAAGTCTTATGATGATTATACTCAATTATCAAAGATAGGATATTTTACTTGAAGCTAATTAGTATTTAAAACTATTATGATGCTTTTATTGCTTCCACATTTAAAGTAGTTAAAATAATACCAAAAAATAGCTTTATAGGAAATTTGTGACTATATAAAAAGAAATACAACCTACAGCAATTAAGCCTGTTTGCCTATACATACCTGTCTGTCTGTCTGTCTGTCTGTCTGTCTGTCTATCTGATGGCTGATGTTTTTATGTTTTATAGCTTCAGATGATTCATATTCTTCGTTTTAAAGAGAAACTGCTGAACTAATCGGTTGCTATCAGACTGTAAAGAGAAGTTACCCTAACCCTAACACAAAGTGCTTCAGAATATAATCTCCTACCCGACCTTTGAAACATGCATGGACACCATGTGCAGACACCACAGACCTGCTCCTGTCTGCATGTTAATACATGTCTGTAGGTTTGAGGTGCCCTCAGGTCTCAGGACATGTTGAATGTGAAGTTATTCACTCACTGACTCCTGCAGCTGTCACTCAGTTCAGTAACAAAGCTGAAGAGTGGAGCTGGAGGCAGGCAGGAGTCTGCAGCCACAGCTGGATACAGGATTACATCAAGATCACAAAAAACCAGCCTGGAAGATTACTCGCATTAAAAGCTGCATGCTAAATGTGGCAACATAAACTAGTCCAGAGACTTTCCACTAATGTTCGACCTTTGTTGCACCGTCTGTTCCTTGCTGTCCTGAATCTCTCTCTCTCTCTCTCTCTTTCTTCCTGGCAGGAATTCGATCCTGGGACATTGACCTGAAGTGCTGTGACCTTGATCAGCAGCTGCAGCTGTTTATAACTCGTCACTCTGCCCACTTCTCCTCCGAGGTCAAAGGTCAGTGTGATGTGACTTTAATTCAGAAAATGACCCTGTGTCACAGGAAGTCACAGGAGTTTACATGAAGTAATGCCATATTACATGTTATCATGCATACAAAGCTGTATGTGGCATATCAGTGTCCTCCTGACATGTTGCACAGCTGAAGACGGTTTATTCTGGTGGGTATTTGTGTCTTTTTTGTTTACTAATATTATTAAGCATAAAGCTTAATTGGGATTTTACATAGAGACGTACATATTAATTAAAACAACAAACCTGTTTGATTCAAATATCACAGTCATGATACTGCATCAAAGCAGAACTGTGTGACTGTTCAGGAAGCTGTAGATCTCATCAGACGTGTGTGAGTGTGTGTGTGTGTCTGTGTGTGTGTCTGTCTGTGTGTGTCTGTGTGTGTGTCTGTGTGTGTGTGTCTGTCTCTGTGTGTGTGTGTGTGTGTGTGTGTGTGTGTGTGTCTGTCTGTCTGTGTGTGTGTGTCTGTGTGTGTGTCTGTGTGTGTGTGTGTCTGTGTGCCTGTGCGTGTGTGTGTCTGTGTGTGTGTGAGTTTCGTCAGGCCTTTACCTGGCTGAAGATTTCAATAATTCCCCATTTAGCATCTAATGCATGTTCATCTCTAAATAACAGCAACACATAAACTCAGGCAAGCCAGCTGATACGCACACGCACACACACACACACACACACACATACAGACACACACAGACAGACACACACACACACACACACACACACAGACACACAGACACACAGACAGACACACACACACACACACAGACACACACACACACACAGACAGACACACACAGACACACACTCACACACAGAAACATACACTCACACACACACAGACACACACACACACAGAGACAGACACACACAGACACACACAGACACACACACAGACACACACAGACACACACACAGACACACAGACAGACACACACAGACACACAGACACACACAGACACACACACACACACATGTTGCATACGGAGGTAAGTGACAGGCACTGGTTGGATTATAACTGCTCTGGTGGTAAATGCTCTGCAGGAGCAGCAGTCAAGTGACACAGCGGGTTTTTTTCACACATTGTTAGAATAAGCAGAGGAAACAGAGGATTTCCTGTGAAACATTATTAGTATCCTTCATCCCATCTGTTAAAGAAACACTCCTCCTCTGAACCACTCACTTTTCTTTCATCTTTACATTTGCTGATAAAAATCTGAATTCCCAAAGGTCTGCTCCATCACATGCTACACGCTCCACTTTGAAGTCAGGATGATGAGAACAAACATATTTTTTCTTGGATATTTTTTCACTTATTTTGGCATCTAATGGATCATGGTGGACAGTGTTCATATTGCTTTGAGAGAAGGTGTATTGATTTCTAAATGGTGTGCTGGATTTTGAAGGCAGTTATGGAAAGCAGGCTGGTGGGTGACCGGACGACCTGAGGCGTCCTCCCTGCAGACTGTTTGTGCTGCTGATGGCCGTCTTTCAGCTGTATTCTGTCTTTTCACTGTCCTGTGTACTGCACATGCTTTGATTTGTGTCACTTCTTTGTCGATATAGTTATTTACTCTTTTATATATTTTCAAATTTACCCTATTTTAATTCATTTTTTAGTGTAAAAAACATAATAAAAACCACCTGATCATAGTGAGCCTCAGTATTAGGCAAATACAACTTCATATGAACAACAACATAACTTTTTTCCCACAATGCCACTAATTATTTAGCACAAATGAAGCCAACCATGCAAGCAAACCATGTCTGATCCTAGCAGCAGTCCCTGCTTCCTGCTTTCGGCTGTGGCAGGTGTGCAGACCTCTATGAAATCAGACATGTTAGTAGTTTTTGCTTTTAGATGATTTTGTATTATGGTTTTACACTAAACATGACAAAGCCTTTAACGGTGAATTTAATGCAAAATACACACATGATGCATGCATGTATTATGGGTTCTGTCTCCCATCACTGTGGTGTCTGTAGGGGATTGTTTATTAATATTATTATTAAAAACACAACTGTGTGAGGTAAGCTCGAGGTTAGCTGCTTGGAGTATTGACAAAACCCTGATTCCCCCCCCCCCCCCCCCCCCCCCCACACCCTACTTAGTACAACCCACTTGGCAAATCAATAGCACTTCAATGGAGAGCAATCCAATGGCTGCAGAAATAGATAAGGGGATCACATTGCTTTGTGTTGATGGAAAAGGTTCCATTGTGGGAAAATGGCAGCAGCGTGGCTCGGTATCCAAGTGGCTGGTTTTGGAAGGTGGTGATAAGGTGAAGGAGCGATGATCTGTTTACTGATAACATCTGGGAATGTCTGGCTGAACAGAATCAATCGATCAGACTTCAGCTTCTCTCTCAACCAAGCCAAGGTGCTCTTGGGCAGCTCTTTATGTTAGAAACCTTTATTCAGTGTCATTGCTTTATATACAGGCTTCTGGGCGAATTAGCTGGGATGTCCACACATGCTTTCCACTTGAGAATAGTCTTCCTCACTGTACAACGTGAACTCTGAATAGATTGGAAACAGTTTATAATCCATTCCTGACATGCAGCAACAGTTGTTTATGTGTCTCCCTGTTGTCATTGTGTGAACACACACCTGAACGCTCCAGAGCAGCAAACTGCCAAAGTGTCTGCTTTTATAGAGGTCTGCACACCTGCTGATGATCAGTTCATCAAGGACTGATCATCAGCAGCACCTGCTGCAGCTCACCTCAAGTCCTATGGAAGCAGTAAGATGGAGTTAGTATTGAACATGTTTGTTCATCATTTCTAAATAAATAAAACTCACATAAAAGATCTTGATGTTCATCTGAAGCTGTATTTGCCATATGTCAGCATTGGCAACCATCATATTGTCTTCAGCAGTGTTTTACTGGTAATGACATAAGTACAGGAGCCATGTTTAGCCTGCTAGCTCCATCACAGTAATTTGCATATCATAACTAGGCTATGCCTTCTTGCTGAGGCGACGGTGCTAACCGCTGGACCACCGTGCCACCTGCTATGCAGACAGTTTAACTGAAATTCAGAGATTTGATTGGTTTAGATCTAGACACGGCTCTGATTTCTGAATACATTTCAAGCAGCCAGCCCCTTTAACACTGTAAATGATTTCCTTTCATTTCAGTTCACAGTGTTAAAAACACTCTGTACTGAACTTGTCCTCGATTCCCCTCTCTACAGTTGTGAATATAGGCTACCGTTTTCTTCAGCTGAAGGGGCTACTGTTTACGGAGGTGTTCAATGTTATATTGTTTAATGAGTTCAGCTCAATGTTTCCTTCATGTCCTTCATGTCAGTGTCCACAGAGTGGACTGCTGCAGGATCTTAAAATGCTGCCAGCTGACACCTAACCACAAGCTTCAACTAACGTTCAGAATGAAGATGTGTAACGCCAACAGCAGCTCTGTTGGCGTTACAACAGCTCTGATTGTCAGGGTGTTATTAACCAGGCATAGAGCCTTTCTAATCATCATCATTACGCAAAATTGCTCAACATGCTGTTCATACCTAACTTGAATAGTTTAATTATATCTTCACATTTTACAGTACACTGGCTTCTAATAAACATTTCTTTTGCGAGGCCGTCTTGTGAAATGAGAAACCTGTTTTGTTTTCATCTGACATCAACAAGCCACAAGGTCACATCACAACAGGGTGTACAGGTTTAGACTGTTTATATGAGCTCACAGCTTCGTGAGGATGATTAACTGTAACTAGCAGCTCGGATTTTCACATGAAAATTAATATAGATTATATTTATTGATCCAAGGCCTAAAAGTCAACCTCAGAGTTTCCATGGCGATCAGTTTTCACCTACTGTAGGAGAGTGATGACACTGCTGTACAGCAGCCTTACAGAAAGAAACACAATCATCCTTTCTCCAGTCAAAGATGCACCAGTGCACTTTTCAGCGATGCCATCTGCCTGCACAGCCAAACAAAATATAGGACTCCATTCATAATGTGAATGTTTATGTAAAGTGAGCTTGTTTCAGCTTTGCACATTAAAAAGCCTGACAGAGTTTCTACTGTCTTTTTTTCTCCATAACAAATACTGCACAGCAGCCCCCTAGTGTTAAAACGGTGGTAGTGCAGTGATGACTATATATTTTTTGCACAGGGGCTATACACATACGGCTAACAAACCTAACTACACTGACATCCTATGAGAGGATCTCCTCTAAGAACCTGTACACAAATACACACACACTGGCTGTCTACACAAACACCCCGACAAGGACTTGGTGAGATAGGCCACGGATTAGTGTCAGCGATTTGGTCTGATTAACTCCCCACATCGAAGTGTGAGTCTGTGTCTGCTCACTGTGTGTGAGTGTGTGTTTATGTGACAGTGTTATCCGCACACATTGAGTTGTGTGGTGTCCTCAGAACAATGTGAGATTTACATTAGGCTACATTACATGTTTGTAAAGCTTCAAGTGTGATGGGAGGTGAACGGTCGTGACGTGACAAATAAAAGAGTGTCTATTCATGATTTAACTTATTCAATGCAAAGCTTTATTAACACATGCTCCTACTGCAGATCAGGGCAGTCCACAATAAGGTGTCATGATATACCAGTCCTGGTGGTAATGTGACTTTAAATGATGAAATATCATGTTAACAAAATAATCCCTTACCACTTAAACAAGTAGTTTGTATTTAGACTATGTTATATAACTTCTCAACCAAAAACTATCATGTCAACACACCAGCCCTGATAGAGCTACAAGAAACAAACAGGCACAACAGTGCAGCTGAACGACGGCATCCAGAAGCCTTTGCAGCACCTCTTTGCCTCGACTACTTAACCAGGTGTATCTGGACTATTTCAGTAGGAATGTATTGGAGTTCAGTATGGAGTGGTTTGATTTTACACAGACCCCCCTCTGCCAGGAATGACTCAGGTGAGAGGACCCAATGCAGGACTATGATTCAGTGATGAGCAATAATCCAATTTTAACACAGAGTTCGATACACAAAGCATTCCAACCAAGCAACAGTACCAAGGGCTGGGCAAAGATCAGAATCACTAGCAGTGTCCAAAAAAACAAGGAGTCAATCTCACAGGTGAAAGAACAAAAAGGGCTAAGTTAAGACAAACCTTCCAAAACACAGGTAAGGTCATACACAGAGAACTCGGAACTCAAAACAGGATGGAGCGCTCTGAGAAACACACAAGAAACACAAAACGACCTGGCAAGAAGCGAGGGAAGACAAACACCTTAAATACACAAGGGAAGGGACGACAACCAGACACAGGCGCAAGCGATCAGGGCGGCAGGGGCCGGGCAAACACTAGGAAGTAAAACCGACAAAGACAAGGAGAACAAGACCTACAAAACAAAACAGCAAACAATCAAAACCAACCATGAACATACAAAAATAACAATTTTACCAGGAAACTCAGGATAACAAGCAAAACAATAACCACAGAACACAGATCATAACAAAGAGGAAGTAACTCACCCTGAAAATACACGAGGGCGGAGACACAGGTGAAACACACCTGGGTAATCAGGTAAGAGAGGAGGAGGGCGGGAGACATACAAGACAAAGGGACGCAAGCTACACAGATGGAAGAAGGGAAGGGGGCTACCAAAAATAAAACCAGGACCATGGACACACAAATACTCCCAGAACAACTAGAAACACAAGTAGAAACCAGGGGTTAAATAAAGACAAGCCCAACAGAACCAGGGATCAGGACACCCTCAGAGTCCTGCTGGGAAGGCATCAGCTTCCTTAAACACACTCCAGACATCCGGCACTTATCAGGAATAAAGGCATTAAGGTAGTTTTATCCAGCAGATCCTACAGGTCGGCTGTTGGATGATTTTTGTACCACTAGTCCTTCACTCAATAGCCCACCTAGTGTTTCACAGTGTTATTACATGAGATTTCAGCTGTTGAGTCAAACACAGGAAACACAAAGCTTGCCTCATATTGTAGATTGGACATACAAACACTGCATCACACAGAGTATATTTACACATTCACAGAAACAGACATATCCGTGTAATTTCTGTCCATTTACATCACACGTGCTCTTAGCTGTCGGTTCAAGAATGTCTCTGAGATGGTTATTGAACAAAGTACTGAGGATGCCTGTTGGTTTATAAGAACCGGGCTTCAGCGTCTCAAAGGTCCAGAGATGCTTTGAAGTGAGATGTGAAACATCACGTCCTCCTCTCTCTGACTCTCTCCACCTCTCACTGAGGGAGATGTGGGTGGAGAGAAAGGGAAAAGAATCAGTGGGAAAAAATCAGTGTAATCATTACGTGTGGATCCTCCCACACACACACACACACACACACACACACACACACACACACACACACAGGTTGAACTTACTAAGATGGCTTAGTCAGGCAGGGAGCTCATGAAAGGCTATAGCCTTGATCCAATCCGTAATAAGAGGCTTCCAGAATGATCAGCAGTAGGGATGTTGTTTTGTAATACTGCAGTCCATTCATAAATACAGTCATACCGCTGAGGTTGCTGTGTCTAAAAGTGACCTTTGCAAACAGATATGCAAATAAAAGGGCATTCACTGCTCTGGGTAATGAATCCAATGTGTCACCCTGAAAGACCCTGAAGGTGTCAAAGGTGAAAGGTTAAAGAGGTCTGCAGGGAACTTTATTGACACATCATGACATCATGAGGTCTGTGAGGGCTGCTGCAGGATGGGTAGAAAATCAGATAGAACTTGTGTTTGTGGATTTGTTGGATAATGTGTGTGAACAGTCACACAGGAACTACACACACAGTCCTCAGCCATGACAGAAGCAGCAGGTTATACCACGACTACATCTGCTTTGTACATGAACTGCCTATTTGTTCCATACCAAACATTCATGCGGTTGTAAACTGTGGCTTTAGCTCAAAAAATGACCTTTTAGTGAAAATGTCACACTTTATTATTAGTCACTGAAGGAGCCTTACTTATATAAAGCTAACCATCTGTTGATGCTCAAGCATTAGCTCCGAGCTTCTAATTGTTACCTCGAATAGTCGCATGAAAAAGTTCATCTAATTAGTTTCTAGTTTTTTTAGATTAGAAAAAATGGACAGAGAACTTTCGGCTGCAGTGTTAGTAAGGAGTTTCTCACTTCTCATTGTGCTAATAAAATCCTTCTTCTGCTTATCTGAACGTGAAGAAAAACCCTGCTTCCTCTCCTATAAGCTCTTCTACCTGCAGTTTGTTCCCACTTCATCAGTTCAGGTTGAAATTTAAATTCTTCTGAGTTAAAACCTCTCGAAGGTCTTTGCTGTATTATTTTTTACCTCACTAATGTGATTGCTTCAGGTCATCTCCTGAACTTTGAAACCTTGTCTTAGTCACTTGTAAGACCAGAGCCCTATGATCTGATTCCATTCATGCTGAAAGGTGCTTAGCAGTTTTGAATGTAGGGAGAAAATCTCATATGAAGGTTTTATCCTCATACCTCAGACCTCACATCGCCGCCTCTCTCTGACCTGAGGCCTAGGTCATGACCTTTAGGATCACTCTTTCGTTCCCAGTCTGCTGCCTCCAAGATCACGACTAGATGACTGAACCTACCTGCACCTTCATAGCTACGTGCCCCTCAGGAATCATAGGAATACGTGTATATAAAATCTCACAGTAAGGAGGAAAATGGTGACATGTTGAAGGTGTGGCAAACACCATCCAAGCTGCTGGCATCTGGCTGCAGTATAGCTCAAAAACCCTGCCTCCTCTATGCTATAGGGACACAGACCCAACGTTGGTATTTAATCAGTTATTGTTGGCTAAAAATGGAGGATGTTATGCCATGGTCAGTAGCCAACGGAGCAGCTGAGCTGGTGTCTAGACACAAAGGTGGATGAGTGTTTGTTTGGAACAGAAACAACATGGCTTCACCTCAAGAAGGTATCTGTTTCCAAAATGGCGGCACCGGTAAGCACAATATTTTGGCCTAATTTTTGTACAATGGGCGGAGACGGAACGGCATCATCCATCTGTATATATGACCTTAAATGCATTTTCATTGCCTCCATTTCTTGGAGTTTAGTTGCCCTAACCTAAGGGCTTTAATAGTCCAAACTTAGCCATGCCATTTTTTTGCTTTTTGCCTTAACCTAAGGGTTAACCATCCCATTTTAACCCAACAAACTTTACCTAAACTTATTAAACTTGTTAAAACTAGTTCAGATGACAGACATCATATCATACCTCATCCCCATCCATATCTGACATCTCACCATTAAATCATTTTCACTTAGCAATTATCATCCACTTCATTTATTCTGTGAAGGAATGCTGAGCCTGTCTGAGTTTTAATTGGCTGTCCACCCACAGTTTTTATGTCTTTGTGCAGACAGTAGAATAGCCTTGAAGAAAATGCGTGAGAGGGAGAGACAAGAAAACTGCTGGTGTGCTAAATGAAATGAAAGGGTTAGCACCAAGGTCTGATTCTGGAGTTTGATTGTTTAGTAGTGATTTTACCCCGTGATGTTTTTGTCTTGTTGTTCATTCTACTGAAGCCACACACTGAAAGGCCAGGAACAAACACTCATCCAGTATCTTTGCTGTTCCTCACATTTTATGGGACCGTCTTATTCTCTTCGCCAATCACCTCCCGTTAAAATATGTCTTCCTGTGTCAACCTATGTGTCCGTCATGTATATTGGATAGTGGGAATGAGACGTTTTCATCACTCCTGAGCTCTCCTAGATTGCCTGGAAGGAATCGATCGAACACAGTGGCAGCAGAAGTTATGGGTGGGAAGCTCAAAGCTCTTTTCCCAAGTGACAGGATTCAGTGCGGGCTCCTCCTTTTCCTCAGCTCATACTGAGCTGCACAACAATGATATGACAGCAATGAAGTAAACATTCTCACGTTAAGGTGAGACATAGCATACGAAGTATGATACATAATGTACATTTACTGTATATAAATAAATACTGCAGTTCAGCCTGCATCGCTGGGAGCTCACTGAGATCATACTCTTTGTATCACTGCTGTTCCCTCTCTCCCTTCAGTTTGCTGTGTAACTGTGTCCTGACCTCGGTGTGACACAGCAGTTCTGTTCTCTCACCTTGTCGCAGGGGTA
Organism: Parambassis ranga; assembly: GCF_900634625.1. Lineage (NCBI taxonomy): Eukaryota > Metazoa > Chordata > Actinopteri > Ambassidae > Parambassis > Parambassis ranga. The sequence goes on along the minus strand of NC_041039.1, from coordinate 16,642,159 downwards.
ACAGGAGGACGGGCGTGCGTGGGGCGCTCTACCCTTTCTAAACAGACCAGCTGACAAGACAGCCACACACACACACACACTTTTTCTCAAAATGCTCATGTGAGTACTGTATGTCACCTATGGGTTCAAAGGTATCTGAGGAGCTGTCGGTTTCCATTTCTCTGGCCCTGAGCTGAACCAGTGCTGACTCGGCTCCTTTCTTTCTGCCTCTCTGCACATCATCGTGTCATGTGCTTTCTAGTAAAACACTCCCCAGTGCCCAGAGGCAGAAAGTGGGGTGAAGAGTTCGCGTATGCCACTGGCTTCCGACATTTAGTGTAACATAAAAATTTCATGTTTGTTTCTCGTACTCTCTTGCTGTTGGCAAATTTAACTGACTCGTCCATTCAGAATCATTTCTTCATGAATGCTGATGCTAGGTTTTGTTGGATGTCTTCTTTTGGATAAAAGGTGAAGAGATCTTGTTCCACACATTGTTTGGGTTCAAACAGCATCCTTTGAGAAAGTAAGGTGGACAAACCCCCTCCCATGCTAACTGTGATGATTCCTAGCTTTCACAGGCCTTAGAGGCTTGCTGGGTTTCCTTTTATGTGACCCGTTGATCTGATTGGGGGAAGTTGGAGTTAGGCATTAAGGACTACTGGTTAAGGTCAAGCATTAAAAAAGAGGGTTACGGTTAGGTAAAGATCATGGTTTGTCTTCTTCTGTTCCCCTCTGTGCTCGCCATTTTTGTTCAGGGATATATACGATAAGGGCTGAAATATCGACCTCATGTTAGGTTTTCCTGGTGAGGACATGCTGGCTATAGCTGTCCTTTTCTAAACTCTTTCGGAGATCAACTTTTTTTCCATTTGCAACAACAGGATTTTGTATTCATGAAATTCTGACTGTCCATGGTTATTGTAGGATTTTAAAATATTAGCTTGTGTTTCCACTAATCCTCTGTGCTGTGACTTAAAAGAAAAATCTCCTTTGAGCATATTTTTAAGAATATTTAAACAGAATCTTAAAGACAGATATTTGGTTTTAAACTGCTCCCATTCCTGCTACTGGACACAAGTAGATCTACAAGCACATGTATGCTGCTGCTAATCCAACAGTGCTCAAAGTGCAGCGTCATCATAGCCTGCTCCCCTGTAATCTCTTTGAGATGGTTCAGTCAGCAGCCTGACCCTTTGCATGTGGATATGCGTGTGTTACAGTTGAATTATTCCTTCTAAAGAAATGGATGCATGCTTTTTGCCAGAACCCCTGTTATTTTTCACCCACTGTGGAGAGCTAGGTGGAGGAAACAACCTGTGTGAGTGTGAGAGGTGGAATCCAAAAGATCTTTTCAGGTAAAACATGTCTGATATTGATGTTACTGCTTAATAAACGAGGGCTCGCTTTGCTGTGTGTGTGTAGTGAGCTGTGTGTGTGTGTGATGTGTAGTGAGCTGTGTGTGTGTGTGTGTGTGTGATGTGTAGTGAGCTGTGTGTGTGTGTAGTGAGGTGTGTGTGTGTGTGTAGTGAGCTGTGTGTGTGTGTGATGTGTAGTGAGCTGTGTGTGTGTGTAGTGAGCTGTGTGTGTGTGTGTGATGTGTAGTGAGCTGTGTGTGTGTGTGATGAGCTGTGTGTGTGTGTGATGTGTAGTGAGCTGTGTGTGTGTGTGTGTAGTGAGCTGTGTGTGTGTGTGTGATGTGTAGTGAGCTGTGTGTGTGTGATGTGTAGTGAGCTGTGTGTGTGTGTGTAGTGAGCTGTGTGTGTGTGTAGTGAGCTGTGTGTGTGTGTGTAGTGAGCTGTGTGTGTGTGATGTGTAGTGAGCTGTGTGTGTGTGATGTGTAGTGAGCTGTGTGTGTGTGATGTGTAGTGAGCTGTGTGTGTGTGTTCACGCTCTGCAGGCTATAGCTTTCTGATCTCCACATGTTGGTGTTATTTTAAACAAATCCTGTTTGCAACAATGCAGCGGTGAGACAACATTCAACAGGCTAATACACAGGTCGATGAATCACCCAGACTTCTGTAGCCCTCCGACATTTAGTCATTATGTTTTGGAAGCAACAGGAGGAACGCATTTATAACTGTTATTAATTTAAAAACTCCGACACGCAGCCTCCAAACGTTTATAATCTAATGAAAGTTAATTGATGGAACACAGCACATTTATCATTAATGCACATGTAGACCTGACTTCACCTAGCAGAGAAAGATGCTAACACACACACACACACAGAGGCATCCTTCCAAAGTGGCTCATTGCGTCATACATTATTAAGGCAGCTGTTGAATTATGCAAAGCTTTGATATTGATCCCAGGGCTTTGCCATCACTGCAGTCTGAGAGACAGAGAGAAAGTGTGTGTGAGAGTAAAGAAGAGAGGGAACCAGTCAGGGACAGCAAGACTGGGAAACTAACTTCAAAAAGAGAATACATGCAGGTAAATAGAGACTGATTCCTACACACTTTATATTCAGGAAATGAATCCCTACTTTAGTGGGAAATTAGATTTATTTTTATAAATAACAACAACAACAACAAAAACAGAAGGGAAAATAGAGTATATTATATCAGAGCAGTTTCCAAACCATCTGCATTCTATCACAAGTTAATTGCTGATTTATTGACTGAGGTAAAATCCAGACCTGCCTTACTCAGTGATGTTCAACATTAGACAGTGATACAGTGTCGAACGCCATCTGTCCCAATACGTTTTCCTCTGCAAAGGGATTGATCAAACTACTGCTGCCAGGTGGGGCAGAAACAGCTTCAGTGAGAAATGGAAATATATAAATATATCTCTGGCACCATCAGATCCCACAGTGCTCTTCACTTTAGCAAGGTAACGTGCTAAGCTAACTGTCAAGCCCCTGAAATAATAGTTGTTACTGAACTATTACCTCACTTCTAGCCTTTTCTCACAACGACCATTGTGACACTGTGAGCCAACAAAACCATTGGCAAACGCTGTAGCAACATACTGAGGTTTTATTAGATGCAGGATTTTCCACTGTCTATAGATCAGCTAACAGCAGCACTAATCGTCAGACCTGCAGGTTACAGGTACTTAGTTGCCTCGACGGGAGGTAAAATGTAAAACACTGCAGCCTAATGTCTTCAGAGACGTGTCAGACAGTCTCTCAGCTCCTCCTGATTGACAGTTTATGTGAGAAGGCGGTGCATGGTGGGAGAATCAGCTCGGTCCCAGCATCTACTGAATGGGCTCTGGTGATGTGATTCCAGTGACAACAGAGATAGTGGGATAGATGGTGTGTGTTTATATGTCTGAGTATGTCTGTGTGTATCAGTGTGTGTCTGAGTATGTCTGTGCGTGTGTCAGTGTGTGTATCTGTGTCTGTCTGAGTATGTGTGTGTGTCTGAGTATGTGTGTCTGTCTGAGTATGTCTGTGTGTGTCTGGGTATGTCTGTGTGTGTCTGAGTATGTCTGTGTGTGTGTCTGTGTGTGTATCAGTGTGTGTATCTGTGTCTGTCTGAGTATGTGTGTGTGTCTGAGTATGTGTGTGTCTGAGTATGTCTGTGTGTGTGTCTTTGTGTGTATCTGTGTGTGTATCTGTGTGTATCTGTGTGTGTCTGTCTGAGTATGTCTGTGTGTGTATCTGTGTGTGTATCTGTGTGTGTATCTGTATGTGTATGTCTCTGTGTGTGTGTGTGTGTATCTGTGTTTAAAGAGTTGTTGGATGACACAAGATGGCAGTTGGTGCAGTGCACTCGTGGCAATGAATGAACCTGATGGTGGGATTCAGTCTCGCTCTCTTTCTCTCTCTCTTTCACACACAGACACACACAGAGTAAGGATATAGGCCACAATAACTCACATAACAGCAAAACTATATGATTATAACTAAGAACAAACAGGATAAGCAGTGTCATCATCTCCTGTTACACTTGACTATTCCATCATATGGAATGGTGAGGGGAGGGGGGAGGAGAACCAGGAGGAAGGGCGGGCTGCTCTTGTCACACAACATGACACATATTCAGCAGCTAAATATAAACTCTGTAGCATCGTGGGTGGACATTATACACAAAGCATTGTGGATAGGTCTGTTTAGGTTAAACTGCAGCGTGTTTGTTTGTGAATAATATGTAGGCTTTGTTCCACTGCAGGAACTTGCAGCAGGTGCATGGTGGAGTGAGAACTGGCCACATAATGCACTCATTTCATCTTTTCCAGCTGCACTCTCTCAAAGCACTGCTGACCTAATTAGTAATGTGATTATTTGTTTATAAATATTGTTAATACTGCCAAAGTAATCTTAATGCTCAGTACTCAGACTTTATTACTGGTTCCATGTTGTTCTATGGTGCACTTTCCCCTCTACATTCGAGAACAGAAGGTAGTAGGGTGCTGGAGAATGACACGTGAGTCCTTTGTTGTCCCGTTGGGCCCTCACATAGGATCTGCTGTGGCATTATGTATGCACTACAGTTCAAACACATGCTGCACCACTGCTGGGATCAATCTGAACCTCTTTTACAGAAACATGAACATGATTTAAAAAGTGTCCATGTGTCATGCTCCTCTGAATGTGATAAGGGTTTAATGAAACAAACTTCTAATCTGCTGCATTTGCATCTTTCTAGTGATATTTGGGGCCTGGTAGACAACAGATGTTTTTATTACACTGTGAGTGACATATGGTGCATGACACCACACTCTCTCTCTCTCACACACACACACAGACACACACAGCTCTCTCTCTCCCTCTCTGTGCTTACAAAAGCCTCCCACCCACACCGCGTTGGCAGTGAATGAGTTACTGCTGGTGCAGTGTATGAGCCTGGTGCGCCCCTCCCTGGTTGGACCTCACGCCGCTGGTCGGTTGTCTGCAGACGGATGTTGCCGCATCCCGGCGCTCCGCGTTCCGCCACCAGGTTGCGTCCCTCTCCAAATGTGCCAAATCTCCTCCTCTGTCCTCCTGTCTCCGCCTGACGCTCACACACACACACACACACACACGAACCGCCGACGCTCTTCTCCAGTTTCTGGACACACAACTCTGCGCTAAAGTGGCTCCTCATCCACAACGGTACGTAAACTGTTTCTGAGATAATCCCGCTGATATGTCGTGTGTGTTTTTCTGTCTTTTTGTGCGGGGACAGGTTTCTTGAGTGGGATGCTGTGGAGCCACTGCTGCATATTTTTTCTGTCTCAGCTCTGATTTTTCTCTTTTCTCCGCACAGACGTGACGTTTTATCCTCACTGTGTGAGTCGGGTTTCTTTTAGCCTGTTTTTGTTGCGTAATAGCAACCAAGCATCCAGGAATATTTACTTTTATGCGCAGTGTGTTTTTTTGGTGGCTGGAAGAAATGAGGGCATGAGACAGCATAAACTCGTTAAACAATCAGTCCTCTTAAATCTACCTTGACATAAGACGAGGCATGTAAGGTTCAGGGAGAGGATTTTAGCAAGTCCTTTCTTTATCCAAGTAACGGGATTAATGCAGGTGATAAACAGCACAGCCTATTTAACCTATTTTCTCTGTGAAAAATACTCCACGCTGCCCAGCACATTCATAACAAATGAGCAGAAATTCAAATATAGTTATTGCACATTAATAAAAAGTTAAGAAATAAATCAAGTGGATCTGTAAAGGTTTAATTCCCTAAAAGGAGCCAGTCACTGTGGGTTGATCTGGATAAACACCTCACATACAGGTGATGCAGATGAACCCTGTGCCCCCTTCAGACGGGGAAAAAACAAAAGAATTGTGTTGTGTGTCATTGCTATGGTAATGTTGAAGTCGGTCTCCAGGGATGTGTGTTTGTCACAAATGACTGTGCAAATTCAGACTTGAGTGCGCAAAAAAATGGAGATAGAGACAGTGGAAGAGTGTGTGTGTGTGTGTGTAGGTGTGGGTGTGCGTTGGCGTGTGTGTGTGTGTGTGTGTGTGTGGTTTTTGGTCTCGCTAAACCACAAACCATCATTTGTACTCTAAAATAGGTAGCTGAGTTTTCTGATGATTCATTCATGCCAAGAATGTTGCCATTGCAGTAAAACCATCCATGTCTGTGATGTGTGTGTGTGTGTGTGTGTTGTTAGGATAGATACTTGAATAATCCCAGGGAAAATTCAAGAACGATTGAATGATTCAAGATGACGATTGATGCCAAGAAAAGCTGTTACTTCTCTCTATCAGTTGGTTTCCTCCCCGTATCGACCTGTGTTGATCATGTAATTGGTCGTTCCAGTTTCCTGTACTGGATGCTGGATGTTTCCAGTGACTCAGCAAAGGTGGTGCGACCCTGGTTGTGTGTGTGTGCGTTAGTGATCTAAATGAGTGTCTGCATGCAGGATTATTATTGCTGCTCTGTGATATAAACTGTGCATGACTGTGTCTCTGTAATTACTTTGCTGCATACTAATCCCAACTTTAATTTTTAGGGTAAAATTGAGCCATCAACCGTCTGTAATCATGTGTCATGATGGATTTTTTTCTCAGATTTTTGGTGTCATGGATGCTGCTTATTAGTCCATGACTCATTTTTTTATTGCATCAGTCCTGCTGTTAGACCTTTGACACCATCATGTTTTGCTTGACTGTGCATGCTGTGCTTGAAATGGATCTATTATATTATTGTCCTTAAGTTTAGGTGAAGTGGTTTTATCTCCATGGAGACGCCTTCGTGTTTACTTCAGGGCCCTGCAGCATCTTCTGGCTGAGTCACTTCATCAGTTAGCCAGCACGTTGTATAAATGTCGTAGAAACTAAGGTAAAGTGGTTTAAACCATAAGAGGAATAAGTACTAACATTCACAGTATCTACTCAGAATCACACGTTTCTAGTGTGTACTGATGCTGCCCTTAAAAAGGTACCCACTTGTGAATAAGTGCATACAAATTGGGACAGACAAGGGCATCACGTCATGGCAACTTGACCCTCTGTTCAAACAAGGGTGACGCTACATTTCTTTCATCTTTCTTTTTGAAATGCAAGGACATTGCACTACATCCAGGCTTTCTGTATTCTGTAAGCCACCATATTCTGTGGGCTGTTCTGACCCTGCAGCATTTCAAGCACAGAGGAAGCACCGATGACCCCAAGCAGGAGAAATGAAGCCAAAAAGTTAAGTTAGTCAATCCTCATAGACCTCCATGTAAAATGTTTACCATGTTTACAGCATGGTCTGCATTCTTAACTATTCTGTGTCTGTATGTTAACATAACTTCCATACAATACACACCTCAGCTGCTTTTTGATCACTTTTGATCACCGTATTGGTATTTTCTTTACCTAACCTCTGACCTCTTTTTGATGCCTAACTCCAAACAGGAGTGATAAAACCACCAGCGTCCCAACCCTGCCTATTTATGCGGACTCATTCCACGATCGAGCGACAAGTTGGGTGACGTCAGCCGATGTGTCACCAGTGTTTGTTTGGGCCAGAACTCGAGTAAACCAACACACAGTTTGGGTAAAATGAGAGTTAATGCATGAGAAATAGCATCAAACTAACACACAGATAGCTAAGAATGCGAAGATACTGCACGTAAATTGTCATTAAAAGTGATACTTAAGCATGATATCACACAAAAATAGTTGCATCAAATGCGTGGTATTCGGATAATCTGAGCCGAGCAGCAAAAGGGTGAAGTAACACATCACCTGTCACATCAAACTCATCCTGCACATCTTCTGCTGATTATCGTCTTGATTAATTGAAATAAAAATGTAACAATGGTCAATTAATGATGCACAAAAACACAAGACAAGTGGCAAAGCAACGCTTATTAAAAGCTAGAACAAAGAAGTGCTTGTGAAATATGCTTAAATGATTAATGGATTATTAAAATGGTTGATTATTTTTCTGCTGAAGGACTCATTATTTCAGCTGAAATGCAGATCACACCTGGAAACCAGGCAGCTTGTTTTGAGGGAAACTGGCAGGTCAGTCGATCAGGTGGCCTGAGCTGATCCTGTTACCATTGCACCATTAATTGAAGCTCACTCGTGATTACCTCATGTATAACTTATCTCGACAGACTGAGCTGCACTAACGGCTAGCTGCTGGAGAAGGTGCTTGTTTGGGTAAACTAGGAGGATTTGAGATTGTGATGGAGACAATGAAGCCATGCAGTTCACGGATTAGCTGCTGGCTGGCTTAGCATGTCGCAGGGGAAGGGAGATGGATCATATGAGAGGGCCTTTAGATAAACTTTATTGATTGAAATAATGGACCCACAAACTCACAGCGTTACACACTCACACCTTCATCCTATTTAATATCTCTAAATGGCTGATTCACTGCATCCCAGAGCCCTCATGGCTCTCCCAGGACCATTTAGCAGAGCCTGAGGTGGAGACCACTCTGATCATTGACATACTTCATTAGGCCGTGTTATTAAAGTATTAGCCGTCTTATGTCACCGGGTGAACGCTCGAATGGGGACATAGATGGCTTTCAAATTAGTGACCGCCTAGATTATGTAAATGCTGCGCTCAAAATCAGCTTGAATCAGCTTCTCTTGCTGGACTTTGAGCGATCCTCTTGGGTTGGAGACCTGTTTTTTCTTTGGGAAAAAAAGGTCCTAGTCCTCTGCTAACCAGGCTACTACTACTACTAATACTACTACCTCCACAACTCACTGCAAACCCTTATACATTCTTTTCATCCACCTGTCTGACTAAGCGTTGGGTTCAGCTGCCTTTATCTGCTCTCCACAGGCCCCGCAGGATGGCAGAGTTGTTAGAGAGGCAGACGTCTAGCAGGAATGTCGTGGCTTCGATGACAGCGTTCATGATGCATGCAGACACCGAGCCCTTACCTGCTCAGTTCAGATAAGAGCATCAGCTCTGCCGAAATATATGTTCAGGAACACTGGGACTGTGTTGCATTGTTGGACGGATGGAGAGAAGACATCATAAAGCTAATCCAGGAAACTGGCGTGATTGTGCTGCTGGCTCGCTGCCTTCAGAAAGCCTGTCTGTTACTGGTTGTAGTCTCTGTCCAAAATTAACTTTTTGGCTCACCAAACAATGGAAACTAAATTATAAATGTCTATTACATAGATGTGTTATTCTAGAATATATATAAATATAGAATCAGGGGCTGCTGTGTGTGAAAATCAACTTTAGTAGAGATTCGTTCCAGGCTCTTTAAATTTTGACATTTTATGTGGCCAATCTGCCGAAAGGAAACCGGCATTTGTTTCATTATAAATTACTTTAGGTAATATCTCAGAGTGCATTGGCATTTTTCTCTTAGATCTAAGTTGGTTTAGTTGACCTCATACCCCACAGGCTGAGTCACAGAGTAATGATGTTACACCATATTCTATGAGCAAGTTCACCTGTTAACACATAGCATAGCATAACACAGCAGAAGTCGCTCCTAAATATCAGCATGTAAACTTGGGTTCATGTTAACATTAAGCTTAACTAGTTTTTTTTTTTAAATAAAAACAAAACATTACAACATATAAAGAAAAGTTGTGAAAAATAGCAAGTGAAAACAAAACAGCTCGTGGTGTCAGAGGGACTCTACCCCAGACTCATATACTCTTAACGAGGGCTTTTGTGGCTGTATCAGTCTTATAATTGGATGATTTTGGGCCATATATTTATACGTTACTTTAGCAGAAACGTATATATTATATACCAAATATGGCGTCTTTTTCATGAGGATGTGTTGCAAAGCTTCCCTGCTATTATCTATAGAGGAGTGGTTGACCTGCCTAAAATTTGTTTCACTGAAGAGTCTTAGTGTCCCATTTTTAACTGCAGTGTCAGAGAAGACTCTCAGTACTGCACTTGTAATTTTGGGGGCATGAAAATTGCCTATAATTTGCAAAACGTTGCTGTGAAACATCACTGGTCTCAACTCAATCAACCCGCAAGATGTCTAAGCAACGGCATCTCGATTGATGCATAATTTGTCATAAAAGAGACGAAGTTCTGTCCCCCCGGTGTTATTTATGCCTAAAAGAAGAATTGCCTGCACGTAACTATCAAATTACATTTAGTGCTACAAAACATGAAAGCCTGTATATTATCAGCTGAAAACCCGGGTAGCCGACGATACAAAGGAGGAGCACGGAGGGAAGCGGTACTGAGCCGAGAGTCTCGTCGACAACAATGGAGAAAAAAGAGGGGAGGTTCTGGATGAGAGAATGCAGCAGTGAGCAGTCTTTGCAGCGTTTCGCACCTCCCTGTTTGCTCTCCTGCTTTTGCCAACTCTCCCTGCTGCTGGAGTGTATGGCAGAGACAGAGAGAGGAAACCTATAGATGCAGTTTGTCTTATATCCATTAAAAAAACAGAGACTGTTTCAAATCTTAGTACAGACCATTGCGACGAAGCCTCTCGCTCCTCCCCCTTCCCTTCCCAAATATCCTCTGCTGAGAATAGAGTCTGAAGGAAATATAGTCTTGAGGTGAAGAAGCTGCTAAGCATCAGCCTCTCTCTCTGTTCGCTGCCTTCGTTCTGCCTGACGAGCTCTCTGTCCTTTTTGTATTTTTTCATATATTCCATGATTCCTAAACATGCAGCCAAAAGCCAGGAGACCCAAAGCCAGGCTCACAGGGGGTTAAAAAACAGATGTTTCCCTCATTTTCTGTCTGCACCCAGAGGCTTATAGCGCAGAAAGAGAGTAGAGGGATAGTTGTATGAATTGAACGTGAGTTAGGAACATTATTTTGTTGTTTAAAGATTTAATAATAGCCTGAAGAAAGTGAACGATAAAAGAAGAAAGACAGCTGAAGATGGAAATAAAATGATGCAACACTGAGGGAGAAAAAGGAAAGAGGAATACGAGGAGTGGACAGAGAGACAGCCTCTTGAACAAAGGCACACTGACACTGACAACAGGGCAGGGCAAAGGCAGAGTGTAGCCACACTGCTGACATGCAATTCATGCTGAGGGCAGCCATACTGGGCCAGAGTGCGGAGGTGATGCCTCACTGTCTGCCGCCGTTCCCCTCTGATGGTGCAGAGCAGCAGTAAACATTGATCCCTCCATCAGGAGTGGTTCCCAGAGGCCCCATCCTCCAACCCCCCCTGTCCACTCTGATCTGCTGACAGGGACGCCAGCGTGTATCCAATATGCCTGACACACCCAGGCTTCAAGGGGATACACCTCAGTGTGACTCTGAGTGATTTCCTCAGCTATAAAATATCTTAAAGAACTTTACCTCCATTTTGTCACAGTTTGAATGTGTCTTTGTGTTTAAGGTGTGCAGCCAAGTGGCCTTAGGTTAATACGACTGTAATACGACCCTGGGAGTGGTCATCATGTTCCCAGGTCTTAGCATCATACACAACATACAGTCACATCTAGCCTTAAAAAACTACAATATCAGCATTGGGATCTTTCTACTGTGAGCTCTGTTTGGTTGGAATCAATTACTGAAAATAAACCAATACCAACCGTCCCAATTGATATTATGGAGCTGTGTATGGCAGTACTAACTAAATAACTAACTAAAGTCTCTGATTTAAACCACCGCCCAATTCTGAGTCTGTCTCCTGCAGGAGTTTGAAGAGTTTCCTGGTATTTTCACATACGTGTGATACGAATGATCTTCAGTAAACAGAATCTGTGAATGTGCTTGTTCCCTCAGCTCTGGCTACATTTGCATTCTTTGAAGAGCCCATCGAGCAGAGTTTTACTGCTTTTTTATGAAGCTGATGAGCTGAAGCATAGACCGGAAGCTCTGTCTGCATGTAAGACATGATGAAGCTTAACCTAAGGACCTTCATGTTGCTGAACATGGCAGGTTTAAACTGTGCTCTGCAACCATGAGATGTAAATGAGGAGGGAGACAATAACTAATGAGGAGCCAGTGTCCATGGTAACCTGTCCTTCACTTAACCCTGTTGTAATGTGGAAAAACTCCTCTGCTTTGTGGTACATGCTATGACAAAGATAACGACACGCTGCTTTTGTTCCGGTATGTTTGTGTGGTCCAAAAGAAGGAATTATCTGATCAGAGATAGAAGCAGTCTGCCTCTTTCTGTGAGCCTGAAACGAAGACACTGAGCTGCTTCTCCGCAGGTTTGACTGGATCACATGAACTGTCCTGCTGTTTGTTTTCGATAAGTTATTACCAAGCAACCAGTCTGTAACTTGAACCTGCACGCTGGTGGTTTGAAACCCACCTTAAGCTGAGAGTAAATCCCTGAGGGCCAAAACCTCTCACACAGGAGCCGCAGCAGAAAAAGCACCAACCAAACAAATAACACCCGCTCCACAGCCAATTTAACAGCCTGTGAGTCCTGAGTGACATTCTCCCACCTTTCCATTCCTATTTTCTCTCTCTCAGACTCTAAGTCTCCAAAGCTGTTTTTTGTGTCTCCCCCCACCTTCAGATTGGACTGAATATCACGTCCTTGTGCGAGGGAAGGTCGCATCGACCATCATTTTTCAAAACTGTCCTCTCCTTCGCCTGAATGTGTACAACCCAGAGACCCCATCTTGTGTCCATCAACCATGATAAATGAGATGTCCCCGCTTGTCAACATATTGCTGACAACCAGTTTATAATCATTGCGCCTCAACACTGACACCTCAGTGATGAAAACGAGGAATGTCCTTTGTGGAGAAAGGTGTGTGTGGGCATGTGACGGTGAATGTATTTATGTCACAGTGGAAAAATAAACGCTCAATATGCTTCGGCCGTCAGCCATATGCTTTCTGAAGAGCAGTCGTCATCATCCTGGCAGCGCCTCAGTACGTCTAACTCACAGTTAATCCACATATGGTAGCAGTCAATCAAACAGGAAGCTTGCATATTAACATGGAGGTGTGTTTCCACCTGTATTTACATAGGCTGACATAAGTCTTGTCCCAAATTTGCATTCTCTTGTGGTTTGGTGTGTGGAAACCATGATTTTCCCTCCACCAAACTGTCTTCTGCAATATTTGCGGCCATTGGGATGCAGTTCAATTGATGATTCATCAGAAAATTCAATCTTCTGCCACTTTTCCACCGTCCATCCTCTATGCAAGCTGCGGGCCGTGGCAAATACAACACGCCTTTTTTGTCGTCTCATCTGTCATACCGGTTTCCTAGCACTAATTCTCCTATGGAGACGACTGTGTGAAAGAATTCGACTAACTGTTCTTGTGCATGCATGACTTTCTGGTGTCCAGGCCTAAAAAGGATTGGCCTTGGAGAGTCGAACCAACAAGCAGTGATCTTGAGCAGTTGTCTTACAGGGTCTTCCTGACCTGGGCTTGTCATGAACATCACCAGTTTCTTCAAATCTTTTTCGTATCCTATTCACTTGCTGCTTAGATACATTAAAGATTTCTGCCACCTCAGCAGCGGACTCGGTCTTCAGTCTCTTGATGATCAGCAGTTTGTTCTGTGGTTGAATCTTTGGCTCAGTTTGCTCTTCATATGAAGGTCTAGTATTCTAGTGGTCCTTTTAAACACACCTGAGAATGTGTTCATTAGATCATTTGTCACAGGTGAAGCTCTAACATGTGATTGGTTGAGTCATATGAAAATGAGACAAGACTTTTGTCCATGCAAAAACAGAGGTCATGGGCTTTACCAAGCTTCTAACATCATGGCACTTTTTGATGGCCACTTGAGGAACTGCAGGCACTGTAGCAGAAGTACAATATAAAAACAAAACTGAACTTCACAACTTTGTCCAACAAAAATCACACTTTAAGAAATGTCACTGTGAAACCTCAATGGGATGCAACAGAAACATCCCATAGCACCTCATACATGCACCTCATTTAGGACACATAATGCAGTGATCCTTCAATGTGACTTCTGCTGCTGCCTGAACACACAATGCCCATAACTGTAGGTATTTATACTGAATAGAGAAATGTTTGTGGTGGCCTGGAAAAGATGGTCTGTTACAGTTTAAGCGTGATGTTTCTGGCAGCCTGTATTGTGTGTGTGTGAGGTTGTTTTCAGTGCCTCTTTAGGCCTTTAGATGGTGGGAGGAGTACAGGGGGTAGCATGATGTCATACTTGGCACTGCTGTGGACTGGACTCTAAGAGACAATGACGCTTTGCCAATATCCTCCTGCTGCCCTTTTCTAGCAGCGGCTCTCGCTACATTTTCATGCCTCTCCTCACTTTCAGGGTGGTCAGTCAGCTGGCCGCTCTGTTTGTTTCTCTCACTCTTGCCCAGATTCAACTCTCTACTAGAGCTGTAAAGTTTGTCATGGAGGGAAAGAACTTTAAATAAATGATGCAGTTTTTCACCACACATACACTCAATATAAAGCTTGTTTGCAACATATCATGCTCATTTTTAATCTGAGTGTTTTTCACTCCTTTCCTTTCACAGTTTCACTCACTGTGGGCTTTTTCCAACATAAAGTCCTGCATCTTATGGCTAGAAGCACAACACCATAAAACATAACTCTACTTCACTCTATTCTGTGTATTAACCTTTAACAGATTAGCCAGAAACTTGCATGACTGCTGGGTAAAATGATGCATTTTTCCAGAATCTTGTGATTGCAAACTGTTTATTTTGAGTGAAGGTTTAATTTAGCTATGTAGAATAAATTGGATAAGATACAATATGTCATTGATTTTTACTGTTTTAGTCTTAATTCTTGAGTTTTTGTGCCATATGTGATGTGATAATATAATACTGTGTTTGTACAGACCTGCAATTTAAGTAAACCAAGCATCAGACGTCAGAGTTTAGATGAATGCATGTGCAAGCAGGTGCAAATGTGTGTGTTTGTGTGGATGTAAGAGCTAAGAGGCATCACCATGGCAGTCTGGAGCTACAAAGCCTGAATGATAGACTTGCAAACGGAGCCGAGAGGCCCCTCAAGGACAGCTCAAAAGGGGGGGGGCTAATGTTATGGAATTTCAGCTACATCTAAATAAGTCCGGCCTTAAATACTAAAAATACTTAGAAAGTGAAATATCAGACTCTTCCATCCATGGTGCATCCTCTCCTCCTCTGACCATTGATTTCCTCCCTTTAATGTGTCGTGTGACGTAATGATAGTGAGCCGAAGCTTCAGTCCTGTGTTAAACCAGGTGGAAAGTTTCTCCCTCTGAAAAGATGGGAGAAGCACTTCAAATCAATTAGCTAATGTCCTTTTTTCACATGTGAGTTATTCATGCAGTGACTCATATATGGGAACTATTTTAGAACGCAGTCTGAAGTTTTAAACTAAACATTTCTTGTGAAGTAAATACTGGTTCTACGTGATTTTCAGACCTACTTTTACATTTTTTAGTTGACTTCATATTCATACTTGGCAGCTTCTTACATATATAAAGGACAATTTATCTGCAATATGCTTTGTTAGGAGTTCAGTGGAAAGACTAGCAGCTCCATGTACATATTTAAGCAGTGACAAGAGGGACTTCTGTGTTTTTTTTAAAGATAAAGAATTCTTTAATGGAGCCCTGTGGGGAAATCTGAAGTGTTTGCAAGGATTAAGATAACAACTCATGGACTCCACACCATGATGCTGCAAAGGATTTTCTGCATCATACATCAAAGTTTAGAGATCAATGGTGTGGACTCCCTGACTCCACCTTTTATTTGTTTACATGATACCCTGCACGAAGCAGATGTACTCCCACAGACTGCGTTGATTTTTAATCTGAAACATCAAAGGGGTGAGAGATTGATAAAGGTAAAGGGAGAGGTTGGTTTCCCTTTGTTTTGGTCACTGAAAATCACAAGCCAGTGCTGTTATAAAAGGTAAAATATCAGCCATCATGCAGACAAACACAGATTAGGATGGACAAACTTTTTATGACATCAACATCCCATCAGCTGATTCAAAGCTTCACTGTTTACCTAATGTCCAGTTGATCTGAATATGGAAAAAGCAGCAAAACAATGCAACCATATCCTTAATGCCAAAAAAGGTGTGATTTATTTTGAAGCTTCAGTTGTCATGGATGTGTGTGTGTTTATTTCTGCTCTTAAACTGGATTTTTAATATGGAGGACTGTGGGGATTGACTCATGTTTGGAGCCATCCTCTAGTGGCCACTGGGTGAACTGCAGTTCTCCTGTCATCACAGAGGAGCTGTGGCTGTACTCCCAGCACCTCAGATGACCTAGTAGCTCATGTCCCTGTCTCTCAGGGAGAGTTCAGCAGGAAACTCAGTGTATTCGTGATCTCACTCTTTTGGTCTCTACCCGTAGCTCTCGGTTCTGTTGCTGTGGACACTGCAGCAGTCTGCCTATTGATCTCCTGCCCCATTATTGCCTCACTCAGGAACAAGACCCTGTAATGCTTAAACTCCCCAACTATAAGAAGAAAAAACCTAGAGATGACATTCCACCCTTTTCTGGCTGAGCACCACGGCCTCAGATTTGGATGTGATGATTCGCTCCAATGCGCTCAGACCATTGACAGTAAAAACTATGGACAGAGCCTCCGTGACGTCACCCGTTTGTTTCTGAAGAGCTGTTTTGAGTCTCAGTGGGAGGTTCCGGGACGTGATGACCGCCGCCATGTTGGCAGCGTCACGTCAACTAAAACTCCGAATATGGACAAAGAGGGGGGGCACGAGCGGGGTTTAGGGGGGCGGGCGATCGTGGAAGCAGGAAACTCACGCTGTGATACGTCAACTGTCTGTCACTCAAGCGGCAACGCCCATAATTAGGCGTAATTTTAAGTCCGAATACAATTGAAACGAGTGAGTTGTAAAAAAATTCACCCCCCCTACAATTGACACTAGAAGAGAACCTATCATCTGAGACCACAGCGATTTTTTGTACCAGGCCGTAAACATGTTCTTTTCTGCTGTGAAATCGGCCATTTTAACATGGGAGTCTATGGGAAATTACTCGCTTTTGGAGCCAACCCCCAGCTGTTGCAGCGTGAATTACAAGTTTTGACACTTCCGCATGGGCTTCCGCTTTGAGCCCCGAAGGTTGCCGCTTGGCTCAGACATTTTTGGCACTCCCGTGCATAACAACAAAAATGTTGAAAGGTAGATTTGTCCGCTGACTGTTTCCGTACCTACATCTTAGCCTGCAAACCTGTCAATGCCTCATATTTTCAACTGTACCTACCGAACATTTGGACTAACTCCTCGATACAAACGTCTCGGCTAACTGTTACTGGCAGACAGCCTTTATCTGGCTTAGCAGCCCAATCACTTCATGCTGCTGCTGGTCACAGGACCAGGATTAGCATCAGGAACTAAGACTCTGGCTTCCTGTTGTGGTGCTCATTTTAGTTAAAGGAACAGATTTGTGACCTGGAAATTCGGGGGAGGTGGATCTCGTCATTTCTGGAAGAGATGCTAAATAACGCAGCAGAGGTTAATTACAGTAACAACGTAATCCTGATTACTCACATACATGATTAAACACAGTAAACAACAGGTTGGAAGGACAGCGTGTGTGTTCAGTAACTGGTGTAACTAGCAGCAGAGCTGTTCAGACTGGGTGGAGCTCTGGATATTTCAGAGCTCCGTTTCAGTGCACTGCAGACTGCATCAGTGACTCAGCAGTCGCTCCAACACGCTGAGACCCAAACAGACGATGGGTGTTGTGGCTTTGATGCATGGCCTTACTGCTCGGGGACGATACAGCTCCAAAATGAGCCCAGAGAGAGAGAGAGAGAGAGAAAGAACAGGACCTGCACTGGCTTCTTTAATTTTCCATCCCGCTTCACACCCACTTTATCTCCGAGCTCAGACTATTGTACTCACACCTCGGGAAGGAATGAGCTCACATTAGGCGAATGAGATTAAGAACAGGGTAATAACTTTTTGATGTCGGCTTCAATCAACCTCTGTTCATGTGACGGGTATATGAAGACAAATCCCGAGGCATCAGTTCACCCTCATTAAACTGATGATGTTCTGACTTTATTTTACACCGTTTACTTCAGGCATAGTGTTTACAGCAACAGGATGTTTGGATCAAAATATTTAAGCAGAAATCTCTTTAAACTGAACCTCATTGCAGTTTTAGGGTGTGTTTTTACTCACGTTTGGTCACTGTGTGGCTAGATGCAGCAAATATAATGTTTGTTTGCAGAATTTTAAGACATCAATCTGTGGTTTTGTTGAAACATCACACGATGCATTAAAGGGCCATCAGTAGTCCAAGGACTTTTTGTTCCTTAGGTGGCAGCGTAGTTTATACTTTTTAAACCAACTGACATATTTGTTATGCAGCTGGAAGCATTAAAGAGCTTTTAAATAGCTTTTAAATAAAATAACCTGCATGGCATCAGCTGATGTTTTTGTTTTGTGTTTGTAGTTTAGTCTGTTATTATTCGACATCATGCAGAACCATGTAGGTGTTTCTGATGCGTCATGTAAACTGATCTCTAGCTTCTCTAAAAAAATCTCTGCCTCAGGGAGTCACCACATAATCTATAGAAAGTCAAGGATGGTTCAAGGGTGGTTGATGTTTCAGTTAAACTGACACTGTCCTCAGTCTTTGTCCAGTTATTACACCGAGTCCTGATGGACTGTTAACCAGGCTTTTTACTGACACACAGCTCCATATATGCCATGAACAGATCATTTAGGTGTAACATTTAACCTTGTCGTTAATCATGTCAGGATAAAAATTAGATTACATGCTTTGACCTTGTGTGTGTCTGTGCTATTGGTTTTGTGCTGCATGTAGACTGGCTGCTGTTACATTATGGCCTTTATGTAACAAGCAGTTCCTGAATCATTCTCAGCTCTGTGTGGTACTGACATCTTGTTGAAACAAAATGATCTCATGCCGTGCGAGCTAAACCGAGTTAGATTCAGCCTCTCTAGAAGTAGCTGCTGCTTCATTTACCTGTTGTCTTAAAATTCCTTGAACCCTCCTCTCACCATCCCCCTGGCCACTTTAAATGTGGAACATGGTATCTGGAGCAGCGCAGCGGCTGGGCCTCGGTCGATCAGCGCTCCGTTTTAGTCGCCTTTAAACAGAGCGTTCTCGTTTTGGGAGTTCAGACGTGGATATTTATATCAAGCGGGTCAGCCGAGGAAGAGCCGAAATGAGCAGAAACACTGAGTCCTGTCAGACAAATGACCTTCCTTCCTCTGGGCCTCGCTGTTACGAACAGTGTTGTGCAGAGACCGAGAGGGAACGAGGAGTTCAACTCCCAAGATCTTCAAGTCAACCGACGGAAGCGGGGCAGATGACATCTAGCATTTTCTCTGAACCCAAAGTTATTTTAGTCAAGAAAATGGATCATTGCAGACGTGTGAGATCACATGTCTCCTGATGGGTTACTAAAGGTTTCTTTAAACCACTGGAGCCTTTAAAAAATGCAGGTCAAGGTCAGGTTTAGGACACGACGCTGACTCAGCCTCTCATACAGCCTGCTGCTGCGTTATATGTAATATGGTAGGTAACAAGCTGACAAGCTGACGGGTGGCTGGTTTAAAATAAAAATTTTAGTTATATCAATAAATTAAGAAGCTTCTCCACCATTTTTTTAACTACCATGATGACAACTGACTGCAACCGCCCACAGGAGGGTATAGCTGTGCACATGTGAGCTGTAACTTTGTCTCGGCACATAAGCAACAGTGTGTATTAGTCCGCATCTGAAAATAGTCCCCCAACAGGAACATATGTTTGCTCCTGTTTGATGTGTCATTTTGGGACACGTGCAAACTCCTAAATACCACAAACTTGACATCTTTTTTTAAAGAAATGGGAATGTTGTTGTTGTGAACTCGGTGAACTGCAGAACTGTGTGATGGCATGCTAATGATATGCACCGCTTTGATGTTAGAAAGCACATATTAAAGAGTTGTCCTGCAGAAGTGATAAGAAGAGCTGATGAGCTGACAGAGAATGCAGGACGCCTCCAGCAGCAGTAAAGCCTTCACAGACGGTATTTTTAAACTAGCAGCAATGATTAGCCAGTGTGAGATGCTCAAACTGTCAGTGTATGTGATAATCGGGTGATGCCTCGTCTCTGTCTGAGACGCCAGTAAAGGGAAACCGTGGGGATGAATAGATGAGGGCAACTTGGCTGAACATCACTCTCTTCTAAAGGGCTGTTTAAACAGGCAGCAGCAGACGTTGGCCTGCCTGAGGAGGCTTTAGCTTCGAACTGTTTGGATCTCAGTGGATGCACTGCAAGGGTGACTCACATCGCTGAGTTGTAATTTCCAGTAGCAGCCTTGTTATTTATTACAAATACAAGTTAGCACACAGACTGTGGGATAAATGTTTGTCTGGAATAACACACACGCGCTTTGAAGGTTGTGTTCAGGATTGGTGTTCAGGATTGGTGTTTACAGACGGAAAAAAGGCTGATATGCTGGTGTGTGTGTGTGTGTGTACTTGTTTAATCAAGGCATGTCTGAGAGAATTCCCATCATGCCCTAATCATTAAAAGATCCATCACTTTTGCACTTTTGGCAGCTTTCTTCAGGCTGAGAACATTAATCATTCTGTGAGTCGACAAAGTTCACATCCTCAGTGTCCGGTATAGATATGTAGATGCGCACATTTTCAGTCCACAGTGTGGCTGCAGAAATGCCACGGCAGGTGCACTTCTGTGCTTTTGACAGAAGATGACAGAGAAATTAGAGTTTTGTACAAATACCCATGAAGCCCTTTGGTTTTTCCTCCAACTGACACAGAGCTTGCTAGCTATCTATATGCTAATGTTAACGTTAATATCTACCCTAATGTATGGTGATGTTGGATATAGTCTCAAAGCTGTTGGCATTTACTACAGACTGAATGCATAATCATATTATAAAGCACAGTCCATAATAACATATGCTTTAAGATGTGGTGGAAAACACAAATGCAGGCTGTGATAAAACAACACAACACACCCACATCAATGATTGGCCTAAATGCAGTGCAGTATAAATCTATGAAAGTGCTGTACTGGACTTTACATTTGTTGCAGGAGGGGAAACCTTGTTGTTACACAGATGTCTATAAATCTGACATGAACTTTTGGTTTTTGGTAATCTTAACTTGGTTAATGTTAAGAAAATAGACTTGATAAGCATACAAAAAAGTTTCTTTATGACTTCAGTCGCCATGTAATGGAGTTATACTGTACTTAAAATAAAAAACTGTGAGTATTTACCTACTTTTAGAGCCACTCACAGAGTGGAAGTGCAGCTTTTGGCTTCAGTTCTCAGCTATGGATGTTTCTATTTGGTGAGGACAGGCTGCCAGATGGACATTAACACTTCAAAATTCATCATCTTACTTCACATCTTCCATCCTGAAACACAATTATCAGTTATTATTGTTGCAATTATAAGGCAATATTCAGGATGGGCAGCCGCTCATATCTATCTCTGTAATAGGATTACAGGACCTTTTAAACTGTCTGTGCACCTACACCGATTCGTGTCCATTAGTGGTGACTGAAAGTGAACCTGAGCTGAGAGCCCTCCAGCCTGCAGTGGTAGTGACAGTGAGTCCTCTCAGACGTTGATGTTTCCCGGGGGTATAACGGCAGCAACAGCGGGGTTCAGACTGAGAGTGTCTTTGTTGTTGTGGTATCTTGTTGTACCAGTCTGCAGTGTCAGCAGGCAGTCACCCTGCAGGCAGCCATCAGCAGCAGCTAATGCAGTCTCTCCTCTTCTGTTTCACCTGAGAAAAGCACATCAAGCAGTTCAAACGGACACACTGTCTCCGTGGGCCTCCTTCCTCTGAGAGCACATTCACAAATTCATACCTCAGCTGGGCGATGACGCCGGTGTCCCCAGTGTCCGCATCGTGGAGGCCGCCTCACCTCAGTGATGTGTGCTGCTTTTGTTGTTGTTGTTGTTGGAAGCATCTAAAATGAACTTGCAAATCATGGCTCACCCTCGCAGCTTAGTCATCGCGCTGTGAAACCGGACACGTCTGTGGGCAGATCTGCTGAAGTGTCAGAACTCCTCCTGACTGCTGTCCCAGCATCCTCATTTAAACAGTGAGGGGCGCCATCAAAGCAGTCCTTCAGTCTCCAGCGGTCATTGTTTCCTAACTCACATTAGTGATGCTGTCTGCAGTGTAAAAAAAAAACATGTCAGTGTGTTGCTATGGTAACATCAACAGAGGGAGCCACATCCTCAAGATCGTTTCAGTGATGCTCTCTAAATGTTTATTGTATTAAGAATATACTGCTAAATAGGCGTTCAGAGGCCCTTTTTATTTAATTATTTATTTATTAAAATTAATTTTTATTTAAAAAAAAAAAAAGAATATGTGAATATAATTTAGTAATGTATCTGTTATTTTAACAGACACATGCTTTCAGATCATGTTAGGGCTGCAGAGGGCCACAGAGCATGGATGGTGTTGCTTTTGCAGGTGCTTGAAAAACAATTAAATTAATTTTTAAAAAATGCAGATTTTGCTCTGAATTGTGTCACTTTGAAAAGTTTCATTATGTGAATCACAGAAAAAGGAAAGAACTTCTGACATTTCTTCAAATGTCACAGTTTGCTGTAAAAGAGGAAAATCTGAGCACTCAAGATTTTCTTTTGAATCACCATTATGTTAACACCCTTTAGTTTAATAAAGAATGCATAAATAGATGAGCTGAAAGCAGATAATATGGCTCTGATTATCATCTGTAATATAACAGCTACTTATTGAGCGCTCCTTCCTTCTGACTGACTCGCAGATTTCTGATTACCTTATTGAGTGTCAATGATCCTCCTCTTAGATATTTTTACATTTTCACATCAGAGGCCTTTCATAGAAAAATATGTTGACATCCTACACTGCAAAAAAAAAAAAAAAAAAAGACAGCATAGCACCGCAAACCCAGGGGAGGCGCTGCTAGTCCCCGGTGGATGGTGGAGTCACTGAGATGCTTCTATTATTGGACCTCTCTGATGCCTAATCTGTGCTGAAACAAAGGGGAATTTACAGCTTTACATCTCCTCTGAAACGATAGCTAAGGATGTGTGGAACAAGTCTTTTCTCTTATAGATACAAATCCTCCAAACCCTTAACATATACCGGTACATATGTTTATGCCTCCATATTCATCTGACCGTGGGTGTTACGCTTTACTTTTAAACTTCACCCAGCAGACATTAGCGACCCATTTCCTTTACCAACTTTTGTTCTTAATGCACAATTGGGTTGCCTGTGTCTATATAGGGACTGTCCCACATACAATGCAGGGATGCAGCATAGTAAATCTCTCTGACTCAAACAGGTTTTCCAGATCAGGCCTGGACACCGTCCAGATCCAGGATGTCTTCAGGCCAGACGGCTGAATGTCTGGCATCAGTGTCAGTCAAGCTGTTTACCCCGTCCAGCCTTCAGGCCTCAATAGAGTTAGCTTATTCACAACGTTAAAAACTAATAACAGTTTTTTCTACCTTCTACAGGACAAAGGACTCTCCACCACAGGAGTGATGTCCTAGAGACCGTGGTGCTCGTTAACCCGTCAGAAGACACCGTTGTATCAGAGGTAAATTCAGCATATTTTGATGGTATAGTCTGTCACTACCCACATCTGGAATAAAAAAGATAACAACCAGGGAAAGTGTGCAGACCCCGAGAAAGGAGAATGCAAACTCACCAAGTCCAGATCTGTTTTCACAAGGGAGTATAATCCTGGACCTAGACAGATGACAATTTTCAGGACATTTATATTAAATTTAGGTAACCTTGACACAGTGATGCAGGCACTTTAACCATGTTTCCTCTGTCCCCATCTTTTCCCTCTTTCTTTGTATGTCCCAGATCCAAGCTCTAGTCACAGACTCAGCAGGACACAAGCTTCTGGTCTTAAGTGGCCAGAGCTCAGATCACGGAAGCCTCTTGCTTCAAACTGGGGTTTTCACCTACCAGACCTTTTCACGCATCTTTACTGATCCTGGGGTGAGTCACCTACACTTTCTACTTCACACTTTCACATTGAATACATGGTTTCTTGGTTTGGTTATAATCTAGCTTGTAAAACATTTAACTGCGTTACTTTATGCGTGCTATCACTGACTGATATGTCTGGGTGTGTCTTTCTTGTAGGTCAGTGAATTATTGGGCACAGCAGCCCCCAAGCAGCAGGCTACACTCACTGTGTCCTGCCGCGGGGAGGTGGGCTGGAGCTCGGTGGGACAGCAGCAGAACCTGCGGGAGTTCTTGGAATACAAACTAAACCCTGAGCCCATACTCCTCAAGATGGAGGGCGTCACAGAGTTCACAGAGTACATCTCTGAAACTGTCGATGTCCCTTCACCCTTTGACCTCCTGGAGCCTCCCACCTCTGGAGGCTTCCTGAAACTGTCCAAACCATGTTGCTACATCTTTCCAGGCGGGCGAGGAGACTCTGCTCTCTTTGCAGTGAACGGCTTCAACATCTTAGTGGACGGAGGCTCAGAACGGAAGTCGTGCTTCTGGAAGCTGGTCCGTCACTTGGACCGCATCGACTCGATTTTACTCACACACATTGGCGCTGACAATCTCCCAGGTATCAATGGGCTTCTTCAGAGGAAGATAGCAGAGCAGGATGAGGAGCAGTCACAAGGCTCCACCAACTACAGCGACTGGATGAAGAACCTGATTTCCCCTGAACTAGGTGTTGTGTTCTTTAACGTGCCAGAGAAGCTTCGTATGCCAGAATCAAATCTCAAAGTAAAACGCAGCATTGAAGAGGCCTCGCTAACTTTACAGTACCTTAACAAGCTAGGAATCAAGCCGGAGCCTCTCTTTCGAGTGGTCAGCAACACTATTGAGCCCATTACTCTTTTCCACAAGATGGGCGTGGGCAGGTTAGATATGTATATTCTCAACCCTGTCAAAGACAGTAAGGAGATGCAGTTTTTAATGCAGAAGTGGGCTGGCAACAGCAAGGCCAAGACTGGTATTGTGCTGCCCAACGGTAAAGAAGGAGAAATATCTGTGCCCTACCTGACATCAGTCACCGCCTTAGTCGTCTGGCTTCCTGCCAGCCCCACAGAAAAGATCGTCAGAGTGCTTTTCCCGGGAAATGCCCCGCAAAACAAGATCTTAGAGGGCCTAGAAAAATTAAAGCATCTTGACTACCTGCGCTATCCCGTAGCTACACAAAAAGACATCGCCTCAGGAGCTCCTCCCTCTGTTATAAAACAGACCAAGTTAAAGCAAAGAACAGACAGCAAAGAGAGTCTCAAATCATCTCCCAAGACCTCTGCAAAGGTCTCGAAGAAAGAAACTGAGGGACAGGATGACGTGTCAGCCACCACAGAGGCAAAGAGCGACTCTGTGAAGGAAAACATAACCGAGAAAAAAGAGGAGAAAAAGCCTACCAAGACTATGAAAACTAAAACTGAAGTGCCCGAAAAGAAAAAGCTCTTGAAAGAAAAGTCACTGAAAAAGCATTCAAAGGAACGACTGTCAAAAATGGATGAGAAAAAAGACAAGGAAAAGAAAGAAACCAGGAAAGTGAAGAAAGATGACTCTGCTAAAAAAGACGACAAGAAAGATTCGAAGTCCAAAGATGACAAGAAGAAGGACACGTCCAAACCTGAGCTGAGGAAAATTACAAAGCCTGACCTGAAACCACTCACACCAGAGGTGAGGAAGACTTTACACAAAGCTAAAGTGTCAAGTAAAGCTAAAACAGGAAAGAGCAAGGCGCCAAAGGCTGAACCTGCTGAACCCAAAGCAGAGGTGGCAAAAGCTGAAGTTATTCAACCTGAACCGGTACAGAACGGAGTTGTTGAGGGCATATCTGCTCCTTCCACACCTGAAGACCTCACCAAGGATTTTGAAGACCTGAAACAAGCTGAAGTCGTGGCTGTAAAGGAGCCACCAGACAATGAGGAGACATCAGAGCCAGCAGCAGAAACCGTCATTCAAGAGAAGACTGAAGCCATTTCTGAAATCCCGCCTAGAGCCGAGTCCCCTGAAGAGGAGGAACCAGAGGTCAAAGACAAAATTGACGACGAAGAGACGGCACAAAGGAGAGAAATGGACGAGGCTCAAAAGTTTGAAGATGAGGGAGCAGCAATGCAGGATGAGGATGAGGAGGAGGAGGAAGAAGAGGCCCCGGCTGTGGTAAAGAAAACACAGGTGGAGGAGGAAGAGGAGGAAGAAGACATGGGAATAGGTGAAGACGAAGATGAATCAAAGTGGAAGGAGGTAAAGGACGAGGGGCTTGACAGGAAACATGAGATAGAAGAAATGGAGAAATCAGAAAAACTGTCTGCTAAGGTTGTGACGAAAGAGGAGCTACAGATGACTCCATCCAAAGATGAGAAAAAGGAAGAGGAAGAGGAAGAGGAGGAAGAGGATGAGGCGGTGGAGAAAGCTGAACTGGAGGAAGTGGAAGATTTAGATGTCATAGCAGATGAAGAGATAAAGGTCAGACCTGAAGATACACTTGAAAGCAAAACCAGTGACTTTCTGACTGCAGCTAAAGATCAAGAGGAGGAGGAGGAAGAAGAAGGCTACCTATCACATGTAGGAGGAGCCACTGCTCCTATAACCTCAGTAGCTCAAGGCGCTGCTGCAGCTGAACCCATCTCTTACATCCAAGATGAGACCATTCCCGGCTACTCTGAGACTGAACAGACCATCTCTGACGAGGAAATCCACGAGGAGGCGGAGGAGAGAATACCACACCTTCAATACGACGTCGGCGCCTACGACGTCTCTGTTCCTGATCAGACAGGCTCCTTTGTCGACATCCATGGCATGAGGGAAATGCAGGCTGCAGCCATGACCGAGAAAAGTTTTATTCCAGGTGTCCAAGAGCAAGTATCAGTGTTCACCAACATCATCACTGCTCCTCTGGCAGAAGAGGAGCACGTGTCCTCTGCAACATCCATCACAGAGTATGACAAAGTGTCGTCCTTTCCTACTTCTATTGCCGAAGATCAATCTATGGCATCTGTTGCAGCACCTTCTGCTGAGGAACCACCCAAAACCCCGGTCCTCCAGTCAGCCTCACCAGACCTTACCCAAGGCAAAGAGCCACCACTTTCTGCCGAAACTCTGTCACCACCTTCTCTAGAAGAAGACAAACAGGTCAAGTCTCCATCTGATGATTTACAGCTGCCTGTTGCAGAAGTAAAGACAGCTGCAAAGGCTGCTGAAGCTCCCAAAGAAGAAGAGGAAGAGGAAGAGGAGGAAGAAGAGGAAGACCAAACTCCTAATGTTGACATTTCACTTGAAAAACTCCAAGAGGGCTATGCTGCATTCCAAACACAGGGTCAAGAGAAAGACTTACTGCCTCCTGAAAAGTCTGTACAAGACATCAAAACACACCTACCAGTTGAAGAGGAAAACACTGAAGCAGTCACACCTAAAGATATCTCATCTGTTGTGCCGACGAGACCTTTTGGCTCAGACTCTGTAACTTCAGAGAGCGAAGAGCGCTGCTTCAGTCCAGATGATATCACTGTGAAAATGGCTTCTCCTCCACAGTCTGGACCTTCAAGCGCCACTCAGTCTCCACTTCGACAGTCGCCGGTGGAGTTCCAAAAACAAGAGGAGCTTCCCCAGACAGTCACCATTGATGACAAAACTAAAAAGAAGGATGAAGAGAAAGAAGATCAACATGATGTAGATGTTGCAAAATCTTTGGACAAAGCAGTTGAAAAGGACGTAAAAGATATTCCAGCAATCAAAGACACCTCAGCACCACCAAAGGACGAAGGAAAACCAGCAGAAACGATACCTGCTGTTACTGCATCTTTACCAGATGTTCAATCAGTGACAGCGAGGGATTCCCTCATCTCCTCTGGACAACCTGCTGAAGACACTGATGACAAATTCAAAGACAAAGAACCCAAAGTGCCTGCACCAGGTAAATCACCAGAGAGGGAGAGTCGTTTCCTCGATAACGACGACAATGATAACAAGAAAGATGATGACGATCACGACGATAACTCTGCAGTTAAAGTCACCAAGGTGGAACAGGAGAGGGAAAAGGACGACACTGTCGAAGAAAAACAAATCAAGGATGAGGAGAAACAGAAATCTGTCATCCAGGAAGACGTTTCGGCCATTACGTCCATCATGGATGAAAGAGCAGAGAAAGAAGCAGTAAAAGATGATATTAAACCTGTCAAAGGCACTGTCGCTGTAGATAAAGTCATTAAAGATGAGCCAGAAAAAGACCTCACTCCAGCAGCCCAAATTAGAAAAGAAGAAGAGGAAGAAACTGTTTCAGAGGTAAAACAGGGAGAGGATTTTAACCTGAAAATCAAAGGTGAGGATAAAGAGGTTAAAAAGGATGATGTGTCTGATAGTAAGATTTTAAAAGAGGAGGAAAAGGAAGAGACAGCAAAAAGTGACACCTCTATAATCAGCTCTGTGAAAACTGAAGAGAAAGAGGTCGAAAAGGTCCAGCCTTCAGATGTCAAACCTGTTACAGAAGAAGCAAAGAAAGATGATTTGACCATCCCTGAGAAAGACGAAAAAGAGATGGATGCCAAGAAAAAGGTGGATGACGTCACTGTGGCTAAAGTCAGCAAAGAAGAAAAGCAAGAAGATGTTTGTAAAGATGCCATTTCAACCATCAGCCTCACAAAGGAGGACGAGAAAGATGTAACAGTGGCCAAAGATGAAATTTCCATAGCCAAGTCAACTACAGAGCAGGAAAAAGAGAGCAAGGATATTCCTGTCAGTAAGACAGAGAAGGACGATATTTACACCTTCAAACCTCCTACAGAAGAGGATAAGAAGGAAAGAACAGATATTAAGGTCACCATTACAGAAGAAAAGGACAAACTTAAAAGCAAGGAAGACATTTCTGCTGTTAAACCAGAGGCTGAAGAAGAACCGCAACAAGACACAACTAAAGATGATACTGGTGCTATCACATTAAGTGCTGCAGAAGAAAAAGGTAAAGTGGCGGGCAAGGAAGAAATCTCTGCTGTTAAATTAACAGCTGGAGAAGAACCACAACCACAGGAAAGTAAAGACGATGCTGTCATC
This sequence comes from Parambassis ranga, assembly GCF_900634625.1. Classification (NCBI taxonomy): domain Eukaryota; kingdom Metazoa; phylum Chordata; class Actinopteri; family Ambassidae; genus Parambassis; species Parambassis ranga. The sequence continues at coordinate 16,613,391 of NC_041039.1, read as the reverse complement.
ATTAAACCTACCGAGGTGGAGCCTGTAATTATTTGTAAAGACAAAGATTTATCTGCAAAAAAAGAAACACTTCAAACTGTCACACCTGTCACAGGGAAAGAAAATGAGCAGGAGGCGAGTAAAGATGTGACTTCTGCTGCCAAACCAGCAAAGATGGAGGAAGAGGATGTAATAATGAGCAAAGATATTCCTGCTGTCAAAACATCAGAGGATGAAACAGGCATGAAGGATGTCAGTTTGGCTGCTAAAGAGAAAGAAAGCAGTAAAGATGTCTGTCCTGTTGAATCAAAGATTGAAGAAGAAAAGACAGCCGATAAGGAGGAAATGCTCACTGTCAAACTGTCCGAAGAGGAAGAAGAAGTGAGAATTCAGGATCATGGTGTATCTGTCAAAGAGGAAAAAGATACAATTAAAGTTTCTGATTCAAAAGAGATGGAAACTAAAGACACAGATGGTCTTAAGTCCCTCAGAGATGAGGAGAAGAAGGATGGAATCATCAAGGAGGAGGTGAAGGAAACTCCAAAAGAGGAAACTTATGTTGAAATTAAGGTGAAGGAGAAGGAGGAAGAAAAGATGGATACTCCTGAATCTGTATCTATGAAGGAGCAGAAGGACATAGATGAATCCTCTGTTAAAACTGCTGAAGAGGAGACTAAAGAGCGAGAAAAAGCTGGCATCGATGACCGCAAACACCTTTTGGAGGAAATGAAGGATAAAGAAACCCAAAAGGTTGACATCAAAAAAGAGAAAGAAGCTGTAGAGCAAAAGGCAGATGTAAAAGAAACTGAGCCTTTTAAAGCTGGAACAGTCAAGGAGGAAAAAAAGGATGACATGAAAGAGAGCATTTCTGAATCTGAATCTATCAAACAGGAGCCTGAGAAGGAAAGGCACAGTCCAACATTTAGCTCCAAAGAGGAGGAAAAAGTAAAAGAAGATTTTGCTTTTGAGTCTGAACCCAAGAAGGATGATAGAAAAGAGGCAGATCTTCCACAGGCTCAGATCGTGGAGGATAAACATAAACCTGAAGAAACCTCTCAGAAGCTTCCTGCAGCTCAGAAAGAGAGGGAACCTCTTGGCACTGTGACAGTACAAATGCAGAAAGAGAACATCTGTGTGTCTCCAGGCCACATCCAGCAGGAAAAGAAAGAACTCGGCAAAGAATCAAAGGTCATTATGGGTCAGGAAGAGAAGATAGAGCAAGAGAAAGACGACGCACACGTGGCTGAGCTGAGTAAAGAAGAGAAAATGGAAAAAGAGCAGGAAAAAGAATACACCTACGAGACTGCAGACCTCAAAGAGGAGAAGATAAAACCGGCGGAGGATGAAAAGGTGATTAAAGACAAGGCTGCTGCTGACGCATCGGCGGATGACATCACAGAGAAAGAGAAGTACGACTTTGACCACACTAAAGAGGAGAAATGGGAGAAAGAGGAATTACAGGAAAAAGTAGTAGACAAAACTATTAAACAACCTGCACAGACAACACAACCGGAGGCAGCCCTTCCATCCAAGTCAGATTACAAACCTGCATTCATGGTTCAGTCGTCAGACGAAGACAGAGAGGATGAAGAGGAGGAAGACATCTGTATGGGAGGAGCAGGTTCCAGACCTTTGTCGGTGGAGCCGAGGAAATCGGACCATGATATTTCCTCTGCGGGCCTACCTTTAACACAAACTCCACAGACAAGCGACCAAACTGAGCCAGCTGTGCCTCCGCAGCCCACAGTGATCATACCCACACTGACAATGCAGGAGCCATCTGTGGATGAAGACGTCAAAGAGGAATCCAGACTTTCACCTGAGGCAGACAAAGATATTGTGAAAACAGGAAGCACACCTGCACCGCTCGCCAAGCCAGAACCCTCCTTTGATATCATCACATCAAAAGAAGAAACACCGTCTGGTGTCCCGGCCTCAGACTCAACTGAGAAAAAGTCTGTGCTGTCAACACTATCCAGCAGTGACAGGAGCTGTACGCTGTCAAGCACTGAAAGCCAGTCCAGTGTGGAGGAGACAAAAGAAGAGAAACAGAGCTCAGCAGTCAGCAGTACAGAGAAGTCCGATGAGAAAGCAGGAAAGGAAGCAGAGAGGGAGATGGAAGGAGAGCGAGAGGTGGCCTCTCCGGGATTATCACAGCCTTGTGCATATTTCATGCTGGACAAAGATTCTGAGGATGCGAGACACGCTGCTGACACAGCTAAAGTGGAGAGCGGTGAGGAAAGGAGCGCAGAGAAGGAGACGGACACCAGAAGCCTTAGTGTGTCTAAGTACGATCCGTACGAAAAGCCAATCCCAACTGATGTGGACTCAAGAGAAGAAAGTGAGGTTTCTTTAGGGTTTGACACTGCTTCTGACATCTGCATCGATGATAACAGAAGGACGAGTCAGACGGAGGCTGGAGGAGCCATGTTCCTCCTGGATGATCAGTACAAAGAGGAGCCGCTGTCCTTCAGCAGAGTCGACTACAGCCCAGCATCCCTCACAGAGAGCGAGAGGAGCAGCCACCACAGCCGGAGCAGCTCACCCAAACATGAAGACAGAGAGAAGGGCCAAGAGGAAGAGAGTGAGAGAGAAGACAGAGCAGACACACCTTACATAGACAAGAGCTTTTCATCGATGGACATGCAGGACAACAAAATGTCCCAAGCTGCTGAGTCATATTCTTTCAGTCCAAAGGAGGACAAACCTGAAAGGTCAGAGAAAGAGAAAGAAGAAGGCGCTACAGGAGGAAGTGACGCAGCTTCTACCAGTGCTTCTATTCCATCAGCAAGCGTATCCCTAACACACGAAACACCGTCTCCCTCGTGGAGCCAGGCAGAGCTCAGTGGTCAGACCTCGGCTTCCAGTGGCATTTGTGGAGAATTCACAAAGGAGGAAACAACAGAGAAAGAAAAATCTGCAGAGTCACACAAAGACAAAGGGGATGGCTCTCCATCGGGCCGACGCTCACCTGCAGAAAAAGACATTTTACCCCAACAAGCCTCGCTGTTAGCAAGAGAAGAATCATCAAGTGATTCAAAGACTGCATCAGCATCAGGACATGAAATAGATGAAAATCTTTTGGCAACTGACAACAGTCAGGTTAGCAGCTCTGCTCCATTTCCTGAAGGAAAAGAGAGCCTAATGGACAAAAGGTTACTCGTAGAGGGGGAAGATTTCAATGTTGATGATGATGAAGATGAAGATGAAGAAGAGGAGGAGGAAGAAGAGGAGGAGTCGAGCGATGTAGATATGGAAAAGGGTGCCAGGGAACAGTCTGAAAAAGAAATATGTAGACGTGACTCTGATGGTGGCTCAGCTGAGGCGGAGGACTCAAACAAAAAGACTCCTGAGTCAAAGGAAACAGCCAGCAAACCTGCTGACGCCTCAGAGACAGACAAGCAGCAGGACACAAAAACACTGGAACCAAAACCACGTAAAGAGGAGGAGGACAAGGTTATTGCTACCACCACATCCAAAACTCCTGAGACAAAGAAAGAAGGCGAAAGCAAATCCACTCCTTCACCAGAGCCAAGTGCACCTGAAATGCATGAACGCAGTGTGGCTACAGCAGATGCTCCAAAACATCCTGAACAGAAGGAGGAAGACAAAAAACATGTAACTCCTGAACCAGCCACAGAAAAGAGTTTTTCATCTGCAGAAGATATTTTTTCCTCTGAAGAGAAAAAGGGAGACAAAGTGTCATCAGAGTCAAGCTTTTTGACCAAGGAAATGTCTCCACCAACGTCCACAGGCAGTTTCATGGGCAGCTCTGTGCCTGCATCAAGCCCTTCCCTTCCGATGACAGGGGGCTATGCAGATATTGGATTGAGCAGACTTGAAGGTTCCACTGATCATTTTTACAGTGAGAACTTTCAGGAGGACAAGAAAGAAGCCCCTGTGCACTCGGATGCCTCCAAGATAAGTGATGACAAATATTTCAGCCAAAGAGACACCCAAGAAGAAAGTCTAGAGAAGAGGCAGACCTCACAAATTGCTGTGAAACATGAGGAAACTACCTCATCAGCATGCACGCACACCACTTTAACCTACTCTACTTCAACATACCAGTCTACATTATACTCCTCATCAGCCTCAATGTCTGCCTTTTTGAGCCAACAGCAGGGAGACAAAGGTGAAACGTTCACAGTATCAAGCTCCGAGGCACCTTTTGCCAAAGAGGGAGCATCGTCAGCATCGAGTTCCTGCTTTGGAGGGTTTCAGAGAGATGAGTACCTGGAAGTGACAGCAAAACCTGCAACAAAAGTGTCTTTACCCAGCCAGTCTGACCAGACCAAACCACCATCTTCAGGATTTTCTACCACTGCCAAGCAGGCTGAGGATCAAGGTGCTTCTGCAAAGACCGAAACAGTCACTGATACTTATCACATGCTAGAAACTACGATCACATCCACCACAGCACCATCTCTACAGAGTACAGAGCCTGCAAAAACGCCAGAGAGCTCATCCTCATCAGAGGCCCGCTTTGACGTCTCTCCCCTCCAAAGGGCTGACTCCTCTGACAGGGGGTCCCAAGGGTCAGCGCAAGACAAGGAGCCTGATACACTTGAAACAGAGGACAGTACCCTGCCCTGTCGTGTTGAATGTCAAAAAATCAAAGTGGCTGAGCAAAAAGAGACTTTTTCATCAATTACCGAGTCACATGCAGCAGACGGTACTCTGCAGTACACAGAGACAAAGACGGTCACCATCACTTCCACTACTGTGGTTCCTAAACCTGATGCGGTGATGGAGACCACCTCGATCACTTCTGTGAGTGATAGTGGAACTACTAAAACCTCATGTGCCATAACAGAGCAACTCAAAACAGACGAGGGGAAAGAGAAAACACCGCAGGTAAAGGAGGAAAGCAGAACTATTGCGCTTTCAAAGGAAGATGTCCAGGTGTCAGAAAAAGATGAAAAGGCAGACACTCTTAAAGATGAGAAGAAAAGAGAGGAAAAGATGAGTAAAGACAGCACAGAAGAGAAAACAGCAACAGCTGACTCACAGCTGAGTGAAAAAGTAGAAGCTGAGAAACACGGAGAGGCAGAAAGCTCTTTGGAAAAGCCCCCAGAGAGGTTAGAGGTACGGAGAAAGAGCAGTATATCTGACTGGGAGCTTCTCCAAAGGCCGGATGACTTCCCAAGTGCCCCTCCTCCAGGCTATGGTGATGATGAGGAGGAGGAGGAGGAAGATGAAGAAGAGGAAGCAATGGAAGCTATGGAATGGATGGCCAGTGTCCACAGTCCCTCCGTGTCTTCTTCGAAGGAGCTCCACACAGAAACATACAGCAGAGGAGACATGAAGGCTGATCGTCCCTCCGACCTGGACACTGGAGCGGCCTCCTCCTCCGCCTCCCCTCAAGGATACTCCTCTTGTGAATATAAACACCGCAAAGGAGAAATTTCTCCATCCTTCATCAACCCCAGTCCTCATCAGCTCTCCAGCGACGAGGGTGAGGAGGACGATCACAGTGACCACTCACAGGAAGGGGACGAGGACGAGCACGAGCAGCACTCTGTGAAGAGGAGGTCGCACAAGCAGAGGCGCCACCACACTCAGATTTGCCATGGAGATGCAGGACAGGGGACACAGCAGCTGCCTGGCACAATGTCATCTGGTTTGGCTGTGACATTAGCTGGAGAGGAAACACCTCCCACATCAGTTAGCGAGTCTTTACCCTCACAGTCTGACTCTGACGTCCCCCCAGAAACTGAGGAGTGTCCGTCGATAACAGCGGAGGGAAATCTGGACTCAGACGAAGATGCTGAGCATCTCCCTGTGGACAAATCTGCTTCTGGAGCTGGAGTAGGCCACCATCCACCGTCACCACGGTCATCTCAGAAGACCCACGATCCCCTCCCCACCCCCATGAAGGATCCTTTACCCCACCCTCCCCACCCGGACGTATGCATGGTAGACCCAGAGGCTCTCCACAACGATCACAACAGCACAGAGAAACTCAAGAAGGAGCACAAGACCACCAAGGGGCTCAGAAAGAGCAAGCCCAAGTCAGCCTCTCCTGCTCGTAAGGGCGAGGTCAGGAAGAGATCTTCTACTCCGGTGAAGCAGACCAAGGACTCCGCCTCACCTCGGTCAGCCTCACTAAGGAGGAAGGACACGGAGAGAAGCTCCAGGCTGATCAAGATGTCTGAGACTCAAGGCTCAAGGAGTGAGATCCTCAACCCGGGGAAGGGTCTGGTTAACGGTGTCAAGAGCAGTCCAGGTGTGTTCAACACGCCATATCTACAAAGCAGCTCCAGGACTGATTGACACAGTTGTTCACAGACAGTAACTGATGTTTACATCATCAAACTTATGTTGGTTTGTGTACTCGCTCTCTTCCAGTTAACAACTCCCAGAAAACTAGTTCTTCTGTCCCCCCTGGACCACCTGTCTATGTCGACCTAGCCTATGTGCCCAACCACTGCAGTGCCAAGAATGTGGACCAGGAATTCTTCAAGAGGGTGCGGGCCGCTTACTATGTAGTGAGCGGGAATGACCCGGGCAGCGGAGAGCCCAGCCGCGGAGTCCTGGATGCCCTGCTCGAAGGAAAAGCTCAGTGGGGCTCCAATCTACAGGTACAGTTGATCCATTTCCACACTAGACTAACACTAACACTAGACTTTTTTGAGATACTGCATTTTCTTTTCCTTTTTAAATTCAGTTCTGATGCTAAACTGTCTATTGCTAACCAGCTAGTTGTACCAGCCTTGGGCAAATTACTGCTTGTGGACCGGCCTGCAGCCTGTGGACTGCTCTGGCCCGCAGAGGAAAACAGAACAAAGACCCAAAAATGAATAAAAGGCAGCATTTTCAGCTGTGCCCAGTGTGTGTGGGGAGACACTTAAACACACACCCAAAGTAGATGCTGAGCGACACAAGGAAGCAAGAGACTAAATGACATCAAATGGCTTCTACACCAATTTCATTAGTTTTTAGTCAGTAAGCATCATGATGGTGTCTGCAGCACCTTAGGGCTCTTATAGGCCAGAAGGTGATGTCATTTTGTCTTTTCATGTCGTCATCAGGTGACTCTGATCCCGACCCACGACACGGAGGTGACCCGCGAGTGGTACCAGCAGACGCACGAGAGGCAGCAGGACCTGAACATCATGGTTCTGGCCTCAAGCAGCACCGTCGTCATGCAGGACGAGTCCTTCCCCGCCTGCAAGATCGAGTTCTGAGCTTTGCTTTCACCATAGTCACTGCCTCCTCCTCCTCCTCCTCCTCCTCCTCCCCCTTCCTCTCCTCTTCTCCTCCCCTCTCCTTGTCATCTGGAGGTAGAGCCTGAGCGAACAGCACTGTCTGCTCCTCAAAGCTCCTCACCAGTCTCAAATGCATTCTGCTGCAGCCCTCGACACTCTAGATTCTGTTAGCTGAAATCAGTCTGGGTGTGTGCTTTGTGATAGTGGGATTATCACGCATATGATATGTTTGTTTTCTTCCGTGAGTTAAACATCTGCCCTAACACTGGCACTAATATTAATTCTGGTATAAATCCAACATAATCAGTCCTGACTTAACAGAAATATGGCCAAAAAAAGTGCCAAAGCACAAATTCTTATTCACAGACTTCTCTGAAATGACATCTTAATTAATCAGCGACCAATTATGTGTTTAGATTGTGTATCAATAAGAATAGAAATTTGATGCTTTCTTCCCATCAGTGCACATGGCAAAACACATCCCAGTCACGCTACAGTAGTGTTTGAATTAACTCAGTAATGACATAAATTGATGTTATGTAAACAAAAAAACAAAAAAAGAAAAGCTCCTTCTCGTGGTCTGTGGTGAAGTTTTAGGAGGTGCCAGAAGTTCCCACTCTTTGAACTCTTTCTTCTCTCGGCTTCTCACAGCTTAGCTGCTGCATGATGCTTGCGTTTTAGCTCGGACTCTTCCAGAGAGAACTGCGTAGGGTTAAATCCTTTTTTCTTTTAGCCAGCCTTCAAAGTTGTGGAATGCAGCATAGTGTAGAGATAGCTGTGTTACTACACTGTTCGGCCGTCATGTGAACACAACCACAGGCGGCGGGCAAAGGGACGGCGTTTCCGATCATATCTCTGCTGGTTCTTCTTTAAGTCTTTATCACAGTCTTTGTTGGTTGTATGTACTCCAGTATACACATAGGTTAAATGTTTCATATCAGTAAATTATATATATATATATATATATATATATATATATATATATATATATATATATATATATATATATATGTATATATTATATATACATATATATATGTATATATTGTGCTCATGCAGCAAGTTATGATCCTGATGCAGCGGGTTTTATCGGAAAAAAAAAGGTTTCTGTCATTTTCCTCCTGTTCAGCCGCATCGTCAACATCACCAAGCGATGGAAACAAACGAATACGAGCAGTGACCTGAGACAAATGTAGCAAAGAAAGCTTGCCCCCCCCCCCCCCACCCTCATCAGAGGGAACTGCAATATTTTTGTTCATTATTGGGCTTATTTGTCATGAAGACAAGTGTGTAAACAGGAGGCTTCTTTCATGTGCCTTTAGCTTGTGGTTTTAGAGAGAGGGGCATATATTTCAAGGACGTGTCGGCCATTTTGAAGCAAAGCCAGAAACCAGGGTAAATGAAAAAACAGAGGACCAATCAGTTCTAACACTAAGCTGCACAGTGAAGCTCCCACTGCTCAAACTTTGAAACTTCAGAGCTCTAAAAATCCAGATAAGCACTGAAACTTTCGAACCAACATGAATGTTGTTGATTGCACCAAATAAGAAAGCACTTTTTGTTTTTTAGGTGGCGTAGATTCAAGTTTTTGTTGTTGTTGTTCGTAGTAGAAGCACAGAGAGTTAGTGTAGTAGCAGAAAATTACTTTTCATTAATAGAATATTTTAAATATGTACGAGACGTTTGCTGGCGGCGAGGGGCGACGTCTTCATACAAAGCAACTACCTGATATTAAACCCAGAGGAGGAGCAGGACTGTGGGAGCAGTTATGAAGTAGGAATGTTTTAGGAATAGTTTTGAGAGTGTGTGAATATTAGTTTTTTTTTAATAACTCAGCGCGGATTTGTTGTCTGTGGGTCCGGTGTGAAAAGCAGACCAGAGGAGGGCTCATATTCCACCTTAGATTTTATGATTTGAGTCACGAATTAATTTTCCAGTTTAGAGGCTTGTTTTATTCAACGTTGTGATGTGGTGCAATCTGATTTTCTTTGTTTACATCTAATTGTAAAATTTAATTGTTCGTTTGCTTTATAGTTTTTTTTGTTTTGCTGAAGTGTGAAGCTAAGAGGTGGACAGGCGCTGAGCGAGGCTTTGATCTCCACAAGTTGATCGATTAATAACATTTTTGGATGTTGCCAGCTATAAAAAACAGTTACCTCAATCAGACTCAAATTTCACACAACGCAAGACGATGTCATCAGCTCTGCAGTGCCAACCCCTAAAACTTCTTCATACCTCATGGTCTGAAGCCTCTCTGCTCTGGCCTGCCCTCTCTCTCTCTCTCAGTTTAAAATCCAAGATGGCGGACTCAGAAAGCTGCCACTGTATGTTGTTTTCCCCCTCCCCTCTGTCTCATTATAATCCATTGATATGCATCCCATGCTTGTGATGATTCAGAGGCAGACATAGTTTTTTTTTAACCCGCTGGGGGAGAATCTCTGAGTTTGATGCATATTAAAGAGCTGTGTAACGCACAAGTATGCACACACACACACACCACAGTGTGGAGGGAGCTGATTAACTGAAGGACACAGCGAAGGTTTCTAACATGCCTCCCCCCTCTCACTCCTCCTTGCTGTTTGGGATGTGTAGAAGAAGCTTTTTGACGTGGATGGATCGTCTGGATGGTCTGACTCGTTGTACTGTCTGTGAATGATGTTTTTAAGTTGGCAGACTCCAAATACCCGACCTGGAGATGTTGCCCAAGTATTAGTAGAACGCTGTGAATCACACAATACTGAACTGTATGACTGCTATACAGAAGCTGAATGCACTATACAGGAGATCTATTTTTCTGAATGTAGAGTTGGTACTATCATGTGAACGCTGCTGGATCAAAACAATAGAAAAAAAAACAATAAAAAAAAAAATTCACACCAACTTAGACACAAATAAATTTTAAGGGAGAACAGAAGGCGAGCAGATACCAACACAATCTGTTCTAAAGGAAGAAAAAGGTTTTTTTTTCCAAGATGGCGACTGAGAAACCACCACCAACAGTAACACACAAATAGTACTAACTGCAGCTGCAACTTTTTCCTCTTCCTGAATATGACTTGAAACACATGCAGACTGAAAACAAAACCATCAGTAATATTAAAAAAACAACAACAACAAACGTACACTTAACGTACTGTACATATCGCTCTGGAACAAATCTGAAATATATACAACAAGTCCTGTGGTACCCGCTCATTTCAGCTGATTTTTAGTGGCCAAGGTGAAAAATGACACAAAAACAAGCTACCGAAAGAAAAACAAAAAAAAGTGCATCTTTCAGTTCAACTCATACATCCGTCCATCTAATCTTTCTGCATGTGATTTATTTAGTTATAATCCTGAATGTAATTGTTTAACATGGAAACAATAATAATAATAATAATAAAAATATAATGCTATTTTAAAGAGGTATATTTGAAAAAAAAAGATGCTAATTGTCTTAACTGGTACTGAAATGAACTACAGTAACATAATACTGGGCTGTGCTTTCATTGTTTGCCCTATTAACATGTTGTTAAGAAGACGCTGTATTGGTAGTTCTGTTTGATTCTCTCTCTCTGTTTTTTTTCTTTGCATTGTATTAATCTTAATTATGTTTTTTTTTTCCTCAGCGCAATATTCAGTATCTCTCTGTCTCTTTAAATCTAACTGGTAACACTAGAACTACTGCAGATTCATTGTAAAAGGGAAACAGCCTGGTGATCATCAATAAAAGTACATGAAATCTAACTGAGGCTGCTGATTTATTTATTTACTTACTTTTAATATTCGTTCCAACTCTGTTGAAATAGACAACTGGTCTTTGCAGCATATTTCAACAAATTTAGTGAAAACCAATTATTTCCCGGTTCACCTGTGAATGTGTGAGCTCTTAGCTAAAGAAAAAAAAAAAGAGCATTAAGCGGGTTTAATGCTTTCTCATTAACTGTGATTAGTTCCACACGCTGGACAAACAGCTATTAGCTTCTGTTCCAGTTTCAGCAGCTCTTTCAAACCTTTAACAGCAGGATTCTGACAGGACCACGGGGTTCACTGCTAAAAATAAAGGGAACATTTATGGGTGTTTGAAGCATGAGGATGAATAGGACAGTTTAACTACAGGGGATTTGTTTTCGTATGTACTTATTAGTCATGTATCCTGAATTTCCCCTCGGGGATCAATAAAGTATCCATCATCTATCGAGGTGTCGAAAAGTTGATCCTGCGGCTCATGAGGTGAGGAAAATGATGAGATTTAGCTAGTTTTTATTATAAGAGCTAACAGATTTTCACCCTAATATATTGCACAATTGACAACAAAGCAACTGTAGGATGATGGACAAAGGGAGAAAGACAAGTTAAGTGTCCAGTTAAATGTGCTCAGGGCTCTTTAAAGTGTTGCTCTTAAATAAGTGTGTTTAATGAAACTTTGGGTTAGAGCAATGAGGAAGAGAAAGAAAGGCTGCTATCGATAGCAAGTAACTGGAGTAAAGCTAAGTTTTAGATACAAAATGTGTGTATGTAAAAGTCACTCTCAATTCTTGAGGTGAGTAACACCTGGATTTTACAGGCTATTAAGTGCCGCTCACAACACATTTTCGATACTGACTGTGGGTGAATCATGCCAGAAAAATGGGTCCAGCTTGATCCCGTTTTTCTTTGTTTGATCCATTTGCTTCCAACATTGAGCTCTAAAGGCTTTGCTGTTTAACCCCACATAGATCACCATCTGAGAAAGAACAGATCAATTTGGGTTTTAAAATCAAGCCTAAATAATGCAGATGTACACCTCTACCACACTCCCTGCAGCCTGCTCAGCAGCTGATCCATCCTTGTCTCTGACTTCACTGTGAGAGTTCGCTCCCACCTTCCTACAGTCCTCCATGTCTTGTTGGGTCTCCGGTGAAGTGCCTAAAGGCTCAGCCTGCTCGGCCTGCCACATCACCAGGCAGAACGACGTCTCCACTGGTTACCATGACGACACATTTTGAGGAGGGTTATGGAGGATGGCACGTGGGCGTGGAGGTGGCACTAACTGGACACCTTCCTGCCAGATGAGGGTAATTCTCTCATCAGCGCGACTAATAGTTACTCTCCCACTTCTGACTCTGTATTTACATTTATATTTAGTCGTACAAATAAGTCATGGAAGTCGAGCGTTTAAGGGGTTAGAGTGACTTCCTAAGTTTGCAAATATATATATAAAAATAAGCTTAGATAAAAAGTGTTTTTGATCAGATCTGAATAACTCTGGCCACTACAACAAACAGGAACAGAACTTCATACCATCACCACATCCAGGCTAGCGCTTCAACATTAGCTGATTCATACAATGAGGACAGACAGGGGACAAAGTGGTTTTAGAAAGGCTGATTCACATTGTCATACATAATCATTTTATGAGGCTGATTCACTGTGACAGTTATCTGATTAGGTATTTCTGCCTACTTCATCTCCACCTGTGCCTGAATCAAACTCAGCTTTATCCCTGAGGAAAGACGTAAGTGTCTGCCTCATCAATATAATAATGATAATAATATAATAATAATAATGACCTCTTATTGTACTGCAACATAACATCTACTATAGATTTACCTATATGTCTACTTGTTCTTCATAGTGTAATGGAAGGATTGGAATGGGAAAAGTTGGGGATTTTAACCTCTGGTGCTGATAAATATGGTGCAAAAAAATGCAGTTCCTCAAGTGGCCACTAGAGGCCGCTCCAAAAGTCAATTCTTACAGACACCTGTAAAAATGTTCCAACATTACAGGAGAAGTGTCTTTGTCTGCCTCCATCTAAACATATGATTAAAGGCATCTGTCCTCTGAGTGATAAGTGTCTCCCCGTGTCCCTGCAGTACTTCTCAGCTTCTCTTGTATAAATGTAAATGTTTATACTTCTGGTGCCCTCCTTGTGTTTGTGTTGCTGGTCAGTGCTCACTTACCCTACGAGACCTGTGCTGGAAACACTTGGTTTTCGATTTAAGTCTCACAAAACTAAGCTTTAACAGTTTGTAGCCGAAGGCGTTAATGAAATGTTATTTCATTCTGCAGCCTGAGCGAGGACAATTTGATAAAGGTCACAAAACTACCTGCAGCCAGACAGCAGCCGTCTTCTGAAAGCTGTAAATGAAAGTTGTTTGTACTAAAGCAGAACAAACTGTGTGAGTGTGTGAAAGTAGAAACTGAAGCTTGTCATCCAGACAGCATGAATGACATCAGCTTTTGGCTTCCGGTGAGTCTGCAGACTCTCTGTCTCTCTCTCCTCCCCTCTCTCCCTCCATTCACCCAGCGCCGCTCAGAAGGACTCATTACATCTGGGGGGGAGTCGTCATGGCAACGCATGGGTGCAAAAAGGAGGAGGCATGAGTCATCACTATACTTAAAAGCCGTTTAGAGAAGACTGGAGAGAGGAGAGAGGAAGGGGGAGAAAGGAGGCGTGGGAGAGGTAGCCGGGGTGAGGTAGAGAGGAGGCGAGTTCACCGCTCTGTCCTATTTTATGATGAGGGAGAACAAAGTGAGAGAGAATAAGTTAATGATGTGACAGAGGCAAAACAAAGAGGGGAGAGGATACAATAACAGGAAGTAAGGAAAGGAGGCAAGGAGAGAAAAATAAGAAGACAAAACAAGAAACAAGAGGCAAAGGAGGTGAGGAGGCAAGGGAGGAAACAAAGGAAACAAAAAAGATGGAAGGAGGAAAGGAATTAAGCACAGAAGGCAAGGAGAAAGGAGGGGAAAAGGAGAAAGGACAGGCAGAGGAAACAAGGAGAGAAGACAAGGAAAAAAGGACAGGAGACAGGAAAGGAAGGAAGAAGAGCAACAGAGGAAAGACAGGGAAGCAAGGTAAGGAAAAACAAAAAGGGTAGAAGACGACAGGCAGAGGAAACAAGGAGTTTTTATAGGGAGGAGAAAGACTGATGCAGAGCGGGGGGTGGCTGATCAGTGACAAGCAGCTTTGTTTATGGAGCAATAACAGGCTTATGTGTCTGGACTCAGTAAGAGCAGAGTTCAAACTCCTCAGGTCTGAGTGTGAGCATGGTATTTATGTGTCTGATAAACCGAACAATATTTTCTCTGTTTGTTTATTATTACTCCCCTCCTCCCTCACACACAGCCCGACCTGAACCTCCAGAGACTGAGCGTGACACAAAGGAAACAGATTTTACATTTTAAACCTCAGCCTCATCATCCAGCAGCCAAACTGTCACAGAACACACACACTTCCCTCTTTGGCTGGGATTTAAATAGCAACATTAAATAATCACATAAATACTAAAATTATTGAACCCAACCCCTTTAGGTAAAAAATAGTTAGTCCTGGTTTTCCATGATGAATAAAATGTGTTCTACAGCAGATGCACGGTTTGGAGGCCAGTTCATTTTCAAGGTAAGTCAGCAGAGGGAGGTTACATTTCACCCATTTACACCGATCAATCTCAACATAATGCTACTGAGAAGCTAAAAAAGAAACCATGGTGTAGTTTTGGCAATAAAACATGTATTTGGGGTTTTGAAGTACATTCACAATAGAATTCATTCCCCTAAAACTCAAAGATGGAAAGTGAACTGACCCCTATCAGTTTAGACTACCTGAGCACCGAAGAAGAGAAACAGTCATTGGACTCATCTGACTTTAAATGACACACACAGAAACCTCACCATCATCTAACCACACCTACATCATTTCTAAAATAAAACTATACTATAAATCTTCTTCAAATATCTCATTGGATTTGTATACCTGCCCTGATTGAATCTCACAGATCATTTTAAGGCATATTTACAGATACATTTAACAGCACAGAAGAAGAATCTTACACTGTGGTCTGGATGGCTTCAGTGTTAAAGAGACCCCAGTAGTCCTGTTATTTGGATGTATGAAGACAACTCATGTGATTTAACTGAAGCTGATGTGGTCCAAAACTTTAAATAACAACCAGCGTCCATCCATCTGTGTATGTTACAGTCAATTATTGGTGGGCTGCACCTGCTTTGGTTCATGGTTTGTAGCTGGTTTTAGCTCTGATCCATCAGCCTGTTAGCCTGGTTTGAATCTGAAAACACGAGAAAGACCTGTTTTACCTGGTCCGCAAACTATTCATGATTTTTGATTTGTACAAGGAAGCCGGAGGCAGACGAAGAGCAGGTCTGAGCAAAGAACCCGCCGACTACACCGCTGTAAGGATCATGTCAGAGTATAACATTATTGATAAATACCATGACATTTAAAACAAATCAGTGCATTTTCAAGCCTTTGGGCTAAGCTAAGCTAATTGGCTGCAGGCTCAGGTTTGAGAGATATTAATTTTTCGTCATCTCTAAATATAATTTCTCTCCAGGTGATTCATAAATCAAATGCATTTCAGCTGTAACGATGACGATAACAGAAAAACAGGCACTTGTTGATTTAGTGTAGGCAGCATTCGAACAAAACTGAAGGCACAACTGGCCCGAATGTTGGCTTGATACACTAATCTGGCTTATGGGAAAAAGGTGGTTGGTGGTTGGGGTGATGAGACGTTCTCATGCGGCAGAGGTCCGGTGTTGTCTCTCCTTGTGGTGTGATGAGTGCGGTGCAGTCAGAGTCATCATCACCTCCATGGGGGGTGTGAGCGGAAACAACAGTGGGAAAAGATGGAAAACAGTGCAGGGAGGCCAACAAACAGATCTTCACGCCGTGCCCTCAGAAACCCAGAAGTCCTTGTGTAGCTCGGACAGCCAGCCTACTCACTGAAGCTGAAGTTCAAGCCGGAGGTCTCTGTGATTGGAGACGAGGGGCCCGCACTCGATACAGCACTGGAGGGGATGCTGCCATCTTAAAGGAAAAAACACAGACTTCAGTCAGTCAAACTGTTTCTGGTGCATATTTAAAAAAAATGATGTCAGAGTTAATGTCATCACTTTCTGCCCTGAGCTGTTGTTACACTCAGGATGTGCCTTATTTGTTGTTATGTCTGCCTCATGTGGAGGGACACAGAGTGATACAAACGAGGGACTGATCTGGTACAAAAACAGGAAGGCTGCAGCATCATGCTCTCGTCACTTCATCGCCAGTTGCCATGGGGAAATTTCTTTCAGGTTTCATGCATAAAATCATATGCATGTTAAAAATCTGACTTTGCCTTCAATAAAACCCTCCAGCTAGTGTTATTCCACAGAAAAAGAACACAGCCCTGCAAACAGCTGCTTTGTAACTGCCCAACAACAGTGGAACTGTACAGGTTCAGCTCATCCCCACAGCAGCGACCCGGACCTGGAGCAGGTACTGAGGGCTGATGGGATGACCAAAGGAGCCACTGAGATTAAAAAAAAGCCATTCAGAGGGTGTTTAGGGTAAATAACACACAAGTGATGGATTATAGGAGAGACGGCATAAATACGTACAAAAGAAAGATGCAAGAATTGATGCCTAATTAATCAATGCTGGCAAGAGAATAAATTAATTACCTCACCCACCCAACAGACTGAAGAGAGCACAGGAAGAAGAGTAACGTGAGCATGAAAACGTGTAGAGGGGCGGGCTGCAGTGTTACAGGCTGTGATGTTCTTTCTGAGACCTATTTTACAACTGATGCTGGTCTGAAACATAAACGTCTGACAGTTTGGGGCCTTTTAACGTGAACACAGCTCAGTTTGGAAGAAGATGCACTTTTACACAGAGGAACATAACAGGTTAGCCGTTTGTGTTACTGATGAACAATAAGGCGACTGATTAAAGAACATCTAATATATTTCATTATTAATAAATATGACACAGCTGTGGTGAACAGTGGTGAACACTCAATTCTGGTTGGTCAGTCACAGTGTTCTGCAATTACTCTGCAGAACTGTCCGTTGCTATGGACACAGTTCTGATCACCAGGAAGGATCATGTCCAAATAATTCAGCTAAATCTAATTTTAAATTAAAAATTATAACACCACCATTTATCTATAAGTACTAGTGCAATATGTGAGGTAATGTCCAAGATGTGGTGTTTAAAACCTGCAGTCTCCTCTGCAGCCTCTGGGGGATCTTACAGATAAGCAAAAAAAATTGGTCTTTATTGATATGATCCATGTTGATGACATGATCTTAGAATGAAAAGGTCTGCAAGGTCACTGCAGATAAATGAGTCCATGTCAGGCCACATCTGCTACCCCCTATATGAAGGTCATGCCTGACGTGGGGGAAGGTGTAGAAGGTTGAGTTTTGCTGAGAATGCATTCTCTCTCTTTCTGCTTGGCTTCTCTCCTTTTCACACGTAGAAGCAGCTGAGTGCAGCGACTGCTGCTCTGTCAGAGGAGCTCAGGCAGAACCTGAACAGTGAAACAAATGTAGGAATACAAAGTCCAATCAATCAGTTAACATTGGAGTAAAAGTAATTTTAGTGCTCTTCACATCCATGATCGTTTTCATTTCTCAAATGCAACCACCAAGCAGTCCATATCATTATTTTACCGCACGCTGGCCCACCAAGCAGTGTTTACTCCCTTTGAAGTAACGGTTTGAGTCAACCTGGCTATTCCTGGTCTTAATCTCTTGGAAATTAAATTGTGCAGACATTTATCAGAAAGAATGAAAGCAGGTCTGAGGCATAATGTCATTAAAATCATTAAAACTCTTACGCCACAGAGGCTGGCTTGGAGGTCGAAGAGATGTCTCTGATCCAGAGGAGGACAGAGGCTGCTGTGGGCTGTAGAGGGACGTCTGACTCTGAGAGTCAAACAGACCAGAGAGTGCTGGAACAAAGGCAGAAAAAACACACGTTAGGATCAGTTTCTTTGTGCTACAAGCCAAAGCTACTTTGTTGCGTTAGACCTGACAGATGCTTTGAATCTACACTGCATTTAAGCAGCTTTTATTCCACATTAAATTACATCTGGGCCCCAGATATTAGGAGACAAAAAATCACATCAATAAATCCATCGAATTAAAAGTGACTCACATAGTCAGATGAACTGAGGTTTAAAAATGTACGCTGTGTATCAATGTAAACACATTTTCCATTTCAAACTCCATCTCAGCAGCGTGTGACACAGATGTGGTGCCTCCCGCTTCCCAGCGCTGACCCACCTTTCATTGTTTTGGCGTGGGACTCACTGCTGCTCTCACACACCGTGTTGAGAAACTCATCCACCTGCTTCAGGGAGAGCGAGTTGTGCAGTGTCTCCAGTGGGTAGATAGAGGGCACCATGGAGCAGCCTTCAAACCCTGCAGCACAAACAGAAACACACAAGCACAGCCCATCGTACCACTTCTCCACCAGCTGCAGGAAGATCAACATGTGTAGCAACCACTCTCTGTGCATGGTGGCCCAAACAAAAACTGGCAGCAGCATTTTTATTTGTTAAAGACGCTACGCAAACTTAAATGCATTTACAGTCAGTGGCTTGTTACCTTTTACCATACTGTCCATACAACGTTTCAGCTCTTTCATTTCAAGCTGGATGTCCAACTCAGAAGTGGCACAAAAGCACAGGGGGGGCAACATTTGAGATAAATTCCCCTTGATCACCTTTTAGTGATACTGGTGCCATGTTCATTTGTCATTGATTATGTTTGCTAATGTCAAAACACATATGCCATGATAACAGTGTCAGACTAATGTATGCACAGACACATACAGTCCAGTGGCATTCAGTACAGCCCAACACAAAGCAAAACCATATGAAAAAAAAGGATGGATGGAAGCACACTTCCACTTCATCCATCTGCACAGTCAGCATGCAGCATTTCTTAATGGACCAGAGCCATTAAAGGCGAGAAAGGACCAGGCCAGAGCATAAAATAAAGTTCTCCACTGTTAATGTCACTAATGTCATACTTTTCCCCTGCTTTTATTCCAGACCATATTCATGGTGTAAACATCTCTGCTGCATTTCCTAGTTAAGCATGAGGCACCTGGTTTGGCTCAAAGTGGAGGAGAAAATGTGTTTTATTGGCTCATATTTACACTTTTGATTGTGTTCCTTTTTATTATTACTACTGTGCTCTGTCAGTAGTTAGGCAATCCTATCCTACTATTGTCCTTCATCCCTCATTTTTTGCTGCAGCCTCTTCATATGGATATTAAATTCAGCTCACATACCAGACTCAATGGGAGCAGAAAACATTGATGCTACACTGCACCACCACACAGCCAAACACAAAGACACAAGGAACAGAGGAGTGAGCACAAGGATATGCAGAAGAGCAACAAATTACAACACAGCGGTCTCTGTGATGAAGCAAAACAACAATGCTGTGACAAAAAAAGAAATAAAATGTGTAATTACAGGCAGCCATCTCCTCTAACTGCAAAGAATAATGGTGCCAACAAAACGAGCCAAGACCTGCCCCGGAAATAAAAATCAGAGCTTTATGGAGAGACTGTCACTTAATTAGCCAATTAAAATGAGCAAAGAGAGATGATGATCCAAATCTTGAAACAGGCGCCCAAATACCTGCTGCCTGGCAGAGAGGGCAGAGGGACACGCAGTGGAGGCCAGGTATCACCTCTCAGAATGAAGGCCAAAGTGGTGCCATCAACACCTGACTCATTTCTTCATATAAACCTCACTGCTGAACAAATGTCGAGGTTTAATGCATTTTCTATACAGACTGCTCAGGATGGAACATGCACACAATGCAGTTAGACAGGCCTAATCCAGAGACTGTCAGCAGGTATGTAGAGCAGATAGGCATGGAGTTAAACTAACTCCATTATTGACCATTCATAAATATATGAGCATGTATAAAGGACTTAATTCAAATGAAATTTGGCATTGATTTAATGTTAATCATTAAATCAATCTATGTTGGTACTACTTATCTACTCAGTAGTACTAACATATCCTGGTTGGTTTCATTAAAGTAAAGATTTTAGTAAACTTTTTTCAAGATAAAATAAAATGTAATATCCAACTACATCTTCGGTGCTTTACTATCATTTATTGTTAATGATTCTCTTAATATATCCTAGTGTTACACTGTTAAGGCCTTGCTATCACCGCATTCTGTGGAGTGTTTTAAATTCATACAGACATATTTTAAACCATGTCCAAGAGTTTAAATCGAGGCAACTGGACTCCAGGATTTTTTTATTTTGAAGAGACCTTGAGTCCAGTTGCCTCGATTTAAACTCTTGGACATGGTTTAAAATATGTCCGAGGCCATCGCACTCCTGAGAAATTATTGGAGCAGATGATAAAGATGCTGATCTTGTTGCTTCACTGTGACTTTAAATATGCAGAGACAGACCCCCTCTGGTAAACATGCAAATAAGAACATGTTTACAGTTGTACATTAACTGGTAGAGTTAACAGGCAGAGAATGTAGATGAGAGGATGCACAGGCAGGAAACTGCACTGGAAAAATAAAGAAAGCAATGTAGATGCAAAGCTCAACTGGCACTGGCAGCATCCCACTTGCCTCTACTTGCACCAGCTGAAAGGGGCCACAATTAAAAAGAGGGACTAGAGAGGCTGACCGTGGTGAGAGTCTGGGAGCTCCTGACTAGACATCAGCCAGGTCTTGAGGAGGCGGAGGTGGTAAGGGCAGTGGTACAGGTGGTGGGCCATGGCCCGATCCACTGCCAGGGGAGCAACCCCCTGCAGGGCCGGCTCAGCAGGCAGCCCCCCCAGAAGCTGGACTACATGGAGTTCATCTGAGTGCTCTGAGGGATGAAAGGCAGAGCAGGGAGAGAGAGGAGAAAGTACAGTAGAGCAAGAGGAACAGGAGGAGTGATAGGAGCCGTGCCGCAGCCGGACACAGAGCTAACGAGCAGCATGGCTTTAAGACGTCATCCTTAAAATCCCACTCAGCTTCAAACTCTGATTTTGACCAGTAGAAGCATAACAGTGTGTCTTAACCATTCAGAAACAACACACTCAACCCAGCCTTTGGATTTCAAAGTTCACACAATAGATACGCTGAGATCAAATAGAGGTAACATTCAATGATCAGGGATTAAAACGAATCATTGGAAACCTCCAGCGAGATAGATCTGCTTCACACAGCATGTGAACTCAAACCCATTCCACTCATCAACACATCTCAAACGTCTGTGGCCGCACATACAGCACAGCTGTTACCATAAATCGTGTGTGTATGTGGAGATAAATTAACAATAGGTAGCATCAAAGCATGACTTTCTAAAGCAGCTCAGAGTGACCAAAGATAAAGAGCCACTGTGTAGAAGGTTGTTTGTAGTAATTCATTTGTTTGATCCACAAGTATCATGAGTCATCTGAGCAGCATGGTATTCATTTCAATCTGTGTGGCTAGTTTTACTCTTCTATGACTGCTAAGGCACTATTTTCTGATCAAAAGGGAAACGTGAGACCACATTCTATAAATAAATTATTTTTTTCCTGCTGTACATCATTATTGAGAATTCATCTGTGCTAATATAAGTCATCTTCACACTTAGCACAATAGGGGGAGTCAGTCAATGCTGACAGAATAAAAAAAAAACACTTTCCATTCTCGCCTCTCTATATTGGCTGCATAGATGTCAACCAAATGTCTCCCTCCAACACACCACACTGCTGTGATTCTGAGAAACTCTGCTCTTTGTTCTGAAGCATTTCAACAGATCTGGGTGTTCAGATGACACGTCATTCAGTTTCAGTGCAGGCAGCTGGAGCCACACAGCCAACATATTATGGTATGTTTGTGATATAAAATCCTATAAATGATGCAGTCATATCCAAACAGGACTTGTATTCAGTTGTGCACTAGGTAGATAGCATTTCCAACAAGTGTAGATTCAAAAATAAATTCAACAGTCAATAGGAACAGATGGACTGATGACTCTATGAAAACGAGATCTGTAATATTATTAAGTTTAAAAACATAAGAAAACATTAATACATACCATAAAAACGAATCATTGTGGGGTAATTATGGGTATGATGTTATTGCAGAGATATATAAATTGAAGTCAGTAACCAGCTAGCCAAAGACTGCATCCTCACATAACACCACACCCTGTTCCACGACGCCGGCTGAGGAGCAAACGTGCTTTAGTCTATCACCAAGCAAAGGAAAAAAATTTAATAAAAAATAATAAGTATTGTGCAGAATATCTTTGTAAATCTGCACCAATCGGACAAATAAACTAAACATATATGATCCTAGCAAATGGTAACTGAAACCTAAAAAGAAGACTTTAAAAAAAAGACTGTTGAAAACAATCCAACAACACACTCATGCTTTCCTCTTGATTTTTTTCGGTAGTGTGGACACACACACCCTTCAGTTCAAAACTGCGAGGAGTGATATACAACAAATAAAGGAAAAGATTTTCAAAGCACATATTTGTGCCTGAACATGTAATTATCCCTTCTTTCGGTTGTTAAAATGCAGCTCAGGTTCAAGACCCACCTGACACCTCCTGGTGACCCTAGTTTTGTTGACCTCTGCTCCTTTAACTTCTCACACTGCATCAGTGCACTCCAGGGTGTGATCAGTACACTGAGGCATCACCAGCACGGTTAGACCACATTTCCCCACAGAGGTGAAACTAACTAACAAAATGATTAAAATCAATGACTTCCAATGTAAAAAGTGCAGGTGTTATTATGTGTGCACAGATGGAAATATATCTGAGGAAGAAGATATATATTCCACGTTAAAGCACATACAACCATCCTGTGGAGGAACAGCAGAATCAGAGAGGCATTTGCAGGCAGAGCAGGTGGTGTTAGAGGTGAGAGCCCAAAACAACACAAGGTACAACAAACACCAAAGGTGTGTGGTCAACTCTTCAGCAACTTGGAGCCTTTTAATGTCAACAACGCAGCCAAATTCAAAACCCACCCAAACATGAAATGTTGTCCCACTAAAGGGTCATGCAAGATTACAGTAAAGCTGGAGGACTGTCGAAATAGACTTGAATAAAAGCAGACATACCATTAGTCGGATGCCTGGCAAACGACACAGAAAATCTCTTTACTGGCGGCATAGAGAACAGCTCTGAGGAGATAAGAGAAGTAATCGGTATTACTGAAACTGCCGGTATCTGTATCTGCCTGTTGGCGTCTGAGGGGAAAAAAGAAAGATAAGAATAAGACACTCGGCCTGTTGATTCATCGATGTTTGCCAACCAACATGCGTGACAATGAGGGTGACCTCTGAACAAACAAAGAGGAGATCAGAGGAGGTGGAGTGGATGAAGTACATGGTGGACATTTAAGTAGTGAACATGCAGGAATTGTGGTGCTGAGATCTAAATTATTTCTCTCTGACTAGTAGGCTTCTCAACTTAACAAAGAAGTGACACACTTTGAGCTCTGTTTTTAGACCTCCACACAGATGTACAGTGTACATGTGCACTGAAAAGCAAATGTAAAACACAGAAAGATTGCAGAGTTGACTGATAATTATGGCTATTTACCGGTTTAGAAAAGGAGCAGTTGAATTGAGCATCTTATGCCACTGTTAACTGTACCAGAGACAATGCAGAGAAAGAGCAGAATCCCCTTTGAAAAACCATTAGAAACACATTAAAGGAGCCATTTGTGTTTCAAAGGATGCAACTGAGATGTGAAGGAGTTACAGCTACCCTTTAACTCTGTAAAACCAATACTGCATGTGCAACAGCTGTTTAATAGAAACAACTGGGACTTAAAATAACTCTAATAATACAACAGGTAGTGCTTAGGAACACATCTGACAGATAAAGACTGTGAGCCAACTCTCCAGCTTCTGAGGGCTTCGGCCAGAAACTAAAGGATCATTTGTTGTCCTCACACTGCTGTTTTTCTCCAAATAACAGCACAGACGTCATTCCAGACCTTAACTTGGCTCTCAGACAGCAGCACATAACCTGCTGTAACAGAATTGAGAAGGGAAAGCATCTGTCTGCTGCCTTGCAGTGAGAGTGACACCCAGTGGGTAAACTGAACCGCTCAGTTTCTTTGTCTAAAACATGCAGTGGGGAAAAAATCCCTGCACTGTTCAGAACCATAACAACATAAGACATACTTTACCATTAAAATTATCTGTGGCTGACTGAACCTGATGATGTGTTTATCTTCGGAAGGCGCTGAGCAAAACTGTGCAAGTAAACAGCTGTGAACATGAGCATTATATCCAGCCAAGATGGTTGGGTAATTAAGCTGGCTGTAAGGACCCCTGGTGGCTGTGAATACAGCCTGCTTGTGCTCAGAGCTACCAGCAGAAAGCTGGGGGTGTAGAGGGAAAATGAGAGTGGATCCTTTTAAAGTGGATTATTGGATCTTCTGTTGCAAATAACAGGCTGAGTTTCTTCACATAAACATTATAATCAACATCATAAAAACAAGCCAATCATCTGGCTTCTAACCATAAAAACTTGTGTGGATTGTGATATTCTGATGGGATTTAAAACATACTGCACCACAACATGCACAGAGAGAACATTTCTAACACATTTGAACCCAAGGAGATAGTGTGTGATCAGTAAGCGGTCATGCTGATGTGGAAAAGTATTGATCTGTGGTAATTGTAGAGCAGCACTGCACATTCAAGTCAATGCAAGTCTGCATGCTCAGCATCTTCTACACAGCCAATCACTCTGCTGTCAAATCAGTGCCCTCATCGTATGTAGTAAATCGCAAAAAAATGTGATGCAACATATTGAAATAGCTGCTTTGTTTTGAAAAAGAGAGTAGAAGAAAAAAAAGATCCAAAGTGACAATTCTGAATGTCCCCATAAATCAAATATTGTGAAGATCAGAACATAAAGTTGTAGAAAAAAAAAAGGCAGAGCTTAGAGAGATTTTTTTTTTTTAAAAAAAGGACAGAGACTGAAAAGACCTGCCCCAGAGAAGAGGAGGACAGACACCAGGGTGAACATACCAAACACGCCAATCTGGCACGGCAGACTGCCAGGGGACAGAGGTGGTTTTCGATGGTGGTGGTGGTGCGTGCGGACGTAGTCCCGCAGGTTGGGGGCGCTACAGGATACCCCGAGGGCAGAGGCACTGAAGAGGCCAGAGCAGAGCGAGCCTGTGTGAGGAGGAGCCAGGGGGAAGTGCAGGGTGGAGTGGAAGGGTGAGTATTTTTAATTACACACCATGCCATCATTATTATTATTCCTAACACACAACTTTGTGGACAGTGTTTACATCTCGGGGATGTGTGGAAACACTGTAACACCAGCTTTTAAATCAGAAATTTAAAATGTCCCTAACTACTGATTACTTCAGGTTTAATCCTGGAAAGGCTGCATGCAAGCAACAAAGTTTTCACAACAGTGGATGCGTCCGTTAGACCTGTATGTGTGCCCATATGTAAACGAGGGCTTAAATGTGTGGGTTTTGTATGCAAACAGAAGCGGAGGCAGCCAGGGAACAGAAATGCCCCATTACATACTAGTAAGGATACTTTGCAGCCAAATCTTAACCAATCTAACATCAGTACATCAGGGTATGAAAACCAGCGTGCTGTCAGAGGTTATAACTAACAGCAGCTGTCTGTTTGAGCTGTGCAGTCAGTGTTGTTGGTGATGAATGGAGGATCACTCAGCAGCCTCACACTTACTGCACTCCATGACACTCAGATAATACCCAGAGGCTTTAGATGGAGTGACTTTATTCATGTCATGTGAACTCACAACTAACTACTGCTTTCAGACTTGTCATCAGTCCTCTACTGTACTGTATACATGCTGCCCCGCTGCACTTCTGTTTAAAACGTTACGTTTTTTAAGATTATCCAATGAAAACGTAAGCAGGATAACAATAGATGACTTTCACACCTCCGCTGAGGCACATGTGACAGACATTGTTTCCATGCAGTGACTTCGCACTCCACACATGGGTTTATGGTTTTCTCTACACCTCTTGATTTAGATGGCGGCCTTTCATGCTTGTGTGAGCGTCACTATGTTAGTGGGTTGGTGGAGGTTACGTGCCCTCGATAACACACAAGGGTTCATCACAGTGTGATTATTATGTTGAGCTTTTATCCAAAAGGAATATGAACAGCTAATCAGTCTGTGATGCACATATGATGCTGACATATAAAGATTTAAAAAAAAAAGTCTTTAGGAACTGATTATTTAGAAATTCTGCAATTAAAAAAGCTGTGGCTCTCCATATTTGCTGTTTCAGTGTTAAATAAATAAATTAGTTTATTGCACATTTTAAATGAACTAGACATTATCACTGTATGGTTTCCCAGTTCCATGTGAAAAACTGCATGTGAGCATTTTTGAGACTTAATATATTTTATACAACTTCTCTCTTGGGGTCAGCCTTTGGTAGAAAGTTTTTCTTGTTTTATGTCTATAAAGTTTATTTGCAACACACATTTCTGATCGGATTTTTTGTTTGTCATTTCACACAAAAAAAGAAAGATACTGTTAGTGACTATGTTTGATCTTTACATTTCCGCAAGATGCCTCTAAAATGAGACATGGACACACCTGCAGTATGATCCCTGTTTTGTCACCTTATCACCAAGAGGATATATCAGTTCGTCTTTGAACACCATGTGACACCTGAGATCCTGCAGTTGCTTGTGAACACAACTCCTCTCAGCTGACCTCTTGCCTACATAGTTTGGAGTCTGATCCTGTTTGGCGACTGCTAAGCTAAGCTGGGGTGGAGGCTATGTGACCGTCAGAAAGAGGAAGGAGAGAGGTGGTGATGGAAAAAAAAGGAAAGAAATAAAAACAGCCAAAAAGAAGTGATAGAGAGACCGGACTGGAGACTGAAAGGTCAATGGGTGAGGGAAAAGTCACAGCTTGTGATGAGGAAGAAGATCAGTGATGAGAGCTGGAGATAAATGTACTGTGAGGTAAGTGTGTCTGTTGGCATTAGCACACTCTCTCTCTTCCACACACACACACACACACACACCAAAAAATAGATGCCCACCTAAGCCACTGGTTGGTTTGATCTCAGGAGACTGGCGCGAACACGATTGGAAGAGTCGATGGGATGCGCAGCCTTTGGAGGAATGGGTGGGAGAGGTCTCAGAGAGGACCTGAGTGGGGCCATGGAGACCAGGGGTTAAGACTGAGACGATTACCCTGTCAATAGGGACCTGATGCCTCCCATACATTTCAAGAAAACCATAACAATTGTCACATTTTACCACCACTGGCATCACATTCTGCCTACTGCTGAGACACAAACACAGTACCTCCATGGAGCCAGTCTTGCGGTTGCGGATCATGGGGGACCTTCGCTGAATGTTGATTGGCTCCGAGACAGGAAGCGCCTGGTCTGGCTGGTCCTGTGAAAGGTCCTCCAGACTGCCCTGATTGGGCTTTTTGTCTTGATTCTAAACAAAGAGAGGGACATTTCACATCAGAGACATCAAGACTGTTATCTTCACGTAAGACTATCAGAATATTATTCTACCAAACATCTTTTTACTGTATACACATTTCAGTGACAAATCGGATTTTCAAGTATTTTTTTAACAGTAAACTTGTGCCTACATGTCTACACTACAAATGTAGTGTATTGTTATAGAGCTAAAGCACACATTGACGAACACTGCCACAACATAATGACCTGAACACAGCAATGTTTATACAGTACATATGTACACAGCAAACATCCGATGTTGACCAACGACGGGGCAACTGCACAGCACATCAGTGGCTCTACATGCAGCCACTGTAGGCTCTAACTCAGTACAAGATGTATACAATCATAGAAACATGTCAACAAGTCACACACACACATCTTCACACACCTCTGAGGAGGCCGGTCGGAAGCCAAAGCCAAGAGGCACATTCTCTTCATCATCACATCCTTTCACTCCTGGACTGAAGTGAAGCTCCACGTGAAAACGCTCCTCTGAGGACGGGTCCTGCTCACCACATATACAAAAAGAGTGTGAATAAAAATGGAATGACACACTTCAGTATATGCTGCTGCTGCAGGCTGACCTTATTGTTGTCTTCATACAGCATGATGACTATCTGGGTCATGTAGTTCAGTTCACTCACAGCACTCAGGTAGTCCATCGCCTGTTTCCACTGCTGGTCCTTCTCCTCCTGACACACCACATAGTCAAGAAATAGCATATAATATACAAAAACACTGCAGCACAAAATGCACATCATATAACATACAATATCCTGAATATTTAGCAATCCCTGCTGATTACTGTTTCCTCTCACATTCTGGCAAATCATCATCAAAAGAATAAACAGCATCATCCTGTGGAAAAAAAAGGTCAGAGGTGATAAAACCAATGCGTACATCCAGAAGTCCTCCATAGCGGAAAATGCTGAGCAGGGAATGAACGTGGCTCTCGCTTGTGAAGTAGAGGCGTGTGCGAACATGGCGACCAGGAGACATCACACCCCGTGAATACCTGCACGCAGGCGGGACAGGAAAAAGGTTTGCACCCCGGCACCAGCTCACGACCAGCTGCATTCATACAATACAGTATAGCGTAATTGTGTGTCGCTGTGGCTATTTCTGTTCTTACAGGGGATGCAGCTTGTTGACGGCCTCGTCCTCATGGGTCCTCTGCAGGTCCAGCTGGATTTTCTTCATCAGAGGAACACAGTATGCCTCTGCGATGTCCAATTTTTCTGCTTTGCTAATGCCATACTCCTGATACAAAAGAACAAAGAGCCATTCACACACATCTTCTTTTGGGCGCTACATTTCAGACTCTTAGATAGGGAAGATGGGGACGTAAACACACAGAATATGTTTGTGCTCTCTGCTGCAATGTTTCACTTGTTATGCTGCATTTTGATGGGGGACAACAGCCGGCCTTACAAATGGTGCTGAAACCCATGACATACAGCAATCAAATTTTTTTTCCTGGTAGAATTTTCTAATATATATGATTTGTTAACATTCCTCCAGAACCCTCCAGAAGACTTGCATACATAATTTAAATACCTTTTTTTAACTATAAATTTCATATTCTAATTCTGATGAATAATTCAGTGTGATTCAAGGCAGAAAAAAGTGATTGTTCTGCTTTAACCTGTGGTATGACAATGTCAGCCAGGGCACGTGACAGTCTGAACAGCTCCAGTGTGTCCTCTAGTCCTAGCGAGGCGTTGTGCTGTGTGTCATATTTGGTACAGTCATAGATGTCCGGGATCTTGCTGATATCATAGCGCCCGTTCTTCATGCGGAAGTCTCTCTCCAGCTTAGACCAGCGCTGTAGCATCAGCTCCAACGTCTCACTGTGATAAAGCTGCAAGTCTAGGAAAAAAGTAACGAAATGATAATTTTTTTTGTCTTTATCAGTCCAGATATGTAACTTTTAAGTATAACATTTAGATTTGGTTTTGATTTGTTCTCTACCTGCAGACTTGGGGTCCTCCAGTCTCTTTCGTATCTGGGAAGTGAGACTCTGGATGAGAGCGTACACGTTGTCGCAGGTTTTGACGGGATTCTCAATGACTTTCATGGAGTTCACCAGTGAGGGACTGCCTGTTGGAGCCAACTGGGACACAACAGAAGACGACAAAAACAGTGCATAGACAAAATGTCAAGCATTAAGTCAGGAAGGATGAATTAATCTGCTAATACAGTATAGTTTCTGCATGACAATACTGTCACTTTACATAATCTGAAAATTTAAGAAGCATGTTAAACTCCACTCAGGGAGACCTAAGATACTTATTCATTTATACACATATTGTACGTGTATTTATCAAGTAAAATCATTTAAATCTTCATGTCATGATTCTATGTTTGACATAAAATACCTTCTGGTAGTCCTCGTTTGTAAACTCCTGGTTCTTCTGCATGATCTCATGCAGCCTGGCTTTCACTTTCTGTTGGCAGTCAGTCAGAGAGTCGCTGTCGCTGTCCAGCAGTCCGTTCATGTTGGCGCTTTTCACCATCTGAACCAGGATCGGGGTGAGCTCTCCTTCCAGAGCCAGCAGACCCTTTAAAAGGACACCATGTGAAATGTGATCAATATTCTGAACACGAAACCTTTCAAAGAAAGATACAAATTAAAAAGTTGGCTTCTTCTTTCAGGAAGAGCTGCAGCTCTATATTCATTCTATTCTGCAGGGGCAACATTTTTCTGATAGAAAAGATTTCCACTTACCTTGGCAAAGGCAGCAGCCGTCATCTGCACCCTACCCTCATCAGAGGCATAGATCTTCAGGTCGTGGCGATAAGTGCTGTGCAGGCGAAGGAGGCCACAGCCAGGAAACCCAGCATAGTCTCCTGAAGGTTTGCACACAAGAGTGGAGCATCGAGAGTTAACTGAGCTGTTTACACCACTGAGACAAACTGCACAAAAATATTAAGAAACGGTTGAGTCAGTGAAGTAATTAACAGTTTTAAAAAAAGATGTGCTGATTGTACCCAGAAGTACCAAGGATTGCCATTAAATGTAGACACACAGACAACACAGCACCTGTGCAGGTGCGACATCACTTTCAGTTCAAATGCACTGTCCACGTGATGCTTTGTAAAATTTTTCACATGGCTCATTTGACTTAAAATGTATGGTTTAAGCTATGAATATGATGAAATGAAAGTGAAGTGAACAGATGTTGAGTAAAACCCCCAAATTCCCCTGCAGACAAGATCAAATATTTTAGATTACCTATTTGGACATTAACAACAAATACCTTTTAACATGCTGAATAACCATTAATTAGTGAAGTAGGAGTGGATGCATTCTAACGCTACAGATCAAATCACACTGATGCTTCATGCATTTCTCTTTAGTGTACAGCCTGGTAGCCTGATGACAAAGATGTGATCCAGGCCAAAATAATCTGACTTTCACACAAACAACGTGGACTCATAAGGAGAAAATGCAGCAGGATTAGTGTGAGATGATCCGCGTTAGAACATCTAAACTGCTGTCACTTTACCTGCCTGTGTATGCATGAGTAAGTGACCAAAACAACATTACTGCAGTGGATCACCTCAGGAACACATCAACAACAGCACAAAAAAAATCCATAGCAATCTCCATGTAGGAAAAACAACAGGACTAGTCACTAGGTGAAATTAACTGAAATCATGATGAGATGAGGAGAAATCAGAGCACGTTAGTGGACAGAGCAACAAACGCGCAGAATGAAGACAGCAGTGGAAGAGCGGATATCCAGCAAACCCTTCTCTTACCAATAGGGGACTCACAGCCAAGGGACCGGCGATTACCGGCTAGTAGTTTACACAGCGCAACAACAGGTAAGAAGAGAAGAGCAGAGTTAATGACAAAACTTTAGGTGGAGAAAGAGGTATGGGAACAGTAGCTGGGATGGGAAAACTGTGCTTTCTTTTCATAAAAAAAAGAAGCAACAAAGGGACAGGTTGCTTATTACTGCATCTATGTCGATTTCTGCTTGTTTTTCTGTGCAGTTTTGGGAGGTGGTCTGCATGCACTATAGAACAAAGCATTAAGAGAGGAAAGACTGAACAAAGCTTATGAATGCATGACACTGAAGTAGTGCTCAGTTAAAGGCTGCAGGAGATCTGGTGAAGACGGTCAGTATAAAGTGTGTGGTGTTCTATAAAGTATAACTCCACAGTAAAAGTGAGGAAACATAGAGCTGTGGCTAGGTGTGCTCAGCTGTTTGCACTGAACAATGATGTAGTGTTGCCCTGATGTCTACATAAGGGTATTTTCTGTCTTTTTTTGTCCATTTACAAGACAAGTATGGTCCATTTTTAAGAACTTACAGTGAAACCCTAGATTGACAGATCAACACAGTTGTAGAAGCTGCTACATGCTAACTCTACTAGACTTCTATCCAGGCTCCATGGGTGAGACAGCAGTAGCAATTATACTTGCTGTTGGATGGATGAAAATGTCCATTTTATTGTTGAGTTTCCATTTAGAGCAATTGGGACAAAACGAGTCTGTTGCTGCTGAAAGAGTGAACAGCTCTAGATTTTTTTCCCCGATTTCTTTTTTGAGAGGCTTGTATGTCACAGTGTGTGTGTGGGTGGTTGGTACCTTGACCTCCAGGGTACATGCATCGAAAGGCTCTGCCCAGCTCCTCAGCCTGAACCCGGCCTGCAGGTGTCAGCTCCCCGCCCCACTTTAGCACCAGCAGCAGAGATGGACTGTCTTTCTTTGAGTCTAGAAAAACAAAACATATGCTTACTATATACTTTTTATAATGAATTTGTGTCCCATGCTTTACACTCCCGTTTTTTTTAAACTATACAGTGAACTAGCTTGGTCACCAGGTTTTGAGTTAGGTTTCCAGGGGGAAGAACCAATAGAAGCAGAATAAAATAGATGCATTTGGGTTGACATACAAATAAAAAAGCATCTGAACAGCAACATCTGAAATGGTGTGCAGTGGAGTAGGCACATTTTTCAATGACAGGTTGATTTTGCTATAGAAATTCTGCAAATATTTTAAAATGAGAAGGCATGTCATTGCATAAAGCCCGGCCCATTTCAGATAACTGGATACAACTGGTACAACAAGGTTTGTGCTGAGTGAATCCGGCTGTGAAGGGGAGCCTGCCAGGCTGGCCACCAGTATTTTTATATAAATCCTTTAGTCGTGCATACAGTAAATAAATTAGAAGCTTCTGTTGACAATAATTTCAGCATGTTTGTGACATGTTTGTACCTTCTTCTTCACTGGAGGCTCTAGGTTGGCCATTACGCAGGTACGTCAGCTGGACCTTCCTGTTGATACCTGAGAAATGACCATACCTGGTGGGATGAACACACACACACACACACACACACCAAGCAGACAGAACACAATTGGATATTCAGACAGACAAAGTGAATTTATCCCATCATCAAGATGTTGCTTAAATGTTCAACAGATGATGTACATTCCATGTTTATAACAAAACAGGCTTAAAAAAAGTAAAGAACAAGGCAACAACTCTTCAAACCTTACACACTGATCATATACACACACACACAACTACCAGTCACTCTGCAGGTACTTTAGAGTTAAAAACCAGTAGCTCTAATGAAACTCTAAGTTGTGTGTGTTCGTGTGAGAGACATACACATATCAGGTGCGTTCCATTGCCTGGAAACTAATGACCGCATGGTTTTTCTCTAATAGGACAGGCAGCTGAGCCATGTGATGACGGACCATGAACCACGACAAATAACTGTGGCAGAGAGCCAGAAAATCTCAGAGCATGTGAGAAGCCCACACATAGAAATAAGAAAAGAAGGGGGTCACTGCACTAGCATGATTCTTTTTCGGTCTACAAAGAGGAAAGCCAAGGAAAGCATCTGAGCAGTAAATGCCTACAAAAACAAAATTTATGTTGGATTAGATGAGTCTACGCACAATAACAGTGGAGTTATTGAACAAAAAACTAAAAATTCCCAGGCCATCACATGTTTGTGCCGGATTGAATGACAAAATTAAGTTAAGCTTGTACATCATTCTCAGGTTCTCAGGGCATTACATTTAAATAACCAGCTGTGCTACATGAGCTGGCAATAGACTGCCAAACTAGTAATCTTTCCTTAACGTGGATTACTTCATGTCTAGTGTTTTTTTCCTGCAAAGGCTGGATGTTTAAAAATCCTACCTCTCCACTGCACCCCTTCATTTCATGACTGAGTTTCAAATCAGATCATCTAGATCTAAACTTCAGTAAATTACTAAAATTAGTATAATCTAGACACAGGAGGAAGGAAGACATTAGGAGGTTTAGAGACCAGCTGATATGTGGTGAGGACAGCATGCGTACCAAGTAGCACAGCACACACTGATTTACGCACACAGAAACACAGTGAAATCAAAGACATTTGACTGTGTGTGTGTCCAGTGTTAATGGCTAAAAATAATGGATTTAAATGAAAAGTCAGTGTACAAAACATTAGGAATCCTTCCCAAATATTAACTTAAACCTCTGAAGCCATCACTGAACAATCTACTCATCCTGTTTATAACCCTTAAACTGTTAAAAAAACTTTTTTAACCAATAGTGGCCACAATCTGTATATGTGGAAAAAAAGATAATTATATTCCTAATATTTTGCACACATGGTCTACTAAAGAAAAGGAGGGTGGTAAAACCTCATCCTTTAAAGTGAGAAGGGAGAGGGTGCGTACTGAGTGTCATTCAAGCTGGATTCCCTTTTGGAGAGAGAGAAGGAAGGATGGGTGGGCAGGAAAAGGAGGAGGAGGGAAGAAAAGATAAAGCAGTTAGAGACAGGAGACAAGAAGAAAAAGGGGGAATGTCTTGATGGTGAACATGTGTCTGGTTGTGAGTACCCTGAGAAAGACTTGAAAGGTGATACTAGTTTTGTATTGTGAACCACAGATACATCAGAATCTGTTGATGAATGATGATGAAGATAATGATGGTGGGTTGATGATATCTGATGGTGCGAGTTTTCATGAGGGTGCATTTTAAAACGAAGAGTCGCTCACATTTCCAAGACAGTCTTAAGTTGCTCCAGTTTGGATTTCTTCTCCTCGATCTCACAGTCATTGTGCTGGCCCAGTTCAACCAGCAGCAGGCGAGCGATATCCAGCACTTCCTGGAAACACAGAGGCTTTAACCCTTAACTGGAGTCCTATCTTAAAACACACATTCTGCAGGTGCTCTGACTGAACATCATAAACTCAAAACATAACAACAAAGACTGGGAGGTGGAGTGGCAGCTTCAGACATGCTCCACAAAACTCTGATGATGAGGATGAAGGCAGTGCATGTGAGACAGCTGAGTGTAAATGTTTAGACAACAACACAATGACTGAAACCCCTTTCACTATGCTTAAAAACAGGATTCAGTCATGATCTGACACATACACACAGACAGCAGAAAAAAGGAGATGTCTCACTCACCTGCAGCTGCTTTGGCTTTTTTAGCTTTAGCTTTCCAGACTTGTATCCTCCATACTTCTCAAACAATTCAAAGAATCTGACCAAGATAAAGAGCAGAAAGACAAATATGTTACTTTACTATATCTAATGTATGTGCACTGGAAAATGTTGAATTCCTCCAGGCCTAAAACTGTGATATTTCATTGAAAATACATTTAATGAGTTAACTAAAAAAACATCTAAACTAGAAGAAATGAGTGACTCGTGACCAGCAGTTAATGTACAGACCTATTAGTGATTTATGGCTTAATAAATGTGTTACAGTGCACAAAAAGCATGTCTGAGTTGTTTTTATTTGTAGCCATGATGCTGCCGTTTTAATGGGAGGTGAGTGACTTTATACCGCAGTGAAAGCCCACATAACTAAAATTGTGACAACAACACAGAAATGCTCAAACAAACGGAACAGTTAGTTGAGCTGCTGAATTAATTAAGAAGAAGAGACATCATAGCAACTTACAGAGGATGTCGGACCTCCATTTTCATCTTCTGCTTCGGTGTTCGATCTCCATGGCGGATGATGGCGATGACACAGCGCAGCTCCATCCTGTAGAAATTGGTGGAAGATGACTAAATATGTGGCAAATGTGACCATCACACAGCTGGCATTAACTGACAAAAGACATCATCAAGCATCAATAACTTTAGGCTGAGTGTAGGAAGCGGTCAGTGGGCTGTGATTCCATCTTACTAATGGGTGTTCTCTTGAAAATAGTTTTTATTACTTGAATATAGTAAAATGATGTTTTAGGTTTAAATGATGCTTAGTATTGCTAAACACTATTCAGTTGTTCAGTACACACATGGTTCCTGAGGTTGTTGGGACAATGGGGATGTCTTCAGCTTCCATAGGGATGGACCAGGGGATGTGGAACTGAGGGGCTAACTCTCTCATTACCATGTTCCTGGTGGGAAAAAACGACAACATACAATTAGCTTGAAAGATAAGAAAGAGAAATGAATAAATACAAAAGAAGTGTACAAGTTGTTGCAGCAACAGATTCAGTGTTTACTTTAGATTTGACTTGAGATATGTTACAAAACAAACAGAAGTGTGTTTTCCAATCCTTTCCATCTGAACGCCAGCATCTATAGGTCATTTAATGTATAAGAGCTTAGTCTGAGAGGCACAGACTACCTGGTAGGATGGGTGATAATTCAGATGTAAAGCTGAGAACAAGACCCTAAAGGTTGCCTGGAGCCCAAACCTTGTAAATGTCTTTTTCCAAACCTCACATGTTGTTAGGAGTCCGAGCCTGAAGAGATTTACATGGCAATATTCCCTGAGTCACCGTATTTATGGAAGATTTAAAGTATTGTGATGTACCCGAGGACTTTGGCACAGTCATCGTAGTATTTCATGGAGTTCTTTACAAAGCTGAAGCCGTTGACGTCACAGACGAAAGAGTGGCCGTTGGCTCTGAGCAGGTCGAACCCACACACTGTTTGCTGGGAACACATACATAGGAAAGTAAGTGTACATGCAGCATAATGAGAACTGGAGTGACAGTGTCATCTTTTTTAATAAACTATTCTTTCCAAGAGTAGGAAGCACATTATCAGGAATAACATGTTTCTACAACTAATAAGGCACTTCTTTAAAACGGCTAAATAATAATTAAGCTTTAGAAGCTGCATTCGCCAAACAGCTCATGAATAACAGATTTTTTCTGTACCTTGTGCTGTATTTATGTCTGTTTGCTGGGAGTCATTGTGTTTTCTTAATCCATAACAAATAAACAATAATGAGTCGGAGGTGTTAATGGAGTCGGCACTGGAGGTCCTGGTTGATTAATACACTGTGTTCTGTTAGTCAGAACAGTGTGATGTGAATAATAATCATGGTGGTTTTATAAAGCTTTAAGGCAATTTTATTCAGGCTGACTTATAACTGATGTTACTCAGCCGAAAATGGACCGCTGTACATTAACGATTTTTGGCAGATGAAGCATATAAAATGACAGGAAACGACCGACAAGCTCATAAATAATGCTGTTTTTTGTGTGCCTTTTTCAAGCTTGCTGGTTTGTCTACAACACTTTGTGGTGATTCCACTTTACCTTGAAGGCCAGGCAGACCTTGCGGGCCACCAGTTTCTCCATGGCTGTCAACATCACAGGGTAACGGATCTCCTTCCCTTCGCTGTCCCTCTCTACCTTCCCATCCAGAGCTGGAGACTTCCTGGCTTCAGCATGAGCGTAGTCTGGGCCCACTGTGTACACCTGACACAAGACATCAAACAGGAAAAAAAAAATCTCACAACAGAATATCAAAAAACATCTGAGCATGGCATAAGCATTCACCAAAAATCCAAGTGAACATCCACAGTACCTTCACATCAGTACCATCTGTTGGCATGAACTCCTCATAGATGTAGGATCCGGTCTTTCGCACGCTGCTTTCTGGGGAGTAAACACTGCTGCGACTCCCAATCTACAGCAAAGAGACAAACCATTTCAGACAAATCTGCAAACATAGGAAAGTCCTTCATAGTAGGCTCAGGATTATTCTGCAGTCCTTGGTTACCTTTCTGAAGAGTCTCTGGCTGCCTCCTCCTGCAGATGTTGGGTAATAGATGTAGACGTTGTGGTCCTCTGCGCACACTGGTTTCTCCACAAAAGGTTTATGGAACACTTCCCCATTGACTTCAACGTGATCCTCCCCCTCTACCAGGTTACACTCTACACAGGACAAGACTTCAGTCATCTAAAAGAATTATAGAGTGAATGGATTTGTTTTAAGGAAAGGAAGAACTCACCTTCAGGATTATCAGGGTCTCGGTTTAATACAGCGTAACGAGGTAGGTCAATGCCCTCTTCTAGTAGGATGCGGTACACTTCCCTCCTGTCACAGAAAGTGTCAATATAAAACATTATGACACTATGTGAGGATGCTCTTTGACACGTTAGAGCATTTTGTCACAGACTGTGAACTCAATGCTCAATGTAGGGGGTTAAAAAACATGTGTTTGTCAGGTCTTACTGTACCTGTCCTGAATAAAATACTGCATGTTGAGATCATTGATGAGCAGTGGATTCCTGAGCTTGGCGTATTCCACAGCTTTGTCCAGAGGGAAACCTGACAAATAGAATATTCTTCAGCCTATACAGTGCAGTATGTTCATGAAAGTAGTGTGTGGTGGTCACGTAAAGGGGACACATACTGTTTATTTTGCCTTGTGGGACAGTATTATAATTTTAATGGGTGTTTCATACACTTTTATACAATTTTAGAAGGTAGAAGGTTTTATAGTGACTTACTGTAGCCTGTTTAATGTTGCTGTTTGCTTCTGATACCTATTTTTATGGTGTCATATCACTCTTATAGCCACAAAACACACTTGCACCCAAAAAGCAATGTGTTTCCTTCTCTGCCTGAGCAACAATTTCATTGAAAAATATTACAAAGTAAAAGAAATACCTATTTCGTGGCCCTACTACGTGAGGAAAAAAGTCCCCCAGTCACCCACATGGACTTTATCAGCAGAACATTTGAGCATGTCTCATGTTCAGTTTTGTACACAATGGGCACCGTGAGATATGTAGGTTGCTTGGATTGTCTTAAAAAGAGGGTAGAGTGCTCATAATAAAGCTAATATATCACTGTATTCTCTGTGCTGCTCTGATAATGTTTAAGGACTCAGCTTTTCACCTCTTTTCTAAAAATAAAATGTGAGCCATATTTTTCCCTGTCCTGAGAAATGTCTACAATGGAAATAGAATGTGTCCCATGGGACAAAAATGACTCAAACATGCACCAAGACATACAGAATATATAAAAATATTAAAAATTCACTTTAAATTGTCTAAGAATACTTTTGTAAACTACACACATTAGCCTGAGGAGTTTTCCATACAGTGCTACTGCTTGCTGTCAGCCTGACACAAACCTGGCAGGCTCTCCAGAATTCAGTCTGCTGGCTTTTTTTTTTTAAGTACTAAAGAGAGCACAGGACATTTTAACACATGTATGTGCTGCTGCGAAGTGAAAATGAACAGCTCAACAGCAGATTTCAATCTAACAATAAACCATTTATCATCTTTTTCTCCATTTTTAGAAATTACTCATGACCACGCTCAGCTTTTTCTGTTTGTTCCCAAGCAACAGAATCTTCTACCTTTGGAGTGGAAGGAGATGAGGCAGTCACAGAGGGGCCATCTCTCCACAGGTTCTTCCAGGATTACCTCCTCAGGAAATATGACCACATCGATGTAGTCAAACTTACAAAGGCGCTCCAAGATCTGGGTCATGGGCTTGGATTTGGACTTCTTCGTCATGGCACATATACCCACCACAATCTGTCGCTCTGATGGCTGGTAAAGAGGTCCAGGAGGGTAAGGGTAGAGAATGACAAGAGAAACCATAGGGCATCACAAAACAAGCTCTGCATACAACGCAGAAATATTTTTGCTACTTGTTTCAGGAGATACAGATCAACATTATCATTCGTTGACAGCAGTGTTCAGAATCTCCTTTTGTCCTAGAAATAGGGCTAGACCTGGGCCACTGTCTACATGACCTTAGAGTGAAACTTTGGCTTTTAAACTGCTACACAATTCTCCAAGTTTCCACAGCTATGGTTAAATTCTCTGTGGAGCTGATGTGATAACTGAGCCACTGTCAGAATAAAAAATAGTAATTAGAGCTGCACAAATCTATCATTAGCATTCAGTTCAAAACAAAGCAGAGCCTCTCACACTCATTTTTTTAAGTCTAATAATACAGAATGGAGGCTGATGCGGCCCTAAGAGGGAGGATGGAGTGTGACCTTACCGCAGTCCAAACTTACTTAAATTACTTTAACTTATCGGGTGAAGATCTAAAAATAGAAGTTTTCATCTCTCATCCCTTCAGACGTTTCTTGCAGGTAATGAGCTGCACAGTCTCTCAGAGCCACAGGCATGGCTGCGGACTATCATCAGATCATTAAGCCAGTAATTACTCTTTCTGAAATCTGAAAAATAACACTAGTCTTAAAAATGTATTAAAGCCTGACAAAGTCCTTTCATAGCTGTAGGAGAATACAGCAGCCCAGTGTCCCTACAGCTGTTTACCCAGTGCATTGTTCTCATGCCAGTCTGTATTTTTGTCTCAGTTTTTTCCACATTGAATTTTCAGTCCTGTTTATCTAAAAATAACCGATTCTGTTCTATTCCTAAATTAAATCCCAGTGTAAATGTACTGTTATGGGAAACTGCGTGCACATATTTTTCAAATAATCCAACTTTTACACACTTGCTGTTTGTACACCTCTTACTTACCGACTCATCTTCATCATCCTCCATTTCCTCTTCTCGAAACATCTTGTTCTTCATGCCTGCCTCCATTTGGCCCATATCCTGTTCAGCATCTTCACAGCCGATCACAAACGTAGGAACGTCTCTGTCACTCTGCAGCTGTTGTTCCCCTGATCTGGGCTCAGACATCACAAACCGCGGCCTAACATGGCTGCTTCAGGTAGCCCCTCCTAGCAAGGGTTCAGACAGTCAATCCTGTTCCACTGTGGCTTAATGACACCTGAGAGTATGTGTCTGCACTGTACGTGCTGAGGTAGGGGGGAAAAAAAGCACAGAAGATGTCCTGGTAGGGAGAGAAGAAGTAGCCTTTCACTTGTATTGAGGTAGAGAATCCTAGAATCCTGGTTGTGAAACTCCCTGCATCACGTCTGAGGAGGTTTGTGAGAAAACATGTCCAGACCCTCTCCACACAAAAACTCCAGAGTCAACATTTGCACACCGTTTGTCTTGCCCTAGGAACAAAGTGGTACAAAAAAATGATGAAACCGGTTGAGCAACTGATTCAACACTTTCTTAAGGTGAAATACTACACAAAAGGGTAAAAAACATGAAGCTGGTAGTTAGAGAGGCAGGTATGTAAGAAAAACCTCAAGGCTTTTTTGTGCAGTGTTGCTTCATCTACTGTAACGTCAGCTACACAACAGAGGAGAAACTGCTTGCGTTAGTCTGCTGGTTATCAGCCTTCTTCACAACACAATGATGCAACACTGAAGGCTGCAACTGTTTTTTACATTTCCACTTCCCAGAATGTTGTACACACAGGCATTCTGGGAAGTGGAACAAAGACAGCTGCACCTCACACGCCTTTACTGTGATGATAATATTACTCGGCAATCAAAACAAAAGAGTGTATGTTCCAGAGTGGAACTTTAAGCAGTATGCTGATCATTTTGTTCAACAAATATCAAATTAATAATAAGCTCGGCAAAATGTGGATGTCACCAACTACTGTCACTACTATTACTCTACTATTACTATTCCAGGAAAACCTCCCATCCATTGTCATGATAATTAGTGTCTAACCACTCACAGAAACCTGTGCAGGAATAAACTAGTTTCACTAGTTGCACAAAATGCCTTCACACATTTCCCAGAACCCTTAGATGTTAAATCGCATCACACACCAGCTGCAGATGTTGGTGCAATTTTCTTTATCAGATCATGTGTCTCTTGCCTCAGAAAGCAACTCTTCTTTGCACACTGTGTGTGTTTGGCCACCGCTTATCTGTTATGTGATACAGTGCCACACACAATAAAGAAACAAAGCTGTTGTGTAACTGAGCCAAGGCCCGCTAATGTATGTCCACAAACAGACAGCCAATTCCTATGTCTCTCATCAGTATGAACAACACCACCACCACCAAGATGACCCCTTCACCCATGCCCAACAGCTGACTCGAGAGGAAAAGCTGCCAGAATGAGATGGACAGATCATATCACCTCTCTGTGACCCACAAGCCAACTGTGCACTCCACAAAGTCTTTGAATGACTGGAAAAACTTATTTAAAGTCACTTCCACTCACATTCAAAGCAGATTATTTTACTGCCACTGTAAAACCTTCTGGCTGCAAAAGAGCAGACACCATCTTCCTGTGTCCCGGACTTTCTGCCAGGACATACCTCAACTGAATCTCACACGTGACTCTGCCTAACCTTGGTACCCCAAAATAACCGTGTCCTCTTCTGCAACACAGGACTGGAGAGGTGGAGCTGAGGCGTGGGTGTTGGCTGCCAGGGGGTCAGCTACTCTACCCAAAGATAACTCATCATTACTATCCTTTCCTCTCAGGCGATGACAGGCCACACCACAGCAAGTGGAAGCCCTCCTCGCTGGCCCCGGGGTCGAAGAACGCTAACAGAGATAAACCCGTAAATAAATACCTATAACTACTGCGAGAGGCATCAGCGAGCTTTGACTGTGTTCGCATTTCCAAGACAAGGACATGACCCTTAGCGTGCCTTCAGCGCTGGCAAGATAAGAAGAACAAATTCACAAGTTAAAAGCAGCATGATGGGCAGAAACACTTCACACACACTTTTAGGATGCATGTGATTGCAAGTTTGAATTAATATCAGGAGACCATATCATCATATCAAGTTAATGTGCTAATTAATCTTAAGTTAGGAATAGAGTAACATCTCAGTAAAGAAAGCTGATGTATCAGTTTGAAGGGGAAAACACTCAACACTGCCTTCATGCATGACTCAACCCTGACATGATCGTATTTCCATACATATACATTCCTCTCTGTTGTGGTAAATTTCTGACACAATAATTACAGAGAGTACATTCAAACAAGAAAAATAAACTTCTGTTATGTTTGAAAGACAGTAATGTTACTTGCCCCAAGTAATCGGTGCCATTTGTTTCTGCATATGTACAGTGTATGTTCTGTGTAACATGAAGCTAGAGTAGTTGCTACACACACATAAGCCCCTTTCTGTTTTGATTGGTCAACTGCACAGGCTTAAGCAGGCATTACCCACAGTTTAGCTGCTAGCTAATCAGCACGCCCATTGGTTATCTAATAACTCCAGCCTTCTGGCTACACCAGAGGCAGCACCAGATATCTGGACATCAGATAATAATTATCTGCTTGTTGTCAATTATTTCTAGTTCCCCCCTCTTTATTCCACCTTTGCTTTCCACTTTTGCTTGTTCTGAAACATTTTCAAAAAATGTTATGCTGTCTGGTCCTTTTGGCATGCTTACTACCTCCAGTGCTAGCTCAGACATGCACCAAAATGCTCCATCTTTCCAGTTCTGTGGTATTTATACAGAAAATCAAGGAGGTCTTACAGGTACAACAGCTCCACACTGTGTGAATGGGGCTATTGTTTGGCCAGATATGTGCATAAAAGAGCACAAGGTAAATCATATAAAACCTCCTAAACCTCATTTGAGTTGTGTGTTGTGTGGGGACTTTGAGTCTCATTCCAA
Source organism: Parambassis ranga (assembly GCF_900634625.1). Taxonomy (NCBI): domain Eukaryota; kingdom Metazoa; phylum Chordata; class Actinopteri; family Ambassidae; genus Parambassis; species Parambassis ranga. The sequence goes on along the minus strand of NC_041039.1, from coordinate 16,570,237 downwards.
GGCTTTACCAGCTCAGTCTGCATGGACTCTTCAGAGAGTTAGAATGTCAGTATAAGACAGTTCATGTCTTAGTAACCACACTAATAAATCAAAGTCTCTTTTTCTCTGTTAGAGAATGATTAGGGTTTTAACTGCACCTAAATACACAAAATGCATTGTCAAGCTACACATATTCCTCCATTACAGGCCATCATAAGCTTTGTAAAGGGTCTTTGCAGAAATGCTGTCATTTTCTTAGACAAAGTCTTCTCAGAAGAGCTTTAATTCACAAATTACTTCATGACAGAGCAGTCAGAGAAAAGAACCAGACAAAAATCATCTGACATATTACTGCCATCATACTGAGGGACCTTCCCAAAGGGATTAATAAAGTATATTCTATTCTATTCTACTGTCTCCCACCTGCCATTTACATGGTTCCCTTTGAAAAATAACACCCTCTGACTATCACCCATAAATAAATTAAGGGGCAGATTAAAAACATCCCTGGCTGTCACCTGCAGGTCCTCGTCCAAGGATAAGTCACTCTGTCATTACAGCAGGGCCAGACAACAGCAACACACGTCCAATAAAAGGCTTTTAACCTTTGAGACTGTCTGCCTGTGTTGTGGTTATGACAGGGAAAAGCATGAGCTCATAGTCTCTATCACCATTTCCCTGATTAGATATTAAACACAGGGACACACTGTCCAACATGTTATCTTTCATTTATGGATCATTAAGGATGGATGGAACAATTGTAGGCGCACATGTGAGTAACTAGGAAAACAGGTAATTTGAAATAAGAGAGACAAGGAGCTTTTCATACTAAATATTTTACAAAGCTGTTAGTTATTCTGCCAAACCAACCCTACTGAAGGTGCAGGTGAACATTAGCCCTGAAAATATCACCGCTGTGGGACAGATAACACATTAATGACGTTATCAGGACGACCATGTGAACAGCATTTACAGCACAAGCCTGTATTATGCACACAACACATGATAAAATTAGCCTCGTTTGCAAATGCAAACTCTCATTGTTACTACAAACACAAGCTATAAAAAAAGCATGGTATACTACAGGACCTGTGAAACAGGCCCATTATTTCCCATTCGTCAATGCAGATATTTCACAGACCTGGTAAGTGAGCTAATTACTACAGGACTTCATTTTCCTTTCTCCACACAGTTTCTGTCAAGCACACTGATGGCTGTAATAAAATTAAACACTGAGTCCATCAGGTCTAATAAAGGAGAAACATGGTGGCTACAAGAGCTCATTACATGCACATAGACAGAGCTGAAGCAAATTAAGAAAACATCATCATCAATCTGACAAAACAGGTGCTGCAAATACAACACAGGCAAATGTCCAAATCTGCAGGAACATTTCTAAAACTTCAAAAAGTGGCAAACTACAGTGAGTTTTAAAGTCTTAACTTATACATTATGTTGGTTTATTAGAACATCTTTTATAATTATTGTTTATAAATCAAATAATCAGACAAGCTTGCAATATTTGGCGTCTCTGGAAACATTTCTCCTTCTTCTACTGATTTTTCAGTATTTTGCTCCACAAAATGATGAAAACAGACATTTATTTGACTTTGCACATGTTTACTTAAGATGCAGGGTTTTGAAATCAAATCATAAACAACAAAAACAAGGCTTTTAAAATGTGAAAACAAAGAGATTGTTGGTCATATCAGGCTGATAGAGGGATTGTGTTTTAAGCAGTAAAAGCTTCCACGCAAATTATAGTATTTTGCTGTGCTTTGTGCAGACTGCTGCTGATGGTTTTTCTGCAGGCTTTTCATTCATTCCTCTCTACAACAGAGTCCCCACCCCCAGCAGCTACACACAATATGTCACCCTCTGTGCTGTCTGTCCATCCTTGAAATCACTTTCAGAAAGTGTCCAAATCCGCTTTAATACTGTGCATTTCTCACATATTCAAACTTCTATCTCTCTCTCTTCGTTGTAAACACACTAACATCATCCCCAGACCTGCCGAACGCTCGTTTCAATCCACAACCTGCTATCAAATCGCTCCGAAACACAAGAACTTAACATTAACAAACCTACATAAAACAATCAGAACCTCAGCTTCTCAGCACACAGCACTTCCTAGAGACAGCATTAAGTCAGAAAGGCCGGCTTGCCTTTGTCTGTTTAGGAAATAAATCCAACTTTCCTCGGTCACAGGACTCAAAGCTGCGCCGCGAACAGAAAACACACAAAGCGATAAACCCAAGCAGCGGGACTTACCGGCGGAAAACAGCTGGAAGTCGTTCAGCTGCTCACTTCTTTGTTCCTGTTGTGTCTGCGGAGAAGCAGCTGCTCCCTCAGTGTTTCTTTAAACTCGCAGTAAAGTTGTAAGCTACACGTTAAAGTTCATGTCCGGGCGCTGCTGCTGCGCCTAGCCGCTGTTAGCTTCCTTCCTTTTTTTCTTCACCTTTTTCTACACACAGTATTGTTTTTGAAGTCCGCGTCATCACTGCCACCTAGCGGCCAAAGAGGCACATTGCTGCACTGCGCACTTTAAACTGGAGAAGGTTAAGATAACACCCTCTGACTATCACAAATAATAATCTGTTTTTGTCTGCAGACAAAATGAGTTTCTAAAGATGAAGCAACACTTTTATTAAATAAAGATTGTAACATCTCTCTGGCAGCAAGGGTGACTTTAGGAACTCCGGTATACTAGATAAAAACGCCAAAGACGGCTTAAAGACTCTACTTCATAATTCCCTGTTCATGTCTCAGAAAAGTTTATGTTCTTTGTTTTCATGAATACTTCAGCACATTTCTGCTACATATGGGTCACTTGTGTAAGAGTAGAGCGGAAATAAATGTGACAATTTTCATGTGGTTTTGCCTGCTGGGGGCACTATAGTAAAAAGAAGTATTCGGCTGGTACCACTATTTAGTGTACCAAGTTTCATATGGTCTGCCCACTGGTGGGTGCTATAGTAAAAACATATTGCTCAATATAAATCCATAATACAATAAATATAAATATAAAGACAATAAAAAGTATAAAGTGTATAAATAGTGTGAAGAGCATAAAACTATAAAGAATATAAAAACTGGAGAAGCAGCCATCAGCATGTATACATACATACACAGAGCTCAACCTCTCCATTAATATTAACACTGTTGTTGTTTGTTGATGTGACTATGAAAAGGTTAACGAAAACTCACTTGCTGTCATTTATGTCCTGTTGTAAATAACTAACTACCATCTGGGTTGGCTGGCTGTGCAAACCAGGAGGCACCTGTGGGGTGACTACAGTTAATAGACACCACAGGCGCGCACTCTGGCTATATATACAATGCACACGCGCGGCGCCACAAGTAAGGTGTGAGGCCGGAACAAAGATGTTACAGTATGACTTCCATATGCATGTCACTGCGCTGGTTGTGGAGTAGTAAAGTCAGTGACAGGGTATGAATACAGCAGCTGCATCAAGGCACCCAGATAAAAAAAAAAAAAAAATGGAAGTAATGACATATGTTTCAAAATAAGAGCACATTGGTTCGTATGACTAATAAAATGATCTAATTCTATTAAGTATATTTGTCTATTGTCTGTATAGACAATATATAGCCATATATAGATTCAGCACTTGTTACCAAATCAAAGCTGGTAACAACATCTAATTAATAGCAGACTATCAATAAACATGATTTAAAATGAACTCATAGTTCAAATACACATAATGGTTTGATACTATCCAATTAAAAAAGACCAACCTTATTTAATATATTTGGCTAACACTATGTTTTGTTTAGAGGACATTGAAAGCTATGAAATATTTTATATGTGTCGGTCGGTCGGTCAGTCTGTCAGTCAGTCAGTCAGTCTGTCGGTCGGTCAGTCCGTCTGTCAGTCAGTCGTTCGGTCGGTCAGTCTGTCAGTCAGTCAGTCAGTCAGTCGGTCGGTCGGTCAGTCTGTCTGTCTGTCAGTCGGTCGGTCAGTCTGTCAGTCGGTCGGTCAGTCTGTCAGTCGGTCGGTCGGTCAGTCGGTCGGTCGGTCAGTCTGTCTGTCTGTCAGTCGGTCGGTCAGTCTGTCAGTCGGTCGGTCAGTCTGTCAGTCGGTCGGTCGGTCGGTCGGTCAGTCTGTCAGTCGGTCAGTCTGTCAGTCGGTCAGTCTGTCAGTCGGTCGGTCAGTCTGTCAGTCAGTCAGTCTGTCAGTCGGTCGGTCAGTCAGTCAGTCAGTCAGTCAGTCAGTCTGTCAGTCGGTCGGTCAGTCTGTCAGTCAGTCGGTCAGTCGGTCGGTCGGTCAGTCTGTCAGTCGGACGGTCGGTCCTCCAGCACCCACACAAGTCAACCTGAGAGCAGGTCACACTGTGTTTCACATCACTGGAGACATTTTGCATATAATACCCATCACTGTAGGGACAGATCCCAAAATCTAAATGTCAGACAAAGGCCTACTGTTGGAAAGTGCTTTTAAGTATATTAACTCCATTATATCCCATATCAACAGTAAAGGTGGACTAAATAACAGAGCAGGCCATCTGCAGCACAACCTGAATACAAAATTACTGTTGAGTTAAAGTCAGATCGGGTACATAACAAAATGCCAAGTGATTTTGTGTAGGAGAAAAACCATGGTGACAGGCTGACACACTAGAAGCATACAAAGCAGCCATATCTGTAGTCCATATCTCTACATTAAAATCACACAGCCTGAGCTTCTTATAGTCTTATGTATTATTCCAGCCTCAGACCTTTCATATGGTTTATTAACAGGCTGTTCTTTAAGGTCGTGACTTCATACTGTTCTTGTCTTCAGCTGTTTCGTTTTCATATCTTCATAATATTAAAACATTTTCTACTTTTCAAAATAAGAGCTTCATCTTTTCAAATTCTTAACTGTGTTTCAGCAAGTTAAGTTCAGATTGCAGATTCTCCAGCAATTCAGAGCAATCTCTCACATCAGCGTTCAAAGCAGTGCTTCAGCTGCGGCAATCAAACTGGCATTTTCTTTAGGAAATGCTTTTCTAGTATTTTTAATATTATAATATTTGTAATTATTATTGAAGGTTTCCGGGAATGTCCTGAATGAGCTGAATCTTTTGATGTTTGAATGGTTTGAATCGGTCAATGCATTCTGGCGATATGCTGAGCCAAAAAAACGTACGGAATAATAATAATAATAATAAAGACGTAGAATAACAATAGTTTGATAGCTTTCCAACAATCAAACTAATAATAATAATAATAATAATAATGAAGACGTAGAATCAAACTAATTATTCTTTGATGCTCACCATTGTCACTAACTTTTATCCTTAAGGATTTCTTTACGTCACGCCGGTTGGATTTTCTGTGCGTAACAGAAACATGACTACCGGTGAGTCCAGTGCTCTTTGTGAACTTTTGCCACCTGACTGCTCATACTTCAACTCTCCCAGGACGTCAGGTCGAGGAGGAGGCATAGTGACTGTTTACAGGGAGAGCTACATTTGTAAACAGCTCTCGCCGACTCCTTCTTACTCCAGCTTCGAGTTGAATTTATTTGAGCTGGGCTGTCTCTGTCTCTTCAGTGTTGTGCGCCGTCATATACAGACCTCCCAAGTACTGTAAAGACTTTGTTGATGACTTTGCTGACTTCTTGTCAGGAATAATGCCTAAATATGATCGAGTTTAATAGTTGTGGATTTTAATATCCACATGTGCTGTCCTGTAAGGCTATTGGCTAAAGACTTATTACATCTCATTGACTCTTTTAATCTCGTGCAGCATGTGTCTGGTCCTACACACGAACACGGACACATGCTTGATCTTGTTTTATCCCATGGTTTTACTGTTTGTAGCTTAGAGGTTTGTGATGTTATGTTCTCGGACCACATGCCTGTTGTGTTTGAGGTACCTATGCCCTGTCACACAGTCAAACCTCGCGCTCCTGTGCAGCGCAGTCGTGTTATTAACTCTTCCACTGCTGCTCAGTTCTCCACAGCTTTTAACTTAGTGTTCAGCCCAACTGAAGCTTTGGGCTCAAATTGCGATGTTGAGACTCTCTCCTCTTATTTTAACTCAACATGCCAAACTGTGCTCGATGCGGTGGCTCCACTAAAAACGAGGACTTCCAAACCCAGACCTAAGGCATGGATAAATGACTCTACAAGTGCTGCCAGGCGTGAGTGCAGAGCGAAAGTGGAAGAAGGACAAGCTACAAGTGTCTTTCCAGATGTTGAGGGACAGCTGGCGTTTTTATCAGAGAACTGTAAAGGCTGCAAAATCCAAATATCTTTCTGATATTATTTTATCTAATTGTCACGATCCTCGTGTTTTGTTTAAAACTGTAAATTCTGTTCTTAATGCTCCACAGTCATCTTGCTTGGAGAATTCCACTGAAGTATGTGAGAACTTCCTAAGCTTTTTAATCGACAAGGTTGTGAGCACTAGGGCCCTGATTACTTTCCCTTCTTATGATCCTTCCATCTCTGTCACATGCTCGGCTGTGTTCAACCAGTTTGAGCATGTCAGCCTGCCCTTTCTGAGACACAATTGATCATATGAAACCGACTGGGTCTCCCAGTGATCCAGAGGTCTGCTCTACTCTGGCACCACATTTGCTTAACATCATAAACAGCAGTTTGTCGAGAGTGGGAGTGTACCTGTGAGTTTTAAGCATGTGGTGGTGACACCACTGGTTAAAAAGCCTGGCTTAGATCTTTCTGTGCTTTCTAATTTTAGGCCAATTTCTAAACTCCTGTTTCTTTCTAAGATTCTGGAGAAAATTGTCTACTGTCAGCGGGAGGGGGCACCACATTCTTGAGATGTTTCAGTCTGGGTTTAGAACCCGTCACAGTACGGAGTCAGCACTGTTGAGGGTTTTTAATGATGTTCTTTTAGCTTCAGACGTGGGTCACTGTGTTGCTCTGGTTCTGTTGGACCTAACAGCGGCCTTCGATACAGTGGACCATCAGATCCTCTTGTCTCGCCTGGAGAACTGGGTGGGCATCCAAGGTGGTGCTTTAGACTGGTTCAGGTCCTACCTAACAGGGAGAACCTTTTGTGTACAACTTGGAACAGCAGAGTCACGTGCAGCACCTCTCACGTGTGGCCTACCTCAAGGCTCTATACTTGGCCCTCTTCTTTCCTCCCTGTATATACTTCCTCTTGGATCTATTTTCAGAAAGCATGGTGTCACATTTCACTGTTATGCTGATGACTGTCAAATTTATCAGCCACTAAAACAGGGAGAGGCTTCTTGTGTAGACAAACTTTTAGACTGTATTGTAGAGGCATGGATGTCATTGAACTTTCTCAGCCTGAATGACAAAAAACTGAATTCATCCATTCATTGGCTCCCAGTGCATTTTAGGATTGATTTTAAATTTATTTTATTTGTTTTTAAATGTCTTAATGGCCTCGCCCCACAGTATCTGTCCGACCTGCTTCAGCCATACACCCCCTCACACTCTCTCAGGTCGGCAGATCAGTCTCTTTTAATAGTCCCACAAACAAAGAGGAAATCTAGAGGTGATCGTGCTTTTGCAGTCACTGCCCCCAAACTATGGAACAATCTGCCCCTGCACATTAGGCAGGCTGACTCTCTTGCAGCTTTTAAATGCTCTTTGAAAACACACCTTTTCTCTTTGGCTTTTAACTCAGTCTGAGATGTTGACTGAGCTGCTGGTTGTATTTATACGTTGTGCAGGGGGCAACCCGGAAGTAAACAAAATGTCTCCTAGGCTACGACACTGGCCACGTGACTCTGATTCATCTCAAAGACTTGGCAGTCACGTGATATCACGTCACCAAACACGGAAGCTAACTCTCTGCACAGCTAACTAGCCGAGTGACAACACTTCAGTCATTATAAACTATCCGCCATTACTACGGTGCTAACGTGTAAATACAATATTTATCTTGACCTGAGCTGCGGCCGGACTTCTACCCAGTTTGTTCGCCGTTTATGTTGTTGTCTTCTTCTTCTTCTTCAAGTTTATTGCCGGGTGGCATCCTACTCTTTACCGCCATCTATACTATACTTAAGATAACTTAGCAAACATTTCCAAGGTTTCCCTTTTAGAACAGATGGTATCTATATTCATTCATGCTGCTTTCCTTAGCTCCCTCTGGAACTTGTTTCTTTCTGTTGTGTGTGTTTCACATATGCATAACACATGAGGGACTGTTTCTTCTTCAGTACAATCCTCCACATCCCTGATGTATGTTTACCTGTTGGTTTCAGTGTTTTGTTTAACCCAGTGTGTCCAAGTCTGAATCTAATGCATCTTTCTTCTTTCGTACTGCCCCCTGCTGGTCTTATTCTGCCTCCTTCCCTTTGAATAGAGTATAGAGTCTTCCTGTTACTTCCTCATCCCACTGCTTCCATTCTTTCAGGAGATATCTTTGGATTACAGATCTTGCTTATAGTTTGCTAAATGCTGTTACCATGACACTATCCAGTTTAAGTGCTCCCTTTGCTAGTCTGTCTGCCCTTTCATTGCCTATAATAGAATAAAATCCTCAACCTATCACCACCTTTGGCTCCATAACCTGACAAACCCCCAAAACCTGGGGTCCAGGAAGCCCCCCTCTTCTCAACAGTGAAAACAACAGCTGTGTGTATTTTCAGATCAGCAGCAGGTCTTCACCACAGCCCCCAGCCCTGAAACAGAGAAGCAGAATCAAAGCATTAACAGGAGCTGTGGTTTCCTACAGCGGCCACTAGATGGCAGCACAGCCACACAATGCTCACACTGTACAGTTCTCTGCCTTTTTCATCAGATTGCTCAGTGTTCACTTTTGTTTTCACATCACTTCAATGATAGCTGTGGAAATACAGCAGTCGTTCAGCAGCACCATCTACCCACACTGTGAGCTTATCTGCACGTCTCACATGTCTTCTGATCCGTGAGTCAGTGACGATGGCGTGCGGGATTTCCTTTTTTGGTGACATTTTTAGATTGAAGACAGAAACATAAGAGGACACATTTCTACCAATACAAAGATGCTGCCACACATGGGGAGTCTGAGCCACCTGGTGGACAAAAACTACACCAACAACAGATCTGATTCAAGACCCCTGTCCAGCTGGCACTAACCTCCCCTCCTTACATGCAGCGATGGCCGCTGAAAGCACAGTGTGATTAAAACTGGCCGGCCTCTGAGGACGTGATCCAGCAGCTGATGAAGCAGCTATGAAGCAGGCCGGGAGATGAGGCAGGAGGAGAAGGAGGAGGAGGGAAACTCTTCCAATGTCTGCACAGACAGAGAGCCTTCACCTTTGCTTTCCTGCTATGAACTCATCCTAAGTCCAGCTACAGCTTCTCAACAAACTTCCACATCAATACCTTTCTGAAGTGGCCTATGAACAACATGAACCCGAGCATTTTATCTGATATTTAACAGCTCATTAAAGGACCTGTGCACACAACTGTGAAAAAACCTGTTTATTTCTGCTGTAAAATTAGGCCTCTTAGTTACAACCGACTTTTCTCTTGATCAATGAACAGCTTCATCATCAGTATCAGTACATGTGATTTAACAGGACGACTCATCAAAACCTGATAGAGAGCCAGTGCACCACTGCAACTCTGGAACTCCTTGTTTTTTGACGTGTATTTGAATGAATGAAACAGTATTCTATCTTGCCGTAAAATAATATTGGTTTATTAATTGGTGACTTAGATTAAATAAATTAAAGTTTAACTTCATAACAACAAAATAATACAGTTCACAAAGCAGTCTTCATACAGTCAAAAAACTGTTTGCTTCCCCATTCATCTGCCCCGGATGCTTTAATTTTCCCCACTTAAATCCCTAAATCACCTGTGGCAACCTGTGGCCCTGCCATGGGCGCCACTCCTTTAGCGCCCCCTAATGCCTATGACACCTATTTACAATTACTCAAACATATGGCTCTTAAGGCTGTTCCATACTCCACGAGAACAGAGAACTCGCTCCACGGGTGGTAAGAGTAAAAAAAGGAGGTACCATACTCTGCGAGACGTGTGTGTGCAGAACTCCTCATACAGCCCTCCTACGCAGCGCACGTCACACACAAAAGGTTGACAATGCAGTTGTGTTGCAAATTGTGAGCACAGTCGTGGTTACCTGGCTTAACGAGCTGATAATGCTCAGGGAAGTGGGCGCACAGCATGACAATAGATAGAAGATCAGTGTAGCTGACTGTAGCAGACCTCTGGTCTGTGTGAGTCTTTGTCAGTCACATAACAGGCAAATTTTAGTCACAGGTCTTTCAATTATATTTGTTTTTGTCTGAAGACGAACAGAACGGACAAGAACTTTCTTTCTCAGACACTGTACATTCATACTGGTACATTAATGTCATGCTCTTTACTATGTAAAGGTTTTTATACAATAGTAAATATGTTCTTTAAATACAACTCAGGGATTTAAATGCTGCCTAGGTATTTAGATATTTATATCTCTCTGTGACGGCTGAGGATACACCACCACTTCTGGAAATGGATCCTGATCTAACTCTGGACTGCTTCGTGCCCATCGGCCTCCCTGAGCTGACCACCAGCATCAGCAAGTCTAAACCTACTACCTGTCTTCTGGATCCGATCCCATCACGCCTCCTCAAGGATGCTATTCCTCTGATCGGAGAGTCTATATTAGGACAGATCAAATTGTCTCTGGAAACAGGATATGTACCACAGGCTTTTAAAACTGCTGTGATCATTCCGATACTTAAAAAACCTTCACTGGACCCGGACATCTTAGGAAACTACAGACCGATCTCCAACCTCACCTTTATCTCCAAAATACTCGAAAGAGCTGTTGTAAGTCAGCTAAATGAGCACCTGCATAGGAACAGTCTGCTCGATGCTTTCCAGTCTGGATTCAGAGCCCATCACAGCACAGAAACAGCACTGCTTAAAGTCACTAATGACCTCCTCATGGCATCGGACCGTGGACTCGTCTCTGTACTCGTTCTACTGGATCTCAGTGCTGCCTTCGACACAGTAGATCATCGCATCCTGCTACACAGATTAGAACACGAGATCAGGATTACAGGAACAGCACTGCGCTGGTTTAAATCATATTTATCTGACAGATTTCATTTTGTTCACACTAACGATGTTTCTTCCACAGGTACAAGGGTTAACCACGGTGTTCCACAGGGTTCTGTGCTCGGACCGATCCTGTTCACCCTCTACATGCTCCCTCTAGGAAACATCATCCAGAAGCACGGCATAAACTTTCATTGTTATGCTGATGATACCCAGCTGTATTTATCCATGAAGCCTGAAGAAACGGAGCCGCTAGTCAGACTACAGGCGTGTCTAAAGGACATAAAGGACTGGATGTCCTCCAACTTTTTACTATTAAACTCGGACAAGACTGAGGTCATTGTTTTTGGACCTAAACATCTCAGAACTAGTTTATCAGATAATACTTTCTCTCTGGATGGAATTACTCTGGCCTCCACTACGACTGTGAGGAACCTTGTAGGGTTAGGGTTAGGGTTAGGAAAGAAGGGTTGATCCCTTCTTCCATAGAAGAAGGGAGGTGCACGGTCCATCCCCCTAGAAGACCTCCCATACCCATAATCCCCCTTGGGCTGGGGAGCGCGGCGGCGCCTCCTGCCACGCTGCACCAGCACCCATTCACCATCCATCATCAAAAAAATGTTCTCTGTCTGTCCTCTGTGTTATGTGAAATAAAAAATATGTATGTGAAAAAATTTATTGTGTGTTGTGTTGTTTGTGTTATTTATGTCAAAATTAACTTAAAATACTTTCCCAACAAAATGTGGGAAAGAAAAAACCTTTTAAAATAAACTGTGTCTTAATAAACAATGAACAAAAAATACTTTTCCAAAAATTAGGAAAAGAAAGTCTTTCAATGAAGACGTCTGGTTTTTAGAAAAGAAAATATATCACATTGATATAATGTAGAAAATAAAACAATAAAACAATCAACAAAAGAAGGTGTGCCTGAAAACGACGTTTCGACCCTCCTTCGGGTCTTCTTCAGGTTGGCACACAAATAACTATATTGATGGCTTGCTGTAGTGAAGGCTGGAGATGTTACTCCTGCGATGGCCAAAGAGCAAATGAGCTCTCCAACCACCTACTCCCTTTATATACCCTCTGGTTTTCTTTAAAAGTTGCGTTCGTCTTTTTTAAGTTTCAATCGCCTTTTTTACTTTATGTCCGTCTTTATTAACCCTAAATGAACCAGACCAAATTAAACAGTTTAAAATGTATTCCCTATAGAATTGAATATGAAACTTAAGTAAAACCCACCTATACCATCCCACATAAACCCTCTATCATACAATATTATTTTTATTTAAATTTTAATCCAAATAATTAACCCCATATGTTTAGTTTCAAACAAATTGTTCTTAAACCATTAAGGCTAGGGTTCAGACCCTAGAATTAGGGTTAGGGGTTAATCTTAGGGTTAGGGTTAGAAAAGAAAACCCAGGGGGGACCACAAGGTGACCCCCCCAGGGGAGTGCACTCTCCTCTACCATCCCAGGCCAGCCCTCCCCCCATCCCAGTAATTTGGTTAGTCCCTTTGTCACCACCTGTCTTGTCTCTTCGCTTGCTTGCTTTCAAATGAACCTTTTCTCTTGCCCTTCTGTCCTTTTACTTGTTTGTCTTCTGTGTTCTTTCTTGAACTGTTTTCTTGCTTGTTTTGCTTCTCTTCTTCTTTGAGTCTTTGTTTCTGTACTTTGTTTCTTGTCTTACTTGTTCTCTTTGTTTATCTCTTTGTTTTCTTCTTCTGTTTGTTCTTTCTGGTGTTGCCCCCGTCGACGTTTCGGCTCTCTTCGGCCTTCTTCAGGACTAGGCTCAACACCTGTAACTGGCACCCCCCATGCTTTCCCTTTCATTCTGTCCATTGAATCCTTCATCTTTTCCCTTTCATTCTCTTCCAATTTCCCTTTTCTGCTTAATTATAGTAAAATTTAACTTAAAATGAAATCAGGGTTTGGGTTAAAATTAGGCTTAATATACACACAATTGGGGTTAGGGTTAGGGTTACAGCTAGGTTTACCCTTACCCTAACTCTAACCCTAAGCAGAGCTAGGGTTAGGGTTAAGGTTACAGCTAGGGTTAGGTAATGAAGAAATGCACACACCAACACCTCAACAGTGTCTTTCACATCTGTTAGGGTTCAAATATGATTCCAGCAGTAACACAGCTCACCTTTATGTTCTAAATGTTCACATTGATGATCACTTTGAAGTTCCACTATTTTTTGTAGTCGCGTGTTCCTGTTCTGCATTTCTCAAAAAAATGTTTTATTATATTTATCCAGTCCTCCGAGATTTTTTTTACCTTTAACCTCTTAGCCAAGTTATTCTAAGCTCTTAGGAAATATAAATACAGATATAGAATAACTAAATATATATAAGCTTCGAGCATACCCTCACTGAGATTAAGGATATTTTTATGTGATGTGGTCAGAAGTGTGATAGTTTGAAAAATCAAAAACAAAAAAAATCCTGTTCTTTTTTCTGCCATATCCAAATTGTCAGTTAAGAAACAAATCACATATTAAGAAATGACCAAAAGGAGTATAAAACACACATTTCTTTTCAACACTGGCTTTATTCAAAACTTCTTTCTTGGAAAAAAAAACACATGCTGGAGCATTTTTAAGAGTGTCCTCTACAGCATCCGAAAGCATAGTTGGAATGTATACCTAAAGAGCAGGTATGTGTAATATAATACAATATCTGCCAGACAGTACAATAGAGTCAGCAAAAGACACTGCTGTAATAAGGACAACGTGACTGTTGCAATGTGACACTGGCAATGTGTCAACACTGAAACAATGCTTCCTTCCTCCTTTCAGATTACAAAGATTTTCTGTTGCAGTCAATAGAAGAACTGACATATTTGTTAAATGCATTTTCAAAGTTACAGAAACAAAATGAAGCAAGAGGAACGGGGACACATTCACAAACAGGATGAAAATCAAGTTTAAAGGAAACAGTCTATGGTCACACTTGTGGGGTTTTGCAGCAACAGACCAGAAGGCACAGCGTTCCTTTTTAGATCTATACGATACCACACTTTCAACAAACTCACTGCAAACTGCCTTCACCTCATTCTACAAGCCATAGGCCTTTAACCAAGCAGAGATTGCGGACATAGCAGTGAGGAGAGCTGTATGCAAGAGTCAAATATCCACAAAGCCCTATGGAGGTTAACAGCTTGTCGCAGCATACAAATTATCCTTCACCAAACCTCTGGAATTACATTGTATGTATAGTCATATTTTCCAACTTGGGCTCCAGGAATCCTGTGATTATATAAGTGATTGTTGTGAATACTGCTAGACAGGAGCCAAGGTTATAAATTGAAAATCAGAATCCAAAAAATTGTTCATTATTTCCATTAATTTGTCATTTTCTCAATCGCAAATAACTTGTTACCAAGAATTTTAGAATGAAAAACAGCAAAATATAGACTATATCTTCAAAGATTATAAAATATTGATAAGAAAAATGTGAAATATTAAGGTTTCCCAAAGATGATTATATTCTCCAGATGATTATATTGTCCTTTTTGGTACTGGAGGATCATACGCTTGTAGATTGAATGTCCTTGCTATCTCTCCTGTCCTGTAGTGTTCAGTCTCTCTCTTCTGTCTGGATAATCCTTCACTTAGACAACTCTTTGGATAGCCAGTCAAGTCCTTCATACAGCCCAGTGCCCTGGGTGGCGCAGGTAGACTCGATGTGCCACTGCAGGATCAGACATTGAAACGTCAGGAAAATAATTTAAAAAAAAAAATCAAGAGTAGGGAGCAGGGTGTGCTTCTATTTAAAGTACTTACAGTTTTGTTGCGGAGGGCGTGTAGGCCGAGTCTGTCTGTCAATTCACTGACTGATAAGGCATTAGGAAGGTCCTGCTTGTTAGCAAACACGAGCAAAACTGCATCTTTCAACTCGTCTTCCAGCAACTACAGGGGCAAAAAGACTTTCATGTTATGTCCAACAAGATATGTATCCTTGTCGTTTCGCCTAAGGAACAACAAACCTACTACTAAGATGCAAATTGATGCTGACAACATAATCAAAATGTTCTAAGTCTTGTTTTGTTGTCATCATGTAAACATATTGAAAACAGAGCACAATGGTGGCTAATCACACAATTAACTGAATACTGTTATCTTTGTGTCTTTTTCTGAACACATTTAAACAGATATTTTCCTTCAGCACTATGGAATTTAAATTAATGATCTTTGGAAAACACTGGCCCACTGTCTGGTAACACAGGATATATCTTGCACAAAAGCTGCAGGTGAAGTTTTGAGATGAAGTGTGTCTTGGGACATAAATATGATGTACAGTTATAAAACAATTGTAAAAATCTATTCAAACTAACACTAATAACACACCACTAAATTAAATACCTACCATCTTTGAGAGTTCTTCTGCAGATTCAGCCACTCTTTCTCTGTCATTACTGTCCACTACAAAAATGAGGCCCTGCGTAATTAAAAGCACAGAGGTTGATTTCAAGAAATGTTGATTAGGATGACGCAAAGACCAAGCAACATGGTTTGAAGAGACAGATCATGTGTAATAACATTTTGACAAGAGAGTTTGCAATTTACATCTGATGAAATATTTGAATATGACTAATCCACTTTAAGCAAGAGCAGCAAGAAAAGAGCTGCTACCGCTGCTCGCTGACATGCTCTTATCACAGCCAAGATATCACAGTCATTTATATACCTGTGTGTTCTGGAAGTAATGTCTCCACAGTGGTCTGATCTTGTCCTGGCCGCCCACGTCCCAAACTGTGAAACTGATATTTTTATACTCTACTGTCTCCACATTGAAACCTTAACAGAGATAATAAAGGAGACAGTTATTAATAATGCAGTGTAAAGAAGCACAAATGATCTTATATATGTAGCAGACCTCTTACCAATGGTTGGTATAGTGGTTACAATTTCTCCAAGCTTTAGTTTGTACAAGATAGTTGTTTTTCCTGCAGCATCCAGCCCAACTACAGGGAAATATAGTGTGGTTAAGATCAGCAACAATCAACAATAACAGCTTAACCAAGTAAGAAACAACAATAAAAAAGAGCAATTTTGATTTAAGAAGTTTAAGTAGCTTAATAAAGACGCCAATCTTACCACCAAACTTCCTTTAAACGTGTGGTGGTTAACTTGACCTTTTTTTAACAACAATTAATTAATTGGCTCTTGACTGGCTGTTGTTTAATTTCGCTTGCCTTTTTCTCAAACTTTCTAACGAGTGCCTTAAAAGCTCATGAATAACCTACAAAAACTCTCCTAGTTTGTGCTAAAGCTAGCCGCTAGCTAACGTTAGCCAAACACAGCTTTCCACTCACCCATCAAAATCCTCATTTGTTTTTTGCCAAACAGCCGGCCGAAGATGGACGAAATCGTGAGCCCCATGACTGCCAGAGGATGTTTCAGTCCGCGGAGGTTCGTATGATATTTAACCACAGCAGGAGGAAGGAGAGTGGTTATTTTACACTGGTCCCGATGTTGTGATTTCTTCACAGGAGCACTACCGAGTGCCACGTCCGGGCCAACGTGGAACACGCGACGTCATCAGATTGAATCAACTTTATTAACACACACACACACACACACACACACACACACACACACACACACACACACCACTCGGCAAACAGTAAAACACAGGATTTCTACTGCATTTTTTTGTTTTTATATATGTTTATCTGTTTAAAAATTCGTCATTATTGTATCAGATCCGATTTATCGCATAAGATGCATGATATTCAGTGGTGGAGGAAGTACTGAAGCTTGGTACTTAAGTAAAAGGAAATTTACCCAGCAAAATATATAGACCTACTTAAGTGCTACATCAACAATCCTACTTAAGTACAAGTCTTAAGTATTTACTTTTAAATGTACTTAAAGTAGGCCCATTAAAAGTAAAAGTAGCCTACTCACACACCAAACATATATTATTGATTTCCATTGCAAAGGATATCTGAACAGGTTAAAATAATCAAAGAAATCATCTTAAAATTAAAATGTGTAGTTAATTTACATTTTAGGTACAGTCATCTTTGAAATGTACCCAGAAGCAGCTATGGACAGGTCTGTGTGTCATGAGGCAGGCTGTGGGCATTAAGTGAACAGAGAGGCTGCTAATAAAAACAGGCATTCAGCATTTTTACTGTGTGAGTATTCCTGCTTTAGATTCATGTTATGATTCATGTTAATCAGACATGAATGGATGGACCTGTGTTAGCAGACAGTTGCTAACTCTTTAGCTAACTGAGCCAGAGCACCAGCATCATGACTGAGGCTCATTTAAGAACATAGCTGGCAGCGTGACACCACCTCCATGCAGAGTCTGACCTCACATCAGTCCAGCACTGTGTTCATTAAATGTAACAAGTAACTACAAACACTGTGGAAATGTAGTGGAGTAGAAAGTACAGGTAATAGCTGCAAAATGTAATGGAGTAAAAGTATAAAGTATGCACTATTATTTTTACTTAAGTAGGCCTAAAGTATAAATACATAAAAATTACTTAAGTACAGTAACGAAGTACAAATAATTCGTTACTTTCCACCACTGATGATATTTAAATGTTTTCATCAACAGTCATGAAGATGCATTTCCCGATTTCTACCTCTAGATGTCCCTGTAACACAAAAGTTTATTTAGTGATAAAGGTGTAATGTTGATTCTGAACCAACCTCTGCTGCTGAAGAGCAACACTGTGGCAGTGGAGTGTGTTTGAAAATACCTGTTGGATTGTAGGATAACTGCAGATCATATAAAGGAAGGCAGTATTAGTTTGTAATAAAAACCAGGAATGTCAAGACTGAAAAAGTACAGGGGCAAAGCCAGTTCTCCTAAACAGATGTATTCCTTGAAAGACAAGGTCTATTTCCAATCTACCTGGGAAGTCCCATTTCAGAAAGTATTACCTGTATACAGTAGACACAACCCACATAGGAATACACACACACACAAAGCAGGTGGAGCCACAACAGCAGCACGTGACAAGGTGCAGACTTTATAGAGGTGTACTTTGATAAGACGATTTCACAGACGCCTGTTATGAGTTTGGCTGTTTCATTCTGCACATATCAAATTATTGATTATCACCATGGAGCTCAAAGGGATACTAAGTGAAGATCAGGTAAGCCTCACACTTCATGTGGTGCTTTACACTTTAATTAAATGCAAAAATAAAGAAAAAAAACATTTGCATAGAAAACATTTTGGAGGGAAATGACTACACGTCTGTAAAACTTGTTTGTTTTTCAGATTGACATACTCTCTAATATCTACATGGCGTTACTCGCTCTCAGGTAATGTTCTTCCTCATTCTTTATTATTCTTCATTATTTAAACATGTGGTTGTATTATGTCCATAAAGCTTCTTTTGCACATATGATTAAGCAGAATAATATGATCTCTGTCAGTTTACCTGTTGTTTAATTAAGGTTTGTAGGGACAAATAAATACAAAGACAGCTCTCTCCCTCATCTTTATGTAGCACACAGCTCCTGCTTTATCACAGTATTATTGTGAGTTCAGTGTAAACCAGCAGAGCAACATATAACAAGAGGCGGACGTGCTGTGTTTAGAATTCCTGCAGTCTTTGTCATGCCTCGTGTTATTTACTTGGAGCTGTAATGTGAGCTGTAATGTCTCCTGCTGTTAAAAAGAAAGCAAAACTATAGGAGAGAGACGTAGGAGGGGAAAATCAAACATATTAATCTCCATGGAGGGCTGTAATTACACATTTTATGGGTTTTAAGCAGGTCAAACAGGTGTGTTTATTTTTTAGTCCTTGTTCTCAGATATGTGTGCAATAAACCCATCGCTGTTTATCAGTGCTTATGTAAAAAGTCACATTTATAAGCTCAACATTTAGACTTAGACCGATCAGCTTATTAAATTTGTTTATTATATGTTTTTATTAACTGCAGTGTGATTGGGAGCTTCTCTGTTCTGGCGGTTTCCATAGTTAAATGGCGGCATCTAAAAGAACAGGTGAGTCAAATATAAAATATACTGTCTATACTCTGTTCAATGCCAGGACTGAAGAAGGTTTTCTTTGAATTAGTTAACTGTTGCTTTGTTTTGCAGGTACACCTTCTGGTGCAGCTCTCTATCGCCGACCTCATGGCTTCTCTCATCCTGATGTCCTCCAGTGCCATAAACACAGTTAGCATCGACAACAGTGTAATCATCTGTCAGCACAGCCTGCCGCTGTCACTGGTGAGGAGCTGTTCGACTTTGGTTGTGTTCTGAGCTCTAACAATCATTTACAGGAGTGTTTTGTTTGAGGAAATGTGAGTTTAATCCTAAAGACCTGCAGCAGCGTTACGGTGCAGAGCAGGAAAGTGAGTGTAGAAGCACCTGCTTTTATTTTGGGACTTCCCAGTTTCTATACCTGACATTTCCAAGGGCAAAGTCTCATAGTTGCAGGAGTTTCCTTAAGTCACCCAGGGCAAGTCACGAGCTCTAAAACAATTCAGAACAGTTAGTTCCTTGTAAAGTGGTGTTCTGCTGTGTCACATCTCCAGTTATGTAAAAAAGTGGCTGCGGCATGAGAAGAAGCTGCAGGCATTATGCAATGAAGCATTTCTCTAAACCTGTTTGGATCTGGATCAGCTCCAAAGCTTCAGAGTCAAATCTGGAGTCAAATTACAGTTTACAGCAACACATGTTAAGTCCAGAGTAGTCAAAGTCAAAGTCAAAGTCAGCTTTATTGTCAACTCTGCTATATGTGCTGGACATACAGAGAATCGAAATTGCGTTACTCTTCACTCCGCAACATATAACATGTAACTAAAAACTAAAGTTAAATATAAAGTGTAAAAAATGTACCTACAATGAGGCACACACAAAATACAAGGCACATAATGAAGGCACAAAGCAGTAAGAGTGCAAAGAGTAGATTGTACATAGAACGACGCTAAAAAAAAAACACTCAGTTTAATTGCCCACAATTGAATTAAATTCATCCAATGAGTCATTTTTTTTGAGTGTATGAAAACAGAATGTAGGCGGTAGAAAGAGTTACTCAACTTTCCTTCAGTTCAGATTGCATAATTCTGCAAATATAGGAAATATTTCACCTTAAAAAAGTTTATTTGAAGTGTATTTGAAATTCACTGCATTAAGTTTGATTTAGTTTTGCTTTCAAGATGAGAATCTTACAGACAGGACGTCTTAACAAGCTTTTAATTGTAAGGTTTATACACACTGTTAAATCAGTGGGTACAGCCATAAAGCAATGTGATTCCTCCCTATAAACATCTGGCCGGGTTTTATTTCAATACATGTTTACAATATCTAATAATGAAGAAGAAACTGACTACAAATGTATTCTGTCCTCCAGTGACCCTTTGTGAGCATCTTCAAACAGAGGATCCTCAAATTTATGACGTTCTGATGCATAAATACACTTTGTTGTGTGTGTTTTTGTTTCAGACATTTTACTTTATTTCCTTTCTGCTGGTGGTCGTTTATGCCTGGAAGTCAAAGAATACAATCCAAGGAGGATGGAGGGAGAGAGCAGCAGATGATGAAGCTGGACAGGTGAGGAGCATCAGCTGCATTATTAGATTAATATGTGTCCTGTTCAGAATCAGCGATGTCATGTTCCTCCTGTTCTGTCTTGGTTCACAGAGCTGGTGTAGAAGAGAAATAGCCTCTTCCTTTGTACCTGTATATGCCATTGTGTGGTAAGTTTGTCGTCTATATATATATATATTATATATACATATGTATATATTGCCTCTTGGTCTTAATTCTGCATCTCCCTGTCCAGGTTGGTCCCTCTCGCCATGTACTTACTGTATGTGCTCACTCCGTTTATTAAAGAAGCCCTGGTGATGTCAGCCACTGACAGGTCACTGAGTGAGATCGTCCAGGATAACAACACATACTGCACCAGGTGAGCCTTCAAAGACTCACCTTTGAAATGAGCTACAGTAGTGAAATAGGTCTGTTCCCCTGTGATTCTGACCTGTTTTTCTTTTTTTTTCTTTTAACGCAGCTGCATTTTGTTCTTACACGTCTGGAGGGACCCCTGCTCAGATCCTGTGAGTATAAAACTGCTGGTACCTCAATATATTCATTTGTATGTGCAGAATTGCTTCATTCTTATTTACTGATTGGCACAGCTGCATCCTGTTTTCCAAGCCAGCCAGATCTCATCATTAACAAAAGAACAAAAGAGACATTTTGACGTTTTGTTTGTATTGTCTCAGGAGAAAACCCACGACACTTTCATCAGAGTCTTTCTCTTCTTGGTGGTGATACCAGTGATTCTGTCTTGTTCAGTGAGTCATAGTCATACAATGTTTACGTCATTTAATGTCCATATACAGACCTACATGTGTGTAAACAGCCGGGTTTTTTTTTGTTTTAGGTTATTTACTATAATGTTGGTAAATGGTATGAAAGGCATGATCAGGAGGGGCTTTTTCCTGTGGAGGGAGATGGGCGTTCAAGAAAGAGATTCAAAACAATGTTTTCTACAGCCAGGAACATGGTGCTGGTCATATTAATCTGCTGGACACCAGGTACACACACACACACACACACGCTAACTTAAAATGTTTTTTTAAAACCCTTTAAAACAGAGACATCTGCACCAATTGATTGATCAGTTTCACAGTTGTTCAGTCTTACTTGGGCTTCTCTATAATTGTTCAGCTTCATCTTTGTAAGTCTCTGAACAAAAGTATCAAACATAAACATACTGTACTCTATATACTATACATATATATATATACTATATATTATATACTCTATATACATACTCTATGTCGGCACTGTGATTTTGCACAATTTTCTCTCCATATTAGCAATAAAAATCAACTTACGACATATTTTTTCTTGAATTTGAAACTTTAAAGTTAGCTCAGCTTAAATCAACATAAGCCTGACATCATGTGTTTGCTTTGCTTGTAGCTCTTTTCCTTATTCTGCTGTCTACCCTGATGATGTGGACAAACATTGAACAACGCAGCTTGTTTGGACTTTACATGATACAGGTATGTTTAATATATATATTAACATCTCACCCAATGGCTGAGTTTCAAGTTATAACTTGTTGCTTTTAATTATTCCAGGCCGCCAGTGTGTCCCTGCAAGGTTTTCTGAACAGTATGGTTTATGCCTGGAGACGGCCCAACTTCACAGAGGCTGTTCTTGGAGAAAACACACCCCTGGTGATGTACAACCGCCTACCCTACTTTGATGAATCACTCAGGAGCTCAATTTGACCCTAAGCCCATCAGACGGACAATGCTGTGCTGCATCACAATATACTGTCATTAAGACGACTGACTGCATACCTCATGACTGCATGACATCTTGGACTGACACACGAACGGCTCTCATCGGTGGACTGAAAATGAAAAGAAAAATCATAAGCGAAACTCAGAGACTTTATTTTTTGAGACTGTTTTCCATTTCAGCTGCAGATTTGATCAACGCACAAAGTCTTAGTGCCATGTAGAATGGGAACTAAAAGGATACGTTTATAAATGACATTGTATTTATACATTTGCTGTTAATGTACTGTTTTTATTAATGATTTTGAATGTTGTGGAAAATGCACATTTGATTTTATTTATTTATTTTGATAATTAAAATTAGGCTTTTTAACTGACCATTTTACTATCATCGAAGTGCGTCCTGCTGTTCTTTGCTGTTAAAAAATGATGTAGAACCTGCCAGGCCTGCATTCTTTGAAAATGAGTTCACTGTCAGGAATCTACATTAAAGAACGATGGGACACTGCAGGCACAAAAAGGTACACAGTGTCTGCTCCGTCATGCCTGTGTGCATATACAACTGCTAACATAGTATCTCATAAAAAGTTATGTGCAATTATGCAACTGAGGTCACACACAAGGCATGACTGATATGCACAAAGAAAGGCAGTAGTTGGGAACACTCTTATGTTATAGTGTCCTGAACACCATGATCAACCTTTTCTGTGCTCTGAGCTAAAAACTTGATGTTGAAAGAGAACGTGGACATTTCAATCTTTCAAGCATACTCTGACGAAACATTGGTTCTAAAGAGGTGTTTAAGTTGTGACGATGGTCTATGGTGACGACTACAAGAAGTGCTCCGATTGGTTTAGTTAAGTTAGCAGTAGATGATAGACAGCGACCAACAGATGGCTCATCCAATCACATGCCAGTTATTTTCTGTCTTCCCTTTCCAAACAGTTTCTGTCTTCGCAGATGGTTCTCTGTAACAAACCATCTGCCGCATCAGGTAGATTCAGACCCTTTCTTCAGTTTTTTGCCCATTTGGCAGCCCTGACAGTTTCAGGCCTTCCTTCGGAAGCCCTCACAATTTTACCACACCTGGATTCTATTTGGGTCTTCCTTGCAGATACAGTCAAACTTCATCAGACTCAGAGGGAAGCTCCATACATTCTCCCAGTGATGAAGGACCACCTTATCCTTAACACTTATCCACTGATGTGTATTTTATTGCCATAAAATAACAGGCAAAGGGATGAAAATGCAGAGATGATACACAAAATGTGCTGAGTTACTTATACATATTTTCATGGTAACACACAGATAAAATACAAGTTTGTACATGATTAGACTTTGTTATTGCAGGCTATTGAAAACAGATGGATGTAGAAATAAAGTTTTATTAATTAATAAATATTTCTGAGTCAATCTACTTAGATAAAAGCTGTGCACCCTGCACCTCCTGCACCTATTGGCCTAATTTTCCTAAAGTCATCCTTTATCTGAAGTGTCCCAGATATTATGCCTATTCATGGATATTGTGACATAAACAATGACTATGTGCTGCAGCATTTCATAAATCACAAGGCCAACATTTGACCAGCTCAGTGCACATCAGTCTGACTGACCCATTTACACTTTCATCGGGCCTTATTTCTTATCCTACTGGTATGTGTAGCAAGAAACCAGCAAAAGCAAACATTTATTCTCAAGCATCAGACTGTACCCAGCAGCAGGTTTACCCTCATACCAAAAAGTCATGTGCATGTGTTTGTCTGTGTGCATGCATAGCTGCTGGATCAATGATCTACCCAGGGAATTTTCTGAATATAACAAATGAACCATGCCAGTATGTAGCATGAAATGTGCACCAGCGCTGGTGTTATGTAAGAAGTTTGGCTCTGGCTGTGTGAGAATTTGAGACACCTTCTCATTTTCTCATAACCACAGAGGAATTGTTTTTGCATACCTGGATTACAACATATCATAAAAAGACTTGGACGTGTAAAAACGTAATCCAAAGTATTGCATTATAGGTAACTTTTTTTGGTGTATATTCTTCATCAGGTAAGCTAACATCTCCAAACTTGTCCGGTTTTTACATAATCAAACAATCACACTCTGCCAAAAAGAAAATTCGCATCAGCCTATTCTTGTAACACACCCATTGGAAGATTCCAGATCAGGTTTGCTATAAATCAAAGGCTACTTGAAACCAGTGGTGCAGAGAAATGAGCTATTTATTCAAACAAGTGCATGATTGTTACTGGAAGGTATTACTCCATTGACAGCTCAAAATGTTATCACATGTCTCTTTCCTATACCTGCTTTATAGTAAAATGTTTTTAACATAATCCACTAAGAACAAAAATAATAGACAAATCATCACCATGTTTACATATTTACAAGTATACTAACAGCTCACTAAGGATATTTGGCGAGCTTCCTTTGAGTCTTCTTTTTAAAAGGAGGAAAACTGCAACCTTGTATTTTCTTCTCAGAAGTCCATGGACAAGGATCTTTGTTGAGCCATTTCATAGTTGCACCTTCTGCTTCCTGCTCTGCGCACATACACATCATACCTTCCATCCTCCTCTTCCTCTTCGTCCTCTTCCATGACTCTGTCCTGCCGCCCCAGTCCTCGGTCGCCGGTGCCATGATGGCCGTGCATTCGGCCTGGTTTCATACTAGGCCAGCTCTTCTTCCGCAGGCTGCTGTTCAAGTCTCTGAATGGAGGCAAAGTGCTCTGGAAGTCCCCTCTAAATGGAGGAAGCTCCATGGATCCCCTTCCCAGGCTATGAGCACCTAGTGTGGCTTTGATAGAGTTGATAGAGGCCTGAGAGCCACAGTGGTGTTCGTGAATGCAGCGCGATCCTGACGAAGATCTCCTGAGCGCCTGTAAGGACTGAAGTTCCTCTGATAACTCCCCGAGATCCCCGGACATCTTCTGAAAGCCACAATGTTTATATATTTATATCAAAATAAAATAAGCATGCACAGATAACAATGTATACAAGTATAAACCTTATCTCTGAGAGTGAAAAGTTCATAGTGCGGAGGGTCAAACACTTCCTGGAAGTCAGCACGGTGGAACAGGTTGTTCTTACGCACCAGCACCTTCAAAATACCATTGAACACACTTAATAAATTATTACATTTTGCAGTAATATTCTGTGACACATGGCACATGATTACCTTTTTACGTGGTTGTTTGACCTGCACCAGAATGGAGACAATGAGCAGTAAGAGCACAATGCCCGTAGACACACAGATTATTGTCCCGTGAGTCTTTGTCATCTGCTGAAAAACGCTTTTGCTCTTTTTTTCTGGGCGATGAAGGAGACAGGAGGAGTGACAGAGAGGTAAAAAATGAGGCACTTCAGTCAGTCATTTCTAACCCCAATCAGAACAGTGTATATCTCTGGTTGCCAGACAGAATTCCGAGCCAAAGCACTGATAAACAGTCCATCTAACATTTGAAGTCGCACTTATCAGCCAAAAAGCCTTGAAGGTCTTTTTCTTGGAGAGTCGACAAAGATGATGAGATTTTCTTGTTGTATCAGGTTGAAAAATTACACAGAAGGCTTGCTGAGGCCTGTAAGAGTGTCTGTGCAAAAACTTTGTAGAATAACAACCACAGATCCTCAAGGAGACTCAATGTGACACAACAGACAAGACATGCATCACATCACATAGCATGACAACTCATTGTCATACAGAACAGCACGGCAGAGCGGATCAAAGAAAGTGTTTCTGCCAAAGTGCTTTGGCAGGGCTGACGTACCTTTGCAGTTGCTTTCATCCCAAGGAAAGACACAGTTTTGTATGCCGTTACACACCAGAGAAGTGTTGATACACATGTTACTGTGGCAAAAGAAGGCGCTGCCCGTACAGGGAGCTGAAACACAAACACAAAGCAGCATACATGTTAAAACTATCAATAAACAAGCTTCTGCCGAACAACGTATCAGTCTTTAAGATGTGCAAGGATCTAGAAAAGAAAAAGTTTCCCTGCCACAGCTGTAGGAAACAACAATATAAACAGGGACAACAACATAAAAACCTAAAACAACAGACAATATGAATAAGAAACTCACGGTCAGCGAAGGAGGTGAACAGCATCCGGAAACGGCTGAGACGGCTCGTCTCATCCGCCCACATCCTCACTACTCCCACACCGGTGTCCAGCATGATGTCATTAGCTACTGTACTACAAAACTTGGCCTGCAAGAAACCACACACCGTTTTCTGTGACAGCTGTGGATGTGTAGTCTCATTGTGGCCAAGGTCTGTAGAACAATTGCTACATATTTTAGATTCTAATATGATATTAAAACAGGAGATAAATCCTGTTATGAAGCAGGCAGAGAGCAAAACTCTGAGCTAAGAGTTTAATGAAGTGCATTATTTAATAATATGCATTGCATGTATTTTACCTTTAGATCTTCAATGGCACTGCTGCCATCATAAACGGCCACAAAGTTCTTCTTACATTCATTTGAGTTTTCCATCTGGTACTCCAAGAATCGCAGGTAAATCTGCAAAACATGAAGGGTGAGTCCTGCTTGAAGGAGTCCCTCTCAGGTAGGCTGCATGCTCTATCTATCTCCACAAGAACAGAGAAATTTGTTCTTGCTCTCGGCGCTCTGAAAACAAAATGAAGTAACTTTGTTCTCGGAGTACTGGTTTGGCAGTTCTCGCAGGTTTCTCAGCTTGTTCGCAGAACTTTTTTCTTGGTCATGTCCAAAATCTATCTGTCTGTCTGTCTGTCTGTCTGTCTGTCCTTTTTGTTATATTTTTTTATTGTAGGTCATCCTACTGTAAATATAAATGTTCCACCATGCTCACCTTGTTCTTTGTCGGTGCTCGTATAGTCCAGATGCAGTCCACAGCCTGGTCCGCCTTCACTTTGTATTCCTCCTCCACCTGGCTGGAACGGATCATGCCGTCAGCTCCAGACAGCTCAAACTGACATTCTGACCGTCAGACGGTGACATAGCAAAGAGACAGAGAAGGTGGAAACACACAAGAGAGAAATGGAGATTACAGAGGTGGGGGTTTTTGAGCAGAAATTGCCATGACTTACCTGGGATAGGGTTTAGAAGTCCTCCAACATGCAGATGAAATTCAGGGTCTTTGGAATGGAATCACAGAAAAGAAGCATCAGGGATCTTAGACCAGCATTTGATAGAAACAGTATTTAAACAGCAGGATTTCAAATACCTGCAGTAAACCTGTACTGGACTTGGAAGCCAGTCCCCTCCAGCTCTTCATCACTGAAGAAGCGGATCCACATGAAGCGTCCACTGGAGAGGATGAGTCCAGGGGAGGAGCTGCCGCAGAAGCGGCTGATGATTGGTGAGAAGCTGAAGGGACCATCCCGCACCTCGATGTGGTCAAAACGGCACTCGAAAGACGCCTCGATATGGAAGGCCTGGTCAAACAGCAGCTCTATCCTCTGGCGGGGCAGAGCTGCGCAGAGCCATGTATCACTTCTACTGCCTCACAGGTGATTCAAGAATATAATACTAGACAGTGGAGCATATTCTTCAGTGTTCTGTGTTATGGTCAGGCTGTTTTTGGCTCCAGAATCCTGTTTAGTATGCAGGATAATGAGGAATAAATCTCCTGTTAGCTTTTTTGTACTTAACAACATATAGGGAAAACTTTGGACATCATTTGACAAATTCAATCCAATCCATAAATCCTGTTAAGAATTTATGATGAGCAATGGAGGAAGAGAGGACAGAGGGAGGAAACAACAACAGCAGTTCATGAGTTGTGGTCATCAGTGGTGTCGGATTCCATTAAATTAACTCCAGAGCCAACAGCCAATGAGAAAACATTCACAAACTCGGACGATTCGAGGAAACGATCAGGCTCGGGTGCCTGAGGATGGTTACCTTCCAATACGTACAAGCACTCCTTGTTGGGAGGGTACGTATTCGGGTAGTTGGGGGAGCTGAAGGTCCCGCCATCTGTGTTTCGGACCCAGTTTCCACAGTGACGAGAATTCTGTGGTTGTTGAGAAGGTTTAGCTCCTTTTGCCCCTGCACCTCCATCTGCACAAGATGTCAAGAAAAGGGAAAATTAAGTTCCATATCTGTCAGTGCACCATATCCACCAAGCACTGAATTACTGTGGAAACAAAATGTACTGTATTTTAGCCACCAGACTTAAAAACAGGGATTTTACTTTTACCAGAGCATGGGAGTGTTTGGTCAATCATTGCCTCAAATTGAGGGATTTGTTTGTGTTGCTGTATCACTTTTGTGTGTTAACATGTTAGTACAGTGTTTTCTTGTAGTTCATTGTTTGGCCAGTACTGCTGTCTGCATCTCCAAAGTGAGGAGGCCACCATCTATAACAGTTAATCCACTATTCCAAACAATAATAATACAAAAAATTGTACTAATTTGTATTAACAGCTAAAATACAGTACATTTTATTCAAAATAATCTTGACTTAAATTAGAGGATGTAAACATCTATCAAAAGAGTACAGTGAAGACAATAATCTTACCTTTAATCTTTTGTGACAGACCAAATCCCTCCTCAATGAACAGCAGAAGTATCCAGACTGTACGAGACACCAGCAGTAAGTGGGGAGAGGTCAAAACACGGAAATAGGAAGAGAAAGAGCTTAGAAGGATTTGTTTGTGTGTTGTCTCAGCCAAAAATAATGCTTGAATGTACACACACAACCACACAGACAGACAGAAAAATACACACACACACACACAGACACACCCACACACACGGGCCAGGGGTGGGGAGTTCAAAGCTTGATAGGGGCTGCTTCCACCATCTGCTCTCGTAGTTGTGCATCGCTTAGAGTAGCTGAAAGCTGCAGTGTTGACAGTCTGCTGTGATGGTCTGCATGGACTTCAAATTGTAAACAAAAACAGAAAACTTCTATGGAATACATTTTGCTATGGCCCCTGAGTGTGAGTGTGTGTGTATGAGTGCACAGGAACATATAATTAAAAGTATCCATCTGTACTGAGTTATTTCTTTTAATGTCATGAGGGTAAAACACACATGTGATGCTGCAAAGTTTTTTCTTCAATTTTTAAAAATTTCTCAGAGACTATGTTCTCTGTGTGTGTGTAAGGGATGGAGGCAGCAGCAGCCCAAATCCTTCTCCTGTGCAGGCACCGAGCTACGACGTGTTGACGCAAAAAAGGCGCACACGGGACTCCTTGCTTTGCGAAATTTCTCTAACACATAGCGCACACACAGCACGTGAAGAGAGCAGTCTAGTTCAACAGCACAAGTCCTCGCACCAGAAAAAAACACTTTCACAACAAACGTGCTCTTCAGTTCATCAAAAATATGCAGACAAAACAAAAACAAAATGCACAATTAAACGTCCCCGCAGATGTGGATGATCTGACTCACCTGCGTGCATCCTCACAGCTGGACTTCTTCACGTTGGATTTCAAAGTTGACTAACTGTGCGTCCCTCACATCCCAGATTAAGTCAATGGTTCGGATTAACGCGTGTTAAGGATTGACTATAAAACCAAACTTTCACCTTTTCATCCTCGTCTCATTGGTCAAGATGAATGAAAATTCTCGGAATGAACTTCTGATTTATCATCAATCTTCCGTCATGATCACCGGGCTGAAGAGGCTGTTCCTCTGGAGCTCAGCGCGCCTCAGACTCAGACGCGTCCTCCCAAATAAACGGATGATCTGTCTGCTGCTGCTCGCCGTTTTAAGATTGAGCTCAGTTGGCGCGAGATGGGAGGAAAAGCCGATTGCGCATGTGCACCATCATATATGAGTGATATGATGATAATCCTCTCATAGCCTGTTTGGCAAAGTGATGAATTAAATTGGGGATTCCCATTTTTTTAAAAGTGTAATTAGCTGATATAAGGCGCATGTCCAGGAGGCAAATGCACTCTTTACAAACACACACACACACACACACACACACAAGGCGGCTGTGCCAAAAACCTCATTGGGCATATAAACCTGTCAGTGCGTTGCATCCCTGTGCATTTCTATGCAGAGCAGAGAGCAAGCCACGTTCCCTGCAGTCCTTTCTCAGAGGACACTCCTCACCTGAAGCCTGAAATGCTGGCTGCAGCTTCAGAAAGATGAAAATGGAAGCTAAGAGTTGGCGGGACAGAGACTTTCTTTTGATGTATTGCCTTTTAAGAACAGAACCTGTCACTGTGTCCACCAGAAGATTTGTGCCTTTCTAGATGATTGTAATTGCTTTAAATCAGCAGCTGTGCTTTCAGATGGGCAGTAAGCAGGCACTTAGACAGGCGCCTGGGTGCAAAGGAGCAATATATTCTGATGACCTCCCATCCTTTGTTTCACACTTACACTTACACTCACCATGTGCATGCACACAACAATCTGTCAGTCCTATTGCTCATAAATTCAGCACTTTTCAGTGCTTTGAAAAGTTATAAAGAACTGAAGTTAATAAAAATAATGGGCTTAAAGAACTTTTAAGCCTGTTAGCCTTTTATTATTTAGATCTTTATTGTTTATGTAATAGATGCAGGCGGGGCTAATAATAAATTATTACTATTCATCATATTTAGTAGGCTATGTCTGCAATATGGCTAAATAACCATCAGCTAAACATCAATGATTGGATCTCACAATACACACACAAGTGCAATCATACCAAGTGCAGTTCACTTGTCCTTTGTATCCTATTTGTTGCATTCCACCACTGCCTACAGACACAAGTGTACCATTTAAAGTGTGTTTTTACTTTAAGTTATGTGCTATATTTCCTGATGGCTTATCTACTCACCTGATGACTTGGACTTCCTGTTTATCACATAAAACACCAACCTAAGGGAGACAGAAAGGAAACAGCACACAGCAAACTTCATAAACAAACCACAAATCACAAAGCAGCAGACCCCACAGCCTGGCAGCCATATTTTTTTAAGTCTCCAAGGTCATCATTATTCAGTAAGGTGGGACCAACTTTCGTCTGCAGTAACAACCTCAGGGTAATTCAGCAGGAGACGATAAAAACGATAAATACTGCACACTAGCATAAAGTTGCATCATCTGGGTCTGTGTTTGAAACCAGCACCTGTTCCTGTGTGTGATTGATTATGAAGTTGTACGAGTCCTTTTATTCAGTCTTATCCTGAGCTGCGCAACATTTGAACTGCAGTGAGATAAATGCTTGTCACCAGCTGGTTAGTCCCACTGTTTGCTCCACCTTGTATGTCTGTCTGTGTGTCACTCACCCAGTAAGACACAAACATCTATTCAAATCAGCATCTGTTGCCACAGCAACCAAGCCGGTGTCTTGTCTGCTTTTTTCTGGTGTAATCAGAGACCTGGAAAGCAGCGGCTTCAGTGGGTTTGACAGAGACAGGGATCAAAGTGGAACAAAAACGTGTGCTGCCACTGAAGCTTTGTGCTGCAGTAACTAGACGCCAGCTGCTGCTCTGCATCACCTTTGAATCCATTGGCATGTGCCCTCAAGGTTTTACAATTTGCTTTCATTTACAGCAGTGTTGTAATTTATTCAGATTTTTCAGGGTTTCATAATCCTCAGCGTGAAGCATGAGCTCTTTTTTGCTAGTAAGTAGAAATGTTTTTCTCTGAATGTGATGTTTGCAAAGAGATTTGCTTAACTGTACACGAAGAACAGAATGAAAACAACTTTGATGTGTTACTTTCTGCATCTTGTTTTCAACTAACCTAACCTCGATCAAAAACTTTGAAACACTGAGTAATGGTGAAGTTGCAGCCAGCGTCTGCTTTCACGGTCAACCATCAGATTTCAGACTAAACTTCTGAACCAAAGTGGACAACATTTCAAAATACTCACACACAGGAAATGCAAATATTTGTCATTCAAAGACAGCTGAGGAAACCTCATCTGCTGAGGAGGACTGTACAGTACAAAGGCTGGCTAAAGTTCACTGCCTATAACACAGAAGATTAGACGACAGCACTCCTTACAGGCACGTGCAGTTCAGTCCTTTGACCGATTATGCAGAGAAGCTTCTTTCTTTCTTCTACATAAATACATCTGTAAGTGTCAAAATGTGTTCGCTGCTGATGAGACTGCTGTATTATTCTGAGTGTGCACATGTGAGCATCAGCTCACTGAATCCCACATCGTATTTAATCACTAACACCAACAGCCCTGTAAACATCTGTACATCAGACTCATGAGAAATTAAAGCCAGCTGCAC
Organism: Parambassis ranga; assembly: GCF_900634625.1. Classification (NCBI taxonomy): domain Eukaryota; kingdom Metazoa; phylum Chordata; class Actinopteri; family Ambassidae; genus Parambassis; species Parambassis ranga. The sequence goes on along the minus strand of NC_041039.1, from coordinate 16,537,827 downwards.
TGTGGAGATAATCACAGCCTTTTTGGTAAATGGATGCAAAGGGAGAGCAGAAAACAGAGAGAAAAGTAGAACTGAAGTAAAATAATGAGCCATAAACTCTTCATTTACAGCACTGTAATTAGCATTTTGATTAGAGTCTTTTAACCAGGCAAGCGATTGCTCCTATTAGTGTGCACTTAAGGATGAAATTTATGTCTTCAATTTAGTGAATGGTTGAGTGAGCCAGGTGACCCCCTGCTTAGTACTTTTATATTCACTTTCTTTTGTTTCTGCTGCTTCTGTTAATGCATGTCTGAAAATGTACTTTAAAGGGAAAAATTCCCTTTAAAGTCTTGGATTACATTCTTGTAGTTTCGACCGCACCATAACAGCAGGGATAAACTATATATCCCAGGAGCTCTGTTTACTATTCCCAAGCAGACAGAAAAAGTGTCTGAATCTGTCAGTTCATCTGCTGGTCACAGTGAAACAGCAGATTGATGAATTTAGAGGGAAAAAAAACACTTTTATCAGCTTCCCAGGAAAAGTCATTAAGCCGCCACCACGAGCCAGTGATTGGCAGGAAATCCCTGTGGATTTGGCCTATTACTGTTGATGAGGAAGCCCAGTAGCGTACAAGTCCTGACTTTAATAGGGTGGAAGAGATTACTGCTTCCCAGTGACTCCTCATTTATCAACACATTGATTATTTTTCTCATCCTCACACTCGTTTTAGTGGATGTCATCGCCTTTAATCATTGAAAGCTACAAACTTACATGATGGCCCCTAACGCCATGTTACATCTCACAGTGAGACCAGTGCAGTCCTTTATTAATTCAGCCATTTCTGTAAAGACTACTTGACTTCACTTAAGAGTGAATCATCCTCATAAATAACTCTTTATATAATAGCCAGATTAACATTCACAGTCACACTGTCCCAGGAGGCACTGAGAATAAACATGTGTTATTCCTAGGCAGATTTAGATATTTGTAAAGCTCCATGCTTATCTCAGTGCCATATGATGACAGATTAGACAAAGAAATAAAACTGACACTATAACGCAGGCCTTCAGGACCGTCAGGCACAGGTCACATGTGAAAAAAGTTTGTCTGCTGACAGAATATTTGAGATTTGTTTGGTCCGTCTCTTGATGCATCGTTGCAGCTCCCACAGGGTGCAGCATCTTTGTTGTGTTGCGATGCCAGATCATCTAGATCAGCTCAGCCTGAACTGCTCACACACACACACACACACACACGTAAACTAACCTGTAAACTAAACCCATGCGTATGATCAAAATATGGCCTAGCTATCTAGACTAAAGAGTTCCTACAGGGATAAAGTAGTTCACAGCAATCTGCCGGTCCGCTGCCATGCACCAATGGGCTTATGGACAGCTCAGTGCGGTTTAGTCTTTTCCAGAAGAGAACATTATGTACTAAAACATCTTCATTCAATGTATACATTCTTCCTAAATCTTGCTGTCTTACGCCATATGGCCAATCACAAAAAGGGTTTCTGGGACAGATGGCCAATGCAGATGACCTTTACTCAAAGCAGGGTTAATCCCAGGAAGACATCTATAAAATAGGACTGCTTCATACCAATTAGGACCTTCAGGGAAAGGACGACATGATGAGAAGCTAGTGGAAAATCAGTGGCTATAGATCAGATTAGAGTTAGAACTTTTCTGATCATATGTGTCCATTTCAAAAATATTTATTCAACAATTCACAGTTTTTTTAACCTACTACAATTCTTCACCACAAAAACACTGCCTTGTTTCTCTCATGTCAGCACGTTTAGTGGACATTTTGGCCGCGTTTGACCCACAAATTCAGCATGCAAGAAAAGCAGTGAGAAGATTTACTCCATTAGTAACAGAAATCTTCTTAGCACAGCCTTATCTGTGGATGTGGCAGCAAGCCTGGAGCAGGATGAGTCCAATGCTACTTCAGGTTCCACAAAGATTTTTTTAAATAATAATGTATTTAATTTTAATGATGATGAGTTGTAATAAATAGCAGATACTTTTTTACACTTTGGTTTTGAGTAACTGACTAATGTTGTTATGATTGGATATATTTTAGTAATTTTTTTGTGGTGTTATATATATATATAAAGAAACAAGGACTAAATCTGTAATGACATTTCTCTGAGTGCCATCTGTTGTAAATAATAATAAATGATCATAATCAGATGGAAGATTTTGAGGATTTTTTCATTTGCCAGTTCTTATCTTGTTGTTCCTAAAATGCACTGAGCTCCAGGGAGAATTACATTGTGAGTGCATCTGGCTGTTAACATGCTCTTTGCCTTGAGACTTTTTTTTCACCCTTTTTCACCGCTTTTTAATTTAGTCAAATATACAAAGCTGGTCTTTGCAATCAAGGCCTAAGCACTTGTAGGAAGGGGCTTTAGAGACATAATTAAAAAGCACAGAGAGTGAGAGAGAGAAGGCAGCTTTGGGCACAAAGTGACAGAAAGTGAGAGTCTGACACAATGTTGTGAGGAAAGGACATAAAGAGGAGAGAAGAATGCACAGACACTGCAGACACTGCCTGCAGTCATCAAACAGCTGTGATTATCACTTTATGTTTAGTTGTTAAGCTCTGTTGTTCCTGTATGTTACAGGTGTGAGAACCAACAACTTAATCAAGTCAACGAGGAGGAGGGAAAAAAGCAGAATACTCCACACAGTCATTCCTCTTTCATGGAGACAACAGACCGACCCGGGCATTAGATGTGAATTTGGATGACCAGACTTGCAACATGGTTTTAATTACACAACACTACTACTGGTAACCCTGATTAATTCCAACAAACTGCAGTGTGTGTGTGCGCTTTTGCACTTATATAAGTGAATGGGGAGTGATTTGAAAATAGCTGAAATCCATGTGTGAATAGTACACTATGCATTTTCAAAGTACTCTTTTTTAGTATTAACATAGTGAGTAAAAACACCACGACTGTAGCACTGATGTAAACACCCATTTAAACTAAGCTAACTTAATGCTTATACATATATATGATGCCATATATATTTGACTTTTCCATGTTTTCACCTTTTACATACATTTAAAATAATAATTCATTTCAAATGAAATGTTAAATACATCAAATAATTTTATGGGCTTGCTAAAAGTGATTAGACACAATATATTTATTATTTATTTTTTTGTTTGTCCGCTAAGTGGCGCTAAAGACTCCGGAAATCAGTGTGATCACGTGACTTCACCAAAACGTGAGTTCCCTGCTTTTGTTTTTCCTTCATTCGTAAAACATTGCTGCACATCTAGGATCGATGTGAACAATAAAAAGAAAACAGCATGACGGAAAGTCACCGGGCGCTGCCGGCATGGATGGAAAAGAGGGAGGAGAAAGTCAAAGAGAAGGAGCCGCTGAGGAGCAGCAGGAAACGGAAAGCTGCGAGGTAGATGAGACACTGTCGGGTTTTTTCTGCGTCTGTTCTGTTATGGTAGTCTTTCAGACTAACAAACACGCAGCGGTATGTTTTCAGGTCTGCTTTCTACTGTATGAACGAGAAGGAGCTGGTAGAAGCTGCAGTGTCTTTTCTTACCAACGAGGATGCGGTAGTCCCGACTCACCAGCAGGTGGCACTGTTTTCTCTCTTTGGTTATCATGTAGTTTCTAAAGCAACGCTGCTGCAGACATGAAACATAAAAATAAAAACATGCCATGCATCATGTACTGGACATTTTGTAGCTCCCATTCAAGTTAGGAAAAGTCTAACAAAATGAACACCTGTCACATTTTTGTAGAGAGTTTAAACAGGTTTTCATGTAACTGCTGCCAAAAATGATCACTCACACTCTTCTCACACAAAGGTTGAAGAGAAAGCAGAACACACCCCAAAGAAAAGGGAGAAACCTGCCAGTCCACAGATGCCAGCCAAGCCGGTGACAGAAGAGGAACCGTCAAATTATGGAGATGACTTGGACATGACATGTGTTTCAGAAACAGACACAGAGGTGGAAACACTGCCGTACATTAGGAGTCCACTGCATCATGGGTCTGAGGGTCAAAGGTCGCCATCAGTTCACGATTTTGCCGGAGCAGTGCAGGGGGATGTCAAAGCTGAGAAAGGAAAGCAGGAGGAGGACGATGCTTTACGGCTTGTGCGGGAAATTTTTTTTACCTGAGGACGAACTTCTTATGTCTTACACATTAGTGGACACTGGGATGACTACAAATAGTAATAGCTCAATGCATGGTGAAACAAAACTCACTAATATTACTCTGTGGTATGAGACATTTGTGACTTGCTCTAGCCCCAAATTATGGTTTCTGATGAATTAAACATGGCATCCTGGAAGTTTCCACAGACAACGGAGTGTTTGAGGTTACTGAACGCTTTAATGAGGAAAACAGAACATTTCTGGTGTAGAAACGCACAGTATTATGATGCTGTATATGAAAAAGCCGGCAGCTGTGTCACCACAGACATCTGATGCTTCTGCCATATGAGTCGCCATTTCCTGTTTTTATCTACATACTCTGCCTTAGCTTTTAGAACATAAAAACATTTACCACATTTAAATTGTTATCGCAGCCAAACTGATATATAGTTGGAGTGAACTAAGGTTAATAAAAAAAATCAGCAGCTCATACATATTCACAGTCTGTCAGTATCAGTGTCATTGCCTTGTCACTAAGTGTATGATATTTATTTTACTCTTCAAGGTCAGCATCAGTAGTCCCTAAACTCCAGCATCAGGCTCAGGCTGTCTGTTATGGTCCAAAGCACAGTCTGGACCTGTTCATGTCCAGTCAGATGTGAGCCTCCTCTTTAACAAATAGGTAAGCACGGTTGTCAGCATCAGCTCCACTTGCACACAAACACAGATATAAAACCCACTGGTCATGTCTTTCCAGTTCAGATATGACAAATAGACCAGCACAAAAACAATAATCCCAGCTAGGAGGAGTAGAGTCGATACGCCCTGACAGACCATGCTGAAACAGAGTGCTGCTCTGTCTCTGGCATAGGCTGCTAACAGCATGGCGAGCAGGGCAAAAGCCACAAGCACCACTGGAATATACAAAGCCAGAACTGCTGTTGTGATGAAACCACGTTCATCTCCACTGGGAGAACTCCTGCAGGGGAGTCCACCTTTCTGTGTTTCACAGAAGAGAAAGGGGCTGGTGAGGACTTCACTGGAGTGGATGAACACGCCTCTGAAGCACATCAGGGAGGTTAAGAGTTGTAGGAAGACAAGCAGGAGCAGCACGGACATCCAACCTGACAGACTCCTCATGGAGGGAGCAGCCGAGAAGGAGCTCCTCTGAGGCCGCATGGTCCCTGACTGTCTCAGATGATCTTTATAAATGTTTACAAAAATCAATAAATGTCAGTTATACAAAAAAAGAGCATCTCATATTTCTGTGAACTTACTTTAAGTGAAGGATCTTCAAGGAGCAGCCTTTAAAAGTATGACCATCTACTTGGGAGGATAGAACGCTTATGCCACAGTAAATGTGTCACGAGTTTAAAGTTTAACCTAAGTCAGCACTTCCCGATCATATCATATCACATTATTTTATGGCGATCACTTGTGTTGTTTTCCAATTTAACAGCAGTGACTATTTAAAGACATGATTTAGGTGATTATTTTGGAACTACTTGCCAGAAGTAAACACTGGCTTGTGTGTCTCAATGTCAGCTTTCAGGGGAGGGACAAAAAGGTTTGTCTTTCTTACGTTTAATAGTCAAGAAAAGTCAGCGGAGTGAATCTTGGCTCAGGAAGCGCTGCGGTCTGTGGGTCGCTGCGCGCCGCATACACACGCGGACGCGCATGGTGCGCAGCAGCTGGTGCGCGCCCTCACAGACGTGCGGACTTCTCCAAATCGAGAGAGAGCGAGTTCATCTGCAGCTTTTTCTGCTGTACGCGCATCGCAGAAAGGTTCAAAAGGTTGGTTAATTATTGCTTACTGTTACATATTTTCACCTGCACGTTATAACCGGAGCTGTTTTCACTTTTGTGCACTTTGGATCGTTTTAACAGTTTGTTCAGCAAAGGGCAGGGAGGAGGGGGCGTCTCCACAAGTTTCTTTGTTCGTATCTCAGCAGTAATTCATGTCTATAAAAACAGTGATATTATTATGTGTGTGCTGTCATCACGTTAAGTAGCCTAATTAATGAGTGTTCAGCTTTCATGTTGGTGTGCGGGGTCGTGGTTTTGATAGCTGGATTAAGGTGTGGTTGTTTGACAAATTAATTGGGAGATAAACCATAAAGAAATAAAGATTTTTCATCTGCGGACAGGTTAAGTGGCAAACCTTTTTAAATGCATGTGCAGTAAACTTGTCCAGAAGGTGTTTCTGGTGGAATCAATGCCTGTGTAATGCGACGTAAAAGCAAGTAAATATATCTGACAAGTGGTTTAAATGGTCCTCAGGCACAACAGATACATGCACCGCTTTCACACGCTCCTCTCCCAAAACTGTGGCACGTACTGTACGCAGCCCGGGCAGGGAGAACATAATGTACCATCACCCTCACTGTGCAACTGTGCACTGTGCAGAGAATTGTCAAAGAAAATTTAACAGCCACTTAAAATTATATTTTAGATTGATTTACTTTACATTATTTTAATCTGCTCTAATCTGATCTTGTGCAGGTTGATCATGGGAAACAGGCTCAGCAGAAGGCGAGATGTCCCAGCCGGCACCACTGAAGCCATTGAACAGAAGACTACAGAGGGGGTAGCAGCTACTCCGCCAGCAGAAGACTCTGCAACAACACAGACTCAGGAGATCGCTGAGAATCTAGAAGTGGTGGTGGGAGAGCCAGTGACAGAGGTGGCATGTGTGCCCGGTGAAGAATGTGTGTCAGAGTGTAAAGAGGAAGATGCTCCTGCTGCCCCAGTAAAAGCTGCAGAACCAGAGCTTTTGTTGACGGAAACCACAGCTCAAGTTGAACCACTGGTGGCAGCCAGCAACGAGTCACCCCCAGAACCAAAACCAGAACCTACTGAAGCTCAGCTTACTCCAGAGTCAGCACAAGAGCCTGTGCCTGAACCAGAGTCTTCCTCAAATCCAGAGGCAGATATTGAGTTAGTTTGTGAGCCCATCATAGAGCCAACACCAGACCCAGCTGAGGCTCTGGAGCAGCAGACAGAACTGCTCGCCCAAGATTATGTTCCTGAGCCAGAAATTTCTTCAGCCCCTTTGGTTGACTTGGGTGTGCCTGATGTCACTCCCTTCCTAGCTCCAATCCAAGTCAATGCAGATGATTCATCAGACATCCCCATAGGTGAGCAAGGCAGCTCTGAGGCTGCTGAGAATTCCACACATGAGCCAGAAAAGCCTGCAGAGCCAACAGAACCGCCAACTGAGGTGGAGGCTGCAGTGTGTTTGGAGAAGCCCGAAAGTGATGTAAATGAGGAAAGCGTCTGTGAAATCCTAAAGAACCTAGAGCTGAAAGGAAATGACCATGTCAGTGACCTCATGCAAAGTGATGTCAACATCCCTGACGACACTCCCATCACAGACATGAGCACATCCACTGAGCTGATGTGAATCCATTGGAGGATTCATGAAGGATGGGAATGGATCTTTTTTTCTGTGAAATCCTCTTAACCCTTGATATGAACTCCAAATGGATCAAAGAAACAGTTTTTATTTCACATGAGGGGCCAAATCAAGATAACCATTTTTTTTCTTAAAGGGACATTCCAGAATTAAGTATTTTATATTTTTTTCCTGTGTCGTGCAGTGACATTATTGGGACATTATTCTGGTCTGCGTTTCAGAGGCATCAGCTGTAGAAGCACACATCAACCCAGGACATCAATAATGTTTACATCCAGTATCACTTAATACAATCCACCAAAAATGGATAAAGCACTACAGGCCACAGGGAAAAAAATATAATCTTTTGATTAAAAACAACCCAAATGTGAAAACTGAACCCAAATGCTAGACAACAGAGATCTTCCTCTATGCAAAACTACTAAGCAAAAATGTTAAATGCATCTCTTGCTGGGACTTAAATAGATTCCAGTGTTACAAATAACCCTGTACAAAAAAACAATGAATACAAAGGGAAAGTATAAAAATGCAGTCATTGGCTGAGGGATGACAACAGCTAAGGGACGACGAATGCAACCAAAGATAAACCAAAGATAGTATATGCATTCCACTTTATAGCAGAATACATGTGTCAATCAATTATGCTTTATAGTCATGTTTGGATAGTAATCCTATAAAAGGGAGTAACTATTTTCTTTACTTCAAAAAGATGTTCTGAATGTTTTTGTTAAAAGGTAGCAGCTTGCTTGTGAAAATAAAAAAAACTGGTATTCCATGTGTGTTATGGTCACGCCCCCCTGTTCATTCAAAAGCCTCCTGGTACTCTACATATATGGAACACAATGTACACATGGTAATCGAATTCTAGTTAGCACCGCATAGGTCAAGAGAGACACTGCCTTCTCACAATCTTGTGGGAGAGAAGACGCGAGCGGAGGGGGGGGGGGGGGGGGGGGGCAGGCCACATTCTTTCCAGAGGAAGGAGGTTTTCGGGGGGCCTGGGTCAAAAGTCTTCAGTGTGACTGTGTTTTCAGCCCATGAGAAATCTGCTTCCAGCATGTCTCTCCCACCACACTCCCCCTGCTCTCACTACACTGCTATCCCAACATCTTGATGAAATGGTCAGGAAACTGGTATGACAGGGTTCATCTGTGTAGCAAAAAAAATGAAAAGTAACTATTAGCTTTGCCAGTTTGACAGCAACACTGTGTGGCGGAACACTTTACCACAATGTCAACAAGGCGTACAAAGTGGAGCGGCTCCATTTCACTCAGACAATTATCCATACCAGAAGACATTTACCTCTTGTTCAATTACACAATATGTCAAATCCTTCAGCAAATAAACATTTTGTCTTGTTCAGACACACCTAACTTTTACAGCCCACGCCTCAGGGCATGGCAAATGGGTAAATCCCTTGGTTTTGGCAACACACTGATGAGTCCCCATAGAGTGGGAGAGGCACTCTGTAGACAGTGATCTCAGTCTGGCTGGGCTTTAGTGAAGGATACAAGTTTGCAGACCGAGTTGCTTCATGATGTGCACTGAGAAGAATAGATAAGCAGTCCAATGTGCACTATTTGTGATTCCTGTCATACCAGAGGCTTTTAGCTCAACAAACAAAAGTGCTGGACTCCAGTCCCCTCTCTTCTTGCTGATTTCCTGTCTCTCCAGGGACTGTGATGACCAAAGCGAAAAATAAAGAAAACAGAACTGGATATTTGCTACCATGTCTGTGTACGTCAAGGAAGCATCACAAACATGAACTTTATTTGAGATCCATCTACTCACACAAATAACATAGGACCATATTTTTTACTATATTCTGAACAGGCACCCCTTAATTTTTACTGAACCTAAAAGTTTTATGATCCAGAAGAAATGTTTGCTACCAGAACAAAGCAGGGAGCTCACTAGCTTCTAACAACTCACAATGGCTTCCGATTTAGTTTTTAAAACCACTTTGCTATAAAGATAAAGCAAGAACACATTTATATAAACCAATTAATACAATTCAAATTTCAAAACAAATAGTTTCAGAAATACACAAAAACATTAAAACAGAAAACATTAAATAACACTGGTAAATAAATAAAGCAATAATACTATAGGTATGTTGCAAAATATATAGTAGTATAATAGCACTGGGCTGTCCCAGGATCTCAAGGTTACTATGGACATCCCATATCCTTGGTTTGATTTATCTAAAGGCAAAAAAGGAAAGGACACAGTAAAGTACAAAATCTGAATGCAATATAACGGTTATCTTGAAAACTACCAGAACATTTCAGATTCCCTCCTTACCATTAATCGCCTGTACTTCTTGGCCAGGTCAACATTGGTGCGTCCAGGTTGGAAAGGGTAAGACCACAAGATGGAGTTCCAGGAGAAGCCATATGTCTTCACTCCGGACAGTAGGTAACACACCTCCTCGCGGGTGAAGTCCTTCCGCTTCCGTCTCTAAGAGAGATTAAAATGTCAAGAGTGAAAATTAAAGCAGTTTGTCACACAGAAAAAGTACAAAATGTACATGACAAAATACATCAGAACAGTAGGTGATTCACCCTTTTCCTAATTGACCTGATTCCCAATGTGTTCCTGTGCTGTGTAACATTTTTGCAAATCTTTGCTTAATCACAGCTACAATGAACACAAGAAAATGTGCTCCTAAAACATCTGTTCTTCATTATCCTTACTCAAAGCGATGTGACCGATATTAACAGACCACACTGGTGGTTCTGCAAATTTCAGCCCATTAACATCACATCTCATAAATTTCTTTCAACCAATAAGCAAAGCATTATGTACACATTTTAATGAACTGCAGCCCATTACAGTCTGCTCTGACATTCACACTTAAAATATATTTTCCCTCAAAGTTCCATTAACATTGTTTGGTGTGTTCACGCTACTCATATTGCAATGAAATTCAGAAGAACCTTTTCCAGTCTGCATGGAAAAGGAACTGCTCTGAAAATCATACATAATTTGTAATTAATTTAATTGAACTAAATTTAGAACTAAATTTTGCTGCAGCATAGTAATGTAGGAACTTGAATCACCATGTTGTATTATATAATTAACCACTATATTTTATCAGTTTTTAGTAGCCAATGCAGCAGTCATGCTTTGTTAAGTGGATAAACTGCAAAACTATTTTTTATGTATATTTTCTTTACTTATTTCTTATATATATATGTATTACTTCGATACACTTCACTGGTCAGGGCAGTAAAGAAAAATGTTGCAAAATACATCAACACTCTTACAGAGGAAGAATGATCTGTGCCAATCTTCTGATCATGGAGAGTAAGTTGTTCAGTGTTTGTCCGTCCTCTTGTCTCTGTATCTAAAACATTTGGAATTAGTTCATGAAAAAAAAGAAGCCTACTTTTTCTGATTCTGTTCCTACAACATCATTCAACAAAATGAATACAAGTGGCCAACAATTAACAAAACTGGAGAGCTAAGATGGGTAGAAGAGAACAGTGGAAAAACAGCTCAACAAGCACAAAATGTGGACTGTGCAGTGGAAGAAATACTATTCTAAGTATGGAGTGGACTTTCACATAGTCAGCATTGGAAAAAGCATTTGGCCGAGAGGTAAAAACAGACAGTAAATCTCAGAATGGCAGCACAGAAACACTACACCATACAACTGCACCTCAGCAATGAAAAACATTTGCCCTACAGAACATCCGACTTGTTGTGAACTGGCAAAAAAAGTGTAAAATATGAACAAATGTACATATAAAAATATACAGCACGATCAATCTGATGTAAGTACCGAACACACCAACTTTTTAAAGTTTAAGTATCTTTCCTTTCACTGCTGTGTCACTAGCACAAAGCAAAAGCATCACAATACACCATGATCCTTTCTGTCTCTCTAACTCACTCACTCACTCACTCACACAGATACACACAGTGTTATACAGAGTGTGAAACAGCTTAATACAGCTGTGCTGCTCTGAACCAGCTCTGGCCTGCACTGTGAGAACACTGGCTGTAGTTCAACATTCCTCATTCCGCTCTTTGGTTTGTCTGCTGCCAAGAACACATTGCAGAAGGCAGCTCCCACCACAGGCTCTCAATCACAACATTCACACACACACACTTAAAATGATCAGTTTTACATACCCTTATATGATGGTGGGGATCTATCCTCAGGAAGAAGCTTCCCTTTTAGGGGAGCCAGGCCAGAGGGGAGAGATGGGATCAATGTTGTAAATGTAAAATTTGGCAAAATATTCAAGAACACAAATTATACAGTCTCCTGCTGCTGTATAATATCTCATACCAGTTTTGTTGAAATAACGTTTCCCGCTCAACTCGGTCAAAGAAAACCCTAAAAAAAAGAAGAAATTACACATTTACACAATAATATACATGTATGCTGAATACATAGTGCACATCGAACAGTAGCAGACAACTACTCTCATGTATTCAGTTCCTTTTATTAGCTTGTAGAAAAAAAAACATATTGAACAGACAATCTGATGGTTACTTAGCCTCTGATTATCTTAACTGTGGTTTAGGGACTAAACTAAAGCCACCTTGTACGCCTAATGTAGGTGTGTCAGAAACCAACAACATCATGTCGTCTCATGGCTTCCCAGTGTGCACCGCAGCAATTACACCACCATCTCTAACATAACTGTGTCTGTGCAATTGTTTTATTTCTGGAGTTACGGTGTTCTCTGGGATGCATGGCAGTACTTACAATGCTCCGATAGCATGCCAAATTGACATGATGTCTAATTCATAATTACTCTGAAAATTCCAGACATGCACAATATATTTGACACTGCTGTCCTTTAACTCACTGCTGTATCCAAGTGTGCTCTTGTCCTGTTGCTCGTTTCTCAACAATGGGTTGCTGTGATGCTCCCTGTATTTCTTTGTGGTCTCTTGAAGAGCTTTGTGTAGGTCACAGCTATGCAGGCAGGAGGTTTGGAGAGATGCAAAATTACGACTGGTCACTTCCTCAAAACGTAACACACAACCTAAAGGAAGACAAAGGCCACACACCAGGCCTAATCAATACATGTCTAATCCAGTGTGGGAATTACATTTATGCATCAGAATAACATGATTAATTACAAAATATAACAAGCAATGATGATTATTTAAGAAGCCTTATTTGTGCCCTAGATGACAAGAAAAAAAGTGCTTAAAAATGCACTGACCCAGACCTCTATATGTCTAAATGGGTTACTGCAGGCTTTCCTTCATAAATTTGCTGAGATTGATTAGAAAGGTTAAAAAGGGGCATTACTGTTTGATAAGACACACTAGAGTGATGGCAGTCCAACTCCTCCATAAAACAAACCAAATAAAATTCCACTGAAGGGCAGCTTCATTTTCTCATACCTGTACACCGGATATGAGAACCTGAGGGTTCCTTCGCTTTGATTTTCTCCATCTTACTCATCTCCTCACCGTCTTGTAACTCTAAACATAAAACCACAGGACTTGAAAAAAATGTTAAGAGACACATCAACTTGAAACAACCTAAATTTAACACTTACTTTCAGTACATTTAATATTTTTTGGATTTCTTGCTGTTAATTGGGCCTTAAACAACTGTCTAAAAAACAAGGAAAAGGCAAAAAAGCAGTCATCAATGCTTTATCCAAGTTTTGTTCTATAAAATGAAGAATGAAAGCACAGCATTGCTACTGACCTCTTTGCTGTTTGTGGCTCACTGCCTCCCTCTAGCGGCAGTTCATGAGAAGACATTAGGACTCCTGCACCCCTACACACTGAACACTGCACAGCCCCTCTACTGGCTTTAGCCCTCTCTTCCTGGAGACTTAATGTGAATCTGCTTGTCTTCATTTCATTGTTGTTCTCAGTGTGAAGTTTAATGCTGCTGACACCACCGGCTTTCACATGCTTTAGTGTAGGGATGGATTTAATGCTCTCGGTTCTTTGAAGGGGGGGGGGTATAACTAAGGGTGGAGGTGGCTGGCTTTGCCCCACAGATGAAGTCAGAGGGTTTGTCTCATCCTGGTCATAATCAGTTTCCTTAAGGTGAACATAAGCACACATCATTAGTCACCATCACGCATGATTACTGGTCAGACTGCATCAGCAAGTGTGTGTGCACAATTAATCTTCACCTGCTGTCTCTTCTCTAGGAGGTTGATCCTGTGCAGCAGGTTCATAGCTGAACTCTTTAAGTCCGCCATATTTGTAGGGGCTTCTACATTTTCAATCTGCGTTGCCATCAGACTACGTGCTCCCAAGCACTCGGCTTCACAGACGACACAAACAGGTCAACATGAATCTGCATACTCAACAACAGTCCATGCACAAATTATTAAATCACTTTCTCTCTACAGAACAGTTAGTAGGAATATGATGGGAACATGATCACTGCTGTCACATTAACAATGAAAAGCATTAAACTAATCCACCAACAGTAATTCAAGAGTTGCACCATATTGTTATCTATATATATACAAACAAAATACCAGTATTATAATACCAAAAAACTGCTTTAACTTACTGGCCTGTTTGCAAGTCTGCAATATGAACAGAGCCACCTTCTGAACCTCCTCACTTGTGTCTTCTGTGAGCAAAGTTATAAGTAAGGGCAAGCCTCCACACTGCACCAGCTGCGTCTGGTGCTCCTCTGCAAGCAGAAGTAAGCATACAGTGAACAGTGTGTTGCAATCTTAAGTGAATGTTGCCTAATGACGTTTTTAATTGCTTTATATGTGAATATAATGACACATAAATGGCAGTCCCACCAGAGGCCTCAGTGTATTGGCCTAAGCTCAGCAACACAGAGAGTCTGTCCTCAGGGTCCAGGTGTGAGCTGGCCAGCAAAGAGAAAAGGTGGGACACCACGCCATACTGAGCCAGACTTGAAGCCAAAGCAGCTACAAAGAAAAGACCTTCAATAATGGAGATACTTTTTGTAAACTATCACATTATATGTGTTTTTATGGGTCTGAGAGCAGTACGCACAGTTATCAGTAATGCAAGCTGACAGGGTCTTTGTTACAAGGGCAGACAGCTGGCAAGACAATAAGCTTGTGCTGGCATGAGGAGAAAGACGAACTAGTGCATGAGCAAGACTTTCCAAACATCCAGAGGCAGAAAAACTCTCCTGGACAGCGGCTGCAAAATTAGAAGAAACAGTGGACATTTAATAGTTTGGATTTTGGTGCCAAGTCAGATTTTCTTAGCTACATAATATAAAATCTTTTTACCATCAGCGTTTCTGCCCTTTTCACTTACTGTTGTTGGCAACTGTCATTGTTATGAAAAAGCATATGGGCTGAAAAATTTCAGTGCTGGCCAGCACAATCTGCTGAAGCCACATTTTTAGTATGGGAAAGGCAGCCACACAAATACGCTGAGCCTGCTCTGCAATACAAAACAAAAGACACAACTGAGCAAAAACGACATTTGTCCTTAACAAAACTTATGCAATCTCACTTGACTTTGAAGGTTGTTACCATTCTGAGGATTGTTGACACACCCACAGAGAGCACTAGAGACAGATGCCCAAAGTTGACAAGTTTCAGTAGCATTAGCTTCTTTAAAATCAGGGGCCCCAACAGAGAAGGGAAATGTGGTCCTGGAAAAAAATATACTACATAAATTTCATTATACCAGCATAACTAGGGGAGGTATCAGACTGCTTCAAATACCTGAAGAGATCCAGAAGAATGTCCAGGCAGCCAGTAGTTTGGGCTAAAGTTTGTCCAGATTCTACACACAGACACAGATACATTAGAGCAACCGATATACGTTTGACAAAAACAAAATCACAATGCTCTGGATTAAAGGTAGGGTAGGAGATTTTGAAAACTCAGTGAGAGTCAGCCAGATTTCGAAAGTAAACACACGCCCCTTTCTCTCGGAGCTCACCCCAAAGCCACGCCTCCAATCACATGGACGAGCATCACCTGAAGACGAGCCGCGGTCTGTGACTTCGGCCATCATTCAGGTACCTCTCTGGTGTGCGCATAGCAGGAGTGACAACCAGCCAATACTCCTACAGGGTCCACCCGGAGGATTGGCTGAGGTTTTTAGCATTTTATAGCTTCCACAGATGATTCATATTCTTCGTTTTAATGCGAAACTGCCTAACCAATTGGTTGCTATCGGATTGTAAAGAGAAGTTACACTAATTTAACAAAAAGTGCATCAGAATGAAATCTCCTACCCTACCTTTAAAGTAAAAAAACCCAAAACAAATCCTGTAATATTTAGTTAACACATATCGATAAATAGGACAACCAAGCCACAGCTTTATAATATTGTGTCAGTAATAGAGAAGTGATCTTACTGTTGTTGGCTACCAATACAAACAGCAAATAGACAGAAACTCTCTTTAGTGAGAGGGAGATGTCTTCTTTCATCAGCCAGTCAGCGAGGTGTGTAAACGTCTCCTTTCTGCACAGAGAATACTTGCAATACACTAGCAGAGGGAAGAGTGGATATATATTATCAAGGTGTAAATGGAAACGGTTTCTCTTAATTACTAATTAATTTACAAATAAAAAAAATAAATAATTTACATCCAAAAATGCCACATTACATCAATACAGTAACACAAAACACACATATTCAACATCATCCAACTCAGGAGCTCTGATGCCCACATAACACTACATGTGACATAAGTGGTTAAAAAAAGCTGCCTTTACTTCCCAGGAGTTCCCATGAGACATTAAATGAATTGAGATTACCATTGGCCTCTGCCAGCGTGCCAAGTGTAAATAGTGCGGCCTCCTGAACATCTGAATTGACAACACTTGATTTGGAGAGATTATATACAAACGTCACACCTCCCATTTCTCTCAGCAGATCAACATTATCCTCTGAAATGATACAATTAAAAAAGTAAAATAGTCAAAGATGCAATGCCAAGGTCTTAAGTCTAATATGTAAACAAAAAATCTGTTCAATATAACTTCCTATTTTCCTCTTACCTCTCTTTTCACAGATTGACTGAATAGTGAGAAGAGCTTGTTTCTGCAAATCAGGACATTTCATCTGAAACTTCAGACACTCAAGCAGCAAACTGAGATCTGTCTTTATGGCTGAAAACATGCCGATGGAAAGAAACAGGTTAGACACACAGGCGTTCAGCTATACTAGTTCATCTACAAAATACAGACATAAAACAGTGGAGTTTGCCACATCACCACTTACTATTACGGCTGCTGCTGCAAACTCTTGTCTCATTCATCTTACTCATTAAATGATCTGGCAAGCTCAATATCAATATCAATAGAACCGCACCTGGTCTTTTCCAGGTCTGGCCAATCTAGGGTCATTTAATGCTAACGTCAACGTTAAACGCTAGCCCGCTAGCTAGCTATAGCAAATCTCGCTCAACCTCGTCAAGTTTACCATTAAACTTAAGCTAAGAGCGTCGTGCTTCTAAAGCACAATTTTTCTTCATGCTACTGTCCTACCTAACGTTTCAACTGTTACCCGTAGTTTATATTTAGTATTAATTAGCCCTGGCGTACGTTTTAGCTAGCGTTCAACTGCGCGCTCTGCCATAACCTACGGAACGGTGACGCAATCTGGGCGTAACCGTTGAGGTAGAGAAACGGAGGTGGTTTAAAGTGCAATACCCTTGGATGGCCGGCAGGGGCATGTTCAAAAAACTCTCTGGCTCCAAGTGACTCCCTTTCAAAAATGTATTTAATAGTGGTACTTTGGATTACGAGTAACCTGGCCTACGAGTGTTTTGCAAGACGAGATTTTTTTGGATATATTTTATCTTGATAAACGAGCGATGCCTTGCAATATGAGTGCGGTTTGTCTGTCGAGCGTCACTCAACCTTATGCACACACGTCACAGTGACGCACTCACAGATAGCAGTGAGTCCAAAAAACGCAATTAGGCGATAATAGTTAAAGTTGTTTACACAATGATTCTCCTCCTTTTGATACACATACATTTTCTTAACTGTGTTAATATGGTGGTCCATCTAAAATCATTTTAAAGATCGGTGGATGAGTGGGCGTGGTTGGCTTGATTGACACAAGCTGTGAGTCTATGTTTATGGCTCCAAAGACCTTGGTTGATTTTATTCAATAAGTTAAAGTTTACCAATGATATCAAATTTAACTGACTTCATGTAATTCAAATGACTGTACGATGATCCAGAAATCAAGTTTCACATAGTTTTAGGTGGCAAATGTTGTTTGTTTGTTTGTTTGTTTTTACAAGAGATTCAGCATTCCGATATATAACATGAATTACATGACTGCTTGCTGTCACTCTAGCTAACGTGACTCCTACATTATTGTGAAAGTGAAGTAACAGGTACTGCACTAAATAAGAATAAGTAAACATTGACAGTATAACACTGAACTCTTGTTGTGTAATAATGTATATAGAGCTTTTGTTCTCTGAAGGGTTTATATTTTTTTTATTTCTATTTCTATAGTCCATTTATATTTATTTTACTTATTTATATATTTACTGTGGCGTTATTCCTCGAGAGTAACAAAGAAAGAATTCAATTGTACTTGGAAATAATTAACGTTTTGAATCTTAAATCTTAAATCTGTACAACTAGTATTTCTAACCATAGCGGCCAGCTTCCAACGTCACTCAAGTGCGTCAAACGTCAGTAGGCACGTGACCAAACCACTCCACGGCACAGTGGTTCGATCGACACAACTGCTTCATGAGCTACTGCGCATGTGCCGGAGTGTCAGAGGACCGCAAAGGACCATTACTTGCTGTGAAAGCTCGTGTTTCGACGGACATTGATTCATTCGTAACTTGAGTAAGTTCGTTCGTATTTGATTAGCTTATCGCTTATAGACATTTGGTCACATTCGTATGCATATACACATTTAGTAAGTATATATAGGAATATGTTCTCTTTAGTCGGTACTATACAACAGCGCTAGCCGGCTAGTAAGCTAACTTTTCGTTTTATACTGCATGGTGTCAAGTCAATACTAAAGTTTGTATGGATGCCTTAAGACTGGTCGTGTTTGTTGTTAACTTTGATTACGATGTTAAATTTACTTTTACTTGTAAGCTATCTGTGCACTTTAGCTGTGAGGTTGATTGATGCATAATTGTACAAAAGCATTTTTAAAAATGACCTTACATTTCTCTTGAAATAAACAGCAAGGTGATAAAGCGGCACAACACCTTACAAACCGCGTTGTATAGCGATGTATGGACGTGTGTACGCCAGCATCCTCCAGAAAGCTTCAAGCTACACACTGTCGCTACATTCTACAGCCTCACTGCAGGTGTGTATTCAAATTGGTTTCTTTCTTAACTCGAGCTTCAGTTTTTTCAGTATTATTTACGTTGTGTCTAATGTTGTCATCACTCTTGTCTTTGTTCATTTAGTATGCCCACCTTGTAGCATTTGGTTCCTCTCAGCCTCATCCAGCCCACCATTGTCACTTCTCCTCCTGGGGTACATCTAGATCTGACCTGAGGTGCAGTGCTGGCGAGGAATCAGGAAATTGGTCTCAAAGTGGGCGAAACCTCTCAACTCGTGAGGACTTAGATTTTCAGTTGAGCCAAATCCAGATCAACAGTATTCTGAGATCCAATGAGCAGGTACCACAGAAAATCTACAGGTTAAAAATGCATGTTTTACAGACAAATGGTGGCAGAAAATGGTGTTTTATTTTTGTTTAGTTACAATTAATCTTCTGTGTGTCTTGGTTTCAGTCTGTAAATGTGCCAGAGTTTGATGGCAGAGGACTCAGTGCTGTGAGAAAATTTGAGAGCAACCAGCTCGCTGCTAACACACCTAATGAGGACCGCCGTAGTGCAGCCACCTGCTTACAGGTAGGCACCCTCTGCTCTCTGTAAGGGCATCAATCTCTTTATTGCACTGTTCCTTCTCAAAACTGAATTCTGTTTTAACTTCTCCAGTCAAAGGGCATGCTCTTTGGAGTGTTTGATGGCCATGGGGGCTGGGCTTGTGCTCAATCTGTCAGTGAGCGCCTGCTGTATTATATAGCAGTAGCAATGATGTCAAAGCACAGCCTGGAAGAGCTTGAGAAGTGCATGGAGCATAGCAAACCTGTTCCACCCATCCTGCAGTGGTATAAAAATCATGCAGACTTTAATTATCGTGAATCTGCGTCCCTCTACATCGAACACCTGAGAGTCTTCTGGCAAGAATTACTGGAGTGTGAAGAACACGGTGCGGGCATGAGGTAGGCACAAATATTTGTGAACCATTGGTAAATTGGGATGCATTAATTGGGTTGTGTTTCTTAGCAATAATCATGTTTTCTTCTTGTCTGCAGACATTGCTGTTTCACATAAATTGTATAAAACTCACCCACCACAGTGGTGTAAAACTCAGCTATGTTTTGTCGTAGTCCTCAGGATGCTCTGGATTGTGCTTTCAAACGTCTTGATGCTGACATCTCCTTGGAGGCTCAGGTGCCTCTTTCCAATGACCTAATCAAAAGTACAGCCATCCAGGTAAAAAGCTAATTCTGTCTCTTCTTTAGTGTATTTAAGATCATACAGTGTTGTGTCATTCGGGTTATTATATGTACAGGTTGCTTTTGCTGGATGCACTGCCTGCGTGGCTCATGTTGGCATCGATGGGATCCATGTGGCAAATGCCGGGGACTGCCGAGCAGTGTTGGGAGTGCAAGAGGAGGATGGATCATGGAGCGCTTTGCCCCTTTCCAAAGACCACAACTCGCAGAACAAGACTGAGGTGGAGCGAATCAAAGCCCAGCATCCACCCTCAGAGACAAACACAGTGGTCACAGACGACAGACTGCTTGGGGTGAGTGAGCCATTGGCACAGCAATGTGCAACAGGCGTTGTATGATGAGTTTTCCATTAACGTTAGGAAATCTCTGGTTGGCTCTTTTAGGTTCTGATGCCTCTGCGTGCGTTTGGTGATGTGAGGTTCAAATGGAGCCGTGAGCTGCAGCAGAGCATCTTAGCCAGCCTGGAATCCGGAGTGGACCTCGACTCTCTCAACTTATATCAGTACACTCCTCCTAACTACTTGACACCCCCATACCTGGACGTGGCACCAGAGATAACCTATCACAAGCTGAGGCCCCAGGACCGCTTCTTGATCCTCGGCACTGACGGGCTGTGGGACGAACTGAGGAGTGAAGAGGCGGTGCGACTGATTGGAGAGCACCTGAGCGGAATTCATTTACAGGTTTGTGGAGAGGCAGACTAGAATGTAATGTTATGTCCCTAATTTGGAACACACCATTGTATAAAAAATGTTTTAACTCTTTTCTCCAGGCTCCAGTTTCTCCTTCTGAGAAGCAGCTCAAACTGGGTCAGATGCATGAACTCCTGCTAAAACGCCAGGCCCGTGCCTCTCCTGCTTTAGACACCAATGCTGCCACACACCTCATCAGACATGCACTTGGTACTGGGGAGTATGGAGACCTTTGCCAGGAGAGGTTGGCTTCAATGCTGGCTTTGCCAGAGGACCTGGCTCGAATGTACAGGGACGACATTACAGCCACTGTGGTCTATCTAAACTACGAACTGGCCCGACCTCAACGCAGCTAACAGAGGTTCATTTGTTTTGTTTTTTTTTAAATAAGGGTGGGCAGAGAAATAAAAATCTTAAGCTTCAGATTCTGAACAAAACAAACCTTACGTGTTACATAAATATGTAGATGAAGGGCAGTTTACTGTGCACAGATACTTTTACTGTTGCTATTATTCTCCATTTAAATTTATGGTGCATGGTTTTCAGTCACTTTTCAAAAGCAGAAATACCAGGACTAAATATCAATGTACAGAATAATGCACATGCTCACTTTGTTCCATGTTTTTCCTGGACCTCTGTACTTGCAGACAATCAATCTGTGCCTTCTCTCCTGTTTACTTTTGTCTAAGATGTCAAGTGTTCCTCTGTTTTGTGTTAATGACCTGTAATGCATTCAGATGTAGTGTAAAGGTCCAGTGTGTTGGCAAACCAATCACTGGTGTTTAAATTAAAGTCTTAGCCTTGCCATCGTCACTCCACTCACTCCAATGTGTTTAGTTTAATGTGTGTTTGTTCACAGAAACTTTTAGGTCTAGATGTAATGGTATGGAAAGGGCAACATTGTGTAACATTACATTACATTGCACTAAATGTAGTTTGACACTCTACATATCTAAACCTGCCATGGAGCAGTTGGAGTTGTCAAAATAAATACTACTAACCTGTCAGGTGCAAAGTGTGATGGGAGCCGATCTGATCCTAAGTGTTGTGTAAATGTGTGTTGGTCTGGTTATCCTGCAAACAACCAAAAGGAAGGTTAAATCTTTTAATAAATTCTCTTAGTAAACTGTATTTTTCTCTATTTTTCTTTCATTGTAAACATTAGAGAATGAATACACATTATAGAAAAACACACATGTTCAAAGGTCAACATCAACACACCTGCATGCCTGACAGTGCGCCCAGTCACAAATCTTGGTTTCCCCTCATCTGATAGAGTCAAACAGCCACTTAGCATCAGTAGGCAAACACAGGATTACTGCAGTCACAGGCTGTACGAGGAGCACAACACTTCTGGCACAGGTCTGGAAAAATGAGACATGAACAAAATGACTTAAGTTAAAAGAACACTTTATACAGAGGGTTAGGAAATAATACAAACTTCAGTTCTGTGACATTGAAGAAGGCAATGGGGGAACAACCAGGCCTTAAAGATGATCTTTTTACTGAACCAAGTCCAGGGGAGTGTTTAAATCTCAAATCAGCTGTAATCCTCTGTTTTGATAGTGACTGCAGACGGTGTTTATTGAAGCAATAAATATAATTCATAACAGTGACAGCTGTGGATAAAGATGATCCAGATACAAACAATGCCATACTTTGGTATAGGATAAAATCTCAGATGCCCAAAGAAGACAAGCTTGCTATAAATCCAGTGAGCAGAGCAATCAGCCTGCTGGCAGGTGGCCTGGACAGAGAGCTATTGTAGTACCACTCAATAACACTCCTCTCCTCTTCCTCTCCTGGCACATCATCTTATCTCATTTTCTCATTTAAGACTCACACAGAGTACAAGCTGATCATAAAGGCCGCTTATATGAAGGATGAGGGACTCACAGCGGGCACTGTCATCATCATTGTTACTGACAGCAATGATAACGCTCCACAGTTCACTGTGACGTCTGTGATGCCTAACACATAATAATAAGTAGGATGAACAAGCCTCCTGTTTTCAGTCCAGCTCGGGTCCATGTGAGCCTGTCAGAGGATCATGGAACATCGTGTCAGATGATGTTCCAGATACAGGGACAGGTACTCTGGTTGTGACTTTATTGGATGTGAATGGCGATCGTCCTGTAATTAGGCAGAGGAAAGCCAGTCACCTGCCCTGCTTGATATAATGGATGCAGGTGGACCCTGGTCACTCTGTGCTGTTTACTGTGGAGCTACAAGGACATCACAGGATCAACTGGACTGTTAACATCAACTCCACAAATAGAAGAGCAGCATGCAAAAAATTACAAATGATTCATTCTCCATCTTTTCCAGGTAATGTCGCAGCCCTGAACCCTAAACCGCCCACTGCCGCCTTCAAATCCAAGCCACTGAGGAGTCCGACAGCTTCACTGAGGGTGTGAGTGATGTTACAGCATCAATATGATGCCATGATGTATGATGCCATCATATACATACAGCTGTAGGTGATACGGCTCTCATCCACTGACGTGTTTCTTTTATGTGTGTCTGTAGAAGCTGTGTGCTGCAGACAGTGACCCCACAGCTGACCTCTGACTCTCTGCTGGTGTTTGACTATGAAGGCACAGGCTCTGAGCTCCATCAACGCCTCAGATGACTCTGATAAGAAGCAGTAGCTTGACTCAATGGGGGTCACATTTCCGCAGATTGGATGACCTGTACACAGGCGGGAGAGAGGAGGACAATGACACAGAAACACTGCCAGCAAGAGACAGAGACAGAACCGGCTTGTTCCATTTATAGGCCCTCTAAATCTGAGGCCATCTGCCTGAGATGCTCAGACTGCTGTGTGACACAGCAGCTGTGTTGTTGTGCATCAGCTGGTCACTTGCATCAGCTGTAAACATATACATGATATATAATAGCTCATTGGATGTCACTGCTTTTTCGATTTCTTTGAATATTTCAGCGTTTTGTAGTTGGATGTCCTGCCTACATGCTGATAAGCTCTTTAGTCACGGCCAGCCATCTCGCCGATTCACTTCTTCCGGAGTGAACATTGACCGTTTATTATCATGCAACTAAAGTGAACTTTGACCCTCTGGATCTGCCGTACGTCACCGAGGAGTAACAGCAGCAATGAGAAACACTGTTTAAATCCTTGATGACTTTTTGTTTTCTGACATGAAGGCCTGTGGATATCTGGAGTTTTCCAGCTTTTAGAGAAGGTACGTATCATATTAAAATGATTACAGTTAAGTAAGAAATCTGAACTAAAGGTGTGTGTACGCCTCATGATTTCAGCAATAACATATGGGCTGGTCTTCATACAACAAACTGTCAGTTTTCAAAAACACTAACTTGATTTCTTCCCCCCACAGATGATGCAGAACATGTTCCAGGAGGGGCTGTACCACGTGTTCTTTAAGGAGACACCCTCAACCCCTCCTCTGACCCAGGCCACCAATAATGGTGAGCTAAACAATGCCAGGATTCATCGTTGGTTTGGGACTGTGGTTAACACTAGACTTCTGGTCTCTGGGGTACGATGCTGTGTTCTCTACAAACTATTCAACAACATTAAAAAAAAAAAACGTTTACATTACTCATTGAATTTTCTGCTTTCCCCTTTCAGGTGATTCAGGTCATCTCTGCATTAGCCTGCATACTGACCACAGTCACTCATGCATGTGTGAGCTACAACTGTGCTGTCTCCATGACAACACCAGTATGGCCAAGCTTATTTGTGAGTCCACATCAACACAGCTCCAGTGTGTTTTCTTTAACAGAGTTAAGAAGGTTATAGCTGTGTGTGTTGTTACAGTATGTGGCTGCGGGCTGTCTGGCAATGGAAGTTCAGAGGAAAGCCGATAAATTAAAGGTAAACTGTCACTGCTGACACGGACACTAAGCATAATTACTAACAGGAGAAATCTTTAAATTTACTCTCCTAACAAACAGATCCTCAGTCTGATGGGGATGAACCTCTTCAGTCTCCTGTTTGGATTTTCGGCTCTGCTGGCTAACAGTCTCAGTCCTGTGCAGCCGGCTGCACTCAGCACGCATCAACAGGTGGCTCTGCAGGCACAGAAGCACGTTTTAAACTAAATGATGCAGAGATTTATGAAGCTTTGGTGTTTTGTCTTCTTCTCTTTCAGCATGCTGGTTCATATGTTGCAAAGGTGAGCTCCATAGTGTTTGCTGTGCAGTGTTTTCTGGCATCAGTCTACATTCTTTTCCTGTCCTGGAGAGGCCTGCGTCGCTACAGCTCCCCGCAGGCCTACTGTCGCATCTCACAGGTAAATACCGCAGGATTCTTATGATTGTCACCATCTTTAAAGACAACATCACTTCACACAAAGAAAAATAACTCAGCAGAAAGATGCTTCAAGACTAAATCAACCATCATCAAGCTCTGAGGGTGGTCAGAGTTTGTACTCCATAAGGGGGATAAGTGGCATATTTGTCAGACAGGGACCTGTGACAGATCTGTGTACAAATTGTTGTATTCTAACACAGCCGGGATGCTTTTCTTCATCACAGAATCCAGATGACACCAATGGGTCTCTACTGGAACAAGTGGAATATAATCTGTGAAATCTGTTTCCACTCCTCAGCAGGACACAACCATTCAGAACGCTGTAAAGTCACTCCTGTGTGCAAAGTTACTGGTACTGAAAATGCACTGTGTGAAATTGTTGGTGCAATCTTTAGACAACATTGTGATGAATATATATTGCGTTAATGACTGTCAGCTCCTCTCAAGATATTAATTGATACTCACTTCCTTTAGTAAATCTATGTCTAACAGGTAAAATCTGGTGTCAATGTTTTCATTTTGTCAGATGCTGTTGGGTTTTGGACACTAGATGGCAGCATTGTTAGAGGTTTTTCTTGCTGTTCAGTGTCATACAATGATCCACTCCCACAGAATAAAGTTGGAGTATGTGGTTTCCAGATATTAACTTTGTTGAGATGGTTGAAACATGTTGACTAAATAACAATATGATCTGCTGTTATCATTCACAGATGGAATCTAACAGGGACTGATTGTAAATAAATCTTTCTGGTCAGAAAGCTAAACTTGGTCTAATGTCTTTAAATCTCCATCTGTTCCTCACACACATGTCTAATAGAACACAGAGTACACATGCACCACAGGGTGTGGTGTGTTTCACTGAAGGAAGATTTCATTAAGAAAATAAAGCGAGGTCACTCACCACTGCTGCAAGAAAGAACTCACACACACAAACAGACTCATACGAGTAAAAAAAAAAAAAAAAAAATTCACAGAGCAGCTACTTTCTCACGGCATGTCTGGCTAACAGCTTCCAGCTGCTGCCTGGTTGGGTGAGCTGCTATGGTAACACACAAGTACAAAGAGTAACATGGGATTCATTAGAAAATAGACACAGATCCCATACAAACAAAAGCAGGATGATAAGGTCTGCTGTCCTCACCACACATAGTCAGAAAGGATCACAACTACTGTTTGTGTGTTTGTTGTCTGCACACATATGTTGTGCACTTAATCTGTTGGGTCAGATGCTTGTGTGATCAGACATAGCGGACTGCTGAGTAATATCTTTAATGTTTAGAGTGTTTCTTTCTTTTGACCCCACAGGAAACTGCTGTGAGAGGAGAGCGGAGGGGAAGTGACTGGATGACAAGAGAGTGAGTGTGTCCGGAGGAGCGGAAGCGGTGACTACATGTTAGGATTCCTTCTGATTAGTCTGACTGATGCTTTGACCTCACAGCTGGATGACTTGGAGGGATCTGATCTGAGACTCTGGAAGCTAGAATCAGGGTCTTGTACTCCTGTGTTAAAACAGTCAAGTCTCTCTGTCTGTCCAGGCTCATATTTGTATAAGAGAATGTTGCGTTTGAAGTATTTATGCCTAAAATCTGACCTTTTCAATCTAAGTAAACGTTTGTGGCAAATGTGAAAAAACTCCTTTTAAAGTTATGGCCAAAACTTTCTGTGCTCACAGTGAGCCTAATCTTTCAGCACAATATTTTCATCAGTTCAACCTTCAGTCCAACTAAACTGTTTGTACCAAATTTGATCATTGTGTCAAAACATTCTTAAAATATTGTGCCGACAAGATTGAAACGAACAGATGAATGATGCTAAAATAAAAAAAGAAATCAGACAAAAGACATTATCTTGAGAACATTCATCAATAATTTATTTTCTTACTCTCAAGAACCACCATCTTGAAAATTCATCATCAATTTCCAACAACACAGTTTTGAAAAATGTAAAGTTACTATACAAATTCTTAATAGAAAAAAGAATAAATTAACTGTGGAATTTAGTTTTTTTTAGGTCAATTCCACCTTTTTTTTTCTACAACACCTTTTTAATGTATTGTTACAGTTGAACAGAACTGATAAAATCGAGTTACATGCTCTATTGTCTGGTAGAGGAAGTGTTCTACTATTAAACTGTCTGTTAAAATAAGCTCCGTTTGCACATCTGGTATTGAATCTATTGATAACAATGATGTCTAGATCCTACGTGACAAAGCAGTAACTGGTCATTTTGTAGCACCTGAAAGGGTTGTTACAATGTCAGAACTCAAAAGAAGAACAATACTGGTTTATATAAAATGGAACATTGTTAAAACAATGGATGTGAATGTTAAAAACCCCACAAAACCTAACAGTGCCCCTCCGTACATACAGGTAAAGACTGATAAAATAGTTCATTTCTCTTGGAGTATTACAAAAACTTCATACGTTTGTGATGGAGCACAGAAAACATGTTGGAACTACGGAGGGGAGAGGGAGGTCACACTTCTTCTTCACAACAGGCTCAGAGGTCAGAGATTACAACAAGGTATTCTTCAAGGGGTGGGGCAACACTATGGAGCAAAAACGTGCTAAACATTAGCATGTAGACGCTGTTATTGGGGAATCTTCATTTGTCAGTGAATCTGCAGGGCATGCATGAGTGTGAGTGCTAAATTCTGATTAGCTGGTAACCACAGAGTGCTGGTTCCAGGTTTGGGTAAAGACTTTTCGAAGAAATTCAAAGTATGGCTGTAGAACTCCTGGAGAAGCAACCATGCAGGGAGCGGGCGAACCCTTCTGACTTAAACAAGTGGCAACTTACAACAGCTGACAGGCAGTTAGTGTGTAAAAGGAAACACATCACGATAAAGGACCACGGTACACCTTTTATGGGGCCTAAATGGTGCTGTGGGGATTATCTGTCATAATTTTAGTGACATCTGATTTACTCAGATTTGTGCAAATACAAAACAAAAGCGAGCATTGTTAAGGGAAGATGAAGTGAGACAGGTTCAGCTAGAGTGCCTTCATAGAAAACCAGGTGTGCTTTTCTAACCCTGTTCTGAATATCTGTAGAGTGGGGATGTGAGGGATGTGAATACTCTCTGTATGAGAGGGTTACAGACTGTGTATTCTTTTTTGCCCTGACAGCATGGGGGGGGTGTTACGTCCTCACTAAACCTGAAATCCATACATACATTGTGGCTGTACTTTGATATGAGGACGTGCTCACTTGCAGGTCCAGCCCTCAAAGACACTGTTCATGTTGTGCTTTCAGGACAAAATATGACTGATGACACCTGATGTCTTCTGGCTTCTCTGCCAGTGCTGAATGCCATCAGACTGTGGGGATGTGTAGTTTCAGATAGTTTCAGCACTAAAATACAGTACACATATGCATAGGGTGATTGATAAGTTTATGGCCTAAGGCAGAAGGAGATTCAGCTCTTATTGTGAGCATGTTGCAGTGTAACTTCTGTAGTAGTCTCAGCACTGTCTTCAGGTTTCTTCCTGTTAAAAGTTTCACTTGCCACTAGATCCAGGCTCTAGGTTTTTCTAAGACTGTAAAAGACCACTTCCTTTGTAAATACCCTACAGTAATAAAGCTGATGTGAATATGGATTTGAACTCCTCCAACACCTCCCTACTCTCTGGATTTGTCACCCATAGGCTCTTACCTTTTCTCTAAGATAAAGGAGCTCTCCAGTCACCATTTTTCAGTCTCTTTCTTCAGGCACAAACAAAAACCAATCTCCCAAATGACTGAGCTAAGTGTATAAATGTAGCAGATAGCTATAATAAATGTGCTGCATTAGGTTTTCTAAAATTGACTCCTTCTACCCCAGGCCAAAACCATATCAATCATTCCATTAAGCACCAGCATGTTTAGAACGTATACAGTATGTTTGATCAGGTTTCTTCTGTCATAGACAGAACTGTTATAATAAACAGTGCTATAAAGGGACTGACATACTCAAGAGCTGAGAACAGAGGGGGGGGGGGTTACATGAGTAAAGCCAACAGATGTCAACATGTCAACAGCCAACTTTTACTTTCAGAGGTCAAAATGTAAAAAACATGAAAAGCTGAAGACAGAAGATTTTGTTTCAACATCCAAACTGCAGCCCACACTCTGGCTCAGGTAGTGATCACAATCCACCGAGTGGCCAAACAAACATGAAAAAAGCATAGATTGATGCCAATAACCACAACTCCAAATTCTCCCTATGATGCACTAATGATCACAGTATCACCAGAGAACATGGATAAATGCCTGCTTCAAATCACTCAAACCACTTCATAGACAAGTGTTGTTATTGCTATAGTCCAAGAGAGCGTCCCCAAACCTTTGCCATATCATCTCTCATACTGACTCAGACCAGCAGCTGTCTTTGGTTGTGGATTACACTGGGAGCTAATCTAGTTTTTGTGAAAAGTATCATCTTCTCTTTTTATAAATATGCAGAGAGGGAAACGAGACAAACATTAGTGGGACTGATGAACCGCAACACACTTGGGCCTAGAATGTGTTTTAAACTAGTGGCTCAAATCCAGCAGGTATCCTCTGATCAGGTGGCAGTACAGTAAAGTTGGGGACCAAAGATAAGCTATGAAACAGATCTAGGAATGGCATATGTTGGTTTTGTTGAGTCTTGTGTAAATCAATATTCTTCTGTGCTCTCTCTTCCCATCACTTGTTTTCCGTTGCCCCGGTTGCTTGTGTGCTGCAGAAAGTGAATAAAAGAAAGGGCTCTGTGGTGCTGCAGGGTGACAGTTCAACAGCTGAGGTGGCACTTCTCAGTCTGTCCTGTGAAATCAGCCCTTATCAGAGCCCAGCAAGCGTGTCCCTGTCCAGCTGAGCTGTGATACACAGAGCTTAATAAAGAGGTGGTGAGATTGAAGGAGGAGGGAGGCTCATGTCCAGTCCGCCAGTCCAGCCAGGGCAAAGTTTTTGTAGGGCTTTAAGGATGAGGTTGTTGGTTGTTGATGGGTAGTAGTGAGGGACAGCGGAGAGGCAGTAGGAGAGGGCAATGGGACTTTGCTAGGCCCTACAGGAAGGTCTCAGACCAGTGTTCCAGGTTTGGCCTTGTCTTGTCCATACCACTGCACATCTGCCAGCTCTGAACACAGCGGGCTGCTGAGAAAACAGCTGTCACCAAAAGACCTGCAGAGCAACGTGGACCACGAGTTTCATTAAAGACATGACAAATGTGTGTCTGTTTCATTACAGTTCTTGGTGAAGCATAATTATTAGTAGATTCTGTACCACAGTGAAGCATCACAGCAGAGCACATGCAAAGATACAGCCAGAGAGAGACACACATACTGTACCTCCACCACCATAGAGACATGAACCCGCCCCATTGTCAGCCCCCCCACAGATGATAATATCAGTGCTTCACATGTTGCAGTATTTTTGTAGCCCTTTACTGAGAGATATCTGTACATAAAGATCTGATTGTGTGTAAATCTAGCCCTCACCATAATCATAAATACTTTCTGTCATGTTTACCCAACACTACACTATAGATTTTTGACCACAGACGGTACCTCTATGCATCAGAGCTGGGCTGAGGGGGAGACTGACAGACGTCCTCAGTAGGAGAGCTGTCTGCTGTGCCTCTAAACCAAGAGAAAGGACACACACACATAAGGGAAGCAGGGTTAGTATAGACAGAAAGACAGACAAGAGAGAAATGACAAATATTAAGTAATAAGAATGTGTTTTCATGAGGAAAAGACAGACAATGTGAGACATACCAGGAAACCAGGGAAAAGAGAAGAAAAAATGAACAATGAAAAATCAACCCCTTAGGATTAGTCTAACAATGTTAAGTGACACAGATAGGACAGTCAAAGCATGTGAGTGTGGATAAGTGACAAAGGCCAGTAAGAAGCTGAGCAACCAGAATGCAATCCTTAAAAAACATTTTTTTGTACCCTGTCCACCACTGCATTTGTGGTAGTGGGTCTCTTACCCGCTCTGCCAGTTGATGATGTGCTGTGGGCTACAGGGGGGTGTGGGCGTGGCTGCGTGCTCACTGGAGGGCGTCATACTCCTCTGGCTGTGAGGGGAGGCAGCTAAAGAGAAAAAAAGGACAGAAGCTACAATAAGGTGAGAGGCAAAGGAATTCTAACTATGTGGGTCACGTGAGGTTTATGTGACATGACCTTTGCCATTTGCTGCAGAGGTCATGTGACTGAATGCTGGAGATCAGGCCTCGTTGGCGCAGTTGGCAGCGCGTCAGTCTCATAATCTGAAGGTCGTGAGTTCGAGCCTCACACGGGGCACATGTTTTAAATCTCTGGCAATAGTAACACTTCCACAACATGGCTATTTTAATCTGATAGGTATATAGTTGGTCAACCTAACCCAACATGTCTCCAAGGATCATTTCTGCAAGGCGGTTCACCTGGAGTGTCTTCTGAACAATTTCCTCCACATTTAGTTTTCTTTATATTACTTAAAACAAACTGTAAAGGCAAGCAAAACATTCAAGCTGCAGTGGACCTCACTATGCTACTATGCTTCCCTTTAGAGTCATTGGTTGTTTTATCTTTGTGAAACAACAAATTGGTCTGTTCTTGACAAAACACATCACAAAATTGACACAGACGTAAAAAAACGCTGAGAATGTACACCATTTTTGATAGACGCCAAGCCTTGTTGGCGCAGTAGGCAGCGCGTCAGTCTCATAATCTGAAGGTCGTGAGTTCGAGCCTCACACAGGGCATATGTTTTAATTCTCTAGCAATAGTAACACTTAAATATCATGTGAAGCTTATGTCCTACCTGGTGAGCCCTTGGCGAGTGTCCCTAGTCTACTTCCTCGACCATGTCCTAGAGTGCCTTGCTGTGACCCGGTCTCGGAGGACGTGGATCCTGAATGTGAATGACTCCTCTCCTTCAGGCTCCCTGAAGACCTCTGGTACCAGCACCGCAGCTCTTCAGAGACTGCTGCCCTCCCCCCTCCACCACCCTCTCGCCCCAGTGACGGAGTTCGTACGATCTGTGAGCGTGACGGCGTGAGTCGGCCACTTCCCTCACCTCCCTCTTCTCCCCCCCAGGCCTCCTTGTACAGTCCCCCGGCCGTGTAGGAGCTTGAAGTCTTGAACTGAGCCTTCACACTGTAGTGGCCCTCCTGATCACTTTCCAGGCTGCGCACCACCACGGGGTTGGTGCTGCCCTCCACGTATAGAGGGTACTCCTTGATGCGGTACTGGGAGGAGGGTTGGCTCTGACTGTGGAGGTAGACACCATGGTGTCCCCCTCCCACCCCACCTCCACCTGTTCCTCCACTAGAGCCGTTTTTAGCTGCCAGGTTAGGCATAGAGCCAGAGTTAGAGGAACCCAATTGACCTGCAGATCTGAGGAGAAAACAAACTGTCAGTCACACAGAAATGTCTGATTACTTATTAGTTTTGTATTTTCCAGTCCTTACCTGTGCCTCTGCCTTTGCCTCTGCCTAGCTTTGGAGGGTGAGTCCTCTCCCAGAGTAGAGTAGTTAGGGTTGCTGCCAGGAGGTCCACCGGAGGGGTAGTAATGTTCTGAGCTGCTTTGGCTGGTGCAGGATGAACAGTCATCTAGTGGGTCAGAGCCATTGGAGCTGCGTCCTGGGCCGAGGAAAAACTCAGGGCTGCCCAGCGTGTGCGGGTGCGCGTCAGGGTCGGACGCCAGCAGTTTGCCCTGGGACTCAAGGCTGGAGCTGCGGTTCCTAAAGTGCTGAGAGAGACTGTGCAGACGTGTGGGACTAATGTCCACTGACCTGTGACATGAAGGATTACAAAAATGTTCAAAGAAATTAGTGAGCTTGTACTCGACAGACTGATATTTTTCACAAGAAAATATGTTTCGTTTTTTTATAACTGCATTTGTAAAATGAAAAAGTAACATGAGAAGCAGAATAAAAGAGGACACGACTGACTGACCTGGTGGAATGTACATAGTGTGGGGTCCTGGTCCTCAGGTCTGGGGTTGATGGCATGCTGGACTGAGAGTTCCAGTGAGGGAGACTCCTGATGGGGCTGCTCTGCAGGGAGTTGCTACCTCCTGCATCGGTACTGCCAGAGCTTGGGAAACGTCTGTGACTTGACAAAAATACAATTACAATACATTATTCATCATCTGTTTTTTACAGCTGGTTGCAGCTCACTGGACTGCACAATTTAGAGAACTAATTGCCCTGGGTAGAGGTTACCGTGATATTAATTCTGAGCAGTCTAAGGCTGGTACATAAACACGCTATAGATAGCTCAGATAAGCTCTCACATACCTGGAATGAGAGGAGCGTTTCTTGACTTTTTCGTAGGGCTCATCTAGTGATGATTCGCTCCACATTTTCGGTTTGATGGGGGATTTATCATAGTCAGAGCGTGTGTAGTGCAGGTGTCGCAGGCCATCCAGGGACTGGGGTGGCGGGGGGCGACTGTGAGATGGTGGCCGTGGAGGGAGGCCCTTGTGAGGAGATGCTACCGGAGAGAAGGTGGGGGTACCTGTAACTTGAGGATCATCTGAAAAAAAGCAATAATTCAAAAAACCTTGAGGGATTATAAGTGGATAACAATGAATTAAATGTTATCCACTTGCTGCAACCCTCCTCGCAGTACCACATGAAGGAGTACCCTCTATACGTGAAGGGCAGCAAACTTTGAGGGATTATCCTTATAACAATTCTTATCCACTTATAATCCTTTGTAATGGTATATAATGATTGTATTAATACAATCGTTGTCAGGAGCCATTAAAGCACAGCTATGAGAGGGTGTTGTGGAATCTTTGGGATAGAAACTCACCATCATCCAAGACCAGTGCATCAGACAGTGAGCTGTCCTCAGAACAAATATTGGCTTCTACAGAACAGAGAAATAAAGAAATAATGTTAAAGATTATACTGATACAAAATCCATGTTTATAAACCTTTTCTGTATCAAAAACAGAAACAACGACACTCGCACAGTACCTGAGAAGAATACAGATGTCTGTGTTTGCAGCAATCTAGAGATAAAAAACAATTTCCTGATAGTGTATCGCAGTACACTGTTACCTTCTATGATAAGTGACGCTCTCTGCGTAGGCTTCTTGCCAGAGCGGACACGGTACTCATTAATGGAGTTCTCAATTTCCTGGAGCTTCTTCAGTGCGTTCAGATAAGAAGTCTTCCTCTGTTTCTTCAGCTTCTTACTGCTCACATGAGGATCACTGGCAAGACGCCTGGCTGCCTCTGTAATCTGGGACTGAATGGCGAACTCCCGCTCCAAACGTTCAAGCTCCTCTTCCTGGCACATACACAAACATGAGTGCAAACTTTGAGTAACACAAGCACACAAACGTACTGGATCTGTTCACAGATTTAGCAACAGAAATCTATGAGCAATCCAAAAACAACAATTCCTGATTTGTACACGTATTATAACGCACACACATGGACTTGCCAGATAAAACACACTACGGAAATCATTTATCTGTGCTGCAGCCGCGCACTCTCTCACCACTGGATATTCTCTATTGAGACACTCTGTCCCCCAATAATAACACCTCTCCATCAATCCATCCTCCCCTTCTCTACAGTTCTCCTGGGAACTGTGGAGCAGAGACTATTAGGAAGACCAACTAAAACAGCAAATATATTACACGTATGGCACTGGCTGTATTAACTCTACAGCAAAATGTACAGTATGTCAACATGGTGATATATGGTGGTGTTAAACAGTGCAGCACAAACCTGTGAATGTAATTATAAACCCATGCTAGTCCTGTGACACACACTAGCATGTAATTGACTCATCCACATCTGAGAGCACACACATGATTTCACTTGCCTTCAGAGAGACAAAACAGTGATTTCACTTGGGTTGGACTACCTCAGTTCTTAGGAATCCCTCTCACTAACTGTGGCTTCACACCGCTGCCACACTGGCTTCTGTTTCCCATCGTGTGTGTATATAAGGAATTTAAGGTGCTCGGTGTAACACCTTTCTGCTTACGAGGCAGTTTTGTGATATTGTGTCCCTGGATTCTTTTCAAAGCATACAACCTCAACAACACACACACACACACAGCCTGCATACATGTGGTCGCACACACAATCCTACTATCACCACTTCCTAAAGCAAGAATGCTGCCAGGCTATATTTAGAATTTCTGCTCCTTTGGAAAACCTAACCGTGGCATAAAAACATGGCAAAGAATACAAAGAAGGAGTACAAGTAACTATTTTTACAAGGTCCAAGACGCCTGAGATTCTGTGTTCTCAGGTTTCTTTGTTTGTAAAAATGAATTCCAAAAGGGATCTGACACGTGGATCAGCACCTCTTTCCACTGAAAAGTATTAAAAAGACAGTTCACTCCAAAATCATATTAATTCTATTTTTCTTGTGGCCTGGAGTACACCTTTTTATCCATTTGGATGGTGTGAGATTCCTGCCTCCTCCACCATGTAATCAAATTACATGACACTAGTATTGCTTACAGTGCCAAAACTACAATTAAAAACCTTAAAATAGGCAAAACTGTCTTTCCAGAAATCATGACCTATTTACACAAGAATGTCTACAGAACGTGTGAGCAACTAGAAGAAAGCTTGCTTCAGGCAGTGAGGGCAGGTAAACATTAATGAACTCCTTTTACTTAAGCTGTAATATTCATCATGCAACTCACATCCAAAGAATCTGAGTGGATGCAAAGGCCAGAAGAGATCATTTAAAAGTGTGCATTTGTGCAACACCACTAGATAGCCTTGTACTTATTGATTGTCTGGAACAGGTGATTGGAGAGCATGACAAGATGCTAGAACTGGAAGCTGATATCTCACCTCTCCTTTAGGTAGAATTTTCTGCTCATCCAGTTTGAAGGCGGTACCAATCTTCCGTCTCACTGTGGGTGGCTCCTCTCCTGGATCCAGAGGATATTCCTTTGGAAGTTTTCCTGTCAGTTCCTGGAAAATACGAAGAGGAGAGGCCAGGGAAATAAATTAGAAAATAAAATTAGTTTTTAAAGTATTTGCCAGTTCTGTCAGTGTTTTCTCATACCGCCTCTCTTATGCAGATACTCTTGAGTTCCTCTAGTCTCTGTCTTAATGTTTCCTCCAGAGCTTCCTGCCGGGCCCTCAGTGCTGCCAGCATGTCCTTCTTAGCGGTCTGGGAGCTGTCCGATTCCTGAGAGCCTGAGAGGTATAGACAACACATAGCGTAAGGGCAGGAGTCACGAGTACAGGCGGATTGTGGAAGGGAGGGAGAAAGCGTGCGTGCACCTGCTAGTCTTGCCGGATGTTTACAGGGAAGTGAATGGAACATTTCGATAAGGAAACTCAGTTTTGGTTGCATGTTTGTGTCAGTGTGTGAGTGTTTAGAGGAAAAGGCAGTTTAGGACAAAGTCTGTGACGCACATATCTAAGGCACGGAGACGGTGCCAGCCTTGTTTGAAATGACAAAGAATGCACCCTCAATACAAACACCCCTTGCTCTCTCTGTGCCCTCTACATGACTCACTGTGCAGTCAATCACACAAAACAACACAACACTTACCGCTGCTAATGCTGTTTGTGACACAAACACAAAAATCTCTTTAGGTGATAGTTTCTATTGTTTTGTAGAAACTCAAAGCTTGGCAGTGGCCAACAAACTATCCTAATATACATTCAGTGTAGTGTGCAAACTGGTGTCATATTTCTGCAACATAATTTCCAGCCATGCAGAATTTCAAACTGATGAGAGAAACTGGGTAGCCACACATAGAATGTTGACATGTAACAGTTCCAGTGAAATGTTTATTTTGCAGAGCTGGCCTAGCAGGGGATCATGAAATCACAAGACACAGACAGATAAGATTAGAGACACACTGTTTAAGCACAGATGGCGATTTAACTAGAGAACAACAGGTAGGAGAGTATAGGAAGATAAGAGATAGCCGAAGAGAAAAAAAACAGGAGGAAGAAATCCTACTGAGATAAGCAATGGTGAGACAAAATGAGAAGTGTGAAGGACTTTAAAGAAGGAGAACAGTGTCTTCTTTCCTGACAACAACAACCGATTCAGTAAGGTGTGAAATACCTAAATAGCTGGCACTGTAGTCATAGTTTAGACACAAGTGCTTGCTTCTAAATCATGAATGACACCAGTTTCGTTAAAAGCTTTGTATTTTAGAACCGCGTTACAGGACTTGCGTTTCTCATCAGTGTAACTGCTGCACTCCTTTTACTAGTACAGAACACACTGGTGATGGCAGTCTGGGTTTAAAAGGTCATTTTCCTCTCAACTTTAATTTTGGTCCTTGCACAAATCTTTCTGTCACAGTCAACACAGATAAGCATTGTTTTTAAAGGCCAGTGCAAAGTTGCACACTCGCCCACTGCTTCTTTCATTCCCACATCCACTAAATTTAGAGGAGGCAGGGGCCTCTGGTAGATGAGTCTGTGTGACAGTGGGAGTGGTGTTCTATACATACTGAAAGACACAGGGCGGTGTGGGTGTACAGTATGTGTGTGAGGATATTTAGCAGAGAAACAGTGGTCTCCTTCCAGTTGCAGCTGCTTCTGTCCCTCAAGCTGGCAACAAGATGATTCATCACAACACAGACGAATACACACACTCAAATCAATCACTCTCCCTCTTTCTTTGTCAGTCTTTCCCATCATCTCTCAAACACACTCATACTGACCTGAGGAGAGCAAGCTGCCACTGCTGCCACTGATAATCTTGCCCTTGCTGCCCATGTTGGCCAGTTTGGAGGTCTTCAAAGTCCCTGTTTCCGTAAGGTCTATAGCAATCTCACTCAAACTCCGCGCTGCATGGATCTTCGACTGTGTACACAAGAATGAACAGGGTTTTTAGCTGCTTAATTAGCACTCCTGCTGACCGTGCATGTAGAGTTTAAAAAATCTTTCTAATTATGTCTGCGATCTGTCATATAGTGTGACTTAAAACCCTGTAGGGCAAACTGACCTTGCTTTGCTTACGGTCCAGGTAGAACTGGTGTTGGCTGATGGCCATGGCCCAGATGGACTTGATGAGGGCAGGACAGGCGTACCAGGTATGCACAGCAATGCCACTGTGACCAAACGTCCTTCGCGTTACCGACGCCCTACAGTAAGAGCGGACACAAGGCCTCCTTATATACACTGAATACAAAAGATGGCAACAGATTTACAACTGTGAAAAACACACCAAGGACTAGTGCAGCCACTTAAGAGGGAGGAATGATATAAGAAACCTGAGTGCCGATAGAGAAGCCACACACGATGTTCCCTGTAGTTTATTCGTCCTTATTTAAACACACATCTGTAGCTGAGCGACCGACCATCTTTTGCTAATGACAGCTTCCTTTACAAAAACACCACTGCTCTCTGTTTCACCCTGTCTGCCTCTTTTTCTCCCATTCCCTCCCTGTTTTGGCCTGTAGAATAACACTTCACATATATAGACATGTTAAATAAACACATGAGAGGTCACTTCCTCTGCAAAACAGCATTACACAGCCATCTGTCTTTCTGTGGTCAACTATCAGGGGTTTGCCCTACGTGTATTGTGTGTGATACGTTTGTGAATGCATGTAACACTTAGATTATTGGCCACAATCAGTGTCATTTTTTATTAGGACATCCCTAACATCTTGCTATAGTGCCAAAACAAACTGCAACCATTACTGAATTCCGTTTCTAATCTTTGTTCCTGCAATTTACAGCATGCAGTTTAAATCATAAAATATGCCACAGTGGTGTTTGACAGTGCCCCCCCCCACAAAATCTATGACTATCACTTCTAAATACTAACTAGAGACCAGATATCAATAGCAAGAACAAAGAAATTAGGACTGTGAATGAGACAACACTGATCCATTCAGCAATTATTTTGAGAAATGAATGTCTTAAGTTTTAAAACTAAACTAAAGCAAATGTTAAACTGACATCAGATTCCATTTGTGATATAAATTTACCTCCTGGGGTCATGAACTTCCACTGAAAACTTCTTCTCTCTGAAGTAGAGGTTCT
Organism: Parambassis ranga; assembly: GCF_900634625.1. NCBI lineage: Eukaryota > Metazoa > Chordata > Actinopteri > Ambassidae > Parambassis > Parambassis ranga. Next base: position 16,498,861 of record NC_041039.1, on the reverse strand, counting down.
CCAACTGACGCCATTGGAACACCTGAGTTTTAGGAGAAACAGATACTGTTTAGGACTGTTCCCAGAACAAAAAAAAACATGGTTCACATTATTTCCCCACTGCCTTCAGCCAGATCCTTTCACTGGATGGTCCAATTTGTTTAAAAAATTGCAATAGTTAAAGGATGAGCTGTGGGAGGAGCAGAGGGTAAAAATAAGCTGATGAAAAGGAGGAGACAGGAACACAGGAGGAGTTGGGGGGGGGGGAAGAGGACCTCGTCTGGAGCTCTCTGATCAGGTCCAGACCACTTGTCCACAGAAGATCCCACCACTGGATGACCTCACTTTGAAGAAAAAAATGGGAAAAAGCTTCCTTTCCTCTGCTCGACTGTTTTTCTCTTTTTTTCCGTCCACTTTATGAACCATTAGATCCTCTATAAAACCAGCTGGGTGAGAAAGTTTCCCTCAGAAAGTACTCCACAGCATGTGTGTATCTTAAATTCTCCAAGGCGCAAGGGAACAGAAAGTTTTGAGTTGGTGGGTGTTCACCATCTGTAGGCATGTGCATGTGTTGGTCCAGAGAAAGTGTGTAAAGTTGAGTTTCCTCCTCTCCTGGAGCTTTGCTGGGAGGGTTTAGAGGGGAGGGGGCGTTTATGCCTTCCCTCATCCTGACCCCTCCTCCCTCCCTCAGGGACTGTGTGTTCTACTCTGGGCTGCGGTTGGGAGGTGTGTGTGTGTGTGTGTGTGTCGTACAGAGTGGTGAAGGGGGGGCTTTCTGTGGTCCTGCCGATTGAAGTGCTTTTGCTTTGTTTAGTCAGGGTGCGCACACACACACACACACGTTCACAAGGTCTGTTTCTGGTTAGTGAAGGAGTGGAGTGTGTGCTATTTCAGAACACAAGATGGCCTGCATCTATCAGCTGTAACAGACATGCAGACACACACATACGAACCTCAACAGCAGTAACAAGGAGGAGAAAAAAAAGTATAGGCAAACAGTGGAGGAAAAAAGAAGAAATGGAGTGAAGGGAGGAAGAGGTCATAGCCCTGGAATTTTAACAGCCTAGGAAAACAATGGACAGAAGGATGAGAAGGAGCTTTATGAAAAACAGTATGTACACATAGTATAGTTTAAGTATTTATGCATTAGACAGTATGTACGTGTATGTGATTACACAAGCACAAGGAGTCAAAATCAGTGGCCTTATCTCTAACTCTCACTGTACCGTATATTTTCAACAGAGTGTGAAAAGCTAATGTAGCATGGTGCTAAATATAGCAGGGAGGGTAGATGCTGTGTTGAATGACTGTGTATGTGTGTTGGCTACATATGGGCCAGAGCTAAGAGATAAGATGGCAGTTTGTAACAATCTTGAGGCACGAGACCACTAAACCAACCCTCACTGTCAGCCTATGAGATTTGGCAAGTCAACTTTGATTGTTTCAAAGATTTGTTTCAGGATAAGGTGTACATGTAAGACTGCCAACATTATCTGTATATATCTGCTATTAGCAGTCACATTCTTTAAAAAGAGTCATCTGAAGTTTAAAATTAGTCATTTTTTGTTGTAATTCTGTACTATTTCAAACAACATTCTTCTTACATAAGCCTATTGTATTTGAAACTTTGAAGTCAAAAGCGTGAATATCTGATAAAAACATGCTGACAGCTTCTTTCTCAGGAACTCAATCAAAGCCAGTGGGGGCTTCTGTTGTTAGGGCGGTAGTTGTGTGTGTATGTGTGCATACACAATAAATCATCCTCCACCTGACTGTAGAATAAGTGCACATAATGGCGCACACACACACACAAGCAAAGGAAGTGACTGGTCATAAATCGACGACAAAGAGGGGGCACAGACCCACGTCTATCTCATAATAACATCCATGTACTACACACACACATCCATGGATGAAAAGGTCAGATCTGATAGTGTTTAAATGTCTTACTTTGGTGCAGTGGACTCCCTGTGGATTACTTGAAGAATAGAGCGTTTAAATAGCTCAGGTCAGTATAGTGAGGCCAGGTATTATTCCTTTCTAGAATGAGACCTAAGGGTCCAAAAGACTATTGTTTCACCCATGGGTGGGGTTCTAGCGTGCAATACTATATCCACCAGTTGTTATGGAGATGCACATACCCACTTGAAGCACTTCCTGTTGCTTATGTTTTGGGTTGTTTTAGAGGCTCTTTTTGGCTTTGACAGTGTTCAGCAGCAGAAAAACATCTATCTATTAGCATGCAGTGAGATGTGACTAAGGTGATGTTAATGTCTGGTGTGTTATGATTACAGCGCTAACAGGTAAATAAGTCAGTCAGTAAGGAAGTCAGTCAGCATATAAACTCCATAATCTGTGCCTAAACGAGTCAGAAGACACTAATGAGGCATTAGAACAGTGTGTGGTTCTGCTGTAAACCCCTGCCTGTGTACACTGGATGCATGTGGTAAACCAGGAAGGAGTCATTGTAATATAAATGTAGAGGGTGTGGTAGATGGTCTGCATTTAGAAACAACGGGATCCCCCTAATAAAAAAAAAAAACACTAATTAAACACATCTGGCTCCAGTACACACATCTATTACACAACATATAAAATTACTTAAGTCTCTCATTAATGAATAAAAAATATTTTACTGTGACCAAAGATAACTGGCCCAAAATGTCTCATAATTAGTGCCTCCATCTCCCTGAGTTAGAGAACTAAAAACCTACACAGTGAAAAGCTAGTGATTAAACTCTGAGTCACTGGTAAATACACTGACTGACTAATTATCAGATCTGTGCTTCCCTCAGATACAAAAGTGATGACACTTATTACTAACATAACATCTACACATTGTCTACTGACCGCCTTCTTTTCCAGTCCTCAGCTGTGGAAAAAAAATGCACCACCCACCCACTCTTTTCTCTGTGGAAAAAACAAACCTTTGCTGTGTTTACTGGGGCTTAGTTGGACTTGTGATTCTACATTAAGAAGACACAAAGTCCTTAGATCTCGTTAAACTTCCTAAAGACTCCAATCACATGTACACCATGAGGTGGCCCGTTCTTTACTAATTTCAAATGTAAGTGCTACAGTGAGAGAGATAGAAAGCAAGAAGGAGAGAGGGGACAAAGGAGAGAATTGGGATTGGGGGTGGGTGGGGTTGGGCGGTACTGAAGCTTACCAGACCAATGACTCACACTGACTGTTGCTATAGCAGCTGAACGCTTGATAAGTCAATTGCATGGGAAGGCTATTAACTCCTTCTTCACTACTAACACACCACTAACTTTTATGTGGAAGCTTGCATCTTTCATGCTGACATCCAAAATGTATATGAGGCAGAGAGTGTGACCCTTGCACAGGTTTTTTTTAGCATGTTCTGGAGAAGTGTCTGTAAGTCTAATGTAAGATAAGCACAATGCATGTTTCCTATCACCATGGTGATTTAAGAGTACTTAAAAGACACAGGAATCAGGCTTAGTGATGAGACTTTTTTTTTAGACTGGAATGCAATAATCAAGACTCACACACACACAGAGTGCAACTTTACTGGCAAACAGGAAAGCATTTGGCAGACAGGAAGTATTCATCAGGATGGTGAGTTCACAGTTTAGTCCTGTTCCTGTGTGTGTGCTTGTGTTTATGAGCAACAGTATCAGTGTGCATATTAGTGTGTCTTGGTGGCCTTTCCACATACAGGGATGATTCTAACACCATTAACACCCTGTGAGACAAGGCTGAATGCCAGAGATCGAGGCCCTAAACAAGATAGGGAGTCAGAGGTGAGAGTAAGTACAGCTTTCACAGATAACCCACTGGGTGAACTGACCAAGAGGAGGACGCTTCCACAGAAATAAATGGCAGACAGGATGTAAAACATTCCAAGACTGAATGTCTCCAGACTCTAGCAATTGTACCACAGTGTTAGTACTCTTTGCAAACACAATATCCTGACTCATTGGGTGGAAAAGTGGACAATAGGGAGCATGAAGAAAGACACAAAGATAAAAAAAAATCCATCTCAAGCAGCATTGTATTTATATTAACTATTCACTCTTCATGGGGTAGAAGAAAAACAAAGAGCTCTATAAATATCAATGTTATGCAATTCTAAACTATATAAAGTAATCTTTCAAAGCCCTGAGTCTGAAGTCTGTGAAGAGGACAGGTTAGAGATCCTCACCTTCCTGGGTTTGACTTTGTCCTGGTGGTCATACTGAAAGATGCCTTTATAGCTCAGACCCAACCACCACGGGATCCCCTGTTTGTCCTACAATACACAACAAAAATGCCTCAGAGAAGAAGTGTAAGAAAAAGAGAAGTAGAGATGCAAACAAATGCACAATTGGAACAGCACATATTTAAGCTGTATGTGGTGCATGTGTGAGAAAAAAAGGAGAGGCTGAGTAGTAAAACTGTACCTTTACGGCATAGTAATGCACTCCATATGTAGGCAGAGACTCAACAATGCTCATATAACTGTGAGGAGCAAGAAAAAAAGACATGTAAGACAGTCACAGAGAAGACAGCCTGAGCAAATCTAATAGACGATATACAGATTTTTATTTGCTTAAAATGTTTAAAACCATGCATCATTTTGACTTTATGTTGGTCTATCACATAAAATCTCAATGAAATACCTTTAAGTTTGTGGTTGTAAGGTGACATAATGTGAAAAAGCTTAAGAGGTATGAATACTTTTTCAAGGCACTGTATGCACACTTACTTTACAATAGCCTGTCCTCTTGATTGCCCATTGAGCTTTTTGTAATGCTCTATGACCCGGTCTTCACTGTAGGGGAGGGTGACAAAGACAATATTATTAAGGACGAGATTAACAACAGGTTGTTATACTGTACAATTTTCTGCCGGTTCTCTGGAGAGCTAACTCACCAGTAGGCCAGAGATGGATGCTCCTTTAGGGCCTGGGTGGGCAGAGCAGGGAGCTTTTTCAGGTCAGATCTTGTTGCATCATCACTAGAAAAGAAAAACCACAGGAAATGGTCAACACGACTCCTGCAAAAACAATCCTTCTCTGTCATAGGCATAGAAGATTCGCCAAAAAAAAGGACAGATTTCCACATTTCTGTAGAAAGAAACACACTGAAGTAGTGTATGTGAAAGGTCTTAGTTCAAACTTTACAGAACAGTTAGAATTAACTTTTGAAAAATGCGGGAGGAAGGAACTACTTAGTCAAGCGAAAGGAATGAATACTGAATGATAAATGCAGTATTTCAGAGACTGGGTGCGGTCTATCTGTGAACAGCTGCAGAGACAGTTGAGACTAACAGTTGGTCAAAAGAAAGAAAAAAGCAACAGAACACAAAAGATAAATACAGACAGATAAAAGCAGATAAAACATGTGGATGAAGCAGGAAAAGATTAAGATAAAGACGGACTAAATGATACAGGGAACAATGTAAAACCTAAAGGGAATTGGCCCCAGTTTCAGTTTTCAGACCTCCAGTGGCAGGAGGTCTTTATACCCCACTCTAATCCCCAGCCTCTTTCTCGCCTCCACCAAGGCCCCAGAAGTTTGGGGAAAGCCCTGGGAACATAACAACCGATGAGCTAAAGCTTTGGAAGAGATCCCATCCGCCCTGTCCGTCTGTCGGTCGATGTGTGGATGTAACTGTGTCTGTGTGTATGTTGTTATGTTGGTTAATTTCCATTCTTACTTATTTTATTTTTTTTAAATTACAGCTACAAAGTCATCAGATTCTTATCTAGTATCAGATTTTTACAGGAGCAGCAATGACAGAAATGATGTGGTACATTTGATATGGGTAGGGGGAGAAATGTACAGCTGGGAAGAACCATGCAGAGGGCAACATCTATGGTGGTTTAAGGGGAGGGAAGTATGCGTGAGTGTGGGGGCAGAAGGGGTAATGGAGAGGGGGAGGAAGGTGAAAGGAATGTCTCCAGAGTGTGTTGCATTCCAGCCCACTGCAGGATGTTGTATTTATTTACTCCTTACATCGATGGAAATGAGGTCAAAGGTGATGGCTGCTGAAGGCTGTTACTCATGCTACAACAAAGAAATGGAAGGATGACTCTACTGTGCATTTAGACTGCACAGACATCGGAAATGACACGTAGTGCACAGCTAATATGGAACATATACTTAGACCATGACTTAGGAGCTCCATGACTACAGGATTTTTACTAATGAAAGATTAGAGATAATCCTGACATTTCTGAGTGATAATCTGGTCAGGTCTTTCACAATGAAAAAATCTGATTAAACTTCTGAGTAATGCTACCATTACACAAACCGACACACACAAAAATGATCATTTGAACCATTTCCCATCCGTCAGCAGAGACCTTGTTAGTGTCACTGCCTTCTCTCTCATTCATGAACAACTGACAGATATATTCAAAGAAATACTAGTGGGCTTACCTGGTGAAGTCACCTTTAGCCTCCTGTGGAACAGAAAGGAAAAAGCAGTGAGAAACAACAAGGCAGTTTACCTATGTGAGTGAGTTATTCCTGAGCAGTGACTAGTGTGTTTATGTACTGTTTGCAAAGCACAACAAAGCCTGCAGTGCTGGAATGAGAGAAACATTAAACCTCCATCTGGAGTGAAACTTCTGAAGACCTACAGAGCTGATACCTGATACTGTACATCTGCACCTGCACACAGAGGACACACACACATACACAACCACTCAAGTCCAACCTATGTGTAACATGACCTTGCAGAATCACTGCTAATGGTCTGACCTGCTCTGAGAAAGGGACAGGAAAGAGAATGGGCTGGGACTGAGAAGGATTTGAGTCTGAAAACAAGCATTTTACCAAGACAGATGATTTTTTTGGGGGATTTAAAGCCTCCTGACGTTACTGCAGATCAACACCAGATTGGTGACTAGATAATGTGAGTTTAATCCTTCACAATTATAGCAGTTGTAGATAACATGAGTTTAATCATCATCAATTAGGATCAAAGACTGGTGTTTTTATAACTGTTCTAGGGAAGAGCAGCAGCCCCTAGAATAACTTCCAAAGGGACATCCACACACACACGAACACACACAAACACAAAAAACACACACACTTTATCTTACTTGTAGAATGTAGGAAGCTAATTCGAAGACAATATCACTGTCCACTTCAATAAGCTCCTGCAAGGAGAGAAAAAAAGGACAGAAGCTGTGAATGAAACATTTCCGCGTGATGGGAGCATGTAAATAAATAAAAGACACTGTACTGACATTGGGGGAAAAAGTGGTCATGATTAAACTCATCATCCTTTCATCATTCAAGATAAGTTACTAGTTTCTTTCATGTCCTCACCGCTAACCCTCCATTTTTTCTTTTTCCCTTCTCCAATTTCATGACGTCTTCATGTGGAAGGAGAGATCACAGGCAAAGAGAAGGGGGTTGGGAGAGAGGGCTTTAAGGGTTGAGGGTGAGCATGGATGCACTGGTTAATGACTACTGAGTACATTTTTACAAATGAACAGATAGGGAAGAAGAGACATGAGGCAGAGAGGTAGAAGCGTGTATTTGGTTTCTGTTGGTGCTAACACACACCAACCATGTGTGTGTGTATGTGTGTAACATTATGGGAGAAAAGGACAAGGGTTAGTGAGCAGTGAGGAGTGGGTCATGTGTGCCAGGAATGTCCCTGTTACAATCCACTTCTTAATTGGTTGAACGATCAGACAGCAAGGATGTAACGCTAGACATAAAAAACACACCCTGGTCGTACCACCCAGGAGGCTACAAAACATCACGTGTGTTTTTCTGCAGAAAATGACTTATACAATCACTGACTGATTTAAAATGCATTTAAATCCTAATCTACAACATCTACTGTGCACATGTTCACTAGGAATACTATAAGATATTTCCTCTCCTCTCTCCTTCCATGGGGTCATCAAGGTCATGAGTAGATAGAGATCACAGATTTCACAGAAGACATTTAGTTGCTTAAGTCTCTAAACTTGACCTACACAACTTAAATCTTTCAACATACGTACACTTAAGTTCATTATACTGTTCAATAAAATTAGCTAAGGTGGAAAACCTGTTTACTATACTAAATATGCATTGAACAAAGCATTCACAAATGAAACACTTTAAAACAATTCATTGTATTTGGTTTGGATTAAACTCACAAAAGTTGTCAAGACAATTTCACATTTGTCTACAGTGATTTGACTAGGACATTTCTAGGATGTTTTGTTTCCTTTAAGAACACACACGCCCTCTTCTGGATATGATACATAACTGCTCGACATAGAGGCTAGGCAAACCATTTCCATTTGAGTGGCAGGTAGACTTGTAGTAAGTGTAGTAAACTGGTAATTACACATTTTAAAACTCCCAGCTGCCTAAATGTTACCCAGTCCACTGAAGAGGATATCCTCTAACAAACAAAACAGGGAGTCGCTAGACTCCCAATGTACAAAACATATAACTGTTCAAAAAATAATTATATGCACTTTTCTTTAAGTGAACAATTTAAAATATAAATCCACTGCTGTTGAAACAGCCAAAGTAGAAATGTGCTTCAGATGGTAGTAAATATGTCAATTTTTTTACTAGTTGCTAGGAATGTGGAGCAGCACATAGCATGATGGGTAACAGCTGATGCAAATGGTTCACATTTTCTGCTTCACCAATCAGTGTGCAGGATGGACATCCAAGATTAGAAGAGGGATAATGAAGTGGCATGCCTTTAACAACATAATTATTCACATAATTCTAATTTATACTTATTAAGGATAATTACCATCTCCTGGTAACATGTATTTAAGACCAGAGGGACATGTTGGTTTCAGATACAGAATCAGAAAGGATTCCTACCACTTCTAGATAAACAACTCCCTCCATTGTAAGCCATGTGTGCTGAAAATGCATCATGAGAACAAGTTAATGTATTTACCTTGTAGATGATAGACTTGGCATTGAGAAAGAACAACTCAATGGTGGCATTGTCCTTCAGGTATGATATGCTCTCTATGTAGAACCTGAAAACACAGAGGGAATTTCTTCAATATAATGTAATTGGTTGAACTTTACTCCTCTGAAAACAACATGTTTATGTATGATATTTGTTAAAATACACATAAATAAAACACTAGTTGCAGACAGACATGTCATGTTGTCTGTCACAACATCATCTGTCAGAAAGGTGCAGTGATAAAAGTGACCAGAGGGGGGCACACCATACCAAAGGCTGACCCTGTATATCAACACCTTTTACACTTCACCTTACATCCAATCTCCCTATCACCATGGCGGCTGGCAATGATCCATCATTAGTTTGTGAGTGTGTGCACATTCCACAATCTGAATCTGCAGGCACACAAACACACACATAGACTGAATGTGCACACGATGCACTTCACACATTGTCTGCCTCTGTGCATCATCAGCAGTCAGTGTGCAGTGATTGCACACACATACACACACATGCTGTCACATACGGGAGAGAGAAGCACAGTAACCCACTTCTGGCACAGTGCTGAGGAGGGAACTAACATAATAATGCAGTCTAAATTTAGCTCATGAATGCATGCAGAGCCAGAGGGAAGCGAGGATGGTGCACTAGGAAACTAGTCATAGCTCCTCTCTAGTGGAAACACACATCATAAAGATTCTATAGGATACAGATGCTCTCACATGCCCCATGAAATATTTTTGAGTGCAGTATTTCATCTGACATGCACAAATAACATGACATAAACATCTACATTAGGCATCATCAGTATGCAACTGCATTTAATGTGAGCACATGTTCCTATGAATACATGTGAATGAGTGAGTCAAATGGTGTATGTATGAGTCTGTATAGGTATTGAGTGGGGGGGGGATTGTAGGACGATCAATACTGGAGGGCTTAAATCACATTACCCATTGAGCTTCAAGAGAGAATGAGAGGGGCCTTGTCAATATTCAGTGTGAACATTTAATTAAACCCACCGTGTTGATGAGAAACACACACACACACTGCCAGCACAGCAGCAAGCAAGCAAAAAGCACCCACTGAATCAGCAGGAGGTGGGCAGTATCCTGGCATATATTGGGAACACACACATCACACAAACACCCCATGAGAATGCAAAAACATGATGTGCATGCACCCGCACAGAGGCAGGCGCACACACACACACACACACACACACACAGACACACATCTACACAACAAACCTTATATTGTGCTAATAGAAACAATATGTTCAGATAGATAATAGATTCAGGCCTGACATTTGGGCTGATTGTTTTTTTCCTCTATAGTCCAGAATCTGCATTTGTATTTGCGTGTCAAAAAAAACAATGATGGGGCGTTATTAAGGTGGTATGCAGGGTGTGACATTTGGAGAGATTGAGGTTAGAGATGTGACTGATGTGTGAGGAAGAATGGAGGGATGAAGCATCAAAATGGTGTTAAAGGTTCACAGTGTCGCAGCACTGCCACCACATCCTCAAACACCTATTAGTCTATGTAAACACACACACAGTGACCCCCACTCTGCTAAGCTCACCCCCACCAACAGGGACTCACACACACAAATGTACACACAGCTGTTTTATACGGTTAGGATTTCACACTGAACAGAACCTCACTAACATCCAATAAGATCTTTGGCTTTCACTGCTAAGTCAAATGACTGCAGTAGCTACAGATAGTTTTGGCTCCAGCTCCATTCAGCAGAGATTTAACATGACACCAGGGTAGACACACTTTCTGGTCACCTTCATCACTAAATTCCGTGTAAGGTGTCAAGTTTTAAAAAAGCAGGACCATCTGTTAATGCATGATTTTATCAACATGACCTGAGTATTTCGGCTGTGTTAAAGTGGCACTGTGTAAAGACTGTCCACTGAACAGCCTGAGCAGTACGGTCAGTGCTACTGTATGAATACAATTTGGCTGCACTGTTGCCTCACTGTGTCATGACTTGAGCCATGACATAAATGTCACCCTGGAAAAGGCCACTCAGTATCATTGTTTATTGACTTTATGTGCGTCACATTTACTATCTGTGTTACTAACAAAGACTCATTCCCTGGGGTGTTTATGACATCATTGAGCTAGGTTGTAACTGGGGACAGGGAACCCCAGAGGACACGAAACAAAGACTTGGCTTGCCTGTTCTGTCTGAGATTGTGGTGTGTGTGTGTGTGTGTGTGTTTGTATATATATATTTTGGGGCTGAAGAAGTGTGGGCGAGCTACGTTTTTTTATTATGACACACTGTCCTCTCAGGTCAGGTGGCTTTTTGTTGTGTTATTTTCAATTGCCTATTGAAGATAAAGCACCCACACACGCAGTCAAAAAACATACACACTTGTCATCCAGTGTGTGTGTGAGTCAGGAGTGTTTTTACATAAGAGTGGGACCATTGTATGAGCTGCACAAAGGGGGGAAAGAGAAGTGTGGATAATTTCATAACCCTGTCACAGCATGTCAAAAAAGAGCTGGCTTTTTAAGAGAGTAAAAAGAGCGCACTGAAACATAATGCTAACTAACTACTATGGAATTCTGTAATATACACTTTACGCTATAACATAACACATTACTTTATGAAAATTATAACTGCTTTTGCATCATTATACAGTGTAGTGATATAGACTTCTTTCCTTTGCCATCTTACTCTGGTATCTTGTAGTCACCATGGAGCTATTTGTTGGGATTTGCATGCAGTGTATACTGATGAGGTCTGAAAGGCTCATGATTGGCTGAGAGGCCCTGTGGCAGAATTTACACACTGGGGTCAGAGCAATTTCATAGGGGTCATTTCATAACTAATCTTATTAATCTATTCCTATTACCATGTGCATGTACTATGTGCACACACAAACAAGTTCAGACACACGCCTCCTCTCCTTTCCACACACATTCAAACACGATCAGGCGAGATACCTATAAGCTGTTGAAGAAAGACTCACCTGACACAGAAGTAGAGCACAATGGGACCGGACTTCTTGGGGAATTCATGCTCCAATACTCTGCGGTCCAGTTGTAACCAACTAAAGTGGCCCCTGATGAATCAAAAAACAAAAACAACCAATAAATGCTTCAGAGATGGCTGAATCCATAAAAGTTCATCTTGTGACACTGAATCTTTTTTTTCTTTCTCTGTGCCTATCCTTCTGTCCCACCCCACCCCACCCCACTCCCCTTTCCCTCTTTCTGCTTCCAGCAGAGAGAAAAACTGCAGAGACAGCTTGTCACCCTGGTTACCCTACATGGTCTCCTGAGCAACTAAGCAACATCTCTCTCAAGCTCTCCCTCCTTCCCACTCTTGTCTCTCAATCTCTCTCCCCCCTTTTTGCCCCACACAGCCTCTTTGCCTCACCGAGTGGTCAGAGTTGAGGCTTCTGCTCTCCCCAAGCACCCCAAGTAACAAATCTACACATCATAGATTTGGCCCTTGGGGACTGAGGCTGTAAAGTGAAAGCTGCTTTGCAGGACTGACATTGACCACAGTAATGCATCAGAGCCATGTAAATGCCACCAAGCAGAGGCCAGCCGTGCTTGACATCAGTGAAGGTTGTTTGCCTGTATGTAAATCATCAGCCTGTTTGCATGTTTTCACAAAACACAATAAAACTAATTTGAATGTCATTTTTGCATTTCAAGTCTGGCGAACTCATGATCTGTGTTAGCTCAGAGCAAGATAATCATAACCTCATTATAAAACAAAACCCATGTGTAACCAAAGATCCTGTCATACACTGATGAATGACCTATTGTCACAATCATGAGTCATTATTTTGCCTAGAAAAGATAGCAACAATGGCTAAAATGTGCACATAAAATAGATATCGAGGGTAAATATGATTTGTTTTCTATTTTAGAGACTTGTCTTTTCTTTTTCTTTCTTTTTTTTTTAAACCAACACAAAACACTTACGGTAAGTATACAAAAGGCACACTGGAAATTCCTCAGGAGAAAAACATGCCAAAACCAACAGCCACATTTTCAAAGTGGTACTTTTGTACACTGTGTAGCATCTAATGTTAACTTATATATATATATATATATATATATATATATATAAGTATATATATATATATATACTACTATATATATATATATATATATATATATATTTCAAGTAACTGGGGAACAACACCTGCTGCTATATTTATATATTTATATTATAACCTTTTGCACATTTCTGTACACATAGTGTATTTATATGCACACTGGTATTCCACTTTTGTGTTCTGTTTGTGGTTTTGAAAATATTCTTGAGGCTTTTACATGTGATAACATGAGATCCCTATCTCTGCATGTTTGTTTAGAACATATTTGATTTTCTAGTCATTTGCATACAGTTGTGTTTTGATTTCTCAAGATGCCACAGTGGAAATGGTTAAAAAACCTGGACCTTTTGGACCCATTTATCTGCAGTACCCTGGTTACTATTGTCATGCTTTCAGGTTTCTCCAAACCTATGATCTTTGAACGTTACTTACGTTTCGTCTGTGTATGCAATTCCGAAGTACTCCTTCTCCTTGAGATTGAAGTGAGAGGCAACAAGGTCCAACAAATCCTTAGCCATCAGTTTGGGCTGCAGGGAGACAGATAAATAAGGTTGGGTTAGGTTGTGGTCATATTAACCAGTTCAAATTTGGTTTGTGCACAAGTGAAGCTGTTTATTACATTGTACATGTGGTAAAGATTTATGTTAATGTATTATATCAGCAATTGATTTACTGCAATGACTAAGCATTCTAACACACAGCAAGGAAAGAGGAAGAGATAAATGAAAGCAAGAGAGAGAGAGAGTGAGAGAGAGACAGAGAGAGAGCATGGGAAAGATGGATGGAGTGTGTGGATGTTGCTGACAGTGCAGGTACCCTGCCCTTCCCCTCCCTCCCTCTCTGTCTTTCTGACCCACACGCCACTGCAGAGTCATGGCTATGGGTTGGAACTCTGTATTGCAGGGAGAGGTCTGCAGCTAGCTTCCTGGCTATCTCATACTACTCTGGAAAACAGCCTTAGTTTGAGAACATCTATTCATCACAACACTCAAAGACTGCAGATCATTTAAGCCAAGCAGAGGCCAGGGAGCACTGCCATATGCTGCTGGTTTGTCACATCCTGAGTAACAGTATTCCCGACCCTGAGGTTAACCATGGGTGTGCCTCGCTGCCTGAATTTATTCGCACACACAAATCTCACATATACTCACACAAGCCTGTTCAAAAACCTACAAACAGCTCACTTCTAGCAAAGAAAAACATGTGTTGTGCAGCACAGAACAAAGGAGGACAGGAGGATTCACTGTGTAAAGCCAAACATGCACACACAGGTGTACGCTTGACACCATATACTTTCATAGTATGCACATTCTTAAGAACCTCAGGTCACATACTATCTACTCACTGCATAGCTACAAACTCAGTGTGAGAAGCTTCTGTGAGCTATTTAAAGAGAAGAAGATGATGTCACACAGACGCCAAGCACACACACTCACACATCTCCACTGACCTAGATCCCATATAAGCAGCACGATGCCTACAGTGATCCTGCTACACATAAAGGCTCTGGAGAGATCAGAAGTGAAAGAAAGTGCTCGAGGTGTAGTTAACATATAGGTTAATTCTGCCTTGTATCATCATGTATGCATGTGATTGTATGAAACAGAAAGCAAGAGGGGCACTGTTGTAGATTCAGTCTCACGTCTCTGCTGTAATCCTACTACAAAACCCCACGATGTGTCTATGTGTTACAATATGACTGAATGCGGAGGTTAACTTGCCATCAAAGCGTGTATTGCATATTTATTCTATGTCAAACAAATGTCCTTGAAGTGCTGACGTTCACTAAGTTTAAGCCCTGATCTTGGTGCCCCCTTTCCACTGCAGCTCAGATCCTCTCTGTTATTTCTCCAAATGGGAGAGCAGGAGCATAGAAGATCAACACTAGACCCCTTTGAAGCACTCATCACATTTCAGATGTAGAAATTCTGGGTCTGAACTGAGGCTATCTTTATAGTATTAGCAGTAATTCATGTTTTGGTTCACCCTGAAAAACATACAGTGGTGGTCTTTCATTACCACACAGCACTCAACTGCCCTGGCAACAATATCAATTAAACAACACTCATGCCATGACAAAGAAACAAACAACGAGCAGGCGACAGGGGCACAAAGAGTACACTGTTGGAAACATGACATGGAGATAAAATAAAACCTCAGATACACGTCAGAAGTGCACAAATAAAGATACAAAAAAACAACACAGAAACCATTTCTGTGAAGCCAGGCTGACCTTCTTCCCTCAATATTATTATGAATACCAAGCAGACTGTAAAATTCACACTGGCAGCACTGGATAGTATAATTAAGTTTGCGTTCCACTTCAAACGACTACACACACCCTTTCAACAAGCATGCATGCAATGCAGTTTATCTGTGAGAGTGCAGATACCAGATGTGTAATAACACTGTGAAAGATACTAACAGTGATACACAGAGTGAATGACAGGTAATATAGTGATATGGCACACTAACATACACAAAAAGCAGACACTTACACTTACACACACACACAGTGGAGCCATCTATCAGACAGTGCAGCTCTTTGCTAGCTTAGACAACATTACTGCTAATAGATATTTAGCCTCTGCCTCCTCAGCAGCAGGTAATTAACAGTGTTAAGAATTACAGGGAGGTGCAAGTGAGGAGGACTCACGTTAAAGCTAACAGACAAGTGACAATCGCACAACTGTAGCTCACTTTGCTGGCTGGCAGCAAGTCATGGCCCAGTGTCTGCAAACAGCTAGTCAGGCCCTTGGTACCTTCAGAATGGCTCAGATTTATGAGGCTCCTAACTGATTTATCAGCGGCAGTCCATTGAGTTCAAGGCTGAGTAAGGATAAAGGTTTAAGCGACATACCCAGCATTAATTGGTTTATTTTTTTAATCCTAGGCTTTGACTAAAAAAATGTAATTTATGCGGACCACTCGCAAAAAGAGGAATGAAATGAAATGAAATGAAATAGGAATGAAAAGAAGAACGTGTATGAAAACAAAATAATTCCAAATTTATGGGCAACAGTGTACAAATTACAGTAGACTGTATGGGGATAAAGTTACAAAGCAATCACCAGGTAATAAAAAAAAAAAAAAATACAGGTTTTATATTTATTTTTTTAAGGCACATGCCCATCACTTATACACTGCTCTCATGTCTTTTGTAGCTGATTGAAGTAAAAACAGCAGGCATTTTGCCAATTATGTGCATCACCTTTTCTATTTACCAAAAATAACGCTAAATAAAAACAGTATACGGACACCGTAGCACTTTGTGGAATGTCACCAGGCATTTAGCAGTCAAATCCCAAAGTATCCCTGTTACACAATGTAATCTTCACATCATTATTTATCCTGCACTACGCTAAACCTCAGAAAATAGGCATTGGACTGACACATTTTCACCCGCTGATGTTTCTAGTGGTTAGCTTCTATCTTTACAACCTGGTCAGTGGGTGTGCGCTGCTGTCCCTTTGGCACATAGTTCCCTGCCAATGAGGCATTGCTCCATAAAGAAACCACAGAGGACACACTACCAAAGGTACGAGTATAAGGGGATAAGGAAGAGGAAAAGGTTGAATGACACTTCTGGGATTAAACAGCAGGTCAGTGTTACACATCACTGACAGAATTGAGATACAACGGTTCAGAGGCAAGCTGGCTGGTGTGCTTGGCATGGTTTCAAGAACTTAAATGGAAATCTCAACAGGACGCACAAGACCACACAGTTGTCAAAAGATAACTGAAGGCTATAATAGTAAAATGACATTTGAAATACACAATTGTGTGTACTGCCTACGAATTACTAGCATTTCTTCTTTTTGTAAGTGCAGTGTAGGACTTGAGTGCGTCCTAGTTCAGCGGAAAACTAAGAATAACATTGTAATTCTCTATGGTCCTGCTAAAAACTCGCTGACCTACAGTACATCCGCCTAGTGGAGAGATAGCAAGGAGAGAGAACGCAGGAGAGACAGAAAAAAAGACAGCAGTATCATGACTATTATGACGCTGATTTGCTATTAACATCAGGCCCCTTATAATTGTAATCTTGCTATCAAATGATAAAATCCCCATCTTTCCTATTGTTTATGTCCATGTTAAAAGGTTGAAAAATGACCTACACAGAGGATGGATGAGATGTGAAGCTGAAGCTGCACTTGCATATTTCAGGCAGAGACAGAACATGGGGAAGACAGGTAAGAGCAAGCAAGCGGATGAATGAGAAAAGAAGATATGGAGAGTGAAGAGTGGAAAGTCAGCGAGATAGAGAGAAAGGGTAAGAGGAGCAGAAAGAAGTACCAATTTAAAAGAGACGATCAGTTCTGGCAGAGTAATCAAATCAGAAAGTCAGCAGACCTCTCCTTGGCCTGTCCCTCCATTTTCTCCTCTCTATTCCCATCCCTGTAGTGTCATCTCCTGTCTCTTCATTCCTGAACGCTCATCTCACTTTTCTCTCAACCTCCTGAGCTCCAGTGTCAATCTTTCTATTCTACTGTTCCAGGGCAATTACTTTCTTTTGTCTTTCTCTCTTTCCAGTGGAATTGGGTAGTGGTCAGACTAAAGGGAGCTGAAGTAGGCAAGCAAGAATCAAAGGAGCTTCTAATGAATATGTTTCAGGCTATCAAGCCAAACCACAAGAGAGTAAGAGGGATGACAAACGTGAATGACTTTAACAATCAAGGAAGAAAATACATAACCAGGCAGCTGCTCTTGTCTCATATGTTCATAACTGTAGAAAAGCCTAATGGGAGGACTAAAGAGAGTAGGGCCAGTTTCAGAAAAGTAAAGCTTTCCATTTAGGACTCATTAGAAGAAGAACTCTATGTAAAAACCAAAGCTAAACCAGGGATAGCAACTTAGTATTGCATCCTGTCTGTGTGCCTTAGTGTGGAGAGATCAAGTGGGCACCAAGAAAGTGCAACATCATCCTCTGCCGACCAAATTTCCCTTTGTCAGCAATACATGGAGTCCCATAGGACAACAGACATTGCTTCTGTCTTGCTCCAAGGAAATGTGTAAAGCGAGGAGAGCTAGAGGGAGGAGACACTCACCTGTACAAGGAGCTCCAGCTTCCTGTCGTCCAAGAGATGGACCTGACATCGCCTCCCCTCTGTCATCTGGAAAAAAAAGAGAATCTTTTTAATTTCTAAATTAAAAACTGTAAATAATAAATAAATAATTCTACTTAAATTAAACAGGATCATTATGCATTTACACACCAATTAGTATATATATATATATATGTGCTAGCTTTGAGTCTGGATGTCTGTGTGGTATCTCAATGAAGTCTTAACAAGGTTAGCCGGACTAACTGAACACAATGGGCCAATAGAGACAACGTCCCGTCTCTGTTCCTCACGGACATTTCTAACATTCCTCCCTGAGCAGGAAATCCATTATCCATCTGTAGACTGGTGGCCACAGTGAGTGAAGCTGCCTGCTGACAGTGTTCACTGAAGTGTTTGTCTGTGTTGCTGATACAAGGTTTGTTGAATAGAGAAAAAAAAATATCTGTCTGCCAAGTCCAGGCGTAAACAGTAAAGCAGGTGCAATGATGAAACAGTCAACTGTGGGAAACACAAGCTAGACCAAATACACAAAACACAATGCCAAGCCATCGCTGTGCAGTTATATCATATCATAACATATCCAACTCTAATGCTTTAAAATACTCTGCAGTCTATCATCTGAAGACTTACAGACTGAGCCACGGTGTCCAGCATGTTTGTGTGTGTAGATGCATGTGTATCCTGGTGTTTTTGGCACATGTGGAGTTACTCCACAATTTAACAGGAAGAGGGGACCCTGAGGAACACAAACACCCTATGGCTCCTCCCACACTTCCCTCACATCTGGGAGATGGGGACTGAGAGGGTGGAGGTGGTGTGTGTGTGTGTGGGGGGGGGGGGGGGGGGGGGGGGGGTAAGAAATACTAGAGAAGAATAAGTAGGACGACTCAAATACTTGATGAGAACTCCCTCCCAAACATGGATGCTATAAACATGAACACAAGAGTAACCGGTTTGTAACTCTTTACCATGTGGATCAAATTGGACACCTGCGGCAAGTGCAAGGTCTGGGGTGTGTCTTCAACATTGTTATGAGTTTAACATACGCCTGCTTTCTCACCATTCATGCCAACTTGCATTGGGGTGGCAGGCTGGAAGTGAGATTTTAGCAAAGAGATGGAGATATCAGAAAAAGGCATGACACAGACGTGCCTTAACACTCATCCTTGTGTGAAGTCCACTGAATGACTACTGGAGTATGTGAATGTGGCTTCTAGCCGCTCTGCAGGGTTTGGCTTGCCCTCCCACTTACCATTGATCTCCTGTGGTTTGAGGGTTTAGATTGGGTGCACCTGTGCACACAGTCAGTGACATACACACCCAGACATTTTTCCAACGTCGCCTTTTGTTTTCATCTCCTACCCTCCTGTCCTGGTGTTACATTGCCCTTCCAAAACTTTCCATGTTTATACTGTATACAGTCATTTTAATTACTAACATAAGAAGTAGGCCAGCTGTGCAGACATGATTCGTTATAGCCACATATAACAACTCTGAGATGCCAAGTGTGTCTAAACAAACAGATCATATCAGGAATCTTGTGTTTCCACTAATGAGGACAAAACCACACCATATACAACCAAACTTATCTTGTCTGCAGAGTGGCCTACGTTTAAGCTGCATTGCAGACAGTGTGCACACATACACACAAGTATGTACTCTCTCACTGGCAGTCAGCTTGAGGCACCTGGGAATAGTGCAAACCTTCACGTCAAGGTAACAAATCACTGCCCCGAGGCTAAAATTAGGCAGCCCAATCTGGCAGAAACAGACGCTTATTGGTTTTTTAGACATAAAATTCACTTTGTGGTACTGGGCACTTGCTTCTGTGTTTGTATCCACCATGAAACCAAATGTAATAAAGTGTCTATGAATAGCTTGCTGTCAGAAAATGAGGAATATTTCAACTTCATGTGAGTCTGCTGCAAAATGTGAGCCAAACAAGTCAGGGCATTGGCAGCATGTGCTGCATACATACATCATGTAAACATTGGCTACATTACAGTGTAGTTCCACATGCTGCGAGCTGCACCACCTTGTCCTGTGATTCATCAACATTTCTGAGCCATTATCTGTCAGGTTTGAATGGGTTAACAGCACACAATCCTCAAGACTGAGACACGCTGAGATTTTAAAGACTCCAGGTGACAGGAAAGACCTTACAATGCTATAATAAAGCAGCCATGTTTCATTATTTCGCTGGAGCTGACAACAAATTATTACAGACAGTTGACACACAGGGATGCTTGCTCTGTTAGTTACCTTGCAAACAAACGCTCCCTGCGAGGCTCCCACACAGACACTGGCTCCAAGACGAAAGTGAGGAAAAAAAATGACCAAAGCCCAAAAAAAATGATTAATCCCAAAAAGAAACGAGTCGTGTAACTGCCAGAAAATCATCAAAAAACACCCATTTTCCCGGCCGGCCTAGAGGAGGAGGCACATCAGCATCCATGTTTGTGACCATTAGGTATAGTTACAAGCGACGCAGCTGCAAGTATATTCTCTGTAAACACTTAGACCGCCGTTGTCTCCGCCATTCAGGCCAAAAATAACAAGACGCTAATTAACGGCGACCGTTTTCCAAGGCTGGCTTCTCCCTCCTCTCTCTCTCTCTCTCGCTCTCGCTCTCATCCCCTCCTTTGGAAAGCAGAGGAGCATTCACGGTGTGCTACTCGACCAACCCCCCTCTCTCTACCGGCAAAACGGTGTGTGAACGTGCGGATAGCAGGAGACCGTACCATCGGTCAGCAACCGAAGGGGGACGACCGGAAGAAAAGGCTGAAGGTGTTCCAGTGTAGCCTTCACTCCACTTGCCAGCCCTGTTTCTCTGTGTCATCCGAGTTACTTCGAAAACACGAGAATAATGGAGGCAAGATGTGGGGGCGGGGAGAGGAGGAGATGAGGGGGAATTTTCTGCAGCAGCTCAAAGCCATGAGAAACTGCAGACCTCTCTGTGTGTGTGTGTGAGAGACAAACAATCAGTGTGTCTACAGAACACATCAATAATCTGCCCCTTAATAACAATGTGTGTCTACTTCATGAAACCTACTTACAGCAATGCACAGCTCAGGGTGGGCAGGAAGGGTTCCCTTTAAAGACACAATCCTCATATGACTGATCACTAAACACCAGGTCTGTGCCACGTGTGTTTTGACAGATTTCCACAGGCTTAAATAGTTAGATAGTATCTTTAAAAAAAAGTAAGGGTTTCAGTCTGCATCCCTGCTTTGCTCTCTCTCTCTCTCTCTCTCTTCAACTTCCTGTGTGTGCTTTTAAATACAAATCTCCTTGCTCTCAGGTTCGGCTTACTTGAATGAGTTTTGGCCTTCAGTCCACTGCAGCCGTTGGACTCACTGGCTATTTTTTTTTAAATGTATGACCTAAATTGGGCACTTGTGTTCACCTTCCACAGCTGGAGCAGCCGTTGAAACCACAAGTTGTTAACATAACAAAATCAATCCACTTTATGGTACCATAAATAGATACTCATATGAGCAGCAAGGCAAAGGCTGAGCCTATAGGCTGCCTACTGTCAATGCAATGTTTGAATGACTCAGCTGGTGTGTTTTCTTTAGTTGTAGCTTGTGTTATTACTCTAAAATGATCAATCTTATGTATTATGGAAGTTTGATATATTAGCTTTCTACAGTCCAAAAGCAGGATGTGGAGGTGTAATGCAAAGTCTATAGGCTGGTTACTCAGCTATGGCATAACATTCATGATATACAAAACAAACAAAATGTGCGATGTCCAGGATTGTCACTATTTCTTTGATTTACTGTGCATTCTCATGTGCTTATATTTCATGAATACAGTTTGTGTGAGCGAAAAGCAGCTGCACCCCATCTGAAATATTGATGTAATCTTATTTTGCAGGATTCATCCGAAATACTCTGTTCCCAGCCATTAAGCAATACAAAGATGCAATTAAACTTAATGTGCTTGGCTTGAACAGCTTTTGTTGCAACCATGCTGCAACTCCAAAATTCAGCTTCGTTGGCTAAATGTAGAGGGTCACATGAGAAACAAGGAGGTGTATCCTTTCCCCTCCTGCTGGATTCTTTTTTTTCTGTTTCTGGATATTTTTGGCCTGCTCCAGACACCGGAAACTGGCCTGTCCAACTTAAACATCTCCAGATGACTCTTTCTTTGGCTTTAATACACACACACACACACAAGTCCCTGGTTCTATTTCTCCAGTCAAATACATATCTCTCTTTATTGGTTGCTTCCTCAGTTTGCTATCACAAGGATCCTGTTGTTTGGCCAATGTAAGTGAGGGAGAAAGGAAGGGGGCAGAGCAGTCAGTGGGGAAATGGGGTAAAGCTGACAAAAACAGAAGAGGAGGGCTGAAAAAAATGGTGTATCCTGAGCAAAGCTACACGAGTGTATAAATGATTGTTCCTGTTTGGAGTTATTCCAGAGGATCTGAATGAGAGGCAGCAGGATCATGAAATAAGACTAAAAAGGAAGGAAGAAAGGAAGCAAGGCAGGAAGGAACAATAACAAACAGACATGTCTGTCTCATGCTCTGTCTAATGTTTAGGTCCCTCATCGTTCCTATACATGCTTAACCTTTCTGTGACCCCTAGAGAGTAATGCCAAGGTGTCTGTGTTGTATGTCTTTGCCTTGGTATGGTGCCTGTGGGCTTCTATCCTGGGATGAGGTGTGGTCATAACGAGGTGCCGATCTGGTGTGTGTCTGCAGAGTAAAGGGTCCAAAGGGGAGTGATCTGAACGAGTGAGGTGGGTTTAACAGGCGGTGGGTATAAAGAGTCAAGTTTTAGGGTCAGGCAGGGGAACAGGGTCCTGTGCTTGAAAAGGTATTGGTGGAGTGTGATATAAACACTGCTGAATGGTTAATTGAAGCAAGATGGAGAATCTCTTTAACCCTGACTGTAGGACGCTGCGGTAGGCAGTTAGGACTGACACACACACTCCATGCTCTTGCTCTCTGTCTTGCTTTGTCTGCTGTTGTCTGCTTCACCCTCATATTTATAGAGACTAAATAAATACACACTCATAAACACGTCACTTTGAGAGCAAGCATGCTCTGACACCATCAGATGATTTATGATGCTGAGATCATTATATCTAAATAGACTTTATGGCTCGTCTGCAGTTTTAATGTCACAGCATCTACATATGGTGCAGATTAGATTACAACACAGGATTGAGAAAAAAAAATCTCAATAGGCTACAGTTTCAGTTCAGTTCAATGGGTTATTGAAAACCTGATGGAAAAATATGAGCTAGGCCAAATCCTGTCTTCTTCCAGATCTTCATGCAGTGGCAAGAGTGAGATGGAGCAGGGAGGGTCAGGGAAAGGCAGCCAGGAATGTCTAGAGAAACGACTGACCGGGAGAGATCTGTTTTGTTTGTTCAAGTGTGTGCATGTGTGTGTATGTGTGCATGTTTTTTGCGTGTGTCTGTGAGCTCCACCCTCTCTGCCTATAAGTGACTTTGGGACTGAAATGTGGTTCCAGTTAGGGCGTTTTTAAAATCAGAAACATACTGGCACTTCAAACAAGCTGGAGATATTTCTGTAGCCAACACTGCTTTGTTCTTATTTTACTACAAAGCTCCATTCCCAGACTTTCACCAAAAAAAGTTTCAGTTTTACACAGAATCACAAGTTTGACTGGAACTGACAGACGGAGACGCTTATGAATTTTAAATACCACATAGGCACAGGGGGGGGGGATATTGCTTGTGAGGTGTTTTAGTAGGCAAGAATTATGCATTACAGTAGATTTTGTCTGATCTGAACTTTTGCTGTGCTGATTTTACACAAATCCATCCCCAGGATTTCACATGTGAAGTTCAACACGGCTGCCATTGATTCCCAGTGGAGCAGTGATCCCCAATGAATTGGGTAATATGGGTGTCATCTTTTGGCTCATGCTAAAAAAAAGTGCCTGAAGACAATCTTACATGTTCACGTCACACAGACTGAGCTCCTTCTTAGAAGGGTAGATGTGCCAAAGTCCTGTCAGCTTCCCACACAAAATCATTTTTCTTCTGTAGCTTTCTGAAGAAATCAGTGCACCCTTTTCAAGTAAGCCTACCCGCAGGACTAATCGTTTTTCACTGAAACAAAAACAAAACTGGATCACACAGTCCTGTACATGTGCAGAGGTACATATATATCAAGCCTGAAGTTCCATTTAAAAATAAAAAAGTTTAAAGCAAGGCCACAGCAAGCAAATAAAGGCCCTTCATGAGCACAGTCGAGGATACAGCACCACAGTGTGTCAGTTTCAGTGTATGTCACCACTTGTCATGGGGCATGACTTACCACCTCCACCCAAACAACCTCCTACAATTTGCATGTGTTTCTCTTTCACTGTTTTGTCTTTTACATAAGCAGGGCATTTGAGATTTTTTTTTTTAAAAAAAAGAAAAGACAAGACAACTTTCTTCTTTCCACTTTTCATAATTCAATCGCTCTGTTTGGGCCTGCTTTCGCTCTCAAATTACTTTTCCTGGTCAACTTTGCCCTTCTCTGACACAGATGGGACATTCCTTAAATTCCAGTTCAAAGAGAGGTTGATGAAGTATTTATAAGCACTGTTTGTGTGCCTGTGTGTGCATATTTAAGTCCACACACCATACATCTGCTTTCTGTTTTTAACAAAATGGTTCTGAGGTGGTTTAGTAACTAAAGTAGCTAAAGAAGGACAGATAACAAGGGGGAGAGGTCTAGCATGCTGACAAAATGCCAAGAAGAATAGGTACAGCAGTACAAGACACATAGGTACGAGTGATGTCATGTCTTCAAGACTTTTATCTCAATGAAACACAGACTTAGTGATGGGGGTTGATTTGCCAGGATGTGGACTGTCGGCGTGAGTCATTCACAGGGGAAGGATCTTTTACCTCTACACCTCCTCTCTCATTTATAATTTACAAAGTGAGAAATCACTGTGCACCCCAGTGACCCTGTGTTCACTGATACTGCTGGCAACGCATGCAGAAAGACAGTGTGACGTAGAACGAGGTATTTGGTTCTGCACTGCAAACTGTGTCCTATTTATGTGTGTGTGAAAGTGAAGGAGAAAGTGTGTACTGCCTCTTAGCTTGTAGACCCACTGAACTCTGTTGATTGATGAATCTTCCTCCTTGACCTCCCTTTGTCTGTCTTGGTGCTTGCTGTCTTTCCTTTAGTTTTTTGTAAGCAAATAAATAACACGCACACGCCTGGCTTGTAGCTTAAACTCAAGGGCACTGTGGACTGCAGTGTAGTTGAACTCCAGTGGCCTCTATCCCTCGTCCTGTGACTGGATAGAATACCAAACACTCTAATCATTTAGCATGCTGAATATTAAACAGAGCTGTCTGCTGTGTGTGTGTCACAGTCCTAATGTATGCCACTAGCCTATTAAATATGTACCCTGAAACCAGCACGGCAGGGGAAAGTGGAGTTTGGGGCAAAAAAAAAACCCAAATCCTCTGCTGATTTTGCCTTTGTGCATGAGTGTCCTCCAGACTCAAAGACCCTCTAGGCTAATTGGAGTGACAGCCAAAGAAAAACATCACTCAAAGTACTGGCTTTACAAGAACTCGGTGAGCTTGCATCCACATAATAACTTGCAGCTTTTCAAACCGCTTTCAGCTGAGTGACAACATGTTAGAATCATGCACTGTACATACACCACACTCAACCACGTGCACATGAATGTTTGACCAGGCTCGCTGCCCTGTGCTCACCAGGCTGAGATGCAAACAAAAGTCGTCATGGCAACTTTCTGAGAGATCTCGCTCATCTCCAGCATGCACAATACGCTAAAAATGTAGGGCATTTAGAGGAGGAGGCACTGTCATACAGTGTGAAGACAACACTGCAACAAGCAAAGGTGGTACCCCAGGGGTATAAAGTAAAAAGCCATGCAATGAAGGCTTACCCCACAAAGTGATTCAAATCAGCTGACAGCATCATGATCCCAAGATAACAAAGTCAAGGGAATCCTGTGCTCCTTAAACTCAATGTATACTTTTTGTTTTTACAAAGATACCCCCATGTGTATTACCTACCCCAGCTCACCCTCAGGCTAAACTGGTGATGTAAGAGGGACTGTGTGTATGTGTGTGTGTGTGTATAGTTACAAGAGAGGTGGTTCATATCGTTAGGGAAAGGAATGTATCTAGGAAGAGTCTGAAAAGGGTAAAGAAGACAGGTATGACAAAAAGTGGGAGTTGACACAAGCATAATAAATAAAAGAAACAAAAGCTTCTGAGAGATAAGTGAACTCAGTGCAGGCTGAGGCTCTTCTTCTTCCTCCAGGATCTAGTCTGAGGTATACTAATGACAAGTTTGTAGTGAAAAAAGAGCTATTAACCTGTCCGCAAGCTCTGCCCTGCAGCCCGTCTGGTCTGCCGACACTGTGCTTTACAGTCCGGATTTATCAATCCACAGCTTTGGTTTATTGTGACCATGAACCATTACTACACACTTGATTCCTCTGAGCCAGGGTAATGAAAAATGTCCCAGCTCATCTGCAGGGAGAGCCCTTTGGCAAGTGTGTGTGGTCTGTGTGTGTGTGTGTATATAAGTGCGAGTGTGGGTGCAATTCCTCCTGTCCAAAGGGAATCCCGTCACAGTAAAGGTATTAAATGTCTTCCATTTGGTCATTTGGCCTCAAGGAGAGCCCGAATGTGAAGGTAGGAGGTGAAAAGCTTTTGCTCAATAAATAACAGCTGATCAATCACACAGTTGCCACAGTTATAGAAGAATACTGGGTTCATTTTTTTACACAAAGTGGTTTGTCAAAACTGTGTTCAGTAACTTATGACTCTTGAAAACCTTCAAACCCTGGGTGGCCTAAACTTTTAATACAGAACAACCTGGGCCACAGATCAGAAAGTACGTCTACAGTGTAAAGTGTGTTAGTATAAAAGCTCTAAAATTGTGAAACACCTATGTTTCTTTGGCATATAAGACAAACATAGTTCCTACTCATTTAAGAACAGCTCGTGCCAGGGTCACATGTTACTAGATCCTGGTTAGAGGAAGGAGATCACCTCCATCTTTCCAGGAATATTGAGCTATACAGAAGTACATACCTAAAGGAGGGGTTGCAGGAATTTGCTGTGACCGACACAAGTGATTTAATATTGTATGGTACACTGGCTTACTGGATGTCTCCAAAGATCCATGTGAAATTAAATAACATGGGTGCATTACAATTTCCCCCTCTCAGTCCACGCTCATACAGACACAGTAAGTTCTGAATACTTTGGCTCAGAGTAATAATGATACTCTGTCACTCATTTCTAAAAAGTTAATACACAGGTTAAAAACTTCAAATCTCTGTTCGGTAAACACATGTGGACTCATTGTTAGAGGATGTAATAACCATACAAACAGAGGATCTGAGAGTCCCTGAGAGGGATTTCCTCAGATATTTACCAGATTCTCGTAGTAATCCACTGGGATTACCATTCTATACCAAGGCCCTAACCTCTGAACTTAAAACATTATAAGCTCTTATATCCCCAACACTAATGCCACAGTTAAACCTATCACTTCTCTCAACAGAAACGGACCACCACCAAAAACCCATCAGATCACGTCTGCGCCCGCCACTCAGCCGCAGCTCTGGCCACGATTCAGACACACTTAGAGGATTTAAAGGGATACCAGCCAGATTTATCATGTAGGCCGCTCAACTTCGGCCCAATAAAACGGCAAGGTGATATTGCAACCTTTTTTTTTTTTAATGTTATCTGAACAGTGTCCAAAATGGCAACTGATTTGTAGGAAAGTGTTCATATTTGTCTGTCCTTGAACACCGGAGGTAATGCTGTTCAGATGGTGAATATTTCTGTGTGTCATGTGATAATAGTAATAAATGTTTTCCCTTTGGACAGAATGCTGCTTTCATTCATATTGTTTTCATTCAAGACCATGCCTCAAACCAGAGAATCAGATTAGTCCTGTGGGATGACTGTATGCATGTGAGGAAGTGAATGTGCAAGCATGCAAACGGCTGTAATTAATCAAGGGTGGCCATCCTATCAAGTAGTGTGACATATTCTCACATTACTAGAGAAATTAAATCCTAGCATGGCAAGCTAAGAAGCTTACAGTGTACAGTAACTACGCACACATGAACGTAAATATTTTATACGTAACAAGCTGGCAAATCAGCAAACATATTTATACAAAATGTGATAAAACTTTGATCATAATTTATGATTTATAGAGTGGTGAAAACATTGTTTATGCTTCAAATGCTCATGAGTCTCTGCAGGAGCTTTTTTTCTTATGGTTAACAAGCCTTGTCCACTCCTCTTTCACACACTCACACACGCAAACACACACACACCGGGTATTTGATAAACCTGGGAAAGGAGCAGTGGAAATGTTTTCCAGAACTATGCAAATAAGACCTTATCCCCAGGGAGACACTGTAAATGGTTTCAACCACCAATACAATCTAGAGAGGGATGTTTGTGTGTGTGTGTTTGCCTGTATCAAACGCAAACATGCCTCTAGCTACTTGCCAACAAATTAGAAAATTACCAAAAAAATAAACAATGTATTGAAAATGTCTGTTCTGTCCTTTTACCCCTCCCACCAACCAAATTCCTGCTCTCTCTCTCTCTCTCTCTCTCTCTCGCTCTCGGTTCTGGGAAAAGATTTTTCTCACATACAGATCCTGAACATTGGCAGTGAGAACAAAGATTGTTGCCAGACAGCAATAGTGATCTAAATTCTTCAGTAGGAAGTCACAAGTTCAACTTCAACCTCTATCCAATAATTATTTGGAAAACAGGGAAGAGCAAGATAAAGTTGGAGAATTTGAAAGGACATGCAGGACATTCCAATTCTGGATATGTGCCTGCATGTCATGATGTTATTTATTGACATCTGCTTCACTGGAACATGGGAACAAATGAATGATAAATAGAACATGAAAGTCAGAGAAACTTAATAAACCCGAGCTGAGAACAATCATGACCTGATTGAGGGTCAATGAGTAGTTTCCGGAAACTATCGTGCTCCTGAAAGCAAAGTTTGAGCATTCAAAAACCAACAGACACAAATGAACTAAGAAAAAGGATTATATATTGTAGCTAACTTAGTGTTTCACTGCCATGTCTCTGGTTCCTATCATAATGGACTGGGACTCTTCAGTGGGAAAGGACTATGATCCATGACAGAGCTTTCCTCACAGGAAACAGCACCAGATGAGTTCAGTGGGAGTAAATTGGCCCAGCTTCCATCCAAAAATATGACACAGCAGAGCTGACAAGCTAACACAGCAGCAACATAATGAATATGTATGATAGATGTGACACAATGTGAAATTTTAAATATGTATAAAACTTTTCAGTGGGATTATGTTGCTAGGAAACAGCTTGGATTGAAGTTTATTTGCCAGCTTCCTGTAAGCTCCTGTCTAGGATGTTTATCTTGTCATAAGGATGCTGAACACGCTGCGGATGAGTTTTGTCACTTCAAATTCTCTGAAACTAAATGTTGTCTTCTAATAAAACTTGTCTCCTAATATAGTTAAATAAAAAGCTTGCAAGCCAGGGGAAGTCAGACCACCTGCTTCTTCTCTGTGTGCAGGATATCCTGCTTTTGGGATGGGGGTTGTGGTGGCAAGAAGGGGGGGATGGTTTAAGTTGAAATCAATGTGAATGGAAGGCAACATTAGACATGACAAACAATTACCCAGAGACACTGTGTAACACTGCACAGCGGAGCACTGCCCTCACACGCCTGTTGGCACTAACCTTGTTCACAAGGTCACACCACCAGAGGAAAATGTGCAACTGCCGGCTGCTGAGTCAATATTACTCATCCTGTATGTATGAAAGTGTGAACACGCTACTGCCTTCTCTCGTGAGAAAAATAAATGCTCGTCTGCACAAACAACGTCTCACAAACGCTTCAGTCCGCAGGTTAATGTAGCACTACAGCTCAATCTCACGGGGGTTTTGCTCTACAGAACATGCAAAGTGCTAGAAGTAAAATCATCATCTTGACACACAGTATGTGTCACACACTGCAGCACAGTAAAATATCCAGGCTAGTGTTAGGGCTGAGAATGTGTTTGCCAGTAAATGTTGAAAAGGGAGCAGAGCGAGAGAAATGTGAGGTGGTTTAAGTAGGGAAAAAAATATTGGAAATAAAAAAGTTGGGCCGAGAGGAAAAGAAGTGGAGAAAGTGAAAACAGATTGATACGACATCGCTCTCCAATGTGTGTGCCAGTTGTGTGAGGCTGGGTATCTCATTAACAGTAATAGAGGAAGCAGCCAGGCAGAGAGGCAGTGCAGCCAGCCAGGGATATCCCCATCCTGCAGCCTGACACACTGACCCCTCCTTCTTTGCCTTTTGCAACTCCCTCCACTATTAAACTGCTCCACCTTGGACTGTACCACTTCATCAGGCCAGGGGGAGATATTGTTTGCAGCTCATCAAAGCACTCATTCAGAGAATGTTTGAGTGAGACTCTTGCCTAAAAAGTGCCTGTCAGACATTGTCTGTGTGTGTGTGTCTGTAAACCAGGGGGGGGGGGGGGGGGGGGGGGGGGCTCTTAAGGATGGGTTTGGCTTAGGGAGGCCTGGTAAATGATTTCAGTTTCCTCTGATTGTGTTAGCCTCCCTCAGGATGCTTAAAGGAGTTACACAAACCAAATCTGAAGACAAAAGTTAGAATAACAATCCAGGTTATTCATCTCTTGAGAGTAAAAAGGGAATCAAAGACAGGAAAACGCACATGGTATGTGTGTGTTTATCTTATACAGTTACTGAATTTGTGCTACACAGAGCTGCTTTTTTGTCAATTTGATTTGAACCTCTCTCTCTGAGGCTGCTGGGTTTGTTTCTGGTAGTGCCAGCTGCATACAGGGCAGGTGAGATGCCTAGGGAATACTAATGGCTCCATGAAAGCCCCGAGCACCAATTCAGACATGGTGAAGTGAATACTGATCAACCATTTTGCTGAATCACAACCAGAAAGAGACGCTGTCTTTTAATAACACAATTAAAATAATTCAAACCAGGGAAAAAGTTCCCATGGTGTTGAATTAAATGGAAGGAGAGTAACCAGACAGCCTGTAAAAACAGTGTCTGTGTTTTTTGTATGCTAATATCCCCTTTTTCGGGGCAGCCATAGAAACAGTCACCAGCTTAACAGCCTAGTTACCTTTCTGTTATACTGACCATAGCAACACAACTTCCTGTTGTGTATTCTGCATCCTGAAGAACACAAAACACTATAGGGAGTCAAAGTTCTGCCTCTTTTGCATCTTTTTAAGACTAAGTGACACATTATTACCCAAACTCACCTCTCACATAGATGCAGCTTACAACAACATTTTTGACCACTTTTACACTTTTACCCCTTGTTCTGGAATCTGAGCTGAAATGTGTTAATTTTAATAGAACAGGAGCAAATATTTTTAGATATCTTTAGAAAAAACAGCAAGTTTCTTGACTCGAGAAATATGTAATAATACTGGCACAATTCAAACAAATAAATAAACCTATTTTGGGGGTCTCTTGCTACTGACCATATTTCCCCCAAAATCAGGTAGAGGTAGAAGAGGGCAGGAGTAAAACAAAAGTATTCTGTGCCACAAATGAACTCTACAGGAATGTAACCATTACATCTAACCCAGTTGTGCCTAATAAAACAAATCAATCAAGTTTAACCCTGCCCATGTCTCTGGCCCTAGTCTATAGCCTGAAGGATATACCTGGCCTACAGTACATCATCTGTTCCCTCCATGTTTCTCTCCTTCTGCCTCAAGCCTTGACACACAAGCATGGAATCATTCATTAATAACAGCTTTCTCTGCCAGATGGCACAGCATGTAAACAATAGGTAGCTGAAAATGTATTAATAGGCATCACAGGATTTGCGATTACATTTTTGTGTGTATTAGAGCTGCAGCCTACCTGGTAAAGTGGTCTTGAGACACACCTATGTGTGTGTAATAGATGCAGAGGTCCAGGAAGGTTCCTGGCATGCACGCAAAGCCGTCGGATGGCTGTGGAGGTGAGAGTCCACAGCAGGCCCTGCCGAGTACACACTGCCTCATCTAGACCCAATAAGACTGCCTCCATTACTGCACCACAGTTGAGGCAGAGGACCTCCAGAGGTATATATAATATATATCAGCAGGACATCTACAGGTATCACATTAACAAATCTTTATTTGTACAGGTGAGCCATTACAAGTAAAATCCACAGAGGCTCAGGTAATGAGATGATGAGCCTTAAGTGTCCTCTTGATGCCACTTAGCTGCAGCAGATAATAAATAGGTCATCTCTGGAGGTAAGCCACAGAGAGACAGGTTAACCCCGTGTCTGTTTCCTCTCCTGCCTCTGTCCCTCTGGCTCCTCCGTCTCTTTGGGAGTCTGATTCCTCCTCAAGGTCAAACCCTGTCTTGTCCTTCTTTCCAAGTCCCACACAGCTACTGGTCCCAGCTGACTCCTTTTTCCCCTCTCACTCTGACTGAAGCAAAGCACCCTCTGTCCATCGGCCTGAGCGCCACAAACACAAACATTCCCACTAAGGAAATGCAGCCGGTCTTCTAGTCTCCCTGACTGCTAGTTGTTTTTAAAGTGATATGCACTCTCATACTGTGGCAACCAGCCCTCTCACTTTCTCTCGCACTCTCGTCTCAATTTTCAAGAGATGGTGCTTACAGGCTGCACTCTGTGACCACACCTGGACAGACGGAACACTGTCTGAATGTGTATATTCTAAAATGCACTCTGTTTGCATGCTCTGTTTGTAAACAGCTTGAATTAAAGTAACTGAACTCAGAGGCTGACATCTGGTCTCTGAAGACATGTTCTAACAGCACAGGGATTTCATCTAAATTTTTTTTAAAAGACACATTTTTTCCTCTAAGTTAGTTTTCCCAGGCTGGAAGTATCCTGACCTGACCTGATCTAATTCTTGGGGGGAAAAAAAAGTCTTAAAAAAACAAAAACTATCTTCTCTTGCCGGGGGCTGGTCACCCAAAGTTGTTTATTTGAGATAGAAATCCACAATGCATCTTGTCTTACATTTGCTTACTTATGCCCATTTGCAACAATGGCCACATGGAGGCAATACAAACCCCACATACATGCTGTGCCAAGCCTTCAGTGCCTGTGTGCAAACTCTTGCCAGTCTGTAATAATCTCTGGCTCAACAGCACAGCTAAAACAATGCAGCTTGAATGATCACTGTGTGCTGTGTTATCTGTGATACGAATGTTAAAATGAGTCTGAAATCTAACACTTTTCTACCTCCTGTAGATAGGCTAAGCACCTCTATAACCCCCTTTTAAAGTCAAGTTTAACATTTAAAAAGAAAATGTCTGATGAATTGATAAAGCTCATTTTTCCTCTTCCCTTTTCAGTCTTTCCTTAGAGAGATTTGATCGATACAGAGTTCAATAACTCTGTGCTGCACAGTAATTCTTTGCTTTTCTACCAAACCCAATCTGACCGTGGGTGGATTAAATGGCCTTTCAAAGCCCACAATGATTCATGGTGAGGTTTATCGATGCTAGGGACTACTGCTGCATTGCTGAGATGGTCTGCGTGTGTATATGCAACTACATGCCTTAATATCATTATTAACTGTCTAATTTACTCAGTGTTACCAACCACATTCTACAAAATCTCCCGCCCCACCCTGCACCCGTTTCCCATCGCTCTATACCTCGGCCCCATGATGTGCTCTCAGTGGTGTCTTGAGAAACCCATGAGGAATGTGTGGTATTCCTGCAGTGTGAATTTTCCAAAATGAATCTGTGCTTTCCTGGAGACACTTACCTCCTAGCCACTGTAATTTACGAGGGGTGTAAATATTTGTTGTGGTGAGGAGGAAGGCGGGAGGTTAGGTATGAATGTGCGCTGTTCCCATGATTCCATGTGTTTGCAATGTTCTGCTGAATCCTGGGAAAGGTCAAACAGACACTGTGATGTAAACAGACATGACCAGAGCGGCAGCTAGCTGGCTATAACCATAGTGACAGAGAGGAGAAGCTGATCAAATGGGCACTTATTCTGGACCAAATATGTACAAAAAGCGACAAATTATTTCTTATTCCTGTGTAGTGCCGGAATTACAAACTAATTTAAAAGTTTGCCACTTCAATAAAGTTAAAATCAGGAGTCAACTCTCACTTTCTCCACCATCTCTACATTCTGTATTTTCTTCAGCGTCTCACTTTTCCTGTCCGTCTCTGCCTCTTTCATCTCTCCCTCATCTCTTTTTCTATCTCTCAATCTTCCTCCTGCTCTGATCTCCGCTCAGGCGTGTTATATTAGAGTGCAGGCAAGTCAGAGAGAGCGAGAGAGGCAGAGCAGTGGAGGGAAATGGGTCACTTCCACCATAAATTTCACAAGCGTGTTCTCAGCTGAGGCAAACAAATTCCCTCAAACACAGGTACTTCTTCTGCTTTTTTTTTACTGACATCTGACTTTTGCAGGTTTGATTTGGGTTACACACACACACAACTGTCACTATGACAGAAATTGTGAGTGACATATGTGTATGGACCCTGTCTGAAATTCAATTCCAATAAGTCTAGTTTAACGTGATTATATTAGAGGTGCGAGCAGGAAAATCAATAAGATAACGTAATGTGGCTCGAGAGAGGAATGAAAGCGTGGGGCATTTGTGTGTGTGGGAGTGGAGTCTTCAGTTTCATCTTACACTATGGCTGCTTGGAATAATTAAAATAAAAATACTGCACACATGCAATAAAACATAGCCCTGATGACATAGTTTATTCTTTGAAGTATCAGGACTTGTAAGTCTCTTAAGCATAGAAGTTGACCTAGTTCATTGCAATATAGTATACACGTGCACAAAGGGGTGTTCACTCGAGAAAACACGCACATATACACACATGCACACACTATCTCTCTCAACCTAATCATTCCCTCCACTTTGCCTTGCAGATAAATATTAATGAGGATTACTATGTTACTGCAGCACACCCACAGGAAAACAAGAGACTGCATCTCTCTTTTTTCTCACTCTTTCCCGCTCTGTCTTTCTGTCACCCGTTCACGCCCACACACACACACTCCCTCTCTCACACAAACGCACTGTTCTGCTAGTTCTAGCTTCAATAAACTACTTTTAAAAAATCCTCTTTTTTTCCTCCTCCTTCTTTTATTCCTCATGTTGTGTCACTGCAGGATTCACTCACAGACTCATGCAACACACACACACGCTCACACACAGACTATGAATAAACTCCTTCATATGAGTGAGTCACAGACAGTGCCTCCGTTCTCATTGAGACGTGTTATCTCTGTCTAACAAAGGGCACAGATTGTGCTGGGATATTTAAGGAACATTTTGGGGTCTCCACATCCTGTTTTGAGGGGGAGATGGAATTTAACTGTTCCCATCAACCCACACTCTGCTTTTTCGGTCTATGTCTTTCTATGCAGTCATTTCTGAGAAGAGATAATGAAGAAATCACTCATGTGCTCAGCATGAAGGTGGTCAAGGATGGGAACACTCAAATGCACAGACAAGACGCACAGACGTCCATCCATCCACTGGGGATGTTTTGGCAGAGGACAGAAGAGTCCAATCTCACCATAGCTACCCTGCTAGCATGCGGTCTCCACAGAGAAAACACATTATCAGTGGCTCACTGCTTTTGGCCTTCACTCACAGTCAATAGACGATCATCTCATTGTTTGATCATTCTCTGTACAGATTTACTTTGAACTTGTGCACAGCTGTGCCATGTATCTATAGGTCTGCGGGTTGATTTTGGATGCAGAATAAAAGAAAGAAAAAAAAATCATCATAGCACCGAGTGATGAAAGAGACAGGGTGGAGAAGGAGGGTGGGAGTATCCCGTGTGCCCCCCTTCTCTTCTTTCCTCACTTGCTCAATAACATTCTTCCTTCTGAGCTGCCTTGGGGAGAAAAGGGGGGTCCCCTTTCATGCTGAACAGGGTGTGGTGCAAAAGGGGCCTTCAGGAGCCTTTAGCTTTCAGTATTCCCACCTCTTTCTTTTTTTCCTGTCTTTCCCGCTTCTCTTTGTCTCCTTAATTGGGCTGACTGACCACAGCTTTCTCACCTGCAGTCCTGAGGGGATGTTGGGATCCCTGGGAATCAATACTGTAGCAATGTAAAGTAGAGCTGCAAAGAAGAGCTGTCCAGGCAACTCAACAGCTTATATCTGCTATAGAATCCAACTTATGTTTGGTGGTTTGGTTACCATGTCACCTTTGCAGTTGCTCCAACGAATCCTGACACTAATGCCGAGACAATTAGATCAGTCTGATGAGAAACAAGCAGAGTAACAACCTGACCAGCAGAATGCCAGAGTCCAGCGCTGACCTTCTCTGTGATTGGTGCAGACAAGATGTTTAAAAGGTAACAAGGATTGATTAGTATTCCTGCCTCATCACTTGCCTGGCTGCTTTAGACCTATAGTGGTAAATTACAGTCATGCCATTGTCTGTTTGCATTCCCATTCCGCTCATGAATGTGTGTTTTGAACATTTGTGTGTGTGCCTGTGTGAACTTCACTGACAGTGATCCACCCCTCCCACCTTCATGCCCTCGTTCCCCTGCAGTGCTACTGACAACATGTTTCCTTGGAGAGCGATTTACCCTCCTAAAATCTGAAATGTGTTTTTGTCTGACACCCCCACATGAATAACACACATCTTGCTTGCATCCCTTTGTTTGTTTTTTTATGTTCTTAATTGCACAGAAAAGAGCTCAGCAGCTTACCATGATAGCAGGGCAACAAAGGAAGATAATCCTAATTCAGCCTGCTCACAGAGGTAATCTAAACAGAAAACATCCCACGAAAGAAGCTGTTTTAAATTGACAGCACCAACTGTGACATGTATTATCATTATAAATACATATGTACCCTGTACACACCAAGTATTTTGCTAGGACTATCTATTTATCCTACATTGTCTATGCTTCTTTCCTTGTTTCATGCATTTACTTTCCTAAAGGTACTAGAGGAGAAGAAAGGAGTGAGCAGAAGCATGAGATGTCATGATATGAAGCAAGAATGTGTAGAATAAAGTGAGCAGTGAAAAGTAGTGAGAGTTCATAGAGAAAAACAGGAGTAATCAAGAACGTCTTTTTTCTATTGTTCCACAGTTAACGAGGCATGTTTTGTTGAAATGTGTCATAGCTGCTGACCGTGAACAAAGATGGCTATGTTCTCCCAGTAGATATTACTCAATTAACTCTGATAGAATCCACATCCATCAGAAGCCACTGACACAAACATGAGACGATTCATCTGCATTAAAGGAGTGACAGGGCACAGATGGAACCATGGGTTGGATCCATGATCCATTGTTTGACATGAAATATATGTCAAACAAGTTACTGAATGCTAATGGTTTGGAGGAAAGTGTTTTATCAGTGGGGATGTGAACCCACTAACATCTACAAGTTTACTTAGAAACATTGAAGGATTTGAAAAAGTAGGTTTCTAAGCTTCCAATACTTTTAGCTGGATCTGAGCTTGCAGCAATAAATTCCCACTACAACCCTCCACTCTGCTCAGTCAGCAGCTAATAGATACAGATTTTGTCAATATCATTGTGTGTGCGTGTGCGTGCTGTTGTTGCATAAGTTGCACAGGGCGGAGTTTGGATATGAATGTAATGAGTTATCTAACATGACAAGTCGGAACAGGACAAAGCTGCAGCTGCGCACACAAGTGAAAGTATTTCAGAGGCTCAGTATGGAAGAAAAGTCATAATGCAGCTGATATTTATAGAGCCTCCGGTGCACAAACCAATAGACCAAGAAGCTTTGTTCACCTGCCATCACCAAACAATGGAATGAGTCAGACTTTCTGATGATGATTTAAAATATTTTTAAATCTTTGTCGATATATTGAACACTTTTTTCCTGCCTGTGGGGTTTGATACATTTTCACATCAGCAAGCTGATACACATCTGTCGAGTAATTTTGTCCAGCACTGCAGCACAATAATGCAAGTGAGTTTATGTAAATCAAAACAAGTAATCCCCCCTTCAGTCTGTCTGCACACAGCTGGCTGCAAGAAAAATGGTAGGCAGAGGAAGGGAATGCAATCAAGAGAGAGAGAAAGAGAGAGACCTCCTTTCCTATGCTAGTGTGTGTGTATGTGTGCTAAAATCTGCTTTTCTCCATCAATTAAGGTGATTTGAATTGGTATGTGTGGCTCCAACCAATCAACCAGTAGCAATTACTTCTCTCAAAAGGACAGTGAACATTCAGTTTCCACCAATCAAGGGCTATTGTTACAAACAGAGAGATTCAGTCAGATGACAGTTTATCAATTTACCAGCCTATAGTCATCATAACATGAAACCTGAAAGTCTCAGTGAAACCTAAAAAAATCAGAACTCATATCATCTGACTCTTTGCCTCCTCTTAAGTCTTTAAACAACACTGTGAAGGTTTTCTCTCCAGGTTGCTTTTCATGTATTTCTATGCAGTGGAATGACACAGGGGTTGATTTGTGTGGGCTTATTAAAATGAAAGCTGTTTTCACCCAATACACAGTCACACTGTGTAATTTATGATAGCATGTGAACAGTGCGTGTATGCGTGTGTTGTGTATCCAACCAGAAGGAAGAACTACAAAGAACTATGTTCTCAAAAGAGCTCATAGCATTCAGAAGTTACCGTACAGTCATTCAAAGAGGCATGTTAATGAAACCACAGTGACATTACATGCAATAGGAAGACTGAGATTTTAAAAGGGGAATGGAATTTGCTATGATCTTACAGTTTAAGCATCTTGTGATTTCAGGGCCATGCAATTTGCAAGAGCTGTAAAACTGGCTCACTCATCACCTGCACACAGTCTACTTAAGTCTGATTTACTTAATACCAGAGTATTTACTACATAAAAGAGGGCTGACATGCATCTGAGAATGAATGTAATGGGGAAGCACATGTACACTCACAGCTGCAAGCTTTTTTTTTTATATGCACTCACGACATCCATCTCGTGGTATAAACAACTTTTCTAAAGAGCACAAGAGGTGAATCATCTGGCAGGTCACAGCCTGTCTTTACAATTGACATTTGGAACACACATTCCATGTCTAAGCTTTGCTGGTAACTATTATCTTCTGTCCACACCCACTAGATTCACATAAACACATAAACAGACTGATGTCCAGCAGACGATAAAAAAAAACTCTGAAACAGGACAGGATTAAGCAAATCATGTGTGGCTTTGGGTGATATAAAGGAACTCAAGTCAGTTTAATTGCACTGACAGTGACAGGCAAACAAGCTTCACTCAAAGACAGCTCTCCCACAGTGAGACTTCCCCTGTAACCTTGAAAACTAAGGAGGACGGCCGAGGAATACATTAGCAGTGACAGAGACAGACTGAGCACTGCAAAGATTGACAGACTCAGACTGACAGGACGAGAAACACAGAGAAGTATTGTCCACTGTAGAGATTAAAAGCTTTGCTCTTGACTTGCCTTACACCAACTCCTATCAAATACGATTCCCTGGATTAGCCAAGAACCTTTTTAAATCCCACTTACACACATGAGGACGACAAAACAGTCTCATACATGGAGTGAGAGAGTCAAACAAGGGAGAAAGTGAAAGAGAATAACAAAGTGAAGCTTGCTTCTTACCCTCTCTCCACTGTTCCTCCGCAAAGTCCCCACCGGCAGTTTAAGCATCAGCCGGCGGGTTCTCCCGGGTGTCACTGCCCCCTGGACCACCATAGTACGCTCCAGAGTGTGTGTGTCCGTGGGTGTGAGAGGAGCATGTGTGTGAGAAGTGGGTGTCCTAGCCGTCCCGTCCAGCCTGACTGCTGTGGTTCACGCGAGCTTGCGCGTGGGTGTGTGTATGATGGAAGGAAGTGTGTGATGTGAGTGTTAGAGTAGACGTCCCACACCGGTCCAGGTCCTAAGTGCCTCTCTCTGCTTCTGTTTCCCTCTGTGTTAAAACACCCCCCATGCTGCTCCTGCTCAGCTACTCTCCACTCTGCCGCTCACGAGGTGAATGAGTGTGTGAGAGTGTATGTGAAGGGAGAGGGAGTGTGCTTTGTCTCTACTCTTCTCTTCTCCTCTCTCTTCTCTAGCTCCGGCAGCTTCCCCTCCCTCCCTCTCACACTCACTTCCTTCAGTTGGGGGCTTAACCAGGTCACTGGATTAATGTGACGTTTCAGCTTATTAGCATACGCACTCATGTCACATGATCCAATAATAATTGTGTGTGAGCATATACACCCCCACCACCCACTCATCCACACACACACACACACACACACACACACACACACACACACACACACACAGACAACCAGCCCTTACAGGGGATCATGTGGGGAACCTCAAAAGGAATATGGGATGTTTTGCCATCTGGTAGAGAGATTATCTTTGAAATCCCACATCCAGCTTTCTCTCTGCACTGTCTGGGCTAGGACACAAAAGGGGGAATACACACACACGTGTGCATGCATCATTTCAGTCAAGCATGCATATTGCTCATGCATGCAGATATTGATCACACTATCACTTATATTGTGTGAGGAAAAGTGTAGAAATGACCTGGATTTTTTTTCTCTCATAAATCTGTGACAGTATAGTGGAGTTTTAGCAGCAGGGCTCAGGACTCAGGCAATAGAATGAGCTGCAGGAGCTGCAGTGACCCATTCCGCTGAGTCAGTACTCTGTATCCACAATGGTGGTCTTTACATGTTCATTAAAGCTATTGGACTTGTGAGTTACAGCTGCACCTAGTGACTTACTGTCATATTCTCATCATCATTTACTGCTGAGCTCTGTTTGCTTCTGCACATCAATACTCAACCGTCAGCTGATTAACTAAAGTGAATCAACGCAAATGCAGGGTTGCACATATGCACATATACACACACACAGTATTTTAGTACAGTATAACAGAATACATGTTGAGTTGGCAGTAGATGAATGCACTGCAGGAAACCATGGTTAATAAACAGTAGAAAGCAGTATGGAGAGCAGTGCCAATGTTAAAGCTGTTACTTTTATGTTTTACTCCTGTCTCTTGAAACACATCACTGAATGTAAGTTTTTCATGCACAACATACACAATAAAGATGGAATTTCAGACTAAAAACGCACACAAAAAAGAAAGCATTGAACTGAATAATGGAAAAAAATGTCTTGAATACCAAGTGGTAACCTCTGCAGTTGATAAATAAAGCCAAAAAGCAGTTCCTCAATTGGCCACTTGAGGCTGTTCAAAAAGTGGGTCACTTCCCCTAACACACCCATTATTAAAATGTTACTTTACAGAATTTAACTGAAGCCACCACCTTCAGCCAGAAAGCTTCCAAAATGCATTTCAGGAAACTGTGGTTGGACATGTCATATTAACTATCAGTGGTATTATGAAGACTAGGTAATCAGTATTAACTAGTAGCACAGATTATGACCTGCAAGGTTATGATATTCATGAGGTGATTTGATGCTGGATTAAGGGCTATGAAATCAGACTAAAACCGCCAGTCAAAATGAGCAACCAAACAAGCTGCTTGCCCCTGATGGCTTTAGTTACATGATACTGTATACATGCCACACACATACACATTGTGTTAAAGCTAAGCGACAAGCATACAGTAGGAAATCATCTGCAGTGGTAATCCTCAGTAAGCATTATTCATTCAGTACCCAGGCCCACATCAGTGTGTGAGTGACTGTGGCCTACATGAGAAATATCAGAGAGCTATTTATAAACTTGGTCTGTAGAGGTCTAGGTCTTACAGATGACATGACTGGAGGAACTTAGAGAGGAAGCAAAAGACTCAATTCATTTGTCTCTATTTGCAATGTGACTGATGCTCTTTGTGATGTAAATTCATGTGGTGATGACAGAGATTAAGTGCCACTGCTGATTCAGGAGACAAAAAAAACCTTGCCACTTTCATAGGGATCTCGTATGACACCTTGACAGCGAGTTGACAATACACTCTCTAATTGAACAGTTTTACTATAGTTTGGGTTCTTTTGTTCTTTTCCACTGCTCCCCTGTTTTTCCCCTATTTAAAATGTATTTAATTCCACAGCCTAAAATCCACAGAGGTGATAAGCCCTTGTCTTGACAGGAAGGAATATAAATAAATAAAAGGAAAAACAACATGTTACTATTCTTGATGCCTTGGGCTAGAAGCACAATGACCCATTTCAGTCAGCAAGCACACAAAAGTAAAGGCAAGTGGGACTTTCTATTTGTAATAAAAATATGTGAAATACAACACTGTGTAATTGTTCAGTGTACACACCAAAATCAAGCAAAAACCTGAGCAATTCTCAGATGCTGTCCTCAAAATGAACCAATAACAACAACACACAGAAAATCTGCTGAGAAGAAGAGAGTGAAAGAAAGGATTGTATTTGTAGTAGGTTATGAGAAATGCCAATAAAGGAAACAAAGCAGTGGGACTGGCTGTGTTGTTTTTCTTTTGTGTGTTTAGTAGTCATTTATAGTCCTAAAAGCACTGGTTCTAAATAGCAGAATCCTGGCATTGTCATGCATTAATTTGCCCTGATAACCCAGCCAGTCTCTGCCCACGGCTGTCTGACTCATCCCTATGGTCCTGTTCCTCCTCACAGTTTGTATGTGTGTGTGTGGGAGTGTGTGTTTATGGAAATGCCCTCTAGTTGGACCCTCTCCCCATCCCAGGCAGAGAGGGAGGGGGTTGAATGTTTATGCTACACAAATTACAAAGGGTTGAGTTACAGCCACAGCGCAGAAAGAAAACAGATAAACGGTTATGTAGCTAAACGGTACCACCCTGATAGTGTAATTCAATTCATTTCTCCCTGTGTGCTTCTGTATGTTCTTCTATGGGTGTGCTTGTATTGTTTTTGTCTCTCCTGAGAGTGAGATGAGCAGAAAGTGGGGCCTCACACCCTTCATCAGGCCAGAACCAATCATAATGACTTCTCCACAGGGGCGCATCCACTTCAATTATGATCCCATCAGCAGTGTCTGTGTAAGAAGGCATGGGAAACACTTTTACATGCTCAGAAAGGTAACACTTAGCCTGTGAGACCTGATTTTCTTTATGAAACAGTGACAGCTCTGTGACTCACTGTGAAAACTAGGACATATTTGTATTTCGAGAGATTTGGTGAAACACTAGGACAGGTTGTCCTGGTAAAATCATGTCGCTCAGCTCACATCTGCTCGACCCGCTGTGAGGTGACTGTGTGTGTGTGCGCACATACTGTCTTTCAGGATGATTAACATTTCAGGCACTGACACTAATAGAATCTAGTGGGACTGAATGAACTCTGTTTGTTGGAAGGTAGATATAATCTTAGTCTGAGTACAGTCCACACCCAGACCCATACACCGTTATTATACATGCCTTGGAATTGGAGTATATTATTTCAATGGTCCAATCAGCAGTTTATTAGGGCAGCGGCAGACTTGAATGGGGTGCTAGATGTGCAATATCGCCTCAGTAAATGGCATCCATAGCTTCTGAATTATTCACCCAAGTCTACATTAGAAAGCCTCTCTCTGTGCTGGGCTATCAGAATGTGAATCTTGCACACAATGAATGATAATGTCTGATTAGTTTATGGAAGTGCACATAAAATGGGATCAAGTTTATGATAATTTATTTGGGTGATTCTGCAGCGAGAAAAAGGTTTAATGGGGCAAGAAATAGACTTATTGCTAAAGCTAACTAAATTATTCAAATTTGATTAATTCTATGGAGGGTTTTCTTCTCCACTGAACAAAATCCTCTGTTTTACAAAAATCCCAAAATTAAAACCAAAACCACTATGTGCCACAACATACATTCTATGTATACTTCATGATATTGCCTTTGTTCTTGTGACCTATTTTTTTAACATTTACATCTCTAGCAGTAACAGGCTGAGTGATGCTGTAGTGAAATCCACCTGGAGATCAGCTGACATACATATGTACGGTTTGGTCTGTGTGATGACAGCAGTGAATTCATAATAAAGCCTCAGGCTTTACGGAAGTAGGTTTCAGAACAATGCTGTGAAATTTGTTCACACGTAATCCTTGGACATGAGAGGATCTGATGCTGCGACTCCAGCTGCATAC
Organism: Parambassis ranga; assembly: GCF_900634625.1. Lineage (NCBI taxonomy): Eukaryota > Metazoa > Chordata > Actinopteri > Ambassidae > Parambassis > Parambassis ranga. Next base: position 16,454,746 of record NC_041039.1, on the reverse strand, counting down.
CAATCAATATCAACATCAGATTAATCCACGCTGGATGACAAATGTTGTGGATGAGAATGGTGGAGAGAGCAGATGGGGGGGAGGGGGGAGGGGGTGTAGAAAGAGGGTGGAGGTCATCTTGCTATAATTGAACAAGTTTGTCACCAGGCAGAGAACACACCTATTACGTAACACAATATTCCCACATAATACATCCAATCAATACCCACTCTCAGACTGCAGCAAAGTCAAAACAGAAGAGTAACATTAACGTTGTAATTGTGGTGAGGAAACTCCATCGATATGTGACAGTGTTTGTGTTTTGGCAGACTGAATGCCCTCACAAACCCTTTGTGGCTGACTGACTCCCTCAAAGATATAAGCGGGGTGTTTGTGGCTGCCAGAAGGAGAAGAGACAGTGCTGAAAAGAGCAAAGTGGAGCTGTGTGGTACAGCTGTGATGGAAACAATCCCATCCAGCTGAGGTCTTTCTCTGTCAGAGGAGACCAAGGGGGTGGGGGAAAAGAAAAAGGAGGAAGAGGAGAGAAGATGTTCAGCTTTGCCTCCAGGCCTGCATCATCGAAGGGATGTTGGGGGAGAGAGGATTGGGAGGTGGTGACGTTCGTGGGGGTGCAGGAGGAGGAGATTCAATTAAACTACACAAGGATAGAATGCATTTTTAATCATGCCGCTTCATTTCCTGATGTGACTGTCAGCCTTTGTGTAAAACTGTGAGGCATCCTCTGAAAGATGAGCTGCCAGCATTTTCTCTCCCTCTCTATGCGTCCTCCCCTCCCTGAGCACGGCAGGCCAACAACACAATACCCGGCAGCTGTGGCAGGAGCTAATATGACAAGACATTTTACAGCAACCGGAAAAAAACCCAATCAGCAGATACAGATCATATGTCACTACTCTATTCATGTCAATTGGTAATGGCAGTGCTTCATTTGTTCACAAAATGTGAGTCTCTTTCAACAGTGCTGATGATTTTCTTTCTAGGTTCCTGGATTTCAATTTGGTAGGGATAACTTTGTAAGTATGTCATGCAGGCAAGTGCTTTAAATACAGAAGGCATAAAAGTGTTGACCTAAAAAATCTACAGTAAATGACTCTGACTAGACTCTTGCTTCCACTCAAGCAATTGAGCCAACAAAATTGTGACCTCCTTTTCTTGTAGTAAAAGAGGCTATAAAAAGAAGTTCATTGCCTCGGATCCTCTTGACTTTCCTGAATCATTCATATGAGCTGTTGTATTAATGAAAATAGCCTTGAATATAGCTGTGCTATATGCTGCTTTAACCCAATGAGCAGCACAGATAGTGCTAAGAAGGTCTTCCTCTACTGGTAGATGAAGAACAGCTGTCATTATTCTAATGACCCTTAATATTCCTCTAACGACCCATGTTCTCTGAGCTTAGCTTATCAACAGCGAAATTGCATTTATGGCATAATAGTGGCAGTTAGTTATGGTTTTAGTGGTATAGGGTGCTTAAGCCATGACACTGTCTGCCTCTGGTAAGGTTTCCCATCAAATATTTGTTTTTGCTGCCTTTATTTGATGGTTCACTAAAGTAGGTTTCCTCTTAGCTCATGTCTGCTTGTTGTTTGTTTGCATCCTACACACACATCGCCATATGCACATACTACACAAACCAGACCAAAAAGGCTACCATTGATTTGAATATTTCTCATTTAGGTATGCAAAGCAACCAGATAACCTTCTGTTTTCCAGCCTCTTTTTTAGCAATTAGAGAAATAAATAAATAAACAGGCTAATTAGGATTCTGAGAGGAAATGTAGAGGAAGGAAGCAGTTTCCTCACTCCATCCCACATGTGGTGCATGAATAATCCAAATCTTGTCCTGGCCACAAACACTAATCTTTATTGCCTCAGCCATAAATCATCTATTGGCTATATGAAAATGACCAAATCTCCCCAAAATACATTGGATGGATGGATTCAGGCAACAAATCTTGCAGCAGCACATATCAGTGACACAGATGCCCTGGCGCATTAGACTGAGTGCTGATAGTGTTCATTGGAAGCTCAGGAAAGGACAGATTACAATTCCATATAACAGATGCCTGGGCCTGTAAACAATGTTAAAGAGAAACAGCAGCTTAACGACAAAACTCATTACAGCAGCCGGCAGATCAAAGCCACCAGGGATACTGATGTCATATTCACAAAGTGTCCATGTCTGTGCAGAGGTAGATTACATATTCCTACACATTTTTGTCAGCATGTTTGTGCATCTTTGTGTGTGTATGTGTGTGTGAGGGTTAGAGTTTTTCATCCCCACAGCCCAAATGCTTCTGAAACCACAGAACCCTGAACAATTTACCTCAAACCAAGCGTCACAGGCAATAGAAATATGTCTTTCCTTCTCATCCTTTTTACTACTATCATCCCTAATTTCCTCAATCGCAATCCGCACTTCCTTTACTTGGAGAATTTCTCCATCAAAAGATATATGTTGGCTGCAGAAAAAAAATATGAAGAATGTAGACCACAGAGAGCACACAGTAAGTAAGTTCCTAGATTTAAACCTTGAAGCTGATTTGATGAAAGCTCCCCACATGCCGTGTTAACATTCCCAAAGTTTTAACTCACAGGGCTACCACTTTAGTGAGTCATTTATTAAGCAATGCTGTCCAGGTTAGAATCCTATTCAGCTAGTTTATTCCCCATGCACAGAATTTTGATGCTTAATCAGCACGTTCATTTCTGTGCCAATTAAAAAGAGAGCATCTGGAAAGAGGAAGTAACATATGTTGGCCTCGAGTCTCCAAATGCAATTATGCACTGGAGAGGTCACCGGTTTTTAAACCAGAGAACAGTCAGGAGGGGAGACAAAAAGACTAATTTCATATTTTCAGTTAAAAAGACAAAGTTTATAAACTTACAAAAACATCCATGAGCATGTGTTCCAGGGTCACCTCTAAGTCCTCCAGCCGGGCTGCAAGAGTCATCGTCCAACAGATGAAAAAAATACAAAAAAAAATACAAAAAATAAAACTTGTCTACAAAATTCTTTAGCAAATCTAAATTCTGCTAATATTAAGCCATGTCAGAAATTCAACATCCCAATTCTCCAAAGAATTGTTTCATGCCAGCCTTTAACAGTCCAGCTTAATTTGTCTACACTTCATTCTCCACGCCAGGCAGCATACCAAATCACCAGCTTTAATCCAAACCATGTCTATCTCCAGTAAGCTTGGCTGCCGACAAACTGTCTGGGGTCCGATCAGAGCTTCAAAATGTTCCCAAAAAGAGTTGGGGGTACACACAGGGAGCCTCCCTAATAGCTCCCCTAAGTAACTCGTGACTTCTGGTTTTTGACAAAGCTTCCTGTCTTCCCTTCAGATCTAAGTTATGATACATGAGAGAGACAAAGTAACTGACAACTCCCTGGCAGAGGGAGAGCAGAGGGTGTGTCTCCCTGCTCCTGGTAGGATGCACTGAGGAAGGGAGAGACAAGGAAGAGGAGGATGCCTGATGGGGAGCAACAACAACTAATTGATGAAGTCATACAGTATGTCTTATTTTTTTTCCTATCTTTCTATCACATATTTCCAAAGTTATGTGTCTCCGCCCTCTTTTCCCCTTTCCTTTCTCCTTCTCTGTGCCTTTTCAGGTCTCTGTCCACAGTGGATGTCTTTGTGTGGAGGGAGAGCCTGGGGCAGCTGATGCACAGTTCTGGGTGCTCTTGGCAGGGGTCATCCTCTATCACACTGAGCCTCTCATCAATGGGCCTTTGTGGCAGCCTCATTAAGGGTTGGCCCTGGATGCTGAGGCTCCCATAGACACACGGGGGGAAAACAGCAGCAATACAGCCTGGATGGCTGTGACTGGAAGCTTATGTAACAGTTGCAGGGAGGGGTCGGGGTTGCAGGGGACAGGGCATATTGGGTAGAGGGCTGACTGGGAAAGGGAAGGGTGGGAGTGTGGGTTGAAAGTGGAAGAGACTGAATGATAGGAGACGGAAAGTAGAAGAAAGGGGGAGCAGGAGATGGAGGATGTTGGTGAGTAGAGGAGAGCAGTTGTTTTTGTTTTTCTGGCAAGTACTGGTGGAATGTAAAGCCCCCCCCCCCCCCCCCCCCCCATACTTTTTCAGTCAACAAAAGAGGAAGACAGAAAGGCCGGATCAGACGGGTCCATCTGGCTGAGCTGGATTAAAAACAGGAAGTTACAGTACAAATATATAAGGAGAAAGATGCTAAATATATATATAGAACAAAGCCACAGCAGAAAGTAACAGGTGTAAAGGGTTTCAGCAAATACTTTGGCATAAACACACAGTAACCTGCACAGCCAAAAGATTCATTTAAAAAAATGCACTTCCTCAAGTTGGCCACAAGCTAAAATGCCCAACTTTACAGCAGCAGAAATAACCATGTTCACGGCCAGGTGACTGATAGCTGTGCAAGAGGTTGTTTTTATTTTTAACTAGCCATTAAAATTGTATTACAGCTCAAAGTCATGCATAATTAAGGGCACTTTGAGTGACAGGTTGGTGCCATTAGGTCAATAGCTTTCTACACTTTCTGCTTTGCTCATCTTTAAGCCTCCACTGCAGCAACAGCCTCTGTTGCCAGCTTTATGTTTGTAGATCGTCGGCCACTTCTTGTTAATATAATAACTTAATCCTCTTCAAGGGGCATGTCTTTAAATTTGTTACAAAAGGTCCCATATAGATGAATAGATGAGACTTGTGGATACAATATCTTAGGGGTAATCATCAAATGTGGCACAGGCACCATGACTTCACTGTGTTTCTAAACATAATTCAAGATTCCATATGGCAAAACGTCTCAGTAGAAGCATTCAACAGCATGGTGTTTGTAATTGATTGACTCAAGTTTGTCTGTGTTTGTGTACAATCCATGGCTATTTACCAGGTTTAATTGTTCTTGTTGAACCCTCAAAATTGATTAACGCATTTTTTTCTCCTCTGTCTCCAAATCCTATCACATTCCTCAATATTTAACCTTTTTCTGGCCACTCCTTTTGATTCATCTCTGAGAAACATCCCTCTCAATCTTATTTGTCCCTTCTGTCCTCCTCCTGCCCTTTTCCTTGAGTCACACAGACCCACAGTGCCCATGACCTTTGCCCTCTGACCTGTCTTGGGTCTGAGGTCAACAGAAACAACCACTCATCAGTCCTCACATCAGCTCTGTAGCCCAGACCACTGGGGTGTGACCAAGGCTATTGCACAGGCGTGATTTTGCGCATGACACCATAATATACACAACTGGGCGTTAAAGAGTGAACATCCATCAGTTTTTTGTTGCCCTCAGGAGGCTTTCCCATCTTCCTGAGGTTGCTCCTAATGGTGCCTGCTGTGAATATGTAACACCCATTAATAACTCAGAAAAATCTCCCTAATTCTGCAGGCTGCTCATGCATTATAAAATACCCCCGGCACGGTCAAGATGGACAGTATATCGTCACTAATACTTGTAAAGCAGGTGGCTCACAGAGCCTGAATGCAGTGAGGGGGAGAGCGGCAGGTAGCCAATCCAGACCGGCATTCATCATTAGTAAAGAGCTTAACCCCCAACAGAGAGGCAACACAGAACAGTGTCCCAGTGTGACTCCTTCCCAGCACAGCTAGGGTTAAAACCCAGATTTCTTCATGTAATCCAGTGAGTGTATGCTCTGATAATAAGTGAAGGTAGTAGAAGGGATTATAAGAGCATGTTTTCAACAGCCATTTGCAAGAGAGAGAGAAATATCACCTCAACTCTTTGCACAATAAAAGGAAACAATATGTTTTGTGTCACAAAAAGCACATCTATGTGCAAATGTACACCCACATGCACTTCTGGCTGAGGGAGTTTGGAACTCCAATCAGCCTATTCTGTACAGAAAAAAGGGTTTTTATTAATATATTAATATATATATATATATATATATATATATATATAGTTTAAGTTCAATTTAGTTATAACATTCAAAAGAAACATCAGAATGTAAAACAAACATAAGAGCTATGATGTAAAAACATTTATGTTCTGCAGATATGTCAACAAATTTAGCATGCTAACCAGCTAGCACCGGCCTGTACCATCATATATTAACATTTTGTACCAGAAGACAGCAAAAGACAATAGCCCCATTTACATCAGTACTGAATCATCAGCTGTGTGAAAGGGTGGAGAGGAAGGAAAGCGGCGCACAAGACACTAAATATGTCACAGCTCTGACAGGAGAACGGCTTGTCAAAGATCAACTGCCTCTAGGGTGAGGGAGGACACTTTCTGTCCAAACTGTACTTTGCCCCTGCTTTTCATAAGCATATAAACAAACAATAGCCTACATCAAATAAAGAGTAGCAGCACGCTGTACCTTAAGATGGCTCATGTTTAAGCAGGCAAAATCCGAGGTGTTCTCCCATCCTTTGCCGCCACCACTTTCCTCCTGGAAGCTGACTACTGTCCCAGTAATCCAGTAAGCAGCCAGAACATCAGACTGGTGGCAACAGTTAAGACTGTGCATGTCAAAACCAGCTTCAAAACAGATTCCAAATAACAGCTCTGAGGACAGTTTTGCTCTTTAAATCTCATTGTCAGCGCATAGAGTTGTAAGTCTATGTGTGTCAGCCTGATTTACCACCATGTCCACCTGGTGTGGAAATTGGGGATATGTGCTAATCAAAGTCTTGGCTGCCGTCCAAGTGGTTTGAGGTTTGCACGCAGAGACTCACACTCAAAAATAGTTTCTATTCCTGACATGCTGATAAAGCCTCTTAAGCACCTGTTTGCATCTAACTGTGTAAAAGGTTTACTGCCTGTCTTTACACTGGGCACATAGGTGTTGGAGTCTGCTACTCACTACACTTACTTGCACATGTGTCTGGTCCAATTACCTTACATGGTTTTATTAACCCAAGTCATTGTGAATGTTATCCTGTGTGTTATGCACTTTTTTCTTATGCTTGCAAGTCTGCCTAAAAGCTTCATTAGTAACTTCCTTATACAACATGTTTTTGTCTATTTATTGTTGCTGACAGTTGTTCTTTTTTTCCCTCTTGTCAGCCAAAGATAATGAAGGGCAGCAAGTGCACATTAAAGGGATTCTGCCAAGTCATTCTCTGCAGCACTGTTAGTAATCAGAATTTTGCTGTGTCATTCCGCACCCCAAATCTGTCATTACACATTACAGTGAGTGTCTGATGTGATACACGTGTGTCTCTTTGAATGTGGGTGTGTATATGTAAGTGTTTGTCTGTGTCTGTGTGTCATCTCTGGTAAGGCATGTGAGGATGGAGGCAGGTGTAATCTGTTATTTGATGTCATTCTTGCTGCAGTGAAAGTCACCTTGGATTTTAGAAAGAAAAAAAAAATCTCTTTGCAAGAAAACATCTGATTTTCAGGGGATCAAGGGGTTTTCATAGCAAGACGAATACACACATTTACACCTTTTGTTTCTCCCTTGGTCTAACCTTTTACCAGAGTTTCCTATGTATACAACTCACGCACTACATAGTAAGAGTGTGTCTGAGAGGCAGCGAGCAGACAGAATGCGAGAAAGGCATATTTTAGAAGCTGGTTATATGAAGGCACTGGACTGAGTCACGCTCCAGCATTTTCTGCCCCAGTAAACTTAGCCCACTTTACCCAACGCCGAGGAGGCTTCCCAGCCTACACCGTGCACAGAAATAGACTCACACATCCCCAACAACACCATAAAGTGGAAAAGAAAACACTGGTTTTCCCTAACACTGATTTAACAATTAACATTCTGTTAAGCAGCCATGCTTGACTGCCTGCAAGTCTGCACAACTGTTATGAATTACTCTAGCGTGCAAAGAGCACACTCATATCAACTTAAGATCAAAACATGCATGTGAGTCCCCATCCCCAAAATCCACACACAGTTAGGAATCTGATTTGTGGCGGCGTGAGCGTTAAATGTTTGATGATACAACTGCATATTTAATCTTTACAGACCAGATCATGGGAGGAAATGGGTTATACATGATTGTGCTCCCAGTGGAAAACACTGGGATACCAAGAAAAGAGGGAAACATGGCTTTAAATGTCTGACCGTGTCTCTTAAATGCGTTTGTAAAACATAGGTGACACTTAAAACTACCTTAATTGGCAGTAAATTCTATTCAACATTATTCTGAATTCACCATTCTGCCTATTAAAAATAATAACAACAGCCAAAAAAAGTTCAACATAGTTCACAACATCTTAAATGTTTTTTTTTTCCATGTAGGTATATGAAAAATAAAAATGTTTTATTGCCAATAGTAACTGCAAATTGGACTACAAACTATGGCTGTGAGGTTTAAGGTTGCCCAACAGTGTCTATGTAACGCTAGGTAACATTAGCTTGTGTGGTTAACAGCATGCTTTCATCCAGGGCTGATTTTTTTTTCATTATGTCATCGATTACTATACTAACAAGATGTAAAACTGCAAAACAAATAAATGTATGATACTAACTTTCTTCAAGGTACAAAGTACTAGATGGGTTGCACTACTCAGGTAGGCAGAGTACAGGCCAGTAAAAATAGATTAAAACTCATGTAAGTTTTCCTGTATTGGTCAGACTCACACCAAACGGTTTTCCTACTTTTGACCTTTGGCTCTGACACATTTGTACACATGCAGGATGCAGCTGTGCTTATAACTCGTAAACCTCCTGGTCCATCAAAATGACACAACTCTCCTTCTTTATAGACAGTGAATCATTATAATCCCTCAGGCATGCAAACCACAAACAAAGTATGTGCATAAACAAAGTACAAAGAGGATACACCTGTGCAAATCCCCTTTCTAAAACACACTCATACTTGCATTTCCTCATTTCTTCATGAGAGCCAACATGTATATTTCTCTCAGCATGCATGCATGCTTTCTCCCACAAATGCAATAATCCACCCCAGACTGTGCCAGCTCCACCTCTTGCTGCAGGCATGGGATTATGCTGCTTGTTACTGTACAGCTGGGCCCCACACCTTTGACAGGTGCAGTGGCTCCTCTGCTACCATGCCAACCAACCAGACGTCCAAACGTCTCAGGCAGATTGTCTTTGTTAAAGTGCAGGGGAGGAAGGGGAGGGGTGCCCCTGGGCTTCTGGGAGAGAGATGTAATTTGAGGAGATCACCTCCACCTCCTGACATTACTGCAGGCCATCCATCTCATTTGTAAAAGCAAAATTACAGTGGAAGAGTTTGTGTTTGTGGTTTTACATGTACTCATTAAAATGAGTGATAGTTAGCCGGTCTGTATATTTTAAAGTCAAGACTTTGGCCTCATTAGATTGGTCTCTATAGAATAAAAACAATCCAGAATGGGTTTAGGCGTTGGGGAGGGTCAAACTGACCCCCTGAGGCTATTGTCCCCCCCCCAATGCTAGACAGACCAGTAACCTCCCACCCCTCTCTTGCCGTTGTCCTCACGACATATCCTCATCTTTAACTATGGTTAGAAAAAAGATGTGCTGTGACAGACAGGCCTTGATCACTGCCAGGTTTCTCTCCAAGCCAAGGTCTTGTCCCCTTGGTATTTACTGCCTATTTACATTCAGCTCCCATTATTGCCATGGGAACAGAGGTGCTGCTCAAGCTATACTAAAGGTAAGGGAAGCAAAAAAAAAAGCAAGAAGATTGGGCACATAAAAAATGTAGGACTGGAGGAGAAGACGAAGGATTTATTGGGGAGGAGCATGAGGGGTAAATCCCACGTAATTGCCCCTCCAGCAGACAGCAGGGGTAATGGGCTGGCCGCTCGGTCACTGACACAACTCATAATTATTAATCAAGCTCAGCTGTTAACATATGCTTCCCCACTTAAAGCTCTTGGTCCCTCTCTGCCCTCCCCCTCCTTCTTGTCATTTTCTCTCTTGATTTCACTTGTTTTCCTGCTTTCTGTCTCTTGCCTGCTCACTGTGCCTTTGTTGTACAGCAGGAGAAACAGGATGAGGTCATTAATTATATACCTAACAGATCCATTGTCTCTCTCTCACACTCACACACACAGGCTTACTGGTCCCCACCACACACCTCTCTAAAAAGTTGTAATGATGGATGAGAAATGTGCATTTATTGGGGCCAAACAGACAGGACTCACACATACTCACAACGAGCAGGGCAGCTGACCACTGCTCATTAGAGATAAAGGTTTCTGCTTATTGGCTCCATATATCAGACTGGACACGGTGACAAGAAACCAGATTAGATGTGACAGCCATGCTATATATAAGCAATTTTTGACCTTTTTGATGATCACTGAAGAGAATCCTTAAACCTTTGCTGTACTCTAACACCACTACAACCACAGAGCCCAGAGGACCTGCTCTTCTTCTTCAGCTGGATGCTCAAGTGCTGAGGCTCATTATTTCAGAAAGCCTTGGGCAAGACAAGGAATCCCGTCATACAGCGCACTCTGGTGGTTAGAGTGTGAAACGCACTACAGAGATGTAACAGACTCAAGAAAGAGGTTTTAAAGGAAATCAAAACACACTTACAAAACCTTGTGTTATTATGTCCATAAAGCAAATAATCATTAAGAAACCAATACAGAGCAACGATGAAAGCTGATCAAGTGATAGTTAAAGTACCAGTTATCAATAAATTAATTATTTATGCAGTTATATTTTAATACTGCTTGGACTGTAAACATAACAATACCTATCATTCATCAGCAGCAACAAGAACTTGTGGAGCAAGCTTCCCTGAAAACTTACTGGTGTACAGAATGAATAAAGTTGGCCTCATCTTTATCTCGTTTGTGTTATAGGAACCTCCTTGAGTTTGTTCAACCTCTGAGCAAGTGGTGACATGTAAAGATGTAGGCTGTGTCAGAACAAAACAGAAACAGAACAATTTGCCTTAAAATTGAAGTGGGGGAGAGCTACACCTGCGTTCTCTCATAAAAAACTCATGCATATTTAAAATCAGGTATTGCAAAGGAGCACATACAAACAGAGTAGCTACACAGCAAACAACAACAGCTGCTGCTGAAAACCAGACACATCCACATACAAACACCTCCAGACATGTATTAATGGCCTTAACTGCAATAGCAGATGCTCACATCTGTTCAGAATGAAACACACACAGACACAATATACATGCGCAGACGGAAACGCACACAAGGGTGAGTTATAAATCTGACACACGTCACCTTTAATTGTTCTAACAAGCCATAATGAGAGCATGCAGGGTCAGTGAGACACTTAGGATGATGTAAGTATTCCTGGGAGGAATCGTGAGCATCACTCTGGCAACCTTGATTTCATATTTGGGTTTAATTCAGCGTAATAGCAGCTGTCTACACATGGGAGAAATGTGGTAATAGGTTACCTGGCACACATCATGTTATTATCTATACACATATTATCTATGATTTGGCAAGAAGGCTTGGCTTGGGTTTGCAGAAAATAAAAGGTTTGATTCTATAAATAAACTCGGGTAAGTTACCCCAATTTTGTGCACACATATGCTGAAAGCAATCTCCTGTTGCAAACCAACACAATCCTCAAAGGTGGATGGGACTGGTAAACAACCATAAATGCCTGCAATGTCTCCAATTTTCCACTATGAACAGATTTATTCGTCTTTCATCCTGGCACCATCACCATCTCTCATATCCATCCATCCCTCCATCCTTCCAGCAGCCCTGAACCTGTTTGCCCCAGCCCTGATGCTTGGAGGCTGACAAGCCAACATCAATAAGGCTGTCTGGTGGTAGCATATGTGTCCATATGTCTGAGGCTGTGCATGTAGATGTTATGGAGCATGCAAATTGACCAGCATTCATGCATGCATGTGTGGATTAGAGCATTTATGTGAATCTGTATGGGAAAGTGCTTGACGCTCTTGTCTCCTTGAGCATTCATGTATGTCAAGTAAACCATGAATTAGTCATTAGAGTAACCAAGCATAAAAAGTGCAAATAAAACTGGGACAAGCAATTTGCACTAAAGACTTTTTAAATGACAAAGAAGAAGTGGAAGAGAAGAAGGAAAAAGCAAAATGAGATTGTGTGATAAGGACAATGCTGAAATGGCATTTTGTTTTTATCACTGAGAGACAGCTGCGTAAAATGGCATAACTTCTGCTTGTTCTTATAAAATGTATTTGTGGTTGATTTAGTTTCACATTTTGGAAGAGAAAATTCCCTCTGCCCTGCAGGTTTTGTTACTCCCCCTAAAGGCTTGCAGCGTGTCAGATACACATTAAGTGCTCACACTAAAACACCCTTAAGGCTGACCAGTAGTAGCCATTAGCACAAATATATGATCCAGCTTCATATCTGCTACTTTGCCAATTTTGCTTAAAGAGCATCCTGGCCAGGAGCCAAAAACACGTCAGCCAGGACTGAACGTGAGTCTCTGAGGCAGTTGGGGAGTGTTTGCAACCTTGAGCTCCAGGCTGAATTTGTAATTGTAACAGAGCCAGTATCCCTCAATGCAAGTGATTAGGTCAAGACTGGAAAGGTAGAGGCTGTTATTGGAGAACAACTGTAAGCATTAAGTGTAATTTTTTCTGCTGTGTTTTCTGTTGATATGAGTGTACTTAGCACCTTGTACCACAAGATTCCTTTACCTCCATCCCCTTTTTCTTCCCTCTCCTTTCTCTCCCCTCAGGACAATGTTGACACCAGCTCTCGGTCAGCCAATCAAATTTAAGAACAAAGCTTTCTCTGCTCATGTAAAGAGGTCACAGTTCAGAGCTCAGTGGAAGGCGTAAGGGGATGGAGGTAGGATGACTTAAAGGAGGGGAGAAATGGGCTAGAAACATAGGTCTCCAAAAGAATAAAGAGTGGAAAAAATGCTTAAGTGTGTGTGACCGGACGAGATAAGAGAATGGGTAATTGGGGGAAAAAGTAGTCCTACTTCCCGTGTAGGTGGTGTCTATTTGCGTATGCGTACAAAAATTGCCTGTGGTATGTAGATCTACAGATAAGGTGATGTATGGTACCTGTTAAATGCAGGGTCACCCTTTGTACCAGAGGTGACACTACCAATCCTCTGCTCGTTCATCAGCGATGTCAATGCGTGCCCTTTACATTCTAATATAAAAAACACATCCTTGCAAATTGCCATTCAGATTCAGTAACGGCTGAAAGCAGTACAGGAAACCGAAGGATAGTCTCCTGGGACTATCTATGCAATTACACAGTTAGTCAATACACATAATAGGACTGCTAGAGGCACTTTTAATCTAAAGAGCAAGGTTTTAACACTAACGTTTAAAAACAAATGCATTAATTGATATACATTTTTATTAAAGAATCAAGAATCAGGAATCTTTATTGTTACTATTATTGTCACTATACTATTATACTATACTGCAAGGCACAATGAAATTTTGTTCAGCAGCTCTTAGCTTAACCCTCATGCGAACAGTGCATGAGGGATATAAAGTATATCAGATAAATATTTTTTTGAAATTTGAAAAATGTGCCCACAGTGTACTGTTGACCTATGAAAAATTTTAAAATCATATTAACAAAATTTATGTAAAATTAAGCTTGTTGAGCAAAAATGATTCAATTTGCTCACATATTGACAAAGTTATGGCCAAAATAAACAGAAAAATTGGGTTAAGGCACAATAAATACAACAATAAATATAAAATAGAATAAAGAATAAAAAGAGTAAAAGTAAAAGTGCAAATTCACTTTTTAAAGTGACCAGTATGAATATATTGTTCCAAATGCAGTGTATTAATGTTTTAAAATTATACGTGTTCTGTGTGTTCTACCTGTCAACGTGAACATCACTAATTTCACCCTCACATCTTCCAATCGTATGTCTTGGAAATTATTTGAAAATGCCAGCAAAATGATAGCAGCCAATGTAGTGGAAAATCTTCACCCTTTGTTTCCATGACAACACCTATCATTAAGTGCATCACTGGTTTGCTTCAGTCATTGCTCAATTGTGCACTGATTGATCCCATAGTTCAGGCCTCTTCAAGGTGACAAGAGCACATTTGACATGCTTGACACCGCAGAGCACGCCTATATGCGCTTACACACACACAATCAGAGAGGGTGTATGTCCAACAGGAATGCGTCTTCAAATGGGGAAAGTAGAGATGTGCTGCAGAGGAAAAGCTTCAAACAGGGATCTGTGGGAGGATCTCTCTCACTCTCTCTACATGGCACCCCACTGATCTCATAAAGCAACAGTTCAACTTCCTTTTATCTTCATCTGTCTCTCTGCATGTTGTCAGTATATGTTACAGACTGAATATGATTATCACAACAAGAGTGTGATTCACATTTTTGGAAAATAATTTTCCTTGTACTTGAGCCTGGGTCAGCAGCTAATAAGGCTAATAATAATATAATATATTAATATTAGCAATAATTAGCATTGCATGTCAACAATGTAACCTTATTCAATTATATAATAAATGCATTAATACAGTACAAATGAAATAATCTCTTAATAAATATGTTTTCTTCTAAACTAGACAATGTGGCTATTTGTTCTTTGTTCTCAGGACTAAATATGAAATATCAAATCTGTCATTGTCCTGTCCCTAATTGAGACTACCCTTGACAGTGCACTTGGTAGTCTGAGGGGACAGCTGGGAGATGTGGCCCTACATCCAGTGTGTGTGTGTGCATGGCTCAGCATGTGTGTTTGTTTGCATGTGCCCCATGTTGTTGCAGCCAACAGACATCCCTCTGCTGCTTACTTTGGCCTTTAAATGCTTCCAGCCAACCTGCTGTGCATTGACTGTGTGTGTATGTATGTGTGTCTGAGTGGGTTGCCAAAGGCAGTCCCACCTTGTGCTGCAAATCCAGAGCCCAGTGGCCCTGCCTTTCTCTCCTAATTATTTTCATCCAACCAGTGAGGCGGTCGGCTTCAGGGATCTGGGTATGGTCACTTCTCTTTTGGCTGCTTTGTCCTCTTAACCACACCATCCTGACTTTAACTATGACGATTACTGCCAGCTTGCAAACAAACCAGGTGGATGGATGAGTGAAAGAGGAAGAAAGGGAGGGAGAGAAAGCAGAGAGAAAGGATAATGATGGTCTACATGTAAAGATAACAGATGGGATGCAGGGGAAGAAGAAGAGGTGAGAGGTGTGTGTCTTTCAGTAATGAAAAAAGTACATGTTTATTGGACAGTTCATGTGTGTCCAAGCCTTTGGCCATATCTGTAATGGCTCCATCTGTCATCGGCAGCTGGACATACACACATACACACAGAGACACACATGCTCATATGAACAGACATAACCAGCAAAGGCTAAGACACAAGAGAGGCAGTGACACAGTGCAGAGAGTGAGCTGATAGATAGGAGTGCAGGAGGAAGAGCAGGGAAGTCACTCTGATTAGACTGATAGAGCATTGACAGGGTTAATCTCTAGATAACTACTTCCTATTGATCCACTCACACACAAGAGGAGCTGACTGAAGAGATGATACATGACAAACAACGACTGATGTGTGTACAAAGTGTACCATAAAACAGCACACATGTTCTCAAGGGAAAGTTTCTATGAAGCTTCTTGTCCTACTGACCTATATGCATATATTACACACAAGTGGGGATACCAATGGAGAACTTGAGCTTTTTTTCTCTTTTAGAGTCTGTGAGTGTGTCTTTCACTTGTATTGGCCTGCACTATGTGGAGCTGTCGACTAAAGGGTTGGGGGGGGATGATGTAAAATGGAATGTCTTGGCTCACATAAGAATCAAAAGTCTACATGACAAAGGGCATTGCATGTTAGCAAAGTTTATGCACAATGTTTTTCAGATTCCCCTCTGGATTACATTCCGTGTGCACTGTGTTTGTGCTGACCTGCTTTTCTTGTTGTATGTAACTATACAGGGGCAACACAGATGCACAGCTCACTGATGCTTATTTCATTTCGTTTTCCTGCTTCAGTGCCCATTACTGTCATCCTGAATAAAGAAGCAGGGAGAAAAAGATACAAAGTGCGGGGGACAAAATGGGGGCTTTGGGGAGATATGAGGACAATTCTTATAAGTCCACTAGATAGCCTACACAACCATCTCAGCACAATTTTTAAATTTTTAGTGAGCTGGGGATTAGAAAGGGTCCAGGTTTTACAGCTATGCCATTCCATGGTTGTTATTTTGGGGTGAAGGTCATCTTTTGTGTATCCCCGAGGAGATATGCTCTAAAGAAAGACAACAAGAATTGGTTTCTTTTCATCAATTTTGGATAGAGAAAGTAGGTTTGTGTTTTGTGAGAAATAAATTAATGGGTCATTAATGGGTCAATCAAAGCTTTGACAGATTTGGCTGTGAGAATCTACTGATTAAACACCACAGAGAAAAACAAATATCATGTAACAAATACCATGTATTATGTACCAACTTCCTTTTCTCATTCCTGCTGTTTGTAATAACCTGAAAGAGAGGTCAAAAAAATCACAAATCAAAACTCCTGTTCTCGTTATTTTATCTAAAGCAGTATAAACTTTGACAGACTCCTGCTCAGTCCCATCACGCTGTGATTTATAAATCTATTAAAGTGACTTTGATGGCAGAGCTGAGATATGCAGATCGACTGTGGGGCATGCAAAGCTCAATGTGGCTGATGAAGATAAATGCAAAAGTCATTTAGTCATTGAAAACGATTCCCACAGCTCTACGGGCAAAATCTGGCCAGGATGGCAGACAGCACAGATATAGCAGACTTGATTCCATGCCATTATCTTTGAAGCCAAGTCTATCTCCAAAACAGCCCGCTTTACACTCCTCTTTGGATTAGATCATGGGCCGATCTGCAAATACCAATTACACCGCTCATTTTAACTGCCAAAGACACGGCATGGGCCAGACAGACAGACAGACAGGTGGGCAGACAAACCCATTGGCTTGAATGAAGAAAGAACTCTGTGGCTCATGCTGCACAAAGGGGTAAAAAAAATAAAGGGAGAGCAAAATTTACAATGAAATGGAGAGAATAAGGAGTGGTAAAGGTGAGCAGACGGGACTACTCATGTGTGACAACACCATCAGGTCATCCCAGTGGTTAAACCTTTCAGCACCCTCATAAAGTCAAGCTGTGTGTGGGAGTTCTTGTGTGGTTTCAAGCTAATCTTATATGTTGGAAAATGATCAAACTGCCTGTATGTAAATTTTCACATGTGCAGTTGGTGGAGGAGGTGCATCATAAATTTATTTTTGGATGTATAGGTCACTGGTGATAAAATAAGGAGGGGGATGGTATGTAGGAATGTATGAGAGAGAGCTTGGCAGCTAAATTATCTCTGTGCTCCTTAGGAGGGAGAAGCAGGTTGACAAGAAGGAAATGATTTAGCATTAAGTGTAAAAACAGTCACAAAATCTTCCTCATTCAAAAATACAATCATTTCTTCATAAATATTAATAACTTCATAGCAGCCTTTTTATTACAGTGTATAACTCTTCTTCTGTTCTGCATACCACACACATGACCCATCCCTAACAAGCAGGTTTCTATATAAATTCAAACCAGGGGGGGAGACACCTCTCAGTGTTCATTACTGTCCACACTACTGTGCTGGATGTCACATGCAGGCACATCATCGAGACAAACACCCTAGTGTGTTTTAAAGCAACACATACATTTAGTCCTACGCACATAATTAACTTCTTTCATTAGCCCTTTTCTGTGTGATATAGACACAATCACTGCTGGACAGACGCTGAGCACAGTGTACAACCGCAACCTTGACACCCATGCTGGACAGAGAATGTCATGGTTAACAGGAACAATAGTGAATTGCCACTTTCAGACATTCATCCGATTCACTGCAAAAACTGAAGCCAGTTCTTCCCTTGTACCTCTGTCTCCACCACTAAATCAAAAGGCCAGAGGCTTGTACTGAACGGAGCCGGGTACTACTTTGAAACACTGAGTCATTCTCTCCCTCACACACACACATACCGACATGCAAACTTTGACTGTATTTTGGCTTTTGCCAACGCTTTAACATTTTATCTAGTATCTGAGAGCGTCTCTCACACTCTCCCAGCATTCTACCCATCACCCCTAGCAACGCTGGTAGCTCAGAAACTTCTCAGCTCTAGTATCACCACAGGGACAGCAGCACGAAATGATTTATTTCAGCAGTCCAGCAACTTGCAAGACATGCCATCTCACTATATGCTGTCCTGGTGATTGATTTCTGTGGCAGAAACAGCAGTTGAAATGCTCTGAAATCCCCATGGTAACTTACCCGCGTCCTCATTGGAGACAGCAGTCCCTCCATGGCTGATTGGGTTGGTTCCGGTGGGCTTGGGCCCCCTCAACTGTGTCAGTGTATTATCCCAGTCCGCAAACAGATCCTTTTAGAAACGCTGTCTCATCCTCAGAGCGAACATCTCCTTCTACAACACAGCTCTCTACCCACCCGGAGAGCCCAGCACACTGACAGGCACACAGAGAGAGTCTGTGTGTGTGTGTGTGGTTGTGTGTGTGACTATATGCCTGCACACACACAACCACAGCGGGGAGCAGGAGGAGTGAGGGCAGCGCCAAACTCCCAGTGTGTCTCCTTCTTCCGCCAACCTGTCAGTTGTTGTGTGATCTTCTCCTACAAAGCACTGTGACTTTAATGTGCAATGTCCATGGAAGGTTTCCCTTTCTCTCTCTCTCTTTGCTTGCTTTCTCCCTCTCTCCCTCACTCTCTTACTGCCTCCAGCTACATTTGTTCCCTTCAATGTGGCAAATGATTGCAGGTCTTTTTTCATGGTAGTGCTCTCCCTCTGCTTGCACTCTCATCTCTCTCTCCTCCCCTCTGTCCCTTCCTCACCCTCACAGCTTCCCATAATGCTTCTTTGTCGATCCTCCTGCTGACTGTCAACTGCTTGTTCCCGCCCAAGCTGGGGGTCAGACAAAATGTACATTTATAGTGTGTGTGTGTGTGTGAAAGAAGGTAAAAGAGACACAGAGAAAGAGAAGAGAGGGCACTCTCGGGTCCGCTATTGTCCCTCTAGACAATAGTGGCTCTTAATCACCTAGCAACCTGATCAGCCTCTATTCTCTTAATAGACAAGACATGAGTCACCCTCTGAAACACACAAACACACACAAACCTTGTCCCTCTTTCTCTCACATGCCCACGCTCACACAGCTACACCTGCATCATACCTACTGATTATATGACAGGTCAGCTGACAAATATAACAGTGGTTTGATGCCCTGTCCATGAAGACTTGTTCTGCCATTAAACACAAACGAAGCAATGAAGGTTGGTGGATGAGTGTTACTGGACGTGTGTGGATTTGTATTAGGTCTTTACCTAAATGCAAGAAAATACAAATGATTCATCACCTTTGCTCTGAGCTGCATCTCACCGTTGCCATGGCAACAGTGTCCATTATGGTGAGAGCACTGAGACGCCATGAGAACAACAAAAAAAACTCAAATAAATAAATAAACTCTGTACTTTCCTGCATTTGCAGCCTTTCTGAGGCACAGTGGTTGAATCTAACTATGTAGCAAAATGACACCAATGGTTAAGGAAGCTGCCTGCAGACTTTGACAAGCCTTTTTGCCTGAACTGCATGACTCCTAGAGAAGCACACACACTCTCTCTGCCTTTCCCTCTCAATTATTTTTAGCCTGGTTTCTCTGTATTGACCCAGACTAAAAGGACTAAAAAAGCATTCCATTAACTCAATTAACCACTACATTTTCCTTGAGGATCCCTCATTACTTTTTGTGCATAATATAACGTTAGTCAACACAACAATGATAGAATTTTTGAGGCGAAGGACTGAGGCTGAAACCTCCCAGGACAGGCTGGGCCCTTTCACCATGCTAGCTAAGAAAATGGCAGAGATGTTTGTTGGGATTATTGATGTGAAAAGAGACACAAACCTAATGACAAAATAATATGCATAATATGTCAGGATCAGGGCCTGTTCTTTAAACAAAGCTCCTAGCCCTTCCGGGGTGAGGAGCAAAAATAATGAGTATGAATGTTAAGTAAGTTTTACAAAAATGGACAATGTCAACACTCGTCTTACTTGGATGTATCGTAAACACTGCCAATGTCATGGTTGTATGTTATACTCTAAAAATGAAAAAGAAAATACCTAAGCTGGTGGTCAACAGAAAGCTTGATTGATTAGTTTCGACAAACTGAAACATTTTGACCATTGTACCGTCACATAACCATCACACCAATGTAAAAGCAAATCCTGGATCCTGCTGATCGCAGGCTGGCCTGGACAACAGAGATTTTTGTACACAACAATGTGTGGAAATAATTAATAACAGTCAACCTTCAGGTGCCACAACCACTGTGACCCAGTAGAAGTGCTACTGCAGCAGAGGTAGCGTCAAACTGAGTTTTTTAAAATGCAAAATCATGCCATTTTGGTTATAATTAGACCGGTATGATCACAAATATAAGTTTATGCAATGAAAAAAACACTGCTTGGGGGACCCAGAAGGTGGAATTTAATTATATATATATTTCTATATATATTTATTATTACTGTCTTAAATATCATCTGATAACAACACTCTATGAATAGAGATCATGGTCATGTATTTCATTTATAAGGCATTTTTAAACTAGAGAGATTTCCTTTGGGAGAATGTTCTTTGGTTCACTTCACATCAGTTAGAACATCGCCATCAGACCGCATTATTTTATCATGGCACATGCTGACACACACGTTATAAAACAGACAGTGATGAATAAACACAAGGATGTACAGCTGACACACTATCAAGCCCTAATTCTCTCATGCACACTTATTGATGATGTGAAAATTAGACAAGTGCTACAGAGGTCTCTATAGGAAAGAGTTTGAATCTGATTAACCAGGTGACCTCTGACCACAGCAGTATCCTAAATGTGAGCACATGCTGAATAAATCTAGAGCACCTTTACCGCCCTCAATTCCCAGAGTGCCTTTTTTTTATTTTTGCCAAACAAAGCATCATTGTTCCGGTTTGTATTCCCTTCTTTTTTTTGGACAAATATGTGTGGAAAGGTAAGACAAGGTTACCAGCCTGCATGTGCAAGTGTCTAGCCTGTGACACGCAGCCCCATAATTCACCACCATGCATTACTGCTGACAGTGAATGTTAACCTGTCAGCGAATCCTGCACATACACACATGCACACACCGATCCAAAACACGTACCATAACCCTGCCCCCAGCCATTGCCAGTCACTGTACATACATAAATAAGAGAGTGTGGTGATAAACACTACCATCACAGGACAATACTACAGTGTGCAGTGCACACTAGAATATACTGCACATTCTCCTTAAACCCAGCCCAACCCCCCTTTGTATCCCCATCCCCCTTCATCCTTTCTCCTCCTGCTCACTCCTCACTCCTCACTCCTGTCCCTGTCGCCCCAGCTGGACCCCAAAATTAATCCCTTGTGACTTTTTCCATCACTCCTCAATCCATGTGTGATGAGTTATCGCTCTGATGCCTTGTGGTTCTTGTGTGCTTTTATCTTTTTTGGTCCCTGTTTTTATTTGTTTGCTACAACACTTTCTAATTTACACAGCCAAATTTAAAGGTTATATTACAACAACAGCAACAGTAAAAGGACAAATGTGAAAATGGTGTGTAATTTTCTCTGGCTGTTTGTGTTTCCAGTGAGAGCTGCAATTACACTGCAAAAAGCAGAGACTTCCAATGGGCTGAGGTAATTAGCCGCTGCTAAACAGACTGTAACTTGAAGGGGAAACAAAGGAATTAATTGTAATGATTATGTATTAAACTCCATCACAGCAATAAAAGTAGCATTAGAGGTTCTATTTTTTCATTTAGAGGCCCTCCAACTCTTTAAGCTGAGGTCTTTTTGTCTTTTAATCCATTTTCCCATCTGCCACTACTGTGGTCATTCCAATGCTGCTTATTAGACCCGTTTGGTTTAATTATGTCATTTGATATCAAATGGCAGAATTTTTATCCAGGGAATATCTGTATTTTTTTTGGACAAAACTGTATCAAAACGTATTTGAACCAGCAGCCAGGTGAATTACTTGAACAAGAGCAGGTTGGCGGGGACATAAAAGAGAGAAAGAGACTGCTTTCTGGTGTTGGGACTGCTCACTGCGACACTTGTTATTACCAATCTCCATGGTTGAGGGATGAAACCAATGCTGAAATGCCAAAAAATGTCAGTTGCTCAAATTTCCACTTGTAGCTGCAAAAGCAATTTTTTTAAAGTCACTGACCTCCAGTGTGAGAACCTAATGGAAATGCTTTCTGTTAATGGTTATGCTATATGAGTTTTATAACGCTAACAAATTCATGAAAAGGATAGGAAGGGGGAAAAAAGACTAGAAGTCATCGTTATTCAGCGGCTGTGCCCAGGCAACTGGCCGTGAATAGAGGGACCCACGAGTCAATGTGTGACCCTGTCACAGCATTACAGCTAAATCAATGCCACCAGAGAGGGGACTGCTGCTGACTCTCATACACTGGACTCTGGTACTTCTTCTCTACACAGACCAACAGGATTGACTCAGAGGGGGATTGCAGCAACAAGATGTGTGCCTGTTAACAATCACTGTCAATACTGTGTGTGTGGTGTGATGGAAAACCGATAAGACGGGAACCTGCAGGTTTTACATGTGTTTGATTGGCTTTAGATAGAGACAGCAGTTTAGGGTTTGTTTTGGTTCGGATATATTGTATTATTAAAAATCCACATTAAACATCTACAGAGGCAAAGGAGAATTGTTCAAGATGAATATCTACAGTGTGCAGTATTGATCTGAATTATTAAAGTAAGACAAGGAAGGTGCTTATCACTGTCTTAGACCATTTAACTAACCACATTATCATCTTCGGATATTTAAAAGGGTTTATTCCTTGAGGACACCTGAATTAAGCTGCTCTACAATAGCTGGCTTAATCCAGAAATGTTTCAAGTAATAGGCATGGATATTTTAGCAAAACACACACTGTAAATCTAAGGAATGAGAGTGGTTTGATCCTGCTTCCAACAAGATTTTAATGCAATTGGTTTCTAATTTGGTGTTTGGTGTCAGACTCTCAGCCAAGGTTAGAGATTTACTGTGATATATTGGAGTATGAAACTACTAGTCCGTTTCCAGAGCCAAGGGTCCTGGCCATGTTTTAGAGCGCTGTGCTGATTGTTGCCGGAGGGAATTTGTCTGACATCTAATCTAAAGTTCATTAAATACCAATCCACCAAAACATGCTGTACATGCACATTGATATTCTACTACCCTACACCACTTTGCACAGAAATATACATTTCGCTATGTGTGGCTGTCCTCATTGGCCTGCAGTGAAAGAGGGAAAGCCCCTCTTCTCCCACACCTCGCCACAGCTCAGAGGGAGAAACATCTTATCTCACTGCTGCAGAGAGACGGAGAATTAGGAGGGAGAAAGATGGATGGGAGTGGGGTAATGTGAGCAGGGTTGTGCAGGGGAAGGACATACAGGATTAAAAGAACAGCAGCGACAGAAAAAGAGAGAGAGAGAGAGAGAGAATCTTTAATCAATCTCATTTCCAGTCAGTTTAATGCGCCAAAGAAACAGCCTTTGTGCTTCCACTGATTGGAAATGCATTTTTAAAGTCAGATACAACTACATTCACATTTTTCTCACAGGAAGAAATCTCACAGAAGCTCAGAAGCGTCTTCACGTTATGACTGTAGCCCCACATCAGGATGGAAAACATATGTGTGCATTGATGTAGTGATATCAGTGCTAAGGAAAATATTTCCGTTATTTAAATGCACGTTTATGTGAGAAGGAATGTGAATTGATTTTATTCATCGTGAACCATGGTATAAGCATGGCCGATGCTATGAAGTCATTCCAAAATGGTCTCCTAGCAACTGTCGTTAGGGGCAACTGGCATTCTCTGCAGCACACTGAGCCATCCACAGAGAGAGAGAGGGAGGGAAAGACAGAGGGTGACAGCATGTTTTTTTTAGTTGACCATGTTTAAATTGCTGTTTGTGTGTTTTCATGCAGCAACACAATCTACACATAACACCCATATCCAGCCTCATCATCATTACTACATAATGGAATCATTAAAAGCCTGTTTCTGTTCACAGAGCATTGGCTCTGCATTTTAGCATGATAGTTTTGTTCACAGTAACATATAAACACACAGAAATCTGACCCATTTCTGACACATGCTGTACACACACACACACACACATGCACATGCTCAAAGCATGGCCAGACACATAACCAAGTCCCAATGCCTCGCCCACACACATTCACACACTGCCCTCTACTGAAAAAACGCAAACAAAACATGCAGGTAACTCCTACATTAATATAGCAGATGAGCCTCACATAACAAGTGCATGAAAAAAATCTGTGATATATTGGATTACAAATCGATTAACATACTGTCGGTCACAAGTTGCTAAATCTGCTGTGGTCATGAATAATGTAAAAATGAATGCTGGAAAGATGTAATAAGGATGTGATAGATGATGAAACTCTCAACAAACTGTTCAGTCTCCATTTTGGTAAGAAGAGGATTTCCATCAGTAACTGCAATATTAATAGAGAAAAACACATTTTTTATTTATCACTTTCATCTCTTTGTTGTTTTATCTTTGATCTGACTGTAATTGAATTCTCGACCAACAGTCTGTGGCGTAGCATGCTTCCATTAACATGTTATGAAGATAGGATTCAGCGAAGTGTAATTACCCTGTAATGTGATAAAGAAGCTGACAAATTTTAAGGCTGAAAATAGAATGCAACTGATGGTAAATTGTTTTCACACATATTTGAACAGCAGGATACGGAAAGTGAAGCAGTTTAAAATAACTGCTCGTTTCCCCACAAATGTCACTGTCGTTTCACATTCATGCAGTAACTGTTATCTAACAATAGAGCAGGGTAATTACTATGAGTGGGAGGAAAAAAAGGTTCACCTAAGAATCCTAAAGAACCTAAATCTAACAACCCGCTGACCCTTATACACTGCAGCACTTCAAAAGACTCAAAGCAAAGAACGTATTTCTGTATTTAAGTTAGAAACACGTGCTAAAACAAAGTTAGAATGCAGAGCACAACACATTATGAGATGAAAACACATAGACCTAAGGACACCATACTCCTCATCATGGCTGCAAAATCTGTAAGTGTAAAACAACTCGTTCCTCCCTCATTAACTGCAGCAGCAATGACCTTATGTGCGTGGTATACTTGACACGAACAAAGCCGCTCTGCAGTCAACACTAGAAAACTGTGGGCTGAACATATTCTCCATGTGTGAGAAATGGTGCCTTGAAGGAGTGTGTGTGAAATCATTAGCAAAAACCTCAAAGGAGAAAAATATATGCTGTGATTCATTAGTAAAATGTAGGATATACAATAGCTGACATACATTTTATATGCTTTGACGTATTGAGATTATAAGGTTATACTGCTGCTAGCTGGTGTGACTGCTGGGTATTATGCATTGCAGATGTTTTATATATATAAAACATCTGCAATGCATAATATGTGTGTGTGTGTGTGTGTGTCTAAAATCAACTGCTCTGATTTCAAAAATCCAATCAGCCTGTCACTACTGAATGTCCACATTCAGTAGTGACAACCATGCACCTTTGTATGTGTTTATACTTAGTAAACAGACTTGTGGGCAGATGCTCCTCACAGTACAGTACTATGTTTTTGAAAACGCATTCATTCTTGACCTACCACTCTCTGACCTGTTCATACAGGTCTGCAGGGTTTGCACATGTAACAACTGTGTTCAGATCACCTGAATAAAGGACACTGCAGTCTCCAGGGATCAAAAATGTCGTGCAAAATCCATGGTGCTTCATCGAAAGCACAAATGAGCATCTTTTATTGTGGTCTTCAGCTCCCTCTAGAGTTATTAAAAAGGAAGTACACCAATCAGTTTACTGCAGGTGTTCTTTCTTTCATTGTGTCCTACTCTTCCATTTGTTTTATAGCCCTTGGTGAATTATCTGTTAAATATATTATTTTTTTCTAAATCTTGTCACAGCTTTGCTATCATGTTTCAAAACACTGGAACCACATTTCCTGCTTGTGTGCAGAATTCATTTATTGAAAAAGAATGCCCTGTTTCATTTCACAGTGCTGGTGAAACAACACTAGCTCCACTTAACGAACAGTGACTTTGACCTGACAGCTGTTGTTTCTGCATTTTGCGGTACCTTGTAAGGCATAACAGCTATGTTTATCGTTTATTGTGTAATTTTGTGTTTGGATATGGCAGGAGTTATTTAAACAAGACAGTCAGAGCATATAAGTAATCAGGTTTTGAATGACTCACTGCATCCATAAAACACGTGTCTCCATTATTTGTTATATAAAATAGCTTTTTTCATACATAAATAATCAAATTAAAACAGACCCAAAGTTAATATTTACTATCAATGTTTGTACTGAGTATAAAGCTGAGAAAGCCATAGAAAAAAAAGGTATGCAGTGAGACAGGAGTTGCTAGGACGACCAAGGTCACAGACAGAAAGACGCAGCAAAGTCAGTCTGTAGGCAGTGATGTTACCACTGCAGTTTGAAAGCAGTAATCGCAGGTCCTGACTTTCACAACTTTTTACTGCATATTAACACATTTCCTCAAACACTTCCTGTTTGTCAGCAGAAAGGATGTCAGTCGTTTGCTGATTTTGCCTAGTTTCACAATACATATAGGCTTTATTAAAACCTGTACTACCAGCTGTCAATTTAAAATCATACAACAAACAAGCACACAACACCTACTTTATTTTAAGGGACTGTCTATATAAATGGCAATAATTTTGTTAACAAGTATTCTTTCAGCTATCATAATCATAATGTGCAACCACCATAGATAACACATAAACAAACATTGCCACAAACTAAAAACTACAATGATAAACAAATAAACACAAATTAAAATTTTTACACAATCTATCCCATAAATTCATTAGTCTGAAAAATCAACACATAATCAGTAACATATGTGGACCTTACCATCATGTATGTGTATGTGTTAAACATTTGGTTTGTGTTCACATTTAAAATTAAAATTTTAACGCATATTGTTGGTGGTTCTGAGCTAATCCTGATGGACAGTTGAATATTGGGGCAGCAGAGGGTAAAGTCTGAGTTTTAGTGAGGGATTAAATCAAAGCCCTACTCCTCATGCTCACCTTTCAGGTGATCACTCTAACCCCAGACTGTCATAGCATACATTTTGCCAGTAAATCCTGCAAAAAAAAAAAAGAAAAAAAAAAGAAAAAAGGGAAATGTGCAAAGTGATTCACCTGTCACATTTTCTCTCCATGCCTATCATGTAAGTGCTGCTAACAAGACAGCTCTTCATTATGAGGAGAACCTGTTTTCTGTTAACTCACTCCATATGGAAGACAATCAGCCCCACTGGGACCTATGTCAACCAGAGTGTGAAATGTCAGACGCTAGCACATGCACACAACACACACATACATACAACATATACACACTCATACACATCCACAGCACACACAAAGGGAGAGAAAGTGAAATAGAAAGCAAACAGAGATTGGTCTTTCAACTCAGACATCTGCTCAGTCCCAGAGACAGATGGTGAGCCAATCAGACCGCCTGGTGCCTCTGGTACTCCCCGCCTCTCATGCCACCCTGCAGCCCCTCCCTTAAACCTGCATCCTAGCACACATGACAGGTGGCACCTTGCAAATGTGACACTGCCATTGCCCTGGAAAATTATTTATGTATTCATCATATTACAACTTGGATGCAGCAGAGAGGGAGAAAACCAAACAATCAAAGCCACTTTTTTTTCACACTGTGCTGACCTCATACCATCCCGACGGTTACTTTAGGTTCCGACATGATAGATTAAACTGGAATACTGAGGTTATTGTGTTTTGATGCTCTGAAGGCACACTGAAAACCCTCATTTATCTGCCCTGAAAGGTTTTCCACAGCAGCTTGACCTTCTGAAGGGGATGGCCGTCAGATAAATGTCATAAGTGGGCTTCACTGAGGGTAATGCACTGCAACCTAACTGGAAAAATTGGATCTCTTAAAGCTGCAACGAGAATTTTATCTAAAGAATGTTGGATTGTGTGAGGGTGAGGAGTAAAGGAGGATGCAGTCTCTTGCAGTGTGTCTTGCAGTGAATGCAAATACACACTCTGCCCTAAATTGTATGTACAAACCCACACAGCATTAACCCATAAATTGCATAATTAGCAAGGCTTGTTTAATGTGAATACACATACAAAGGTAGCCTGAAGAATGATAAGGAGCGGTGATAAACATCAGGATGAAGACAGAGCACGAGCATCTGCCAGGTTGCACGTGCTTGTGCTTGCTAATGGCAGTTTCATTAACCCCTTAAGTTCACAATAAGTTCAGCTGATAACTTGGCTCAGCCATTATTATTACAATAGATGCTTCCGTAAGAGGCTGCAGCATACATTACCACGCCTTCTTTAGAACTGACGTCTTCTTCAGAACTGAAGAAGACACAAAAAGTCAACACAAGTCTTCAAAACAAAATCACTGAGTCCAATTGCCTCGATTTAAACTCTTGGAAATGACTATGACCTGGTTGAATGAGAGCAACCACAGACATACAGGATGTTAACATAAACACACATACAAACACACAGTCATACCTGAGACCTACATACAAATGACTACAAAGCCAGTTGGTGCAGTCTATTAGAACAGAGGTGTCTTTACCTCTGCAGCTCATCAATAGTCCTTAAACAGGCTGCAATGTAAACAGAAGACTTAATGGCATGCTCTCTAACACAAACACACACAAGACCATGCATTTATGCATGTTGTGAGATTTGAACCATTTCCCTTCTTATGTTTTATGCGTTTCTTCATGTTCTTTGTCCATTCCAGTTAAACAAAAGAAAAACAATTTTAATTCCTTTATCTCTAATTGAGTCAAAAAGATTACAGCCAGATCCACCCTGAAGCAGAAATTCTTGATGATGCTCTTTTGATCTTTGACAGGCCAATCAATACTGTGATCACAGACAGCTTTCAAAGCTGGACAGCAGAAAATCAAAGCTCTAATCAATATTAGACTTGAGCTGTGGACATGACTGTGGACTAAGCGAACTGGTTTACGCTCAACCTTGAAAAAACTAATTATGTAATAACATCCAATTAACGATGTAAACCTGCCTCAATCAATACAGCGGCTTTCAATTTACTGGACTTGACCCTGAGGAACTGTATGTAAAAAACATCACAAGGAGTTTGAGTGGACATAAAATGGACTTTATATTGCTTTCTGAGAACAAAGACCATGTATTGTCTGGGTTTCTGTAAAGCACCTAGAGACAATGTTGATGGTAAAAAATAGTGCTGTACAATAGAATTGAATTGTCCTAACATGAGAAACATAATTAGATGTTATATAAAATTATCAGTTTTGGCAACTGCCTTATATACCCCAACAAAAATCCAAACCTAGAACTTACTTACTTTATCTTGCTAGTTGTCAAGTGTCACATTGCTATTTGTAAACAGAGAGAAAGCAGCAGGAACACAACTGGCCTGATGAGGTATGTAAAAGGTTTTTTTGTCTGCTGCAAAAAAAAAGTGTGTTTCTCCCCCCCACCCCTGCAGCAACTCTAGAGCTTTAGCTAGCTGACATCAGCAGAACTGGTTCACCATCACTCAAGCATGACCGTTCTGCAGGCAGACTGCAGCTTTGGGGAAATGATAAACTGTAAAATAATTCAGATTATTTATGTTTTATGTTTTATGTTAAATCAAACAAAAGAAGTGGAGAAGAAGCAGAGCAGAGAGACAGGAACATGAAGTGGCAGATAGTGAGATATCAATAAAGAAAAACAAAACAGGAGTAATGATGCCATCTGTGCTGGCACTTCTCATTAATACTAAAGATGTGTGCAGGTTATAAATGAGTTCTGCAGAAGGAATTACTTTAACTTCTGGCAGTAATATGATGATGTATATATGTGTGTGTGTGAGGTATGTTGTGCATATCCCAACCAGCAAAGCATACCAAAGTAAAGAAAACAAACAAAAAACAGTCTTTTTACAGTTACACAGACACATGCACAATGTTATCTGCCTCTCTGCCTCTGCCATTGTTGCGGGGCAGTAATCAATTATCTCAGTATGATGTCATTCTGCTAACCCTCCCCCATACCATGCAACCCTCCTCCATTTGTACACTGGCTGCTCTGCTGTGGTGTGCACCAAATCAAAACGACAACATGTAACCTGATAATCTAAAAACATCTCTCTGTGCATTATTAAGGATAAATACAGTTATTGACAACGGTGAATACACATTGTAGCCAAGTCCCATGTATACACACCTACTCAGTCCATCACATCATAAAGCAGCTATTTGATTAGTGCTGAATGAATCTTCTGGCTGATCACACCGAGTCATCTGGTCTCCATCCTCAGTGACAGGATAATTGAATGAGGGACAGTAATGAAGAGACATGGACACCAACATGAAGGGCAACATGAGGTCTTTGTTTTGGAGTTGCCCCTCGGTCTGTATAGTTTCCAGCTGAATGTTCACCTGAGTGTAAAATAACACAGAGGGCGCTTTACGGATGTGTGTGATGATGTCATCTACAAGATTTCCTCTTGCAGGAAACAGACAGAAGAAGAGAGAAGCTGAGCTGCTGTACTCTCTCTAAATGTAGAGCAGAACCCTCCAGCATTATGAAGATAATCCACTTAGCTTACGTGTGTATGTGTGTGTGTCAAGATACCAATTTACCCTGCTTTCTTTTTGCTATATCTGCATATATCAAACACATTTTGATCATCTGCCCCCATGTACATTGGAAAAGACAACAATTTTACAAGAGATGTTTAAAATAAAACAAAAGAACACCGAACAAAACACTGTAACAAACTGTGTTTCTGTTTTTGACAGCCTTGTTCTATTTTCTATCAAAATTCCATGTGACACTTCATCAGTATGTGCAGAATTTATGATAAATCCTGGATTAGCTGCATCAAAAAAAACCCTGTGGCAGAGGCCTGTGAGACTATGGAATCAGTCTGTAATTATTGCTGTTATTTACTTTCTAAGCTCATTACAAGGCACAGATTTAAGGTGCTCTTTATAAAAGCACATATTAACTAATTCTGTACATCTCAGAGCCTTAAGTGCCAAGCTAATCAACTCAGTGATGAGCACAATGGTAAAAACTGATCCCCCTTTCACAGTCAGCCATGCAATTATGCGTGCAGATGTTAAATTGAACTGTAAACTGTAAAAAGAAAAGTGTAATTGCCCAAGCGTGTAAACAAAATAGCCGCCAGTTTTGGTCATCAACTGTTTTTTTCGAATTTAGGCAAAGGCTAAAGCTAGAGGACATGTCAAACAACTGTGATAGCGATCTCAGCAGGATCAAAATACTATTGCCAATTGGGGTGAAGTGATAGCATCTTTCTGATGGGCTTCAGTGTCAGATGACAGCATGTCTCTGTCTTAGCTGGAGTCTTGTTATTGATCACATCCTCCTCTAAAACTACAGCTTATCAGACAGAGAGAGAGAGAGAGAGATTTTGGTTACATTGATGAAGAATTATTTATTTATTTTTTTAATGACAGGTATATCTATCTATCTATCTGATTTTTAAATGTTTGCATGTTTGATGTTTATGATCTACTGTCACTGCAAATCATTTAAAGTGGTTGTCCTGTAATTACTGCAGGGAACCATTGCTGATTCACCTGCAATATTAATACGCACAAAGGCAGGAGGCATGATCAATATTAATCTTGGCTCACATGCAAACACATGCCCACACACACACACACACACACACACACACACACACACACACACACACACACACACACACACAGATACTGCTAAACTCCCATTAATAATTAAGATGGGTTCAAGCTAACATGTCAGCATGAATGCAAATGCCATGGATTTTGAGAACACATCACTGAGCTCTGAAATTAGTTATTCAATGTCAATCTTGTTCAGCATAAATGTAAATGAAAACTCACAAGAGAATTTCTTTCTTTTGTGTTAATACTAAGAAAGGACGAGTTACATCCTTCTAGAGTAGCCCTGAATGGTGAAAACATTATAGATGGTGGAGTATGAATCATAAATGCAGTGGCTGTGATACAGGCACATTGTAATACAAAACATTTTAGGGGTGTGAACTATGGCAGCCAGAGCGCTTGTAGAGGAACGCCCTCCATGCCAATGCTAAGATATGGAGTGTCAAATTGTAAAATGGGTCAAGGGACACAGTCTGACAGTGAAATAAGATGAAGAAGACTTTTTTGGTGTGAACAATCCTAAGGATGACAATGTTTTACAGTGTTTCTTTAATGGTAACAGAAGCTGACTTTTACTTTCTGCTTTTTAATTTCTTTTACCTTCTATTGCTGTCCTCATCTCTCACACTTCCTCTTGTACCTTCCCTGTCCATCATCTCTTGCACTTTTCTCCTACCCTGGTCCTTTTTACGGTTTCTCCCTAAGTGGACTGCATGGCCTATCGCCATAGTAACAGACAGCCATGACAGGTGGAGATAGCAGGTAGTGCGGCGATGCATGACTCCCCCTGGGGCTGCAGAATGCCAACAGTATAGAATGAAAATGAGTAGAACACACTTGCTTATACAAAGTCACTGAGCGCACAGGATGCACGTACAATTCATTGGTGATTATCACAAGGTGGGTCCACATGCCTTATCTGTATTCTACAAGTGCAACCAAGCCACACTGCCATTGTTTCACAGTGCAGCTGGACAGAGGGTAAATTGGAGTTCAAGGCATTCTAATATGTGTGTGTGTGTGTGTGTGTGAGTTTCTATTTCATCTCTCTCTATGGCCAGATCTAAACCACAGCAAGCAAAGCCGATCTGTTTCATGTCAATGAAGAACTAGATTCAACACTAACAAGATCCTGCAGATCCTATGTCATAGGCTGCAGTGAAACTGTTTTCTTCCTAATATAAAAATGATCTGACAAAAAAAGGAAATTATCACATGCTGACCTTGCAAACACAGAAAGTGCATTGTTTAGGCAACTTGCTTGCTTGCACTGCAGACACAAGCACAGGTCATACAATTCATGAATGTCAACCTGCAGAGACACCATGATTATATACTACTGCGCACACGAAGGTGCTCATGTCCGCAGTAGTATATATAGTAGTATAAGGAATTTCTCCCATACATGACCATTGCAGACTTTTCTTACTTGGAATGGAGAATACTCATAATTGTCAGTAGGAAGTTATCAGAGGATTTCAGACTTGCAGATAGTAGTAAAAGAGGAGGAGCAAGCATTCTTTTTTAATGAGACAACAGCTCACCTCCAGCCTTAGTGGCTGCACAGGCATTCTAGCAATGAGGAAAGAAATTTACAAAACAAAGACAAACAGTAGACAGTGCCAGCAACCCTTAACCCCTCTGAGACTCACCATGAGCAAACACACAGCTGATTCAGGAATAAGCTGGACAGCCATAATAGGATCCTCCTATAGACTCTACGAAGAGGGAACGTTGCCAATTTTCAAAGGGACCTTCTTCGTTGTCCTCTTACCCTACTTTCGGGAATGGGGTGAACCTGTGTCCAGATGAAGACCAGACTGGTCTTCCCACTCTCTGTCCCCTTGTGTCTCAGTGCTGCAGACAGTCTCTGGTCTTTGATTGTAATTGCACAGTCCCTGGAGAGCCTGCGACTCCCCAGTCTCTTCAGTCTGCACTCCTCCTTTTTCCAGTTCTTTGATCTGAGAGCAGAGTAGACCCCCCCTCACTCCTCCTTTCACTTTTTGAAACACTCCCTGCAGACCCCACACCCACCTCCCCCAAACCCCTGTGACTCGGGGTCCTCTCGCTAAATGCTCTCCTCCTTCTGTTGCCGCCCTCTGCCTCCCTTTTCAGTCTACTATCTTCACAACACAAAGCACATCCAGGCATGCACGTGGGTCTTCAGCTGCATTTTTCCAAGGATGAAAGTCGCTGCTCCAGAGGATGTAACCTGCTTGCATCAGTGATGCCCCAGTCTGTTACACTCTCCCACTACAGGAGAAAGACAGATTCTCTTCCAGCGCAGGGAGCTCTTCTTTAAAATAATCCCCAGACTCATATATCATCAGAATGACACAAGGGCAAAGACAGAAGCAAATTAAGGAGACTATAATAGACAATGGCAGAGGATGAAGGAGAAGCCAATGTGCAGAAAAGTGATGTAGCAGAGGTCTCACAGATGAGACAGGTCCACACAGTGGTGAGCGTCAATGAAGGTGGGAGGAGAAGAGGGAGGGGAGAGAGGAATGGAAATGCAGAGAGCAAGAGCAGACCGCGCCTATCGATGCCGGCTGAAGCAGCACGCCAGCATGAGATGCGAGCAAATTCTGTTCACTTAATAAAAGGGATTTTCATGACGTGATACTTACACATGATGGTAAACACCTGAGCTTTAGTAGCAAATGAATGCTTTTCTTCAGGCTTTGTTGCATTAATAATACATGCAGGAAACACTAATCATTGTGTTTGTCTTATGCATTTAGAGAGAGATGAACAGTTAAAGGTTACAAAATGTGTGCTCCCAAAGACTATTAACAAACAGTGAACTATGTTGCACTTAAACACTCATACAAGCCCTACAACACAATGCTGCATTTTGGTTTTTACACAAGACAATACAGCCCAGCAGCAACACTCAGAACTCTGTTCTCTGCAAAAACAAAGATGTGTACAGCAGTTTGCAAGAGTTGTCACTATGTCTGCCAAAAATGAGTCAAGGGATACTTAAGCAAAATGTGATAAATGACACAAAAGCAGTTTTAACCCATTTTAGCCACAATCTTTTCCTAAACTTTTACTTTAAACCTAACTGCGGAATACATTAACTTTTAATCGTTGATATTCCAAAATGCTGCTCTTGTGCTTTTTCCTCAAAACTCAAAAGATTGTTGGTTCCTTGGGTTTGTTAATTGATTTAATTCCTCATTTATTTATTTCCTATTTAAGTTCCTAAATTATGCACAAAAAACTTGACTAACAGACCAGGCTAGTGTCATATTTGTAAT
Organism: Parambassis ranga; assembly: GCF_900634625.1. Taxonomy (NCBI): domain Eukaryota; kingdom Metazoa; phylum Chordata; class Actinopteri; family Ambassidae; genus Parambassis; species Parambassis ranga. Next base: position 16,419,769 of record NC_041039.1, on the reverse strand, counting down.
CAGTTGACAGACCACGGCCCTTCCGCTCTCTCAAAAAACTGTTCTTCTTACTTATTTACTTCCTCTCACAGGGTAACAAGAAAATGTCACAGTATTTTTGTCAAAAAATATAAACAAAATGTGAAAATGCTTCAATTTGTGTTGCTGTCAGTAGGGATACTGTTGCATATGTTGTTTGAAACTGTTATCAGCAAAAAACAGTGGTGAGGGAAATTTAATTTAGACTTCCATCAGGATTTCTGTATGTAGGCATGTTGGTTGTGTAGACCTTGCCCTATATTCGGTTTCCTTTTCCTTATCTTTAACCCCACCCCTAAACTAGTTTCTCTCCGTTCAGAGAAGACAGGGCAGGAAGCAGGAACTTGTGTGACGCAGCCGAACTACACGGTGAGTAGAAGTAGGTTTTTTAACTGCATGATGAGAAGATAGATGATTATATATTAATAAAACTATATATATATATATATATATATATATATATATCAATATCTGTATAGGTTGTTCTTATGTCAGTGCAGTAATGAAAGTGTTCTGCATGCTGGAACTTGTATTCTGTTGATTTTTTCAGTGCTTCAAAGTGAAACTAAATCTTTCAATTTTATGGCCAAACTATATGGTGTGAGCTTTTTCAGGACGTGATGAGAAGATGGATGATTATATTAGTAAATAGTAAATCTGTATGTCAATATCTGTATAGGTTAAAGTTGCTCACATGTACAACACATGAAACATGTTGTTGTCTGTCTAAGTTTAGCAGGAGATGGCACTGCTGAGCCATGACCCTATCTATAGTGAAGACTTGGAGAAGCAGGAACTCATCGGCTCCGGGGGATTTGGTGATGTATACAAGGCCAGGCACAAGGGGTTGGGATTTGATGTTGCCGTTAAGAAACCTCGTCAGGCTGTTGGGTAACATGTTAAATTCCTAATTCATGAGCATACAAAATGTTAAATGGCATACCATTGTCTCATTTGCTTTCTTTCTACTCCTCCTAGTCCTGATTCTAGCCTCTTTATGCAAAGCGAGGCAGCTTTGAATAAGGAAGCTGATCATATGAGCAAAGTCTCTTGTGAATTTGTTCTGAGAATTTATGGAATTTACTTGGAGAAATCAGGAGGAGGAAACTACATGCAGAAAGGAATAGTCATGGAGTTCATGCAAAGAGGGTCTATTCAAACTTTGCAGAAAGACCTGTCTGGCCCTCCTCCATGGCCACTGGCCTTCCGCTTGGCTCACCAAGTGGCTTTGGGAATAAACTTTCTCCATGAAAAACGCCTGATTCACCATGATCTAAAGCCAAGCAATGTACTGCTGGATAAAGACCTTAATGCCAAGGTAACTGTTGACCCACTAATTCCCTTAAGTTTAAGTTAATGGTAATGATAAGTGAGATTTCTTCTGTAATGTTATGTTTATCTTTCTTATTGTGTAGCTGGCAGACTTTGGTCTGGCCAGAGATTCCACCAGTGCCATGATAAGCAGTGAAGAACTAGTGAAGGAAATTGGAGGATCATATAAGTACATGCCTCCTGAGGCATTTCATTTATCATATAATCCTTGCCGTGCATTTGACAGTTACAGGTATACATTACAAGAATATTCAAAACTACTGTTACAGCATGTGTTCTAAAATCCTCTCTCTTTCTGATGTTCAGCTACGGTATCCTTCTTTGGTCTATTTTTACTGCTAAAGAGCCCTATCCAGGTATAAATTATTATTTTTAACATACTCGGTTCTACCTGTTTTCAAGCATGTCTTAACTGCATTGCATTTGCTTTAGGAAAAAATTACACTCTTGTGGAAGTGATGATCACCAAAGATGAGAAAAATGTTCAGAGACCTCCCTGTGACGAACTTGAGCTGATTGCGGTAAACGGGATGACAGAGATGGTTGCTCTCATGAAGAGATGCTGGGATAAGGAACCTCGCAAGAGGCCTCAATTTAAAGGTGTGTGTCATAGTATCATACAGCTCACTGTCACCAATTTGGACAATTTGAGATATGAACAAGAAATGACTTGTGACTGAGTGTTTCATACTCCCTGCCTTATCAGAGTGCTGTGAAATCACCGAACGTATGTACTCAGAGCACGAGAAGGGAATTGATGATGCAGTCCGTGAAGTCAAGACAAGATTGGTACAACTCAGAAAAACAAATATAAAACATAGACATTATTGTAATTTATAGGAAATACCTCTGAATGCTGTCTCTCAAATGATATTAGGATCAGCCAGAGTCATCAACCAAGAAACAAAACCCCAGCACCAGTATGGGACTAAGAAATTCTCCTCAGATGCCAGGTAGATTTATTTTTTAACACGTATTTCTTATTTCCACAATAAGACATATTTTTAGACAATATTTTTTTCTCTCTCTTAGTACAGACAGTGTCAAATGATACAGTGGACTATGGCAGATTTACAGAGAAGGTATTTCATTGCATTTTATCCTCTGCCTCATTGAGATCATAGGAAAAATGTAAATGTTTTAATTTAATATTTTTGACAAACATTAAACCAAGCAAAAAGTTGTGTGTATTTAGCCGTCACCGTCAAATTTTGGTACAGAAACATTATTGTTTTCTTTTTGCCAACAGATTTCTGTCAAACATCTGACTGATGAAGATAAAGGTAATAATTATTTGTTCATCCTACTGCACTGATACTCTGTGTCATAACAATAAATGAGGATTTTATTTTTTGTCGTGCATGCTTTTATCCTTCAAGCAAACTTTGTGGACAAAAACTGGGCGGACTTGGTAAAGAAGGTTACAGAGGTGATGTGCATAGTAGAAGAGCTTGGCAACATGGTCCATAGTGAAGCTTACTCTAACATTGAGGCTGAAAAAACAACCCAGAAGAAAATGAGAGCGCTCCGTGGCACATTACTCTCAGGAATAAAGGTGAAAGCAGCCTTCTATGATGCCCTTAAGCGGAACCACCCCATGCTAGTGGAGAGTCTAGGTATGGTCTGCTCTTAGAAAAAATGAAACATGTTTGGATCTATTACAACTTTACATTTTTACATACATTTTGGTTTTTCCTCAGATGGCTGATTCTGAAGGATTTGTGACCTGCCAGCTTTCCCTGCTGTACCAGTTGACCACCTTAATTTTTTATTAAAAATATGTGTGTGTGTATATCAGTAAAGTAGTATTCATACATCAAGTAAATGTATGTATAAGATATTTAACAAAAATGCTAAGCAATTACAGGGATAGTTGTTATGACCTCTAGTTCTGTTGGGTTTGTTATCATTTTGATGCTTTGGTTCCTGTATTTGTGTTTTCCTGGGTTTGGGTCATGGTTCCTGTTTTATTTTGAAAGTCCTGTTTTTCTTGTATGTCTTTGTATGTTTTACTTCATCCTGTGTGTACCACCTCTGTGATTACCCTATTGAATTGTCCTAATGTGTTTCACCTGTGTCTCTTTGTCTTCCCTGCGCTTGTGTATTTTATGTCTGCATCTCCCGTTACTCCTTGCCAGATCAACTGTGTTTCCTGAGCATTCCCTCCATTTTTTGAGTTTCTAGTTTCCCGTGGATGACTTTACCCGTTTATGGATTACTCTGCCCTGGTTTGGTTTGTTTCTTGTCAATTTTTTGTATTTTTGTGTTTCTGAATTTTTTTTTTTGAGTCTTTAAAACTCACCTTTTTTGTTAAACTTACGGCTTTTGAGTTTGTCTGCATTTGGGTCCAACTCCTTCTGTATCTAAAGGGAATATTGCAGCATGACACACATGACTTTTGTATTGTAACTTTTAACCATGATTGTACTATACATAGATGCAAAGAAAAGACTTGTTTTTCTCTATTTAAATATTACAATGCCCTGATCTCATTCAGAGGGGAGGGGAGGTAACCACACATTTAGGAACTTATACACAACACGTCGACAGCACTTTTAGAATTCATTTTGTAATATTACTAACTGCAAGCCAGCACCGTAAAGCAACAACAGACATGATACAGTCTCACATGCATGTGCCTGTTAGAGGCTGACTGGGAGCTTTTGTAGGCCAGTTGTAAAGGTGGAAGCAACAAGTGGTTCACAAAGTTATGAAATAAATGATGGGACGTAAGAAACCACATTGGTAAAAAGCTAGATTTAGTTGTCTTTCAAATGTGTTATAAATCATGACCTCAGTTGTTGGATAATTACAATAAAAACTGTTGATATTTTAATTACTCTTGTTTTACAGTTTTAAAAACGATGGACTGTACAAAAGTACAAAACAGATCTGTTCAGAGACTGCATGAGTTAATCATTGTTGACAAGGTTTCTATTGTTCCTATTATGAAGGTGGGGGGTCATTGTGTGTGTGTGTGAGAGAGAGAGAGAGACTGTGTAAGAGGCTTTTCTGTTTCAATCCCTCAGTAACTGTCACAAGCAGTCAGTCAGTCAGTCACCTGCAGATGATGGCATTAAGGGCATCCCTGGCAACAAAGTTACTCTCCTGTCTGAGGTTAATGTACATGTCTGTTTAACACTGCTCTCACAATGACTCCAAAAATGAAGATTTAATTAATAAAAACATCCCATAAAGACAGAATATACCTTTTTAAAGGTCTTCTGGAACATGTATCCCCACTACAGTAAAAGTAAATAATATGCATGAGTGCCTCAGAACACAGGACACTTTCATGAACAACGAATCCTGTAGCAGTTGTGCCTGTCTTTACACACAAACACTTGTGTATGTCTGCGTCTATACCTTCTCTCTCAAAGGAGTGACAGTATTCTGGGATTTGACCTTTGTCACATTCACAGCTCTGTCTCTTTGAGCACTGCAAAAACACACACACACACCTTCACACCATGGTAATCCTCCAGGGGGAAAGTGTGTTCAAGTGTCATCTTGACCCATCCTTCTCTTCCTCAGTTCCACTGCCTCACTCCACCCAACACACCCATCTCACCCCACCCCATCCTGCATTAATGCTCCCAATCCTCTTTGTGGGAGAGTGACGTCTGCTACTGTCAGAAACAGAGTTAAGCTCAGCAGGCACCAGGAGAACAGAGTGGAGACAGGCTCCCAGCCTCAGGGATAAGCAAGCAGCACTGCGTTCTGGGCTTCCAGGGTAACGAGTCTCTGCCACCTAAGCAAGACCTGACTCTCTTCCCCAGAGGCTTCCAAGCCAACAGCTGGGAAACATATAGTTACCATCATCAACAGGTTAGCTGAAAACTGTGTCTCACTATCTGAGGGCCTTAACGGTCTCTGACAATGAGTGCTGACAAACTGGAGTACAATCTCTTCCTTGGGGAAACAGCATTCTTTTAAGGATCATTTGCTGCTTCTGCTACATTTTTAAGGAACAGAAGTTTTTCCATACAGCTGGCCTTCACCTCCAAGGCACACTGCTGCAATTTTGATTTTTTTCGTATTTGACATTTTTGACCATTTTGGTCAACTGCTGCTCAGCAACTATACAGATGGCAATTCAGATTCCTTCTATGTCAGGTGTGTCTGAAAGATGTTGGTGTGAACATGCACTCGCCACATTTTGTGTTGTGAGTGCTTATAACTGAACAGCAAATTGTGTGTTGGTGTGTGTGCCTCTTGGGATCTGCTGAGGTTTACTTGGAGTGTGAGGTTGTATTCCTGTTGTGTGTATGAAACAAGTCAGAACTGCTTAAGAAGTGTGTATGTGTTTGTGTGTGCGGGAGGTGCTATAGACCTGTGGAGGTCAGAGCCCTGGATTTCCTAGAGATGGAGGGTCATGGTTATGACCGGTTTGGAGATGGTGAGAGGGACACTTACCAGATAGACTACAGAAGGATTGTAGGGGACATGGAACCAGCACGGCCTCGCATCTCAAATAGAGATGGGGAACAACCACACCCCTACGGGGCCTATGCCCACCCAATGCCACATGGACATGGACATGAAACTGCAGCACAGCGATACAGTGCCACACGCATCCAAGCTGGATATGAACCAGAGAGGTCAGTCTCTATCTAATACAGTTCTCCATATACAGTACTGTAAGGTCATGACTTTTACTGTTTTGCAGATGGTTGGCTGGAGCCTTAAAACTTGTGAACACCAGCAGTAGCAGAATTTTTTTTTACATTCTAGTAGCACTGGCTGTTTACATTTACAAGCCCATTTATCAACTTGGCTTGCCAAGCAAATCCTCTTACCTGCAGCACTGCCGTCACAGGTGTATAGAGAGAGTTTCCATTGACAAGGACAAATTCCTTTTGTTGCCATTTCCTGTCTCCTCCCCAGCATTTGTAATAGGATCTGACAGAAACAGAGGTCAGGAGAGCAATGAGGAACACTATTTGCATACCTAACATGATGGAATTGTGTTAAAATAGTAAATGGCTTGTTAAAACAATATTTAAAATCTGCAACAAAAAATGTTGTCAGTATAAGACAGATTCTAAAGCTGTGAAGGAAGAGTTCATCATAAAAAGAGTAATTTCCTGTCATATTACACAACCTAAATATTCACACAAATATATTACTAATACATTCAGATTTTTAACTCTATAATGGGTGCATGTGTTTGTTTTTTGTGTTTCAGCATGGCTGATTATTTGATCAGTGGAGGCACAGGCTATGTTCCTGAAGATGGACTCACAGCACAACAACTTTTTGCTATTGGCGATGGACTTACATACAAGTAGGAAATGCTAATAAAAACAGCACACACAAATGATATGTGTACATGTGCATAAACACAGCGTTATGCAAACTGTCTTCCATTAAATGTTTAATAATATCAGTGATGACACATCTGCTTAGGTTTTATATGGAGGATTATTATGAGTAATACTACTTTCAAGGATGACTCTGAGTGGTCACAGACATTAAAAGCTGTGTGTGTGTGTTAATGGATGTCACTGGTAGTTTACTTAATGGAGGCTCTGTGTAAGGTTTATCAGTGTGCAGAGGATAAATGCAGAACATTTGAGAGGGCTGAAATGCTGTCAGATTATTTCTGCTAGCTGTCAGATCATTTTAAGAAATGGCTGCTTTGCAGAATGAATACATAGTGTGCAGTTTACACATACACATTACAGTGATGTTTATAATTGTTACTGTTACTTCCAATGATTTGTTTAATTTATGTTTAATTTATGTACTTGTGTTTCCCCTCTTTTCAGTGACTTCTTGATCCTCCCTGGTTTTATAGATTTCACTTCTGATGAGGTGGTGAGTATCATAACACTGTGTGACATATTGGAGGTTAAACATAATGCTGTAACAGAATACCAATAGCATTTACACTACAAAGTAAAAATTGATAGCTTACAAGTTAAACAGGTGGTCAGGTATCTTCTTAAAAGAAATTTTATATGAAGACAATATTCTTTTTTGTATCTGTAATGTTAACACATCCATTGTTGGAATAGTTGAACACTGGCTGATTTGCTAATTTGCTAAGTATGTCTAACAAACAAACCGCGAATGAAGCTAAGTTTGGCCATTTAGCTTACCTCTATCCACTTACAGCGCGTTCTGACAATAATAGCTGAGACTCTCATTAAGTAAACACATAACAAACGTGCGTTTTCATATGTTGCCTGCTTACAACCATCTACCTTACTATTAAATTACCTGCTTTAATGGAGAGCCGTTTCCAAAATCTTCCACGTCTCTTGAAACAACCTCTGCCGGGATGCTGCGTTTCTATTGGCTGCTCGATGTTACGTCGTACCTGCGGTCAAAGTTCATGTGAGCGTACGTGCTCGGTCACTGTGCGAGTGCGTGCCAGACGCGGCTAGGCGCTTTCAAGGCAAACGTTTAAGGAATGTAAATTTTATGTATGCAGCCTATAGCTTTTAGGCCTGTAGCAGTTTTAGTATTGATTTATATATATCAAAAATATTAGTATTTTTACCCATTTGACGCTGTGACCAAACAGAGAAGGTAAAAACTCTTTATCAGACTTGTAGGTAGCAGTTTTAAAACATGCTAATGTATGACAATGTACTCCAAACGCAAATTAATATTTTACTTTATACTTCACACTGTTCATATGGTGCACAGTCTCTTGTTGTGCAGTTTTATATAATAACACAAGGCCAATTACTCTAACAAATCATGAGCTGTCTGCATGCATACTGTGGAATATTTAGTGTGTTAAACACTGACATGCCACTCTTTGGGGTTACAAATGTGTATTTTATGTTGCTAATGCTAAGTTATGTTCCTTAGTTAGAGGTGCATGAGCTTGTTGTTGTTTTCATCTTTGCAAGCTCTGCTGGGACATTACATTAATTTCATACCTCGGCCACATGGGTTATGCTGGATAGACACACACAAACACCTGCGTCACTTGCTGGAGGAGCAGGAGAATTCAACAGGTCGCTCTCTGGTGTGTCCAAAGCTTTTAGACTCATCACATGGCAAAATGAAATCAAACATTAACATTTAGTTAACAAATGGGTTGCCTCCGTGCTGCTTATGTAATGTTGCAGGGATTATTTTAAGTAACATTCCATTTACTTTGTAAAGTTGTGCACTTTTAAAATGATATTTTAGACTTGGTTTGCTAACAGTCTTCACCATGCATGTTATTTTGTTTTATATGAATTATGATTTTAAGGATCTAACATCTGCATTGACAAGAAAGATTACTCTGAAGACACCTCTGATTTCATCCCCTATGGATACAGTTACAGAGTCATCCATGGCCATTGCTATGGCAGTAAGTACACACACACCACAGTGTCACATCACTCTGTAAGGTATCATGTTATTTCACATGGAAATTGCAGCTAATATGTTGTTTGATAGGTGTGTTTTTTATTTGGTTTTCCTTCAGCTGATGGGTGGAATTGGTATAATTCATCATAACTGCACTGCTGAGTTCCAGGCTAATGAAGTACGCAAAGTCAAGGTAAGGTGGAAAAGTCAACAGCAGACAGAGATATCGCTGAAGCTAAAAAAAAAAAACAATATTCTGGATTAAAGTCGTTTTGTTTTTGTAGAAATTTGAGCAGGGGTTTATCACAGACCCAGTGGTAATGAGTCCACGTCACACAGTGGGGGATGTGTTTGAGGCCAAGATTCGCCATGGTTTCTCTGGGATCCCTGTAACCGAGACGGGCAAAATGGGCAGCAAGCTAGTTGGCATTGTCACTTCCAGAGACATTGATTTTCTGTCTGAGAAGGACCACGACAGACCCCTGGAAGAGGTGGGTGTGCACGAATTTGTATATTTTTTGTCTAATAATTGAGTGGATTGACTGATGTTTTCTACTTTCTGATTCAGGCAATGACAAAAAGAGAAGATCTAGTTGTTGCACCAGCTGGAGTCACACTAAAGGAGGCTAATGATATACTGCAGCGTAGCAAAAAAGGTACATTTTTAAACCTGCATTTTATATCGTCTCTTCTGTCTTTCTTTCAAAGCTAATGTTACAACTTTACACTCTTAGGTAAGCTCCCCATAGTAAATGACAGCGATGAGCTGGTTGCCATTATTGCCCGGACTGACTTGAAGAAAAATAGAGATTATCCTCTGGCTTCCAAGGATTCACGCAAACAGCTGCTTTGTGGTGCCGCCATTGGTACCCGGGAAGATGACAAGTACAGACTGGACCTCCTTGTGCAGGCTGGAGTAGATGTGGTAGTCCTGGTAAGTGTGAAATTATGATATGAATTAATTATTAATTAATTATAGAAATAAAAGAATGGTATATGAATGTAATTGCTTGAGGTCTCTGCATTAGAAATGATCATTGTTTAATTACAGGATTCTTCCCAGGGAAACTCTGTGTATCAAATCAACATGATAAACTACATCAAGCAGAAGTATCCTGAGCTGCAAGTAGTCGGAGGAAATGGTATACTTATCTTCTCTCCTCAAGCTTTCTTGTGGTTTCACCTTTTTATGGGAACTCCCATCTCTCTCCTTCATACAGTACGTTTGCATGTCTCCTTCTCTCTCTAGTGGTGACTGCTGCTCAGGCTAAAAACCTCATAGATGCTGGCGTGGATGCCCTGAGGGTGGGCATGGGGTGTGGCTCTATCTGCATCACGCAGGAAGGTATGATAAAGAGTGCAGCACTGAACGTTATCAAAAGCTTACAAATCTCCCTATTTGTACTGTATGTAAGCAAGTATACATGTTAAGCTCAGTTGTAATTGTAATACTTTGCTGCCATCCTGTTTATCTTGCTGCTTTTTTTCTTCAGTAATGGCTTGTGGACGACCACAAGGTACGTCGGTTTACAAGGTGGCAGAGTATGCCAGGCGTTTTGGAGTGCCAGTAATCGCTGATGGCGGCATTCAGACTGTTGGGCATGTGGTGAAGGCTCTTGCTCTCGGAGCATCTACAGGTAGAACATTCCTGTTTATTTTTTGTTACCTTCACCTCACCTGTTGACATCTGTCATTAAATGTCCAATTATTTGTACTCAGTCATGATGGGGTCACTGCTTGCGGCAACCACTGAAGCTCCAGGAGAGTATTTTTTCTCGGACGGTGTGCGTTTGAAAAAGTACAGAGGAATGGGTTCCTTGGATGCCATGGAGAAAAATAACAGCCAGAAACGCTACTTCAGGTGGGAGAACAAAGATCCCTTGTGCTATATAAACACTTATTAAACATTTTGTATGGCCTTAGTGTAAATCTATCTATCAATGTGGATTATTTTTGTGTGTCCAGTGAGGGAGATAAGGTAAAGGTGGCTCAGGGTGTGTCTGGATCAGTGCAAGATAAAGGCTCCATCCATAAATTTGTTCCGTACCTGATCGCTGGTATCCAACATGGTTGTCAGGACATCGGAGCTAAGAGTCTGTCCATTTTACGGTAGGTGTTTTTACTGTGTGTCTTTGCTGAAGACAAAGACACACTTCATTTTGTGAGAACTTTTGTCAAAGTATGATCTGTGTGTGTGTCACAGGTCAATGATGTACTCTGGAGAGCTGAAGTTCGAGAAGAGGACCATGTCTGCTCAGATGGAAGGGGGAGTCCATGGCCTCCATTCGTAAGTCTGACCTTTAACTTCTGGTGACCTTTACCCCTTCACTGTTACAACTTTTTAATCCATTCCTCTTCAGTTTTTTGCATTCAGTGCCTTTGTCAAATGGAATGTTAATCACCTGTGGTTAGCGGCATCCAAATTTGTCTTCTCTCTTCCTCTTTTCTTACCCATGCAATCATATTAGATATTCTTTTGTGCCATGTAAGTACATCCATGCAGTTATCACATCTCCATCTTCTCTGTTTCTTTAATTCTAAACTACCTCACTCTGTTTCTGTAGTAGTAAAATGTATGCTTATACTCTGCTTTTTCTGTCCCTTGTGTAGTTACGAGAAGCGGCTTTACTGAGGCAGGAGGAAAAGGAAACACTCGATCAGGACCTAACGTCCCGACCCCAGCAGCTTTGAGTAGATGCACCGGGCGGATGTGATGAAACTACAAAACCTAAATCAGATTTTCTTCTTGTCTGTCCCATCCTTAACTGCTCCAGAGGTAGACAAAACAACCCTCTTCTTAGTTTAAAGAAGCAAAGGTCAGGGTTACAGAAGACAGACGCACTAATGAACAATCCTGCACTTGAAACCTTTATCTGTCTTTCTCCTGCTCTGGCCAAGGAGTAGAGGGAGGTAATGTAATTAACTACTCCCCTAATCCCTTTCAACAAGCAAACACACGCCATTAATTAGTACATTAGGACAAGCTTATCATTAGTGATGTAACAAGCCTGTCTGAGGATGAAAATCTGGCAGACATCTACTGACATCTGTACTTCTATCAGGCAGTCAGATTTCTGTCATTTACATTTACAACAAATCAAACTTGTAAAATGTTTTACTTTACAGTTAGCAATTCTTGCTGATATTTAAACCATTGCCCTTGTGTGTAAAATGTACTGCACAGGAGTAAAACTTTGAAGCTTTGAATTTTACATGACGGGTTGGCACAGCATGTAATTTCACTGCTGTAGAAAGCACCAAAGCTTAGCATTAGCCTTAACTCACATATACATTCATAATAGGGAGCATCTTCAAGGAGCAATTACGTGTAGTCATACGTTAAATTTTCATCTGATTCAGAGCAGTGTGACAACAGTGAGAATACTCGTTTTCATATAACATCCCCATTTTTATTTAACAATACAGCTCGAACTCCATTTCTGCTTGTTCTACATTTTTTGATCTTTCAATAATTTTATTTTGCAAAAATGCATAATATAAATGTACATAATACATAATATGGGTGGCTATTTGTCTTTTTTCCAGTCTTAGTATTTAAAGCTAACAAACAAAATATGGTCATGGAGCTAGCAGACTAGTTAGAATTATTTGTTTATAGAAATTTCAAGAAAAACTTTTTTCATGTATTAGTTTTTTCTTGTTCTGTGAATTAAACAATATCTTTGGCGTTACCTACATCACCCAAACAAAGGTTTAATTAAACAAGCCCATGTACTGGCTGACAAATGTGACAGTATTAAAAACACAATCATTAATATTTTCTTCTTCTTCCCCTCTGATGATACACGGATATTCACTGTAAATAGTGTTGTGTGAATAAAGTAAATTTTGACATGAAGAGTTTTGCAGTGTTTTTCATGTCTATAGAACAACAGGAAGCAAAGTTTTCTCCATTGTATGGACTCCTGTGTTGCTCACCTAACACAAGAGGGCAGTATAGTCAAGCTCTTTCCATACGCCAATGTTCTTCTATTGCTTGTTGGGAGATATTTTGCAATTTAACAACTACTTCAAAATGTCCCCAAATATTCTATAGAAAATATCAATTAAGTAAACACTGCCTTCTTACTGTAAATCTAACATTACTGAAATATTCATTGTAATTTCCTGCTGTAATTACCATGGTAATTGGTAGTTGCAAATGCGTTAAACTTCATGTTTGGGTTTACTTCCAATCACTGCTATTTATGAATCTCTAAATGAGAATACTGCCAAATAATACTACAGAAAAATGACAATGGTGAATCTAATTTAAAAACCACAATTTAAATATGTACAATATGTACTGTACAGTATTTACACAACATCATTTGCGTCTACAACTCTACATATTGTATCAATAATGTATTCATAATTTAATTTGTATGTTGTACAGTTAAATTCCTCCATCTAATCCATTCAGACCTTATGCTGTGTATATATAATGCCACCTGTGTTTCAGTAACCCTTGGATTTTTGACTACAATTCAATAGTATCACTGCATACACTCAGGGCATCAATTTGTTTGCATACATTGACAAACTCTGCTTGCACAGTCAGATCCCATTCCAGCTGTTTGCTTTCACTCAGGTGTTTGGTCACAGCCAATCGGCCAGACCCCTGACTGTCCTGGGAGGCTAAGCTCAGGGTTCGGTAACGCCTGTGGTAGGACAGGGCGGGAATTGCTCGAGGAAGGCTGCTCTGGGCAAAGTTTTGTCCTCTGTTAGCCCATGAATGTGAGCGCAGCTTCCCTGTTTCTTTGGGATGGCTGCACAGACCCTGGGTTGAGCCAGTAACACTTCCTTTCCAGTCCCATTGCTCTGGTGATATTGGTGGATTGCTGTGAGATGTGCTGTATGGCTGGGAAGGTCCTGAACCAGACGCAGGGTTCTCTTGATCCACATCTCCACAAGAGGAAGTTCGGTAAAAGGTATTTTCAACAGAGCTAGACCCTTGCTTTAAAGTACCTTGGCTAGGAGAGTTCAATGAGAGACTTGAGGAGGCATGGAACATCCTTGGCATAGCAAAGATACTCTGAGAGAAGAGTGATTCACTGAATAGAGCTTGGTCAATACTCCGGGAGAGGTCTATGGGGGATGGTGGCCGCAGGTCCACAGTGGAGTCAGTCTCTAAGCCTAAACTATCCAATGAGGACAGCTGAGACTCAACTGCAGTTTTAGGTTTGTGTGGTGGGCTTGGGGGTGTAGGTAGAGGTAGTATAGTCTGGGTTTGGCTGGGCTTATGAACAAGTCCATTTCCAGGCAGATCTATCATTGAACAAAGAGGAAGAGCTTCTGATTGCCCCTTGGTGACAACATCACAGACCACCAGCTTTTCCTGCTTATTCTGTGACCAAGATTCATGAGGGGAGAGGACAGGAGAGTTCGCACCACCCTGAGAGGGTAGGGTGAGCCCTCGTGTTGGAGAGCTGCAGGAGAGACGGGACCAAGATCCTGGCCGGGGATGAGCCAGGGTCTTGATTGAGGACTTGTGACAGAACATAGGGTGCGTGCCAATGAGAGACAAACCTAGACACACTCCGACCTCACAGAACCTGCAGCCTAACTGGTAGCCCCACCAAGGCCAGGGCTGAAACCCAAAGCCATCAATCCCACCAAAACCAAGTGTATGAAGGATTCCATAAAGTTGAAGGCCCCCACAAGCTAACAAGCACAATGAAGTTGCTACACCAGCTCCTGCTGCCCTGTCCCAGTCCTCCACTTTAGCAAAGGGGCACATTGCAGGTCGCATCACTTCAGGAGATCCACCACTTTCTCCATGGTCATTTAGCCTGTAAATGTGTTTGGTGTTGACTTGTGTTAAGCAGTAGAAGATGAGGTAGGAGAATGAGAGAAAGAGACTGAGACAGACAAAAACACAACGAGGGAATAGCATGATCATAGTCGGCACACTGTGGAAAAGCTGAAAAATGCCAACACATCCTAGAGAGATTGTAAAATGTAACAGGGACATACATAATAATAGGCAAGGCCTTGGCAATGCTGAGAATGAGGTAGAAATAGCTAGTGGGAGGGAAAGATGCATGCGTGAGCGTAAGGAAAGAAGGAGGAAAGCCAGGGAGAAGGCTGAGGTCAAACAGGGGAACGGTAGTTCAGAGAGCATCAGAGAGACCAGAGGAGGAAGGCGCTCTTGGTAGCTGTAAGCATCGTAGAGCAAACTGAAAGCCTGAATCCCGGCGAACGCTAGCATGAACAAGTGCAGTAGTGTGAAGTAGGGGCATCCTGAAGGGCACCGCAAAGGCAGGCCTAACAGGCAGACCACAGAGATCAGACCAAACGCAGTGAAGATAGACCCCAGGCCATAGATGTGCGCTTCCCACGCGAATCCCCATGTAGCAAGGGCAGAGTTCCAGTCAGAATACAGAGGGACCAAATAGGCAGCACTGAAGGCCAGGGAGGGGCGCAGGGACTCATTGGGAGTCAAATCATCTGGGACGGTGGGAGTCCAGGACTGATTGGAAGGTTTGCACGGTGTGGCAGATGTGTCCGTGTTAATGGTATGGTCATGGAAGACTGTGCCACTGGTCTTTGAGAGATATTGGTCACCATTGTTGGAGTCATCTGTAAAGCAATGACAGCATGAAACAGTGTAACAACTTGTCTGTGTCAACAGAGAGCCAGAGTAGACGCTTTAAATGCAGACATAATATCATGCTAGCACACTCAAATTAGATGGTGGATGTTTTCAGTGTGTTAGCATGCTAGTGTTATCTTTGAACACAAAGTACACCATCCTGTTACTAGTAGTGTTACTCTTGTTATCATTTTGGCAGGTTATTTGTGTTATTATGATGTTGACTTTAACAACACATTTAAGTTCATGAAACAAACTAACAATCTTATGAAGAAAAGCTAAAAAATAATAACCAATCTTTATTTTCCTGTGTGGAATCTGCCGCATTTGTGAAGTTAATCTATAATAAAACAGAGCAGGCTTGTAACGGAATCTCTAAGTGGGTCACAGAGAGAAAAACCGGGAGCACGGGTGTGTGTGTGTGAAAGAGAGAGAGATAGAGAGAGAGAGAGATGTGTGCTGATTAGCCAGTATTGACCTCATTGCTGTTCTCATTTTGTGAGGCTACTATTTAGCATGGTCCAGAGGTGTAATGCTATGTATAGTTATCTGGAACAATTGTGATTGTGTCCAACCAATAAATTATGTAAGCCTTTCATGCTCTAGTTGAAATAATGTGTAGAGTAAGCTGTATGGAGCCAGCTGAATTCATAAACATATTGGTTATAAATGGAATGTGTCCTATTTCTAGACTTCCATTAGCAATGATGTCAATACAAAAACAGCAAGCAAGGGATTTTCACGCCATTCTCTACAACATCTAAAAAAGATCACGTGGTGGTGACACATAAAACAGAGGATTTTGGCAACAATCACTTCAGCAGTAGTATTTTCTTACTCAGTTTTGTCAAAGTCCTCCTCCCCCATATGCTTGTGAACACAGCATTTACTTTGACAAGTGAGTGCCAATTTGTGCGTGTTTGTGTACAGTAAATACGCACTGTGCAACTTATTATCCAGTAACGCCTGGATGAGGACATTGGCTACAATGTGAATGATATATTTTTACATTAAAAAGTGAGTGAAGGACTGAATCAAAGAATCTATGATGAAACGATTGACCAAAGAACGGGGAGGGATAGGGGCAAGTTAGGGAGAGTAAAAGCTGTGAATGTAAAACAACTGTGTCTGCCAGCAGAATACATATCACAAACACTGCAGTGGCACAGATTTATTCTTTTGAGGCCATTGCTGTGGGGTCTAGTTAGGTGAGGGATCTTCTAAATGCCTTTATTTGCATTCCAGACAGGACTCTTACCTCTTTCTGTCACTGTGCCTGCAGTTCCTCTGTCTAAAATATGATCTGTAATATCAGTCAGTCCATCTTCAATCTCTTTCACAGAGGAAGTCCCCTCCTCTATTTTTTCTTTTCCTTGTGTGGTAACAGAAATACTTGTAGTCCGTGTCCAGCTGTCTGTTGGTGGAGTAGGGAGCTCAGGGCCAGGCCGAGGTCCAGCAGACTCTGGTGAGTTCGGGTCAGGTGTGTGTGATGGGAGTGAGGCAGACAGAAGAAAAGGTAACTGGCTATCAGTCGTATCATTATTCTGTTCTGTTGATTGATATTCTCCAGTCTGTGTAGGATGCACAATAGATGCAGTGTTGGTCTCAGCTGACTGATACCTTAATGTTTGTTCCTGGGTTGGCAGCTTTATTGTTTCCTTGGAAATGATTAGCCTCTTCTCATTGTAAGATGATTCAGTGTTCTCCTGTGCATCACTGTATTCACCAATCACACCTTGTCTATCTGCTTCCTCTGATGAAGATAAGGACCAACTCAAAGGTAGACTCAGGAAGTCATCATTTTCAGGTCCAACATTGGCCAGTGCTAAGTCAGACCCATGAGGTCTGTGCAAGGGCTGTGTGAGAAACTGCACTGCTGTGTCAGTGTCCAGTTGCTGTGTTTCTTTGAGTCCAGTTAATGCTATGACACAGAGCGAGAGGGGCGAGAAGAGGGGGAAGAGAAGATAAATATTCCACAGGGAGACCATGGTGAGGGTCTGCAAAATCCAAAGCAAGGTCACTTGGGGTTTTTGTCCAGTCACATGTTTGGCAAATCCCAAATGTCAAGTCTCCAAGGATGTCATTCATAACACACCTGGAGAATATCAAATGATGAATCACATGTTAATTGCTGCAAATGGTGATGATAACAGTATGGTAATATACATGCAATACAATAACAACAATACAAAAACAAAGATCCATTCATAATGGTACATGGTGAAACAAACCTGCTGTATTGCAGCCATTATCATTCTGTCTTCCTTACCTCATCGGCATCCCACTCTGCTGCAGCCTGTTTAAACATATATGCCGCTCTGTGTTGCTGCATGTCTGCAGTCTCTGTCTGCGTAGCTCTCTGTGTCCTCTCATACTCTACCGTGCTGTGCCCCTCTCCTCTTCATCAGGCAGGCAGTCGACACATGGGACAGACCCCACCTCCTCCAAACAACCCCCGCTACCCCACAGTGCTGCCACTGGCTGCACTAAGGTAGCATTAGTGTGAGTGAGTGAGAAGAGAAGAGAAGAGAAGAGAAGAGAAGAGAAGAGAAGAGAAGAGAAGAGAAGAGAAGAGAAGAGAAGAGAAGAGAAGAGAAGAGAAGAGAAGAGAAGAGAAGAGAAGAGAAGAGAAGAGAAGAGAAGAGAAGAGAGATACCTAAAGGGCTTGTCAACTGATCGGCAAGCAGTACCATTTGCTGACCTAACCTGTGCTCAATATCAATACATGCCACAGAGTGTAATTTACAACTGCAACCATCAGACAAGCTCCTCAGTCAGAGAGCACAGTACATGAGGCAGAATATTCTCTTTGAATAGTACATACATAATGCATGATGGCAGTACATATATCTCTTAACCCAGAATGTTCACTTTTTAACAGCAAAAAAAACAGCCGAATTGGTGCCCTTGATGTCATGCCAGTTATTGTGGCAAGAGACTTTGATGGTGTCATGTTCTTTGTTTCACTCTTCTTAATGTTATCAGTCTCATCCACGTGTGCTGTTTTCACCCAATGGGGGAAATCCAGTAACCTCGTGGCCTAATTCAATTCCCATGGATGGTTCTAAAATAGACACTGATCCACATACCTTTGGATGTGTTTGGATTCAGGCAGTTAAAAGCACAGATAGAGATTGTGTACTTTGTGTGGCTGATGTAAGGATCTTAAAAGTTTCACTGAAATCCTGTTATACTAGTGGTTCTGCTGCACTGTATGCATGTATTGGTCAAAGTGAGTCCTTTATCATTGTCTAACACTGTTATTGCATGTAATACTGTGAATGAATGTGTCATCCACATGACAGTGTTACCTAAAAAAAGCTTCCAAAGTTGTCTGCTTCCAGGACAAAACCCACCTTTGCTGATAAGAGTTTTGATTTACATTCACATAAGTACACCCTACACGATGACAGCGACTATTTTAGAGCATTTAGGCAGTCAGTCAGTGGATGTAGAAACTTCCTCAGGGGTGTGATTAACCCGGTGTCTGATGAGGACACAGGAAAGCATCAACCCAGCCGTAACTAAAGGGACTGGAGAGGAACAAAGACAGGCCAAACACATGAGCTCAGTGAGGGGACATGGCCAAATTATTGCCGCCTCACACTTGCTATCTGGATTCATTGAGCAACTGGTTTCTGTTTAGATAAATCATCCTCTGACAAGACAAAGTCAGCAGGGACTAGGGGCGTCCAGCTGGGAATAAGGACAAGACACAGAAACAAAGCTGCACAAGCAAAAAGGAGGGTAAAAACAAGGCTTGACCTCTGGTTAGCATAAAGGGTGTAGATATGATGCAGTTTTATAGAGTTTTCTATTTGTCACTATAGAGGTGATAGAGATCAGGGATCAGGAAAAAATAATATAACAATGTAATGAAGAAATTTATATTTAGCATAGCAGATATTGCTATGGATATAAGAAGGAAAAAGCTACAAGGCCTTTATTTGATGTGTACATGACATAAAAATTGAGAATTTTGTGCCAAATTATCATCACAAGATGGCGGCGCCTGTGCATGCAGCGGCTCAGGGCTCTCGGCTTTTGTTTAGTTTTGTTTGTGTTTTTGTTGTTGTTACAGTCACGTGAAGCATTAGTTCAGTACAGCAGGACTGAACTATTGCACATTGGCTTTTTATTCTTTATTCTATTTTATATTTATCTAGGTATATTTTAAGCATGTCTCTCTTTTATTATGTGTCATTATTTGTCCAACTGTGTGCCTAAGCCAAGAGCTGCTGAACAAAATTTCATTGTGCCTTGCATAGTGACAATAAAGATTCTTGATTCTTGAACCATTCCTCAAACATTACTTTCATTACACCATACACAAGTAATCAATCACTGTGGGTTTATTTGATTAGTTCACACACTGACTTTCAGACCTCCTTCTCATTCGGTTTGGTGACCTGATTTTTTTTCTTTTTTTAAACATTTTATATTATATTATCATTATATATTATATAATTGTAATAATTATATAATATATGGATATCTGTTCTGTCAAATACTGGAAAAAATGGAAACATTACAATTTCTGAAATGTCAACAATCCACAGATCCACAGGACAAACCCCTTTCAGCTGCAGACGGCTCTGTGTAATAAAGGCTTCATCCGATAGAGGGCAGCAGTCTGCAGCAGTGACGGGCACATGGAGATCACCCAGTCCCAAGATGAAGAAGGAGAGGAGCTCTTCCACAGGAGAGGTCGACGGAAGAGCACACAGAGCGCTGCCATAAGCTAGCGGTTTACGAT
This sequence comes from Parambassis ranga, assembly GCF_900634625.1. NCBI lineage: Eukaryota > Metazoa > Chordata > Actinopteri > Ambassidae > Parambassis > Parambassis ranga. The sequence goes on along the minus strand of NC_041039.1, from coordinate 16,399,751 downwards.
GTGTTTTGGGAGAGCCCGTCTGATTTATTAAGAGAATCACCGGGACAAAACTTCACCAGGACCGCTTCAACAGGTTAGCGTCATCGCACCCCACATCTGGTGCTATGCTTGTTTAGAATTAGCTTGTTTGAGTTGGTTGCTTTGTTGTAGAGACACGCTGATGGTATGTTAAACTTTAACTTTGACCTAGTGAATGCATACATACGGCTAACGTGCTAGCTTTAGCTAGCCACAGCGCTGTGCAGTGAAACCTTGTTATGCTAACTTCCCGTGTGTGTTTATCCTCCAGTCTACCGCGGCTATGTTGGCCAGGGCAGCCCTGAGCAGAGGCATCACAGCCCATCGCCTCAGTAAGAATGTCACTTTCTACTTGAATGAATCGACGCCCGGGGTCGCGGGAGATCAGAAGCAGACCTCTGGGGAACATAAACCACTGATGCTGATGCTACCCTGGCTCGGTTCGCGTCCACAAGCTGTGGCTAAGTACTGTGAAATCTATTTTCGCACCGGCTTTGACGTGCTCATGGTGGAGAGTGAGGTGAGAGATGTACTGCGCTGCTTTAAATAGTGGGTGCTTGATTGATTTAGTTTAGTTCATTCATTTACTACTTTGTCAGTGACTTCACCACATTGAGAGAGAAGCTACATACAGCACACAGGAGAAGAGATAAGACATGTGTCACACAATCAGCCGTACAAAGGTTGTTAAAAACAGCATGTGCTGTAGAGGGTCGAGGTGTTTTGTTTGAGGGCAAGCCCAGTGGAACAGCAGCCCTGTGCTGTATGTGTGTAGTATAGTCTGATCTGAATGTATGGCATTGCAGGTGACAGAAAGCACCAGTAAAGGTGGATGTCATCGCAGTTTTCAAATTGTTATAGAACAACAGGATATCTTCCCCACTGTGGAACCTGAAAGACTTGTTTGAAGAAGTGTCTCATTTCCTGTTTGAAGCGGCCGGTTCTAAAGAACATGACGCATCAGATTGTTTGAATATTGTTTTTAATACTCACATCTTATTGATTCATGCTCGGCCCGGTCTCATTTGGCTTGACTACTGATTAGAGTTTCAGACTGTTCAAGTCCTGTCTTGCATAATGACACTTTTTATGTTAATAGGAGCAGTAAAGTGCAGACCACAGACAACCTTTGTAAATTCAATTCTGATGTAATCTGAGCAACAACCTAATCCGTAGGTTTAACGAGCATGTCCCTGCACAGTGGCTGCTGTGTGTGTGAAGTTCACACCCTGCCTCTTAGACTTTTTAAAGCAGTGACTTTTATTTTGGGAAAAAGTGAGGTGGTGCAAAGTTTAATGCAAGAGAACACATCTGGACTTGTAGAGTTTTCCTGAAGACGTTTTTCTGCTCATCCAAGCAGCTTCATCAGTTCTGTTTGGTGTGGAAACAGGTTTATATGTGGTGGAAGACCTCAGTGGGTCTGTGTGAACCTCATGCCCAGCTAAGCACTTGGCTGACCTTCTGACACCACTGGTGGGAAACAGACCACACCACATCCACAACTCACAGGACTTTGTGAACAAGGTGGAGAAGATCAGAATGTGGTGTGGTGTACTTATCTAGTGTGTGAAAATCAAACAAGCAAGTGAAATGTGCTTTAACTTTCTGCTTATTCTACACAAGGTGCAGGAGTTCTTGTGGCCTCGCTGGGGTCTGGAGCATGGAAAGAAGTTGCTGGAGTTGCTGGAGAGTGATCGCTTCGTCTCCCGCCCGCTGCTCGTCCATGCCTTCTCCATTGGTGGCTACACATTTTGTCAGCTGCTGGTGCAAGTATCCCAGGACACACAGAAATATCAGGCACTCACACAGAGGATCAAAGGGCAGGTCTATGACAGCTTGGTGATCGGTTCTCTGGAGAGGATGGCTGTTGGTCAGTACTATTTCACTGCATGTCATTAGAGCCCATAACCCTTCTCATTTATATAATTATATAAGAAGCGTGTTATTCTCCTCTCTTTGTCCAGGTCTCGGCAAGACTGTATTTCCTCGTTGGGAGACTCTGGTGAAACAAGTGAGCCTGTTCTACTTCAGCATTTTTAAACGGCAGACTGTGGACTACTTCAACACTGGCATAAATGCGTTTTGGAACACTCCGGTCATGGCTCCTGCACTCTTCTTCTTTTGTGAGAACGATGCTTTGAGCGACCCGCAGAGTATGGTGGAAATGATTGACCACTGGCGGAAACGTGGGATAGATGTTACGGCAAAGAAGTGGGAGGATTCGACACATGCAGGTCACCTTAAGAGGCACCCACAGGAGTATCTGACCACCTTAGACGCGTTCATTAACTCACTCCACCTTGTCCCACTGAGGGCCAAGATGTAAGAAAGTTTCATTACCACAGAATGCCAAATCAGCTCTACTTTCCTTTTTCCGTGTTAGCTTACTTTGTCTGACTGGAGCAGAAAGGCATTTAAAATTGACTACAGGTGCAATACCTTATGTGACACAATGCAGTCAACGCACAATTCTGTCTTCTTCAAGTATGACATACTCGGGTGGCATTTTATCCATAAAATACCGGTATGCAGCACACAGTTAAATAGTTTCTTCTGTTTGTGTTCCTCGGCTTCTGTTCTTCACTAGGTAGTCTCAAAAAACCATCGGATCTGCACTTTTTCAAGTTGAAATTTCCACTGTTTCATTAAAGCTTACCAGGTTATGAAAGTATTTGCTGGTACATATAATTTGTAAATCAAATGATAAACAATTTATTGGAGCCAAGTGTGTTCCAACAGTTGGAATTATCTATATAAACCTGTTTTATGGCAATAAAATAACAGATATTCAAACCACTTCTCACCCAAACACTAGAAGCGGCATCAAACCGCCATTTCACAGCTGTTGAATTGGTGTCTTAATTTGGATTTTAGACTCTTTTTAGAGATTAATGCCAAGAACGACTGGAAAAAGCTGTGAACAGAAACATTGTTTTATTTATGCAGCACATTTTGCAACGTAAACGTTTAAGACTAAGAGATTAAGATTTACTTTAATAATCCCTGTTGAGAAATTAAGTTGTAGTAGCAACGAACAATAATAAAATATCAATGAATTAATACATTTATGAACATTTAATTTACACTAGAGCATGTACACCTCTTTAAACTGAGCCACAATGCTGCTTTGTATTGTAGTATGTTTTTGTTTATTACCTCTGTGCCTTGACAAGCTTGATAATTTTCAGATATTAACGTCTGTGTCAATAAACTGTGATATCATGAAATACCAAAGTACAAAGTACTTGTTACTGAAGTTTGAAATTGTATGTGTACTACCTATAGTTCAGCTTAGAAGTGGTTTGTTTTGAGTTTTGTCTGTTGAAGGTTGAAATTGAAATGGTGCCTTTGTCTTCCATAACTTGAACATTTCAAATGTGAAATTATGATGCTGATTATTTATGTTAACATTTTTCCTGCTCAGTGAAGTTTGGAAATAAATAAAAAAATAATGTGAAATGTGTTACCTTTGTCATGTTCATTCACAGAAAATTCAGATGCATTAAATTGTTTGTGTATACAATATTCATTTCTACTTTACCTGAAGAGATTCATGTCATTCCTTGTGTCTGTAAAAGTATAGAATCTACCTGTATAATTTGGCATTAAAAATTACCTGAACAATATTACCTGAATATTATATTGAATATTACCTGAACTAAAATACCTCTGAAACATTTTATTGTGGTTATTCAGTTCCATGTTGTAGTGTAGCTATAGCCTCAGGCAAACATTTACTTTTAGTCCTCACAAATTGTGAAATAGTTTTACTCAATGCACCACCTGCTGGTGACAGTAGCACACATACAGATATTATAAGCTACAATGAACAAAGAAGTTAAGAAAAGCCTATTATTACAGTGCAGGTGGTGTGTACATTTAAAAAAGGAAAGAAAAAATAAATTTTATGAATAATATTACATTTTTAAGTAGGAAATACACGTGATTCATTAAAATTCATTTGAGCCTCCGGGACGATAGGGGGCGGTATTGACCATATTGGTAACTTCCGTTGTCTTCCGAAAATGGCTGCTCACACATGTAAACACGCGACTTAGATATGATAGTGGCGTACAAATTATAGAGTACTGTAGCATGTATTCGCGCGACTGAGTTTTGTGATATTCAGTACTTTGACATTATCTTATTTTGTTTGAGCACCAACAAGCTAAACTTCACTTTGTGAGGAGTTAGCGGTGGAGCTAGCCGTTAGCTGTCAGCAGTAAACCATGGCAGCGCACACCATATTTGTTAGGTCTCTGCCAGATTCAGCTTCAAATGAGCGACTTGAGGAAATATTCTCAGAAGTTGGTCCAGTCAAGCAATGCTTCGTGGTCAGAGACAAAGGTAATATTGTCGCTTTTTTGTTTTTTTTTTCTTGTAAAGTAAATGCACCAAACGATTAACGTGGAATTCAGTTAAGCTAGCTGAGTGCACATCATTTACGATGGTATTGAAGCAAAACACATATACATTACAAATAATAAGGCTAACATAAAAATATTCTGTTATTCAAGGTTCAGAAAAATGCCGGGGCTTTGGCTATGTCACGTACTCCATGCTAGAAGATGCACAGCGAGCCCTGAAAGAAATAAAGGACTACGATGGGCGGAAGGTTTCTCTATCAGTAGCAAAGAAGAAAATAAAAGACAAAAAGAAAACAGGTGTGTATTAAGACCTCTTTCTAAACTAGCAGTCCGGATTGCACTCTAGTCACGCACTCCTATAATTTTGCACATCTTGTTACTCAGCAGCTAAAGAGTCAGCAGCAGCATCATCATCATCATCATCATCTAAGGACTTTGAGCAGAAACCCAAACACATGAGGAAAAACCTGCTGAAAGCCAGACTCATCATCAGGAATCTCAGCTTTAAGGTTTAGTATGCTACATGGTTGTAAAAACTGACATGCACATTGGCACAAATTCTCTCTGAAACACGTCTTGTTTTACAGTGCAAAGAGGATGATCTGAAAGAAGTATTTGCCAATTTTGGAACAGTTCTCGAGGCCAAAATTCCCCTTAAACCTGGTAAATACAGGATTGTTGCTCTACATAGACACAGTAAGACATCATGGTCAATTGTTGCCTGTGTCTTTCTCATGATGTTTTTTCTGATCTTGCATAGATGGGAAGATGTATGGATTTGCGTTCGTCTTGTTTAAAAACATGTCAGCAGCTGCCAAGGCACTTAATGGCATGAACCTGAAGGAGATAAAAGGTTAGTGAGCATCTCACTCACAATTTTGTTTTTCAGTTTGCTTCATGCTAATTTTTAAATGTTTTATCCTCAGGTCGACAGGTAGCCGTTGATTGGGCTGTGCCAAAGGACAAGTTCATTGCCACACAGCAGTCCTCTAGTTCAGGTAATTTTTCATAGAAGCATGTAAGCGTCACCTTCTTGCACTTTGTTCCTGAATTGTTGTTTATCTGCCTCTTAATAAAATGAGAATCACAAATGCTGACCTAGGAAAAAGAACCAGTGGGCCACATTTGGTGATGATTAAAAAAAGTAGCTTATGTATATTTTCATGCAGTTATTACATAATGTTAAGAAACAAATATCCTAATATCATTTACACTAGTTATTACGCTTTTGTTTTTAACTTCCTAGGCAATAAGAAAACAGAGGAGGCCAGTGCGCCCACAAAAAGTGACAGTGACGATGATGATGAAGAGGCTGAAGAGGATGAAGAAAAGAAACAAACAGCACCTGAGAAGAAAAAGTATGAACATTTAACATGTACAAGATGTAATTTTGTTATGAACTGGCTAACTTTCGCATCTTTCAACAGGGTCAGTTTAAAACCAGCTGTTCAGCAGGTACAGGAATCTGAATCAGAAGATGAAGATGAGGATGAAGATGATGGTGAGGAAGACGACAGTGATAAAGATGAGCATGAAGAAGAAGAATCAGATGAGGATGATGATGATGATGAAGGGAGTGACCTTGACTCAAATGATGATCAAGATGAAAGCGAGGATGAAGAGGAAGACGAGGAGTATGAAGAAGATGAATTGGGTATACATCCTTCTCTTAACATTTGTCATAGTTTAGTGAGTCGTGTTTTTATTATTTTTTTTATAAAAAGCTGTTCTGACGTCCTGTCTGTTCTGTTTAACTGTAGCTCCAAAGAAAAAAAAGAAAATGCTTCCTTCAGACGTAAAAGAGGGTAGAACAATTTTTATTAGGTAGGTGGTTCTGACCCGTTTTTTCTTACTGCATTCAAGACTTCTTGGTTTATGTTTCTGTTATGTTCAGTCTGTCTCAAGCATTTGTACTCATTGTGATCTGTCACTCATCAGGAACCTGTCCTTTGACACAGAGGAGGAGGGTCTCGAGGAAGTCCTTTTACTATATGGAGAGCTAAACTACGTAAAGATCGTTCTCCACCCAGACACAGATCATTCAAAGGGTCAGCCAGCAGAACTCCACTGAGACACATTCCTGTACTTTCACTTGATTTCAAGACAACTCATTTATCATTGTTTTTATTTCACCAGGTTGCGCATTTGCTCAGTTTAAGACAAAAGAAGCTGCAGATAAATGCATAGCTGCAGCACAGGATGAGACAGAGGTGATGTACAATCTAATACATGTACATTCTGCGTCAATAACACAGATGCTCCTGTTTCTGCTTTGTTGTAACGTTTGCTAACATTTGATGTAGAATGGTGGCATCCGTGTAAATGGCAGAAAGCTGATGATTGTTGCCGCAGTGGGCAGAGAAGAAGCTGCAAAGTTGAAGACCGACAAAAAAAAAGTAGAAACTGGCACCAGGAACCTGTACCTCGCCAGAGAGGGATGTGAGTAAAGATACGCTGATACTTTGATTAAAGTCATCCAACATTTCAGTTAAAACATTCTTATCCAAACAAATTAGCTGAATCTTTATATAGTTTTAAACTGCTGCTAAAACATGATTTAAATGAGTCTTTATATTATTAAATAAAGCAGGTTTTTTTTCAAATATTATTAAATATGTTGTTCAATCTTGTCCACCACACCCAGTGATCCGTGCTGGTACTAAGGCTGCAGAAGGTGTACCTGAGGCCGACATGGTCAAAAGAACCAGGGTGAGTATTTTTTCAAAGGCATTATAACATACTGAATTATTTTTTAAACACAGTAGTTGAATCTGTGCTGGAAAGACTGAGCCATATTATTTGTTTTTTGTCTTTTTTTTTTAGTTTGAAGAAATAAAGAGGGCCAAGCTTCGGGACATTAACGTGTTTGTGTCAAAGACTCGTCTGTGCATCCATAACCTGCCCAAATCTGTGCACAATAAAAAACTCAAAGACCTCTGCCTTCAAGCTGTCAAAGGAGTCAAAGGAGTCCGTATCACAGAGGTGAGAGAATGCGTTTACACAGAGCAGCTGGGTTGATTATTATTTCCAGTTAAGAAAAACAAGTTGTGTGTGAGGGGTGTAGAATTTAAAACATTGTGTCCTTGTGCCCAGTAGGGGGAGTTGTGATCAATTTTATGCATGTCATTTCAGTGTCGGGTCATGTATGATAAGAAGCCAGAAAAAGGTCAAGTGATGGGCCAGTCACTAGGTTATGGCTTTGTTCAGTTCCTGGACCACGACCATGCTCTCAGCACGCTTCGCTACCTAAACAACAACCCAAACATCTTTGGTTCACACAAGGTAATGCACCACAGCTCAAATCACTGTCACACACTCCTCTGTTTGTCAGGTCTAACCATAAGTTGTGTGTCTTTCTGCAGAGACCCATTGTTGAGTTCTCTCTGGAGGATTCAAGGAAACTTAAAATAAAAGAAATGCGGAAGCAGAAAAACAAGGTTTGTTTGTGGTGATGTGTGTGACCTGTCTTCAAATGGATTTTTTTTGTTTGTTTTAAATGTAAAGTAACCCTGTGTTTATACTAACAGGAGTTTTTCAGAAATCAGCCATTGAAAGGCGGAGCAAAACCACAATCCCAAATAACTGCCAGTGCAAAAGGACCAAGCAAAGGTGGAAATACAGTACAGTACTCTTCAAAACAGACACGAAAAGGGAAAGGTTAGAAAATATTTTCTCTCTCTACATGTTTGTCTTCCAGGATTTTAGGTGCATTCATGTTAAACAGTTAAATTCTGTGTTCTGTTCAGAAACATAATACAGTTGATTGTACTTGGTCTTAGTATTAGGCAACCACAACATTTACCGTTTGTCACTGTGCCATTCAGTAAGCAAAGATGAAGTCAGTGGTTTGCACTGTTGCCTCACAGCAACAAGGTTCCTGGTTTGAATCTGGCTGGGAACTTTCTATGTGGAGTTCGCACATTCTGCCTGTACCCTGTGGCTGCAGGGGCGTGAGTGTGTCATTCACTCTCTGTGTTTGCCCTGTGATAGACTGGCAACCTGTCCACGATGTACTGTTCCTCTCACCTATTGCAGCTGGGATAGGCTTCAGCCTGGGACTCTGTACTACATAATAAAACAAAAAACACATGGCTAATACTAGGAGTAACATGTTGTGTTTCCTCTGAGGTTGTATTTGCCTAAAACTAAGACATAAGAACTAAGACTACAATCAGATGATTTATATGTCTTTACTAAAAAAACAGAATTAAAAGAATGGGTGCTAAAGTTTGAACATGATTGTAGTGTAACGCAGGATTCTGACACGTGGGCTTAAATGGTCTAAAGTCTCTGTCTATTATTCTGTGTCAGGTGGTCCTGAAAAGCAAAAGCGAGACGGACACTATTCAGGCTTCCAGACCAACCCTGAGGTGGAGCACGTAGATTTGGAGAATGGAAAGAAAAGGAGGAGGACTTTACCAATGCCTTCCCACCGGGGACCAAAGATCAGGTACAGGCACTGGTTTACGGACCACTTCCCAAACCACAGTCCAAAATGACATACTCAGCCATGTTCAAATAAAACAGGCAGAGAATAAGGGCAGTGGGCTTTGTTCACCTTCAGGTTAGCTTTAATAATTGCATCGAAACACTTTGGCAGTAAATTTACACAGACAGTGGATTAATGGGACACACCTAGACAAAAGCTGTCGCTGTTAAGCAGAGCTGCCTTTTTGAAATTTGTGGTCCTTGGTGATGAGGTTTTTTGGGCTTTACTTGATAGTGTGATTTCCAATGTACAGCTGCATTCCCATTGTTGAGTGATATCTAACAATTACTTCTCTGTGAGGGAAGTAGTTTCACTTTAAGGAAGTGTCCATGTACTTTTTTTAAGAGGAGTTCTGAAAATCTACAGTCTACATATTGTGTTGCTGGATTTTGAATTATTGTTCTTTGCAGAATGCGCGACAAAGGAAAGCAACAGGCCCCAACACAGAACAAACCAAGACCTGGACAGAGCAGGAAGGATCGTCAAAGACAACTGATGGAAAAGCCTACAAAGTCCAGAAACCAGGTTAAATCTGCTAAGAAGCATTTGAAGGGGACGGACCGTTTTGACAGCCTGGTGGAGCAGTACAAGAGGAAACTTATAGGTAATGGTGACAAGAGCACTGCTATCAAACGAAGCAAATGGTTTAATAGTTAATGCTGTGTTTGACAGCCTGACGACAAAAAATATTTGTCTGAACTGGTTTTGTGTCAAACTGCACAGTATACGTGTATGATGCCTGTGTTGGGTGTCATCCATACTGTTGCCGTTTTTCCTCTAATTAAGTGTAAGGATATTGTTTTTGCGTACATGACTTTTTATTAAAATGCAAAATTATTGTTATTTTTGTTTTGTTTTTTGTTTTGCTGACGGGTTCAGTTTCTATCAGACTCTGTTTTCATTCCAGTGTTTAACAGGAGTTAATCATAAGCCGATAACTTCCCACTAGTTGTGTACCCTGTATATACAAGTGTAGCAAGAGTTGAACACCCACAAATGTCATTATTATACATTAACCTGGTCTACGTGCCGTTTTCACATCTTTCTCATTATTTTCAGCTTTACCTCATCATACAACAACTGAAAAAACACAAAATAGGTTTGTTAAATATTTAATAGTTCAAGTTTAATTCAATAGTTATAAAAAATAGTGCCGACTGTACAAAAATATAAAACATGCCTTCTATAAATAGCCTAAAGAGCTGTTGATATTGCACTGATTCTTGGCAAGTTTTAAAACAAGTTTTCAGGAATTTACAGGGATTACAGCACTGCTCTTTGGGACATTTCTGCCAGTTCACTGCCAATTTAACGTCATGACAGAATTCATGTATTTATTGACAAGAGCAGTGTCACTGTAAGAGCAGCTGACGTGTCTGTGTGCTAAGCAGAAGTCAGTCTACATCTCTTAAAGTGTAAACCTCCTTCTTAAAAGACAATGACAATAAAAAATACATATTTTCTAAATATAGTATATAAATAAATACATAATGTATACAAATAAGTGCATCTTTAAGAATACTGTTTTTTTCAAAACACATTGAAAAGGTGGCCAGTCAGAGCACACTGACTTGTCCAGCAATCAGGCCAATGACTTACATATATTGTCCATCCTTCAGCAAGTCTCAAGATGATCCAGCTTTCTCAGCAGCAGATTGAGGAACTGTTTCACCCTCGTTAAAGCCTCAATGCCCACAGTGTCAATGAACTCCTTCCGGCTCTGCAGCTCTTGAAGTGCTTCTGGTAGTGGAGGCTTTGGTCGCTGTTCGCTGCAGTGTCCCTGCCTCCAGTTTTTAATGTAACCTGTCAGGGAGGAGATCTCGGACTTGAGCTGGGAGACGTTGTTGAGGCTGTCGGAGATCAGGCTGTTATAACCATCCAGCACTGTCACTATGGATAAAGATCCATTTAAATCGTTCTCAGGTGGACTGAGGGTCAAGCCCGGGGGTTCCTGCAAGAAGGAGAATTAGGAATTAATTAAGAATTAAGAATAACTTTATTAGTCCCACAATGGGGAAATTGAATTTTTGCAAGCAAAAGATAAGAGAAACTATATACATAATAAGATAAACTACCGATAAAAATATACAATAGAGTCAAAAAACAGTATACATATTAACAGTTATTGATATAGGAGCACAGCATTTGAAAATACGCACACACATAAACTCTGTGATCATAATCAGGACCACAAATACCTGAAAGTCTCTGTTTAGCCTCACCACCAGCTGCTCAGCCATCCATTTAACTTTGGATTTCATCTTAATAACTTCCGATTGCAGAGGAGCGGCTGAACCCACACTTAAGATGTGAAGCAGAGAAAAACAGAAAACCAGGCTGTAGTCCATAGCTGTAGTATTTCCCCGGATGTATAGATGATATGTTTTGCTAGAATGAGGGATAAAGATTGACTGGATCAGATGTAAGCAAAATGAATACAGTTATTTTGTTACCACACTCAGGCAGCAGACATGAGCATGTCATCAGTTTGTTCATGCACACAAGCTTACTTCCAGTAATTTACCCAATATGTTTGATTATGGAAGCAAATATCTGTGTAGAGACACCTGGGAAACTCTAACTGTGTAACAGGTACAAAGATCACAGAGTTGGACTAACACTATTGCTTTCAGTTCTTGATAAATGTTCTACTGACAAACAGCTTCACCCCATAACCTGTAAACAGCCAGAATGTCTCTAAAAATTGTGATACAGAATCTAAACAAAGACAAATTAGACTGTGAAAGAGGCGTGCAGAGAGACGGAGAGTTATCCTTACCTTGGCTGGTGTCTGAGTGAAAGTCACTGCATGGCTCCATCAGTGTATCTTATAGTGGAGAGCTGTTGACTCATCCCTTACTCACCTCTCTCCGACCCCCCTGTTTCCCCCTTACACCCCCCCCCCCCTCGTCTACCTCTTGCCACCATTTCACACCCCTGAATTCCCCAGGGGTGCTGCTGCAGGGAAGAGGGGGTACACATTTTTGGTAACTGTCCTGTCACATATTTGAAGTGTGTTTTATGACTAGTTTACATTCTTATTTTTTTCATGGATGCTCTTAGTTATTTTTCATTTTTGAAATAGTTGGAAAGAGACAAATATGTGAAGTAGTTGTTTTGTTTTTTTTTGCATCAGCAGGGGTGTTAAAGACATTGCATAATTTTGTTGACACCCTGTAGACTTCTATGTGTATGTATAATAATAACAGTATTTACATTTTTGCTGCTTCACTGACTAGACAGTCACCATACCATATATGTCACATCCTGTGATTGCATCATAAGAGCAAGCTGTACACTTGTACAGGTCAGAGTGTCCCCATGGCATAGGAAATGTTAAGTATCATATTGATAAAAACTCAATCATCTGTAAAATAAGTTGTTAAAGCTTTTTTTAAGGATTTCCTATATGCTAAATGATGCATATAAAGAATATTCTAGCTTCTGTAAAAGAAATTCTGCCTTTAAAACTAACAAAGAGTGCCTACTCCAAAGCCAGGAGCCTGATCCAGTGTTGTCAGAAGGTACATTTATTTTGAATAAGCACTGTTCATTTTATTTTAAAATATACACTAATATATAAATGATCTTGGATGACATTTTAAAATCAGTTTGGACTAAGACAAAAAGTGATTCTTTTCTCAGGTTGCTCCAATTTGTAGCAAGTTTATTGTTATTATTTGCATATTCCCAGAAAAGTTGTAAAGCTTTTCAAACTACACATTAAGTTGCATTATATGGACATACCCAGCTGACTGTAGATTAATCTTTTAGCTTTGTTAGCGCTCAAGCCTTCTTTACAATATTTAACATTTGAGAACTTTTTTGACACTCCATGCAGCCCTGCAGGTTTGATTTTTCTGCCTTTCTGTGCTTTGTGAAAACAGAGGTCAAAACTGCTTAATTTTTGCAAAACATCACCATCACTATGATGGACCTCTATAAGTATTATGTAATCTCCAGTGAAATGACCTCCTTATTTGTTATGCGTGCAGACTGTACATAGTTACTTTAATATTAATGTCATTGAGTGCTCTTCTTGGAAAAGTGTTCTGAAGCAATTTTTCTCATTTCAGCTATTTTTGGAACTAGATGTCTGTTTTTGCTTTGTGGAGGAGTAGAGTGCCAGAGTAAGTTTCTCTTCTCCTTAAAGACAAACCGGTCAGACATGCCAGAACTCTCTGTGAGTTAAATCCACAGGGACCAATACAGTTCTCACTGAAGGTCATTTACAGTAAACAGTAAAGTGTTAAGATTTCGTAAAAAAAAAAAAAAAAAAAACATGGCCATTGCCACGCTTACAAGATAGAATCACAGCCCCCCATCATCCTTCTTAAGAAAAAACTTCAAGTGAAGGGCATGTTTCTGGGAAGAATACTAAATGGGTGACAGTGTCCTACTTGTATGTACTTCAACTGGAATGGTGTATTATTCATGAAAGAAAAAGATAAGATAAGATAGGGATAAAGTAAATGATACAATTAGATGGGTGGCTTCCAAATATTCTTCCTCAGAGCAGTTCTCTGGTGGTTTGAGGTTCTCCTGTCAACAACTACATTGGTTTCATTGTTAGCGGAAAACAAAAAAAGTGGTTCCGACATCTGGGATGGATTAAAGCTGCCCGTCTTGTCAGGAGGCTTTAACAGAAATATCAGTTTCTGCTCGCATGTGACGTCTCAATATGCACATGGAAATACTCATGTGGTCAGAATTCAGCCACAGTGCCCATCTGTTTCCATACACATTTGACGCCATTTTTACATACGTACATATGAGGAGAAATGAATCAGTGAGGAAATTCTTAGTCTCAATAAGGCAACAATAAGGCATCATTTACAAAAAAGCTTTAAGTACTAATGAAGTGGTTATGAGTGTGAAAATATACTGCAGGAAGGGTGAATTTAATTAGTTTTATTGACAGGGGAAGTTTTTTTAAATAAAGTGGCTGTAACAAAAATGCAAGATCTATGCTGAACAACAATGTGTTTTGTAATGTTTTCCAGAAATCACTTGCAGCCCAGATTGCCTAGGCCATGAAACAAGCCACAGTAGTGCCTGTGCCAAAGTCGGCAAGTGCTCAAACATTAAATGACTTCAGGAAATAGCACAAAAATCTCCAGTAAAGAAGTGTTTTAGGAGGAGCTGTTGGACTGTGTGGATACCTAGTAATATTTAGGAACTGATACTGACAGCAGATTGTTCATTGATGCAAATGCTGATGTGATTGAAATATCCAGTGTTTTCCATCTCCATTATCGACTGGTTTGGCAATCACACAAAAACATGCAAAAATACACTCAACGGTCCTGTCAAAAACAAGCAAGGAGGACATTCAAGTCCATTGTTACCTTCCACAGGAGTGGCGTATCAACAAAGATCACTCCAGAAACAAGTGAGGTACACGGTTACGAAGGTCGGAACACAGGTTTCCTCTAAGCAGCTAAAGGCTTCTCTAACATTGGAACATTGATGTTCATGAATCCACCATCAGGAGAAAACTGAACAACCATGGAGTGCATACCAGAGCTTCAAGTAGAAAGACACTGCTCACATAAAAGAACACTGCTGGCTGTCTGCAGTTTGATAAAGCTCACATGGACAAACCAGAAGACCAGAAAACTAAGATTTGGCTTAAATGTTGTGAGAGAGAATGACAGTGAAACTATCCCATCATAGTTTTAGGCCTGGTTTGCTGCATCTGAACCCAGACGACTTGCTAACATTGATAGAACAATGAATTTTGAATTATACCAGTGGAAATGACAGACATCTGTCTGTGAGCTCAAGACGTGGATCATGCAGCAAGACAACAACCACACCAGTTTTTTTTTACAGAAGAATGGCTAAACAACAACTAATGTCCTATTCCAACTAAAATGTGGAAGCACCTGGGATGAGCAGATAATGTGAGGAAATCACCACAACATCTCAGATTGTAGCTGTGTATGACTGATCAACAGTTAACAGAAACCTTCTTATTGCTGCAGAAGGGGCCACAGATGATTCTGAAACGATTCTGAACGACCTTTTTATTTTTTTAAATAACATCTGAAATTGTATCGTATTCTGTCCAATGTCCATTTGACTGACTGTCATCCTGTGACCAAAATTGGGATCTTTGTATTGACTCACAGGGCCTCAGCTTTTACTTTGCTCTACTTGGCTTGTATTTCTGTCTTAATGTGTTGTGACTGATTAAGGTTAAAATATTTTCTCTTCTGCAAAAACCTCATCATAAATGAGATAAGCCACAGTATTTCCTCTCTGCCAGACAGAGTTGTTAGTTTTTAGAGGTGTTCATTTTGCTTTTTCAGCAGGGACTAATGAGTTCAAAGACACTTTTATGCACTTTTGTTGCTATGTGGGAGATCAGATTTATGTCCTCTCTGGGACCCTATTGTTCGGCCTCTAGTCATCTCCTGCAGTATGACAGAAGGACGCGGCCAGGCTTCATTAATAATTCATGAAGACTTTGTGTCGATGACTTATGTGAGACTGTGAGTCACAACCTCAGAAGAAGTGTGTGCCACTAATATTATTATTATTATCACTATTATTATTATACTGCATGTGCCATATGCATTAACCCTTTATGGTTATGGTTAGGAGAAAGGCAGTAATTACTCTACCAGTAAAAGGGTTCCTGACCCATTCAGCACTGGCCTGGAGTTGTGTTAATGAGCCTTGCACAGTATCAGATTACTTATCCAGATGCTGCATGGAAACCGGGAATTCCACTCAGCAGGACCTGCCTGGATGAGTCACAGGAATGACGGGAATTCAGATTCATTGATCCTGCAGGGGCTGGCGTGCTCTTTTTTTACCCCCAGATGCTGGAGTGACGTTAATGTGATATAAAAACAAGCAAAAGTCTGTGAAAGTAGCTGAATCAGCATTTCCTTGTGGGACAACTGCAGCATGAGTGAGAGTTCTGCAAACAGAATGCATCATTACGAAAAAGTTTGGTAACAGTGGCAAACTACACAGACAGTCAGAGAAGTGACCGGTTACAAACGATTAAGGGGAGCTATAAAAAGATCCAACGCTTGAGTGAACTTATGTAGACAATAACTAGTGACATGTTATGCAATGTCCCAAATATTTCAGGCTTTGCTCTTTCCCATCAGCATATTATCAAGAGGCTTGTTTAAAAAAAAATCTCTGTGTTGAATAATGAATTTGCAACACAGTTATGGTAACTGCTGCTCTAGCAGCTCAGTTCCCCACAGTGTAGATGTTTCAGTCAAGTCAGACTTATTGTAAAATGCTCCTTTTCCGCTCTCTCACATGATGCTACGTGACGGGCCAGTGTTTGTGTCAGCCTCTCATTAGACTTTCAGCGCCTGCAGCCGTCTACCACTCAGTTTGACTCCCTCTCCTGATGACTACTCGTTGAGTTTGGAAGTTTTTAGGCTGTTTTTGTTAAACCAAATTAATTATGATTCATATGTATCAGACATCTATCATCAGACCAATCATGTTTATTAAGGAAAAAAGAACAGGCTCTTTCACAACCCCAAAATCACATTACAAGCCAAACTTCAAACACTGCTCCTCTCAACAAGTGAAATCAGTCCAGATGACTTCTGCTGAGACGTCACACTATAAAAACTTTAAGAGACCAGCCCTTTTGGCAGCAAAAACATGTCTTATCTTGAACTCATGTTTCTAAAGAAGCAGCAGCTCAACTTCATCTGGAATGGAGAAAACACTTTGTGTGAATAATAAACCACAACTCTCAAAGAGAAAAACACTTTTTTTATCAACTACAGATGTTTTGAAGGTCAACACAGCTGTCTGCAAATCATTTTCACCAATGTGGATACTGATTCTCAGAAAAACCTCTATTAAAGGTGTGTTCATGTTATTTTTAAAGACCCCATCCTGACAAGCTTTAAGACATAAACACAAGTATTCTGACCGACACTACTACTCTACTCTACTTCTCTACCAAAAAATGGTCATAACGCACAAACAAACACACATGCAGGAATGGGGTTATTGATTACCTGTATTTTGTTGCCACAGGTTTGTTTTTCAGCTTATTCCCGTCCTCTATTTACACGATAAGTTCAGGAATCTGTTTTTTTTTCTAATAATAGGCCTCTGTAAATATGTGAAATATGCTTCAGGCAGTCTTTGTGGCCTAAGAGGTTTTAGCAGCAAGTTAAAATATATAAACTGCATACCCACCTCTGTGGAACTGTGCTACATGACACAAAGAAGGGGCTTTTCTCCTCTGCAGATGAATGTTAACCCTCATGCGTTGTTCGGGACATTTTTGTCCTCTGAGAGAAATTTTTCTGTTTATTTTGGCCATAACTTTGTCAATATGTGGACAAATTGAATCATTTTTCCTCAATAAGCTTAATTTTACATAAATTTTGTTAATATGATTTTAAAATTTTTCATAGGTCAACGGTACACTGTGGGCAAATTTTACCCCCTAATGTGTTGTTCGGGGACAAAAACGTCCCCTAACTTTAACGGTTTTAAAAATATATTAGATAAATATTTTTTTGAAATTTTTTTGCATAGACCTTTTAATTAACTTCAGTTCTAATCAACAGTAGTGAAAAAATCATTTTCCCCCAGGATTTTAACCCTTTAATCACCAATTTTATAAGGGGTGGTGCTGAAAATTGAAAAAAAAAACACACAAAATGGCTCATTTTTAATAGAAAAGGTGAATGTGGACTGGATTCTTTTGAACCTTTATTACAGTCTTGGTCATGTCAAACATCAGTAAAAAAATTGACTTTATTGCATTATTAGTTTTTGCACAGCACTGGATTTTCTTTTTTTCTCCCATTTTGTCCCATAGACTTACATTATAAACACACTTTTTTTGACTGCACAGCCATGGCACTAAATAATCATGCATTCTTGATTGTTGGTGGTTTACCCTGTTGGTAGGAGGTAACATTTGTGATTTTTACAGTTAACAACTTAATTACCATATTAACCCTTTACCTGCAGGCCTGTGCTCATGTACTGTAGTTTCTGGCTTAAGTATATGGAGTTATAGGGAGTATTTTAGCACATAATTGTGTGTCTACACACTGTGTGTGTATGTTAGAGAGGAAGAGAGCCATTTGCACACTGTCAGGGAAGGAAAGTCAGGTAAATAAAGTTACTAAGTAAGTGAAGTGTACCTAATTCAGACGTACAACGGCAATGCATAAGCATGTAAAATGAAAACATCCAGGAGTTCTGGCGTCTGAAGTTGTGGATGGGTAAAATAGCTGTTTTTTTTTTTTTTTTTAGCTTTCGGAAAACACGTCCTCCAGTAGAGTGACTTTACTTTTAGGTTAGTGTCTCAGTTGAGATCACTGAATTAGTCTAAGTGAGGTCTAAGTGCCCCTTTTCCATGGTGTGTTGCGCTCCACACGACCATACGTACATGTGCATGTTACTAAATAGACACCATAGATAGATAACTTGATAACATAATAAATAATCATTGACTAACCAAATCTAATCTACAGTTTAGTCCCCTACTAAAATTAGTATTAAAAGTAGTTTAGTAAAGTAAAGTAAAGTAAATTTGTTGCAGCCCTAAAAGTAAGTGCCGGGCCCTTTGATGCTGAGAGGTTCAGACTAAACAAAACAAAAACACTAGTGGACTTGCATGCATCCTCCTGGTCATTTAATGGTGACAAGAGCAGCAAGCAGCATGAAGAGAGGATTCACCTGTGCATGAGTGAAGGATTCACTTGTGAACGAATGAAGGATTCGCTTGTGAACAAGTGACGGATCTACTTGTGCAGCCTTCACAGCTTCACAGCCTGGCCCTTCATAGAGCCAGGCTGCACAATCATTTCCAGAGATTGTGCACAAGTGAATCCTCTCTTCATGTTGCTTTCTGCTCTTCTCACCATCAAATGACCACAAGGTCACATGTAAGACCACTTGCCTTTTTGTTTTGTTTAGTCTGCACCTGTAGACATCAAAGGGCCACACATGCATAGCAACACTTTCTTTGTTTTTGTTTACTATGAAGACTCTGTGGTTGTGTGTACTCACAGACAACAAGATCAGTGTGCAAATGGCTCTCTTCCTCTCTAACATACACACACAGTGTGTAGACACACAATTATGTGCTAAAATACTCCCTATAACTCCATATACAAGCCAGAAACTACACTACATGAGCACAGGCCTGCAGGTAAAGGGTTAATATGGTAATTAAGTTGTTAACTGTAAAAATCACAAATTTTACCTCCTACCAACAGGGTAAACCACCAACAATCAAGAATGCATGATTATTTAGTGCCATGGCTGTGCAGTCAAAAAAAGTGTGTTTATAATGTAAGTCTATGGGACAAAATGGGAGAAAAAAAGAAAATCCAGTGCTGTGCAAAAACTAATAATGCAATAAAGTCAATTTTTTTACTGATGTTTGACATGACCAAGACTGTAATAAAGGTTCAAAAGAATCCAGTCCACATTCACCTTTTCTATTAAAAATGAGCCATTTTGTGTGTTTTTTTTTTCAATTTTCAGCACCACCCCTTATAAAATTGGTGATTAAAGGGTTAAAATCCTGGGGGAAAATGATTTTTTCACTACTGTTGATTAGAACTGAAGTTAATTAAAAGGTCTATGCAAAAAAATTTCAAAAAAATATTTATCTAATATATTTTTAAAACCGTTAAAGTTAGGGGACGTTTTTGTCCCCGAACAACACATTAGGGAGAAAAAAAGAAAATCCAGTGCTGTGCAAAAACTAATAATGCAATCAAGTCAATTTTTTTACTGATGTTTGACATGACCAAGACTGTAATAAAGGTTCAAAAGAATCCAGTCCACATTCACCTTTTCTATTAAAAATGAGCCATTTTGTGTTTTTTTTTTTTCAATTTTCAGCACCACCCCTCATAAAATTGGTGATTAAAGGGTTAAAATCCTGGGGGAAAATGATTTTTTCACTACTGTTGATTAGAACTGAAGTTAATTAAAAGGTCTATGCAAAAAAATTTCAAAAAAATATTTATCTAATATATTTTTAAAACCGTTAAAGTTAGGGGACGTTTTTGTCCCCGAACAACACATTAGGGTAGTGTTTGCGAACAATGCATGAGGGTTAAAAAAGTCTTCTAAAGTTTGCCTCATAATACTGTGCAAAAATGTTAGCACTAAAGGTGAAAGCTGCTTTCAAATAATAGTATTAAAGCTCTCAGCTAACACCATGAGACTTTAGTAACCTAAATAAAAACATACTACTATGTGTTGTGAGTGACTTTGTGTAGTCTTTCAACAGTTTCTCTTTGACTCTGGTGGCTCTGGCTGTTTAGTCTCATTGTTTGGGGAAAAAATTGGAATGCATCAGATACCACTTTTAAAGTATGACAATGCTTAAAAAAAATAACAAGTTACGTTCTTCAGGAAAAAGCAAGATAATGTATAATCCCCCAGTATTGCATTGTTTAAGTTATTAAGTGATTGATTTAAGCAGAAAACAGAGAGGAGTACTTTTCACAGTCTTTGTGGAATTTCAGATTGATTTAATAATGTATTTGCATGTTTTACTGGAAGCAACATTGCAACACTGCTTTAAAAAATGGGAAAACAACTGGTTAAGCACCTGATGTTTGGCTGCGTCTGTGTGCTGCTTTGCACGATATACCATAGAGCAGATTGTGCAGGTATGAGTAATAAAATCGGAAATGACAAATTTCTACATAACTCAACAAGACATCAGATTCTCTCTCACTGTGTGGACAAATTTCTACCAGATTCTTGCGTATCACACAGAAAGAAAAAAACTTATGAAAATACGTTACAATGGACTAATGTAAAAATTAGTGCCAGTAACAGCTGTCAAAATGCACAGACACTTACTCATCACACATGGACAGCATCATTGAGACCATGGTGACTGTCATGTATACATGAATTATCCAATTTCCCTCATGACTAAAAACCCTGAACAATGCTGCCACCTTGTGGACAGATTATGTGTTGCTGCTGACACGTTTAGAAAAGGAGTAATAGGTCTAGCTAGGATGAGGAGCATGCTGGTTTTCTTTCACAGCTGTTATTCAGGGAAAGATTTACAGATTGGATAAATGTATTGTATGTAAATGTATTGTATGTATATGTATATACCAACTCAGGTAATGATGACCAAGATGAAAACCACTGGATTAATGTCAAGTACTATTTACTGAGTGAAAATAGTTAAAACACACACACTGTGTTCAACAAATCACATACACTGTTTTGCAAGTGATTTACACTTTATCATTATTTATCGATAATAGGCCTTCAAAATATTCCGAAGTCAGGGGAATATTGTGTGCAAATGGTGTCTGATGTCAGCATCCCCCGCAGATGCTTTTTGGGGTAAGGGCTTCCTGGATAGTCATGTGACAGCAAGCCCAGACCGCAAAAAGACCTGAAAAGAACAGGACTGCTCAGCCGCCACCATGCACAGCAGGTCCAGTATCTGAAACAAACAGTTACAAAAATCCATTAGACTAAATGTTAAAATATTCAAAGTCATACATCCTAATTCTTATTTGTTTAGATATCTTGTGTCTTCCTTTAAATCCAAATACCTCAGATAGAGACATTTACACTAGACCTCACTCTAAGGACTGATCAGGTGTACGCTGGCCACTCAGGGTAGCTGCTGCTTTTGTGCGTGCTGGTTCACTGTCATAGCTTACTGGGACACGTGGAAGCAATGATTAATACAGCTGTGCAAAATTTCAGCTGTAAAAAGGGTCTATTGTGATTATGATCAACACCTGAAATACACAAATGGCACACAGCAAAAATTCATTTTCAGGGTGACTTCAATACCCAGAAACTCAAGAGTAGTCTTATATATATGTGATTATACAGGATCACACAGATACATCTAAAACTGGGATTAAATATGACATGTGGGTGTATTTAAAATTTGATATGCTTATCTGAAAAAAACATTTTTGGCTATTGTTGCACCAGTTCGTACGTTATTGTGTTCATTTTTGTTGATTCTACATTTTGTGTTTTGTGTATTAATTTGCCTAAGCAGAACAATTGAGCACATTAATACTTTTTTTAAATTCTTAAAACCTTTTTAGTTGTGACGGTCCGGTATTTGAAACACACATACACCACAGATGTTAACACGCATAGAATCAGGGATTTATTACTGCATGGTTGCTATAATGTGTAGATAACCATGTGGAAACCCATTCAAATACACATGGTGACAGCACATAGTCATTAAGCCCATCAGCAAACAAACCCTATTAAGTAGCTGTAATTTTACGAGACAATGCCAGACCAAGTAAAGTCCTCTCACCCCAACAGTTGACAGAGTGTAGCATAAGGAAGGATTTGAGATTGACGTGTATTACTATGAATGAAGGGAGGTCAATGAAAGTGGAGCACCTGTGAGTAACACTGAAACATCCCACAGCACGCTAAGGCCCTGCAAATGGAGGAAGGAAATGATGACTTACTCTTTGTGGATGAGAAAATGATGGAACATTTTGATGTATTTTTGGAACATATGAGAAGATGTGAGAGGAGCCTGTACTTCAGGTGACAGGGCATTACGTATGGATGCACACAGGCTGTACGGAACACTGGTGTAAAGGTGAAATGGTGGACAACTGACAAAACAGCACGCAGATTTAGTAGAAAATAGTAAAAATATGATCACTTCTGAGGCATCTGATTGATCAGAAGTTAAAACACACACTTATTGGTGGGACAATATTTCCTCATAGCAGTGAAAGGTAGCGTCACCTGGACCGTTTTATGATGGGCTGCCAATGAGGCTGCAGACAGAGAGACGAAGTATATGGACCACAAGGGATGAGCTTCACGTGAGCTGTCCATGGTTCTGAAAGCTTCCTCACACACCAGCCCTGCCGGTAAACGCCCTAACCCCCCCTCCCCCCACACCCACCTCCTCTCACGACATTGTGCATGTGTGCAAGTCAAGTGTGTGCCTGTCTGTCTAAGTGTGTGTGTGTGTTAAAGCAGGAACTCCATCTTATTGCTGCATGCAACATGCATCTCTCCTGGGGTTTTTCTTGTAGCAAGGGGTTGCACTGTCAATTCATTCAGCCTGTACCCACGTCATCTGGCCAGCCTTACAACCCACTGACAAAAAAAAACATAACCATCCTCTATAACCAATGCGTAAAAAAGAATAAACTTTCATTATAACGAGATGATCCACAGGCGAATTCAAAGTTTTGGAAAAGGCGAAATTTCCACTCATCACCAACGTTTGGCTGCGCGCGTCGGCAGGTCGCCGAGCTGCGAGCAACCATGACGCGCACAATCCTGAGATACAACAGCAGGTATTCACTCTTACAAATCCCGATTGGCAAGGTAAAGACAAAATGTGACATAAAAAAAGCAAGTGTGATGGAAGAATAAATGGTAAATAAAAGCCGTGGTGTTTGATGAGATGATGGGAGAAAGGTGCTCGTTACCTCTGTGCGTCTAGATGCGAGCGCTTGGAATAGGTCGGGATTGTGTAAAGCCCTTGGGAGAAAGGAAACAGAAAACGCAAATAAAGCAGAGTAATAATCAACATGTAGCTAATGGCAGAGAGACAGACAGCACATAGCAGGGAAAATATAACACAATACGTACACGCACACATATACAGAGAAAGAGAGAGAGAGAGAGAGAGAGAGAGATCATAGGAAGAACAAACAGCCGGGACTGTGTATATCAAATCAAATCAACACACAAAATGTTCTCAGAATAAAATGTTATTCCACAAGGTTTAGTCACTGGCAGGTATCATCCCCCAGATGCGCTGTGGATGAGGAGGAAAAAAAAGCATCCATACATACACACCTCCCTTACTATCGCTGATGCTCGAAGGGTTGGGGCGACGTGATGCCACTGTGATCATTTTCACTTCTGCATTTTGATTCAGCTCTATTTTCGATGCATTTTGGAGGAAATATACTTCCATTTTGTACTCGTTTCCATCCTTTCTGTAGGAAATACTGCAAAAGCCCCAAATGGAAGCCACTCAATTCCTCCAGTCTGCGATTGACCCGCATTGACGTCATTGCGTCATTAGGTCTCCCCTGGAAACACGGGGCTCCCAAAAATAGCAACACATTAATTCAGCCTGCGCTGGGGTTGGCTTGGCGGGGGTGACTATTTGTATCAATCCATAACCCCTCCTCTGATTCTAAGCAATAATACAGTCCTCTCTCTCTCCCTCTTTCTCTCTCAAGGACGAGCTGATCACGACTCACTGCTATTTTTGGAAAGAGAGAGAGAGAGAGAGAACGAGAGAGAGAGGGAGAGAGATCGAGAGAGAGAGAGAGAGAGAGAGAGAGAGAGAGAGAGAGAGAAGTGGGTGTGATGAGAGACGCCTGCACCTCTGCTCTCCTCTCTGCTGGCTGGCTGGGAAACAGAAACAGCACCACGGGGATAAAAATAGCAAAAGAGCGGTCAGCCAGCAGTGGGGGTGTGGGAGGAGAGGCAAAACCCCTAAACCTAGTTAACGCCATGAAAAAAAAGCCACGGTGGAGTGGACCAGGAGCAGCCTGTCACCCTGAGGTACCATCACACAAGCAGATCCCATTCATTCACGTGTTCATTCATCCACTCATTCATTCATCCATTCACACAATAACAGATTACAATTTCTTGTCCTTATAGCCTCAATCATGGTCATTTATGGAATAAAAAAATGTGCCATCTGCCAACTAAAAGCAGCATAAGCATCTCATTTGTATCATTCATTCATTGATTCAGTCATTCATTCATTCATTGAGCAGGTGAGGAGTGACACAAAACTACTCACATGTGCTAAAAACAGAATGATCTTGGATCTTTCCTGACAGATGCCACAGACATGTTGTCCTCATTGTGTCAGGCTCACATGCAGCACTGGCTCCTTTAAAAATATCTTTAAACATAAATATTTCTACACTGTCTGAGCCTTTGTCTTTTCTTTTTTTTTGCCACGGTCATGTCTAACCTAGGTGCTGTTATTGTACATTTTTTTTGTGGACCCACAATCTACGAACTACTGATGCCATCTACTGGCTATTTAATAGACCTGCATAAAATACAAACCGTGGTTGCATCATCCTTCAAGCAGCACAGGTAAGAGGAGGCCTCCAAAACCTGGTGGTGCAGTTTAGCATTACACTGGGGTTTAGTGTGCAGATATCACGTATTTCTCATTGCCCTTATTTTTTTTTATATATATAGATCAAAAGGATGAAGAAATGATTTCCCCCATGCATGTATGCAGACTGATGAAAGCCGGATTACACTTGACAGGCAACAATGAGAGCAGAGGAACCAGTGCAGATGCTGCAGTGGGCTCTATGAACAGCAGGTGGCACTATCTGGAGGCCAACCTGTTGAAGCACATCTATAAAGTATAATGTGGCTTATGTAAGCCTTTTATCTGATGAGCTGCCAAAGCAGGATCCTCTCCAAGTTGTAAATAACTGTGAATATGCATCCTCGTTGTTGCAGTTTTACACACTCTCATATTTTTACCTAGACTATATGGGTGTGCAGAAATATGGGCATGCTGTTGTAATTGTTTGCAAAGACAATATAAAGTGTGTGTGTGTGTGTGTATGTGTATACTCTTCCTAAAACAGAGGAAGGGTTTTCCTCTTTTACACACTCTTCCCCACACATTAATTACACTTTCCATCATTAACATCACATTTATTTTTTTCTACTCTGAATTTTCCACCTCATCTCTTACTAATGTCTGCCTCTTTTTATCTCAGCTCCAGGGACTCATCATGAGCTCCACAGTAAGGGCAGCAGTAGACATTTTGTATATTACAGTGCTTATTGAAACTAAAATTGCCTGTCTTAGTGATCAATTTCAAAGACTTTCTGCATGTCTTTAATTGCAGCATTTAGCACCCATATGGTTCAAATATAACACAGTAGGGTACCTTGGGGGAGACATCAGTGAAATCGCCTTTGGGGAGAAAATAACAGCAGCAATATCTATCCTCAGAAATTAAGAGCAGACGCTGGCATCCATTACAGCTCCTGACGGTAAGCAGTTTAGCTCAGCCCGCTGTAAATCACTGCCACTGGAGACGTGCGCCCTGCTCTGGCTTTATGTGTGGTTTTATCTCCACATATTCCTGATTTATCAGCTGCTCCTTTTTGGCAGGGAATAATAGCACCACGGCTTCACCTGGTGGAAATGCCTCTGCGCTAAAGAATTTATTGATTTATTTCACCAGAGCGAGCTATTTTTTGCATACAGTAGGAGGTTTCTGATGTTTGTCCTGCATCAAAAAGGCTGTACGTGTGTGTCTTTAACAGCTTTATAAAGGCACAGCAGGGAAACATAGGCTAGTTCATTTTCAATTAGCCACAGAGACTCACATTAACTGAAGATATTAAAGACCAGAGGAATGCTGTTGTACAAGCCAATAGTCTGTGAAAGCTACAATCTGCTGAGCCTGCAATGTGTATGTGCAACACACAGGCGTTAACACACACAGACACACACTACCCACATGCAGGCTTATCTGGTTCAGAAATACGCTCCCTGATGTATGTTCAGTTAGGGATGCACTTGCCAAAATGTTTTTTTGTCTTTATTTCTTTACACATTGCGTAGCATTCAGTTCCCACCGAATGCAGATTCAGTGGAGAAAAACCGTCAAATCACCTTCAGCATACAGAAAAGAGCTCCCAACTGACTCACACACTGAATTGATACATTCCTCAGACAGCCCTGTAGCACTGTAGACTTCCCTGTAGGAAGTTTGGATCAGCAGCAGCTCGGCCGGTGCTGCAGCTGCAGGAGACGAGTTTAAACTGACCTTCTTGTTGAGAGCAACATTCAGCTGATGTAGAAGCTTCACTGAAACATTTACCCGAGTGCATATGCAGTGCAATGACAGCATACTTTGTCTTTAATGTTTAATTTATTATAAATTATGTACGTATAAGTAGTCTCATATAGTACCCTGTGCTGCTACATGTCCTAAAGAGATGTCCCTGTAGTCAGTAAAAAACAAGCATGTGCTGAGTTTTGCACAGGTGTTTCAGAGCAGACAGACCATGGTGATATCTGTAATCATCTCAATATCAGAGCAAAATGTTGTACTCACCCAGCTGAATGTTTTTCAGATTGGAGCAGCACTGCAGTCACTTAGCCTATGGATGATCTCATGATTTTCTGAAGACATTTTGGTCAAGTGTTCATATTGTGCAGTCGTTTTCATTTTCCAAGGGGCACAGACCAGAATACACCGGGTGCAAGTGGATAAATCAGCAACAAATCTGAGCAACAAAACATTACATGTAGCCATATTGCTTGTTTATGAAAGGGCCACAGTGGAGCCCTCTGAGACTCCTCAAACACACCCCATTTTTGATAAACAATAGGAAGGTGCAGCTGTTGTAGTTAGAATTGCAGATCATATAAATGTTGAGTTATACACATCTGCGCTATTTATTTGTCATAAAGAACCAAATTACCGCTGTCTTACAAAACAATGAGTGTAATTCATAACTACAAAAAAAACAGATGTTGTCATTAGGAAGAACTGGTGTGTAATTAAAAACACAATTTCAACTATTTATTTTAATGCAGTGCAGCCACATCTAGTATGTAGTGTGGACAGATTAGCCCAAGAGAATCCATATCAGCACCAAATTCCATCAATTACCTTCAGAGGAGTCTAAATGAGTTGACTGTTGTGTGAGTGAATTAACAAAAAAAGCTATTGACTGGAGCAGAATGCAGACATCTAAACAGGATCACTCCAGTAATTACAAGACACAACCTACAGGAAGGTAAAACTGAGAAAGAGCCACAGTCAGGGTTTGTCTTTAGCATCTGAGTTGTGTATGAATTATCTATATTGCCATACCTGCTGAGTAGGAGAGGCGAACAGGACCCACAGAGGGAGCGTAATTCACTTCTCAGCAATATTACAGCAATATCATATATCATCTCTTGTATAAGCATTCAGTGTCCCACTGTTTGGCAAATATTGATAAAGTTGCATCATTCGCAGGAGAAAGAATGAAGCTCTTTGTCAGGCAGCGGATGGAATGATTTTATATTCTGCCTTGTAGTGTGATGGATGATGAAATGCTGGCCTAAAAAACAAAAAGTGAACAAACAAAACAAAACAGCAAACTCGGCTGGAATACCCAAAGGACAGTCACTGGAGAAGGAAAAAGGAGATTGATATTCTATCAACACTGTTTGTTTGTTGTGCTGTAAATTCTATGGAGAATAGGCTGGCAAATATTAATAGAAGGAAAACTCTATATGATTGTCAGCAGTATATTGCTCCCCTGAAACCTCTCCTGTGTGGTTTGTTTATATAGAGATCAAATATTTGTGCATTTGTTTTTGTCCACGCTTCAATATATGTAACAATAGAATCAAAATGTTTGAGTGATGTCATGTGTACCACTCAAATCTGTGAGGAAGGGATACATGAAATGTGTGTCTAAGTATGTTGATGGGCTACCATATGGTGATTCTATCCCACACTTAGATTCACCCATAGAGAAAAGTTGCTCCTCTGTTCTTCCTTACAGTCTGTCAACCACAATTTCTGACCCACTTTACCAATGTCCTTCCCACAGGTGAAGCCTGTGCAGATGGAAGCTGCTGCCATCCAGAGCCCAACAGTTAACCTGCTTTCAAACTCACTTAGACCTTTTATGCAGCTTGATGCAGCATTAGAATCACCCAGGCTTAGCTATGAATGGATATTAACTGCCTAATTGTACCCTGCAGTGCACCTGTTTGGGTGCATCTGCACAGGTGATGTTCTCATTTCGCTTGGTTTCTCATCATCATTTCATTTCTTACTAGTCTGTGGTGTATGAGAAACAACAAAAACAAAACGGAAACCCTCTTTGCATGTATACACGTTTGTTTACATGTGACCTAAAATACAGGATATTTTGGGCTACAATAATCCATGTACGATATGTTAGTATGAGTTAAGTTGTAGGAGGGCTTTTTTGTCACCTGTTTATGGTCAGATCCACTCAAACCTGCAGGCAAATATGACCCAAGGTAAGGTAAAGAAAAGGTAAGGTGAAAGGCACCTACATATAAAGATCAGAAAAGACTTTTATATCAAATTTGTTGATATCTGTAAGTGCTGGAATGATGACTTTTTACCAGAGGTGAAGGACATGTTCATTAGAGTATGCATCGCTACATGTATACATGTATGTAATAGGAATATTAATGCATATTTGTTTTTAATTTGTATGTATATAGGTTACTAAAGGTTTTTTTTCAGAAAACATGTTTTGTGCATGTAAATGTATTTTAGTATTTAAGCTGGTTTTAATGCATGCTTTCAAATGACATGTTTTCCTGTTAGACTATATACATCTTGTATGAGTTCATGTTCCATGCAGTTTCTTTGGTGGCTGAGAGTTCTTAAAAAGTCATTAAAAAGACAACACCACTTGTTCACAACAAAACAGTAACTGAAACAAAAATAATGCACGTCTCAGCTAAATGGATTCAATGGAACTGCTTACTATTGTTCATACTGTATGAGATAAATGGAAAACAATGGGTGCCTGGAGCAGCAGAAAAGTGCGTTCTACTTCTCAAACACAACAAGAGCTGTTGTTTACCATGCAGTTAGATGTGTAATGGTTCTAATTGTAGTGGTTTATAATTTAGAACTGAAACACGCACTCAAAGAAAAGCTGGGGAATTGTTCCTAATGGGACAGAGGTATCAGGGGGTCACTGTGAATTAGCAATGCTGGACAGGTAGGGAATGAATGTTGACATGACATGTTAGACATAGACAGGCTTGGATAAAGGCAGGGAAACAGATATGATGAGATGAATGTGTCAATGTGACAAGATGTGAAATGAAGGATTTGCAGTAAATGGGTTAAAATATACAAAAGCACTGCTATAATCCTATAGGATTAAGTTATGACCGTAGGCCTTTTCACTGAAGACATTTTCACATAGAAAATGTGGAGCGGATAAAAAAATAATGATCAAGGAATTCATTTTAGCTGCTAGTTCAGCTGCTAAAATGGTCGGAGGTCATCTTTTCCTGAAGAGGTTCAGTTTCTGGGTCTTGGTGTCAGACCTGCTTCTTGGAACTCATGGGCTCATTAGCAGAGCTGAATCATCGTTAACGTCATTGGAAACTCGAGTTGATCCTTGTATGATGGGTCTGCTCTTAAACAGGTACCCTAAGGGTGAGAAATGGGCCTTTTCACAGTGACTCTACAAACTCTTACACCATCTGCCTCAGCACTGGAGTGCTGGGTCAGGCAAAGTAGTCTATTTACTCTCATTTACTGTGGGAAGTCAAACACCTCGCCGTGGCTGCTGCATTGATCCAACATTGATTAAGAATCCCAAAATGAATCTGGCTGCTGTATTTATTTACCCATTTCTACAAAGCTCAACCCCTGCTGTCAGCTCACCTTCAGAACTTGAAGTGTGATGATTGGATGCTTCATACCGCAGTCCTCCACTAAAGATTTCATGATCAGGAGCTCATCCTCTTATCATTTATTTCCTGTGTAGTGCTTCATTCTGCTGATTCATGAGAGTTAAACACTGCTGTCTGATTTGCCAGTTTATTTCAGCGAGTGTACTGGTTTGTCTCTTTTAACTTAGCCTTTTCTTCCTTGATGCATGCATCACAGCAGTGACCTGATGGAGACCGCCTGGAGAGAAAATGTCAGTGTGATCCGCTCATTCTCCACCTTCTCAGTAGGGAATCTGAGGGATGTGTGTGTGTGTGCACATGTTTGTGTGTGTGTGAGTGTGTGTGCATATTTGTGTGTGTATGCATGCACACACAGGCGCTTCTGTGTGTTCATGCATGGCATGCGTAAGTGAAGACACAGCTGGAGTCCTGTCGCTGTTATCGGCCTTCCTGAGGGACAGGGGAAGGACACTGGAGAGCTGCTTCATTCTACATGCGTTCTAGATGGGATGGAGGACATGAGACCGCCTGCAGTTACAGCTTCTGTCCTGTGTGAGGCGGCAGAGATACAGCCCTCCATGATGCACGGCGATGACTGGCACTGCCGCAGCAGTGACACACATGAAAGCTTGCACATGCTGAGACGCTGAGTGGGGCCAACATGCTGGACACAGATTGAGACTGGACACAGCAGATCTCTGGCCGGTGGAGTCTCTTCATTTTCGAGTGACACATACAGTGATGGTGTTTAAAGTATGTGGACAGGGAGGAGGAGTAGGTGGTGACGGACTGGGGATGATTATAAATCTTTGTCTTGTATGAAACAAAGAGATTCTCACACCAACAAGCAGAAGCTGTTTGTGACACCTTAGTAAGACAGCAAGGACAGATGTGTGTGTGCGGTTGATTGATGATAATGTTTTGCTTGAAGAATTGGAAATAGGGTTAGGAATGCATTGAGGCAAGACAGAGTGGGCATGAAGCGCTCTAATTCCTGAAACTGTGCTCAAAGGATAAATATGATTTTGTCCTTGAAAAGGAAAGGGAGAAGAAACGGGGAATATGATATTGTCCTCATGTAATGGGGAGAGCAGAGGCCGTTGTGTGAAATCATTCATCTGCTAAGTAATTCCTCAAGCGTTTATCACAGACTGATTGACCGTCAGGACATTTTCACTTCATTTTCGATCCTTCCTCGCTGGCCCGGTGATGACTGACAGGCCACACATTGTCACCTCTTGCTCCAACAGGTGGCGCATAATGATGTGTTTTGACCACACGCACACACATGCACAAACTGAAGGCATGTAATCAAAAACACCTGCAGCCCTGACAGCTGACACTTAAATGATAAATATTAAATGGTAATTTGGGTATGCTAAGTATGCAGCATACTAATTAACCAAAGCTGAAGTGGGGACTGTTTTAACAGTGAGACTCATTGAATTTCTGGCTTGGTATTCACATAAATAGATTCATGAGGCAGCACTAAGAGGGCTGCTGAAAATGTACCATGGTGATGTGTGGAAAATAATGAGATCTGCATTAATGAGTGTATACACTGTAAATATATATTTTTATTTCCCTGTATCATTTGTGTACCTCTTCCTCCTTACACATGCTGAGT
Source organism: Parambassis ranga (assembly GCF_900634625.1). Lineage (NCBI taxonomy): Eukaryota > Metazoa > Chordata > Actinopteri > Ambassidae > Parambassis > Parambassis ranga. The sequence continues at coordinate 16,367,820 of NC_041039.1, read as the reverse complement.
AATGGTTTTCATGGGGTATAAGGAGGGGCTTTAGATGGAGATGGTGTGTGTGTGTTTTGCGTGCACAGACAGCTTGCATGTGTGTGCATTTGCATCCATATGTGTGTAAATCAGGCAGCACGGCTCAATAATGAGTGGCTGATTAATGACTACGGCACTCAGAGGGTATCTCGTTGTCCTAGGGCTTGACTACAGGGCCTTGACTGGGGCCTGCTCATGTCACACATCTTTACACAGACATACTCTCTACAACGTTTGCTCATTACTACCTCTTTAATTATCTCTATTAACCTTGGCCGGTTTAGCTTGCAGCCTGCGGGAAGTTTTGTCAAAAGTTATTTTGACCTATCATTGCAGTGTCCCAATAAGCTTTGACAGCACGTATGCCTCAACTCAGGATCTGCATCCTTCGTCGGAGACTAATTGTATCACTGGCTGTCCTATTTTGCAGACTCCTTCAAACGTTGTCTCCTTTTCCCGGGTGGGATACAGTGGGTGGATTTTTGCAACCAAAGATTTATGATGGATATTTCTGATGTAATGCAGAAGACAATGGTCAAAGACTACGCTTTTAGGCATAAGTTTCAACAGCAGCTGCTTGCTAGGTGGCAGAAACAATACATTATGACTGCTGGTGATGCAAACAGGAAATCCTCCGTAGGTCAGACTGTCTCACTGCGACATTCTCAGTGTATAAAGGCCATAGCTACAGTGACAGTGAGCCAGCATGTGCAGTACTGGTCTTAGGAAAAAAATGATAAAAGGAATTCAGTCATTATTATTTCTGCTATTCAACCATATATGTGTGCTTTTCCTGCTGTCTTACACCATAATAGCCATCTTTTTTTGTTCTCTGCCCCTCAAATGAAGCAACTTACTGCAATGCTGACAGGAGCCGTGAAGTAAACATAAACAGGATTACACTGGCTTTCAGAAGGCTGCTCCATCACTACATTGTTAACTTCAAGTGGAACCTTTGCTAACTTCCACAATAACTCCAAGAGCAGAGATGGAAAAAAAACAACGTTTTTTTTGTTGACATCAAATAACTGTTTGATGACGTATTGGACGTTTGCCAAATAATTTGTATTTGTTTGTCATACATCACAGAAGCTCTGCAATCAGCTCTTGGAAATCTAAATGGTGAGCCACTGGCAGCCCTCTTCGTGTTCTGACTTGTGGGATGCTAAGTGGCTTACCAGCTTCCACTTAAAATCCCATGAAAGCCCAGCCTCTGTCATCAGCACTCTAACTTGCGCTTAGAGCCGTGGGATTCAAGGCTTGGGATTCAAGATGGCATCCCATTATTGTAGACAGCAAAAGACTTAGCTGTGAAGGATTACTCAGAACACTCCAAAGGGATAGTATCTTCATCAAATATAATTAACATGATTCCTGCTTTTGCCAAGCTGGTGATAAGGGCTGTGATTAAAGAAGGCGGTGTCAAATGTCAAACATGGTATGGATGCCTAAGCCCTTAAAACACATAAATAACACGCCATGGCATTTTAATTTCCATTGCTCCAAGCCCCAGTTCAGCATATGTTCAGGGATATTTAGTGTTATGATACATGTATGGAAATTTAGCCCCATCACTTAGAACATATATAGACTTCTGAAGAAGCTGCCAAAGTGCTGCAGTTGCACCTTCACCAGAGATCACTTTACTTCAGATGGTGATAAGCCAGATAAATAGAAATGCAAACACATCTTTTGAGGAGAGACGGGACATTTATAGCTTCAGTTCTTTTTTACAGAAAAAGTCTGTAAAACACACCGACAACCTGCTGTGGTTGTTCTTATTACGCAGCTTCACAGAAAGCAGCTAAGTCTCCCTGCAGTGAGCTTGGAGGCATTCCACATGCACAGTAGATCAGCATCTACAGGACTGTCCATGCTGAGACACTTTGTTTCTCATTTAGAGTGTGTATAATTCGTCTTTCTGTTGTTTTAAAGACAAATTGTATAGATGCAGGCAGCAATTGATCGGGACATTCAGATAGCCTTTCTAGCTTGCTGCATCTGTGCAGAGGCTCACGTCTACCTCTGATGATTAAATTTACATCTCACAGTAATGCAGAGCATAGCCAATAACAACTGCATGAAGAAGCCCAGGTACTAGGAATGAGACCAACTACAACACACCAGAGAGAAAAAAACAAATAATCTTTGATTGGGTTCAAGAAGCAACCTTAAACCTCCAAAAAATTAAGCCAATGCGGTGCTGCCAAGAAATGCAGTTGGTCACTTAATGCTACAGCAGATACCCATATTTACACATCTAACCTTTTTACAGCCAGGACATACAATGCTATAATTGTCTGCTTAGGCATCACTGCCGACATCAGCTGTGATCATGCTTCTGTGTATGACATCTATCCATGCAGGTGCATGCTTGTCTTTTTTCATCTGCTAACAAAGACCTATAAAGTGCCTGTAAGCATCTTGGTGCTCATGCACTGCTTTCTGCAAAACATGCAATAACACATAAGGCATCCTGACACCCAATTTGCCTACATGTGTAGTTAGGACTATGTTCTGCAAGTGCCTCCGCTAATAACTGTTAGCTAGTAACTCATAGCAAACAGAAATAGATGTCATCAGTTTTGTATTGTAATTGTGACTTTAGATCACAAAAAACATCAAACTGAAATGTGTAACTGCTGTTTTATGTTTCTAGTTTAAGATAGGTGCGTCTATCCAACCAATACAAAGTAGGCCTGGCAGCATGGCCTCTGTGAAGAAGTCTAGTGTCAGTTATCTATAATGCTGCCTACCTGAAATGCCATTCTTCTCTTTGATGGACTTTCCAGACTGAAGTGAGAAAAGCCACACTCTCACTCTCACTAATACACTCTACTAACTTTTACCTTGTGATCTTCAAAAAAACTGCTGTCAAGCATAATAATTATATAGCTGAAGCCACCCCTGCAAATGTTTGAACTTGTGATTAAGTGAATATAACTCTCTCTCTCGTTCTCCATTGCCTGTCCTTAGCAAATATCTGTTGAGTGTTGCCAAAGCACAATGATTGAACCAAGTGGTCTAGCTTTGTGAGGCTAATAAAATGTATCTTATGTCATAAAAAAACTACAGCTAGGGATGACTACTTTATGGACAGATGATGGATTTCAAGGTTACTGAAGACGGCGCCTGCCTCAGCCTTTACCCTACTACATCTGTGGGAAGGACATTACTGCTGTTGGCATTAAGATTTTATTGTACAGGCAGGGCAGAAAACAAAAAGGTAAATATTTATAAGAACCGCCTGGCAAGAGGTTAACGTCGTTGGGGGGAAAGGTGAATGGATACGTTATTTACAGACTGAGTCAAAAATCATTCAAGGATATATTTCACTTAAATATTTATGCATCCATTAAACTACAAATGCATCTAAAGCCATGAATCCACGTGCTTTTGGCTGCTGCTGACAGATTCAAAATTAGATTTTCTGGGTGGCAGGTTGAGGTAAGTGGTGCTAGGGCTTGTACAACAAGAGGTGGGGGGAGGTCAAAGAGAACAGGCTTCTTGTTCACTTTACACTGCTGACTTTAAACAGCGGTGCAATCCATCATTCACTCAGGTACGGATGAGTGAATGTGAATTCTGTGTGATCTGCCTTTATATTTATGGGATAATAATGGAGATATACTGCAAGATGCTGTCATATCTGACAAGGAAGTTTGCACACACACACATGCACAACAAGCAAAGTGTGCACTCACAAACGCACACATGGTGTGCAGTGTCGCAGGCAAATGATCAAAAGGAAATTGCAGCGAGCTTTGGGAACCCTGATGGGAAGGGGATGGAATTAAAGAAGGTGTTTAATTCAACACGACACATCCATTTACACAAAGTAAATGGCTATTACTCAAATATACATTGACTTTAAAACTCACCACACTTCTATGAAGAGCATGGTGGGTCGAGATAGAGCAAGACATGGGCATGTGATGTGCAGCATGTTGTGCAGGTTTCAATTTATTCAATCCAGGCGTTATCAAGCTGAGTAGAGGGAGAAGTCTCACTTGATCAAATTCAATCCCAGGTCTGGCTTGGAAACATGCTACATTCATAAAAGAGCACATTTATATTCAGTTACTCTGCACATATACAACCCTCTCTGAGAATGCTTTCCTATTTCAGTGTCTGCTGATGTGTTGTGATCCCTTGCATTTTCCAAATGCAAATAGGAATCAGGAGCAATAAGCTCCTGGGCAGGTGATGCTGAATATTCTGTCTTCGCATATAAGACTCCATGTGTAGAGTGAAATAGACCAAACACACAAATTACACGGTAAGCCTGCCCTTTTCTCTGTGACATGATTAAACTGGAGCAACGATCTGTAAGGAAATGTTGCTGCAGAGTACAAAATATCTAAAAAAAAGAAGAAGAGGAAGCTTCAATAAAACTGGCATTGTTGTGAAGCAGTCATTTGAGGGCAGATTTACAGCCACTTCGTGTTCTGCTTTCCCATGGATGGCCTCTGGCTCTTGAGCCTCACATGTCCCCGGGGAGCCAGAACATCTGTCAGTGTGGACAGAGTCACATGAAACACACATAACTTCTCAGGGAATGACTGGTTATATATGAGGGACAAGGAAAGATAGAAAACATGTAGTGGTGGTGACAGAGGATAGAGAATCTAAAATTAGAAGTGTGCTCATTAGCAGTTATCTGAATACAGTGGTGTTTAAAAGAGTCCTTACTGTACCAACATCCACCCATCAACGTCACTGCCATGTATTTCCAGTCAGATTGTAATGGTAGAAGATTAGGTTTGACTAAATGTCCACCATGTAACAGTCAAATTCCATACTACAATCCCAATATAATCTCTCCATCATGTTCTGAGTCTCCTGAGGTCTGACCACTGAATCTCCAAAGGCTGCACTGGAGGCATGCACACAGAGGTGTCTACACTGGACGGAAAGCTCAATGACCTGGTTTAGAATACTTCCAGCCTATCATCCACAGTTCAGGTGAGCTGTACCCACAGCTTAGCCATGGTTTTCATTCCAGAGTTGGTTTGCCAAAGAGTCTCCATAGCCCTTTCACACCGCCTCCACACTTGGGTCTATGACCAATCCCACTGCTGACGCTTTGGTCTGTCTGCTCGACACCAGATGGCCCCAGTTCACCCTCAATGAGGTTTAACAGGTCTCCCTGCCATATGATCCTCTTCATCACCATGTGGTTATCAGCTCAGCTCTTCTTGTGTCTCAAGTTCTGAACAAGCCAGTTCATGCACATGGTGTTTGTTGTGGCCTATAAATGCCTCGGTTTTTTTAGCACATATTACTCTATGAGCATTGAAGCCTTACGAAAACCCTTACGTTTCCTTGGCACTATCCATTCCAGGTACCCACATAAAGGCAGGATAACAACTCTTAGGCTTTCCCTTTAAATCTCCAACACAGCAGCACTTGGCTGGTGGCTTGTGAATTTCCACACACCTCTTAACCTGTTAACCTAATTAAATCTGAAAAAAGGAGCCCTCCAGACCTTTCCAAGAGCTTTGTTCCAGGAGCAGTGCTGAATGTGAAGCCCCGGGTCCCACTGTGTGCACTGCCGTCCGGCAGCACTATGGCTTTGTTCTGTCCTGTGAAATATCACACAGACATACAAAACAAACAAGTAAACATGGACATTTTGAAAACAAAGCTGAGCTTAAGCTTCCATCTCATCTCAACTTGTTATTCTTTACACATTTTCTAATGTGTTTGAAGGTCAGTGTAATCAACAATAACTACCTACTCAATTAAAAAGAAAATTTGTTTTTCTAGATGCTCGACAGAAATAATAGAAATAAAACACATGCTCTCTGTCTCTCCTTCATTTTTCAATCTCTCATCATTTCTTCAAGGCCGTCTTTCTACTTTCTAACTCACTCAATTTTCTCTGCCCTAATCCCCTGTTCAGTGCGAGGTGTTTTATTCTGTGCCTGTCAGCAGTTTGAAACAGCAGGCTCATATCCATTCATGGCATTGTGTTGTACAATTACACTGACAAATGCTTGAGTGATTTTCTTGGCGGTGTTTCATTAAAAAAAAATCCGTACAAGGGGGTAAAAGAAATAGCTAGAGAATAAAACTGTGTTTTTCCAACGACAGGGTCCCTCTCATAAATATTGTAATTGTCCAGTGATAGAAAGAGAAAAGGCACCCACAGATATTTGCAGTTTTCTGGTTAGTACAGGGAGCCTTAACTTGTCTGCAAGCTGAGCTTGGGAGATAATAAGGGGGAATATCCAAACAGTATCTTCATCATTATGCTGTCCCATAAAGGGATGACAGCACAGCGTAAAACATGCAGATTTGCAGACAGAGCTGCATGAGTAGAATTTTAAGGTGGTTTGTGCCACATTGAGCTTAGTGTGACTGTTAAGTGTCACAACTGTCTCAGTTTTACATTTAGAGTCACACACAAGATTGTTTTTTTTGGTTTCAGTTGCATTGATCATGTCATTATTTTAATTAGGGAAAGTTTACAGGTAATGAATGTATGGGGTTGTGTCTGTGTGTATCTGTGTGTGCACTCGCCTCCCCGGGTGATTGTGTTAGGATAACTGTTATCTCTGAAATAAATGAAAGGGTGAGGTGACACCGCAGGACAGTAAAGATAACACAGACGCTACCCACAAATCTTTTTTTAAATAGTTCTCTTACCCCGTGATACACTGAGCACAAGTACTGACACACGCAGGCTCAATAGGCGAGACTGTGCAGCATGACAACAGGCCATTATTATCGTCCGAATAGAGCATTGAGATGCAAGACTACATGCCACTGATGTAACATGATTAATTGAGATGCCAGTTGGAACGTTATTGTGGTTTGAGCTGATTAGCAGGGTCAGAGGCTTCAGGCACCCCTGCTCTACTGAACTAGGCGCTGTTAGCAAAGCAGCAGACCAGCAAGACTCAAAGTGCAGCTGCTACACACACACACACACACACAGGACTGTAAACAGAGACAGACAAATAGAGATACAAACACAGGTGGACAAGTGTGTGGACAGACAGGCTGACAGACGCATAAATACACTGCGAGAGTGGCAGAAACATTACTTTTCATGCTAATTAGCTGTCTGATCAAGTGGCAGAGACAAATACTACTGGTGGCTCTTTTCTGGTGAATCACAATATGCTCTGTAGACAGAAAAATATTGCTTTTAACTAATGATGTTTTGCAGGAATGCTGATGCTTTCACTTCTTTTAAAGTTCTTTGTATAACAAAGTCAAAAAAAAAAAAGCTGTGTCTATACATTCAGGGCCTGTGTCCTCTGACTGCGAAGGTTGAACTAAGCGTGTGTAAATGAGGTGGCCTGGCCTATGGGGGAGTCACCTTTGTTACCAGCAGTTACAAATCTATTCTGTTCTATTCTATGTTATAAGGTAAATATAAGCAGCCAGTTTACTGAGAGAAGGAAAACAAGTTTGTATAGCAGCAATCGGCATCTATGGTCTAACATATTCTGCCAGTTATTGAACTATAATAAACACAGGGCCATATATTTGTTTTGGGAATCACTGGCCATCCAGTGGTTTTTGTGCAAGGAATCTTATCATTGGCATAAAGGCAGATTAGAGGTTTTTGTGTTTGTCAGCAGGCTCTGGTTAAAGGCCACCTGCCGTCAGTGTTACTGTAAACTGCACACACATCACAGTAAAGCCTTGACTGTTTGAATTTCTGCTCAGTGCTTAGTGGCACATAAGTTCCCATAGGTGTTACAAAACAAATGACCTGCTGTAGTATTACTTTGAACCTCTGAGGGGACACGATCTAACTCACACCGAGTGTGTGTGTTCATGTTCCCATTTTTGAAATCGCTCACTTGTTCTTTCTCTCCTTCCCTCCATCCCTCTGTCCCTGGCTCTTCAGCCATTTTTTTCTTGGTCCCGTGGGGGGATGGTGTAGTGTGGTGGTGGGGTGGAATCTAGGACACATGAAATATTTAAATCTTTCTTGGGGAGTCGTCATCATCAGCATATGTTGCTCTCATCTCTGGTTCACTGTCTGTTTTTCTACTTCAGCAGCAACTCTTACTATTCCTCCCACTCATGGTGTCAAAGTTCCTTCATTCAGGCTTCTCTCATTTATTCATTTATTCACTCATTCATCCATCCAGTTGGGTGACCAAAAATAAACCTCAAATAAATCTTTGCTGTACTTTATAGCAATGTGGTTTGTTTACATGAGTGGCGTTATTCCTGTGAGATCTATTTGGAATCATTAAGCCTTTGGCCTGTTCACTGATACCACCCCCTCACTGGCTTATACTGTATGTGCCTGTGTGTATTCTAATATCATGCTTCTAATTACTTTGCATTCATGCGATAAATACAGTCCGTTTTTTTTAATCTCATGTGCTTTATGGTTCTTGATACTGAAAGAACATCACCAGATCTCTTGTCATGTCTTCTCACAGCATCTCTACGCTTGTCCTCATATCTTGCATCTCTGTCTTAGCAGGTCCTTATCCATGCTGGCTTGTTATTTTCAGGTGGTAGTGAAAAATGTGTGCTGCTTCAAGCTACTGAATCACCCACTTGGGAAATGAAAAAGAGATGAGAGAGAAAGAGAGATGAGAGCGAGAGATGGCCCATAAAGGTAAACTGGGCAAACGGCCAGACATTTAAAGCCTTTCTTTACAGGGAAATAGCTTCATCAGATAAACAGGTGCGCTGATGTAGAATCCCAATAAGCAACGCATCAGACCTGAGGGCTTTATAGACAGGGGCTGCTCACTGCAAGTGTTGTTTGACCTTCAGGGGCAATCTGACACTCTGTTAAGTCTGGTACACTTAGTTTCATTTGGCTGTAATTGGCTTAATGGTCAGTAGACATGGCAAACAGAATGTACGATCTGCTGCTCTACAAAAAAGGAATCCTAGACTGGGGATGGATGGTGTCATGGTGTTTGTTTGTTTGGGACAAAAAAAACAGCAAAAAAGTGATTTTCTCTCCTGGGGCAGAGCAGTTTCCTAAACACATTTGGAGTGTTTTTCTCAAGTGGCTCAGCAGCAATCTCTGTGTGTGTGTGTGTGTGTCACAGCTACATTTTGTTGATGATGCTGTCACTGCTGCTGGCATCTTGGATGCATCCCGGAGTCTCTCCAGGCAAAAGAAGGAGACGATATATCTCCCCTTTTGCATCAGACACACATACTCACACCTCCTCTGTCCTCTCTTCTCCCATGTGTGGCCTTGGTGGGCTGTCTGGGCTCTAGTAGGAACAGAGAGTGTGTAACTAAGCACATCCTGTCAGACAGTCATGCTATCTTCCCCTGGTCCAGACCTCGCCTTCCCTTCATGCTCCGTTTGCCTGTTATTCTCATGGGACTGCTGCTATGAATAAGAAGCCCTGCAGTAAGAAGGGAGGCTTGTATTACATTACAGCTACTACACATCAACTAATTCTGTTCAGGTCTCAAGGTGAATCATGTTAACTGGGACGTTATTGTTTTTAGATTTTGTGTAAAATATAGAAGATGCAGTCTGTTTAGAGTATAATCTACCTGACAAAGAGGCACAACAAACAGGTGAAACACTTATGGCTTGATTGCTAATTCTGTTTGCTCTCAGTACATTCATTTACCTGCAGTATTTGTGCAAGCTGTATGCAGTACATGTTTTGATGTTCATGCAATCTAGCATAATGTTTGCTAAGATGCTAATGAGTTGCATTAAGTAGCATAGGATCTGTCAGACAAAATGATGCCATTACAATTTTAAAAACACAGATGCAGCATCCGAAGTAAAAAAAAAAAAAAGAACCACCGGTCAGGCGTCAGCTTTTATTGCATTTATTGCGACTTATCACCAGCAGCTTTGTGGTGGAAGAGGTCGTTCTTCTTGTCACCCGCAGCTTTTGTGTCCCCCTGAACTCAACGTGCCACATATAAATATCATTTTAAATATACACATGGGATAATGTTCTCACTTTGTCGTAGAAGGTGACAGTAATACATGAAAGAGAAGTAGCTAGGCTTTAGCACTGTATAAGGCTACACTGTCACTATAATCATGCATTTTCCACTGTTTATATATAATATTTTCTCTTGTTTACTTGTATGTCAGCTTTAAAGAAGAGACAGAGAGAAGTAAATCTCAAACACATTACACGATTTTACCTCATGCTCCACAGGTGCTCCAGCTGTGACAGACAGTGACTTGTTTTCCATATATACAGCTGTATGTGAAACATGTGAATGAAAGTGTTGTTTTTTTTGGTTTGTGCTTGACTGACACTGTTAGCTGACCTGATTCGCTGCCTCGCTTTCTATATATGATACAACAATTTTGATAATCAATAATCAACAATCGACAACCAGTTACTTGACTAGAACCTCTGGACTGTAGTTCACTTGAAGTTGAGTTGTGTAGTTTGGCTGTCTCCCACCTATTATTATGTATTTGGGTTTCTGTGATGTGCAAAAGTTTAAAGACAAACACTGAGGAGAACTGGGGTGATAAAATGTATCTGTGCTCTAGTTTTGTGATTATGGAACTGAAAGACACTCAATATGGTAGCTTGTTTGAAATGTTTTTAAATATTGATGAGTTTCAATTAAAAGTTGGATTCTCATTACTCTGGCAAAACTGCAGCAATGTTACAGTTTTGTGATCTTTTACTGGTTCCCATTAAGTTCTGTTTTTACTCTGACTTTCTCTGGGAAGAAGATGACATGGAATTGGTGAGCATGTAAGATAGAAATGATGCTGTCTGCAATCAAACTACAAGACCGGCACCCTGGGAATTTATTGTCTCACTCGAGAACTTAAAGCAAATATCTGAAGCAGGTGGAGACTGCTGAGAAGTTTGAATGAGATCGTGTCAATCAGGGAAATGAACCCGCCTGAGAATTGGATCTACCTGTCGTCATATTTTGCTCCAGAACCGTGTCAGAGTGGTAATGCATTCCTATCATTAATATATGTTAGTGGTGTAAATTAGCTTTTGCATAAGAATACCAGCATAGGGGTACTGCAGGGACACACACACACACAGTGAATCAAGATAAGTTACGGATCTGAAAGAATCATTTCCTCTTTTAATGAGTTTTCATTGATTTTCTTTAATTACATATCCTTTTACAAGGTTGGATGTAAGCTGAAACAGATGTCCGCATATTGCATTATTTTAAATAATCATGGCCCAATTATTGAGGTAGACAATATTCAGGTTGGTTTCTCACACTTCTTGGTGCTGTGATAAAAAAAGGAATTAATGATAATCTCGTGCTCCTTAAATGTGGGAGGAGCTAGTTGAAGGCCCAGGTCCAACACTGACCTGAATAATCAACCATTAGCTGGAATGTATTTGAATAATTTAAATGAATTTCATGAGCTGTTGCAGGAGAAAGCACTGACTTCATGCATGTATTCACACAGCCAACAACAAAAGAGGCTCCTTTACTTCTCAGTTGCACAGTTGGCATTCTGTGTGTCTCTTTTAAACACATTAACCTAACCGTGTCTGCGTATTTTGCTCATCATTAGCAGAATTACTCATTACCCAAAGGTATAAGGGCCACAGTAGCTGATGTAACAGGTTTCAGTGTCACATTGAATAGATGTGACTAATGATGACAGTGTCACAGTACACGAGCAGAAACATATTTGCGTTTGGCTTCCCATAAGGAAATGAGTGTCCAGGGACAGTTCACTCAGCAGCGGGGGCAACGTGCTTGTTAATATCCCCATTATTAAGAGCGTGTGCTTTAATAAATAAGTGACAGGCGCTGCAGTTTATAGAGACATATGCAAAATCATTGCCGTGTGTCATAAACACAAATTCACATCTCCAGCCAGGCTCATGTTCACAAACTAGAGTGTGCCAAGGAGACTGTAGTAATACAGAGGGAGTCCATGGTTAGTATTACAGTGTATAGAGGTACAGTACAGTCATTTAAAGAATAAACCAAAACCACAAGAGGCTCAAACATGATTTTAAGAGTGCATCCTTGCAGCAGGCTGTGTGTTACCTTTACCACAGGGACAAAACACCAGACTGATAGAATAGAACATGCTTGTGGGATTACCTGTCCTCTGTGGCCTGAATTGCTTGGGGTTCCCTCAGAGAAGCTGAAGGATGTGGCTTATTTTTTTCTGCCATTGCAACCTGGACCCAATACAGGCAGAGCAAGGTGGAAGAATGCTGAGAGTCTATGGCTGATCTGTCTCTTTCTCTCCATCATTTTCAGAGGTGGTGGTGGTGGTGGAGGGGAGCACACAGAGTGCAAGCTGAGTGGCAATTCACAATAAACCTGCTGCCTCCACAAAGATTCACATGGGAAGGACTATGTTAGAACAGTTAAAAAGAAGATGCCCGGGCTTTTATGTGGAGTTGTCTGATAAGCAACTGAATGTGCAGAGTGAAAGTCCACAACTGGGAGGAAAGTGTTAAATAAAACTAATTAAATCTGATCCATCAGGAGGCTTGGGAATGTGTCACAAGGCAAACCTGTCCTGTCTGCAACAAGCTATTCTGTCACTACCAATTTTACAAATTACACTGATATGACAGGAACTGGTGTGAAGGACCTCAAAACGGGTGACTGAAAACAACTCAGAGAAAAATATCGCCCAAATTATTTGATAAAGTAGTGCAGCAATGATGTAATATTGCAGAGAGAGACTGAGGCCAAGAAGTAAACTGAATTTAAATACGTTGTAGATGGATGGACACACAGGTGGACTGTTATTGCCCCCAGGGCCAACATTCAGGAATTATCCACCAAGAAGCAGATCGTCTTTCACTGCACACATCCAATGAAGTATTATAATGTGGTGCATCAGTCCCCGAGAAGGGAAAGAAAGAGAGGATGACTAATGCTTAAAATATCATGAGATAACAATAATAATAACAACAGGAATGAGAGCATCACAGCAGGGTGAGAACCATCACCGCTGCAACAGCCGGTTGCTTTAGCTTTTCATCCTGTACAGTCTGCCTGTCCGAGTCATCCACCGGCAGCAAGGCAAACAAGCCTCAATCATGCAGCAAAGTGAAAGTCAATATATTCGTGAATGGATCTGAGTGGGATGCTTAGGGCCTATAAAAATAATGGAGTGTGTAACATTATTCCCAGCACCCCAAATGGAAACAGCCTTAAGGGGGAAAATATCTAGCATAAGTCAGCTCCACTCATCTAGGCGCAGCAGGGAATACAGTGGAGAGAGAGTGCGATGTGAACACTTACCTGTGTCGGGAGACTCGCAACCAAATTTAGAATATTACAAAGCTTTTGCCTCATTAGGATTCTCCTCGCCACTATAAGCTTCCCTTGCGTTTGCACCGATGTAATGCGTTTTTGAGCTTGTTTATTTGTGTCCGTATTAAATATAGTTCTTCTCCCACGATGAACCAATGCTCACACACTACTCTCTCTCTGTTTGCATGCATCAAACAAAAGGACTACAGTGCTGATCTCCTAAGATGGAACAGAGGAACAGTGTGTACAGTGTTAGCAAAGTACCAGACTAAATGTGATCGCCTGCATTTTATATGTACGAGTACACTTGTTTTTCCCAATGTGGTCAAGCTGAATTGACCAATGTGTTTTTATAAATAAAAAATAAAATAAAGAGACTTTCCCTGGTCTGTAGTTTCAAAGAAAATCCACAGTGCAATTAAACATTAGAGACAGACATGGCTTGTGTTTGCAGTACCGGATGCTACCAAATCTAGTCTCTTGAGTTAGGCTGTCTTTTAGAGTCAGTGTCAGGAAGGCCAAGGATGACAGAATTGTCACAAATAGGAATTCAGGCGCACACTGTCAGGCACACAAGGACGCACTCTGTCTTTATCTGTCTTGTTTTAACAAAAGTTTATGGTGTTTTCCTCCCTGCTTTTGTTGACTAGGACATTTCTCAGTCACCTCTGTTGAACTTCTAGTTCAACTTAACTGAGAAGTGAATATGAGATTTACACATATTATATATAAATTTTAAATATGTTTCCAAGGGTGATACTCAAAAGTGGAGTCTGGACATGGAATTGTTTTGATAGGTGTGTGGAGCCTGACACATATTGATAAATATGTATCTCTCATTCATATTTATTAACCAGTAATGTACTGATCATTGTTTCTCTGTCCATCACTCTTTAATGCCCTCTATTCTCTCTCACGCTGTTGTAACTAGGTCATCTCGTTCTCACCTACTCCAGTAGCCGTGTCACCAGCTCTATCTCCATATGTGCATCTCTGCTCTGTTTCATAGGAAGAGCCGCTTCTCTTATTTCATGCTTCACACTCGGCTCTTCTGTTTTACAACTCTTCCTGCAGCCTCAGACTGCATCCTGGTTTACATGAGAGCACAGTGGTGGTGAGTGAGAGATGGAGTGGTTTACCAGCATGCTAATCACCCACCATCTTTCTTCCTCTAGTTGTATCTACACAACCCACTCCACCCACACACTTCATTTGTCCAGATATGTTCTCCACCACATCCATATTTTATTGTCCTTGTGTACGAGTACTTGTTTTTGTTTCACCAACACTCCACTACCTAATTGTATTGATCGATATGCTCGGTTCTATCCTTTCCTCTCTTTACTCCATCTTTTCCAGGCTTCCTGGCATGTGTCGAATGACACACTCACTCTAAAAAAACAAAAAACAACAACGACAACAACAACAACATAGAAAGGCACTGGGAGACAGAGAGAGATAGCAAGGGAACAGAATAAAGTATATCAGCCCCCCACAGGGCAGCAGTGAGTGATGGGCTCCCCCTCTGAGCGAAGTTCTGGGGTTGCCTGTCACTGCACCCTATCTTGTGCCAACACACTCACTCTCTCACTCCATAAGCTGTGAAACTGCCTTACTCTGGGTGCCTTGGTGTCACAGGCAGAATTTGCATTTCCTCTGCAAGATCCAATGAGGTTGCTGAGGTATTATCACCCACCATAAGCTGGTCACATCAGAAAATATGTCTAAAATGTCAAAAATCAAACAATTGGCAGATGATATTGTGCATAATGTTAAATCCACCACCTGCTCTCTTTATACCAACAAGCTTCTTTATACATGTGTGCACCTGTATTTTGACAGGCAGTAGCTTTTAGGTTTTTAGCTCTGAAGCCTTGAACACTGCAGTCATCAAGCCTCTTTTCCAACAGCGTAGCCCAGATACATCAACCACAGACCAGCAAAAATGATGTAGAAACGACAATCTACTGATGTTTGTTTGGAAAAAAGGATTAAGGCAGGACTTCACTGCAGCTTTCTTATAAGTGCTGCTTCTGAGTGGGCAGTTCCAAAGACTGCATTTATAGGCAGAGTGAAGTTTTTGCAACAGGAACTAACTGCTAATATGAACCTGAGTTAATCAACATAATGAAGAAGAAGAACATTCATGAAAGCTCAGTGCTTGGAGCTCTTTTATTACATCATATTAAAACAATACTTTACAGATGATGCCCAATAATCACTCTCGTTCACCATACAACACCACATGTCAGAATTAGACATGAGGTGGATCTCTTTTTCACTTTCCGGCAGATTGTATTATTGTAATGGCCCTCTCTCAGGTCTCCCTTAAATTTTTTCATTCAAAATATGGCTGCCGAGTCATAACAGTCAAAAGTGGGCACATCATACAAGCTCTCAGGTCTCTTTACTGGCTTCCAGTGTCCTACAGAATAATAAGCTTTAAAGCACTGTTGCTTTCTATAAATGGTTAAGCACCAGCATGTAGCTAAAGAAGAGCCTCCTGACCACACATCATGCAGGAGGCTGCAAAAATGTTCCCAGCATGGCAGCTACTCGGCAGCACAAAGGTGGGACAAACACAAAGAAGTCTTTCTCCAACTTTGGAAGCTTTTAATTTGTTCTGCATCGCCTTTGCCTGAATCTCACACACTTCTTATAAGGTTTCTATTTTTCATTTGTGTTTGAGTGTTTTTTTTATGCCGTCGCTCTTGCTTTATTTAAATGTATTATGCAAAGCACTTTGAATACTGATGAAAAGTGCTGCACAAATAAACTTGCCTTGCCTTTGTCTTTCAGCTCGATCCTTTGATGTCCCGCAGTAAATGGGATAGCGGCACCTTATTTAATTTGGAGAAAATACACAATTTAGCACAATGCCTGTGTCAATGGATTTATTTTAAACTGCCATATCCTGCGCTATTGTCAGGTATTTTGTTTGGACTTTCCTATTCTTATTACCACCTCATTTCCAGTTTTGTAATATGCATGGTGTAGCTCATTTTGTGATTCCTATTGTGGTTTTGTAATTGCTGTTACTTGAATCACTTCTCTAGTCTATTGTGCTATCTCTTTTCCCCACAATGTCTGCATGAATGGTTTATTTAGTATAATGTAGTTTAATTAATTTCATTAAAATAGTACAAGATTATGGATAAGTGCTGGTTTCAAGCTACAATTTAACAGCGTTCTTAGCACATCACATGCACAGCCTCTTTTGTATGTGCTCTTCCTAATGTGTTGGTGACAAGCATAAAAGGTTTAGTAACATCACCTCAGAGGGATCTCGGCCCCCTCCTCACTCCTACTGCCAGCTGAGCACATCCCAAACAGTGGGTGTTACCACATCCACAAACACACAACAGTTCTTTACTGTATTGCATTAGTCAGCTCATTGATGTCAATAGTGGAGGTTTAGTACAGTGATCATTTTTAATTAACATTGTTTACATTCGTCTTGCATCCATCTTACATTGATCTCGCAAACAAAGCAGGTACTTGCCAAGAAGTGCAGACAATTCCCTGTCCCCTAAAACTAAGAGCCACATATCGACCTTCACATCCCTTATCAGCCCACTTCATGCACACATATAGCCCCCGCTCTCCTCTCCAACCTCTACACACACACACACCTCCCTCCTGACCCATCTAATCCTTAATTACCATGTCTAATTAGGCCCTGACAGCAGAGGTCAATCAACTAATTACAGAATCACAGGATGAAAGGAAGTAAAAAAAGAGAGGACCAGTCAGTCAGAGACCTCACAGCCACGACTACAACGTCAACATCAACATTGTCTTTTTTTTACGTTCAAATTGTTTCCTCACATGTGCACACCTGCACATATGTCATGCTCACACACACACACACACACATACACAGTGTGCATGGACAGTAACATCTATACGCTGTGACAGGAGATTCCCCCACAAAGCAGCTTTCCTTCAGGCCTCTCACTCACAACTGTCACTTCCAGCCTCATCTCTAATCGATCTACAGCTGGAGACCCTTGCTGTGTACAGCTCAGGTTGATCTATTGGACATGTGTGAGGAACTCCTACATGTTGTTTTTTTATAATTAGTATTCATTTCAGTGTATGTATTTATGCACATGTAAGCATCTGTGTAAGTGTGTGTAGGTGCGTCTCTAGTATATATTTAAAAGTGTACACATTGTTGCATATGTGAGTGTCTTGTGTAAGGTTGGGCCCCGGATCAATAAGTGTTGAAGCATTTTGTATTTTATAGCCGCATCAATACCAGGATCAGTGTCTTAATCAGCAATGTGTATCTGGCCTGGAAACAGAGTCCCCAGGGAAATGCTGCCATAACAGCATTGATGTAGGCTGCTCCACAAGCCACCTCCTATCATCAATGTTACATTTATGTACAGTGAAGTGAAGCAACTACAAAGATGCACCTTTTTTTTTAGACTGATGATTATATCCTCCTCAGAAACGTTGTCTGCATGATGTAACTTCACAGATATCGGATCTATTTATGATGAATTAATAATTGGATCTTCAGTTCGGTGTTTTGCTTGTACTGCTGGCTTGTTGGCAGGCTTGTCGGTTAGTAACATCGTCATGAGAAGTGCTGAAGATCAAAAGCGAGAAAAAAGGGAGCAAAATGGAGGCAGTGGTTTTCCACAGTTACAGTAGACTGTAATTTAAAGGATAGAAGGGGAGAGCCCACTCCCATTTTTTTTTTTTACTGACTCCAACATGAAAATACTAAAACCCAGAGTGTTCTGCTTTAAAATGCTCTCACATTTTTCTGGCAAACTCACCAGCAGGTTTTTAGATTTGTATCCATGTCATTTAATAAATATAAATATATATACATACATTTATGATTTGAAAGGAAACAAAGGTATTGTTAAAATAAATGCAGGATTCAGAAATAAATGATTGAGTGATTGATTTGTTCATTCAACACTGGAGACCTGAACGCTGCACAATTTTAAACCTTTGACCTTAATTCCACTTCCGGTTTTTTCTAGAGCGCAATTTGAACACGTGGGGTAACACCTGTAGACACCGTGACTGTTTGTTACTGACCTGGGATGTGGTGCGTGGTTAACAGCGCTGTGCTTCACACTTCGTCAGAAAAGTGTCCAAACACACATCCTGCCTGACAGTTTTGGTTTGTAAACGGTGTCGCGGAGTTTGTTTGGAACACGTGGATGTTCAGCACACGCATCAGAATATGTGAACAGTTATCAATAAGGAGCACAAACTTTTCCCTGGAGTGATTTTACGCAACGAAAGGAAGGAAGACGTTGTATGATTGCGCAGCAGGGGGATAAAACCCAGACCAGCACCCTGGAAACTCATTGATACCTTCGTCCTGAATTACAACAACAGGGGCACTGTTTGCTGTGAAGACATCAGACGGTAGGCTACGTGTATTTCTTTCCTGGCTGTTATAAATAATGTGTCCATGTCTAAGTGGAATAAACAGCTGTTCAGGCGCTGGTCTCATGTTGATGTGATGCTCTGTGATTTGCGCAGTGGAACTGTATGCTGTTAATTAATCATCTGTTTGAGTTTGTGACGTCTTTGTTGGATTCTGCTTGTGTGCAAGGCCTGAAACATCCAGTAGTGACCAGGCTCTGGTTTTGGTGGGGCTGTGGGATTGGAGTGTAATCTGCCTTTATGAGAGGTTTAAAGGGGATTACAGCTGTCATTGCAAAAAGCGCCAATATAAGGCGCTATCGAGGGCCCATGTTAGGCCTATAGTGCGCATCCTTTGGTTTGCACCTCTGCTGTACACACACATGTAGACATTAAGACTGAGGATATATATAATACACTCTCCAGTCAGTCAGGGCAGTGTAGTTTTTGGCAAACGGTAATGGAACATGATTGAGATGCATTTGTTGTGGACTGTGTTCAGCTGCAGATCTGGTGTGTGTGTGTGTATGAGTGAGAGAGTTGTTACAGCAGCAGGATGGTGTATGGGGGATCTACTCAAAATAAACTGCAGTGCCCGTGTTCATTATAATGATGGAACGTGTCACTCAGTGCAACAGTGTGTCTCACTGTTATATTAATAGCATTTTTTGGATGATAATAGAGGTGTGTCATAGCTGCACAGGCAGTACTATCTGACTAAAAGGGAAAAAAAGACTTTGTTTTCATCCAGCTGTTCAAATCCCTCTTCAGATAGCCAGTAAGCTACTTAATTGCAGCTAAGATCAGATATTAGAACTTGGTAAACATTAAAATCTAGATTGCTGGCAAGCTACAGTGTGTTTATTATCATTGCATGTTACAGAGATGATAATAAGCTATTTTTTTTAAAATAGAACCTAGCCCCATTGCAGAACTAAGGGATTAAGGGATCTCCACACTGTAATTGTGTAACACTGCTGGGGAGCCAGAGGGGTCTTATCTAAAACTGAGCTCCCTAAAAAGCAGATTTTGAGGGATTCTCATAAATAAGGATTAATATTTCTAATAATAGATGACAAAAAAATCAGAAAGAATAATTGAAATCAAAAGTCTTGTCATCAGTTAGATGTCACTGTCCTTATCTGCTGTCAGTAATCCCTCTAACAGGATGAAAACATGACCTAAAACATTTAATTTTGTGTACATTCTAAAAATAGAGTCAATAAATTAAATGTGTTTAAATACACATTGCATTGAGGTTGGTGCATAGTACAAGTTTGGATTGACAGGTGATTGTCAGATGAATTGAAAAACTGTGTTTATCATATGTCCGACTAGTTCTTATTTGTTCCTTCTTCCATCTTTGCCGTTCAGCTGCTCCTTCCCTGCTGTAGCAAAAGGCATTAGTGGAGATTAATAGAAGCTAGTCAATTTACAAATCATCTGCTGCACATTTCCCTATTCATCCTCCCCTTGCTTACTACTTACCTCCATTCTTCACTCATCTCTTTTTTCTCTCTCATCATATCTCTCTCTCTCCTTCTCTCTTCCTCACTCCCATCCTCTCATAAAGAGCAGAGTGGTCAGATTGCGGGCCAGCCTCAAAGAGCAGACCATTTATCCTGCTCTGAATACTGGAAACTTGCCACAGGTGCAGTGAAGCATAATAAGTCTTTCTCTTACAAATACACACACTTCTTGCTTTGCTGCAGAGGATGTTACTCATAGTGTGTTTGTTGCTGTATGTGTTGGAGCTCCGGCCATCATTTGGATGCAGGTGAGATAAATAGTGATGCTGGGCAACCTTTAAAACTAGCACTGTAGATATTCCTAATCCAACATGCCTCTTATCTCTCTCTCTCTGTCTCTCTCTCTCACACACACACACACACACACACAATTGCTGTCATATATATTTATTTGTGTTACTCCCCCTCTTTCTTCTGCCCATCTTTTTGTTCAGCGCCGCTCTCTTCTTCCACCCTCCTTCTCCCCCTTTCTTCTCTCTTCAAACCCATCTCCGCCTCCTGTCTTTGCTCTCCTGTGCCAGCACGCTGCTCGCATTTGTTGTCTTAGCAGCCCTCCTCAGCAGGGTTTAGTCTTGGCTGTAATAAGTTGTGTCTCTCTGCTCTGTGCCACCTGTGTCAGCTGGCACTCTTCTCCTTCCGCCTCTACCAGCCCTTAATGCATTTACATCTCAACCGCTGGGAGGCAAGTAGGTGTTTGCTCTGATGTGCATGTTCGTGTGTATCTTTGTGTGCAGTGTGGCTGTGCCTGCGTGCACACACACGGGGAACATTTCATGCCTGCATCCAGTCAGTTTCCATGAATTTCAATGTGATGTTATCTGTGGCAGCTGGTGACAGTTCATGATATGACACCGGTGCTCCCTAAACTCCAAACAAGCAATGCCTTACATATTTACCTGCTAATCCAGCTCAATGACTCCAGCTCATTCTCTGCTGGGACACAGACACACACACATCTTGTCAATTTACCTTTTCATACCTAAGAGGCTTTATTTACAGCTGTGTGTGTGTGTAGGAATATAAAAATAGCTCCTGTATGTCACAACTTATTTATGGCTGGAATACCTGTTTTCTCTCTTCCTTTTATCAAGATGAATGAAGTACATATTTTATCTTGAAGGTGATGTAAAGGGCTGTTTTTGGACTAC
The DNA here is from genome assembly GCF_900634625.1 of Parambassis ranga. Taxonomy (NCBI): domain Eukaryota; kingdom Metazoa; phylum Chordata; class Actinopteri; family Ambassidae; genus Parambassis; species Parambassis ranga. The sequence continues at coordinate 16,346,522 of NC_041039.1, read as the reverse complement.
CTTAAAAATCTGTTTAGCTTCCATTGGGGTGAAAAAGTTCTCAATCTGTTCCAGGGTTTTGGACTTTGATCCAGTCATGTTCAGCAGGTGGCTTTCAGTATAACTGTGGTTTCTGGGGTGAACCCCCCAGCAGCAGTATATCAAACAAGGCTGTCTGACTGATGAAAGACCGTGATGAAATGATGTGATATCTCTTCAGTTGATGAACTCATAGCTAAATTATGGCCTGACGCAAGCAGCATGTTACTAACTGACTGAGTGATTGACAGTCAGGACATGCAGTGTCTTATCACTTGCACACACTGACAGAGTGGGACACTCACAGGCCATTTCACTGTCAACAGTTTTGTCGGAAAAATGACACACAAGCTGCGTTTATCTTTATCTCCACAAAATGTGAATATTCTTCACTTAAGAGTTGTGTTGGCTGCACGCTAGACAGATAACCCACTTTGCAGCACTGCGTGGAAAGATGGAAGTTAGCCTTTTTAAAAACAATGTGTGGGTGTCGAGCAATAGTTGAAAAGTCAGATTAGCCATTAAGTCACTTAGCTGCATGTTCTTCTTGTTAACTAAGCAGCTGTGCAAGTTGATGGTCGGGGGAAAAAGGTACCCTTCTGCTCTTCTGCATATCATTTTATCAATCTTTTAACACAGATAATATATTAATATGGGAGGAATATATGGAAATGACTCGCACATTTAAGATACATAATAAATTACTATATATGCGGTATGTATACCACAAACCAGATTCGATAGATCCAGGGTTCCTTAGAATAAACTGGCGTGACAAAATCAAGGCTTTATCAAGGAGATAAATGTTATTATGGTGTTGTCTATAAACAATTTTTTGAAATAAATCCTGTTTTTCTGTCTCAGGCTCGGTGTGTTTTAACGTCACTTGGCACTTTTACCTTAAGAAAATAAAGTGTTTCTGGTTTACAGACTCTGTCCATGAGTAATAGGTGGTTATATTACAAAGTTAAGGGGAAAGTATTGTCATGATAAAAAGCAACATAGCTGCAGCAGATGAGACCAGAGAGGCATGATGAAAGGAAAAAAGTGATGTATCATTGATCATGTTCATTTACTTTACCCTACAATGCCCAATGATTAAATGGTCAATGGGTCATTTTAATGATGATTAACATTATATTTCATGATGATAATAAAAATATATTTATTTCACACCAGTCTCATACAGGCTGTCTGTAGAAGGCGCTCACATATAATGCTGTGCATCACCTGGGAAAAAAGGGATCACAGAGATCTCCACAGTCTCTCCATCTGAACAGAACCTAGTGTAGTCAGGTACAATTAGGTCCAGTTGATTGGCTGTAAATGGTCTTGATGTGTTAAAGTAGATGGTCAGTGAAACAGCAGCACCTTTTATGGCTGGTTAAAGCTGGAACTCTGAACATAACTTGCTCCTGACCTGGTTAGATTGGCAGCATATTGTGGCGATGTAGCCAGGTTAAAAGAGAAATACCTTGATAACTGGGACTCATTAGACCACGCTAACCCACTGATAGCGCTTCAGGGTATACTCTCCAGGGCACCAAAATGTTTCATTAGTTACTGCATTAGATGTTGACCTAAAAATTGCACCAATGTGCAAACAGAACAGACAAATTCAGGTGTTCAGGACTATACATTTTATTTGCAGTTGTTTGTTAGAAATTAATAAAATGTGTGCATATTTGTATTGCAACTCAGTTAACTTGTCAGAGAATAGCAGCATATTGGAATAGCTGTGTCTTCACATGGCTAAATGTTTCTGGTTTTACAGAATATCTCTTTTATGTCCAGATGCAGGCACTTGCACGCCTGCATATCTTGGCACTGCCGGACTCTGAGCTTGTTAGTTTTAGACTTTGGCCCTTTTTCATTGCCGCACTAACGGCTTCTCACACTAAGAGAGCAGCATGAGCGAAAGTGCCTCTGCTCTGTGCCAACAGAAGAACACAATTAGATAACTGCTTCTGACTTCAACAGGCAAGTTCAGTGGAGTGATGCTTCTGTGTGCTGTACTGTGTAATGTGAGGTCAGCATGTAAGGCTGTCAGCAGGCAGGGACACGGAGAAGAGTAGAGCGGGCCAAACAGAGTAGCGGCTAAAAGGGATTTCCCTGTAGTGGTTAGGGAAATATGCACGGAAGAGATCCTGCTATTTAACCGGCCCAGAATTATGTCATAACATAATTATGTAATTGAAACGCAAGACACATGAGGCTGTGGGTTTTTGTTCATGGGGGATGCTACTGCACGAACAGGCCATTAGTGTTTATATCTCGTTTTATCCTAACAAATTATTTGGATGAACTAACATGAAAAATAGAAGTTCAGAGTTCAGTTTTTTAGAAAGGTAATCCATAAATTTCACACATCAAGGTCGATTGGTCAGTTGCCTATGTGGCTCCAGAGAGAGCACTGTAAGGTAATGCTTTACTGTAACAGGATGTCTTACAACCAAAGAAGTGCATCAGTTTTTCCCGATGATGTAACATTTGTATTGCAAAATTCTAAATGTGTTTTTCCATTTGCGGTGACAGCAGCTTATTTGAAATTCATAAGATGAGCACGCCTGTCCATCACTGCAGAGTTTCTCAGCTCTTGTCATTTTTCCATATGTAAATGAGTGCCGTGCTTAATCTTTATTGCAATGTTGTTTGAAAAAGGGACATTTGTTTTAACTCATTAGCTGCCTAACCTGTATGAATATTGTCAGTTTGGCTTATTCAACATCTGTGTGTGGCTTCTTTACTTTGTATAATGAACTGAGCTACCAGTTGAAACACCTTTTATGCCTTTTCTGAAGCTGCTCCATCACTACAAAGAGGTCTTGCATGGATTTGCTTGCATGTTCTGCGTGTTGCACTGTTACATGACGCTGCCTTCGTTTTTAGCTTTGTTTGCTACTCATTATGTTATGAATATAGAATTGAGATTAATGGAAGCTGTACCAAAGTGCTGTTTGGTATCACAATGTACAGTGGTACACTGCTGCTTAAGTGTTGTTTACTATTGGTCAAATACAGTGTTATGAGTCAGAACATTTGTGTTGATTATAATAATAATTTGTTTCCCTGGAGATCCCAGAGAGTCTGTTGACCTGTCAAAGTTCATTTTTGGCATAAAAAACGAACAAACAGAGAATTCCATTTATTCAAACATAAATTTACATAAAATCATTTTTAAGTTAGAAAGATGTGTTTTATTTCTTTTCATCCTGTTATTGCTTATACCTTTTCAGTATTTATGACACTGTGGTTTGATGCTCCGGTTTTTAGCCAGCAGCCTTTTCCGCATTTCTCTCTATTTATAATTTATATAGTTATATTTTGCGAAGACAGGTAATGTGGGGCATTGGGAAGAGGCAACATCCCTGCTGCACTAAGCAGATGCTCAGAGGACAGGAATGTTTCATCTACTACCAGACAACCAAGCTGTCTATAAACAGAGCCGAGAAACAGACCTCTGTGGTCAAGAGAGAGTTAAAAAAAACTGGCATCAATAAAGACAAGTGCGAAAATGTTAGCAAGCATTTTTTATTTATTCTTCTGCATATAACGCACAAAACTATTTCAATAATCGCTGGGCATCCATATCTAATATAGTGCCTGCTTGGTGTGATGACTGTTGATAGTTGTGTTGTACTTTTTATCACACTTATTGGTTGTGAGTCTGTCCGTTCGCGTCCTGAGGCATTTTGCTCTGTGCCCGTTTAAAAAATGCCTAGCAGGGATCAGAACTGAGCTCAGAGGTTCCAGGCTAATTCGCATTTGCAGATTTGTTTGGTAATGCCATGCTAAATCTCTTGTGTTTCTCTGTATGCATTTATGAGGGAGGAATCAGGAGAAGAATTCAACAGTAAGGAGTAAGGAAAGGAAAAACAAAACATCTTTTAACTTGGGGGAAATAAAGAGGCATGTGAGGACAGTCTTACATGAAATCCTGCATGGTTTGTGTGCTATACAAGCATCCACTTCTTCCATAGAGCATAGTTCCATTTTACTGTTCCTCATGGGGGATCTTGAGGCATTCCCAAGCCAGAGGAGGTATTTAATCTCTCCAGCATGTTTTGGGTCTACCCTTGGGTCACCCACCAGTGATTGTGCGAGATTTGTTTTTTTGTTTTTTTTTTTAGCCTGCTGATTGATGTTGCAAAAATTCTGTTTTGGCTCACTCACCTTCAAGATCTTAGCCAGGTTCAGCTAAAGAACAGCACTCATGGATCTGGTAGGCCATATGCACAGTTTGGAAGAGCTGCCTATTGGTGCTAGCTACAGGCATCAAACACTCTGCCTGTGCCTGTCTGTCAGATTGCCAGTGTTAGTCACACTGCATGGCTGGAGGTAAAAACGAAAGCATTCCAACTCTGTGCAACCAAGTTCTCTCTCTCTCTCTCTCACAGTCATATATTTGATCTGTGACTGCAATTTAAAGGGCAGCAGAAGGCAGCCACCATCATCGCCAATGGCAGCATGAGCACTGAGTTGTTATTTAGATTAAGGTCTTCATCTATTGTACGCTGTGTTCTTTGGATGTTGGCAAAGTTCATTTTTTTTCTCTCAGCGCTGTTATTCTGCCATTTATACTGTGTATCTGTGTGCGGATGGTGGATGGTGGAGCAGCTCTGAGTGATTACCGTGTAGAGCAACAGTACAGGCTCTCTTATCCAAAACAAATTAAGCCAGAGTGCCAGGCCCACAGGGAGAACTCTTCATCGGAGGACCAAGGACAAGATAAAAGTGTTGTACAACTCAATCACTATCTGGTCACAGAGTTTAACAGGAGACAAAACTCAGTGTCACACATGGAATGCATCTAATTACCACAAACACAGGTGGAGGTGGGAAAGAAATATGCGACACAACAGCCTTAGGGTAGAAGAAGCAATAAGAATATAGTATTCAGCAGCAGTCTATCAGAGCAAGCTAACTTTGGAAATGAAACATGGATTACACTCCAGGATATAGTTGTATCCCAACACACACAGATGGATGCACATGCAATATATGTTTGTCTCTTTCTCTTTTCTTTCTTTTCTACCTCCCAGACACTCACACACATAAACACACTATGAAAATCCTCACACTGTCGTTAATGCCTATAGTTGCGAGGTCAAGCTAGTGAATCAAACAGCCTTTCCCAATAGACACCAGTTCCTGAGAGGCATAAAAGCCTGGACAACCAACATGCTGAGGGGCTAGATGTGCTCCCACAACCTGACAAACAGGACCTCTGCTGGGAATTATGGTAGGAGGCACTCCCCTTGGGCCCGAGATGTGCACTCACAGCTTACACAGCAGTAGAGGATCAAAGCCTGGTGGAGAAAATAGATCAGATTAATGAAACCAAGCTGTGTCTTCAGCTCAGAGGCATAGATATTGACCAGCATGGCTGTCTGCTCCCACAGGTTTTGTAATATTACTGTTATTCTGCCATTATCGCCTCATACTCCTTTACAGTTCTGACTTTGTTTTCCACTAACGTTTAATGAAGCATCTGACTGATCTAAATACTCCACTATATTTAACAACTAGGGGCTAAATTCGTCTTTGTTTTTCTGGAGCTAGACAGGCAGCATGCAATGTCTGAAGACCTGACTGAAGGCAGCATTTATAACATGGTTTGGGTAGCAGACCATCTCTCAACTGGTCTGCTACCCAAACCATCAGCCAAAAACTGACTCTGAAAACATCCAGCACGCGCTGCTGATTCCACCATCTGCTTGGGTGAGCCACAAGGAACTAGAGGGAGCCAAGTTGATTGCATTTGAGCTACAGTCTCAGAAGGCACTGCTCCCCCATTAGTGCTCAAAGCCTGCTACTTCACAAGAACCGAGCTGTACTTCATGACGCATTCAAACCCAGTGATTCCATCGTCATTATGATTTCCCTTTAGTATCTCCAACCAGATGCTGTTCTTCCCCCATAGAACTTTGAGTCAAGAAACAATGTTTTAATAATCTTGCCTGCTTCAGCTGTCCTATGTTGGATAATTCTCCTGTGTTCATTGTGTGCCCTTTATTCTAGCAGAACATCAGCATGATTAGTTTAGGCTACATACCCTAGAAATACTACTGACATTGGGCTCAGCACATTGCCGGGGTGCTAGGTTTTAACTCTGTTTATCATTTAGATTGGGTTTGGGTTGCAAGTTCATTTTCCTTCTCCACTAGCATGAACCTACAGAGATTTGGTTCAGTGCCAGAGGCTGGCGCGTTTGTACAGATCTTATTTCATGCAGAGCAATATCCTCTTTCCAGTCATTAATTTTTGCTCATTCAGGTGGCGTCCTTCATTGTGGCTAATATCACCTTACTGTAGCTGCCTTAGGTCTGCACCCATTTTCTTGCTACCCATGTGTATAATGAAGTCAAAGTTGCCAAAGACCCATTCACTTACACTATTACCAGTACCAGGTTGCCAATAACTCATTAGGCAATCCTCCACTTTCCATTAACCTTGGCATGTTTCTATAACAGTAACACCAGATTTCCTATTCTTGCCTCTCTTCAGTAATTTAACAGCATCACTGGCACCAGACTGTCAGTAACACACTCATCTAATCTTACTTTAGCCCCCTTTTAGTCTTCTTCAGTCAAACTAAAAACCTACATTTACACAAGAAAAGTAACAGGTCAGAGGTCAGTTCTCATTCCAACTGCTTCACTATTATCTCAGTGTTAACCTGAACCATTATGTGCACATTGTTCGTACACTATCTTTAGTGATTGTGAGTGCATTTTAGTAAAACATGCATGCGGTGATAATGAATTTCCACCGTGTGTTTTGAGCAGCCTCTCTTACTGTAGCATGAACAGTCTGTGTTTGTGTTTTCCTTGACCAAGTTTCTGCTAACGTTTTTGGTCCCTCTGAGCATTTCAGCCAAACATTGCACATCAGTATCCTTGGTACATATATCACAAAACTTGCAAAACCATTTGTTCAATTTTAAAAAATAACAGTGCTGTATTAGTCTGCGCTCATTTATAATGTTCAATGACTACATTTATTTTTAAATCTACAAATACCATTCTGCCTCATCAGTCTCGCAGACTCTTTTTCAGCTAGTAAGATGTTGCACCAGGTGAAACATAGTGATAGCAGCTCTTCACACAGCATGACAGGCAGAGGAAATGAAGCGGAACCATAGATCAGAGTGAGGAGGAGGCCCTCTGAAGGACGGATTTGTCAAGCATCCCTCGACCCACATGCAGATGGATTGGAGGCAGTCTCATTAAAAATAATTGTCCTTGAAACGTATGGCTATCCGAACCCTGTGGAATACCTTTGCCTCTCCGGGTTGGAAATTGAAGCTGACCACAGTAAATCAGCCACACCGGTTGTTTTGTTGACAGCCTGGGAGAAGATTAAGCTGGTATCTCGGCATCAGGAGAAACCTGGATTTACTGCACAAAATAACACAGTCACCGACCACATAAGTCAAGCTAAATGGACGTGTGTGTGCGCGCGTGTGAGATGATGTGTGTTATGAGGAATGGTGCATTGATCAGAATGATTACACACTGCACACCAGAGAAAGAAGTCAACACATTAACCTTTTCTACGAAGGTTAAAGGTTTGAAATTAATTTTATATGTACATTTCAGATTACTCGGATGCCATGACTTTTCTTGTAAGTATGAAAGTAGTCTGCCTCTTCCTGTTCTCTGAAGGGCATGAAAAGCATGCTACATTTCTGGTACATACACTCAACAAAAATATAAACGCAACACTTTTGTTTTTGCTCCCATGTTTCATGAGATGGACTTGAAGATCTAAACTTCATTCCAGATACACCATATTACCATTCCTCTCAAACATTGTTCACAAATCTGTCTAAATGTGTGATAGTGAGCACTTCTGCTTTGCTGAGATAATCCATCCCACCTCACAGGTGTGCCACATCAAGATGCTGATCTGACATCATGATTAGTGCACAGGTGTACCTCAAACTGCCCACAATAAAAGGCCACCCTGAAATGTGCAGTTTTGTCTCACAGCAAAATGCCACAGATGCCACAAGCATTGAGGGAGCGTGCAATTGGCATGCTGACAGCAGGAATGTCAACCAGATCTGTTGCTCATGCATTGAATGTTCATTTCTCCACCATAAGCCGTCTCCAAAGGCGTTTCAGAGAATATGGCAGTACATCCAACCGGCCTCACAACCGCAGACCACGAGTAACCACACCAGCCCAGGACCTCCACATCCAGCAGGTTCACCTCCGAGATCGTCTGAGACCAGCCACTCAGACAGCTGCTGAAACAATTGGTTTGCATAACCAAACAATTTCTGCACAAACTGTCAGAAACCGTCTCAGGGAAGCTCAACTGCATGCTCGTCGTCCTCATCGGGGTCTTAACCTGACTCCAGATCGTCGCCGTAACAGACTTGAGTGGGCAAATGCTCACATTCGATGGCGTCTAGCACGTTGGAGAGGTGTTCTCTTCACGGATGAATCTCGGTTTACATTGTTCAGGGCAGATGGCAGACAGCGTGTGTGGCGTCGTGTGGGTGAGCGCTTTGCTGATGTCAATGTTGTGGATCGAGTGGCCCATGGTGGTGGTGGGGTCATGGTATGGGCAGGCATCTGTTATGGACGAAGAACACAGGTGCATTTTATTGATGGCATTTTGAATGCACAGAGATACCGTGATGAGATCCTGAGGCCCATTGTTGTGCCATACATCCATGAACATCACCTCATGTTTCAGCAAGATAATGCACGGCCCCATGTTGCAAGGATCTGTACACAATTCTTGGAAGCTGAAAATGTCCCAGTTCTTGCATGGCCAGCATACTCACCGGACATGTCACCCATTGAACATGTTTGGGATGTGCTTGACCGGCGTATACGACAGCGTGCACCAGTTCCCACTAATATCCAGCAACTTCGCACAGCCATTGAAGAGGAGTGGACCAACATTCCACAGGCCACAATAGACAATCTGATAAACTCTATGCGAAGAAGATGTGTTGCACTGCATGAGGCAAATGGTGGTCACACCAGATACTGACTGGTTCTGAGTCCCCAGACCGCCAATAAAGCAGAAACAAAATGCACATTTCAGGGTGGCCTTTTATTGTGGGCAGTTTAAGGTACACCTGTGCACTAATCATGATGTCAGATCAGCATCTTGATGTGGCACACCTGTGAGGTGGGATGGATTATCTCAGCAAAGCAGAAGTGCTCACTATCACACATTTAGACAGATTTGTGAACACTGTTTGAGAGGAATGGTAATATTGTGTATCTGGAATGAAGTTTAGATCTTCAAGTCCATCTCATGAAACATGGGAGCAAAAACAAAAGTGTTGCGTTTATATTTTTGTTGAGTGTAACAGCACAGTTTATAACATCATACCATGCCTCATGAAAGTTTGAGAGATGATAGTTTGACTCAAATTTCTGTCTCGTTCCAGACACTGATTACCCTCTGTGCAGTTAACTTGGAGCTACAGCTAATTAGCATCAATGGTAATTAGCGGAGTCGTTAAGAACCTTATAATCAACTTTTCTCCTTTACTCATTTGACACCCCGGGGCTGTCAGGTCTGTCTGCGTCAGTTCCTTTTGCTCAGCAGGCAACATACATTATACATGCTGTGTTACTGAGCTTATTTGTGAAATAGTGAAGTCGGAGTTGGTCTGAAATTAACAGAAGCTCTGAATTGCTTGGCATGAAGGATAGCTGTCCATGGTGCTGAACAGTGGCGGGCTGTGGGCTCCCCTATCCCACAGCACTCTCACCTCTGAGACTGACGGCAATTATCTGCAAGTTTATTTTAGTATTTCACACATACTTAAGATTTAGTTTAGTATAGTTTTACTGATTAGAATGTGTTCAAAGGTAAAAAGCTGAGTGATCCGTTATCATATACACATAATCAATGTTTCAGAAAAGCTTTGAATTTGCTGGTCCCAGATCGTGATACCGACCCATCCTCCACATCACATCAACTTTGGCCTATTTCTATTACAGATGGCAGCTATTCTGTCCTGTTCAGTAACTTATCACTGGCACCAGATTATTAGTTGCCACATTTTAAAGCACATCACTCAAGTATCTGACATATGTTATCATTTTTTACCATTTATGTCTATAGGAACAGTTACTGTGATGTTTTTCAAAAACATTTCTTACTACCTCTTCACCCTTCTATAAGGCATGGAAAGCATCTTCTGCCTCTCGTTTTTTTAGCCACTTTTAATTAAAACTATCAATTGCAATTAGACAAATCTGCAGCAGGCTTTATTATACAGATATCCATGTTTTTGGCTGCAAAAAAAGTCTTCAGCTGTCAATGATTTTTTCTTATACTGAACACAAAAAGTTAAACTGGTCAGCCAGTAGGATGTCCATTTTTTTTTTTTAAATTATGCATATTTTTATCAACGAGGGCAGTCATTCCTTATCATGTTATGGGAGCCAGTGGATAGCTGTTATTCAGGCAATTACTTTACAGGCTGTAGGCGTAGGTGAGAAGTTGCTAAACCCCTCTTGGGACATTGGCAAACCTGTGTGTTGTGTGTGTGAGTGTGTGTGTGTGTTTTGGCTGCATGAGGCCTAATGTGTTGGCAAGTATTCATCCTCAACTAATCATCAAAACACAAACACCCACTCACTCTCCACGCTGAGAATCGCAGAGTTCACGCAGACTGTTGTCACACCTGTTGCTCATGGTGAGTATGGATCATGCTGCGTGTGAATGTGTGTGCATACTTGTGTTTATTTGTGGCATGGAGTTATAAAGAAAACAAGGCAATAGAAAGCTGTTACTGACAGTCCTCTGATAAATTGTAGACTGACCCAGCTTAGAGAATAAAGACCCTTTACACATCTACTGGACGTTTTTTAGCGCAAAAAAAATGTTTGTGCGAGTTTTTTCTTCAGTTCAGGATGTTGTCCAACCTTTTGCCTTGTGAAATCCAAACACATCCTGCTTGATAATGTCAGAAAACCAGAAATATTGTAACTTAATCATGGGATATTCTAAGGTCTTGAACTGCCTTTTATATTTTCGAGCCAGATTTAGAAAAGAAATCGATATAGAATAATCTAATTGTATGCATTTTATTAGGCCAGCATTCTTTCACTGTAATGACCACAGATGGGAACGAGTTGATGGTGGGACACAGAGAGGCCCTCTGTTCATACCTGCTTAAGCTTGAGAGGAATACTTGACAACTAGCTTTCACACTAATAATGTAGAGCAGAGAATATACATTAACAAGTCATTTTCCCCCATCATTTCATCCTCAAGTTAACCTGACTGCCTGTTTTATCAATGCTGAGCTGTTGCCTAGATACAGAAGACTAGCCTGTTATTTAACTGACCTTCAAAGGAAAAAAACAGAAAGTAGAAAACAGCATTCCTGAGCCAATATCAAAGCACATGAACAGTTAATGACTAAATTACTAAAAGTGCAAAGCAATTAAACAGACTACAGTATCTGAGGCCTGAAACCTGGATTCTTTATTGGGGGCGTGTGACAGGTCTGAGTGCAAGTAAAATGAAAACTGAATCTGCCCTGCCCATCACTCTGACCTGATGCAGCTAGATGCAACCGTCACCCTTCAGTGAACCCGCCAGCCGAGGCCGTTTGTTTGCATAAGGGACCTGCCAGTAAAGCCATGTTAGTGTGGCCACAGAATTACTGTGGAACTGCAAAAGCAAAATGTATTTACGGACATACACACACACACACACACTGTGACACCAAGCAGTGGCTGTCGATGAGGTCTAGCCAAGGAGCCACTTTACCATCAACCCGGGTGATAATGATGGTGCTCCATCAATGCCAGAGGGCTGAAGCTGGGGCAATATAAAGAATACACATATGGAGGGGGGAACCCATGCACCACCTACCACACATGCACACTCACGCACACATGCTGATTAAAATGATATCTTGTCTGTCTGAATATATGGTTATTTAATGAGGGTAATTAACTACAGTATGTTAGTCTCTATTTCTCTCCTATTAGGCCTTTGTTCTGTCAGATTCTGACTAGTCCTGCTGTCTTTTGCTGTCTTTTTGTCTAAAACATGCGCACACAAAATGTATTATAATGGTGGTATAAACATGGGGGCCTTGAAACTATTCAGTGCAGGTTATGAATGAATGAGAGTGAAAGAACAAGGTAATTAAAGCTGGTACACTTTTACTTTTTTTGCATAAATGTTCATTCACAAGACCCTGTTGCAAAATGTCAGATTATGCATTAATAATTTTGGCACAGTGTGAGCCACAAAAGCAAGGTTATTTAAGATGACATTAGTTAATCTAACTGTCTGACCTCTGTTATGTAATGTGTTGGATGTTGGATTTGAAGACAGTGTGTGGAAAAACACATTTTCCTCTGGGATGCTATGTGGGGTGTCTTAAATTAAAACTGACCATTTAATACAAATTCATAAATGGTGCATTGCAGGGAGATCCATAAATGTGTCAAATCTATTGAATTAGGACCCATGCAACAATTTGCATTGAAATTGATAATAGGCTTTACCATAACCTGGCAGTTCTTATATACAGTATTACTGTTGTAAACCTGTGTTTTTCAGCAGTAAACCTTTGAAGCTAAGCCATTTGAGTTATTAGGCAAAAATGGCATAAGGGAGACATTACCGTTGCTTAGTGGAGAGAATAGCCTGAGCCAGAAAATAGCACTTTCTTCAAATCTCTCATTCACTAAATGGGTTGAATTATTGCTGTCAACACATGCTTTACCTCCCACCCCACATTCCATCACACACAGGCTTATACCCTTGGAGGCTTGCACTGTTTGTTGGGAAATAAATCAAAATCATGTGAAGTCTTACAGCACAATATAATGCTGATACACAACTGTGTAAGAATGCCAAGGGCAGCGGCAAATAGCACATGTGTCTATACCGAGCTGCACTTTCACACTGTTTCTAAGGCATTTGTTTATGTTTTATTAGGCGTTTTCAACAAAATGTCCATTCATATTAACCTGGATGATGGCAAAAGTAGTTTGGCTTAAGTGAAGTTTAATAAAGTCTCTTCCTGGTGAGATTATTCAGTGTTATAATCTGTCTAATGGAAAGAAAACATGAAGGAAACTTGACTAAACAAACAATGGCAAAGATTTGCACACACAGGCTCATGTATGAACACACACACAGTCACCCATAGTCCCTTACATGTCTCGCCCACAGCCCTTCTGGGCTTGTCTCCATGGTAACAACAGCAGGGATGGTGTCCTTGGCAGAGATGGAGAGATGAAGAGCGAGAGACAGAGAGAGAGAGAGAGAGAGAGAGACTGGAGGTACAGACACTTGTTGAGCGATTAAAATGACGCCTTGACATTCACATTTTAATCTCTCATGAACCGTTTCTCACTTCCTGTATTCATTATCCAACTGGCTGTCTTCTTGTTTCCTTTTCACTGCATTTAAGATTTCTACCACTGATGCAACAGTTTATTTTTCTCAAAAAGAAACCTTGACATTTTCATTTCCATTAATTATTTTCAACAGCAGGGACAGAGTCTCAGAACACAAAGTACTTTGTTGACATTTTTTTTCCTTTCATGTCTTTGACCACCGAGGTATGTATGTACAGTATGTGATGATGTACATTGTGCGCCAGTCTGTGCCTGCAGCTGCTCTGATGGAGGGGCTTATTGTAAGTTTTTCGGTTGCTTTGACAGATAGGATCGTGGCACAGTGTCATCATGCCCTGTAGGTAGAATATCCAAATGACACTCGGCAGAATGTCGTTAATAATCAAAAGGCTTTGCTCGCCATTCCCAGAGGCAGAGTCATTCTTTTAAATCTAAGTCGTGCAACTTCTTTTTAAGTGCGTTTTCTGGTATCACAAAAAATTTCGCTGAATAAATGACATTTCAACTCATTTGAGCATTTTAACTTAATATGAAGAAATGCCCTTTGAGGCACATTTACCCAGGAGTAATGTCACTCACAAATACATGACAACACAGCACAGTGGAAATGCTTCAGTGAAGTCCTGATGGCTCCATCAACAAGTCAGGATAAAAGCTGCTCTGACTTTCCTTTTGTTGTCTTTGCTTTATCTTCAAAAAGGCTTTCTGTGTTTTAAGGACAACATCAAATACAATTTTCTCTTACTTTGATGACTGCAGTTCATCTATCATCTTTTTTTTTAAATGTTGAGATTCTACATAGTCCTGCGCTTCTGTGGTACGTGTCCATCTGCCATGTTTCAACATATGCTCTGCTACTGTGTTAGTTGTTGAAATGTCACAGAGGTCTTGAAAATGATCTTGAAAATATGCACTCCCGTTAACCTGAAGGGCTGGAATAAAATCTCTGAACCAGATGTGAAGCAAAAGATAGAGGTTACTGTACCTAGTGAGCATGTGCATACTGTTCTGGAGTAGATACAGAGATCAGAACTAGCAGAGCCAAAGGGCCTTCAGGGTTAGGAGGGACAGGACAGAGAATGTTGACCTTGTTCCTCATCATCATCTGTTACAGCTGGATGATTGATGTCAGTCAGTCTACAGTCTGGCAGATGTCTCAATAACGAGTGCTCTGTATTCTGGTACAGTGTTATGTGTGAGTGTTTGTGTGTGTGTGTGAAATAGATGAGGGGGAGACAGATTGGTAGAGACAGAAAGACAAAGGGAGAAAGATACTTCTCCACAGGTGTAGACACTACCTGTCTTGATAGCAGATGGGGCAGATCAGATGGAGTGGTCCTTATGGCGTACAGGTCTTTCAGGGGGCACAGCGGGTCATTTACACAGACACACTGCACATAGTTATCCTGCGCCTTTTATAATGCTGCATGCTGGGGTGCTAAGAGGTCAAAGAAAAGGCCCCCTGACTGTTAAAAAAAACAATGATGAGCAGGAGGAAGAGATGGATAAAAGTGTGAGAGTATAGTTGTGCATATAACAGTTACATTTGTAGACCTATGGGTTCATTGCAGGTTCATATACTACAAAGCACTGGCTTGGTTTGTTTTTTTTATATTATGGTAATTATGTAAATAGTTATGTAAATAAAATAAATATGTAAATATGCAAAGCCTGGAGCCATGCTGTGGAAGTAGATGACACTAAAGCTAAAGACAAAGACCTCAGAGATGAAACACCACTTTATCTCCCCTCTGCTTTTATCTCTTTCCTCCTATCCCCTGTTTTTTTTCCTCCCCTTCATCCACCTGAGATTCCCTTTGAGCAGCAGTGTGACTTCTGTGTGATTAGAGGCCTAACCGTTCCTTTCTGCTCACTTCTCCATGCAGCATGCATTAACTATATCCGTGTCAGCATCCGTCCCTCTCTGGAGTCTCTGTGCCTCAGATCTGTCAGAACTGCAAGAGAGAGGGGGGGAAATAAATTAATAATAGTAAAAAAAACAATCAAGAAAAACAATGCCGTCAGCTCCCACAGCTCATGCTTCTCTTTGATTCTGATAAACCTATCACTTTCATGCCTGCCTTGTTGCCTTCATTGCCCCCTTCTCACCCTAATGCCTCTTCCTCTCATCCAGTAGATAGATAGAGGCATATGGTATGTGCTACAGTTGGAATTATGGATTGTGATGGAGATTACAATAACTGCTATCTCACTCTGACAAATATTTTCCAGAAGCATATTTATATTCATTTGTACAAATGTTCTCTGACATAGCCTATTCCTCTTTGAAATTACACTGAGCAGGTTGTAGGACCATCTTTTCTTAAATGGAGCTTCAAAGCGTTTTTTAATGGCTTGTCGACCCCATGCTCATTTATTAATATTAGTTATCCTCCGACTCACACAGTAGCTGAGGAGTGGAGTCTATAGAGAATGTGGTTATTGTAATAGCTCACCATAAACAAGTCAGACAAATCTGTGAACAACATGGCGTCTGTGTAAATGGTTTATATTGTTTTTACAATTATACATTTCTTAATCTGAGAATTGACACTCTTTATTTAATGTAATATAACTTCCCTAATATAGTAATGCAACAAAACACAGATTGTTCTGTCCATAGTGACACTTTGTTGCTCTTTTATTTATTTATTAATTGTGGGTGAGTTAAGCTGCCTCTTCATTGCTAAGATTGTGCTAACTGAAATGAGGAGGAAATGTTGCATTGGACCTCAGTAAGCTTTATTATGTATTTACGAATTAATGTTTTGCATTAACTTTACATAAACATGTATTTATTTAGATACAAATTAGCCCCTGCTTGTCTTCCTGTATTGCATCCTGTGTATGAGGGCTACAGATGAACATATAGAACATCAGTAGCATCTCTCTTATTTCCGTTCAAGTCCATAAATCCAAGGTTTGGTGGGTGAGTCCTGACAATGTGGGCAGCCACAAACACAACTAATTTAGAAATAACAAAAAAGTAAAAAGTAGGTCTGGTGTTGCTGGCGTGCTGCTAGCAAAGCTAAAGAGGGAAGCGATGGAAGAGATGGAGACCGAGGAGGCTACAGCGAGTATGGCAGAACTTCTGGCATAAAAACTTTGGAAGCATCCAAGAAAATTTCTGATAGAAAAGAAATGGACAAAAAAAGGGAAGAACTGCAGTTTAGGAAAAAAAAAAAGCAATCCGTGGCAAGAGCAAACTTCACATAGTGCTACCAGCTCTGGAAAGTCCCAGGCTCATGTTCAGAAATTATTACAGTGTTTGTGTAATTACAGCCAGAAGGTTGGAAACAAAGTTCTGCACTGCAGCTTTGTACAACAATTATTAATGTCCTTCATTATAACAATTCCAGAACCTGGACCAGTCATGTCGGAAGACATTAAGCTGAAAATGGTGGGTATGATAATTTGTGGTAATCCTTGAGTGTACAAGGACTAGAATGTCTCTGGACATGGATGGAAATTCCAGTTTGTATGGGGGATCAGAGGATTGTCACATGACTCAGGAATATAGCACCTCACTCAGTTATGGATTTAACACAGGAACCACTTCAAGGACATTTCTGTGTTGGGTAGATGTTGTACCTTTAGAACAGAGTCCTTTAGCTCGTCTCTTGGTTGTTTTTGGAGTAATACTGCTTTTAATTTTTCAGACTTGCTGTCTGTGATGTTTGTATGCTCTGTAGCACCACTCTCTTAATTAAACAGTGGTCCCATTTAAGCCCTGAAATGCAACTAGCTTACATGGTCACATTTACTGGGGGTTAGAGAGGATTGCAGCAATATTAACCCATGGATGGAAGATCACCCAGACACTTTTGTAGAGCTTTGAAGTGACGCACACAGAGTTGGATTACCTTTGTTAGACACCTCAGACCAGCTTTTGAAGACGGTGCCAGAGGCAAGTTACCAAATTGATAAATATCCACAGCAAACTCTTTTCTGAATTTAGGGCTACATGCAAATGTGTTTTCTAATTAAAAGAAAAAAAATCAAATGTTAAACTTGATTTCCTGAGACACATTTGGGTACCAGGTGCAAATAAATGTATTTCAACTGGGGTTTGACCCATCTTGGATAAATTAAGTCTAGTAAATGGGTGCTGGAAAGCTTCTGTCAGTTTATAGTTGAGTAGACTCTCCCTCTGTTCTTTCTGAAGTAGATCCACATCAGTTTAGCTTGCTTGAATAGCTCACAAATATGAAACCGTATAGTTCAAAGAGCTGTCAACACACAATACACTTAGAGCAAAGTGAGTTAGAGCCAGGGAGACAGAGAGGGAGAGAGTGGACTCCAGCATCTGACTATAAATTGACAAGTTCTGCAAGAGCTTTCAAATCTAAATCAGCAGAAGGCATGTGGGAAAAGAGCTTAGTTGAAGGCATTCACAAGCCTCATAAGAAAAAAGAGCTGGATTTGAATAATTTAAATTGAAATGGAGTCTACCACATGCTGTGCCAGCAGTAATTATGATATGCATGCACTATATACTGGCAGAGATTTGTAAATGCATGTACAGTGTTTTTCAATAGCTGACATTTGACCGAGTGGATCTGTTGTTTTCATTGAAGTTCCTCCCTCTCCCTAAGCACAGAGTTAGTAATGGGCTGAACTGATTGTAGCAGTAATTACCCGTATTGAAGAGTGTACAGTGTCCTGGCAGCAAGTTGTTCCCTCTGGCTATCCCGCTTAGTGCTTAGAAAAGAATAAAACAGCTGAAGGTTACAACGTGCCACAGCTTTAAAGGATAAAACCCCTATTTAGAAACAGATGCTTGAGGGAAATTAAAAAAAAAAATAAAAAAACGAAGGGAGAGTTCACTGCCTGAGATTGCATCATCGTCAGCCCGACAGCATAATGCACAATCGGATTATCTTTCCCGGAGTTGGCCTACTCTTCTCTCAGCACTTAAAATAAAGCATCAAAAATAGTTCTGCCTGTTCCCATCTGACTGGATACAAGCCAAGTGCCGGAGTTTCTGTCAGTTAATGGCCCGACTCTCTGACCAGGAGGCGTGCTGTAGGTCAGACCATTGACTTATAAATGTCAGGATCTTTATTGATTGAAATGGATTTTTTAAAAAAATGTAAAATTAGTCAAGATGAAGGGACAAACCGACCTCCAATTCATCTTCACTTAGAGATGACACTGTTGGGAGCCTACATGATTGCATTGGAAAGAATGTATCTACCATTGCTTTGCATGAAAGCTCTGAGGATTTCCTCTGCAACCCACACTACACATCCCATCTCTTCAACCCAGAAAATTACAGTCCCAGTAATTACAGAACTCTAATTAAGCCAGGAGTGGCAGAGAATGGGGGAAAGGCACGCTCCCATGACATTTCTTCAACAAGAAAAATGATATTCCATATTTAGCTGGGGTTTGGAGAAAATGTGGCAGGATAATGGATATGGTGGTTTGGGGGAGGCTGAGGTCCTGGTGTTAGCATCCTCTGATAAATACTACATTTTATGTAGTGTGACCACTACGACCCATAAAGAAAAATCATTTTTCAGATCATGGGGGGGCACTGCAGTAATATTAATCTCATTAAATACTGAGAAAGTAAATAGCTGAGGCATAAAGCAGTTGCCAACATGCATTAAAAGGATTTCATTACAGGAATGCCTCAATCAAGAAAGTGTCCCAAAATCTGCTCAGTGTAGAGGTAAACACACTGTTACAGATGATTCAGAGACATGGTGAACATTCCTTGCATCTTTTGATCTGCACCCAGCAAAATGTTGAACCAAACCACAACCTAAGTGTGTGTGAACCCTTGTATAGACATACAGGTTGTTAGTGGAGGGCAGAACAGGTACCACCACATCAGACTAACAACCTGCCTGCAGGCACCTGCAAAAGAGACCAAGTTAGACAAAGCTGACAGAAAGGAAGGATCTGAAAAGCTGTCAACAAAATATGTAGTCCTTATATTTTTCACTGTCCTGCACACATTTCCAGGCAATAACAACCATGTCATTGCTTTTCATTGGCCATAGGCCAGAGTATGCATGTTTCATACAATGGCCTTGGGTTCTGATGCTGTATCACGCATGAAGTGAATGTTTCTCACAGATAATGGCATTATCAATGGTAGCTTCCTGCTGCTGACGTGGGTTATCTCCTGCAGGTATTATGGAGATTTGTGTACGTGCTGACAATAAAAAAAATGTGATTTTTGACTTTTGTCATTTTGACCTGCATGTGTTCATTTTTTTGAGCTGTGTGGGGCTTCACAGCTTCTGATCGCTCTTGTGTAAAAAAAAAAAATTAGCCATCCCGTTTGTATGTCTATTAAAAACACTCACAATCATGTCTGTTGTCACGGGGCAGACAGACCAGTCAGACTGAAGCAATCAGGCTCCTGCAGTAACATTTTTACTGTTCTGTCTCTTTCTCTGCTCTGCCTCTTCTGTTTTGTCCCTGTCAGTAATTATCTGACATTACTGGGTCTTGAAAGAAACAGATTTCTGGACTAAATTCATCCACAGTCCACTGAGAATTAGGCAACATGCTGCAAACTGGGACAAACTACAAAACATGCATACCAACACAGGTAAGCTAATTTTTTTAAAAGTGATGTGCGAGTGCAAGTTTTTTTAGTTGCTTAGAGTTATTATAAGCAACTCTAGGATAAATGCCAGCAGCAAGACAATACCACCTTGTTATCCAGTGTCTCAGGTTAGTCAGATACTGAGTGGGAAAAACTGGAGAGAACAGCTACTCATAACTGAGATGATGCCATGTGAGTGGCTCTGATCAAACAGCCAGAGTTTGGAAATGATAATTGGATTTATTAATTGTCAGTCTGTTGTATCATTGTGTGATATGAACAAGTTATATGAACATGTTATAACTAGGCCTTTTTTTCTGCTAATAACATCACCAAAGTTGTGGAAAATAAACAAATACAGGAGCTGCATACTAAAAAGTATATACAAAGCATTAGTTTAAACAGACATCACTCAAATTAACCATATCCCAAAGGACTGCTGCAGACGTTGCTTTGTTCTTGTAGGATAAAGCTCCTGCTCTAACTTGCCTGCCGTCTAAGCTTCAGTCAACAGAACATCCGGCAACAAAAGGCAAGTTTGTGAAGGATAGCAACTTTCCAGAGATTGCATGTGTGACAGTGTAATAGATGGGGTTTCTTTGCATATTCTGCATAAATTGCATGTCACTGAGTGTGTTCCAGCTCCTGATCAGATGATCTGCATAGTGATCTGACACCACTGATTAATTTTTCACTTCCCGGCAGCCAGCTGTAATCAACAGGAGCTGACTGGCAGATGAGAAAACACAGCAAGCGCCCTGCATAGTGACAATGCGCCTCCATCGGCCCACACAGATTTTTCTGTAACCACGCGAGTCTTGATAACTGGAGAACTAAGTACCTTGCAGCTGTGTGGCATATTGTGTCATGGCTCTGTGAGACTAACACCTCTCACAGAATTCTCAGGGTGATGTTTTCAGAAGAGAAGGTTACGCGATTCAAAATATCAGTGGATATTTGAAGGCGTTTCAAAAGTTTTAATTGGAAAAACAAATGTCATGAGGACATTTTTTTTTAAAGAATGCTTCTGCACTGCAGACAGCTGGCATTTTACTGTCAGGTTATTTGCCTGTGTGAGTACATCTGTCCCTTTCACGTTGGGAATTAATGGCACAAATATTCACTCAAAACCCAGGAAGGGATATGATTTTTGTTGTCAATGGTCACTGTGACCTAACATATTCATTTCATTCCTTTGAAGACGATATCTCCAGAGCACTCTCTTGGGGGAAAAAAAAAAGATTCTGGCATTGAATGAATCTTCCCGGGCTGTGAAAGGAGCCTTCTTGAGCTGCTGTGATGCAAAATGCAAGCTTTGAAGAAGTCAGCTTCTGAAATGAGACAGAGCTTATTTCATTATATAGGACTAGACAAGGATGTACATAGATGTAAATGCTTGGTTGGTGGATTTATCAGGTCATCGATGAATATGAAAGTTATCATATTTTAAGAAATCTCAGTTGTATTTTCGAGTAGTTTTTTAATATAGATAAGGCATAGAGCCTCTTGTTGTCTGTTGACTATTTTTTTTCAACTTTATGGGCAACAGTGTATATTGTTTATAATAATAATTATAATGCATTGGTCTTATATAGTGCTTTCCGGGTGGGCACTCAAAGCGCTTTACATTGAGATGCATTATTCATTCACACCACATTCACACAGTGGCAGTGGTAAACTACAGATGTAGCCACAGCTCCCCAGGGGGAGACTGAAAGGGACGTGGCTGCCAACGTGAGCCTGCGGCCTCTCCGACCACTGCCGATTCATTCATACACCAGTGAGTGCACTGGAGGCAATGTGGGTAAAGTGCCTTGCCCAAGGACACACAACATTGACTAGGGAGGAGCTGGGGTTGAAACTGCCCATATACATATCTTAAGTTAATATATAAAATATGAACTCAAGATTGTTGAATACAAAGTACATATCATTATCAGCCCAGTTGATCTTAAATTTCGTCCCTGCTGACTAAACATTAAGGGAGCTATGTAGACTATCTCTCTCTTTACTGTATGTGTTTTCAGTGTGTTTGGTGTAAGGTAGAGGAAACAAAGAAAAGAGAGATATGTGATTGGAAACAATACCATCTATCAGGCTAAGAGTATTTGCCATCATGAGAAAAGGAGGAGTGGAGGAGGAGGAGGAGGAGGAACAGCGCTGCCTTGTCAGGGAAAATGTGCTTTTCAGTAACAATAGCATTCTTGGTACACAATCTATCTCACTAGGCCCTGTGGGGAATGTGTTTGTCTCTTCCCCCAACTGGCAGGGGACAAAATCAATCATGACTTATTGTTGGACTTGCCTTTACGGTGTCTCTCACGCGCATGTCCTCAGTCTACCTCAGCCGTCAGGAAGGACAAACACACAGAGTGACACTGTGCCAAAAGAGAACAGTGACTGATGATTGGCAAACCATCGATCAGTCTAGTGGAACATTTTGAAAGCTATTGTTTGTCTTTTGAATGCACCACTCATTTGAATGGCTTCCTTTTGTTCTGAAATGTTATAAGACATTGACAAGAAAAAGCACAGTATGTCACTCCTAATTTGTGCCATCCTCTAGATCTCACTTTCCTATCCACTAATTTATCCCTGTTCCCTGTGATACCTCTCTTCAACCTGTTACCACTCACTGACTAACATCCTAATGAAGGTGAAATAATGCATGAGACTGGTAGAGGGGGAGAGGATCCCCCTCTACCAGTCTCATGCATTATTTCACCTCGTCTCATTATACAATATTAAGAGACAAGAAGCACAAAGGGAGATTTTTCTCTATGTATCAGTCTCATTTTACTGATGTCCTTGTAAGTGACGGGAGGGTTTCACATGGGCCAATTACCATTCCCTCAAATATTAAGCAGCGTTGGGTTGGATCAGACCAGACAAGGTCCGGAACAAATGCTGCATATGATCACAGCAAACACACATCTCACTTTCTTTTATCACCATTTGTTTCCTACATGTGATGTATGGGTTTATTATGTAATATCACATTATCTATGTATTATGCATTTATTATGAGCCTGTATTTTTTTCTTAGCTAAGAGAAACAGACCTTTACTCAACCTTGACATGCCTTTCAACCTCTCCCTCTCTCTCTCTCCCCCTCTCTTGCTCCCTCACACTCCCACTCTGTCAGATGACGTGTATAGGATGAGTAAATGTATGCCAGAAATAGAGGGAAAAAAATTAGTGAGAACTGAGTAAGAGCTAAGCCAAAAGGTTTTTTTTTCTGCCTGTGAGTGAGATCTTAACAATCAGTTTTATTTAAGATCAAGGCAGGGCACACCAAAAGTCCAACTTACATGCCCAAATGTTTGAAAAGAAGATGATAAAGTTGGGATTCGACAATTATAGTAGATAAGTAAAATGGGGCAAAAAGGAATTAAAATAAATTAAATTGTATTCACTGCTTGGCTATAGACGTATTTAATGTCATCCAAATGTGGTTTTATTACTGTAATGGTTTCTCAAAACTTATCATTCAACTTATAGACCCCAAAGTATATTTCTTTTTGTTCTTCTGGTCAGAAACTCGGTAGAAATCTTCTTTGCCATCTAGCTTTGAATCCCTGCCTGCCGGTTTTTCACCGTTCGTGTGTCTCTGTGTCTGAACATGTTAAACCAAGGCACTTGTCATTTGTTCTTCCATGTTGCACTCAAACAGTGTTTGAGATCAGAGCTGCCAGACACATGGATTTCATCAGATTGGTCAACAGACCCAAGCCAAAGCATCACAGACAGCTAGTGGATAGTGTACAACAGTGTATTTTGAACATGAAAAATGATGAATATGTTTACACAATGTTTTGGTATGAGGACACAAAGTTGTCAGCTTTTTGACGTTAGCGACCTGTGTGCAGTCATTCGGGTCTACATAGTGAACAGAGACATGTCTGGTAGACTGAAGCAGCTATTTTTTGCTGTCATGAACTTTCCTCTGAAGCATGTATTCTCAAACTGTGCCTTCAGGCGCTCATCCACGATATCATATTTACTGATAACCTGCGATTTAGGTATATGTTTGGCTTATATTATTTCAGAGGGTTATGGCAGATCTGGATTGACTGGCTGCAAGAGCTCTAAGCCCAAAAGGGCCAGCATGCAATGGTGTGGACATTTGAAGTATTATTGCAAAAGTCATGCAAATTATGAGAAATCACTGGTCATATAATACAGAAATCATAGAAATCACTGGTCATATGGATTAGATTGGTCATATTAGATTAGGATCGTATGGATTAGCTGGGACTCTTATTCTCTCAAGCTGCTGATGTTGAACCTACTGAGGTCTCAGGCTCCTGGGAAATGGTGTTCTTGCAGTTCTGTGCTGCTGCAGAAATGGAATGAAATTTTGCTGATATAAATCTGAAATTCTTTTTGCTGGTGTGACCAAGCCCGTTGGGTAAAAACAAGAGAATTAAGATTGTCCATCACGGGGAAGGTAATGCTCAATGTGCTGAGAGATAGAAAAGCTGATATGATATGAGGCTAACTGAGTCAAATAAAATCAAGCTGAGGAGAAAGGAAAGGGAGGCAGACAGTGGTGGAAACAACAAGATGAGGTGTGAGTGTGTGTGTTTGATTCGCTGCAGAATGTATGTAAAGTGAGATGGTGTGACATTAAAACGGCGCACAAGACGGGGGACAAAAAGTGAGAGAGGGAGAAGGCAAGAGGGATAATGAGAGCAGGGTGGGGGTTGTGCACTTTGAAAGTAATGAGAGGTGACAGTGTGAATTACATCACTGCTAATTAATCCACGCTTGACCACATGCACTAACGAGAATACAGATGCACACTCTTGACCACACTTTATACGCAAAGGCGGATACAAGCACATACAGTACACAGCCAACAAAGTGCACAGCGCGTGGATTACATCAGATACAGCGAGAAGCATGCATACACAGAAAATCCCTCTTGAAACTATTTCTTCTTTCATCTGAGACGCTTTCCTTGATCCTCCCACCCCAAGGAAGAGCAGTGAAGCACTCAGAGGTTAAAAAAAAGGAGTTCTGAAGCAGTTTCTGCTGTTGCGCTACCAACAGACCTTCTCCTGAACTGTACATAACACACGCATGGTAACCAATCAATTCATTCTACCGGCATTAAAGATGAGTAAAGAGGATTGATTGATAATTACGGTACATGGCTTAGGGTGGCAACAGTCTTTTCCGCATAGTCCTTGCTGACATTTACACACAGCGGTGTCCTCCACTGTTTCATGAGATCAGTTTAGTAGATTGATGGAATGATGTGGTCCTCTTCCTGGTAGCTCCCAGCACTCCTTTTGGGGCCACATACCTCTGTCTGTCTCTCCTGGTAGCCTGAGATTCTGTTTTTTTTCCACCTGTGGGTCATTCTTTAAAACCTGTTTGGACAAAGGATGATGTCCAAAGTTAAAGGCTTCAAACTTTGTGCATAAGTAAAATAGTTGAACTGCATTATTTGCATGAATTAAATACCTCATTGTCTATTAGCTTAGATCTTTATCTATCATTCCCTCACACATGATCGACATCATGAACTTTAAACATGCACTCTCATTATATCTTTCATGGAGATCTTGTTCGGAACAAGCACAGAAGATAAGAGAGAAGAAGAAGCTATGCCATATTTTGAAGAATTAACAGATACAGTACCATTTCTCTTCTCGGCCAATTCTTAAAAGTGATTACTCATGTGATTGATTTCCAACTATGCTTCCTCTAAGATCAGAGCTGAGAACGGCAAAAAAAAGATTATAGATACTGTGAAAAGGGACTGCTGTATGAGGGATGGATACACGCTGTGTTAATGAATGTCTATCTCTTTTGTGCTTCCAAGTGGCCACCCACATTAACAGGCTTTTGTTGTGTTGCTAGAACAATGTTGTACCTACAACACTAGAGAATAAACATTATTTAGTTGTCATTATTTGTGTGTCTGCAACAAGAGGTTATTTGACAAGAGAAAAAAAAATGAATATTGAAGAGTACAAGTCGTGTTTATGTTGTCTTTATCCTGTATCAACTAGGCCATGGAAGCATATGGACAGATATTTGTGTTCATTTGTTTGTTTACACCACCAACTGACAAATGTCAAGATGGGACTTTTGTATTGTTTAACCTTAAGCTGATGAGGTTGTGCAATAAAAATGTCACTCCCACTCATTGTGCAATGCATGACTTGCGAACTTGGATCCAATTTGAGGTTTTATTTAAGGCCAGTGGGTTCTCCGGCTGTTAATTGAATAATAGACTGGGTCTAGTCTAAAAGGCCATGCCCACAGAAATCGCACACTGTCTGTGGCATTTATTCTGGCATTTTGTCCGTCCACAGTGCCTGCTGAGAACATGTCCCCCAACACATAGCTGGAAGACTCTGTGAGTGCTCTCTTTCAGCCTCTGTTTGCTGACGCTCATTTTCATAAGAGGCGTCTTAATGTCTGTTTACTTTGTCTTCTGTCATCAGAAAAACAGACACAAACATGGTGCCCGCTGCTCCGCCCACACACATCACCACCTCCCGGCTCAAACTGCATTTGACTGTGAGTGACATTCAAGCCTGCTGCTCCGGAGGGAAACTCATTATAGAATGCTAAACACTGCCGTCCAAAGGGCCACGCGGTGTTAATGAGTGTTGGCGGACGATGGGACACGTGTGTCCTGTCTGCTTACTATAGCGCCAACATACAACTCTGACCCTCACTGCAGGCTGTGTCCCAACACACAAACGCACAGCTCGACAAGAGTGTGTTTTTTTTTAGTGAGACGTGACTTATTATCCTCCTCAGACTTTCCTTTCCTGGATTTACTGCCTTGTGGACACATGCAGTTTTCATATCTACGACTATTTACTAGTTTTTTCTCAACTGCCTCCTCCTGATTTTGTTTTCGTTCTCATCTTCTAGCATCTCTCAGTGTACGATACAGTATGTGTAACCTGCATTCAGAGTGCCACCTGAGTAAGCCCTTATCATGTCACTTACACACTTGGCCTGTCAGGAAAGATAGCTGCTCTGCATGTCACACTGCTCATTTGCTCTCTGGGATGTGTGGTGAGAGATCCTACCCTGATAGTACGCATACACTTGAAATGAGGATGCTCAGGCAAGCACTCAAACAAATGAAAGAGCTAAGTAACAGATTTAAGTATGTGACTAGTAGTAACAGTGGTGCTGACCGAGGCACCATTAGGGCTTCTGTATGAGATTTTCAAGACTTTTATATTTCTCTCACTAGCTGTGTCGTATTTGAAGAGCTGCATCCTTTGACGGCTGGAAATGGTGTCTGAATGTAAAGAATGGATTTGATTTTTCAAGAGGATGCAGCAGATATTTAGCAGCTAAGGATCACAATTGTACTCCAAATATAGGTAACATTACTGCAAGGGATGTTTAGTGACGGCATGTAACACAGACCCACATCCCCTATAGGAAGTCCTCATTGGAGGCGCTTTAGAAAATAGCATTTTCAATTCAAATTTACATATTTAAATGATCTTACAACTGCTCAGCAATATAACAAATTCAGTTTTGTTGTTTACAGGGTGATCATTTAATCATAACATCTGTATCTCTTTACAGTATAACAGTTGCTTGCATTGGTCAAGTCAGAGGTTTTGGGTAAAGGGTTACCTACACATGGAATGTTTTTACCTTTTAGTCATCAACACCTCCTTAATGTGTAGAGTCAACTTGTTCATCATCTGTTTTTTGATTGTTCCCAGAGTAGAATTCATTTTTCTGATTATTTCGACAGCACATGAACACAAACTCACTCAGTCATTCCCTCAGACTTTGAGTCATTTGTCTATGGGACTTCATAGTCTGCACTTTTGTAAATAAAATGTAATAAATTCACCGTGTCTACTGTTGGGCACACTCACCCTCCTTCTTGCACCACACAAACTCTCATTTGAATGCTTTCAGACGTATACCATCAAGACTATTTTTAGACTGACTGCTGGCTTACTGAAAGTCTCCCTGTCATCCCTTTCTCCAGTCCTGTCCCTCACACACACTGTCTGTGCTGTTTTTCAGTGTCCCACACATCCATGTCTACAGTACCTCCTCGGCTCTCTCTGCTTGCTTCACCACCTTTACACCACATTTGACCCTTCCTGAAAGCCTTTTGCCAAAGTAATCCGTCTTCCCCATTTACAGCACGGCGACATACATGCCTCTCTCCCTGTTTCTTGCCGCCCCACCCCACCCCGTTCCTTCATGTCTCCCATGGGGAAGTGAGCTTTAAGTTAAATGGTAGCTGCACTGAAATGTGGCAGAGTTGTAAAGGAGGTCTCCTGTGCTTTGAATTCATAACGTCTTATAGGTAGTGTTCAGGAAATTGATTTTTTTTTCACTGGGTAATAATGTTGGGTATTCTTTGGTTAAAAAGACTGACATGTTGAAATGAAATGAATTGAAAATGAGGCTCCTTTGGTGGTTAAAGGATTTATGGAAATCTGTGGACACCAAATGTGCAGTAACACACATACACACACACACACACTGCTCTGCCTCTGTCTTTCTGTGTCTGTCGTGGTTAGTCTGCGCATGACAAATTTTTATATGTGCCTCTAAATCGCTGCAATACTCACACTTTAGCCCAAGGCTACAAAAAGCCGAGAGGGAGGAAGGTAAATGGTCCAAGATGAGAGCATGGTAAGATAAAAAAACAGCCTTGGCAAGGACCTTCTGAGAAACAGCGTCCACATTTTGACATACATGAAAAGATTCAGAGCCTCTTGAGGAAGTCTGACATTTTATAGGGAATGGATGATCAACAGATGCATTTGTATTAATCCTTGAACACTGCACTTACACATATAGACACCCACATACTGTAAGCCTTGTCACCCTCCCTCCGAGGCTAATGCACCTGTCTCCCACTCCAGTGTTGAGTATTTCTCCTCATACTGAAGACAGACATCGGTGGCAACAACTACACGCCTGTGACATTTCAACATTTAATAATCCATGTCCTCTTAAGACCAATAATCTCCACATTAGTTTGAAATGATAATCAACCCATCTGTGAAGAAGTCTTTTATATACTCACAAGACAAGATTTTGAGTGGGTGAGAGCTGACAGCGAAAGTTGGAATAAGTGGCTCTTTTGTGGATTTAGAGAGAAACACTTATACACTACACAGCCTCATTAACTGGAACAAATATTGATATATCATTAATGATGAAGTATTGGTCAGGGGAATAAAATCTCTACACTAATGTCTGACTGGTTCATGAACCTGACTGTGTGACGGGTATGATAATGCAGTTCTGTCTGTTCTGAACCGAGCAATTGGAAAATCAGACCTTTTTGCTCCTTGTGGCTATTATTGTGGCTTCATCCTTATTTTAAAAAGCTCAGCTGTGGTTTCAGCCAAAGGTTCAACCTAAGCATAAATCTATTAGTGGGATAATTTTCGTTCTCACTGGAGATGAAAATAAATTGCTAGAGGCGTGAATAGAAACCAAAGAGGGGAGATCTCCACCATCTCCCCAGTCAAATTGCCTTTGGGTGGTGGTTCGACGTTTTATTCCAGTACACACGTCGCACATATCTCAAATTGATGGTGTCTTATTCCCAATATATCTTCATACATAATTGAAAGTATGACTTGACATGAATGCCAGAATAGGTCAATTGTAAGATGTATAAATAAAACACTGGTATTTTAAATTGACCACTGTGGTCATTTTGGGCCAGGTAGGTTCTGGTTTCCAATGCAGGGTGCACATCTAAACACAAGGATCTGTTAGTTTATTAGATGCAGTCAAAGAGGGAGGAATAAATATCTATAGCCTATATTCACGTTAGAGCTTGTAAATGTGTGATTGTTTTCATACAAGCTGTGTTTGTTTACTATATTGTACCCTTCAGTTTTACAAACACAAATATCAAGTGTACTTCACATTAATAAATGCTAAATTATCAGTACTAAATTGTCGGCACTCAATTCCTGATTGTCCTTGGAAAAAAAGTGAAGACACAAGCAGCTCTAATAGGGACAAGCGACACAATACAAAAGCAGTGAATGATGGAACCATAGGGCGCTGTAAACAGCTGTTTGTTTTGCTGTGAATGATGAATTAATCATTTAGCTGCTATCTCAGTGTTATTGTAACATCTAAACAGGTACACATGTGCCTAATCAACATCTATTATCAAAACAGACACCCATATGTTTTATTGAGGTTTACAGTGTGCAATGTAAACAGGTAACACTGAAGTCAGTCAAATTGACAGCTTCAGAAAAACTCATCTGTGGCTTGGATGAGGAAGAATCTCCCTCCGTCTGTAGCATCTTTTCTTTCAGTAGAATGTATCGTCTCTAGCTGTCAGCCACGATGATGCTGAGGGTTATACACTGTTTATTGTTGGCTGCTGCCTTCTAAAAATTGTCTGAATTTGCTTCATACTGGAACACGAAGACACAGCAATTGTCTGAAAGTGGATTGTTTGTGGACTCTTCTTTATTCTTTTGGGAACCATTGAAACACAATGAAAGCTATTTGCCCTGTATTGACTCCTTGGTTCAGCTCAGTACCTCTGGATGATGACAGCACGTGCTGAATGGCTCTCTATTGCTCTTTAGATTCCCAACGGAAGAGGCTTTGTTCCTGACATAACAACATGAGACTTTTTTTTTTGCAGACACTGTGTACTTTTACACACACTCACACACACACACACAAAACTGTGACTAAGAAAATAAATACATTAGCCAGCATCAAATGAAATTGATATAATTTAGTTGTGACAGACCTTGGTGACTTGCCACTCTGAAGTGACAAAAGCAGAATTATATATCGCTGTTTTTCCATTGCCCCCCCCCCCCCGCCTTAAAGTATACACAGTTATCTAAATCGACATACGAAAAACAACATAAATAGTCATGAAATAAAAACTTTGTTTTTACTGTACTCGTTCAAGGTTTGCTGGTAAATCCCCCTCAGGTCATTAAAAATGGAAAGCGTTTCTGTTCTTCTGCTGTACTGTATGAAATATTAAGTTCAGAGGGATGTTGCTTCAGCCTTCCTCAAGTCGGTGTTTGTGGGTATTTATTGCAGCTGTGAATCTCTGCTCAGATTGTTTTGATATAAATCTCATAATGCAATCTGAGATTCAGTATGCAATGTGTATTCATTTCCATATTTATATTTTATTATATTACATCTGCACGCTGTTCTCATTTGACCTAAGAAGGATGTGAAAACCTTGAGGCCTTGTCCACGTGCCTCTGTGAGTTACACATGACTTATGACCAGTTAATGAAGTCTATTCATATCATTTTTCTCTCCAACCTGAGGAGAAAAAATGGATGTTATTGTGCAATTAGTGTAATGTAATATGTTAGTTTGTGGTTTTTTATTGATTAAATATGCTGCAGACTAGAAATGAGCATGTTTCATTTGCAGGGCATGCGTACTCTGCTGTTGTTTATTTTACAGTATTAACATGTGAAACATAAAAAAATCAGACAGGAAATATGAGCAATGTAAATGTACAGCAAATTAAATTAAAACGTTACATGACTTTAAATGCATTAAATGCAAAGTCATTCCCACAATGATGTTTTGAGCCTTTATGGGTTTTAGTGATGATTTTATCATGTGATTGCACCATGATCTATAGCCACATTTGGATAGCATAAGATGAAATGCTAAGTTGGACTTTCCAGTGCAAAGCATGGGAAATAAGCCACACCTTTCAAGGCTGAAAGTATTCTGTCCTCAAACTCTATTATTATTACAATAATATGTCTTGTATTATGTCCTGTTTGAGTTATATATTCCCCTTAGATCCATTACATTCTTCAGAGCTACTATTTGAAATGTGTCACTATCACTGAAATACAGGCACTGTTGAAATATGCAGTATGATGTTTTTCCTCTGAGTATCTGCATAACATGCATCTTTTGTTGTTTGCAGTTGTGTCTCTCTTTGACACTTTGCCCCTGACTGAGCGTGTATATTTTGAATGAAGTGAGCTTAGCACAGCTGTCCCTGTCATGCATCATTCCTCTGGTCACATCCTCACTACTTTATCCATCTGCTCAAGTCCTGCACGGTGTATGAAAAGTGTGTGCGTGTGTGCATATGTAAAAGCTTGCAACTGTAATCCTCACCCTGCTACATCAAACCAGGATCCTCTTGTCAGCAATGCCCAGATAAAAAGGCTGAAGCTGCATATGTGTGCGTTTGTTTCGCTGATGGCTGTGTCAAAGTTTGAAAACTGATGGACTGTATTTTAAACGGAGTGACAGTAAGAACATCTGAATACTGAGGTAAAAGCTGAGTACACTGAAAGGAGGGAACAAAGTATTGAACTTAATGTACTCTGAGATTTTTACATAATGTGCTTTAACACAAGTCAAACATGCTACAAGACAGCTGGGGAGTGTTCAGAAATGTGGGGGGGGGATTGAGATGAAGAGTGTTCCTTAAATAGTTAGGATGACTGAAACAAAGCAGACAGTCACGATTAGTGAATGTGAGAAAGAAAGTGCATATAACAAATGTTGTATGAATCTCATACAATTAGACTGTTATGGTGTAAAAGACACAAAAACAGCAGAGGAGTGTTTAATTTAGTCCCTTATTTACATACAGCATAAACAGTTATCAGATGCAGCAGCTATGGTACAAACAGCTGAAAGTCTGTGCCAAATGAATCAACAGTATCCACCCACCCGTCCGTCTCCTGATCTGCTTCATCCTGTGCAGGAAGGCTGTCCCGGCTATCAGTGGGCAAGGAGTGGACAGGTCGCCATGTCTATCGCAGGGTGAACGCAGAGAGACCAACAAACAGCCAAACACACATCTATGGCCAGTTTTCCATTTAACCTAACAATCACCTCTTTGGAGTGTGGCAGGAAGCCAGAGCACCATGTAGAAAACCCACAAGAGGCGGGCGGGGGGAGAAGGTGCACACTCTCACACACACAGATACACAGAAAAGCCTCAGCTCGACCAGGAACCTTCTTCCTGTGTGGCATAATCAACCTAAATCAACAATATATACCATGCAAATGGAATTAACCGAAGAAGGCGTTTGGTTCCAGTAACAAGAGTAGAATCATTTTTGTTGTTTTTCAGACCTGTTATAAGTGGGATTTGTCACGACTTTCTGTGTAATTACAATAAATGACACAGTGTCACCTACAGACTTAACAAAAGATGTTAAATGTTAATGATATTTAATAATACCCTAAATCTGGCAGTTCAGGAACTGGATTTTTTTTTCTTTGCTAGAATGTTAAGGTGTTTGTAAAAACAATGAGAATGTGATTATCTTCTCCTCTTTATCACCCCTTTCACAGCACAGCAGCATTACGTTATAATCTCATTTGGCACAGGTTATGAAGATCCTTTCATTAGTCATACAGTGTTCGGAATTTTTCTGATCATTTGGGCAAAAATAGTGACATTAGAGATGGGATCTTTAAGGTCATTGATGTATTCTTTATGTAGTTAATGCTCAGTTTTAACAAAAATTATTATCTTTTCTAAACTAAAACTAAAAAATTCAGTGAACATTTAGTACAACATGTGTTGAAAGTTCATCTGTTCAGATTCTTTTAGTGCAGCATGAAAGGAAAATGCTTTCAAGGAGAATGTACAAAGATTTTTAAAAAATACACACACAAAATGTATATAGTGCCAGTGAATGGTGTGAGATGTGGCAGGAAAGGTGCAAACATTTTTTTAAATGCAGGCATTGTGTTTTGTGGTAGTAGTAGTGCGTATTCGTCACCCGCCACATTTTCCCACATTAGAGTATATTTGTGAAAACTGAATATCTAAAGAATGAATAAATGTATAACTGTGAATACGTGATTACAACTCATACAAAATCTGTCAAATTTGTACATCACATAAATAAAAAAAAAAAATATATGACCTTACCTCCTGCTCATGGAGGCGGTGGATGGAAAAAAGGCAATCCAAACACATGGATACAGTGTTTTGTGTTTTGTGTCAAACAGGTGAGCTCTGTCTAAATTCAAAGTCTATAGTGATGGCCTGTGTAGAACACAACATGTTGGATGGGCTCTCACAGCATCACTGGCTGTGCTCCAACCTCAACAGGAGTTGCTCCCACTTACATTCAGAATCAGTCTTTAAAGTTGCGTCTGCTGGAAAACAAAACCCCAAGAATTGAGACCTAGGTGCAGTCAGGAAGCAGGGTTTCTGAATGTTTCAGTTATGAAAGGATGAAAAAGTTTTAAATTATAGCTAGCCTGTAGTAAACATTGATCAGTGTTTGTTGTTAACAATGGCAACAGCTCAACTATTCTCAAAGAAGGATAGAAACTGTGTTTGTGGTGACTTCTCATTCACTGGATACTGTTGTATTTTATGATAGCTGTTGCAAAATGCTCGACTAGATTGAAGAAAATCTATTTTTGGAGGCTAGATAGAGAATATCACATCAAGAGAAAGAGAGACGTGTGTGAATCATATACTGCATGCCATAACGTTCTAGACAGGTTTCATTCTGCTTGATGTATCTCCCCTCTGCCTTTCCCGGTGCACCTTTCTCCTTCCTTCCTCGCTTCCACCCTGCACAGGCAATATCTTGACGTCACAACATCACAGAGAAGACACACACATCTGGACCTTTTGCAATTTCATATGCCGACGCACATAAACACACATGCACACATATTACCGCACATGCATGCTCGGGCACTCACTCCCCAGAAAAACAATTTCACTTGCTCCTACTGTTCCCTGTGGCTTCTGATGGAACTGACACACTGTCTCATTTGATCAGTGTGAAACCATTGTCTGACATCTTTCGTGGTGATGGGGAGGGGGGGCTGCTCCAGGGTGGAAGTTTGAGGGATGCGATATATGAACCGAACTAGAGGAGGGGGAGAAGACAGATTGTAGTGACCAAAAGTGACCTAAAAGTCCTGAAGATTTCTCAATGAAGCTGAGAGAATGACTGAAGGGAGGGACTGTGTGTAATAAGGCCCAATCTAACAAGATGTATTTTTCTCCCTCAGGGCATTTGATGGTCGCATGTGCAGCTGTGATATATTCACAAAGTCACACACACACACGCTTGCCCTGCCAAGCTTCATTGGTCGGATATTTTTTCCCCCTCTGGCCTGCAGCTGGGAGGTCACAAAGATGAGACATGGCTTCAAGCTGTCCCGAAATCCAGTCACACATATACACCTCCCAAGGCCTGTAATTGTGTGTGTGTGTCTGCGTTGTATATCTGCCATGTTCATGTGTTTGTGCAGTGCAATGAGCAGCGTGTGCTTGTGGCTCTGCGTATGTGAGACAGCGCAATTGTGTGGGACACTATGCCCAATGTTCTGGAAAAGATGTCAAGAACACTTGACTGTGATGTGTTACCATGTTGACCAGAGCCCAGCTGTGGTGGGGATTTAACTGGTTGCCATCATGTTAATTAGTGTTGTCATGATAATTTAAATCTCCATGGCTGCAGCCTCAGATTGCATAACAGGCCTGCAGTCTTCAGGACACATCTGGAGCCCCTGATTGCCTTGCAATTATAATAAATAGAAGTAACACTGTCATCAGAATTGAATTGCCAAATATAAATAACATCTATTGGCCCTGTGAGACGTGAGGTGAAAATTAGCATATCATATCACATGTGTGGCGAGTATGTGTGTATTATACAAGCTCTGAGCTGGATTAGCAAGGAATTGATGTGATGGCCACCTCTGTGTGTGCACTTACAAATTGGTAGTGACTGTATGAGTATGGACAACAGTGTTATCATCGCTGTTTATTGTTCTTCCAAGGTGAATGACATTGTTTTAGTGTTGAACTGCTGTGGATCAAACAAAGCTTTGGACAGAAAGTAGTAAATGCATAGCAACACATTGATGATAGCATATTTTTAACCCTTTAGGGGTGGAGGCTTTCTGCTACAGGTGGCTACTTGATGCTTGTGTTTATGTGCACACTGGAGTGGAAAAAAAGCAATTTTCCTGTTATCACAAAACATAGCAAACCCCCCCCCACCCCCAAAGCAAGAACTAAGCCAACATGATGCAGTGAGTAACCTGGTGTTCTACCTTGTATATAGATGGAGAGAATAGCAGCAGAGAAAGCACATGTGGTCGAAACTACTCTCAAATGAATAATGTTCATTCACTAAATTAATTAAATTAAGAAACCTTTTATTAGTCCCACAAAGAGCGCCATACACCAGTGAGTTACCAGTGAGTGCACTGGAGGCTATGCGGGTAAAGTGCCTTGCCCAAGGACACACAACAGTGACTAGGAAGGAGTTGGGATTGAACCACCAACCTTCCACTTATTGGACAACCCTGCTAAACCACTGAGCCACTACTGCCCTACATCATGTTAGATGGCTTTGGATGCCCTTTAATAGCATGTTTGGGGAATATACAATTAAAGAAGCTCTAATGTTTATGCATATGTTACATAGACGCTACAAAATGCAGTCATACCACACAGAATTAAACTGTACATTTTGAAGAGATAATTTAGGACAGCTGAAATCACATTATAAGGAGCGGTTTTATATGTTAACCTGCAGCAAATTGTCTGCTAAGCAGACATTTGCATCTGCTTTGTGTCACATCTCACTATGTAGCGGACATTTTCTTTGTCATGTGCAAGTTCTTGAGGCTGCAGGTGTGATTAGCTTTCATGCTACAGAGAGCAGGTAAATAACTCCAGGACATCATGTCACACATTCTGGATGAAAGAGAAGAAAAAGGGAGATTTCTTTAATTCCTCCACCAAGGGGTCGATGGTCCATCCACCCGTGTAATGAGGTCTGTTAGCCAAATGAGCAGCCCTTCAAGTGTAAGTGCATGTGTGAGTGGAAAAGTGTGAGCGAGAGATGCAGACGAGAGGGCTCACATAAGTGCATTTAAGTGCATGCTAATTTTACCGCGTGCACGTGCGCTCGCTTGTCATGTTGGGAGTTTTTTTCATGACCTGCACAGGTGTTCTTCACAGTCACTCATGGAAATCAATCAGCTGCTTATGTTCTGCTTATGAATATGAGTAAATGTTTAAACTGTCAAATGTAGCCAAACATCTGCAGCTTTTCTCTTGAATAGATGGAGACGTCAGTAGTCACAGCTCTGTACTAATATGCAGGATTCATGCTGTAATCAGATACAGCGTGAATCTGTGAGGAATGCTTTAGGGCTGTATGGCACATACTTCAGCCATCACTGCATTTACCGTTTCAGTCACTGAATACATGTCCATCAACATGATTGACAAGAGAGGGTTAGAATTATAGACTGTATAAAAGATAAATGGGTCTCTGGGCAGTGCTTATTCTTCCCCTTTTGTTGGGATGAGAGCAGAGTAGACACCATGTTTACTCATTATTCCATCTTGAGGAGATCTTTTATGATGGTATATGGCTAGCTGGTTATGATGATAAATACAGTACATATCTAAAATACAGTAATATAAATGGTAAATATTATGTCATATCACTGTATTCACACTCTCTTGATAATTTTAATTAACCTTTTTTGTCCTTCAGGTAAACATTTCTTGCTTAAACATCAGTTAAACAGGTAAAAAACATCTAACATTACGCAATAGCACCGACATTTTCTTTTCTAAGGCAGTGATGAGACAAAGTTCTTCCTTTTCTCCTTGTTTAAAATGTGATTATAACATCTATTGACTCTTTAAACAATTATTTAAATAACAAGGCTATTCATACAGTGGAGAAGCAGCAGGGTGACACGATAACATGCTGAGCAGCGTTGAAAAGATGGAACAGGATGGAGTAGGCACAGAAAACCTTTGGAATCATTATAAATGTCATTTACTTTCTCTACATTTTTTCTCATCACTATAGACGAATGATTCTGATTCCCTAGATACTTTACATTCTGTGCAGCTCTTTTTACCATAATTATCTGCAGTAAAATGGATTTGTATGGTGGTTTTTTTTCTGATATTTCCAATGCCAAAGACGGGCCTGTTTATTGATGGGTACAGAGTATTTTTTTTTTTTTAAGAAGCCGAAACATGTTTCAGACGATGAACTGAATATCACTTGGCTCTGTTCTCAGCGCTCAGTGCCCTGCCTTCTGTTTCAAGTTTCTAATTGTACAAATGGAAGGATGATGCTTACTGGCTAATGCCAGTATCATACAGTACTTTCTTTACTCCCCCACTACCACTCAGTTCGTACATACTGCGCTGTACACGTCCCTTAAAATAGCACATGATGAACAGGCAGCAGATCCTGTATTTTGGAAAATGGCAGCAGGCATCTCAACTGTGCAACATTTTTACAAGGTTCACTTCGCCGCTGTAACTGAAATGACAGATTTCACACTGCTGTGTAACATTTTCCTACATTTTAAAAAACCCACACACTTTTTTCTGCAGCACCATCCAGGACAAATCATGATCAGATTAGAAATGATGCTGGGTAATTTGATAGTTCCTGAATGTTATACTTGGTTTACCACGGCGATGGCAGTGCACTGTTCTAGGTCTTATTGAAAGAGTTATTTTTGAATACTGTGCCATCCTCCTGACTGACATTAATTAGGGGAAGACGTCATCCTCCATTAAAATGTCAACCACACAACAGCACCAGTGCTTCATCTTTGTTAGTGGGTGTGAGTTTAAGATGTTGGAAAGCAGGTAGGGCATACATTAGTATAATCAATGGTGAAGTATGTATCGATATGAGAGCGTTCCCTCCCATGCACCGTCGTCTGACTCTCCTCCTTCTGTTGGGTCCATGTGCAGCTGTGTGTGTTTGTGTTTGTGAGTGTTCTGTTGAGGTAAGCAGTTTGTTGTGAGACAGCAGCAGGGATGCTCACACCTACACCGAGTCCTAATGAGGATTTTACTAAACCCACAGAGTCTACTATATAACTATACCAGCCCCCGTGGAAAGCCTGACGCTGCAACTACTGCTTTATGTGTGTGTGTGTGAGTTATTGACACTTAAGGGGAAAAGGACTTGAGACAGAAACTGAAAAGGAGGATGAAGTGCAAGATAGTGAGGGATTAGAGAGGATGGAGAGGAAGAAGTAGGATCTGTGGGAGAGTAGACGGCGCAGGGTTTATTAATATCCATTTGTGGGGAAGGGGTGGGGACGAAGGGGGTGCAGGGTCTGCTAATGCTTCTCTTGGCATCGACACAGTTTGGCACCCTGTCTGAATAAGACTTAGGAAGAGCTTTGAGTAACCCTGAAACACCGAGCAGACAGCTCAGACTTAGAGGGAGAATATCAGACTTTTTACTTCTATTTTTGTTTTTTTAACTGAAGCATCACATTAAGCACCAGATAACACAAATACAAGGAGTTAAAGTCATCAATGTGTTGTTATCAATTAAAATCATTAATAGAGGAAAATGGATACAGTATGGTCCGGTTCAGATTGTATATACACTAATCAGGAATGGCACAGAGTGAGCCAAAGGCACGGTGGAGTTAAAGACTGTAATTTGTATGCAGCAAAAAGAGCATCTGGTCAGCCAATTACTGCCTAATGGTTACTCTTCATCCAGTGTTAACAATCGTCCTATCTGCGCCCTGTCTGAGCTGCACATGCGTGCACACACAGCCATGTGCACTTTTAATCTTTGCTCGTGCCTTGCAGCTGGAAGAAGTGGCCTCCTATCACCATGTGCAATGCACTGTACAATGAACCCCTTCATTTCCCCCCCCCCCCCGATCAGCGGGAAGTCAAACATTCACATCCTCTGTCTTTCACTTGTTCTCTCTCTCTCTCTCTCTCTCTCTCTCTCTTCAGTTAACCATGTCCTTACCATTCCTCTTCTCACAAAATGATCTACCCTTTTTGTTATGTAAGTGGGCAATTTGAGTTTCCCCTGCTCCAGAGAAACTGCCTAAATAAAGACACCACACAGGGGAGTATAGACAGGGAAGAAAAGAGAAGGATGGGAGGGAGCAGATTGTTCGCAAACTAATGACTTATTCCTGAAGATCAAAAAGAAAAGACTAAACAGATAATTCCCAACCAAAGTTGCTTAACATTGCATAGGCAATCTCCTATTCCTTAGCTAATTCACAAGGGGGGTAATTAAAAGAAAAGCTATGAAAAACACTCAAACATGGGCACACACACACACACACACATACACACTGGCACACACACATAGTCCTGCATTGTGGGAGGCCTGCCACACGTGGCTTTGATAGCATGAGTCTTTTATCCCTTGGCAGCCTATTGCCTGGGTAAAACGCATTTACAGTGTCAATAAAAACCATTTCTAATCATTTGCCGGGCATCTGAAAATGCATTGCCTAAGGTGCTGTGACTAACACATTTCCCTTGTCTTTCCTACTACATCCCTGCTCTTTTTACATAAATAAACGAATGGATGGGCTCCATGAGAACGCAAACATACACTCATACACTAAAAATGTGTGCAAAAGCAACAACAACAACAACAAAGCAGAACAAATATAAATGCCATAAAATCCATCCGTGGTTACAAGCCTGCTCATTGTGTTGTGCTGTTAATGTGTCTCAGGTCTTTTACAGAGACATGGATGGAGGTCTTTATTGCCGATTTAATCCATCCAAGGCTGATGGGGGTGTAATGTAGGTGGGAAAGTAAAGATAACAGTGGTGAGAAAAACCACAATCCTGCAACATATTGATATTTTCCCTCTCCACGTACACCTACACAAGAAACCTCATGCAGACACAATTACACTCACAAAGCAACCCGTGCACAACATCCAGTGCACACACGTGTGAGCAATCCATTTGTGCATCCATATCTCGGCCACTCCTAATATTGTGAAATCGATCACTAAGCCATCACACAACTGTACGCTTGATGAAAATTCACTTAAGATCAACCTGTTCCAATCCGACCCGATAAGGTGATCGAACACTGTGAGAGTGTGATTGCACGTGTGTGCTTGCATTTGACTGCGATCGAGGCAGTTTGGGTTTCATTCCGCTCACCATTTCCAGGAGAGGAGGGGAAGCAGAGAGAGACAGTGCCAGTCTCTCTCCTCATGGGGGAGGTCTACTGTGCCTGAGTCTAAAAGCCAAACAGAACCTCAGCAGGGGTGCTAATGGGCCTCAGTGACAGGTGTGTGTGGGTGTGAATGTGTGCGTGTGTGAGAGAGAGAGAGAAAGGGAGAGAGAGGCTATGTGTGCTATAACCTTTGAAAAGCTTAGAACTGTTCATGGTCTAGTAACCATGATGCCACGGCACATTTACTTAAGCCAGTAATTTCTACACCACCCTTTTTAACACTATTTTACTGAGGTACACAATATAGGCATATGAGTGTATGACCTATACAATTCAGTCAACTCAAAAGGACCTGTGGGATATTCACAATGGATGTTAGCGTAATGGGGTTTTAAATGTGGTGGGGAGAAGTGGCTCCCATCAAATTAGCCCTCTATTCATTCCCACTTAGAGCTACAAAAGCCTCGCTTCGTCTCCTCAGCTATAGGATTGCTTCTCACAGTGCAACCACAGGCTCTGCATCACTCCATGCAGAGCAGCCAATGACCGTCCTCTAAAATGCTCTCTCACTCACAAACATATGGAGGCTTTAAAATGCAAGCGTCGAAGACTGTTTTTCCCTCATCCACACTGCACACTCACATGTACCTATATGTCAAGCCTATAAGCATAAAGCCGGATTTGCACCAGATGCGTAACGTAAAAGCGTGAGAGTATTCACACCAGCCGCGTGACTCTGATGTGACTCTGCTGTGACTTGCTGTGACTTGCTGTGCATTTAAAGACATTTGTGGCAGCATGAGAGAGTGAATTTTAAAATCTTATTCAAAGAACAGTTTGCAGTCCCATTCAATGAATCAGGCACCCTGCAGCGCCAAAACATTGCTCTGCTTATATAGTATATAATCCCATTCACGTCTATCAACAAGGCCCATAGAATTTTTTTTACGTTTGAGGAAGAAGCACCAATTTGGTATGAGACTGTCCTTGCAAGTGGTTACCTGCAAGGACAGTGAAACTCCTTTGGAGCAGCTGAACTCAACTAGGAACTCATTGTAAACAACATATTCTAATGCATAATTATAGAGGAATAATTTGAATAAATGCAGCTCATAGGGGAAAACAGAAAAACACCTGACAAAAAAAAATCATTTGGCAAGGCGGTAGAGCTGGGATAAACTACAACATGTTGAGCCCAGAATTTTGTCATGTTGGGTGCTGGCAAAAAAAAAAATCTGAAGGTTTGTGGCTGCATATCAGATAAATCTTATAAACAAATAACTGCTCACCCGTCACATCTGATATCGTTTCCTCTTGACTGTGCTGTCTCTTTCTCCTCCCTGTCGGTCCAACTGTGTCAAAAGTCATCTGCACTGTTATGAAAATTATTAAAAAAACCAAGTCAACACCGGCTTAAATATGCATTCAGCTTACGCCTCTCTGTCTGCCCAGAGTTTCTAGCCTAAGGCTCAGACTCCCTTTGCTCTTTCCTGAACCTAGGAAAAGATTTATATATAAATGTGTATATATATAAAAATACACTCACACTGGAACATAAGGCACCTGCTGATAATTACTAATAACAGTTTACATAAAAACAAGTTTATGTGAGTGTCAGTTTGTGGCTCGGTAAAACTTACATGGTGTGAAGTAGTAAAATTTAATTAACATTACGTGAATTAAGACATCATGGCTCAGCATTAAATTGTGCTAGAATGTTCTTTACAGGCGGTTTCATGAGGTACCCTGAGGGAGCATGAAACCAATAACTATTTAAATATGGATCAGCAGAAACTTTGAGTGAAGGTCTCTATAGACTGAAGTAAATTAACAGGCTTAGTGGGGTTATTGAAAGGGCAGCAACAGAATACATGCAGGACTGTAAAGCATTCAGAGGGAGCAATACAATATATCAAATCTATAACATACACAGCCCATTTTCATATGCTGTGATTTTTAATGGTGTCATGTTACTGTTTCATTCTATGCGGTTGCTGTGACTGTCTTCATTATTGGTTATCATGTCAAACCACACTGCAATAAACAACTGCAAAGGGCACTGTTATAACTGTATCACAGCAGATTTCACAATAACAATACTGGGTCAGACATTGTTCTTTTCTTAGAAGAGGGAACGGTTCACTTTCTGTATTGACTAGAGCTGCATTGAATGAACTGTAACAGCATAGTTATTAAAATCAATAGCAATAACTACAAT
This sequence comes from Parambassis ranga, assembly GCF_900634625.1. Taxonomy (NCBI): domain Eukaryota; kingdom Metazoa; phylum Chordata; class Actinopteri; family Ambassidae; genus Parambassis; species Parambassis ranga. The sequence goes on along the minus strand of NC_041039.1, from coordinate 16,303,382 downwards.
TCCTCAATTTCAGATTGGCTCTTGACTCAATCAATGGATATCAAATTACCCTGCCTCTAGAGCGTGTAATCCCCATCACAAAGAGCAGGGTTAGGTCCTGAATATAGATCAGCGTAGAACATGTAGAATACCTCTCATAATGAAGGAGCTCATGGAGAAATTACACAAGTAAACTGTGACTGGCACTATGCAGAGGTGCAGATCTACACAGCACTGCCGTCCAATCAATAGTTTTTTTTTCCTTTTTTAATAGTTCATTTTACACCACTCTGACACATGCTACGTCAGGATAGTGACATTATGTAGCTAGCAAAATAACTTTTTATAACATAACATTATAACAACAACATAACATTTTTTGTGTTGCCTATAGTCACACAAGCTGCATTACTATACACATTATGCAGACATTAAACCAATGGATGTAAGCAGTGCACAAATTATAAGTGATTCATATATGATGATTCAATTTGAATGATAAGACTCAGATGCTGCAGATTCTTCTTTTTTTTTTTTAAAGCCCAAAAAGGTGAGGAGTGTTAGCCTCTGATGTAGATGCCTTATTGGCAAGCAACAGTGACCAGCTTCTCAAAGTCAAGGAAAACCCAAATGTACGCAGAGAATTCTGGGTGCTGTGCAATGCTGAAAATACACACACAAGAATCCTTGAGATTTCTCTGAATGCATGACTCAGTTGTTGGTAGTATTCCAAGGTTTCTGAGAACAGTATATTATCAATAGAAAGATTGAAATTGTTTTGTGTACCAGGCTCTAAATATGATAAAGTTTTCCTTGTTTTTTGGAGGATTAGCTCGGTTATAGGAACGTGCGGCCATTTGAGGAAGTGACGTTTTTGGCATGTTTAATTTTTCGAAACTTGTGCATACAAAGACGGCTGTGTTGTGGTATCAAATTGTTAAAAATCAATACAAATAAGATCAAGACAACCATTAACAGTGTCTAATCAGACTACATATAGTAAAACCAGCCAGATCATGAAACTGAGAGAAGAGAAGGAACAGCCAGACAGAGAGAGCAACAACTCCACCGTGATGACTCAACATCTTCAGGATGTATGGACTACAAAGATGTGTGAAAGCTGACTGATGCTGTATGCATAATTGTTCCTTTTTTATTGCTGTCGTTCCAATAGTCTGTGTAATTCAAGGGTGAAGAGGAGTAATTAGTTTCTGTTTTGTTAAATCCTCTTGTTTCCTAAGAAACTTGGCCCTGGCAGCTTAATGCAAACAAACCCTCATTCAATAGAGTCTTTTATTGAATGGGTAATATTGGAATGAGTTAGGATTAAGAAAATGAGTTTCATTTTAAGATTATTGTTCATTGTAAATCATTTGTTCAGCTGCTGTAATGCAAAAAAAAATCAGCTGCACGTGTTTATGTGAGTGAGTTTGTGCACACATGCGCCTTTAGATGCCCTTAGCATTGGGGTGCTTGTAGATAAATGGCCAATTGGTATTGACTTCAATTTAGAAAATGCTGCCTTACACTTTTCTCTGTGCGAAACCCAGGGGCACCTGGGGGGAGATCCAGAAGTGTTCTGCCAAAAGAAATATATTACTGAGGGTCACAGGCTCCAGTTTAGGGGATTTACAGTACCCACACACACACACCCACACACACACTCACACCTACACATAGCAGAGAGGCCCTTGTCATGACAAACCCTATGATCTGTGCTGAGAACACACTGCTGATGCTGTCATTGTTGAAATACGGCAGTGACAGAGTGACTTAGTCTGACAACGGGTGACTGAAGGCTGGCCACAGGCAAATATGTCACAGCTAGTTTAGGCTTCACAACCTTGTGCATGGTTTAGTTTGCCTTGTATGATTCAACTAAAAATTCTTGTTGTTTACAACCACAGGCATACTTGGCAAAAGCCCAGGCTTAAATGGATGAAAAGCAATAGGTTGATATTGCAACTTGACAGCATCCATATAAGGCAAACCTGTACTTAGACCTTGTGATTGGGAAGACAGGATGGAGCCTGCTGCTTGGCTGGCTACTCCACAGCGATCGCACAAACTGGATGTTCATAGAGAGAATTTTATTACAATCATATTCAGTGGGAGATAGTTACTTCCTCCTCAATCTGATGCCAATGGGGCACAGTGTATCCCGCTGCCCAAATTTGAATTTCTTTAGAAAACATACACACACACACACACACACAAGCACACACACCCACACACACACTGCATCATTTCACGAGACATCAAACATTGACAAAGTCCCTTTTTAGTGCTGCCTGTTGGCACAGTAACTCCAGGCTAACGAAGTCACACGCTGGCAGAATATTAATAACAGCAAGCCAATCACAGAGCTGCATGGGGGAAAGTTATTTGCATATGAGAGGTGAGGGAGTCCATCCAACACACTGCCTTCATACATCTGCACCATAGTGGGATGTGTTTGTGTGTGCATGCTAGGGGCTGGAAGAAAAAAAAAAAGAAAAAAAAAAGCTCATTTGTAAAAGTGGTCATTCTTCCTAGTTTTGCCCACTGAAATACTAAAGGAAACAAACCACTCCAGTGTCATCAAATATTTCTAATAGCGGAGGTAAATCTTTTACAGCAACTAAATGCAATAATGTAATTGTGCATGCTAAGCATTGGCTTTTGGTTGAAGGTTGGGGCCCAGTTAAAATCAAGTTTTAAAGACACCATAATATACACACACGCACAGCAGCAGCACAGTTTGCACATGACTGTTCATTAGTGAAGGTCATCCGTCTAAATAAACAAGGAGAGCTCTGTCCAGAAATGCAGTCTTTGCACATGGGAACGTAAGGACGGGCACAAAAATCAAACACGGCACTAATGAGATACACAAATATAATTAACTGGGTTTGAGCATCCAGACGTGAAAACAAAAATGGATAAATACCACAACCTGTTGAAGGCTAATTTCCTGGTGGGTGGGTTATTTATTTATTTCACAGATTTTCTGATTTATAGTGTTTACGTGTCATAATCACCCTTCCTCACAACCCTAACATTAGCTAATACTTGTTTTAAACCAAGGGATCATGCAGCAGCCAGTACTGTTGACAGTATTTATTGAAGCTATTGTGTGCCGACTGTTGTGGAGAAGAGACGCCGCTGTTTACAAAGATGCAATGTCTGTTGTACTGATTTTTAATGACTGACTCATTCATCTTTGTTTTATGTCCAGACCCCCCCCCCCTCCCCCAAAATCCCCATGTGAGAAACAGGGGATTAGGATGTGACCCCATTCACTGGCTGTTTGTGTCCCAACTACCAAATACCTACTGTGTTCTCAGCACAGCGAAATCAATAAAATCCATTGAGCTGCACTGTTTCTGTTAAGAGCTTTTTGTCAGACAAGATGTGACTTTAGTGTGATGGATTTATGAAACAGAATGGTCAGCTGTTTGAGTGTACAAAGTAGATTAGCTAAACAGTATGGAAACACAGTGTGGGCTCTTAATTGACAGATGCACCCCCATTCGCATTGCCAAAATTCTGTTATATGTCTGAGCTGAATAATATTTCCATAAGGTCTGTCACAGATGTCCATATATAACATGTTTGTCCATTTACAATATCTATATATATATATATATCTATATATATATATATATATATATATATATATATATATCTATATATATATAGATATATATATATATATATATATATATATATATATATATATATATATATATATATATATCTATATATATAGATATATATATATATCTATATATATATAGATATATATACTATATAGCTTTATTCATTTAAAGGAGCAGCACAGCTTTAACGATGAGTGATGGCAATTTTGCAGGATGCACAGAATAAAATATAGAAATTGAATCCAAATTTGTGTGACTGGTAACACTCAGGGTTCTAAATTAGGTTTCTATATTGTTATTACTGTAAGAAAATACTGATGGATCTCTGTATTTATTCTCAAAAACATAATTGATTTTTTTTTTTTTGCTCAGATCACTCAAAGCAGATACCACTATCGTGTTTGTACTAAGAAACTAAACTTACTGATGTGCGACTGTGTGTGTTTTTGCCTTTGTGTTGCTTTCGATTATACACAATATAGGGTTAATTATATATATATAACTTGGATCAGCATCTGGTGGTAATGTTAAACTTGCCCAATAAAGAGAGCAGGTAAAAATATCTGTAAGGAGTATTAATAAAATTAATTTAGATCTAATAGAAAATGTAGTTTTTACAAATTTAAACAGCTTTAAAAAATAGCTTTAGAAAATATCGGTCCATTCCTTTGGTCAGGCTGTCATCCACAGCGTACTTCATGTGCCTGCAAACTCACCTGTCAGCATGCCAAAGTCAGAATGAGATCCTTGCACATCCGTCAGGGTTTCATGGCTTTATTTTTAACAGCGATGGGTTTAAGTTGTGTAGTTAAGCTATAATAACTGCAGCAATTCTAACCCAACACTCTTAACCCTGTGTTCACACAGCAACACCTGTCAACAGCCCTCACACTCAGTGTGGATAAGTTTTGCACTGATGTAACACACTTATCCTTAAAATGAAGCAGTGTAAATATAACATGTATTTGGCCTGACTCCCGCGTTCTCCAACCTCCTGACAAAGTTTACACACAGGAATAAATATATACATGGCTCATCCTGCTTTCTTCAGTATGGTTCCTTTTTCAGTGGTGTCGGATCACTGAGTGAGTTCAGCCCACAGTGTGGGAATCGGTATATCCTGGTGTGAGTCAACTCTCCTCAGACTGTGGGTCGATGGTGCTGACTGAGCCAGGACAGCTAATAAATCACCTCCTGCTGTCCTAAAATGGCGGGGTTGTGATTGGGGAGGGAAGGGAGCCGTGAGCGAGGGTTAATGAATACAGGCCACATTGATCTGCTTCCACCGGTCTTCTCTCTCACACCATCCACTCCTCTATTCTCAGGCCAAATGCTGCTCCAGCACTTTGCTGACCTGCCACACTAAGCACAGGCAGAGCTGCAAGGGTTCCATAGGGGCCACTAGACATCGGGCAGCGGCTAAGGCAAGGTAATGGCTAATGCTAGCAGCTAATTAGATCTGTCAGTTCTAACTACAGAACGAGGTGAAGCTGCATTCTTCAAACAGTCACTTGCAGTAACTAAGCAGTATATTGTTGCATGGCCTGCAGCTGGCCAGCTGAGGGTGTGCTGGAAGTGTTAGCAGGAGTGTGTAATCATGATGTGACTGAGGTAGTGCTAGCTTAGCACTATTAGTCTCAGCCTATCACAGTTTTTTATGGTTCACCATGTTTGGCCTGTGACCACAAGGTCTCCAGGTTTTAACCCACGCAAGAAGAACGACCAGTCATCAAGTTTCAGCTGGCAGTGTGAGCGAGCAGCACACTGTAAGCTGGGAGAATGTGTAAGTTATAGTTGTAATAATAACAGCTGACCTATGAAATGACAGTGTCACTACAGATGACTTGTATAGTCCCAGAGCCATCTATAGTGCTGTGGTCAAAACCTAATTGAGTACACACCCTTCTATAAACACACACACGTGGACACACACATTTATCTACATGTAGATTCAATTCCCCCTTTTAACCCTGACTCCGTTTTCTAGGACAGGATGTCACCCGCTCAATATTGACCTGACACACTGCAATCTCACTCTTTTCCACACCAGGCGGTTTTGGGCTCACAAATATTTACCACCACATCCCCCCTCTGTCATGGTGTTGACACCAGCCTCCCACAGATTGTAACAACACTGTAATCTTTTCTGCGGTGCTGAGCATTGCCTGTCTTGTACATCTTTTTGGTGTAATCCTGGCTAAATTATCATCACTCTGACCTGATGTCTTCTAAAGGTATGCAGACTTGTAGCGCCTGTGTTATAAAATGCCATGCAGCTGTGCTGGAGTGCATATGATCATTGATTTGTGGCGAAACTGGGGACTTAGTATAAAACATCATCACCACCCATATCAACAATAACACACATAAAAGCCTAGAGGTTCCAGCCTCTGTTAGACAGCACGACACCAGACATTTCACAGAGAGAGTGTGTTACACAGGTCCGGTCAGAATAGCAAAAATTGTATAAGAAGAAGACGAAGAATGATCTGTGAAAAGACAAGCCATGAACAGGACTCTTGGTCTTACAATCACAGAAGATGCAGCCTACAAACCTTTTCATCATTATCATCTTCATATTTTCACATATTCCCATTTAAGCATCCCAAAAAGTGATATTACCTAGATAACACACCCACTTTATAACATATGACATTGTGACAGGTTTTTAGAATTTATTAATGTTGTGTAATTGACACATTGTAACAGAAGACACTATATCTTACAGAGTAATTCCATAAAACTGCTTTTGATTTACTGCACACTATATATTTATTTGCAGACGGCTATAAATCCTCACCCTGAACCTCATTTCACATATTTATAGGAAGAAGTGGCCTTCAGCAGTGGTAGAGGCTGAAGGCAATTTCCCCCTGGGATTAATAAAGTATTTCTGATTCTGATTCTGATTCTGATACTCTGTACTCTAGAGACACAGAGAAGTGAGAAAAGAGAGAGAGACATGAAGACAGCGGGAGAAAACGTTATATATTCAGTGTGCTAACTGACCTTTCCATGCTCATGCCCCCTGTAATAGCATTAACACAGCAGCTACAACCATGGTCATCAATTATCTGACCAACCCTGCCTGCACCACCTTAACTAATAGTTATCCCCCCATTCATTCTCTCCTCACATCCCCCCACCGTGCTCTTCCTTGCTCACCCTTTCCCTTCCTCACCACATCTTCACTTTAAAGCGCCATATCTAATCGGAATAGAATGAGCTGCACATGGCGTATTTTTTTTTCTTTAAAAATATCCAGCGTGTTTTCCTCCAGAAACACAGACGTGAGTGAGATTTTTCATTCAGCCTGTTTTCATCTTTTGTTTTGACTCTCTCAATGTCATTCTTTGATGCATAAAACAAACTGAGATATAAGTTTCATTCATTCCCTTTGTTGCTCTCACTATGGTTTGACTCAATATTGTAGGGCAATGAAGGGCAGACAAGGAAGATGTGTTTTTACCTGGTTTTACCTGGTTACTCCTTCAAAAAAATACAAATAATCTGTGTTGCAGTGCATTTTTTTTTCATTTTTTTCCCCTTTTTTTATAGTTTAATTTTTGCAAACCGCTGACAAACAATACAGGCATGAAAAACCAGGCACTGCCTGTGTGGAATATAAAGTAAATGTGCACATTTGTCACTGATAAGCACCAGCATTAATTGCTTAAAATGTACAAAATGCAGTAAAAAACACACACACACACACACACACATTTAGGCTGGAATGTATTCTGTCGATCAGTTTGTTCTGCAGGAAGCTAAAAGATAAGAAATACATTTCATGCCCAAGCACATTATATCCATGCTCCTTCAGTTTTTCTAAAAATGAAGCGATAATTGCTTTTGACTGGTGACATGAATGCAGCAGAATTAAAATGACTGTGTTGCTAGTATAAGATGCATCCAGAAGGATCACATTAATTTATTCATAAGTATTCAGAAGATGATCTCCTACAGACCACGATCATTTATTTAGTATGTTTTATTTATATTTATATATGTTATCACATGAAGAATACACACTGTAAACTGCACCCTGCATCTGTTTAAATTATCTTTGTTATCCCTTCATCCAAGTTATAATCCAGTGTTGACATGGGACATTAATTTTTCAATAACGGCTTCACACGGTGAAATGTATTCTTTCAGTTATGTCCATTTTCTTCTACATAAATTGGAGATAAAATTGGATTTGACAGGAGAGCATTTGTTATTGTTTGATTGTGTAGTGTTTCTTTTTTTCTTTCAATAGACCCCAAACCCATAATGGCAATATGTATGTGGCAGGATAGAGGGAGGAAGAGAGAGGGAGAGAGAGAATGTGGTCATTAACCAGAGGCAGAGAGGGAGACTCCTTCTCCTGCATTCAAATGATGCTTAATCCAACACTATCAACACTTCTCTCGTCCCTCCTACTCCTCACCCCTAATCCTCATCCTTCTTCTTTTTTTTTTCTCCAGCTTTCTGTGCCATTTCACTGAGGAGACTGCTTTGCAGTGCGTTCCCTCATCTGTCTCCCTCATTCTTCTTCTCTATACCTATTTATCTCATTTCTCTCCTCTTTCTATAGGCTCCTTTCCCCCTATTTCACCAAGGACGTGGATATATCTTCTCCTACCCTTCCTCATCTTCACCCCCCCCCTTCTCTCGGTAAGTCTCTTTTCCTCTATCTCTCTGTCTTTCTCTCATCTTTCCAAGAGATAACTGTGTGCAAGCTCTTTCATCTTTCTCCTCCCTGAAGAGAAGACTGCCCAGCAGACACAGAGAAGCAGAGTCAGCATTTCAGTCCTCTATGATGTCACAAACCCCTCGACCCAGCCCACCACCTTCAAAACACACACACACACACACACATAAAGAAATCCTCCTACACAACTAACAAAATAAGCAAACCAAATCCAACAAACAATTCTGGCTGTTTGTCAGTTACAGTACTAACGCATGAGGGAAACACTCACCAAACTGTGCCTTACAAGAGGGTGAGGAATAGCAGCAAGCTGCATCTCCACTGGAAAACTCTGGCGCACTGCTGCGCTGATGAGCCAGAGAGAGAGAGCGAGCGGGAGAGAGCGAGAGAACACAAAACCACTCAGGAGTTGGAGTAGAAAGTCTGACCTTTTGTCTCGTTTGTCTGTATGATACATTGGAATGGGAGGTTTTTAATTTTAACGATTGTTGTGGAGAGGTGGCGTCTAGACAGCGGGACAGAAGGGAAGATCGGCACAGGTAAAGTGATTGAGAGAGTGAGAGCGAAGGAGGAAGGCAAGGGGTAGAACACGTGAAAAACAGAGACGGAGAAAGAGAGGAGAAGATAGTTACAGTGAAGGGAGGGAGAAGGAGGGATTGGGGAGGAGGGAAGGTTGAATGTGTTAATACACAGGAACACTGCATCAAACCAATGCACTGCTCTGAGGCTGGCTGAGCAGCTGAGAGGAGTGCGTCAGCAGTACATTCACGTTCCCACTGAAGGACAAAGGGAGGGGGCAGAGCGAGCATCTTAGCTGCCTGCAACACCGACACACATTGGAGGGGGGGGGAACAGAGAAAAGAGAGAGATTGGAGAATAAACAAGAAGAGGAGATCTGGATTAGAATGCTGCTCCTGCTGTTTCTGTGACGGTGGGCTGCCTGTTAGAGTGCTTGCGTGCCTCTCCATCTCTCCCTCACACACTCTATCTTTCTCTTGCTCTTGATCTGTCAGTGGTCCTCTCTCCTTCTCTTTAAAGCTCCTTCTTTTCCTCTCTCTCTCTCTCTCTCTTTCTCCCTCTCTCTCTGTTCTACTCTGGCTACTGCAGTAGTCCACCAGCCAGCCGCAAGTCTGACAGTCACACACATGGCTAACTGCCACAACTTACTACCTCAGCCTGGAGAAAAAAAATAAGCAAGCAGAAGAAGACTGCAGAAGACAGCCCAGGGGACAAGCAGCGAGCGAAGAGAAGAATCCTCAACACCTTTTCTTGCTTATGGATACAGATATGGAGCCCACTTCCACATCCTCACAGCGTCATCCTCTCTCTTTTCTCTGATTGCAGAAGAGGACAAGAGTGCTCTCTCTCTCTTCCGACAGCCTTTTGCGAAGCTCCAACAGCGCAGCGTATCCCCATCTCCACCCCCCACACAGCGCCACCATCTCTCCCACCACCCCCAACCCCCCTCCCCCCAGGAGGAATAGACGGATTACTGCTAACTGTGCACACGGCAGCCTGCAGCTGCTCTGACCAGGGCCAGCCCAGCGTTTGGGAGGAAGCAAGAGGAGCACAGAGGAGGAGAAGAGTGAGGGATGACTGTGCCGGGAGTTCTTTAGCCTTTTTCTGTCTCTCAGTCTCTGTCACAACAGGGCTAATCAGCGACCGACAAGCCCTTGGCAAAGTCACAGTGAGGGAGGTCTCTCACCCAAACAGGCAACCAGCCGACGAGCCAACACATGTATCAGGAGCTGAAAGAACAGGGGGAATTAAAAAAGAAAAAATCACTTGGTCACTTCTTCTCTCCTCCTCTGTCGTGTTTCGCAGCGTTATGGATCATTGTGATTTATCCTCAGTGGAGCTGCGTTTTGGAGTCTGCAGCCTGGCAGGAGGGCAGTTAGTGGGGGCAGAAGGGATCCAGGCACCTGCTAAGTCTTCATGGCCTTACCTCTGCCTGTGAGTGTTTTCCATGCTGCTCTCAGTCTTTAATATCAGGAGCCATTTTGTACCCTGGGCTAATAGGGGGCCACATCACTTTTTCAAAAAAGGGAACACAAGAAAGCAACTATCTCATGTTATTTCATGTGAAGGAATTATAGCTGAATGTGATGCATGACTGTTGCTTTTAACATCCTGAAAGAGGCAAAAAGGAGCACTTTCAAACTAATGAGGTACGTCACTTACAGTGTTACTCAACCTTTCTCTTACATTGCTGCACTGCTTTTCCTCTGCTGCTTCTCTTCTGTTAATCTCTCTCACGCTGTCTTTCTCCCTTCATTTCCTCACTCAACAATTTTGATGTAGCATCCCCCTGCACTGTCGATGGAACTTGGGAGCCTTGAGTTGCTCCAGCCAGGCTAGGGTGGTCTGTCCTTTGGTGTGTGCCGTCTCCCCCCACCATGCAGAATAATGAGCCCTCCACACCATGAGTCCTCTGGGCCAGGTTAGTGTGCAGCCTACCTGGAACGCAGCCCTGCTCGCCGTGCTCTCCCTCATGGTGCCTGCTCTCAGTATGTGCCAGTCCACAGGCCCTGAGCCGGGCTCAGCTAACCCACAGAACTGTCCAGGTGTGTGCTCCTGCACTAACCAGCTCACCAAGGTGGTGTGTACGCGCAGAGGCCTGATCAGGGTTCCTCCTAACATCCCAGCCAACACCAGATACCTGAATCTGATGGAGAACAGCATAGAGACCATACAGGCAGACACCTTCAGGCACTTGCATCACCTGGAGGTGTTACAGTTGGGCAGGAATGCTATCAGGCAGATTGAAGTGGGGGCTTTTAATGGCCTGACTAGTCTCAATACCCTGGAGTTGTTCGACAACAGACTGACCGTCATACCCAGTGGAGCTTTTGAGTATCTGTCAAAGTTGAGAGAATTGTGGCTCAGAAACAATCCCATTGAGAGCATCCCCTCATATGCCTTTAACCGTGTTCCCTCACTCATGAGACTGGACCTGGGAGAGCTGAGGAAGTTGGAGTACATCTCTGATGGGGCATTCGAGGGCCTTCATAACCTCAAGTACCTAAATTTGGGGATGTGCAATCTGAGAGAGTTTCCTAATCTTTCACCTCTGGTGGGGTTGGAGGAGTTAGAGATATCAGAGAACGTTTTCCCTGAACTGAAGCCGGGAGCCTTCCGTGGGCTCAAGAATTTACGTAAACTGTGGATTATGAACTCTGTCATCACTACCATTGAGAGAAATGCATTTGATGACATCACAGCCTTGGTGGAGCTCAATTTAGCCCATAACAACCTGTCGTCCCTTCCCCATAACCTCTTCACCCCTCTGCAGTACCTGGTGGAACTACACCTACACCACAACCCTTGGCGATGTGACTGTGATGTAGTGTGGCTCTCCTGGTGGCTCAGAGAATACATTCCTACAAATTCATCCTGCTGTGGACGCTGCCACACCCCAATCCACATGAGAGGACGGTACCTGGTGGAAGTTGACCAGACAACCTTTCAGTGTTCAGCACCATTTATACTTGATGCACCACGAGATCTAAACATTTCAGCAGCAAGGGTGGCAGAATTAAAGTGTCGCACAGCTGCCATGAGCTCAGTCCGATGGCTTCTCCCCAATGGCACTGTACTGACGCATGGCTCAGCTCACCCGAGGATATCTGTCCTTAATGATGGAACACTCAACTTCTCCAACGTTCTCCCATCAGACACTGGTGTCTACACCTGCATGGTGAGCAACATGGCCGGAAATTCCAATGCATCGGCCTACTTAAACGTCAGCAATGCTGAACTGAACACATCCAATCTGTCCTACTTTACCACAGTTACAGTGGAAGTTTTGGAGCCCACTGTGGAGGAAACCCCAAAACCCAAGCCAACTGCCCCCGCCTCGCCCTCTGTCTTTCAACCTGTCTTTATCTCCACACCTACTGTGCTGTTCCAAAACACTCAGACTCCAAGGCAGGTGTCAATTCCCCCTGCCAAAATCCCTAGTGGGCCAGCTGCCAGCTTGGATGAGGTGATGAAAACCACCAAAATCATCATTGGCTGTTTTGTTGCTGTTACCTTGCTGGCAGCTGCCATGTTGATAGCATTCTATAAGCTGCGTAAGAGGCATCAACAGAGGAGCACGGTGGCAGCAGCTAGGACCATAGAAATCATACAGATGGAGGAGGAAGTTCCTCCCGTTCCACCGACTACATCTGGATCTAGTGGCTCTGATGACACAGGGTTGGTACTGCCTACATTAGTGGAACACAACAGCAACACCTTTAAGCCTGGGTACGTCACCTCATCGTCCCGTCAAGGGGGCTACGGAGCCCACTGGACCCAGAACAACTCTCTTCATCGCTCAGTCAGGCAGCATCACAGCCACATCAGCACCATTGCTGATCCCTACGTCATTAAGACTTCTCACGGCAAGGAGAAGGTTCAAGAGACTCAAATCTGAGTAATGCTCTCTGTGGATCTATCTCTGACTCTGCCTAAACCTCTCCTCTCCTTTCTGCTCACCAGTCCATGCAATAGAATGCACAAAGAACAAAATGGTAACTTTCTTTTGTACAGAAGTGCAAAACAGACAGTTTTTTGTTTCTTGTACATGCCTATACATAAGTATATAAATATGAAAAAATATAAATATATATAAATGAAACTACTGTCAGGCAGTGGTGAGACATGCAGATTATATTAGAAAAGAAAGTAATTTGAAACTATTTTCTAATAACTGGTGACTTCTATTTAAAAAAAGACAAAGATAATGAATTGCTTTTTTGACTGAAAATAGAAGGTGGTACTGTCTACAGTAGGGATACAGGCATTTAGTTTGTTTTTGATCATACTTAGGAGGCAGTTAAAAGAAATCTTTATAAAGGCACCAGTTTCTAAATACAGCCCCAGATGTAAGCTCCAGTTTTTACTGTGCCAAATATTATATGCAATAAAATGGTTATTTCCAAACTATGGAACACAAAAAGACACACAAGTAAAATCTAGATAGATACAAACATTTGTCCAATAGCAGCGTAATGGCACAGATAGATTGTGCTGTTCAGTAGCTATCAGCCAAATGCTTTTGGACTGCAGTGAATTTCTGCAGCTAAGGTTTAACCCTCTGTTCGCTGGAGCCAAGCTGCGTTTATTTGACAGTGCCAGTGCTTCTTAGTTGTAGCTTATCTAAACATGTTTATTTAGTGTGCACATGATTCCCCACTGGTTCAACTGGCAAAGGGAATGCAGGCTAATAACAGTTGTTGCAAATTTGTTGTTCTGTTATTGGTTGCATTTTGTATTATTATTATTATTTTTTCCCTTAGGTTTGACATGCTTCTTAATGGCTTGTGTAGTGTTTAGGGCTAATTTAGTAATGCATTACAGCAGTTGCCTGACTTGTCTCTGCAAGGGCTCATTCCGATGCTAATTTTTCAAAGGAACAGACATGTGGTGCAGTGATACAGGGCTTTGCTGACCGTTCTGCTTTTGGATAAAAACACAGGAGGATTGAAGTGAAACAAAATGAATGTCTGATATTGGGGCTTTTCCATGGACTACATTGAAACATTATTTTGTCTTTCATTTTTCTTTTTAACATTTTATTTTTAGCAACACTATTTTTATGGAGAGACAAAGGAGGCTATGAAAAATAAAAACCTTTGGTTTGTATTTCTCTAATCAGAAACACTTTCATCTGATGTTTTTTTTTCTTCTCTGAATATATTTCCATGTGTGTGTGTAAGTTGTTTAATAATCGTATAAAGGCTGGAGGCAGTATTGTAAATCGTATCCTACCCCGAACCCCCCCATCTTACGGTCCTATGCATTTACTTAGTGTCTGCATGAATGGGTCTTTAAGTAACTGGTGTACAATGGTGCATTATACCCCACAGTGGGGCTCTATGCAGGTCAGATAGGCTGTTGGTCTTTGATGCCTCAGCTAAGTTCTAAACATTGATTTCTCAGTGACTGTGAAGGGAAAAAATACATGTATCCCACAGTTCTACAGTTTGTGGGTTTCTTTTCCTAACATGCTCATTTGCAGGTTATAGCTCTTATCTGATTCCAAAATGAACAAGTGGAAAAAATGCACATTGTGTTTTAAGTCAGTTTCAACATTATATGCAGCACAACACTTCCTGCCAATACGTAGTACAGCCTAACAAGGAGAAACACACACTTTTACATATTTAATGCAGTATATGCATGTCAACAATCGAAGTGATGTTCATCATATAGCTAAAAGGACAACAATCAGTTCTGTAGTGACTGAAGCGCCTTATAATGATGTCCTTATTTTGGTTTTGACAGATGCTTTTCAACCCTGCAGGTTACTTAGTGGCCACTAAAAGTTTAAGTAGCAGTACAATATTAAACTATGACCAGGATGATAATAATGGAACGTGGCGAGTAGCCTGGAACACTGAGGCTTTATTTAAACCCTTCTGGCTGAACATGCTGTAATACCAAGAACAGTTTATCTATGTATGCTTATTTACTCTGACGTTCACAATAAGATCACTGCATAACAGAAGGTGGAGTTCTGGTGCAGTAAAACAAACCAAGGGCATCAATTATGTAACAGTCTGCATAACGGGTTGAGTGAAAGTTTCAGGAGTCTTTTAATTTTTTAAATAGATAAATATTTAAATAGTATGTAATATAATCAATGTAAGGTATCACTTTGGTTTTCCCAGTTCTGGATGAAGAGGTGCTAGTGTTTTCTGGCAGCACACCTGGCCATGTGTGAGTGCAGGTGGGCCTCAAGAAGCAGATGGATCTCTTCATTTTTTTCAAGAAAATGTGACAGCGATAAACCACTGAATATTCAGTCACCACCAGAATGTGATGGCTGCTCTTTGCTTTGGCAAAACAGAATGTTCTTGGTGGATACAGTATGTGTGGGTTGGGAAAAAAGAGCAGACTCTTATTATTTCCCAAGCACAGCATGGCTCTGGCCGTGCTTGCGGCTTCATAAGAGGCTACTAGCTGTTTGTAAAGACTTTAATGTGTCTGATTACCAGGCACAAACACTGACAACTACTTTCTTTTTTCTATCCTCCTTCCCCTCCTCTCCTTCAATATTAACAGCAAAGGGGGAGGAAAATCCTGCATTAACATAATATCAACGATTCTTTAAGTTGACATTGAGGGTGCGAGGCTGAGGGGTGGAGTAGAATGGCAAGTGTGTTAATGGCTAAAAACAAAGACTCAGACAGTTTTTCCCTCACAACATCAGTAGGGTTACTATGATTCTTTTCTGTGGGGTGGCGGCTGCCTTATATCCTGCAGCTGAGGAGTCAGTCATATGCTTGGAATTTGGCTGTATGTTGCCTTTGTATAAACCACCTTCCCTTCTCTGTCTCCACCCTTCATCACTTGCTAACTGACTTATAATCATTCACTGAAACCCCATCAATATAGCTTAGACAGGTTGTGCTTTTGCCCCCTCTTAACCCCTGCTCCCCCATTGCCATTCCTCTTGCTATCTGCTTGGCACACATATCTGCATAGTCCTTTGAGCATGCTCACTAATACCCACCTGTTTTTCCTCCTCCTATTGATTTTTAGCCAATGGGTCACTGATAAAGCTTCAGCCAAAGACGTGATGCATCTTTTCGAAGTGAGCAGTGTGGCTCATGCTATCCATATTGGCAGGGGATGGAAGAGGTGAAAAGAATAGCTAAGCTGCTACTATATAGTTTGTCTCATTCTAGCTTGATAGGATCTGCAGAGCAACAACAGGAGAAGGGCTGGGAAAAGGTTCCGTGGCTGGGATTCTACGAGGTTAAGGGTTTGTTGGAAACAAGTCCTTGAGCCTCTAGATCCATATCTGTTAATGAAGTCTAGCAGTAAGAGATGTTGGTCAGGTGGCAGCCCACAGAAATTCTGTCAGTTTCTCCGCTGACTGATACCTTTTTTTTTGTGCCCACAAAAGGATTGCAAGAAATGATCCATGGTACTCTTATAAGTGAGAAATGGCCTAGACTCAATTCTCATCCCTCTCTCAACGCTTGATTAGTCAGCCCACACCTGGCTGCACTCTTTTACTATACTGTTATAGTTTGCCCTGGCCTGAGTATGCAGTCGCACCTTTAAATGTCTCTTCAACAAAAGAACATTTTTTAATCAGAAATAACAATAGAATGTGAATGCTCTGAGAAGAAAAACAATTTTCAAGACATTAATAAGCTTGAATGAAGGTGTCCAAAGTATTTGTGTGGTGTTTTTTTAATTAGACGGGCTGCTGATTTTAGGTCAAGGAAAAAGAAGACGACAAAGACAGGAGAAAAATCGTATTCTCACACACATCTTCATGAATGTACATACATAAACATGCACAAAATCTACACGTTCTACACGTTCTTCATTTTTAAGTCATTTCTGTTGATGCAGAACAAATCGTTTAATATTTTGTGACCACTTTTACATAGAACAAGAAATGATTTTATAGAAACAATACAACAGAATTAAAGAATGGATATACTTATTCAGTAAATATTCTGTAGATTAATTTTCATACACACACAATGACACTTCTTGCCTGTCTCTTTTTACCTCTACATGGCTCTGTGTGTGTGTGTGCACCATGCAGGTGAGTGGCCTTCCTCCCAAAAAAACATAATCCTGTCAGGTTATTTTTAAAAAGACTAAGCTCGTTCTGGCTGGTGCCAGGTTTCAGCTTGAAGAAAGCTCATTTAGCTAAAATAGGGAATGACATTCACTCTCCTCTGCCCTGATTCACAGAAGGTCAAAAAGTTGACAGCCAAGCCATCACATATTTATGCATGTCCACATACCACAACATATAACAGATACAACAGAAAACATAATGTAGACCTACAATACTTATGGCATATGCCACCACCACTATGTTACTTTAAACAGTTACAGTCTTTAAACTACTGTACTGTATGTGTCAGTGTCATTGTAATGTAGGCCACTGTGCTTTATTTGAAACACTGCAGCTCTAGATAAGGGGGTGGGGGGGGTGTTCCTGAAGGTTTCTTTCTCTGTCAGTCAGTCTGTCTCTTTCCATCTTCTTCCTGTTTGTGTGTGTGTCTTTGTGTGTGTGTGTGTGTGTGTGTGTGTGTGAGAGAGAGAGAGAGAGAGACACAGTGTCCTCTGCAGAAATGACCGCCACCCTACATTCATTTTAACCTCAATAAATTTACGACTGCAAGGTAAAAGCAGAAGGCATGCATGATTTTCTAACAGGGAATAAATAAGAAAAGTGAAGACAGACAATACTAGATGGTACATTTCTTTGCAGACTTTCTGTTTGCACATGAAGTTCAGATTTAAAATGTTAAGCCTATTAAAGTAAAAAAAAAAGCCAAGGCCTATAACTCAGTAAGAATTTTCCCTTGGGGATAAATAAAGGAATTCTGATTCAGATAAAGAATTGGAGGTATTTGCCTTGGGATACAGTAGAGGGCACTCGAAAAAACATCAATGCATGCCCTTTTGACCTTTCAAAAAAGTGAGATATGTAGGTGGATGTATTCTGCACCATGCGTGATGAAGTCATAACTTCATGCCATCATTGATGAGATGGCAAGATTTATATGCAGAGATCTGTAGCTCGTATTGAATCAATTCAAATTTCAAAACTTATTTTTGTAAAAAAAAAAAAAATTTAGGAAATCATAGGAAATATTGACCTTTACACTATCAAATTTAGCCCAAAGCCCTGAAAACATCCTTTACTTAGGCTTCTTGCTGTTGTAATCTACAAATTATATGACAAATAAAAGTTATTTTATTATTGAAATACATTTAAAATCTGGAATATTGCAGATTGGAGGATGATGGACAGTAAAATATACTGTATGATATAAAAAGGGAGGAACTTTGAACACTACATTTGACTGTTTAAAAAGGATATTGTGCACATATATGTTTTAAAAATGTACACAAATGTAGTATATTTGAAAGTTGCCATACTAGGTAACAGTTGACACCATTATTAAGTCTAACCCTTGAAAACTGCTTTGTCCAGAACACAGCTAAAAAAATACGTTAACAATTTTTCTCATTAGTTTTTTTTCAAAGACTTCATCTAAGTTAAGGAAACAAAACTATTGTAACTACAAATGCAGCAGATCTTCAAACACTTCACATGCTCACGGACACAGCAGGGACTAATTTCCTTCTCTTGGAGTGGGCAACATTGAGTGATTCACCACCAACTAACCCAGACATACTGGGCGAGCGTGTGAGTGAAATTTCAAATGGTACATAGAGATTTTGTGAGCTGTTTCAAAGCAATAAGTCCATTAAGCAGCCATCCGTTTGAGCTTGTAGGTTCATCAACACTTCCGGTGTCAAATCTCCACATCTCAGCGACGGATTTGGCAAAAGCATCGATTCAGTTCTGTCCTTTTACTTTAAACTTGACTTCCGTTTCTTTTCTTTTTCATTTTTTCGACCCTGCCAATAACATCCAAGGCCTCAGGGTTGCTATGGTTTCCCTGGATTCCAGTGCAGTGGTGATTGGCTGTTGAGGAAATTGTGGTCGACATAGAGCTGTGTGAATTGGAAGCTTACTGTGACCCTGACAGAATGTACTGTATTCATATTTACTTTAAGGACCTTGGTTAGACAGCCACTCCAAATAAAGCTCAATCGGTCTATTCACTGGCTGATTATTCACTGCATGCTGTGGCAGATGGAAAAAGAGTGTTAAATAGAAAAAAGTAATAATTTATACTATGTATATGATAGCAGGACTCTAATGACAATTTAATATTGCTTCACAGTAAATTTGAGGAAGCAAGTTTTCACTGAGCTTCAGTTCCAAACATCTGGTGGACCGGTACGGACAGTTTGCTCCTTTACAATAGCCAGTAGATGGGAGTTTCTTTCAGTGTTTTTTCCAGGTGCATCGTCCATCATCACTAGATCACTAGATTGCCATGGTAGCTGAGAAGGGCAACAGTAGAAGGGCTTGTTTTTCCTCTTACAATGTCTTTAATGTTATGAATGTGTGTTTCAACCCCAGTCATGAGCTTTAACTAAAGGGTTACCTGTTTTATTGCCTAATCTTAACTAGCAGTTTATAATGCATAATAACCCCAACCATGGGTGAAAATGAAACAGAATTAATGTTTGCAGTGTTAATGAAGCACAAACAAAAATGAAGAGTGCCAGAAATGACATCAAACCCTAGACTCCTGGGTGAATGGTTGGCACCACCCATCCCTAATCCCCTAAAATTTGATTCTAGGCATCTATCATAAATGTAAATGTGTCATTTATAGAGGATGTGATTATTCACTGGTGTCATTAATGACTTTAAAGCAGCATGGAGAACACTGACTACCAAACTCCTTAACCTCTTCAGAGCTGAACATACAACAGGTTATCAATAGGACCACACTGGAAAACAACGTAGAAACCTGTGTCCACCTATGCCATTGTCATTTACTGTAATACTCAAAAAAGACAAAACACAACAAATAAGATGCCTTTTGGTTGTCAGGGATGTCCTGTCCACCTTTTCGTATGAGTTACAGTGGTGAACGTGATGAATGTCCAGAGTAATGAATGGTAGGAGACCATGGTACATTGTGAACTGGAGGTGGTGGCAGCTGCATGAGCCCACAGCAAAGCCCTATTATAGAGTGCAGGTTTTAGGTCACAATGAGCAACATCTTTCACAATTCTGTATAAATGATTTAAACATCATGTGTGCTTGCATGACATGCTTACGTGTTGTCAAAACACCTTTAATAGACACACTTCTGTTCTATGTTCATTGAAAACATGAATGTCATAACTCACTGTGCAATGCAGTTCTTCATTTTTTAAAAGCAACATAAAACTGGGCAGAGGTTTTAGAGGCAAATAACTGTAGTGATAAATCTCGACTTGGCCAGTGCTGTACTTTGTTGCTTTTAGCGGCTTTGTTGACTGCTGAGCATTGTATATCTCTAACCTTCTACAAACTATTTCAATAAACTAGCTAGCTGATTACTCGCCCACATGTTCCACAGAATGTGTTGTTGCTCTGACAGGGGCTCGATTTGATGTGCAGCATTGAAAAGCAGAGCAGAATGAAGGACTGGATGCTAAAATATGATGCAACATATTGTATGTGAACAAAGCCTTGAGCGTCCGTTAAGGTCAATGTCATTTGTTTTCAGCTGCTGCAACAACATATTCTTCACATGTACAAAATAACTCAGCACCAGGAACAACCAGTGGGTCGGGTCGGTTTGGCAAAAACAAGAAATGCCCGACAGCACCGTGCAGTGCATGTGTTGGCCAGTGTTTGCTCTTACAGTCTGTTCGGTGGTGAAAGCATGAGAAATGATAATTATGCAACTTGATACAAAGCTCAGTTTGTATCAATGAGAGGTTACAGGTGCAGGTTCAATGCTGTATGAGAGATTATTATGTGTTCAACTTAATACTCAGAAGATTACCCTGCAAATCACTCACAGTTTCAAACTCTCAGCTTTGCATATGACCTGCTGACAAACATCGGGGGCATAAAAGTGTTTTCATTTGTACACTAATTCTGTTGTGTTTGAATTATACAGACCATTAGCACCAGCAAATGTGCTTCAGGCCTGTATGTGTGTGTGTGTGTATGTATTCGCTTAGAAATGACGATGTTGGAAACAAGAGTGTTCAGTGGTGTGTCAGTGTATTAATAGGGGGATGAGAAGATGCAGTTGTTTCGCCTTCTGCCTGCGCTGCACATTCAGTACCTTATCACTTCCAAACACTCTGGCTCTGCTCTGTCAACTCAAATGAGCTAATTGCTTTAGTCTTCCACTCACTTATTTTCATTTTGGCTCCCTCTTTCCCTCTCTTTCTTTCACAACCCACACACAACGGCCACTGACTCCCTCTCTCTGTTTTCGCCGTCCCTAGCTCTCTCTCTCTCTCTCTCTCTCACTCGCACAGTTTCTAAATGCCTTTCTTTAATTTGAATTCTGTCTAAGAATTGCACCTTGTCCTAATTGCAGATGCAGCTGAGTCATAGCCCTTCCTTCAAGCTGCTGATTCCCTCTCAGCATAGCTCACCTCTATTCTCTGTTCTTCCTAGGCCTTTTCACTATTTTTTTTGATCAACTAAATATCAGTTAAATATGGTTTTTATTCCCTTACTTTTCTTCCCTCTCTATGTGTCTCTAAATTTCCTTTCCTGGCCTCTCAGTGAGTGAAGAAGGATTATACCGTGACAAAGAGCCATGGTGCAGTAGAGGGGGATTTGGGGACGCCAGGCTCTCTGTCATCTCAGGACTCACTCATATGCCTCTGTGCTCCATTATTGTCCCACTGACGCATCTGTCTAACACTGAGCAAGGAGAAAGCGAGA
Source organism: Parambassis ranga (assembly GCF_900634625.1). Taxonomy (NCBI): domain Eukaryota; kingdom Metazoa; phylum Chordata; class Actinopteri; family Ambassidae; genus Parambassis; species Parambassis ranga. Next base: position 16,281,775 of record NC_041039.1, on the reverse strand, counting down.
ATTAAGAAAGGTGTATGTGTGTGTGTGTGTGTGGGAAGGTGACTGGGCACCAGCTTTAATTGACAGAACAGTCTCAGTGTTCTTGAGTTTCTTTGACAGCTTAGATAGGAAACTTTACAAAAAAAGAAGCTTTCTCGACATTTCTGTAGCATATCACCTGCATGTTAAACACCATCCGATTCAAATGATGAGAAATGGGACAGTGTGTGGGCTTCTGTGTTAGGTTGGACCTGGCTACATAGCAGACAAAATGTCTCCAGGTAGTAAGTGTTAAATAAATCACATCAGCCATGCCCACCACTTTTGGCTACATAATGCCTCGCTTTCCTTTAACGTTGTGTGTACACTCATATGTGTGTGTCTGTATGTGCTTCAATTTAGCATCATAAATTAATTTTCAAGATAGCATCATCCATCTCCTTATTCATATGTCGCACAATTACGTGATTTATCTAGCTATCTTGTCCATCTATCTTGATGAGAGATGGACGAGCAGCAGTATCATTCTGTCTGTCTGAGGAACAGAGTGAAAAAGACATTTTGCATTCAGAAAGAACAAGCAGAGAAATGTATATTATATTGTACCTGTGCAGTAGATCAGAGTTGGCTCTTGAAATAGGCGGTTACCTAGGGTGCACCTGCTCCTACTAATGTCTACCACCCTTATCTCAATCATTTACTTCTGGAAAGGTCAGTCACACTGGGGGTTACTTTCCCGCAAACGTTTAGCCTTAACTTTTACTCTGTGAGAGGAAAGCTCACAGAGTAGTCCTGAACACACCATGGATGGCAACCGGCAGAATGCAGGCACCCGTTCACAGGCCACTGAAAGACATCATGGAGGTCGCAGTCTACATCACCACATCACCACAGGTGTATGTAGTTCTGCGTAGCTGAGATCAGACCACTGGCACTTATGGAAGGCCCCTCCATGACAGACCTGGCCATACAAATTAACACACTGCTGCCTAAACATGCAGGTCTGCTAGCAGATGCCATCTCTTACTCATAATCAACCCTTCCCCCCTGCCCCATCCTAAAACCTTCAACAAATCAGATTTGTTGATTGCTTTGGGACCCACTTAAAACTAGGGTTTACTTGAATTCTTAAATAAATAAAAATTGTAATGGCTCGGCAGTAGAATGTTGAAGACAGCAGTCTTGTTCTGTGGTTCCTCCAGCCCTGGTATCTATAATAGATTAAAATGAGGTGTTTGATTCAGCCAATCAGTGATAATTCACTTCCTCACCCAGAAAATCTTTCCTCATGTTTGGGATTGTTAAACAAAATGATGAAATATTTTTGATGCTTTTTCGCTGAAGTTTGAGTGCACATAATGCTCTTGAATGAGACATGAATGAGTATTTAACAAAAAACAAACATGCATAGACTGTAGTCATTCGCCTTCATTTTTGTGAGAATGTTCAGCTTCTAATATAGTGAAAGACTAAAAAAAAAAACGTTTCTCCAGTTGAACTGTGAAAGCAAACAAAAGCTGCCTTGAAAATGTCCCCAAGCAATACTTTCCCAAGCTAAAGTAGATATATATATATTTAAGCGGAGTAGAGCTCTGTGGTGTTTAGGCAATAAAATCTATTACTGTTTTCTACTTTTGTCTGACCCCAAAATGTAGCTTAGTCACCAGGAAAACACGCAAAGACACATGACTGCTTCCAGCTATACCTCACCTCTTTCTTATGCCTTTTCTTACTTTGGTTTGTATTTCCCTGCAGCACTCAATCACTGCTCACTACAGCACTCATTTTGCCTTCACTGTTAAAAAGGACATTTTAAATTAGGCTGAAAAACATGTCAAGTGTCATTCTGAACCGGAGTCTTATCTGTAAATCATACATTATGCCACAGAGACTAACTCGGCTACGTGCTCTCATGGTTGATGTGGCCATATTACCCTGTGGAGATTGTGGCTGGGCTTTGTTAGAATTAGACTGGGAATCAGGCAAATGGCTGCGCTGTTGCTTTATTGACAGCGCATGAATCCAAAATGTAGGCAAAGCAATGGAGCATGAATCTGTGTAAGTAGGCATATTCAGTTCTTAAAATGGGTTTAAATGGCATCCACCTGTCATTCAGGCTGGTCACAACATGCATAACTTTAAGCCATAATACTGTTCACATTAGGAATTACATCAAAAATTCATACATTTGTCATAAATATAGAGAATTTGAAATTGTACAATTTTGTTTATTTCTGCTGTAAAGTTGGGCATGTATGAAGACAGTATTTTCCAAAAGCAAAAATTAATTTTTAGTAGCCTGCAGTGCTATTGATCCATTGAGACTGTTTTAATGTGAGTTGCCAGGTTTGGAGCTTTTTTTTCTCTCTACAGTTTAATGGAAGTAGATGGCACTTTGCTCATGGTGCTTGAATCACTTAAAAATACCATTGAAAATCTCAATCACAGTGTCTCTCTCCAGAAATAATGAGCAATTGTTAGCAATTTTACATAAGTATTTTCTTCTAAACTTAAGTGGGGTGCTCATGGTTATAACAGCAGCACTGGGTGTTAAAAAAAGTGCTGTCCTTCTTAGTTGAGCTGTTCCAGATATTTATCATGGCACAGGGTGTCCGTATCTTAAAAATATTATACTTGTGCATTTTTATTGGCAGTTTGAGGTGTTAAATTGAAGATTTACATACAGGATGATCCTATTTTAGTCTACTACAAATGGATACTATAAGTATCCAGCAAAAAAAAAATGATTGATACTCTGATTTTCCTCATTAAATAAGCATTAGTCTAATAGATGTAAACAAAATCCATCACAGACATGTGTACAGAGCCAAAAGCCTACACACACCCAAGGTGTCAGATCATCTCGCTTGATTTGAGTCTTAATCACTATCATGCACGCGCACACTCAAATTTTACCTCAGCTGTTCAAGTCTTTGAACAGACAACGCATGAATCACCACTGACGATTGTCCTGGAAATAAAATTCTAGAAAACAGTGTGATGTGTGTTGGAAAGCTTTCTTATAAGCAGGTTAGGACTCCCAGTAGCATCAATCCTGCTACAAACTGCTTTGATCAGTTTGTAGTCTCAATCCAATTTAAGAGCTCGCCCCAAGCAGGAGTGTGTATGTGTGTAATTTTGTTTATAAACTGTAAACTGGTGTTTGGCCCATGGCAGGCAGCTGGGCAAAGACTGCAGGCTAGAGCTGAATAATGTACAGTATGCTACACACACACACACACATACACACACATGCACCAAGTCACCCTCTTTGCAGTCTTTGCTGTGGGGAATCAAGCGTCATTGATATTCCAAGTTGCTGCTTGCCACATTCAGGAAATAAGGACCAGCCCATGAAACACAGCCAGCCCTTTGTACCCGCCTCTCTCACACACACATGCACACATACATACACATCCATAAACACACAACTCAACCACTTATTCTGAATGAGTTACCATATTCAATATTTATTGCTCTAAAACTGCAGCTGATCAGATTAGCATTTTACCCCTGTTTGAAAAAAACACAGTATAAAATATTCAGCTTCTGGAAGTAAGAGTCATGGGAGCCCTGAGAGTGTTTATTCATGTATTCACCCTGGGAAACCACACAGGAGCACGGTGGAGGGAACACTTTACAGTGCACAGCAGAGCTCATCAGCTGAATATATTACTCTTCTCCTGAAGGCAACGTTGTTCACTCCGGACTCCTACAGAGCAAACACTGCTGATCAGCAGGACACACACACACACACTCAGACACACTGATTCTCCCTCCCATTTCACACCCACCCACCCACACCTCAACCTCTCTTCCCCCGAGCTGCCCTTTCTTCCATCTCGTTCCCCTGCTCATAATGGGGAAGAGGACAGGATGTTAATAGGCAAGAAAAGGTCAAGGACAGCTGCTGATGTCCTGCTTAGGCCGAAAGACAGCTGCAAACAGGAGCCAGAAAAAAAATTTGTAAGACACAGGTACAGATACATGAATGGAATGGAGCTGGTGTAAACAGCACTGTGCAAAGTCTTGCCTTGTTAATGAAAAGTGCAGACATATGTCAGAGTTTCCTGATCCATTAATCAAAGTGTGCACACCTAACTTATTAAAGCCAGCCTAGAGGAGCTCTTATCACGCCTGCAGTTTCCTCTCTTTTTTTTTTTTTCGCAGCCTCATTGTCTAGCTGGATGATCGTGTAAAGAGACAGAAAAGGAGAGAGACACGCAAACCTTGCTAACAAGCCTCATGTATCTCAATCACCACAAACAATATCAGTCTCAGCTAAAATTATGCAAGGCAACGCTCCTCACAATAACAATGCCAGAGGCCACAATGACTGGCATTTCCTGACAAATAGACTTAATTTAGATATAACTCAGTTTTTGTATTATTAATTTTCCTATTACCTACTTATTCACATGCATACACACCACATGCGAGCACACACACTCTATTCCTCTTTCATTCTCTTTGTCTTTTCATATAAGTTTGGGGTCTGACTGACAGGCAAACCCAGCTTCCCTGCATCCTCTCCCTCTCTCTTCTCTTCTCCTCTCCTCTCTTCCCCTTTTCTGCTTCTCCTTGTCTCTCATTTTCAGAGCTTCCCTCTGCTCTCATTCTGCCCGTCAGCATTATAAAGCCCCATACCATGTACACACACACATACAGAGAAACAGGGAGGGAAGAGAAGTTAGAAGGAGAGCTGAGCAGAGAAGAGGAGGTCTTGAGTTTTAGCTGGCACAATATCTCTAAGCTAGTGTAACGGAAATATTTTTTTTAGACTCTATGGTTCATAATAAGGACTTTAACATCACCATGGATGCACTGCTGACAGGACAGGGAGTGACTCACCCAATGAGTTTTTTTTTCTCTCCCCATCATAGTTAGTAGCTTCCAAATGGTTGACAATAGTCAAATAATAAACTGACAAAAGACTGCAGAGGACGCTTGGCTGGACTGAGGAGCAGAATGTCAAATGGGATGAATAGTTATTTCTAATAATGCCATGCTTTACATTTGGTTAGATTTTATTTAAGTATTTTCTTCACAGAGTCAAGGATTGCATCAATAGACTAGAGAACATTACCTTCCAAGAAGCTGTAGAAAAAAAAAGCTAAGTAGGACAGTTAGATTCTTCATGACTGCACATGATCATAAGACTCATCTGGCTGAATTTAAGAGTCACACAGTCACGTTTTCATTGTTCATTCATCACGCTGTTTATAGCATGTAATTAAATATAATTTTATGAATCTATTACTCCCATGACAATTTGTGTGGGGGGGCATTTTCTTGCAGTGACTGCTCGACAACCAATGTTTGTGTGTTTGCAATTTGCCTCCTCGGACAGTATACAGGACAGAGACATCGTAATCACAGATTCTTCCTCCATCCCTTCATTCACATGCACTCAGCAGCTGCTATGCGGAGATTTCTGTGGACAGCATAAGGGGCAATTTGTCAATACAAATAGTTATGTACAAAGATGGTACGATTGATTTATCAAAACCAATCATGTGCTGAGAATTTTTCGATAAGTATTGTTTTCATGTATTTGGCGTGATTAGGATGGCGTGTTTTCAGAAAAACAGGACACATTCTGGAAGCTTCTCTACAGTCTGTATGTGGAGTTTGGCTTTAAAAGTGTGAGTGTGTCATTTGAGTCCAAATTTACAAAGCAAAGTTTTCACTATAGGCAAAGATGCCTCAAATCTGTTTTGCTCATACGCGTGTGAACATCTCAAATCACATGTTGACTCTGGTCTGTTTGCTTTATGAATGAAGAGATTAGGAGAAGACAGTGTATTTACATAGATATTAAGGTTCTAGTTCAGCCTGTCTAAACTCTGAAACAACAGTGGTATTGTAGTATATGTGCCCTGCTGTGGTTGTGCATTTAAAAACCTACAGATCAGGATGACAAAAACCACACGAAAGACGCTGATACAATCATATACTGTTTGTCATTTTTGCAGTCAGAATGTTTAAGAATGGATTGCGCCGGTAATGACAGAGCGTTATACAATGCAGTGTGTCTGTACTTTTCAACTATTAACAACTACATGGGCATCTGAGTGCTGGAATCTGGCCCAAAAGATGTCACTTCCAAGGTGTCCTTTTTGCCATGTGAGCAATATTGCTCTTACAGTGTGTGCTGCTCAGTGTTTGTTGGGCAAATATATTTATCTGATGTTCTGTGTATTTGTCAGTCTTGTTTTGCTTAGCACTTGTGTAATGTCACTCTCTCCAGATACACACTGAACAGTGCACACAAGTGTTTACTCGAGGAATTCTTCTCACTGATATCCAAGTGACATGACTTGTTGATGGTTAGCAGCAAACAGTGAAACCTGCCTACGCATGAAACAGAGTGTGTGTTTTATTTCTTCAGGTGTGAGAGGGACAGGGAGAGAGAGAGTTTGGAGAACTGTGAGTGTGTGTGTGTGTGTATTGTGGTGAATGCTGCTGTGTATGCCGTCACTCCAAGTTCAGGCTTGTGCTGCTGTTTTTCTGCTGCACTGCAGAGGCCTGCGCTGCCTCTTGCTCACAACTTTAGACTGGTTTCCCCGGCAACCAGGGTGTCTGCACATGGAGAGCTACCATCTTCCCCAGATGAGAGCTTTTGTCAGTACAGTCACGATCACTAGGAGAGAGAGGGAGAGCACGAGAGAGAGCGAGGTAAGTAACTCTTACTCATATATCACTTATACATCTTGGCTAGGCATACATTGCAATTTGTCCAACCAAGAAGCCCTGGGAAGGTCTTCCCAAGTTATAGTGGTAAAGTTTGTGCAACTTTTTCTCTCCCTCACACACATATACATAACAGAAACATGCACACAAGTTTTAATTGAATATTTGCCTCTTCTAGTGAAGTGGATGTCAGTTTTAATGCTCAGGATGAAGTAAACGTTCAACCTGAGATGAATACAAGTTAAATTGCTGTGTTGCCTGAATAGAAATGTTGAAACGTTTCTATCAGTCTTCTAATGAATTAGATCTTAGTTCTCTGACCTCTTACTGAAATGCCATGAAATATTAAGTTTTTTTTGCAGATATTGGGGTCATGTGACAAACCTGAGATGACTGAGAATCAGGTCATTTAGCATAATTTTGCCTTTTGTTAGTGTTATGGGTCCATGTGTGGCATGTGATCCCCTGTCCTGCTATTGTATAAATAAAGAACTGATGATTTTCTTTAGTTGGCCATCATTTTCTCAGTTGACCTGCTCTTTGACCTTGCTCTGATCATTCTGTCTACAACAGAGCTGAGTGAGTGTTTTGTATAATATATATTTTTGTATAAAACTGGCAGTATTTATTAAAAGAGAGGAAAATCCATTCCCCATTTTTATGTCTTGTTATGATCAAACTAAGTATGCAGACTGAAAAAGTCCAGATATAAAAAGTTGACAAGTAATATATACAGTTTGAAAAGAATTCCTGTATGTGTACCTCTGCTGCCTTATTTTAGTTTGTACATTTGTTTGGCTCATTTCCCCATTAGGATTTGTAAAGAGTTCTGCTATGGTGCCCGAGGGAAAAACCTTTACCTATGTGTTTCCAGCAAGTGCAGAGGGTACTTTCCTCTTCCAAATTAGCCCAGCTCTGCCACATACCCCTCTTTCCCTCTCTCTCTCCTCTATATACTCTCTTAGTCTTACTTCCATGTTCATATCTCTCCTGCTCCAGTCATCTACCGTAGATGTATGACCTACCGGACTCTTAAGGGTCAGCTGCAATTTAGCATTTTTGTTTCATTCCAATTGTTCTCCCTCTCTGTCCCTCCGCCCACTCTCACTATCTATTTCTCGGTAGTGTTCTGCAGCCTCAGCTGACCTCACCTTCTTTGAATAATAATGACTTTTCTTCCGCTTACATTGATCATTGAGATCCAATTAGTGGTCACTTGATGAAGACAGGCCAGCCTGCTGTCTGTCATATAGTAGTAATATGATTATTATCATAACTCCGTAGCAACAAGCTCCTGATGGCTGTATTTGTATTCATATTACACTTGGTCATTTGGTGGTCTAACATCACGTCAGTGTTTGTAGTCATTACCTCCATTCACACACTCATAATTCTTCATTACTGCTAACAAGGACAGGAGAACTCCTGCAAGAGACACACACAGACACATCGCAGGCACACCTTCAGCATCAGAGGGCTTGTTTTTGTCATTGGGGATTGGATTGTGTGTGTTTGTGTGTGAGTGTGTGTGAGTTTGACAACTCTTCAGTCTCAAAGAAGCTTCATTGTTGTGATGGTCTGTCTGAACCGCTAACTCAACTAAAATGTTTCTGCGGCCCCTAGGCCCCAGTTTTGTCACGTCAAACGTAACAAGGTTAAATGCTAGTTCACATAAATTTATAAATCTTGATAAATCTGAAGTGTCCTCTGTTTTGTGATCTGTGAATGCAGCCCGAGTCACGTTGCTTTGCAAAGCTCCAGATAGGCACTATCTCTGATGTGACACAGGAACAGGGTCTTAGTGGACGTGATCGGGCAGATGCACAAGTAGATAAAGATCACCTCTCTGACGTGACCTCTGTCAATGACACCACACAGAAAAACACACATGGTGCGCACATATTCACAACCCTCAATCTCCTAAAACACAAACACTTTTTTTTTGACGCAGTGTTTACTGTGAGTTCAAACACGCTGCCTGTGCACACACATGCACACACGACACTAGAGGAAAGTGAAGGACGTATAGATTCAACCTCAAATCTGATTTGCCGGTGGAGTACCCCGCTGCCTTTTCAGCATCTCTGAATGCATATTAAAAATCACTGGCTTTACGCATCGCTTGAAAATCATTGGTGTAGACTTCCTGAGCATTTTGAATATCACAAGGCTTTTTGTAGCTGTAACTTACAAAAGAATGATCTCTTTGATCACAGAAAACAAACAGTCTTTTATGTGTGACATGCCTCCACTAACAAACAAAGAAAGTGAGAAAAGACTGTATGATTATGATAATGCAAGCCATTTAGAGGATGCTTTAATTTGAACTACACTAAAATATGAGTAAGCTTATTTTTAGCAAGGATGGCTCGTCTGGGAAATCACTTTGCTTGCGAGTGTAGTTGCAGTGGCTGTGGCCTGTATACTGTATTCTGTAGCGACCCAAATGTTCCTTTAGACCCAGCTAGTGTGGGTCTAAAGGCCTTTTGGACATACATTTGTGTCCATTAACTGGAAACTGAGAATTGGTCTCTCTTGCTGTGTATGACAATCATATATTGACTCAGTGTAAACACAGAGGCAATTTACATTTTAAAAAGATGCTTAAGTAGGTTACAAAACATACTTTGGTTGCTATTAGTATGTGAAGGAAACACTTTCTACACAAAGCATCAGCAGACCTCCAGGAACCTGGGGACGCTTTTAGGGGACGTGGAGAGAGTGCGGCCAGAAACAAGGTCCACAGAGAAGGGAAGGGCAATGTGCAGCAGACCTTAGAACAAATGAAAAATATCATACTCATGCATGGCTTTCTTTGTCACCGAGTGTATCCGAACAAAGCTGTTAACCTCGTAAGTGACCTAAACTTTTTGATACAGGTAGATAAACCCCTTATTTTCTTGCATGCTTTTATTTTTTTTAATCACAGTATAGCTGTATTAAAGGTAGGGTAGGAGATTTTGAAAACTCAGTGAGAGTCAGCCGGATTTTGAAAGTAAACACACGCCCCTTTCTCTCGAGTTCACCCCGAAGCCACGCCTCCCAACCAGTCTGTGACTTTGGCCATCATGCACGTACCTCTCTGGTGCACGCAGAGCAGGAAGAGAGTGACAACCAGCCAATACTCCGCGCAGGGGCGCCTCGTAGGATTGGCTGATGTTTTTAGCGTTTTATAGCTTCCACAGATGATTAATATTCTTCGTTTTAAAGCGAAACTGCCAAACAAAAAGTGCATCAGAATGAAATCTCCTACCCTACCTTTAATGCCAGGCTTCATTGGTGACAACAACAAAAGGATACATTCCTTATTAAATCATGCTTCAAACAGAAATAAGTAGTACTAATATTAAGTAGCACTGGAAGATTAATAAGACACCAGGCCTGTACCTAGGATGGATAGTTTACTTTGAAAGGGGCACTTAAACCATTGCTGACATGCTGAAGGGCCTGCCAGGAAGAGGATCAATCATGCCTTGTGTTTTGCTAGTTGGCAATTAGGAGAACCAGAAGCATCAAGTGGAAATTAGAACTCTGAGCCCTCCCCCAGTTGTCATAGTCATCATCCTTTCCACCTTCATCAACAGATGAGGGCTGGAAGCCACAGAAGGAAGCACAGCCAAATACAGAAATCCTGTGCCTCTGGTTTTCAATGGTGCTGTGTGAATTCATTGTTCTGCTATCCAGGAGGTTACGGCGGGGGTCTTACTGTGAAGAGAGAAAATGATGCCTCAAGTGAGCTGAATCCAGCACCAGTGAATGGACACCAAGATAAAGGCACCATACAATCCATCCAGGCAGAGGCGGGCACCCACCAGATCCCTATAATCCTGACATTTGTTGGAGTTAAAAGATGATGAAGAAGAGTGAATTAGGAATAAGGTCAGCGCAGCACTTTTATAAAGACAGGCCTCATACGATTAAAAGGATTATCCTGATTGTCTTTACATACACAATGAAGGTCACATACAAGGTGACGTATCACATAAGAGTCTGAGTCAGAAGGTTAAGCATGTGTGAAGCAGAACAAAAAGTGCATTTTTTTTGTAATGCCCTTGCAAGAAGTCTGATAATAGCTCAGCGCTGAAACAGCATACAAAAGCACGACACTGTCCCTATCCACAGAATTCATACAAAAGTACTTCACAAAGCACAATTAAGGTTCTTATCATCCATCAATATGCATATCTGAATCACATTTGGTGTTACAGATGCAAAAAAACATAACTGTTGTACTTATGTAACCGCTTCTCAGCTTTTCCATTAGTCCTCATCCGGCATAAGTACAGCAAAACAAAACAAAAACATATGAACGGGAGACTCTGAAACGGTAATTGGAGGCTTTGATTAGACACGGGTATGCAAGTCATATTTTTTTTCCCTCTATCTCATTTTCAGCCGATTGAATGACACTGACCTTTTCATCTAACCAAGGCAAGAAAATACAGTTATTGACTCAAGTGGTTGTCTGATTGCTTGACTGATTTCCTGTTGTTGTTTGTGTATACTCATTGGATTTTTTTTGTGTCATTTTTCAGAAAGTTAGCATTTCAGATAAATTGAAGTCAGCGTCCATGGCCGATTATTAATTTGATTTTAGGCGGGTCGTTATCCTGTCTGTAATGCTGTGTCTTCATGGTGCATTTTCCTTGAAGTTATTTGGCTTGTTTTGCCAGGACATGCTGAAATTAAACCATCTGAGATCAATGCACAGAGTTATAGAGATGATGCATTGACTCCTGTCTAAGTTGAATGAATATTAATCTTTCAATATAGATAATAATTTCTCATACTTGTATGATGCCCATGCTGTGGATGGAATTCAATCTACTTTATCTAATGATGAATAGATACTTATACAAGCAAGCGTGCTCTGAATATGTAGAAGGTGGTGTTTTTCTTTAACGTTCTGTCATTTTCTATGTTAATGTCAGCAGAAACAAAGAAAATTCAATTTCGTCATCTTTCAGTGATTCAATAGAATCATTACATTAAACAGTGCTGGAGCTCAGATAAGAGGCAATTGACAAGAATTGACCGATACAGTAAAGACTATTGAGCATGCTCATTATCTCGATGACCTGACCCTCGCTCGCCCCAACCACACCCCGCTAGCTCACGCACACACACACATCCCAGATCAACACTGTTACTAGGCAACTGCTGCAGTCAGCCCTGTATCCATCCCAATCACAATGCCCCAAAGGCAGACACAGATGACAATATTAGTGTGTGTGTGTGTGTGTGTGTTTGTGTGTGTTGATTTATTCCCACCCCTAATTTCCACTAACTGTTTGAACAATGGAATTCCATTTGGGACAACAAATGAGTCAGTGTACATTGTAGGTTGGCCATCCATTTGAACAGTTCTGTTGCTTGGCTCAGAAGTAAGCTGTGATGTTTTTATGAGCTGTTTTTGCACCGCCTGGCTATTGCGTTGTTTGAAATGCGCCCCTAGGTGTGCATTCCAAAAAATAGAGGCGCATTAAACAAAAAATGCTTCTTACTGAAATGAGTTGCTTTACCAGAGAGGCATGAGAAAAGATCCAGAAAGTCCATTGTGAGCAACAGATCAGAGCAATGTGAGATTACAAAAATGGATTTACGATGCTATCAAAGAAGTTTTACAGCTGGAAACATGTTGTCTTTGGTCAAAAATATCAATTGAGATGGTTTTATATTATGACTATAAGCACATACTCTGCCAGTAAGACTGAGGTTTGACATCACTTTAATGTATCTGAGTGACTGTTTTAAGTAGCAATTGTCAATCAGTCGAGGGACCAAAGATCACTGAAGAATTATATATGCACATGTCCCTAAGTAACACTCCTTTCTATCTTTCACTTAAATACCTGTTATCTTCTCTGAATTGCTGGTTGCTGGTGTGTGTTTTTTTTTAAATATACACTATCATTATAAATTATTATAAATCTTTTTTTTTTTGACTAACTTATGTGGACAGAGAGGCAAAGGCAGAAACATACATGATTTCAGGCAAATGGTCCAGGCTGGTCAGAGGAGAGAAGTGGGCCAGTAGGAGTCCTCCAGCATCTCTATGATAAACATAAACTGAGAGAACTGCCCAATCCCAGTTGATACAACTACAAAGGCAGAGACACACATACACTGACAAATACACGCACAAAAATACACACAGGCAAAGATAAAGAGATTCTTGTGGCAAAGTGACTCAAAGGACAAGTAGAAGGCACAGCTGCCATCAGAACTACATACAGTATTTCAGAGACATTATAGATGTGATGTCTGCTGATGTGATCTATACAGTCATATAGCTTCTTTTTAGAAACACTACACAAGGATGTACTGAACATTTTAATATGGTGGTTTGACAAGCTGTGATAAGACACTGTGTTTGAGTCTCATTTCTAAGATGAGTATTAGCAGAGCACATCTCTGTACATCCATACTTACACCCTTAAAATGACAGATGAGCGTGTAGAAACTACTCTATGTGGAGGAGCCAGCCTCTTTAGGATGCTCAGAGGAGATGTTCGTGTTTTTTCAGTGACAAAGGGATGGCTGGCTTATTGCCTCTGAGAGGGCATTTCATTCAGTCATTTCATTGTGGTCGCTCATTACTGTTGTTGTTGTTACCATAATTACTATTATCACCATTATTAGTATACTTATATACAAGTGCAGGGCCCCATTCAAGAGGTGCCTGTATGGAACAGGTCAATTGCAGCTTAGAACATGAGTGAGAGATTCAGTTCATTTATCCCAGGAGGAACAGGGTGTGAGGAGGAAAGCTAAAACACACAGCATGTGCAGGCCTAAATAACACAGCTAATCCTAACTACAGGAGGAAAGTCAGACAAAAAAATGACGCTTTTATTTTATTCTTGCTTTGAAATAAATACAGTGACAGCTGATAGCATCCAAAAGTGCTTCCCAGTGGGAGGCAGCAAAGGATAGGCATGAGCTGCAGACAGTGAATGAACTGATTAACATATGGTCACATAGGCACAGGAGCACATCTTTGTTGACAATGTTATTAAACTTTGAAGGGTACCTGTTGGTGGTTGTATGGTCTACTCCTCTGTTTGTCAGGTGGCAATGGCAGATTGCATTATTGTGTTTCTAAGATCTCTATGTAATGATACACAAACATACAGAAATACCTTATCAGATGTGAGGTTGAAGCAACTCTGAAAAGGTGGTGGCTCACAGCAGCAAGGATCAGTTTGTCCCAGCATACCTGACACTTCACTTTACTGATGAATAAGTAACTCTATGTAGTCATTTAATTCCTTCTCAGTCATTTGATCTGCATGAAAATGATCAGGGTTGTTTATCTCTCTTTTTATCTTCCCTGCCTATTCATTAACTAGACATTTCTCTATTCTGTCAATGGTATGAACTAAACTGACAGTCTCAGAGGGAGAAAAAAAACATCATCTAGCAAACAAACCCACCTTGAACTAACATTATAAGGGGAAAAGTAGAGTAGATGGGGAATCGGGTTTTAAAGCAATGCAGAGGCGGCTGATTGGGAAGGTAGTCTGAAAGCACTCAAGGGTCTGCAACTTCCTGCAGCCTGGCAGGCAGCATCAACAGACAGGATTTCACAGAGTGCAGCGAACTTCTGATGAACCTGGCTTTCACCAGGGAACGTGCCAAAGAAGAGGGACAAGAACAGAAGTAGCTGTCTAGTAATACTTACACCAAGTGTAGTCACACACAGTCAGCACTCAGTGGAACACATGTCTGCTCACTTACTCAGTTTGGAGTCCATGATGAATATACACAACACAACACAGCAACGTACTGAAATAAATCACATATAATAATGTTCTGATCTAAGGGAGAGAGAACTTGGACTCCAGCCTTGGTGTGATCAGATGGTTACAGTCAGATTTGCAATGATTTGATTGAGTGATGAGAGGTGGAACCCAATCAGAACCAATTAGCAACAATGCTTAAAAAGAATGGAGCCTGTCTAGGCATACAGGCAGCTTATTTGGAGCCACCAAACCTTCATAGTGTTGCATAAAAATATTTCAGAAAAATATCAGCATATTAACTTTTCACCAACAAGGATATATTTGTTCTTTGTTGTTGCTATCAGCAACATTTTGAATGATGGTAATTTTAGTTGCATATTTTTTCAACTTTTCCATTAAATCTATTTTGTGATTTATAAAACAGTGCAATGTCCTTCTGTTTTATTGAATTCATTGGAAAGCTACCAGCCCACAGAACCTCCATTAAATAGGCTGATAACTGTTATGTAGACTTGGAAGTAAACCTGTGAAGTTAAATGTTTACACTGTCAAAGTCAAATGTTTAAGTCAGTGAAGCTGCAGGTTTAGCAGCTAAACGTAAGATCGCGCATCAACCTGCATTAGGCTGCTACAGACAATGTGGATGCAAGGTGGAGCACAGGCACAAAATATATGCTGATAATACAGTTGTATTTACTGTATAAAGAAGGACACTGCCATCAATGTGAAGAAACACTTCATAAATCCTGCAAGCTGTAGCGGACTCAAAGACACAGCAGCTTGCGCTCTTACTATCGTCACAGCTGCAATAAATGTCATTCATGTCTGTGCTCTGTGCATGTCTGCCATTGTAGTACAGGATAATGAAAAGTATTGGTGATTGACCTGATTTCCTCCATGTTACTCTGGACCACCAGACATGAACATACATAAAAAGACATTAAATCTTGTTTATATTTAAAGAGAGCACATTGAACGTCATAATGAAAGACTGATTCATGATGACATGGAAGTGGAAGCTGATAAAAGAGAGAGTGGAGCAGAGGGGAAAAGAAAGGGGTCAAGCCACATGAAGAGAGGCTTTGTGGCTGTACGTGCATGCCCTGTAGTGGAGTACTGCTAAAACTGTCACTTTGTGTGTGTGTGTGTGGCAGTGTGCACATGCCTGTTAGCTTCTACTTTTATAACAAAAACAAGCGGTGCAGTAATGAGATTAGTGAGACCTGTGAAAAAAAGAAGAAGAAGACAAAGGAAGAGATAAAAATCTTTGATTTGATAACGTGCTGTGACAGACACAAACCACATTTGGAGCACATTGCACATTCTGAATGCACAACAAACAAAAGATCATTGAAAAATACTGCTCAACGCAGTTAAATATATGCAGTGTTTGCAATGACAAAATAGACCTACTTATCGGCTGCTTATTTGCAGCGCTGCAGCACAAATGCTAAAGTTGTTTTCTGCAGAGCTGTGCACATTTAAGGAGGTCTCCTCACCCTGCTTTCTTCTCAGTCACATAACCCAGCTACCAAATGCTTCTGTCAGCACACACACACACGCACACACACACACTCTCTCTCCAAGGACATTGTCACACATGCATGCAGACACATCATGTCATATGCACATACACACAAACTCATGCTCAGGCTAATACCCCTTGGCACCTGAATTCAGGTTGCTGTAACTGTATGGGCCATTTTTAGCTCTTTAATAATACTAGAATAGTTGTTACCTCAGATAACCCTAAGGAGACAAAAAACAATTCCCGTCTCCCACTGGCTGTGGGTTTAATCCTATCCAGTATCCTAGAGAGGGAAATAACGCTTCCTCTAATAATTCCTCTGGCCTTTCAGTTCAACATTGATGTCCTTTTGTGTTGGCTAAGGCCATTAGTTCTGACACATGTATAATTGATTATCATATTAACGGCTAAAATCATTCAGCTCATTTTTGCTGAGGCTGTGGGGATGGACAAGGTGCATAATGGATTTAAGCATTTGGATCCATAGCTAGGATTCAAAGCGTCCCACTTGCGTTATACTCAGAGGTGTGGCTGGCTGTGTGACTACAAGGCCCAGCTTTTGTGTTCTTGTCTTGATTTTATGTCATTTTACACCAAAATAAGTGAGGATATGCAAGCTGCAATGCAGAAAAACATGCTTTTTTTAAAAAATTACAAGGGAGAGAGCTTCATGAATAAAGGTATCTTAGCCTGGGTGTCATGTTGACAAGCTGGCAACACATACTTGTGTCATTTTACCCAGGAAGCAACTGTACCCTCTGCCACTAAAGAAAAAACTACACATAGTTGTTTAGTGGCTGTTCTGTGTAAAAGCAGTTTCTTATGTTAACATAAACATTACGTTAGCATAAAGGCATAAAGGTAAATAAGAGATTATACTGTGTGAAGTGGTGGGGAGGCCACAAAGAGCTTTATATTCAAGTCCAAAGGTCATAAACCGACATTCTACATGGAGGTTGAGGGTTCAGAGTCTCAGTGAGAGGTTAGAGAAGAAGAGGAAGTGGTTTCTGTGCCACCATTCAATAAATGAACAGAACACAAATTACTTTAAGTGTGTTGCTGAGAGCCAATTCAAAGGGCAGTGCTGGGCCAGCAGTCTTTGACCTTATCTAAAAGGAACGATTAGCAAGCAGAGTTCAAAATGTGTCCACTGACGGCACATATACATAAATCTTCAAGTGTACAAACATATGTACACACAAAGGTTTCTCTCTAATTTGTATAAATCTGTTTCAACATGTATTTAAATGAAATATACAGTAAACAGCAATTCATGTTGACATCAGTGTTCAATCACAATGAGCAATGCCAGAAAGAAACAAATTCTCCTGCAAACAAGACGTGAGCCTTGATAATCTGGGCTACCATCTGCCATAAAATGATAGCAAACAAACAGCCTTTAAAGAGCTTTAAAGAGTTTTGACTTTGAGAACATAAGCAAACCTGTTCCAATTGATGTGAGAGGTCTCTTATCTTTTTCATTAGATTTATTTGTCACACAGATAGATGATACAAAGATCTTAGACCGGGATGTTGTAGAATAAGTTCTTGGGTTTTGTGAAAGCAGGAGCTGCAAAAAGCAGCTGACAAATAATGTCTTTGTTTATATTCTTCCCTACGATGATAATAAGCTGATTTTGTAATTGTCTCATTATGGATATCAACATTTCACGAGGACACAGATTTCGGCCTTGACTTTGAGTCATTTTTCGAAAACAATTCTTTCTGTTGTACCTTTATTCATCTGAAGAAAAGTTTGGCACATCTAAGCAATGATTTGTTTAATTCACTCAGTCTAAAAAAAGGCAACGTTAAAGTCTGCATGCCATCTGCATGATGAGAGGATATTTTAGTCTGCTAATGTCAGTCTTCAGCTGTACTTTTTGTGTTTTATGCTAACATGTTCTCGTTTTTTGAGTACATTTATTAAATGTCAACCGTATTGGCGTGTTTTTTTTGGATAGGCTACATATATTTTTCGACATGGAAAGAAAGAGTTTGCAGAGAAGAGTTCTGTGACGTCAAAGGGTAGTCGGTGGCATACATAGTCTTATCTGAGGCCTGTATCCCATGGTTACCATATGCCCAACACCACTGGGAACCTGGGCTGGAGAAAGCAGGGTGACGCACTAGACACACACTCACACTGCAGGACAGCTGGCATCCAACGCAAATGCACACAAATGCAAACGCACCAGTGTTGTTTCAGGGTACCTGAATACGGCACTAATGTCTTGCTCACACAGGGGGTGGTGTTTCTAATTCCATCCTGGGTTAGAGAGAACACAGAAGGCTAATATCTGCAGGATCTCCAACCGGGAGAGGTAATACACCTCTATCCCCATGAGATCGTCCTGACAGAGAGAGATAGATAGAAAAGAGGGAGACAGACACAAAGAGGCACATACAGACCAGGGTGGAGGTGGGATGGGGATGCGGAGTGGGACAGAGTCAAAGACTGAGACAGACAGAAGGGAAAATAGGAGGAGGAGAAAGCGGCGCATTATCTCTGTGCAGAGTCCTGGGAGGAACAGCCTGTTTGTAGAGTGATACCTATCAGCTCTCTGGCTGTCTTGGGAGATGTTACTGCACTGTGGTGTACTTTACCCAGATAAAACATCCCCGTGTCTCTGATAGAAAGAGTCAGACAGATAGTGGCAAGGTGAAAAGGAAAGACGCAGAAGGAATGTCAGACAGATCGACAGACTAAAGATCGGTGGAATAGCTGATTACATTGTTTTAAAAATGCATGTTACAGCATAATGCACGAGATAACTGGACATATGTCATTTAGTTCTCATATCAACCTCCTCTTTGTGTGTGGCCTGAGGGTCCAAAGACATAATTACTGAACATGTCTGCAAACCATGTATTTAAATGTATTTATATGTATTTCACCACCACATAGAATATTTAGACAGTTTGCCAACATGCAGCAGTCACGAAGAATCACATCAGCGTCAAATAAAAAATGCATCAAGTTTTCCATATGGAAAGTCACTTTGACGTGAAACCTTTGGGCATAAACTTGGAAGTCGGTTGTCACTTTGAGACTGCGTGATCTCACTATACTGTTTAATGTCCCCCAGCCTTCACTCCCGCTTCTGATGATTCACCCCGCTGTGTGTCTGCCTGCCTGTCTCTCAGTCTGTCACGCTGCCTCCTGTGGTCCTGGCTGAATAACTAATGATTAATATCAACACACTGCCACTGCAACTGATTTACCACAACCATTGATCCAGACCTTGGGATGTCAAAAAAAGAAAAAAAGAAAAGAAAATGCAGAGTGAACCACAGGCAAGGTTTTGAGGCTAAATTATCTGACAACCAAAATTCAGTGTGCATTGGCAGAAAAAGTGGCCAAAAAAAGAACTTGTTATGAAAATCACACCTGGATCCTGCACAGCACAAATATAAAACAAAATCTAAGTACTTTTGTAAAAGGTGTCTGCCGAACATGCTTTTGAAAAACCTTCTAAAACATACACAACATAATAATCTATGCAAGTTGATTTTTCCAAACATCAGGATTGTGTCACATTCACAAAAAGATCAGAAGAGACATGAATATTAAAGAGGGCGCCGCTGTCCTTTTAATATCCATTAAAACAGCTGTATGATTAAAAAGCGAGCGGACACAAAGCTGAAAAACATTTTCACCCACACATGATGAAAGCTTAATGTTTGCAACTTACAGCTTATTGTTGTGCATCATTTATTGCTCACCTTTCATCTCCGCAGACATAATTCTTATCCATTACTTTTGGTCTGTCAGACTTTGATAAACATAAAAGGCTGACAGTGAACATCTCCGTCCTGTATGTATGGGCCTTTAACTATTCCACCCACCTTTGCCATAAAACTGTAAAAAACTATTAGTATTTTATTTTATTTTTTAACAGGACACATAACACCTTTTTTCCTACACTGTCAGTGTAGATGCTTACCAACCTTGGCATTCATTCGGCGTCATGTGTCTGTCCACCTGGAGATCGGCTTGTAGTTTTTTTTTTTTTGGCTTCCATCAATTCCTCTGGGGAATATTTGGCTATTAGCTGCTAAATGCTCCACTCTTTTCTCCAGCTTTTACCCGGCTGTTTGGATTTTTTTTCCTGCTGAAAACACTTGAGATTGCAGCAAAACAAAAAAGATGTGGACTCGCAATTAAACTCTGCGAGGAGAGAACCCGACGGAGATACAAAGAGTCCATTTTGGAAAACCTTGCACATGCATATTTCTGCATAGTCACCACATACATTTACACAATTCGATGGTCATGAAACATAAGGATTTCTTTGTACAGATTTCTTTCAGTGGAAAACATGAAGAAAATTAGCTAAAACAGATTTGTGTCACAACACTGGATTAATGATCATTTGTCAAATGTTTGCTTGTTTCATGTCTCATCTCACAAATGAACATTAGCCAGTCAAGTCTCTAGCAGCCCTGTTACTTTATTAAACCCTTGACTTGATGTGGACTGTTAATTTCATAGGCAATGCGCTCTGCTGCTTATAGATGTGAATTAGTGATTTCATTGCTGTCTTATTTCCTCAGTTTTATCTACTGTCTATACTTCTTGCATTTAAAAAGCCAGCAGCCAGTGTGCAGTCACAATCTTTTGCAAAGAGATCCATACACATTTCCAGAGTGAAAGCCCTCAATGTAATGTTTATTGCCTGAGTATAGTTTGAAGTGCATTTTGTTTGAGTATTGTGTTTCAGCGGTGTGAGGACAGAGAGGTATGTCATGTTACAGGATGAGATGCTAATAAGAGAGGATACTTTTAAAAGCTTTGCTATTATCTCACACACTCCTCTCTGCCTGCCTGTAATAATACAACTATCCTATAGTAATCCTATACACATGCACACACACATGCACACAGCAGAGGCCTAAAACTGAGAGTCCATTGAGAGAAGAGAGGAGACAAAGTGCCTAAAAAAAGCTTAAATAACATTACAAAGACAACCCAACTGGATTTTGAAAGATATTCTGAAACTTAATGATCTTTAATGGTTTAATGGGAGTCCTGTGGCTTATAAAAGCCTCTCCCTGGGTTGAATAATCAGTCCCTTTTATTTTCCATCTTCCCTCTTTTCCATTCTCTTCCTCGCTCACACATAACACACACACAGAAAGGCTGAGACGCAGATCTCTGCATGTAATTGTCAGCCAACTGTGGCAGCATGTGAGAGTACCCTGCTACTGTGTTTGAATTTCAATGGCCGGCCAGCTAAAGAGAAATTAAAATGTTTCACCATACTGAAAATTTACTACTGGGATTTCACAGAAAACATCTGTCTCTCCTAATTCCTTAAGCTGTCACATTGCACCACTTAGTAGCTGTTCTGACTGTAGTTTTCAGGAACTAATTGTCATTTCAAATTTGATTATCTGTCTTAAAATTTCTTTTTATGTAATTTACAGCCCTTTGTCAAGCTGCTGTATCATTAGCCTTCTATGTGCTGTAGATCAGGGTGGGTGGGTGAGTGAGTGGGGGGCATTTTCTGCTTTCCATCCGCCCAGCTGACCTGCAGATAAAGACAAACTTCTTTCACGTCATCTCTCTTTGATGCCTCCACAGTATCTGTTATCATAGAGCGCCCTGATTGTGTGTGTGTGTGTGTGTGCGTGCTGTGTGTCGTGTCAGCGTTAGCACACACTGTGTGCATTGCGAAAGAAAATGTCGATCCCAGTGTATTTTCTGCTTGCTCCATAAGTTCCTTAATACAGCATCAATGGATTCAGCATTTAATCTCCAGCTCTCATTCGCCGCTCTCCTGCGCTCTTTCACCTTTACACACTCTCTCTCATACATACACACCCACACACCTCTACACATACACCCCTATATATCTATCTCTAAACTCTGAATGGGGTGACAAAATACTGATATTCTGTTGTAATAGGTGATCAAAAGCAGCTACAGTACAAGTCCGAAATGGCTGGTGTGTGCAGGTATGTGCCTTTGTAAACGTGGGAATATGCGTGTGTGCAAGTGTGAGTCTGTGTGTGTGTGTGTGTGTTGGTGAGTGAGAGAGAGAGAGATTAGCAAGATTACCAAGACATCCTTAAAGTCTCTATGCTACTGTGGTGCCATCTTCTGGTAGTGAAGCACAACAACCTTGTATTAATTATACAGCATAAATCACATACATTCAAAGAAAGTCACGACATGAAAAAGAAACGTTTTAAAAAAAACATTTAATATAGTGACACAGCATTTCAAATATTTGCTGACACTGGGTTTAAAATTTAGCATATTGGATAAAATGACCATTATAGTGAATGTACATTATACAGAAAACATAAGGCAGCCTGTACAACCTGTAGAATATAGCAGCTTGCAGCCTCTTTCAGTGCACATACACACACACACACACACACACACACACACATCCAGCCGTTTGTTCCCCACACATACACATAATGTTGTTATAATATAAAGCCATCTTAATCATTTACACTAGTAAAAGAGGTGTGTTAATGTGTTTCGGGGGCCATTCAGTCATCACAGTGAAGCCCATTACAGACAGTCCCGTTACAAAGACCATCCCATACACAGAGTCTGAAGCAACAGACTTTGTGACACTAATATCCAGAATGGAATGGAATTGGGGGTCTGCCAAGGTCTGAGTGTGGGGATAATTCATTCAACTCCAGCTCTCTCTCTCTCTCTCTCACACACACACACATACACAAACACACACACAGTGTTCCCTCTGCATTTTTCTTTTTTGCATAAAGACTGCTGCACACAGAAAACAGACACGCCCTGGATGAATTAACACTTGGTTGTAAGGATAGGATAGACGAGCCTGTGTGTACACATGAATGTTAACATGTTCTGTTGTTTTTCTATAAAGGCTGGGTAACCATACATTCATTTTACTTACACACAGACAGCCAAGAGCATACCCATATATACAGTCAGTGGCATTGCGTTACTGAACATGGTGTTTATCTAGGTGTTTCTGCACATTTGACATCAGTATAAAACTTGACTGAAAGCTGAAACCTGCCTATCGTAACATTCATATTTACTTGCCATAGATCTATAAGACCTAAATTACATTTAGAGTGTCACAAACACACTCATTAAAATACTATGTACAGTAAGGACCACTTTATCTAAGCCCATGGTGATGCATGGAGCTTGGTGAGAGTGCCCTTATGGTTGCTCTACCACTGGGTAGTTCTCTTAAGTGGCCCATCGATGTACTCTACAAAGGGAGCTGCTGGACCACTGCATTTGGTGTTCAATACATTCAAGTAATACCAGGAGTATTCACATACACACACATGAATCTGGTGGATTTGCCACAGTAAAAATTGTGAAATGGATGAAAACCACATATTTGTTTGTTCCTGGTTCAAGACACATAATCAACTTGCATTATGTACCTTTTTCCTTGCCGGCTGCTTCTGCTGTCTCACGTCTAAGATATGAACTGCAGCAACATTTAGTCCTCATAGTCACCCTCAATGACTCAGAGAAAGACACATAATGAACACAGAAACCTGGTGTCCTGAGTTACAGAGCATCTATTCAGTCCCCTGACAGTGATTTAAACTTTGTTATGTCTCTAAATGATCTCAGGGTTGGGGTAATATTTGAAGACCTTGTAGATCCATTGTGTGTAGAAGGGCACATTAATAAAGATGCCAGGCTGGTTGGCCCGAGCACAACCTCTGCCATGGACACTTACTCCAACAATAACCCTGATGTCACCATCCCGACACACCAGAGGGCCGCCGTAATCCCTCTGCAAAAGAAGAAATAGACAGCACATTTTTCTGTGTCAGTGGCTATCATCGCTGTTCACATTTTTTGGGAGGGTTAAATGAAACCAAAATGTATTTTAACACTCTGACAGACAGTACCACCAGCATTTGTGAACATGGGCAGCTCTCATCCAAAGCTAGAAACCACAAGACCGAGTCTTTGATAGCTGATGAAATTTAGTGCAACAGCCTCCAGCTGCTCTATTTACAGCAGGCTGACTGCTAAGCCCATGGATTCAAATAACATTTGTTTGAGATTTAGATCAAACTGGGCTTTGAAAGCGTGTGTGTTGAACCAAGGCGCTAAAACCCTCACTGGGAACAATTACTTTATCCATAGGACTAATGCATGCTTCTTGCTTACCCATATAAAACCTGAACAAACCTGACACCACTCAATTGAGCTTAAACATCCAGTTAATCCACAGCAAAATAATATCTACAGCAAAATAATAATAGGTTTACCTCACACACGCCTTCATTCCTCTTTCCTCCTGCACAGATATTGGTGTTTGTAATGTGGAGGTTCCCTCTGTGCATCTCTCTACACCTATCGCGACTCACAATAGGGAGGTCCACTGCCTTCAGGACATCATCATGACCAGTGCCTGAAAGAGATGGAAGCCGTTTTTAAAAACATGCTGCATTACCATGTCACTTAATTCATAATTAATTGACACAGACATTTGTAATAAAATTTGTATCACTATCTTATAGATAAGGTGAATGCAGAATGAAGTAGGACAACAACAGAAGCAATTACCAAACAATACCATTTTTTTACAGTAATTGAAATGACTAGCATTAACATGGATATGTACCATTCTTCAGTTGATTGAATAAATGCATGTGAAACCTCCCAGGTGGGGTGGGACCATTTTAGTCAAGAAATTAGCAAAGAAAAGACAAAACAGTGCAAAACCATGATATCTTAAGACTATAGGCATTAATTTGTAGCTTTATAGTGAATATTAGCACCTTGTGTCTCTCCCCATCCATACATTTTGCATATCGTTCCCTCTGGGATGGAGCATCCAGCAATAGGCAGCTGAATGGTATGGACATTGTCTGCTGGAAGGGCAGGCCTACACAAGTACAAAACAAGATCGGCATCACACACAGAAATATATAGTGTCAGTATATCACTTAAATTAGTTTTCCAGACACTCACTTAGAGAGTCGTAGAAGTGCTAGACTGGAGCCCTCAGGACCACATATCACATGAGCAATGCTGACTTCCTGTCTCTTGGACCAGTCAGGAGCGTCCTCTCGAATATCGGACACTCCCAGCCACACCCGATACTCACTTAGGTCTGGAACACTGAAAAGACACAAGATGGAGTTAATACTCTCCACTGAGCAGTCTGATCCAGACAAACACCTAGAGTCAGCTGTGCCTGAATATGGAAAATGACACACAACCCGAATGCATAAATAAAGAAAAGTGCACCGGCAGTTGAAGGTTAAAGCAAATGAGAGCAAAGTTACCATGAGGAGAAGCACTGTATGTCAGTAAGAACCCACTCCTCTCGTATTAGTGAGCCTCCACACCAGTGTAGTGATCTGGAAAAGAACACAAAACAGAAATGACACGTGATAGACTAATCTAACACATCAGCAGCTGTGGAGTACTGTGCATGACCTAATTCTGTCATTGTTTTACAAAGGGAATTCAGAGGAATCCAATCGACCCTCAGACATGCTAAATTTATTGAGAGGCATATTTTATTGTACTATGACAAGCCAACAGTAGAGTCCATCACATCACAAAATGTCCTGGATTACATTTTTTAACTTAAACAGCAGTTCAGACAGTCGTATCTCACTTTAAAGGTTGCAGGCAGCACTTTTTGGTTGCTCTTTGTAAACATTTCAGGTTGAGACAAAGCCGCTGATGTCGCCGCTGATGTTGTTGAGTGAATAAAAGGAGGGAGTGGCACAATTATTTTCTGATTGTTCCACATGCTTGCATTTGAAACCACAAATGCATTTACTCACACCTCTGTGCAGCCTTGCAGAAAGGTGGCACCTGGCAGAGTTTTGTGTGAAGGCCTTCCTGCCCTGCCTGTGTTTATTTGTTGTTGCGGGTCACAAATAACAGAACTGATTTGTTCTGGTTAGGAATGATGGCTGTGTTTGTTCTTGTGTACTGGAACAGGGTGCGCTCAGGTAATTTGGGTGCCATCATGATAATCCAGTTTCAAACTGCATTTTTGGCACACAGCCTCTGTCCTGTCATCACTCGGTTTATGGTACACCCACTTAGTTGAGGCATTTGGCATGCCGTCCTTCTGGTAAACTGAAATGTTACAGTTTGATGTTTACCGATGCTAAAACAATGGGGCTGTTTCATTGAACTGATTGTCATTGTATGACTGGCTGCTATACCTACATGTGTAAAAGTCTAAAATTGGAGTCTTCTGAAACAACATTTGAACCTTACATTTTAAAGTCAAAAAAGGGGAATCTGGGCGTTTTGAGCCAGATGCTCTGCTGTTCTCCAGTGGTAGGGTAAAATGTGTAGAATGCTAAACCCTGTCATACCCTTTCTGTATGCTGACCATCCAGCTGCCTTCTGATATGCCCACCGGACCTCCTCCCACGATTCTGGTCCTTTTATGGACAAAACACCCCACGGAGGACAGCTCAGCTAGAAGAAAACAAAACAGAAACACACACATAGAATGTGTACACTCATAAACAATGCATTTAATTCGATTCATGAATATGTATTCACAGGCACAGGCATGCTGTAGATGATGTTGACATATTGTTTACACACTCACAATACAAGAGGCGCTTGAGCTGCTTAATGATCCACCGTAATCATTATTAGATATAAAACCTAACCTGTTACTGTTAATGACGCCATTAATTCAGGTCATTATTCAATATGTTCACACAACACAGTAATTTCATCTCCAGAACTAAAGAGAGTCGGGGATTCAGCCTCTGCTCTTCAGTTATTATGGGCATAAGAACAGCACACAAAGCAGCATAATGTCCAGCATCATGCACTGTAATAGCTGGACATAAAAACCAGTCAGTTGACTTCTGAAAGCCCACTGCTAGTCTTTGAGACTATTGGATCAGGAGCTTAGCAAACACAGACAAGGCTGACGGAGACACTCACCCAGTGGAATGCTGTTCTCTAAATCATCACCTGCAAAAGAGAGGATGCAAGCAAGTTATTAAGGAGTATAAACTGATACAAAGGCGACCTCCCCCCCACCGGGCTGTTAATTTCACAGTGGCAGTACAGTACAGCTGTGTTTGTCTGAGCCTGATTTAGCAGGGTCTATTAGCGACATTAGTATATAATCACGTTTAACCATGAATCGTTGTATTTTTGTCTAAAATGAGCCCTTCAAACAAAGTGTGCGTGCGTCCTTTTCTACAGAGCCTGCTGTGGTGCACTGCCATATTCCTACATTAGCCCAAACTGGGTTTTTTTTTATCTTCTCTGTGTTGAAAGCCCTGATTGGCTCTTCTGGAGTGAGGGAGGACTGCAATCTGCAATCTCAACACTAGTTGGCAGTAAATGACACACACTGCTCCTTTAAGTGTTTTTGCTATAATTTCTGTTTTGGTCTAAAAACCGAAATGCTCTCCTAAAAATTTTACTATTATTTCTGTATGTTTAGGCAGATTACAGACTATATTAATGGGAGTTTGTCAGGTTGGTTATAATAATCCAAAATGTAACAGCATTGTTGACAAGTCATTTAGACAGGAGTGTATATGCTGGATTGTGTAACATGCTGTTATGTTACATTAGCAGCTAATGAATAATTTGTATATTTCTATGCACCAGATGCATACAGTCATGATGCCTCTGGCTCATGGTCCATGTGGGAATACTTAGTAAGACACCCTGCCCTGCCCAGTCTTCCTAATGAGTTGCGGATCACGCTGACTTGCATGTGTACACAGACTTACACATTGTAAATCAAGTGTGTGTGTTTCTACGTAAGCTAGAGTGAAAACAAATCTACGGTAGTTCAGTCTTTGATCTAGTATGACAAGTATGACAAGGCCACAATGTCTCACTGTGTTTTCTCCAAGCATGTCCCTCTAAGCAAGAGTGTGCACACCTAAAGGTATTACATGTACATGTGTATATAGACTCACATGGTTTTACATTGCAGTAGTCCCAGGGTATGGCAGAATTATTGGTGTAACACCAGGGACCGTGTTTGTCTTTATCAGGATTTCTGCAGTAGTTTCCCTCCAGGCCGGCCATCAGCATGCCCCTCTCACCACTGAATGAACACAGAAAAACAAAAGATTCCTTGACTAATCTTACATCAACAGTCAGTATGCCCTTAGGACATTGTTCAAAACAAGTTTTTTTTCTCCTTTGAGTAAGTCTAAAGGTTTTTACATTGATTTATAACTATTAGTAAAAGCTGAATGGATTCATCCAGATATGATCTGAACTAAATACACAGCTGTGTAGGCTCTCTCCCTCCAGACAAGATAAGGAGGCGATCCGCAGAGGAATTACTCACTCAGACAGTATGCACCCACCTACATTCACATATTTAATGCATGCTCATGCAGACGTATCCCACACATGAGTGTATTCTCATAGTATCTTAGAACCACAAACAAAATTCTTTCTCAGACTAAATTCCAAATTGTAATTAAAAAAGAGGCACTAAATAGAGGGGAGTCTGATGACCAGATTACAGTGATCCAGAGTTTCAAATCAGTGTGTTTACATGTATTATATTTCTGGCACAGCCAGCTCATGCTGTGACTCCCTAACCCTGACTTTTGACCCATGACAGGATCCAAGCTGTGGAGTTGAGTAGCTTTGAAGGGTTCCTACAAAGGAGGGGTTTGGGGTCAAGGGTGAGGAGTGGAGTGTATATCCCCCAGCCAAGTGATCACTGGGAGTCATTCCTGCTGAGTTAGGTCATCTTCAGGGAAACACTTTTCTAACCACTAAGAGATGCTGGGGAGGCTAGTCATGGTACCCGCAGGAGCTGTTTTGTCCTCTGAGAACCAAGAGGCTTGACTTGATCTGCTAACAACAATACGATTTAACTAGAGGTCAATAATAAGTTGCCTTCCTGCATTACAACCACGTTTGCACACATGGTTTTCAGAAACACAGGCGCATTGTTGTGCTCAAGCTTGCACCAACTTTCCAAGACCTACTTTTGATACCTATAAAATATGCATGTCTTTTACTCATTATCATTTTGTTAGGTGTCTGCCAGCTGTCTAACAGTGTTACATCCTAATCTCTATTTTACAGAGACATTTGTCTGAGATATATTAATGGCACAGGTGGTTTTGGACATCAGTGGAATTTGAGAAAGTTCATTTTCTGTTAGGAAGTAGCAGGGATCCAGTGGGCTGACCTGTTGCTGTGGTCTCTCCAGGGAGCACAGGGCAGGTTTGATCTAGTCCTTGACTGCTGTCCTTGGTAATTCTCTCCGAAGCTTTCATAGCAGTCTGCATTTGGACACGAAGACAGAAATAAAATGAGACAGTCATTCACAACACATGTCCCACATACAAACATACTAGAGCTTAGAACAAAAACATGCAAAACAGACTCCACAGGCATCCTTTGCCACTTTAAAGTGTAGCATCATGTATAGAGTACTGTTAGATAGAAAAAAAACCCTTAGATGAGCTATCATGGTTGTCATTAGATCTAGAATATGCAAAGCTGAGAACATAAAAGAAGTCTTCCACAATGCTGCCTTACAAAATGCATGGGTCATAAATAGGTTTCTAAAACTGTGTGTCACCCTGAATTTTATTTCTATATGGGAATGTATTCAACCCTCCAGGGTAAGCCACAACACAACCTCAGACTGGGTTTATAATCCTGATGCAAGGGCACACAATCTTAAAGAAAGATCCCCTGGGAAATCTGAATTTGTGTATTCAGCCATAGATCTACATCTTTTACTTCCAAATCTCTTGCTACCCCAAAAAGAATCTCAAGCAGCACTAATCCGTCCACTCCATCTTTCACTGTCCAGTGAGACCTGACCATTCAGAGCTGCTGTCAGATTTTATTTATGGTGAGAAATGGTGGTCAGTCCTTCCCACAGTCATATAGGGCTACAGATTTCCGTAGGGACGGAGGAAACATGGTTACGAAACCAATATATGTGGTTACAGGGTCTCATAAGAACTCACCAGTCCACAAAATATGAAAATACCAAGTATTTCCATGCTTCAACAGCCTCTCCCTTGATACTTTCAGTGTCAAATAAAGATGCTAAGTCTCTTACCACTACCAGGCTTGTTTTGGGTGCCGCACTGAGGGATACTGGTGCAGAACATTGTGCGGACTCTTGGGTCTGTAGTGAAGCACCAGGGGGATTCTTGACCATCTGGATTCCGACAATAGTTCTCGCGCAGGTCCCTAGAAAACACAAGGAAAATCATCCTGCAATCTGCTCAGATACAAGTACATGCTGGTGGGTGAGTGAGTGGATGGTTGCCTCATGTTTCTGACTCACTTGCAGGGGTAGGCTTGAGGTATGAATGTGTGGTTATGGGGATACTGAGAGTCCCAGCGTTGGCAGGTGAGTCCAGTGGGCGTCACATCTACTGTTCCCCTGTATCCGTCTCCTCTCCCCTGGTAACACTCAGTTGTTTCTACCACATTGCTTTTAGGAGGCGTTTCTGTAAAGAGAGCAGAAATATTACAAAAAAGATCAATTTTCTTGCCATAGTCATAACCTTTCTACATGGGCAGAATTGAAAGATTGGACAAAATTAGACTATGGGGAGAAACACTGATGCATACAGATCATGATATACCATGTCAGTGGTCAGCTATTAGCCAATGTCCAGGCATCAGTGAGCATCTGTTGCCCTTGTTTTTGGCACTGGTCAGACCTTTGGTGACAGGTTTTTGGCAAATTAAACATGTTGAATAGGTAGCAGAACCCGTCAATTAGAGATCATTTTGACTGACTCTTCAAAATGACCTCTGGATTGGTGTAAAAATAATAGACCAGGACTGCTTGGTTTGAGTATTTGTATAACTGCAGAGCAGTCTGCAAGACTACTGTCACCTGCTGGTATGAAGATCTATTTCCTCTCCTATAGGCATTGTAGTCCTGACATTAGGTATGTGGTATGACTTTGATCCTACATTGGCTGCATACCAATGTGTCCCTGGGCAAGACACCTAACTCTAAGTTGAGTGGGAAAAAAAAGCTCTATATAAATACACAACTTCATGTAGTATGACTTTTGGACTTAACTGACACAATATGATGCTATGGTTTATATATTTCTCTCAAGCACTGAAAAAACACAAAAGACAACACACTAAATAATGGTCGTGTTAAATTCTACACCAACCGACACTTCTACTGGAAGTAATTTGGTTTGCTAATTTATGCAGCCATTTGCATACAACTGATAACAGCCTAATTTAGGTGAAATAGTTGATGGGAAGATTTTGAAAACAGTAACTGTGACCCGCACAGTTGAGACGTGAGAGCTGAGCTTTCTGAGATTGAGGTAAACTTCAGCTGAACTATAGCACTCCTCTGTAACCTTGGTAAATTGCTTTATAAAAATACTTTGATAACATACCAAACATATTTGAATTTGCCTACCATTTGTAAGACTAGTTTTTCCCACCCGAGGTTCCTGGAAAGTTCACAAGGTTGAAAGTCGTTCTTTTGTGTTGCGCTTTGCATTTTCACAGAGCGACCAGGAAGAGTAAACAAATATTTTAATAGACGTTTTAAAGGTTGACGGTCTTAAATTTCCTCTGAATGACATCCTCTGCAAAAACATGGGCATCTGAGCGCAGATCACTTGATTATTGTTGGCCACAAACTGCAAGCAAAACTATTTTTTTTTTCAAATGATGGATTATAACAGTGCTGTGAAAAAACTTGTATGGGACCAAACAGCACTATTAAGTAATGCAAGCCTCACCCTGAACCTTCAAGAAGGCGGTTTGAGGAGGGAGGTGTAAGAAGAATGTCATTTGGACCATTGTTCCATAGTCACACAATTTTATCTCCCAGTAAACTCCAAATGGTTCAGACAGTTTGCAACCAAATCAGGTGTGCCTATATTTCCACCCACACGTCTTGTGCTATAATAAGAGCAGCAAATATTATTTTTATATACATATGCAAACTAATAAAAAATATTACAATAATAAGTTCATGGTTTCTATTCAGTGAAGTAGTACAATTGTCATAGTGTGTTGGTGCATTGTAGTAGTGTGAATGACTAAAGGAGTGAGAGCTGAACAAACTGGACAAACAGCTGAATGCTGCAGGCCAACAGAGAGGAATGTGCTGCCAGACTGAAGGTGAAGGTGTCATGCTGCGTGCATAAGTCCATCCATCAATGATGAGCTGATGAAAATTAAATTCAACTAGGAAAACTCTGCTTGCTGTCAAGACGTTATATGAGTTAAAATACATGGTAAAAATGGGGATTGCCATGTATTATCATCCATTTACCATCCTCTCTTTACTTGATACCCACAGCCTGCCCCATGACAGACTTCGACTAGTTGCCCATGGGTACATTTTAAAGTTGTTTATACTAAAGATTTAATTTAACTACACAATTTTACTTTTATTGTTGTTTTCTTTGATTATTTTAACCTGTTTATATCTGAATTGGAAATTAATTGTAGGCCGATAAAATATGTATGATTAGTGGTAGTGGGTAGCTCACGAGCCAAAGAAGTACGGGCACCCCTCACCCAGAGTATATTGTAACAGGGAAACGAGGCATCAAATCTTATCTGTTCAACTTTTCTTCATAGAAAGGCACCGTTAGACACTAGGTTCATTAGGCTCAGCACTGTACACAACTACATTCAAAAATGTGTAAAGTTGGAGTTCTTCAGTTCTCTAAAGCAGATATTTTCTGTTCATACAATATGTCTAAAAATAGATCTGAACTAGTTTGACAGTAAACAAAAGAAGAGGCCCTGTCAAAAGAACACTTTATCTTTCTGTCTCTTGCTCTGTCCTCTCTGCCTTGTTTTGATTAAGACTAACTGGGTCGTAAACTTGGTCCATTCCCAAAAAAACTCCCATATCAGAGAGCAAGTGAGAGAAGGATAGAGAGCACAGGGTGGGAGACAGTTTTTGGAGGGGGAGAAAACAGGGGGGAACAGTGAATCACTGAGTCCGTATGGAGGAGTGCCATCTAGTAAACATGGTGCCAGGACTGCTGATGATTTTAGCAGGCAGAGCAAGCCAGTCATAGACTCAAGAGAAATAAGCTGAGCCCAACAATAACACTAGATCCGTCTCTGTTTTATGTTCCTGAAGCCCACAGTGGCTCTTACAGGGACGTCGTCACTGATTGCAGGGTGACTAAAGCATACAGTATCTGCTGGTTTACTACAAATGCAAAGACACACAGCAAGCAAAGCCAGATGTGACACACACACACACTGAGCCCTTACACATCAATCACACCACTTACACCAAGTATATGAGTTGTAATGAAAGTGATCTGCTAGCAGTGTGTGTGAGACCCTGGTGCTGTGTCTGTACGTTTTAAGGCAGGTTAATGTGGAGCAGCAACTGAGCTCTGTGCAGCTTGACTACAACACAGAAGAGCTGGCATAGAACAATAAACAGCAGGCCAGCGGCGCAGGGGCAAAATAAACATTCCGGCTATTAGAGAAGACATAACAGGGAGCCAAACCTAAGAGAGGAACTCTGCCTCTGTGTGTGTGTATAAATGTTATCGGCCAATAAGACAGAGAGGAGTGGTGAAATGAAAGGTACGGGAAGTTGTAAATCCTGGTGAAGTCAGTCATACTTCACTGGCCTGTTTTGAACACAGCCTCTCACATACATGAATATAATCTCCACTTAACATGTATGTTTCTAATGCATTCAACCACACACAAATAAACATGCATGCATGCTTACCGCAGACTTTGATGTTGCAGTACTCCCACGGTGTGTTAGGGTCTGTGGTAAAACACCAGGGTCTGTGGCGTCCGTCTGGGTTCCTACAGTAGTTATCATCCAGACCTTTGTCAGGGTGCCTAATACAAAGCGTGCAGAATAACCAACTCAGTGTGTGGACTACAATAATATGGGCAATATACTGCTAAATCACAAACATTGTTGTAGCTCTGGCTCTAATATTGCACTACTGGAACGAACTCTGGGCAACGGTTCCACTGGTATATAGTGTTTTACAGAACAGACAAAATGTCAAGACTTATAATACAGGGCATTAATTGTTGTATAGACCTGTGAAGACATCAATAGCTGATCTATCATTTTAGGCATTTTGAAGTTTTGCAAAGTTTTACAACTTTACAAATAATAATATGCAAATGTACAGTCACAAGGTTAGTATTCAGATTTATGAATATTTGTTGACATCACCATATCACAGATTTCCTTACATGGTTATTTGATCCAGGCACAGTAAATCCACAGCTCATTGGATATTGCCAATTGGCAGGCTTAGTTGGCTAATCAGATGAAAGTGGACTTTTTTAAAAAGGCAGGTGCTATAACAGCTTGTTTTGGACAGACAACGCATAAAGAGCCCGTAGATTTTTAAAGTGTGAATCATAAAAATGTAGAGATGGAAATTAGCTTGTAAGTCCCTTTTTAAAACTCAGGAGTACATAAAAGCAGAATCATGCTTTCAGTTTCTCAAGCAGAACTAAACAGTTGACACCATTGCATGCAACTGACACATTAATAACTGGAGTGGTGGAAGGACTCCATCTGTGAATCTGCTCAGAACTCAGGGGAGTCAGGAAGAAAATAAGTTGCACCACTACAGGTGTTCTACAGTAAGTCATTCCCAAGTCGCACTGCCTCAAGGCATGCAGTATAAGGCTGTGGGACCTTCTCATTACATTAGTGCTGTAAGCAGTCTGGGACCTCGTTTACACAAACAGTGGGATGATTAAGGATGTGTTAACGAGTCCCCTCTAATCCAGACCACCTGCCATCCCACTTGCTGGAACAGTTCGCAGATAGGCGTACGCACGGCTGATACACAAGGATCATGTAAGGGATACTACTACAGATTAAACTATGTGGTCTCCCTATAGTTTAGACATAAATCTGCTTTCTAATCTACAGTGCTTACAGGAATTTGGGCCAATTAAGTTCGAATTTAGAGTTTTCCCAGCATAAACACAATTACACACTAGATTCCAATTGCATTCCTTTGGGGAAAACTTTCACCGGCTCACCCTAAATCACTTCATCATCTGAGCTGGTGCCCCACAACCACATGAAATTGTTATATGGACGTATTATTGGATTTGCTATTCTCATGCTTGTTGCTATTATATGCATATCCATGTGTGTGGGGTTATGTGTGATTGAGCATGCACAATTTAGTGTTATGCTGATACATGTGTGTGTGTGTGTGTGTGTGTGCGCGCATCACCTCTCAGGGTGGTACAGGTGTCTGTGTGGCTCATCCAGGTCCCACCGTTGGCATTCTTTTCCACTTTCTGTGTGGTCCATAGGTCCTCTGTAATCTTCCCCATTACAGGTCATACACTCAACTATACAGCAATAAAACACAAATGCACGCACAGACACACATCCACAAAGAGGCAGGCAGTTTAGAGACATACAGAATCAAATTTTTTAACAAACACAATGAAGCAGATACCGGTAATGATCATCTTAGTGGTGCAGTTGTGGGTTTAAACATCCGTTAAAATATTTAAAATTTAGATTTTCTGCTCCAGATTTGTTTATGGCAACATTTTGCTACAAACTCTGCAACAATAAAGTACTTCATAGAGACCCATTATATGCACATAATGTATGGAAGGCCCTATTCTGTGTCAGGCTAATGAAGGCAAAGATCTTTTTCATTTGTTGCATGGTGAGCACAGCATACACTGTCTTGTGTAAACAACAGAGAGGATTCAGATTAGAAACAGATGTTTATGAGTCGGCTCCTGTCATGACAAAGCACATTTAAGACCATATTTGTGCTGCTACACGCCATGTTTGTGTGTGTCTGTGTATGTTTTCTATTAAGACCGGTTAATTTCTGGAGAAAACCTTCCAGCCATTTTTGTCTGAAAGAGCACAGGCTCTCCATCAAAATAAAAAGTCATTATCTCCATTGTACAACTTGTGATAACCCAGTGGGACGCCATATGTGAGCTGGAGAGCAGAGAAGGAGTCCCATTTTGTCTTATCGAACCACAACCTGGTTTCTCATTAAAGTGATCCAGTGTCACACATGCAGAGGAAACAACCTCCTTGACAGCATGAATCCACAGGGATTATATAACAGAGGTCATTATCAGCCTCTCCTGACAGTAACATTGTGTGATATAACTTAGTGGGTGAAAGCCATTGAGAACGGTCTTTTCTTTCATCACAACCATGTGTTGTGCCACAGGGCTGGATGAGACAGCGAACAATTCACGTAGAGCAGAAGCAGGGATTAATATCCGCTAACATTCCGACACCCGGTTCTTTAAGTTCAAAACTCGAGCCTGATGCAATGAGAGAGGACAGCACAAACTGAGCCACACACCTGGAAACAGCTGTGGCAAATGAAGAAACCCTGTGCACCCACACACATAGACATGCACAGATGTAAATGTTGCTTGGTCCAAGTATGTAATTTGCTGCAGATTATTAAGCTTCAAGTGGTGAGACATTTACAATATGGACAGGGGATTATTTTAGGATAAACATGCAGGCATTGTCTTTGTGTATATGTGTGCAACCTACCCTGTGAGCACTGTGGTATGCCGCACTCCTGGTGTCTGAGGTAAGGATGGGGGTCAGTGGTAAAGCACCACGGGCCAACAGTAGAGTTGTCTGGGTTGCGACAGTAGTTTTCTCTGAGGTCTTTCTTCCTGAACCTCTTTGACATGAATCTGTCAGGAGCAAAGCAGCAGTTACTCCAACAAACACATGTACCAAGGCCAGCTGCCAATTATTTGGTCTCACATGCAGAGCAACCTCTTTTTTTTTTTAAACACCCAAGGCAACAGTTTGTGTCGTGTCTTTTTAATCTCTATGAGCTGCTGCTTGACAGACAATGTGCCGGTAAATAAGGTATTAAGTAACAGACTGAATCATCAAAGGCATGATATTGTTAACATGAACAACACATTAATGTGTAAAAACAACATTAGTTTTCCATGAGGCGGGTTCTGAATGTAATGTAAATACACTGATGAATGACTCATATCTTTTACATGAGGCGACCACATGTTTGCGGTCAGCAGTTGATGGACACTGTGAGTCGAGCTATGTTATTGCACATGATTATAAAGAGATAAAGTTATGAAGCAGTCTGTCAGAGCCGGGGGTAAGAACAGGTACAGAAATGAAAGGGTCTCCGCTGGGCAATCAAAAGAAATGAAACCTTTCACTGATAATACGGCTATTTGTTCATGTGTGTGTGTGTGTGTGAGTTTCTTAGGCCTGTAAGTCAACTGATAAAACATACAAAGTGAATGGCTTTAATTGGCTGATTTACAGACACATTGACAGCAGTCTGATAAAGCAGGTTCACAGGAGGTACACCTCTGCCTTTTGATTCTCCTGCTTTGTAGTGACAAAGCATTTCAAAGTCATTTAACACTTCTGAAGAAAGGAGAATGGACTTTTTAAGTCCCTTTCATCGTTTGCAGACTCTTGTTAAAAAATTGCCATTGGGCAGGTATTTCATGTGACATTCCCCCTTTTTTCTCCTGTTCTACTATCTTTCTGTTACAATTCATATCATTTTACATCCCATTTCTCCTCCAGATAATGGCAACAATCTGCAGGCTATCAACTTGAACACTAAGTTTTGTTGAAGCTTTTGATTGTGCGATAAGCCAGGCCTGCTGGGTTCTGTCAGTAAAGATTAACAAAGAAAATGTTTGTTGGTATTGTTAACAAGCACAATACATCATACATATTCTTACACAGCCATCATCAGTTGGAGCTGATTTACCACATCTTTTTTATTCTTACAGTGGCTTGCATCAATGACTCTGACTTCACCCATATAATCAGTGTTGTCTGTGGTTTTATTGTCAATGGAGCTCCTCCAGAC
The DNA here is from genome assembly GCF_900634625.1 of Parambassis ranga. Classification (NCBI taxonomy): domain Eukaryota; kingdom Metazoa; phylum Chordata; class Actinopteri; family Ambassidae; genus Parambassis; species Parambassis ranga. The sequence continues at coordinate 16,244,002 of NC_041039.1, read as the reverse complement.
CTAAAATATAGGCAGTATAACTGTATGACACAGTTAACATACTGTATGCATTTTCTGATGAATGATGATGTCCTGCAAGCTGGATTTTAGTGCAATGCTCTTGGTAATTGTGATGGATTTAAAGCAAAAGCCTGAACAGTAGATATTTTTTTATTCTGTAACCAGAATAATAATGAGCTTGAGAATACTTGTGCCAAAGGGAGGTCTTTGCTTCCTAATGCTCCCCAGTGTTGGTCTTCCCACATTGTCCTCCCTTGACAAGAAATACTGCACTGCAAGCATGGCTACCATAAATCTAGATAATTATTTGGGTTTTAACTTAACAATTAACCAGCGTTATTTAGATCTAAGTCTCCAAAGGAAAGCCTTTGTATACTTTAAATGCTATGTGTTTTCTTGGTCATTTGTGTCTTCGAAAATTGTTAAGTAAAGGCTGTATATTAGCTATGATCCTAATTCTAGTAGAATACATGCACACACACACACACACACACACACACACACACAGATAAACAGAAGAGCCACAGCAGGAAGTGATCTGTGATTCTGTAAAGTGTTACTATGAGGTCAGATCTGATGAATGACCGCTCCCTGGAGCCTAATCAACCCTTAATATATCACACTCATATACGCATACAGAGTAGCCTCTGGCTACCAACTAATTGTATCACTAACAGTCAGAAGCACACTTGTAACACGATTGAGTTTGACATTGTGGTGACAAACTGCATTGGACTCTTACTTGTGTTCATGAGGAATAGGAGAGGCCCAGGCTTGGCACAGGATCCCACTCACCGTCACCGACCTCCGCCCTCTGTAGCTCTGACCGGTCCCCACTATACATTCCCTCACATAGTCTGAAAGAGACATGGAGGGGAGGAGGAAGAGGAGAATAGGCACAGAGAGACAAAATAAGTGATGATCCAACAACCTGATTGTAGAGTTTTGTACACAACGTGAGCACGTAGATGATGAAGAAAACAGAAGGAGAAGACAATGCCAAAAGTCAGGTCTGTTTTAATAGCCTGCAAAATTTGGATTGAGTAAAATAGGCTACACAGCTTGCATGATAACTGTTGTGGTCAGTCAGATTGAAATAGGGTGGGAATTTCCATTGTTTACACACTGCTTAATGACAGAAAATGAACCATAATGTACTGTAACGCGACAATCCTTGCCCCTCCTTGTCATTCCCTTGAGGGTCCCCATCATTACAAAGCTTGCTCTGAAAGTCAGTTTACTTTATAATCACAACAAAAAGATGTTTTATCTGATGTAACAGCATGTTGACGGGGGACATGAGTCCAGTTTGAGCCGACAGAGTACAGGTAGAATAGCAGAGGGCACCTTTCTTTTGATAGAGTTGGTAGTTGAAGTTCTGGTGGCTCTGAGCTCCTGGTGAGATCCTGTCGAATGACAACCACTGGCATTTCTTGGTTTTGTGATCATACAGGAATGCTCTATAAGGAAGGAAGGAATAAGGAAGAAAAAAAACAAAGAGAGGGATAAGATGATAACGGTCAATTTTCCTTATCAAGGAAAAAAAAGAGGCCCCAGGGCAAATAACACAGTTAATATGCAAAGAGCAAGGCCTGCAAAACCAGATGGACAGCAATGGTTTAATGCCTGTGGAACTCACGGTTAAGGAAGTTGTGAAAGCACCTTTAAATGTGAACTGAGTTATGTTACAAAATAAACAACAAAGCGTAAACACACCTGCAGGTAAAGGGCACTTTTTTGTTGCGGCTGCAGGCTTTAGCACACCTGTCCAGGCTCAGATTCTTGCTTTTGGTCAGGTGAGACGAGTCAGGAACCAGCTGGATGCCATCAGTTTTCTGGTAGTCCTGAAGTGCATTTCTTCTTTCCTCTGATGAATAATTATATAACAGGGTTAGAACCATTCAGCTACAGTTTAACTAACACTCATCTATTCATATTATGTTGTTTAATTTCAGTTTTTTTGGAAAATCATTTATACAACATTCATTTATCATTACATTATAATGCAAAGTAGTCTGATTTAACTAGTTATATTAGCTCTGCAGGACCTAATGAGATGCACTGCTATTTATCATTGGTCCCAAGTGAGATGCAGACCATGCTCACACAGGTGGAGGGCGGGCTGTGCAGGCTCACTGTGTGATTGTTGGCAGGTTTGATAGATATTTGCATATTACAGAGAAAACTCCTGACACATCCTTTTTTCCTCCTCCTACCTGTCTGCCTATATGCACTCCAGCCAATTTAAGTGTTTTATACACACACGCACGCACAGATACACACACACGCACGCACCGAATCACTTGGCATCTCTTACGCTTCCTTCGAATGAATGTGTAAACAACAGAAGGACGTCACACAGAGCTGCTTTCACATTCAGTGTTGTTGGATGGTGAACAAGCTGAGGAGGGTCACAGAGGACCAGAGGCTGCGTGTTTGTCCGATACCAAACTTGAGTTCACCGGCTCGCCAGTTCCTCTGCCTCTGTGCCAAAGAGCAATGAACCGCGAAAGTCGCACTCTGTTGGAAGTGCAGGATGACTGAATGGTTTCCTTTTAAAGGGTCATCCTGCGGGACAGTGGGCAATGCGTTCACTGTAATTCACTCATTACTTTATCCAGTCAGATATGCTCCCTCTTTGCGCTGTAATGCGCTCGGGTTTGGGGAGATGAATACTGTAAGGAAAAAAGACTCAGCTCTGCTGTGTAACAATAGCATCATTGTTAAAGCAATGCCTATTAGATTTCATGATTATAAATATAATGGCAACATCTCGCAAAGTGAAAGAAGAGCACAGAACTCAGTCGCTCTGAACTCCTGTTTGACAGTCTGTTCAGCGTGGAGCGCAAACCAGCGCGTTCAGACACGGCAGGCGTCAGGCAGCGTTCCGGGCAGTTGTAAATAGTTTTCGGCAAACTTACCAGAGTAAGACACGACCAAGAATCCGAAAATGAGCTTGTAAATCCACATCGTCTCGTCCCACAGCTACAGTTCAAGAAACAAACTGGAAACGCTGCGTACTGCGCTGTCGGACTGCAACCAGGAGATGTTGCTTCCACCACTGCACAGATGATGCGTCTCCTCTCTAAGTACTTCGTCGCCTCCCTCCCTCCCCCTCGCTCTCCCTCGCTCTCTCTCTCTTTTTCCCCCCCTCCCTCCCTTTGCGCGTGTTTATCTCTCTTCCTTTCGCCTGTTGTTTTTCTAGCTCTCCATCCATTTTCACCCACACCAGTTTCCAGTTTAGTGTATTTGTCCTGAATGTCACACTGAGTACTGCCAAAGCATCAGTGACACCACGTGGTCTGCGTTTTCATGTACTTAATAACTTTTTAAGTTACTGTGGACATCACATTTGATGTCATTTCTTTCTTTCTTGACAAGCTTCTGGAACTCCATGAACAATCAATGTCAGAGGTTTTTGGTATTTTTGGACAAATATATGAGCATTTGGAATGATGAATGTTAAAAACGTTGGGGCAGAGCGTGAGGTGCAGCTGCCTTCTGTGGCCTGAACTCATTTTCAGAAGGACTGAGGTGAAGTAGAAACCTGCTTTGTGTAGGTCATTTTTGGAAGTCTTGCATCTTCTGGGTTAAAGAGGACAGTGACCATCTTGTTTGGTATAAGCACACTGTTCAAAAGCAAGCAACAGTGATGGAGTGGGTTGGTATTAGTGCACATGACATAGGTGTCTTGCACATCTGAAGTTATGGAGCAACATATGCTACCATATGCTTATTTCAGTCGGGCGATGCCAAACCACATTCTGCACATATTACAGCAGCACATCTCCTGGGCTGCTACCCTGACCTGGGTGCAGCTCAGACCTGTCACCCACTGAAAGGATTTGGCTCATTATGAAACAAAAATACGACCAAGGACATGCTGAACCAATGACCAGCTAAAAACGAAAATATTTCACTTTCAAAACTGCAGCAAGTAGTATGTGTATCAACAGAACATTCAAATTGGTGAAGTTTTTGGATTTGTAAATAGTGTATTTTATACTACAGGTGACTTCAAATTCAAATTACATACTTTTGGACACACTATAGTGAGACAACATGAAGAACAGTTTGAGGACATCTGTTATAGAAATTGCATATATTAAGCTGATTTTGAAGCCATCCATCTCTGTCACACAGCAGCATCCCACTCAATCATCCTCCTGTCTTTTTCTGCGAGCCACACTGTGAGCAAAATGAAACAGATATTGGCAGGCACTTGTCAGCGGAGACGGGAATCTCAGTAGGGATTTACGAAAAGGTGGGGGGCGGTGCTGGGAGTTTGTGCTACTTTACTTCATCCCCCTTTTGTCTGATAAGAAGTGAAGTTACTGTTGGTGAAGAGGGAGGGAAGGGACTGCTGGGACGAGGACAAGACATCCCAATCCATCTCCTGAGTGTCATCTCTATTTGCAGTGATGACAGCACGAGATAGCAGGCGTGACACTTAGCTGGTCTGTCTCTGTGATGCAGCAGCATCTCTTCGCTCCTCTAGCGACAGTGCGATGGGGAGTGGGGTAAATAGGCATCATGTAAGCGATCACAGGGTTTACTTGCATTGTGGGATTTCCTGGAATTTATTTTAACATCACACCATATGTGGATGGATAAATATGTAGGAGGAGGCAGACTCTATTTTCTATCTGGTTCAGTGAGTAATGCTTCTGTGGCTTCCTGAGAGGACTACAGAGTCATTTTGCAATAATAAACAATCAGCCATGAGTCAGATACTTTCACTGGAGCAAAACACATCTCCCCGTTTCTTGATTTTTCCTTTCTCTTCCTATACCTTTCCCTCATCTACATACAAATGTGAGAAAACCACATCTTTCTTTTGTTTCTGCCCCTCTCTCACACATTCATAAACATGCATGCTCAAACATAACGAGCTGCAGATGACTGGATAACCTTCACCAGTTTGAGCTCGCAACAAAAAGCCCTCATCACCACCACAATCTCATTACTGACTCTCCTAGCAGGAATCCAGTGGGTGTTTTCACTGCGTCTGAGAGCCACGGCTCCTGCTAGAAGATGGAAATTAGAGAGGGGGAGAGAGAGAGAGGGAGAGAGAGAGAGCCAGTAGCCCACTGCCTCGCTCTATACAATTGCCATCACCATTCAGGACTCCTCACATCTGTGGCTAGTTATTGCCAGAAAGTTCATATCTCCATGCAGCTGGTAATGGAAGGAGGAAGTTAATGGGAGATGGAGATGATAGGGGTGATGAAGAAGTTGATACACAGACAATATGGATGAAGAGAAGGGCTAGAAAATGGATCTAGTGTGCAGTGTGAGGGAAGTACAGTACAGTACAGTGCAGAGCAGCGCTGATGGCTGGTCTGTTTACGTGCATATCTGTGTGGAGTATTATTAGACTTCCTGCAGATTTGTTTGGACGTTTTGTGTGCATTGTGTTGTATACTATTATTCCTCTTTGTATGTGTATGCAAGCATCCATGTGTGCGCACATTTTCATCTGCTGCAAATTAGTTGGACCTCAGTGTGACCTCTAAGCCTCTCTTCCAGATTTCAGCCATATGACCTTATGCACAGGAGATGGATGGAATGGAAAATCTAAAGTGGTGATGGCAGTCACAGTGTGATAGTTTGAGTGAGATAAAGAGAGATAAATAAAGTGGAAAGGTACTTGGACTTAGTATATGTGGGAGTACAGAGCAGGTACTCTAATTACACAGGAGAGATGTGAAGGGGTTGTGTTAGTGTGTGTGTGTGTGTGCGCACGTTGTGGTTAGTGATGACAGTGGTGGGCCTAGATTCTGTAAACACAGATACTGTGTCAAGAGATCCTCCTTTAAACAAACACACACTTCCTGTTGTCACTGCATGTGATTGTAGTTGCTGCTCGTAATTGAGATCTGCTGACAGTTACGGGCAACACAAACAAACTGTGCACACACAATCTGTCTGCACAAACAGTTTAAAAACATTTTTCACTGCAGCCCTGTGGTCTGCCTTCAAGTCACATTTTCATTTGATTTATTTCATTTTTTCTTTTGGATTGTGGAAAAAAAGAATAGATGGAGAGTGGGCAGAAGATATATGCAAAACTAACTGGAGTTTAACACACAAGTTCATTATCATGCACATTAGCAGACTGAGTCATCAACACATCCCTGAAAATAGCTTTAAAGAGGATCAGGCAGCCATTAGAGATATAACCAAACACTCAATATGTCATTGATTTTTCTCTCAAATCATAAAAGTGAAACAACTGCTTTTGTCATCATCACTGACGTACTGAAACTTTATTGATCACAGAAAGCAGAGACCAAAGTTTTATTGATGACTCATATTTTAAGTGCTGAGTCACCAGTTAAGTTGTCATGTCTGCAGCTGTGCCGTGGAAAATAAATGTTTTTTTTTTTTCTTCTTTTATTCTTGCCAAAGGGATTTTACTTTCAACAAAAGAACTTTTGTGAGTGAAATATAGAAATATTCTGTTGTCAGCACTTTCTTTATTAGATTGCAGCAGTGGAAGAAATACTGAGATCATTTGTTAAGTATTAGTAGCAGTAACACTACTTAAAAACACTTGGATACAGGAAGTCCCTCAGTACCTTATCGGTATGATTGTAAAATTATCAAGAGAATATAAAGAAATAAAAGTTTATGCATGTACTTAAGGATGCTAAACAGCTTGTGTCAGTCCACTCTATGGTGTATTACCCATTCATACCATAAGATGGGCCAGAGAATCAATAGTCTCCTCTGCCTTCAGGGAGATATTTCTCTCTTGTCAATCGTGTTGAAGTGAATCAAACAGCAAACGCAATAATGCCTGAAGTTTTATTTTAGCCTTGCATGGACCTATTGCTACCAGCTTACCACATCCCCTCCTCAGGCCACGCTACCAGCCAGAGTGTTGGTCTCTATGGTTACCATAATTTGTTTAATTTATCCATACTACATAGTCTATTTTTTATGTTGCACTATTGGATTATTGTTACTGATGCAAATATTACATGCAAATATTGTATCCGACCAGCAAGAGCTGTTTAAAAAACAAGGTTCACTGTATTTTATAACATCATGTCAAATCAGCTATACATTAACTGCAGCTGTCTTTACACCATTGTTATAGCAACTTTTAAAAACTCAATAATAACTCAATAATAGTAAATGTGATTACATACTAAACATTTCATCTGAACATAGTACGCTCAGTTCACACAGCAGAGTCCCCGCTCTGCCTTTTGTCTGTCCCTCCTCCTGTGTTTATGGGTGGCGATGTGAACATTTGAGTCCAAACGTTGGAACAATTCATGAACAAAATGGCCTGGTGAGTTTGTATATCCACGCAAACCATAACTGTTTAAATGACACATCCTTTAGCATAGTACAAATAAAGTGTGTCACACAAACACATCAATATCCCACACGCACTCTATTGTGCCGGGCCCTTTGACGGTCAATGTCAGTCACCGAGGAGCGCCCAACACTGAAACAAACTGGAAAATACACACAAATAGGTCATGTTTACATACACAACCTTTATTGTAAAGGAATGACTTATTTTGTCTTGCTTTCAAAAATGGAAATGTTTATTTTTGAAACAAACTTCCTGTACACAGTGGCCTGTAGTGGCAACTACACTTCCCACTGGAACCTTTTAATTAAAGTAAAAGTAACTGAAATTAAACACCCTCGATTCAAATCTCTGCTACACACAAAGCACAGTTCACACTGTGTGTGAGAGAAATTGAGGTGAATTCCATGCATCTATCAGTGCAGAGAAATCACTACTGCATGGTCACAACACACAGCCAAGATGGGAAACCAAACACTGCATGAGGACAAGGGGAAATGGGAGAGCAGCTCTTAAAATAGTGCCTAAACCAGTGTTTCCTCATTTCTTACACATCTGCTAACAGTCAGCTTGTCTTGTCTGCTGCTCACTGCTAATTTGTCCCCGTGTGATTCACATAGAGCTGGAGACACACAGGGGCAGGGGAGGAGAAGGTGGAGGAGGGTTGGTCGACAAAATTAAAGAACTGAGGGGAAAGAGCTGCTCCGGGGCAGCAGGTACATTTCATCCCACATGTGTCTGTGTCAGGCCTCATACGTGTAATTACTGTGTTAATGGCAAACATGGCATAAAGTAGGTGGGATTGCAAGTAGCTTTAGTCTTCAGAGCCCACCTGAGTGATTTGCCAGACACACTCACACACAGAGAAGCATGAACACACACTCATATGCACATACACGCTTAGTAATGTCTTTTTAGCACCAGCTGCTTAAGTTGTATGGTTTCACCCCCCTCAGATGGCCTGCACAGTGGAGCAGCCACTACAACCACAACCAGGTGACTTTTTACTGCTTCTTTATGAGTGTCTTTCTGTTTTCCCCTTGTTGTGACAGTTTTCATTGCTAGGCAAACTTGTTGATGAAGATTCTCAGTCATCCAGGTCATCATACGTAGAGAAGATTGAAGCAAGGCGTCTGGACTTGTAGAGTTTTCTAGAAGACGTTTCGCTGCTCATCCAAGCAGCTTCATCAGTTCTAACTGTTTGGTGGGGAAAACATGGTTTATATGTGGTTACAGACCTATGTGGGTGGGTCTGGGTAAAACTTAAAAACAATAGCACTAAATGTTTCCATACTTACCTATGATGTTCTGGCTGACTGGGCCAGGTGTGTCTAACGACTGGCTAACGACTATGAAACTGCCGGAGGGGGACTGGTTGACAGCCCTTTGTTCTTGCTGTGAGTATGTGCAAACTTCCTGGGAATGGATGGAATCACTGCATTGTATGTGGTAGAAAGATGATGTCTGAGGCCACCACCTCTGTTAAGGGAAGGTTTTTCCAGCTTAACATAGATGGCTTCCTTGACTCCTCTTTCATACCACCTTTCCTCCCTGTCTAAAATGTGAACATTGTTGTCCTCAAAGGAGTGTCCTTTGTCTCTGAGGTGGAGGTGAACAGCTGAGTCTTGTACTCACAGTAAGAACAAAGGGCTGTCAACCAGTCCCCCTCCGGCAGTTTCATAGTCGTTAGCCAGTCGTTAGACACACCTGGCCCAGTCAGCCAGAACATCACAGGTAAGTATGGAAACATTTAGTGCTATTGTTTTTAAGTTTTACCCAGACCCACCCACATAGGTCTGTAACCACATATAAACCATGTTTTCCCCACCAAACAGTTAGAACTGATGAAGCTGCTTGGATGAGCAGCGAAACGTCTTCTAGAAAACTCTACAAGTCCAGACGCCTTGCTTCAATCTTCTCTACATTGCTAGGCAAAGTTTGTTTTGGCACTTTGTACCTAGCTCTAGATTTCCTCAGGACACATGCTAGTTTTCCAAGCTAATTTGTTGTAAACATCTCTGAGGTCCTAACACGGTATTTCTATGGATTTACTTACTGTCTCCTGCAATACCAGGCTGTCTCTGTGAGGCATTCTTATCTCTGTTTCACTGTTTACGTATTTATCTCACCATGGGATGCAAGAAAATGGTAGAGAAGCTTGTTGCAGATTGGAGAGCCATGTCTTACACCATGTTATTCATGGTGTGATTTCATGATCATTTTCTGAACTTCACTGAGCAGTTTTGATGTAACCTGAGTAAAAGTTTGGACTCTCTTCTTCTTCTTTTGCCAAGTTAAGGTTGCATTCTGCGCTACGTACCGATGTTTATATTACATTTTATTTTTTAGAGGGATCACATTACTTAGTCATCAACATTCAACCAGCTCATTGTTTTGCACCTCAGTGCGGTCAGTCAATAAAAACAGACGTAGGTTTTCTGTGTTAATGTGTGAGATATAAAGAGTGAAATCCACTCGTAAAAACACTGCTTCATTTGTGGTGTTACTTGTGGTCACAAATCAAACCTTTAAATCTAAGCTCTCATCTGAACAATGACATATACTCCTTAGCCTTTGTAAATGCCCCCTACAAACTTAACACCTCATGTTACCAGTTAATATATGTTAGGCCCCACTGTAAACAAAAAGAAAATCAAACCACAATCTGGGATGGAATGTGTCACGTTGAGATTGTTCACCTGGCCAGATTTTTCCAGTGTTATGCCTTCCAACCGCACTGAGCACACACACACGTGCACACACTTACAAATAGAGAGAAGAGGAGAAAGAAAAAAAATGTAAGGTAGTGAGAACAGACAAGTGTGTGGCCATGTTTATGGGTTTGGAAAGGACTGTGGCATTTCCTGATAATCCATGCCAAGTGTGTGTTTGGTGTTCTTTCCAACCCGCAGTTTGTCTAACTCCACTGCTCTCCATTTTGCAAGTATATTTTAAGGCTTTCTTTGGCTTTCGTTGTTGCCAGATTGGGTGGAGGTTTGTAAGAACAGGTGCCAAAAAGATTTTAAACAATGACAGGAAAATATTTAAAACCTATTTAGGATCCTTTTTGTGACTTATTTGACGCTATCTGTATTTTTTTCTCTTTGCAGCATACAAAACCCTGTTTGAGCAGCAAAAGCCTATTTATTTAGAAATAATGTTTGGTCCATGCCTGAAAAATAATTGTCTCATACAGGAAAACACACTGTAAATGTACCCAGGTACCCACCCAGGCAGCTATCACTGGCCATACTGGAAAGCTTTTTTTAAGGATGTAAGAGCTTCTGTGCAAACCTTAGTGACCCTCATGCCCCTGCCGTGCTGTGTTTTATGGTGACGGAAAAACCATGACCTCCCTGACACTGCTGACAGGAAATATTATGAAAAAAAACAACAAACGGTGCCAATTAAAAATAGTGAAGCTAATGTAAACCACATTATAGTTGCCAGATTCAGGGAAGTTTATTCAGACTTGGGTTGATTGCCCGGGGAGCATCATGACCCAGAGGCTGCTGAGAGAGTCTGAGCTAAACTTAGAGCGTCATTTGGTTACGATACTGGTCCAAAAATAGCCTTCGCTGGTAAGGTCTACGCAAATGGATGTTATATTACTATCACAATAATGTTAATGAACTTCAGAGTGGTTTACTAACGACATGCTGATCCTTGCAGATCCAGTCACGGGTCATGGTGTTGATGCAGCATCAATCTCATGTGTCACTTCCTGCAGTTAGTGGAACAAACCCAAAAAGCCACTCTCAGACTTTTAACTTCACCAGAAGTGAGTCATGATGCACTTCCAGCTTTAAAAGGCCGTAGACTGGGTGAGATGCTCTTTGGTGGGGAACCTAACACTAATGGTGTTCTTTAGGTGCACTGTATCAGCAGAAAAAAAATGGAGAAAAGAGCATACACTACACATAGAAAAAGCCCTTTGTTGCTCTGTTTTATATCATAATAATGGCAGAATGACTGCATCAATGTCTTGACTGAATATTTTATGTGAATGCAAAAACAATAACATGCACAAAAGTCTCCATCTGCATGTGCATGAGGTTTTCTGACTAACAAAGGAGTAACAAACTGAAACTGGATGTACAACTTGTCCCCGCTTTCCCCTGCGTCTGTAACTTCTTAAGCCTGGCATGTTAAAGGCTGTGACCTTGTCCTTCTTTACAAGAGTATCCTGTTACAACCTCTCTCCTAGATTATTGCTATATAGAGCACATATGAAGACCTCCCAGCCTGACACACCTCCAAAAAACAACATTTTGCTATAGGCCATACTCAGCACTCTAAACTGTGGCCACACTGATTCTTAGATTACCATCAGATAAACACCAAGTGCCATCAAGTAAAGCATATGACCGCTCTCTAACTCTGGTGTTAGCATCTGGCTGTTCCAGGCGGGAGATAGCAGAGCTGTCTGCGTCAATAAAGTTACAACAGGATCACACAATTAGAAACACAGGGATCAGACATCTGTCAGAACTCACTGGGGCACTCTGTGCTGTGCTGTTTGTCATTACAGCTTTATTTTGTATTGATTGCTTCTGTTATCCTTATCAGTCAGTGAATCATTAGAACATTTTTTTTGTTGTTGTAGCAAATAAGAAAATTTCTGTATAAAGTAAATTGAGGTACCTGTTGTGACTGCTCCTTTGAAGCCTCAGTTTAACCACGTTGTCTTTTTGGTGACAAAGGTGACATGTTTGGACAAAAGAGTCGAGCTGGAGACGAGAGATTTGTTGCTATGATTACAAACAAACTATATGACTGGTGACTGTTTATCATATGAAGTGCCTATTTAAAAGAAGGCAGGTTTAAGGCACTGACAAAGTCTGTGGTCAGCACATGTTTAGCAGTGTTTTCTCAGTGAAACATGATGCTTCATGCATAATTTAATTGACATAGTGAATAAAAACAACAAAAAAACATTTCAATTTACAGCAGCAGTATAAGTAAGAATATAACTGGATACTTTTCACTCTCTTAAGTGGCAATAGAGCAGAAAAGGAGGGAACACAGGAGAGGAGACTGCAGCTGCTGTGCTTAGAATGGTGACTGTACATCTATTGTCAGGGAAACCATCAGTTTATTTATTGGCTTGATCGCCAACACCTTCATACTGACAAAGTGGAGCACAGATGCAGATGCTCTTTCCTTTTTCAGCAGCTGTGTCTTTCAGCAGGAAGGATGACATGTTTGGTCTGCTCCCATTGGAGCCAAAGCAGCTAAACAGATGTGTGTGTAAAAAAAAAAGAAAAAAAAAAAAGGAAAATCTCAGGTCATAACAATACAACACTTTTATTGTGAATATATTATATTTTGCACAATAATCAACACCATATTATAAACATTTTTTTTCTTTTCTTTCATTTTTCTCTTTTATACAGTAAATAGTATTAGTGTACAAATGTATACAAAATTTATTCAGGCTAGTGAAGTTCCACAAAAGAGTATTTCATGTACGGTATTAAAGCACAATCAGATATCGGAGGGACACGCACATGCCTGCACATAGACACGGGAACCCCCCCTCCCCCAGGGTAAAACACAAGTCAACACACGACTTTGATAGACAGCATAACCTGATCACTCAACACCAGCATGTCACCACGAAGGCGAGGTGGAGAGAACTCATTTACTATCTTAAAAAATCATTAAAAGATAAAAACAATTTTGAAAATTGCACGTGATCTTTGTGACTTATGATAAGGCAATGCAAAATTACCATCAGTGGTAGTCTTACTGTGTTCTCTGAGTTCTCTCCAGCAGGCCCTGGTGCTGAACAGAGGCATAGACAGTGTTCAAACACAGAACAAGCTCATCCCATGACATTGCAGCATTTCGACGCCGAGCGCTCGGCGTCTGCTTCACAGCACTTATAGAGCAACACAAAGAGGAAACAAGCATAAGGAGGAGAAAACAAAGAAACAGTCATTTTGATATGCTGATCTCATTCACAAGTCATCTTGGCTCCTGAGTCTGGCGATCCAGAAAGGGAACAGAAGCAGGATGAAAAAAAGAGAGAGAGGTGTTGGAACACAAGCTCAAGTCTGGTTTAGGTTTGTTTGGACCAAGGAGGGAAAGGGAAATCTCCTGTAACACTGATGGGCCACATAAATTAGAAGAACTGCAGCAGATTTGGCCCAGTTCATAACACACCTCTCTGCTTTTACTGCAGCAAGCATTAGCATAGAAGCATACATGGTAAGAATACAACTCTGATGCATTGCTTCATTCAGGTACCAGACTGTTTGAGCTACTATGTAGGCACTGGGAATTTGATGCATCAAACTCAAGACAACCAAAGTTGTCAGTCCAAGCACAAGCCTATTTGAAATTGTAATATCCTAATAGATTTTCACACTGGGTGCATCCTGACCTCACTTTATTTCTCATATCTGACTATCTAATTCAAATACTGATGTACACCCACATCTGAGGAACTTCTGAAAATAAAACCTGCATGCTGATTCTCTGTAGTAGGTCTGTATCTGTGGTCCTTGTGGAGCTTTGGTGTCAAAGTGTTGGTGTTGTCTTTAGCTCAGTACTGAGCTACATGCTGCTACAATACAACACCTAGCTAGTCACAAAATGCTAGTTGATTTGGAGTTTTCTATAAAAAAAATGAAATAAATAGCTTGGTAAAATACATTTAAAAACACTAAACCCAAAGGGATATTCTTCTTATAGTAGTTGCACTGGTTGCAGAAATAAATAATCATTACAGCATAATGATTCATATGCAATAAATATAATAAGCAACAAACAATATTGACAACTACACAAATCAGTGCTGTCAGTGAACATACAGTCTCTGAATGATATTCAATTGGCATAGTGGGGATAACTCTTCAACCTCCGCTAAATAAAATCAGAGAAACAAATGAGGCAGAATTAAAGGGTTTGGTTAGCTCTTACTCTTGCACCATAGTAGAGTATATCATGGCAATGAGTGCAGCTGAGCACAATAGATGTGTCTCTGTTTTTTTGAAAGTGATGGGGAGGAAATGAATGAGCACCCTTTGGCATTGGAAAATGGAAATGCTGATAGTGGTTGTCAGAAACGAATGTCTATTATGCATACATCCTGTATGGCGTAACTGGAGTGTCCTCTGGCCTCCTGTGAGATGAGATGATGGTCAGTGTGTGTTTGCAAGTTTGTGTAGGGGTCATGAGCGTTGTAAAGATGTCATGAGCCACAGCAGCAGTAGTTGTAGACCGAGCACCGGCCACAGACTCGGGCTTAAAAAGGTCCCTCCTCCACACTCAGAATCGTCTTCCTGTTGGACAGATGAGGTGTCAGTAAATTATGAAAATGACATCCAGGCACTATACTACAGTATCAACTATCATTTATGCTACTCATATGAGAGGATCATGACTGTACTGTGTTTTATCTTATGATATCTTGTCACATTATAAGCTACTGTGTGGCCTACTTTTCACACTGGAGGTTATTGGTCAGTAGGACATTTAATGATACAGAACACTTATAGCAACATACCAGCTTTTGTCTGAATACATGTGAACAGACCTACAGGCTTCAGAGAAACAAAGACGTGATGTAAAGATGTAAATGGACTACTGCTATAGCATGAGGTGTTTAGTTAGTATACTGTAATGGAAATGACATGTCTGTGACATATTATGTCATAGACAATAACATGGGGTCAAATGCCACCTGAACATCATATTTGAGAAACCTTGTGCCTGCCATGCACAAGACATGCTGGAAATCAAACTAGGGTGGAGGCTAGTCATGCACTTGTAGAGCTCCTCCTAACTGGTACATTTATTTGAGAATGTGGAGTGTTTCATAGCTGGATGCAAAGCTAACTGCTTCTCCATATGCAGTGATAATTGGCTGCTGGCACCAGCTTCATATCTACTGAGCAGTGAGAGTGGTATCAATCTCCTCATCTATCTTTCAGAAAGAATGTAAACAATTATCTGTTGGCTGCAATTTTAAAGTCCTCATTCTGCTTCCAGTGCATTGGTGTGTATGCACACGCACCTGCCTACTTCAGTGTGTGACTGTTTTTTTTTTATTTGATGTGAGTATTCAGGATATCCGTGCATGCCAACGGCCTAGGAGAAAGAGGTGGGAGTTCTTCTGTATTCAAAGGCCAGGAAAGCCATGTGAAGCTTCCTCTGTTTACTCCAGTGACAAAATGGCCTGGCCTGGGCACAAACCGTCTTCCGAAGAGAAGCTAAGCCAAAAGTAATGGGACAGCTGGATGGAAGGAAAGGGACACGACTGATTTTTACTCTGTTCCTCTACTTCCTGAGCCATTCCTCCCCTCCCCTTTTGCTCCCCAGCATGGCCCCTCTGTAATATAAACATGGAGGCACATGAATTGGTGGCCTGTTATGTGTACCGTGTGATCTACGCCTTTACAACACAATGAAAGGCAGAGTTCACAAAGATATGGGAAATATTTTCTTCCAAATATTTAGACGTCTTAGAAATGGTTCAAAGTTGGGTGGTGATGCAGCAATCTTATGTTTGATTTATCCACCTTGCTCCTTTGTTTTACTGACGGTACAAAACAAAAAAACTTCCATTACATCATGGAATCAACGGAATATCCATGATGTGGTTCACTATTTAATTTTTCTTTTCTTTTTTTTTACATTTTTGATTTTTACATTGATTTGAAGAACTGAACAAACCGGGATCGGAGGATTCTGGATCAGCCATATGGTTTTTGATCTCTTAGGTAAATATATGACATTAAAGTAGCTGTGAGGTAATGTCCTTGAAATTGTGGATTACAGTGACTAATATCTCAGTTGTGAAACTATGTGATTACACTGACCCTGATATCAGGACCAGAAACAAGAAGAAAGGTGAAGGACTTTGTGCAGAACCTCTGCTAATGGGACACAAAGGCTTGTCCTACCAGCAGCAGCAGCAGCAGCCATTGGGGATGCAGAATCATAAAACAAAAATAAAAGATGTGATAAGTGATGAAACAAAGAAACAGAAATCAAAACAAATGAACAAGCAAGTCATGAAAATACACCAGAATTAGAAAGCGATAAATAAAACGAATGAGCAAACTGAAAGAATAAATCAGGCAGAACAGACAGACAAAAGTGCTGAAAGCAAAATGCTGATGAAAACCAGACAGAAATTGACAGAGGCCAACTGCATAGCCTCACTAATAGAGCTGTTTCCAGCAAAATTCTCTGCGGTTGTCTTACATTTTGATTGTTGTCAAAACACACATCCGGGCCTTTGCGGTATCGAGGGTTCTGCGCCAGCTCGCAGGGATCTGGACCTTCAGCTGAACAGACACTCAGGAAAATATGATTGACAAAGAGCAGTGGACATCTACTGCAGCACTTAACCACAACTATGAAATCCCTATACCCAACTCAGTCTTTTTTATTAATTAGTATGATAAATGTAGGCAGGCTGTCTCCAAAATGACTCCCTAACTTTGCTCTTATAATCTATTTCATATCTTCATGTATGTTTGTTTATTTAGTGCGTTCCAGCAGCAAGTGGGTGTATTGCACGTTGCTCACAACAGGGGCCCCTGTTGTAAACCCCATGGCGACCTGTGATGATGACACCTTTACGGTTACATCAGCAGGAAGCTACATTCAAGACACATCTGTCAAACACATATCCTGAACATATATACACACACATTGTACACACCCATGCCCTCAGCCTTAATTCATCCTGATGGCAGCCTGTAGCCCAGATGAAGTTAAACAAAGAAATGTAATATAAAGGTAACGTGAGACCAGCTTTCATATGCCGTGCATCTGGTTTACTGTTCACCCGTGAACATTCAAGGAGGGAGACCTGCTGCAGGCTCCTTGGGGGTGTGTCCTTGTATTGACAGTTTAAAGCCCCCACTGTAATATGGATGATGGATGAAGGATTGGAGAGCAGAAAGGAAATGGAAGTCTCTTGTTTGATTTTTTTACGACTTGAGTGAAAGGATACAGGGTTGTTCGGCTTGTCGTAGTGGCCTGGTGTCACACGACAAACATGTTGCCTTGGCATCAGTGATTAGAAACACAAGGTTGGTGTTTGGCAGCTTCTCAGCGCGGTACATCCTAGGAAACACACAAAAACACTACTGCACTGAAGGGATACCATGCGGCTTTGACTAAATCCCTGACATTTGCATTTAGATTTGCTATATAAACATACTATGCTATGCACATACATAGACATTCATGGTACTTCCCTCCTCTTGGGACTGGCTTTTTTATGTTAGTCATTAAAGTTTCTGTGTCCACAGTTGTTAACACTGGGGAGTAAAGCATCAGACACGTGGGACGCATAACACCCAGTAATTACAGCCATATTTAACCCCCTCAGACAGCCCAAATTGACACCAAAAAAGGAGGTTAGAGCAAAGTAAGTGTGCAGTTGACTATGAATGTGTGGTATTAGTGTGAGTTTGAAGTATAGCCAGAGAGCGAAGGAAGAAAAACAGATAAAAAGAGCTTTTGTGCTTCCCTCTGTGATTCCGGTCACTGACAGATCAAGGTAATCTGTGTGTGATCAGGACTCATCAGAAAACAGCTGCCTGAAATCAGGCTGCAAAACAGAGAGAGGCCAGGAAACAAACGCTGTTCTGGAACAGTCCCACCAGACTGCTAAACAGAGTGGTGTCCAGCAAAAACATACAATATAAGGAAGAAAATCTTTAATCACACAACAGCACAGTACACATGAAACATACATATGTACATACCTGGAACAGTTTCCACAGTCCAGGACACCTGAGTAGGATCTTTCATCATTATCAAAGAAGTACTGAGTCTGCTCTGTGATACAGCTTTCCTTAAACATGGCATCTGGTATGTCATCATCTGCTGACTCCGCTGGCAATAAGAAACAGGGTTAATTTAAGTGGTGGGATTAAAACTGAAGCCAATCTCCTTTAAATAAGGCTGATAGGTAAACACAGTGTGTTGCTCACCTGCCTCTAGGAGGTTAGGGAACATGAGACTGAAGAGGAGCTGCTGGAGTATCGACCTAGACAAGATTGAGCAAAACAAAATGTGTCACATGTATGAGTCAACACATCTTGAGAACATCTTTAACTTATTTACAACGAGCAACCACTGGCTAGTTTAATGAAAGCAACACATCTGTCTAGGCTTACAGTCCCTGGTGATGTAAATGTCTTGGGAAGCATCAGTCAGTCTATTTTAAATGCCGGTTATACTGCAGTTGGACAGCCATACAGAAAGTGATGCAGTGTACTGTTGTGTAACGAACGGCCCTTGTCCTACACTGACCCAGCTTCATCCCCACGCCAACATACACTCCCATACAAACTCAAGTGAACTCCCACTCTGAAGTGTGCACCCATGTAAACAAAAAAAAACACAAACACACAACCTGTGCACTCACCAGGCAGCACTGGAGGCCCACCAGCCAATACTGAGCAGATCTGCAATCGTAGGCTGGAAAAGAAAAGGGAAAGAAATCCATGTACCCATTTTATCCAGCTATTACAAGGCCAGAAATAAATGTAATATACATAATATTATTGTGTCTTAACTAACCACATAGACGGAGCGGGGTCCTGCTGCTGCCTTGCTGTCTTTCTCTGGGTCACAGACAGACTGATAGTCATAGGTCTTGTTGTACGAGTACAGGGAGGTGTTGACCAAGTTGATCATCAGCACCGGATCCACCTCACCAAAGAACTGACCTATCTAGACAAATACAATAAAAATACAATACAGTAAAGGGTGTGACCGTATTCAGAGAGTCCTTCGCTATAGATATCTACACAAAGGAACAGATAAAAGCATTTGGCATACTATAATAGTTATATTTTCTTCATATTCTGTTGATAATTTTGTTTTGTTTTTCCAGAAAAGTTGTGTCTTTCTACCTGTTTAAGGGCTGGATATAATCCAGAACCACTGATACAATAAATCTGTTTCTCCTCAACAGTACAGAGACAGCAAAGTGGTCCCTACAGACTCTAAATGTATAGGAAGGTGCTTAGTCAAATACTCAGAATGATATAGTGTACATCAGACAGTGTCATGGTGGAATGGATCAAAGACAGCAGATGTCCTCTCCTGACTAACATGACATGTTTCCAAAACCGTTGTATATCCTACCTCTAACAGACAGGGGCCGAAAAGCAGCCAAAAAAAAAGAGCGGAGTTAACACAGCAGAGCAGGCTTCTAACATACACAGGGGAAACACACTTCAGTACTAAAACCCATCAGAGCCCCTCCTTTGATCCTCCTCCAGTGGCTGGTGCTCTACTTTACCAGAGACACTGCTGTACTGCTGTCCTACAGGAGTACAGCTGAGAGCAAACAGGCCATAACTTAGCTAAGTCATAAGTCCTTTATTTGACCTCTATATGAGATTGATGAATCCCTGTGATCTGTAGTTGGTTTGAAGAGAGGCAGGAAAAAGAATAAGAATTATGACTTCTGGCAGAAGTCTGTGATTTCACCTTTTCTGATAATGTGACTACAGATGTTTTATTGACTGATGACCTGCCCCTTGCTGATTATTTTGGAGAGAAGACGAGAGACGTCCCTGAATGATCGTGACAATCGCTGATGATGACTTACCAGATTAATATAGTCATCTTGATTGGACATAAGGAGAAACCCTCCATCATCCAGTATCACACAGTCAATGTGCTATGGAATAAATAAAAAATTACAAATCATCACAAATTTGCGAATATGTAAGTTTTTACATAATTACAGAGGATAAAAAAAAGCTTTGTTTTACCTTATCATTCCTCAGACAACCACATATCTCATCTTTACACTGAAAAGTCAACAAGAAAAGAAGTTTTATACACATATATATGAAGGTGTGTGAGATACGGTGTGAACACTTTAACATGACTTACATTCAGTTTCAGTGTAGCATTCATAAAAATGTTCATCCAGAAGGACACATTGAGTTTCACTCCCACCACTGCAAACCAACCACAAAATGAGTGACTTTCCTTTGTTTGTATTGTTATCATGAAGTAATCAGCATGATATTAGCGACACTGACCTGCTGGTTTGAGTGTGACTTCATCAATGATGAGGTCAACTCCTTTGCTCACCAGAATACCCGACTCAGGCGCCGACTCCCTGCTCTCTGCTGCAATGCAGAATAAATACACAAGAGAAGACAATCATCTGAATCGTGTTTAAAAATATTAATGAGTGCTGCAATCTGGATGTGAATAATGACTTTGTGTTCTTTGTGGCGAATTCAGTGCATTTTTAGCTACTGTAATTTATGTGTCTGAAACCAGTACATGTGTTAATCCAGTCAAGTGTTCTGTAGCTGAAAGCACGGCTACATGTTCGCCTGTCCTGATATCTGTTAGAGAGATCAGTAGAGATGACAGGAAGTACACAGGGTGGGAGGGAGTGAGGGAGGGGAAGAACACTGAAAGACACAGCAAGAAAAAAAAAGAGAAGGATAAAGAGAGTGATATCAGAGGTCTGAGAGTCTGATCTTTGCCAGTGGGGTTTGGGAGGACGTCCAAAGGCAGAGGACAGAATAGGCTCAGTGCCAGACCACACTGAAGATCCTCACGCACTGAACAGTGCACA
This sequence comes from Parambassis ranga, assembly GCF_900634625.1. Lineage (NCBI taxonomy): Eukaryota > Metazoa > Chordata > Actinopteri > Ambassidae > Parambassis > Parambassis ranga. Next base: position 16,223,087 of record NC_041039.1, on the reverse strand, counting down.
CATGTTCAACCCTTACACAAAACTTACTGTTGAAAGATGGAGCTGTGAAAATGTAAATATCATTGTCCAGGGTCCTCTTGTAGAAGCTGGACTCATACGTCTCTGGATTCTCAGTCCACTCCTCCCCAGCACTGAAGACATTAATATAGTCATGTAATATTATATATATGGGCCATCATAGGCATAAAACATGTTTGAGAAAATGTTTGATCTGTCTAAACAATCCATGTTTTAATCTATGGCCAAAAGTAAGTCATAAAGAGCAGGTCACACCCAGCTCAGATTATATATGACCACAGGATCATCCAGTAAAAGCAATAAATGAGTGTATGTCACATTTTATCGTGAGAACTACGCATCCATTTTCACTTAGAATGTTATATTTTGACAAACTGGAATGCCAGAAATGTGGTTCAGGCATTTGTAGCGGTGAGGATATTGAGGCACATCGGCTAGGCTTGGCTGAAGGATTTGTGAATCTGACCCTCGTTCTGTACTGGCCTTGCAAGCTCCTGGGAGTTGAGCTGAAATGGTTTAATCCTCCATGTTCTGGAGAGTAACCCAGTGGAGCAGGTGAGTAAGGCAGCCAAAAGTGCTCAGCCTGAGAATATTACAGGCTGTATCCATTTTCACCTCGCACATTTACACTGCAGAATATGCAGGTTACCGTGCTGTTTCACAACAGCAGTGCTAATGCTAGCAGTGAAAAGGAGAAGAAACAGGGGTGAATACCTTCTTGGATAGACTCTTGTGACTCCTCCATCTGTGGCTACAAACCTGGCTACTATCCCATCCCTGAGAACACACAAAACAACAGCCAATCACACATCAAAATCAATTACACTCACAATTTCTGGAGGAAAAAAAAGTGTTTGTGAACTGTGTAACCAAGCTGCACACACAACACAAATTGTTTTATGCCCAGTCACTTGTCCCTGTGTGCCCTAATGTTAAACAGATACCCTTCAGTGTGTGTAAATGTGTGTTCAGACTATTTGAGACAAGCGGGCATACCATAAAAGCTAACACACTGATGTAATTATTTTATTTTCCACTCTAAACAGCACGGCTTGGCAGAGCTCAGTACGCTTGGGTGTGACATGAGTTTTGTTCTGTGCTTTCATCATGTTTCGCTAGTTAGATGCGATCAAATCATCTGTCGTTGAGAAGAAAGAAATAAAACTTTGGCTCAGTCAATAAATTGTGCGTGAAATAAACCCCAGCTATGCTAGTGCACAGTAATAGTGAACACGTGCACCACAGACTTCCATATAAATGTTTACTTTTTATAGTGCTGCATATGATAAGAGGCATCTCTGAGCCCTGTTTTGGTTGCAGGAATAAATGCAAACTCTCCTGGTGTGGACAAGACTCATCACCTACCCCGATGCACCCGGCTGATTTTGCTCACAGAGTTTTTTACTGCTTATCTAGTCATTTACCTGTGTGCTGTCTTATATGTAAGGATGTGTCTCGCTAAAAATGAAGAAAAGCCCAAGGGTTTGGCACTCACACTATCTGCTCATTCCAAAGTTTAACCAGTTCAGCTGTCAGACCTGCATCCAGGATCAGTCGATTCACAAGAGACACATTACCTGCAGATTAGAGACAAGATATATTTTACATATTGCAGACATTACAACAGCGTTTGGTTGGAAAATTGTAGTAATGGAAACAATGTGGGTCTGTTGTTTACAAATCTTGGCAGCGGAAATGAATAATTTATGTTTTTGTTTTACAAAAGTGCCACAGACCCCAGCAGTGTATCTGTTCATTGGCTTACTGTAAGAGTACTTTGCAATATACTGTAGTGATCTGGTTTTTGAAGGTCCCTAAAAAAAGTGTAGGTGTGTTTAACCAGATATTTCTACTCTTCTAGAATGAAGGAAAACATTGATCTCATGGCACCTGTCAGGAAATAATCCAGCATGAAGACCTGAGTGGCTATTATCATTCAGGCAGCACAAAGTACTTTGTGAAGGATTGGCTGTTGTAGGAGGGAGCTGATATCCAAGTTCTGAGTTTATACCCCATTCTAAAGAAAAGAAACCCTGTGAGCAGTTTCAGCACTGCATCTCTTTAGCGTTTAAAATCATGTCTATAACTTTCCCCAACAGCAGCAAGTAAAGCCCTAATGTATGTGTATGTATGTATGTGACTTGACCTTGGGTTAAAATGGATAAAAGTTGTATAGATCCATTAGCTAGATGATGGTGGTAAGCCATGCTAAGGGTGAGATCCATTAGATGATGACAAACCAAGCATCATGAGTCATCGTGGCTTCTAGGAAACTCAATCGAACACTCTGATGTCACCCTGCTTAGGCAATACAAATGACCATGACCTGACCTTGAAATGCTGGCAAACAAGGTGGGAATTTAATCTTTAGTTAGTGTTAGTCATATAGAACCAGTTCAACAACACACTCTCTACTTAAGTGATAACACTGAGAAAGAGACTCACATGCATCTGGAGTGTTTCTATCAATGTACTGGTTGAAGTCGAGGAGGAACTGGGTGTTGTTGGGTGACAGCTTCAGCTCTTTGCAGTACTCCCTAAAGAAATAACAGTCATCAGTTTGAATCTGTGTCCTTTGTCTATTCTTGGTGCTGCAGAGTAGAGACCTGCACGGGACTGAGTTTTCAATCCAATTCCCGACCGGATCCTGAAACCTATCCCAACCGGACCGCGTGTGTTGTAATCATACCACTGATTATCGGTTGAACAAAAAGCCTCATTAGATTGATAAGATCTAGGCAAAATTCTAAATGGTTCGATACAAAGAATAGAACATTACACAGCGCTGTCTTTCCTGATCAGTGTAATACAATACACAGTCAGCCACTTGGACCACAGCTACTGTGTCCTGACCATCCGTAAGTTTCCCGCGAGATTTACGTCAGGTCCTGTGGGACCCGTGGGACCCGTGGGAATTCCCGCCCGCTGCAGGTCTCTACTGCACAGCAATGTGAGGACTCACCTTGGAGCAATGTAGGTGTAACCGAACTCATCAAACCTCTCCTGCTGTATGGTATCCATGGCTTTTGGGTAAAAAAAGCAAAATGCTACATTTAGGCTAAACATATATCAGTAACATTGTTACAGTTAAACAGAATATATGTGTGGTTATGAAACAATCAGCTAGAATCAGTCATGTTTCTTGACGATGTTTTACCTCTTATGAAAATGTTTTTAAGCATGTGTGAGGTCATTAAGGTCAAACACAGGGTTGTTGACTCACCTCTTGGCATCTGAGTTTGTTTCCCATGTTTGAGGTGTGAATGGGTGTTAACCTATCCCTGGGGCAACTTGACTGCCAGCTGTTTGATGGTGTATTCTACTTGGAAAGTATCATTTGTATGCCCCTAAAATTGCATTATAATTTCTCACTCATCCATACATTTGCTTATTTGTGCACACGTTGCCAGATTGCAGAGGTAATACAATCAGCAGAGATAGCTCAGGTTTTGCAAACAACAGCCACAACCCACGACACAACATGACTAAAGTGGTGTATCTGCAGCAGCTCCTTTTATAGCTATGCACGCCACATTTAAAGATTGACTAAGTGAGATAAGTTAGGTTTGGGCCTGGAGCTAGAAGAGCTTAAAGCAACAACCCTGTTTGTTGTTGATGACCCTAATTGGTGACCTCCATAACCCTTAGAAAGTGTCTTTAAGAAACCAAATTATCACTTAGCTATACTTTGCCATGACCTGGATGAATGAGTGTCTTCACAGACGCTATTCATGACCTGATGCAATGTGAGATGACTTGAAAAGCAGATGTGGTATTAAATGTAACAAAATGCTGGTGATACATAGACACAGTCCTGCACATTCCGTAGCAGGCTCATACATCCATACGCACATGCAGACACAAAAGATATATTGGACGGCTGTGAGGTGATGGATGGGGATGGAGAGTGTAGTTGGAGTATAGCAGTGAGGAGGTATGAGAGAGATACTTGCCTTCTTGCCCTGTTGTGACCCCAAAGAGAAAGAGTTGAAGAAAGAAAAGACAAAGGGTGATAAAAATGCATCCTTCGTCTGACCTATGATGTAATGCTTGGGAAAATATGCTGAAATGTGCAAATATTTTCTAAACTAAGCAATAAAATACTATCTGCGCTTGGAAAAGCAAAACATAAAATGATGAATAGTGGAGTAGAGAGTGGGCATGAGAGCAAACAAAATGTAAACATACAGCGGTATTAGAGAAAATCCCTTCCAGGCCTTTGCTTGCTCTGACTCTGGATTTCATTTAAAATACTGTCTGGTAATTCTTATCTCATAAATGACATGACAGGCATCAATGGCCATCATTCACTGGTCTCTTAAAATGAAGACTTTCTGGACATTGCCTTTAAAATATATTGACTCGTGCAGTGCAGTCTGCAAAAACAATTACTGAGCACTGGGTTTCCTCCGGGTCGCGGAAATCTGGTGCACGATGAAACAGCGTCCTCCACATAAAACGTAACAAGCAGATTCATTGACGCTTTGTCTCTATAGACTAGGCAGGGTGTCTCTTATGTCCAATGGCTTTCCACACCAGTCATTCCTTCTCTTCTTTCCTGCTCTTTACTTCTCTGTCACCATCTCTTCACCCCCTGTATTAGGTCATTTATTCAACAAATACAGCATTCCTCCCTATACAGATGAAAAAGAAGGCAATGTACATCCATCATAGCCTTGGCCAGTGACACTCCCTAATGTATTAGGAGGACAAGTGGCTGCATAAACCACCTACTGCAGGAGAGTGGTAAGATGGATTGAGGTTTTGGTGGTCTGGCTCCAATGTGAAACTCTATATGGCTGTACAGAGAACTCTATAGTCCCAAGCTCCCTATCAGAGTCATCTGTGGCAGCAAGGCATGGTGTGTTACTTTCTTTAACAGGCCCGTAAACGTTCTGACAGCCTTTATGGCACAGTGACAGACTCGTTATGGCGGAGAGGGAGCGATACAGAGGCTGAAACACTAAGTCAAAATCTCATCTGTTGGAATAACTGTGCCATTAGTTGTTTATGCTTCATGGCGTCACATCAAAGTTATGAAGAACTCAGTGAAGCCCAGATGGTTATGGTGTGTTTTCTTGCTAATTATATCCTTTGATCAAATCTACTCAGGCTTCAATAAAGTCAGCATTAGCATTCATGCGGAGAGTCATCCTTACGTTACACCAAAAGATGATAGAAATAGCAAACATATAAGGAATGAAAACACAAAGCAGTTGAGTGGCATCAGAACAACAGTAAGTACTTGCCCCAAGAAGAAGCTGTGAAATCCCAAAGTAGAAGCAGGATAGGAGAGAGAGAGAGAGAGAGAGAGAAAGCTTTATCAGAATCAGAGAATTGCAAAGGTTTGTACAAAGATATGAATGTTTTCTGCCCTTGTGATTTATAAACATTTATTATGTTCCTTATATTCTGAGCATCCAGATTCTATCACAGAGTAAGGTAGCCTTGGGAGCCAAAACAGAGAGAGAGAGAGAGAGACACATAAATAAATAGGCTGAAGAAAAAGAAGACAGAGGCAATAGGGAGGGGGATAGCAGGGAGGATGAAGAGCATGGGGTGATGACAGGTTTACAGATTAGATAGAGAGACAGAAAAACAGAGTGACAGGCAGAGAAAACAATCCATCCACTTAAGGTAGCTAATTAAACATTTAGCAAAGGAGTCAAACCTAAAGAAGAAGAGTGTGGATAGAACTGAAATCAGAATATATATATAGAAATGTGGGAGGTTTTTTAATTAAAGGGTGTGAAGTGCAATGGAAAAGCAAAAATGCAGATAAGATCAAAAAGTACCAACACTTCTGCTGAGTATGGGAAAGAGGAAAGCGTGTGGGAAAAAAAAAGTGTGCGTGGGAGTGCAGGGCGATTGACCAGTGGGTTACACTACAAAAAGAAAAGCACTGTGGGGATTCACTGATCTGAGCAACACACACAAAGGAGTGGCTCTGGTTCCAGCTAGGAGTAATACAAAACAAGAGGAGATACTCAAGAGGACAACCCAAAGAAAGTATGCATAGCAGTCTGGTGTTAGCAGCAAATTAAGTGAAATTGCATTTTCATCCTGTTAATCATATGATATACTTCATACTCACACATGGCTTGCTGTATATCATCTCCCAGGTTAGCCTGGATGAAGTGTTCACTGTATTTAGGCAAAACAAGGGCCAGGCTGCAGAAAAGACAGTTACATTCATGATGATACAATTCACACCATCTGAGTGATTATATGATTTATTCATAAATTAATTAAAACCATATATAATAAAAGAAACATATGGGCATGTTCAGTAAAACACACATTCCCCCCATTAACCAAACAGTGCCTATTAGAAATAAGAGAGTGACCCCTGTTGGCAGCATCCTCCATCAACCGAAGTGCACTGAGTTGTTAGTTAAGCTTAATGAACTCTAAACAAAAAGTAGATGGCTCTTTTGTGAGGGGTGGGCTCACCTGTAATCTGTGCCATTAACTGGTGCCCACGTGTAGGTCCTGACTCCTCTGTCGATGTACCTCTGCCAAAGAAAATACAAAAAAAACATCTCTTCATTTAAATTCAAATTAGCTTTGTAGTGTTTTTTGTGCATTTTATTGTCTAATGAGGAATCTGATAAGGTGCCTAGCATATATAAATATCTATTTTTTAGTTTAAAATGATCTATACTTCATACTTAATTACTGCAATCACCAGTGAGTCATGTTTTCTTGTGACATCATCATCATATCTTTATCTCTTTCTAAAAGCTGACATCTCCAATAACACACAATCACATTTAAAGCTCCACAACGCTGTCTAGTGTCACATGTCAAGCTGCTCCAGGATTCGTCTTACCTCATCCTGAGTTTTTACCAGTGTGTCAATGTTGCGTTCTCCTGTTTCACCATCAATCATCATTCTTCTGATCTGCACAGACAAATGAAAAACAGTGTGTACTTGTGTGTTAGGTGAGGGGAATTCTGTGTAACTTGCATTCTCTACCTCCACTTTGATGTCATTCTCCAGCTCAGCGTCCAGGAAATCCAGAGTAACAGGCTCCTGGAATTTAGGATTCTATGGAAATTGAGGAAAATGTGATATTTCAGTCAACAATTTCTAAAACTACAAATACACAAACCAATGAGATGTAACAGGATCAATATCATTGTTGACAGAGAACTTTAGTTTAGATTTATCCTGAGATCAGCTGGACACTTATGTAAAAATCCTCTTTATAAATCCTGCAGAGTTGATGCAGTCTACCATTTCACACTTGTTTTCCAGAGATGCGTTCGTATCATCACTTTCCCTCTGTGTCTTGTCAGTGTGTTTGACTCTGGACCGCCGGGGTCGTTTTTGTGGACTATTACATACTTTGGATGCTTAGCTACACACAATCCATATTTATCCCCATTAAATCATATTATTTGTTACATTTTTGTAGTGTAAAAGACATTGTCTGTTATGAATGTTTTCAAATTTCTAACATATCTTATTCACCATCTGGCATTAAATGACATTATAGGACAACATAAACATATATTTCATCTTTTTTTGAAACATTTTCTTCAGCTACAGTCTAAACAGCTAAATACCAGTTTTTGTGTTTGTTGCAAATCTGCTTTTGCATTTACATAATCAGAATTGAGGCAGTCAGTCAGGCTAACAATAAGATATCGCTTCATTCCTTCAGGAATACTGAAAAAATAATACTCAGTGACTGGCTATTTTATTAGATATTAGATCACACTTTTTCCCCCCATTTTTTCCATTTTTCTGTACATAAAACAAGACTGAATAACAGCCAACATCGTGGCAAGTAGCAAACTTATGTGTAGGTTGAACTAGGTATGGGACTATAACAGACCTCAGTGTTTAAGAGCAATTGCAACTTTTTTTTTTGTCCTTACCACATGAATCTATTTAAATCCAGGGAAAAAAGAGGGCACCATATGGTAGTGTTTTGACAGCATATCTGACACCAGACACAGTTCAATGAGATTTGATATAAAGTGACACTGAACTCTATTAATGTCCTCTCCTAAAAAACCCTATACGTCTGAGTGGCTTTATGGTGGTATAAAATGGTAGCAGTAATCTAGTGCTTCTCTATAAAACAGCACTACATGGAATTTGATACCGGTCTGCCCACAACAGCATTTATTCACTTAGAATGTAGGGTAATGCAACGAGAGTATAGGGGTGTTGATATTGTTCAAATAGTTTGCATTTAGGCTTTAAAGGATGTGAAGTTTTTTTAATCATTTAAAATTATAAATGACAAAATGTGAATGAGAACACAGAAAAGGAAAACAATAGATGTGTCATGGTCATGAGTGGAGTAGCTTACATGTGATGGTAAATGACATGAACAAAAGCAGAATGATGAAGATGAAGCATCTCAACATGAAAATGAGAAAAGAGAATAAAAAATGAAGCAGGGCAACACTGAGTGATCTGGAATCAAACATCAAGCACACACTAAGAACAGCAGGGAACAACGGAGAAGAATGGGAAAAGCAAGGAGAGAAAAGATCAAATGAGTCAGGAAAGACTGAGACGGTACTGTACGGAGATTTGTTGAGGTGATCTGGGGTGAGAGATCAAAATAAAAAACAGTACTGCGGCAGTGGAGGCGGTGTTATGAATATGAAATATGTACAAACATGATCAAATACAGAAAGAGCACAGTGCTGAGAGAGGGTGGAGTGTGGGACATGCTGAAAGGGCCCAAGGTCACCATCAGTATTCACACAGTCTTCCATTTGACTGATTCAGGGAGACAATGAGTCTGACAGACAGAGTGAGCAGGGCTGCTAGAATGCTGTGTTATTAAATGATGCCTTTGGAACTGATTTCTCTGCACTTACACCAACAAGTTTCATCTTGCATCTTTAAACTTGTCTCCAGCACATTTTTCTGTGGCCCCACACTCTCAAAGTGACCGCTTACTTATGCCAACCTGGTTACAAATTTGCAAATGATATCTATGGGGTTGCAATAGAGACTAGTCTACATGACTATACCATGGAAGCTATTTCTGCAATCTACAATCCAGCTACTTTGTCTCACCTCATGAAAAGTGACAGCGTACTTATTATTAAGCCTGAGCTTCCTGTTACGAATCCTTATCTAGAGACATTATGAAAGATGCAAAAAAAATGCAATGATGAATATTGTGGGCTTTAAACATTTCTAGGAGGAAAAGAAACCTACGGTATTAATTAAAGAAAAAAAACATACATTGTATTGCTCCCAGCTACGGCTCAACAGCACAGACACACACACACAGCTTTGTCAAGACATTCTAAATTAAAAAAGAGATTAGCAGAGATTGCAAAAATATCCTTAAGTAAAAGACAAATAAATTTAAATAATTTAGATTAGATTTGTTTAATTTACTGCATTCATCAGGTACCTACACCTATTTAATTGTTTGTTATTTATAAACCTTTTTCACCACTGTCGGTGGTCAGTCTCTGTTTTTTATGGGAGCTGTACTCATAAACTTAACTTACAGTGCATTAACAATGTGAATTGCCCTACAATAAAACTACTACTAAACCAAGAATTAAAATAAATAGATCCACAAGAGTGTCTTTATGGCTTCGTTTGAGGAAAGTGATTGGTAGATGGAGTGTAAGTGTGTGTGTGTCTCCAGGGATCAGATCCAGAGAAGTCCCGCTCTCCCGTTCTGGGCGGCACATGGCCCTCTTTGCAGCCTGTCAGTGCACGTTCGCCTCCGGCTAAAGGTTGTGATCTATATTGTATAGGATTTGCTGAAAAGTGGGCTGGAACCCATTGTGGGGTCGTGGCTAATTTATACTGGGTTGCATGTTAATACCTGCCAGTGGCTAGAAGCCCTGCTGCACACATTTGAAGAATTGGGCCTTTGGCATTGTAAATAATTAAATGTATATATATATATATATATATATATATATATATATATATATATATATATATATATATATATATATATATATATATATATATATATATAAATGTTATCATATAACATCATATATGTGAGATAGAAAATACAAATAGCAGTACTATGATATATTCTCATTCTGGAGCAAATGAAATTATATTCTCCTGGCTTAGCTCAAATGTGTTATCTTTACAATATGCCACAGTACTTCTTTTATCCTTCATTATTAAACATATATGCCACCTCACTGCCAAGTCTACATATCTATTTAATCACATATGGTAGAAGTGACCTTCTAGCCGATATCTGAGGACTGATGATACTCTAACTGGGGAATGGATTCTCTTTATGAAGATGGATGAGGTGACGGCACATGGAAAACTTTGAAAAGAGCCTAAACCATCTGCTAGCCTGCACATTATTCACTGTGTGTTCCTGTGAAACCATGTGGGATAGTCAGAATATAAAATAATGCTTAAAGAGAGCCTGCTGAGCCGCGCAAAGTGATGCATAAGGCCAGATGTCATACCTTCGGCTGGAGATTGGGGTGCAGCAGGACATATCCGTTGGGATCAATGGCAAAGTAGTATCCATTTGGACCAATCTGATGCAAAAGATGACAGGAGAAGAGGGGAAATTAATTCTAGGGTTCAGAAAACCTTGTGATGGCAACACGTGTGGCAATATAGCAGGTAATATCTGTTTGAAATGACTAAAAGAAGGCCTTGAGGCATCACAGAAACATTAAACAAAGAGGCTGTAATTAATAATGAGGGCATTTTTATTGATGGATGATTTTGTATAGAAGCTAAAAAAGAACAACTAATTGCTCCAGAGGGAAGTTCTTCACAGTTGAGTAAGACGTGGTGTGATAAATTTATCTTCCTGCACGTGATCACACATAGGTGTTAAACTCACTGTGAAGCGTGGTGTGAGCTTCTTGATGTCGTTCAGAGACACGTCAATCCCCATGACGCCAAGAATCAGCTGATTCTGGTGCTGCTGCAGGGAATGAGAGAAAGTAGAAGAGAAAACATTAGGTGTGATACAAAAAAACAAAAAAACATTCTCTCTGTCGTGTGTGTGTTTTTTAATCCCCACCTCTCCATTCTTGTCGTCGTTGGTCATGGTTCTATTGAAAACAGGCAGCGTCCCAGTGATGACCAGACCCAGTTCCTAATGGAGAGTCAAGCAAAAGCACAAGTCAGCGATTACATCTGAGTAATTTTTATTGTGTCACTTATGTATGAATTATAAAAAGCGATGGCATACCAGAGCATCAAGGTATACATTAGTCCACTGCACTTGTTTGGCCTGCTTGTCTGCGAGAACCATCGGTCTTCCCAAGACATCAAGGTACTCCTAAATGAGAAAAGCAGCCTGATTATCCAGATTCCTTTCATTAAGATAGAAAGCATTCTTAAACACTGTAGAACACTGCTCTCCCCCTACTGGTAGTGAGAGTAATTATACAGCACTGTCAACAAGTGTCTAGGATATATGGTCATAGAGTGGCTCAGCCTGTGGGAAATAAGCTAACCAAGCTTGGAGCAAAACGATGACTGTATTCTTTAGTCCTTATCCCAAGGTTGGTAAAGCTGTTTTGTCAAAATAACACCAGTTGTTACACCAATACCCTTAACAGTGGTGCTTTGATATTTGGATTAGGCTAAGTAGTGCATCTGTCTCAAGCACAGTTTTATAGTTTGTCTGTGTTATTCTATTCTTAAGTCCTGCAATGCTTCTTCTGAATGCAGAGTGTCAGAAACCTTCACCATCCTCTTATCTGCTGTAGCCTGCTCTTCTGTCTCTGTTGCCATGGTTGCTCCTCTCTTCAGCCTCAGTATATGCCGATGCGTCAAAGTAGCCACAGAAACTACATGCAAAACTCTGGTATACTGTGAATTATGGAGATTTTACCTGCCATTCTTTGGCTTAATAAGCACTATGTGAGCTTGTTTGGCTTGAATGTCAGTTTATTTATACAAAAATAAAAAACATCACACTACAGCTTTGATAAATATGGAAAATAATACTGTTCTAAAATCACCTGTGTGTTTATCCTGATGGCTCCAATGGAAGGAATCTCATAGAAGTAACCTGTATAAATAAAACAATAGGTAAAGACACACACACACACACACACACATATATATATATATATATATATATATATATATACTATACTGCATCATGCCATCTAGGAAGTTTTTTTTGCATACAAAGGTGTGATGGGATTTTTAACTGATGAAAATCTCCTCTCCTCTTGCACTAAAGTGTGATTAAAGTGTAGTCAGCCAAATCTGAGTCATTCAGGTCAAGGATGTTTAAGGACGGGTGACAAATGGGCTCAAGAAGCTCCTCTGTTTCTGTAATGATGTTCATTATCATCACCACTCTGCCCTATGTGTAATGTTTTAGCCCAGAGTTTATATGTCCAGAGCTGGTTGAAGCCAATTATCAGAATGAACTTGAAGTCATCTCATTCTCTACTGTAATACGAATAAAATATAAAACTGACAACAAACAGTTAGCATGATTGTTTTAAGAATGACAATAGTTGATATGGATTAGGTGAGGCGGATGTGGAGTGTGGCAGCATCAGTATGAATGAATGTATATTTTGAGCAGTTAACATAGTGTTGATGTTTGTTTGGATCTGTGCTATACCTTTGTTGGAGCAGGCCATCCACTGAATGGGTCCTTTATCATAGTTGTGTTGCCCTACTGAGAAGGTGAAGATCCTCACCTGGAGATTGAGAAATAAATAAATATAATGTTACATGACATAACATCTTACAGAAAATATGCACTGTTTACTCAAATGGATACATTTTTTACAGATGTGTTTATACTCCATGTCATGTCTGTAAATTTAAAGCAGCTTATTTTCTAACTGTGTTTGTGAGAGAGTCATTGTTTCATAGAATATGCAGAGATCCACTGCTGCCTTCTGCATTAACTTTTGGGTAAAGAGGATGCGCACACGGAAATTTCCACCCAAAGGGAGTTCCAAACAGTATCATACACTCCAGGCTGTGTGTATGTGTGTGTATTATTTATGTAGTGGGTACAAAAATCAGATTATTCAGTCGTGGGAATAGAGCTTGTGAGTGCAAAAAGCAACTCCCCGTATTGTTAGTCGTTAAATTTTAAGATAGACATCATGCAGGAAAGAGTTGGGATTCAGTTTAGGGAAAAGAATAGGTGTGTGTGTGTGTGTGTGTGTGTTCTGTGTACCTTTTTGTCAGCATTGTATTTCTCTAGTATGGCTTGGGCTCTCTCCTCCCCTCCATCAGTAAACAGCATGATGATCTTGTTGCAGTTTGCTCTGCTCACATTAGTCTGGATAAAGGAAACAAACAGGGATTTCCTAATTACTGTGGTATTTATTAAGCCATGTGCCTTAGGTATCCCCTCAGTCAGTTTGTTATACCTATCGCAGGGTTAAAAACCACACTGCTATAATCTGTGGCTTGCATTCTGTTTCAGTTGTTTCATCCAAGCTATGATCATAACAGCTTTCATATGTGCATTGAGCTTGATCTAAAATAGACGAGTCCTACATGTTTTAGCTTAAACTGTTTCTCCCACAAACTAAGGGCTGCTATGCATGCTGCAGCTCTTTGCATCTATACACAATGGGCTTATGGCTGAATCATATCTAATCATTGAGTGAAAGTCTAGGTTCAAAGTTGGCCTCATAAGGCAGTCACTCATCTCTAAGAACCTCCATCTGTCAGTGTGTCAGCAGTGAAGTCAGCGTACCACACTCGCACTCAGCCAGCAGATGGCAGTGCGAGACAACAATCTAAGGCTTCTTAAACATGGAGGCATCACATAGAATATTCATTCAAAACTTGTTTTACGCCTTGTGCTCTCAATCACACTTGATCAGTCACAACATGTTTCTCTTACCACAGAAAGCTGCTCAAAAGCAAACTCAAAGCCCTTGGTGTAGTTTGTGATTCCTTTGGCTGTGATGTTCTGCACCGCATCCTTCAGCAGCTTTTTGTTCCTCACGTTGGCCTGAACCAGATGGTCGAAACACGCTGTGTTCTTCACCCTTGTGTTAAACTGGGAAACAGAGGAGTCAAAGAATAATGGCCTGCAGATTCCTTACACAGTTTTCAGCATGTGTCCATACTGTATGTAACAATTATACAAATGCAATGTGGGCATACACACACACAAACACTCCCACCTGGCCTTGGCTGTTATCAGGCAGTGGTAAACAGACACATTCATCAAGCCCCACTAATTGCTTCACGTCCTCGGAGCTCAACGATTTGGTACCCATGGAAACAAGATTCTGCTATATAAAAACGAGGTTAGGCAGCAACACCATCTTATTTTAAAAAGGTGAGACCTCCTCATTTCCACTTCTCATCACATATGCACAAATATCCCACCCAGCATTAGCATGTCATCTGCACAGAGCTGTAAAGTTGAGCTGGTTTTTCCATGGGTAAATACCTGAACTGAAGCTTTTAGATTAGCTTAAACCAAAGGAAGATAAAGGACATTTACCTTATGAAAGTCAGAGCAGAATAAATTATATTATGGAAAAGAATATACAATAACAGCACATGAAGGACATGGGACAGCAGTGTAGTCCATTGTGTTGCACAACTCTTTTAAAACAATACTGCACCTCATCGATCTCAACTAATCAATGTGTCTCTGTGAGATGGCCAATAGGGAGGCTGAAAACACTGATCTACACGGACAAGCAGAGAGGCAAAAAGAGCCCTGACCGACCGTATGTGTGTGTGTGTCTGTGTATTTTCAAAGGGCCCTGCAGCCTTGAAGTTTCTTTTAGAATGACAATAACAGATATACACGTCTCCATTGGACTGAGAGGCAGTGTCACATCACGACTGGCAGCACATGAACGCACGCAAGGCACACAAACACGACTGAAGTTCACGTAATCGCTCGCAAAGAGCAACAGGGATCTTTTATCACATAATCTATTAAAAGAAGAAGTGAGGAAGGTGAGACCGGAGTGTGGGAGGGTGAGGAGCAGGAAGTGAGAGGAAGAGGACACAAAAAGAGACGAGTGTGAAGACAGGAGTGTGAGAAGGTGTAGCTTATATATAATGAGCTCAAGTATTGTATGTGACACATCACTTATGTACTAGCTAAATACTTTTTTCATAGATACACCCATTATGACATAAGCTTTGCTTTGTAAGATAGATTTTTGTCCTTCCACACAAATGTGAATGCAGTCTACAGGAAAATTCCACTGTTCTCTTGTGATCCTATTACAGCTCTTATATGTGTGCGTGTGTGTGTGTGTGTGCGATGGGAATGGATTAGCAATGACACAAGAGAAAAGGCTAATCTTCAAGCTCTAATCCCACCGGACTTCAGCTCTTCTGGTTTAGTACTCTGGCTTGCCCATTGGACTGACGCCGACTAACAGCACTGACACCAGCTAACATGGCTGAACAGGCTGGATAAAAGTGACAGAGGCTCAGTGAGGTGAGAGGTTTCAGGGAAAGGGAGAACACAAGTGTGAAAAAAATAAGAGAGGATGAGGACAGATGAGGAAAGAAGAGGCAGAGCGGCAGCCATCACCAATCTTCTAAACCTGCTCAGCTGTGAAGGAAGAGTGAGAGCAACCCCTGTGACCAAATGCCAATTCAGTCCCAGGGCTACTGTTAATTAAGAGAGATTAATGGGTAATATCCAAGACTAATGATTTAGTGACAGGTAACAACACCCTTAGGGCCAGATATAGGGCGCTGTGTGCATGTGTGTATTAACTGTTCTGGAGTTTTATAGGACTCCGAAAATAGTTTTAAAGTTCTGAGTCAAAACCAGAATGGATTTCAGACTTTGAACTAATCTCTCTCATTTTGTCACACTGTCTCGAACACACACAGACACACACATAGCTCCCCAACAGATTCCGATAATTGCACATCTTTGCAGAATCACAAGTCCACCATGAAATAGAATACATTGTGTCCAAGACAAAAGATCCCCAGGGAGAGGAAACAGTGTCTGAATGGCTGTCTTTGTGCGTGGAGAACCAAGACAGCTCCAATCTCTTTAAAGACCCATCTCAATAAACACCTCCATAGGCACCCATCTACGCATCACACACTCTCCTGATTGGCTCTTTCTCAGTGTAATCACAAGCGTGGACGGCCTAGAATAGATAGTCAGAGAATGAAAGGTGTGGGAGGGGGGCGATGGAAGTGATTGGTGGGTGAAAAAAGTCAAAACGAAGGAAAAGAAAGTGGGAGAAAGTTGTGGCATTGTGTGTGCCAAAGTACAGTGTACTGGGAGATCATTCATTGACACAAAGAGATGAATGGGGGAACTGTATATGGTGAAATGCTGAGAGGAATTGCATGGCTCAATGATGAAAGGGACAAGTGATGGAGAGATCAGCAGGGTGATGAATGAGGGTTTCCTGAGGCTCACTCCAGTTAGAGGTCCAGCTATAACTCCTTCAGGAGCAGTGGGAATGGACACGTACACATACACACACACACACACACACACACATCTGTGGGTTTTGGTGCTGGGGTGGGGGCATGTAGTGCAGAGTTTTAATCCTGTACACCAAATAGAACACTGGGTATTTCATTAAAGCTCTGTTTCAGGGTGGCCACATCTGAGAGAAATCCATATTTCATTACTTGTCATCCATCTCTACCCCTCTCTTGTATGTGTATGTGTGTAAGGACTTGTGTTGTGTATGAGTAGAATGTGTAAAGGGATTTGAATGTATATGAAGGATTGCGTAAATTCATTATATGCACACATTATGAAAGCATCTTTTAGTTTCTGTTGCATCCCATTAACAGTCCACCCAGCTGTCAGCAGGTGGAATATTTAACAATACTCACAAAAACTACGTTGACATAGTCATCATCAGATAGAGTCTCCAGCATCTCACTGACAGAGGTCCTGATCAGTTTGAGAGTCAAGCCAGAAACACTCCCGCTCCTGAAAGGAAAAAACAAAAAAAGAAACACCTGATAGCTTTTCACTACGATCTATCTGCTCAGTTCTCAACCTATGAGATTTTTCTCTGTGTAATTAGAACCACTTCTGCCTTGGGAAATCCATTACTTTGTGTAGCAAATGTAAAAGGGAGTGCACTATGTTCAGGGGAAATCATGACTGATGCAAGAAGGTTATGGATCAGTGAGATTATCAAGCAACTCACGCGTCCACAAGGATTAGCATGTCTTTGGGTGAGGCGGCTCCTTGAATGTACCTAGATGGACATTAATGAATGAAAAGGCATTTCTGAAATGAGACCCACAGACTCTGAGTCACAGTTAATAATACATTAATGCAAAGCTGCTGATTTGCATAATAATTTACTCTAACGCAGTGAGTCATATTCTGGACTAGCTGGACTAAATGTCAGCTAAAAAAGTTGTTTAATGCGATGAACTTTACAAAACTTTATGGTCTATTGTGTATTTTGCAATTACAAAAACATTGTAATATTTTTAATAGTTGTTTATTACTGTTTGCCTGAATATAAGAATAATACAGTACAATAAATTTGAACTAACCAATGCCAGATCACTTAGCCATCGAGCTAAGTTTGAGCTAGCTGCTAGCAGTTCCTGCCTTGTATTCACAATACATACAACAACACTATAAAAGTATGAGCTAGATCTACCCATAAAAATAACACTTGACTAACACTTGTTTATATAAATACTTTATATATTATGTATCCGTGCTCACCAAGGCCTCCTGCGGACGTCATAGAGATCAATCTTACTGGGAGTCTTACGAGCATCCATCCACGGGGAGGCTATAGGAGGAGATGAGATGCGTGTTGGTTGTTTTGTTGTTTGTTTTTTCAACAGAATAAATACTGATTTCTATATTTGGTTTCATCTCTGACTCATCTAACTGTCAGACTGAAGTGTTGATATGCCAAAATCTGTCAACACCAACAGTGCGGACTCACTGTCAGTCACTGCGTCTACAAGAAAAAAAGCCACGCTTTGTGTCATAATGACTGTCGGCTTGTTAGAATCCTAATTCATCACGCCATCCAAATTACAGCACACTTTATTATTCATGGAGAGGTAAACAGGAAAGTGTAAAGAAAGAAAAATAATCATAATGCAGAGGGCTTTGACATTAATCAGTGGCTTTCTACCTGTATGCTATTAGTGAGGGGCACCAGGAAAAACAAACAAGCACAAAGGTGTGTGACTGCCTCTCATGCATGCTAAGAGGTTAAAAAAAAGGGGGAACAAAGAGGAATAAAATCAGGGCGAATGCAAATTTATGAATATTAGACATAAACTTTCCCCATAAAGCTATATGAAGTCAATGATGACAGGGAATCTCATGAATAGAAATAGCTTGGCAGCGAGAGAGAGCACTCACAAAATACAGAGTAGCAGTAGACTGCAGATAAAGATACAGATTGATGGTGTGTGTGTGTTTTATGTCAATCGCATATAATACTAATGGCTAAGGCGACACACACACACAGCTTTAACGTGATATAAGTCGATGCACTTAAAGAGGCAAACAGTGTACTTATTTTACCTGGGTAATACCGAGCCAGACCTGTGGCACTACCAAACACCTGCCAGAGAAGGGTTGGGTCATCCTCCGTGTTCTTCCTGAACACATCCTCCAACGCCTCCGTCCAGCTCAGCTCATTCAGAACAATGGTAGCTGCAAAGCCACACACACACACACACAGACAAGTCAAAAGACAGACAAAGCTGGAGAACATTAACATTAACGTGTCAGCCAGGAAGATTCCAGAAAATTTTGCAGATGGAAGAAGATTGCCACAAAAAATCTGTTAAAAAAATAAAAATAAGTGCCTGCGTTGTACATTGGTAGGAATCAATAAGAAGATGTATCCTGTCTTTGCAATGGCTAAATGAAACTGTGTTTAATTTCACTGAACCTCAAACACCCAATGACCCGTGTGTCATATGTGTGCATGCATGTGATTTATAGTGTGTGTTGTAGGAGGCAACAGGCATTATGGATGTAATGACACAGCACCCAGACAGCTCAGAGCCACATAACACTCACTATGATGGATGGAGACACAACACATGCTGCTCCAACTCTATCTTTCCTCTGTCTGTCTCTCTGCTGCTCTTCTTTCATGTCTTCTTTTCTCATTTTTGACACGTATTAGGATATTGTGTATGCTTTTTTTTTATGTGTGGGCAGATGTGTAAAAAGCGCGCATGTGTGTGTGGGACGCTCTGGTATCCTGTATTGAGCGTGACATGGCTCATTGATGTGCAAAGCAAACACTGTTCATTTGCATGCATGTCTCTAGAGGGGAGAGTTAATGAAGCCTTGGCTGCCAGGAGTGCATGTTTTTTTATTATAGAAGGGGATATTTCTCACATGCATATTCCACTCATTAAACGTTGGATTTTAAAGGAAAGGGGAGAAAGAAAATCATCTTGTTTGATCATTAGAAAATTGTTTAACATTTATGATTTTTGATTAAAGCTTAAATAAGGCAGACAGGAATAGCTAAATGGCCACAAACACAAAAGCCCACTTGTTTATCCTATATTTCTTCATTATAAGTCACAGTTTGATGTATTATGAGGATATGTACTCATACACTCACTTCTGACAGACTGAAATTCAGAACTACACAAGCTAACTGCTCCAATATGTTGCTTTTTAATGTCCCTATTGATTTTGAGTACTCCTGAGTTAGTCATAATATTAATAAGCTAAATTCCACTGCTGCTTCATAAGAAATACAGTATCCTCTAGATGCCCATATTGCCACTGACACTAATGAATTCCCTGGCTGCGTTTGGAATGGCTTTGATGCCACACCGAATCTGCACCTAGTGAAGACTTCATCCCAGCTGGTGCAATATGATTCACTAAGAAACAACATGGATTAACACAGATTTCTTTAACATGACAGAGTCAACTTTTTTATACTGCTTGGATAATCCTACCTCAATGCAGTCAAACAACAATCACACACTGATTTCTATATAAACAAACGCCAGTGAATTTGGTAGCTTTTATTTACTACATGCACAGATTTCCAGTGTTAAAGGGCCTGTGTGTAAGATTTCCTGACACATATAGCAGCCAACTGAAAACCCATCTATCACCTTTCTCTTTTCAAATTGTGCAGAAAACAAGACGCTGGTGGAGCTTGTTGTAAGCTGGATGTTGGTTGTTGTTGGTTGTGGTCAGCTGACATTTACTCTGATGGTGAAAGCAGAGATGTTGTCGCTGTCGCTTTCAGCTGTGCTTCTAAAAGCATTTCATGTAATTTTAGTTTCTCAGTAGAAAAAAGAATTAACATAGCACTTCTGAGTGACCCCCCTAGGTGAGATAACATTCAATTAACTCAGCAGAAGTTAATTTAAATAATCTTCCTCGCTTCCTCGCTTATTTCTTGAGCTATAATTATATCCACCTATACCCTACCACAAAGAAAAGATGGAAACATAGCTACCAGATGTAAAGATAAGACCCCAGGGATTCTCCTGGACAGACCTCTACACATAGGTTATTGTAGGACTGCATCAGTGGAAGTCCAGATCCCAAATGTATCCATAGGATCAGGCCATAGCCAGGAGGAATGAGGCTGTAATAATGAGGGACACCATCTGTCTATGTTTTGTTTTAAAAAAAAATGTCTTTAATGTCTTTCTTGTCAGCTGTTTCCAGTTCCTTTGAAGAGTAAAACTGCTAAGCTAGCATGCTATCCTCATAATCATTTTTTGTCTAACCGTGCTAGCCCTGAGGTGTCATACACTGTATATTAAATACATATATTTTCAGCCTGTTTCTGCATCCTTCCCTCTCTCCCTCTCTCTCCCTCCCTCTCTCTCCCTTCTTGATCTCTCTTTCTTGTACACCTGTCCTTCAAAGGACAAATACATCTGACTTTTGTGATCTTTCTGTCATCTGAATGTCTCTATCCTGTCCAATACACTCACACACGTGATGCTGATTTCATAAACTTGCCACCCACTTTACCCAGAAAATCCAATTTTCTCCAGCTGAGCAAAGGCTATTCCTGGAACATTTATAGGGTGGGGATCAAATTGGAGAGTTGAAACCTCAATAAGGTATGAATCTTCTGTCTCCTTCTTCTCCTGGAATACAAAATACGTTCTCCTGCATGTGTTCCCATATCTGACTTAGCGTGCGCCTGTGCACACAGATTTTTTTCTTTATTCTTCTCTCAATGTGTTTATTCTTTTGCTCATTGTCATCAGCACTACACCCAGTCTTAATCCTCTGATTCTATCCTATCTAATTCTAGCATAAACCTTGCAAGGGCTGGCTCTTAATTTCCATAACAGAGATTTTTTCCCCACACGTACTACCGGTTTTGGGTCCTCACTCACACACACACCTATAGTTTCTTTCATCTTGTTCAGATCAGACTTCAGCCCTGGTAAGTCTCAGAAGCTCAGCGTATCTATGCATACTCATTACAGGCTACCCATAAACAGCATCCTTGAGAGAAAGAGAGTGTGAGGAGTCATGGCAGCCAGCCCAGATTATAGCCAGAGTTGTATCTCAGGAAAAAAAATGACAAAGTCACAGTGAGTTCAAAAGCCTCCTAATAAACTAGACTTGCACTTTTATAGATAACAAAACCTGACAGCCATCTATTCACATCCCCATCCCTCATTTGTGCCTTTGTGTCTGGGGTCAGCAGAAAGGTGAAGTGCGTAACCTTGGGGCCAGACGGCTCCACAGCAGGCTGAAGTCCATGCTGAGGAAGTCACTCCATCCTGCTGTCCCTCCAAGTCACTGCTGACGCACCACATTCCACTGCACACTAATTACTGAATATCCATAGACACACACACAGATATTCTGTCTCACAGAAACACAGATGTGTGTACACAAGCACACGTCAGCCAGCCCGGTGTTTGGAAAAACTATCCAGTGATTGGACTCATGTAACTGAACCTGTATTATATTCTTCAGTAGAACGCTGAATGTTCTAATGAATGATCTCATTGTAGATCTCACTATAACAAGAGCATCAGCCCACAGATTAAGACATGAAAATTAAAAAAAGGCACTCCAATATGATACATAATTCAGATCACAGTTAAGATATTCAACAGACCATCCTTGAGTCATTGACATTCAACTTGAGCTGTGCTAATGTCAGAGGCGCTCTGGAGAATCAAATTATTCTGAACCACTCAAGGTAAATGTCACTACATGATGATGAAATGATCAGAAATGTACTTTTATGACAAACAGGGCCAGCACACTCTGTGTAACCACACACACTTCAGTGCTGTTTCCTGTTTATTATATGCATATTTCACAGGCATTGACATGTTCCATTCTGAACAGGTAATCAATAAATCTTGCTGAGAGAGGTCGCAACATGCTCTTCATATGTTTCATTCTTATCTAAAACTGTTTTGTAGATTGCATCTCCAGTAGCTTCAAACTAGCCAACAACACAGAGCATTTACGAGGCAAACAGAGAATGGCCTGAGCATAGTGAAATATAATGAACTGATACACTTTATGTGTGATTCTATCTATTCACTAAGATCCCAAGGACACGTGGCTCAGCAAATAGACAGCAAAACAGATCCTGTTGTGCTTTTTCATTTTTTCTAACCATCCTTTAGCTATGGGCAAGTTTGCTAGAGGCACAATCTGTAAACAACATATCATAATGGGTTGGTGTGTCGGGGTATCCATGGTTACCACTTTGGGTTTGTGTGTGAGTGTGTGTGTGTGTGTATACTCACAGCCATCATAGATGTCAGTGGGAATGTGGACAGCTGTGTGGTTGTGATCAGTCAAACGTTTAAATAATGGGTCCTCCTTAAAGTCTGGTTGAATCCTGTATTTTCTTCCCTCTGTCTCATTTGCATCCAGCTGAGAGGGAGAGAAAAAATCAAGATGCAGACGGTGCTTCTGACTGTAGGTTTGAGATATCACACCAAGCCCCCTTTCTATTCTTTGCTGAAGCATCATTGTTTGTAGGAAACCAACAACTCCTATCTGATGTGATGATGTCATTACTGCACTTTTCACACCCTCCCAGCTCGTTTTGAGAAATATTGTTTTATTGACTGTTTTGCTTGATGACGTCTTGCTTTATTTTCCTTTTTATCATCGTTACTTGGGAGGCGGAGCAGGAGACAGGCAGATTGTCTCTGCCTCTTGTGGAGATTTATAACTCCTGCGGTGCTATTCGCCAATTTACATCAATGAGCACGGCAGAGACAGCGAGATATATGAAGAAAAGCATGATGAGATATGGATAAAAGAATGCAGGGTAGAGCGGGAGCGAGGTAGTGAGGTGTAGAGAGAAAGAACGAGAGAGAGAAAAAGCAAGAGGGGGGAGGGAGAGATAGTGTGAACAGTTGCTTCCTAATAAAGCAACAGCATAGCCAGCTCATACATCTCATCTGTCAATTAGAGGAGAAACACGGCAGAGACCTCTTCACCTGAGAGAGGATGGGAGGAGGGATGACAGAAAGGAAGCTACATGGGAAGAAAATCCCGAAGAAAAGGCACAGGAAGAAGAGGGGAGGGAAGCTGCAGTAAAAAGCTGAGCTAGTGATAGAAAGGTGGTGAAAACACATGTGAATGTGGTGAATACGAGAAGGAAAATGAGGGAGAGAAGGGACGATGAGGTGCTAAAAGAAAGGACAAGAGTGAGGTGTGGGTGGATGCTGTAGCAAAACCATATTGTTGGACTGTTTATGTGTGTATGTGTGTTTACAATAGTTTTAAGTAGAATAAAAACCAATACACAGAAGGAAAAAAGAGCAAACTTACATTGTCCTTTGCGTTGTAGTAGGCAATTTCATCATACTGTAAACAAGTCACAGAGAAGCACAAATATGAACTTTTTGGATGGTTTTCACAAAGAAATACATCATGTGTGTAATCATAAACAGCTTAATCCATTTCTAAACAGTTCTTTATTTTGTTGGCAAGCAACGCCATTAGTTAATTCTGTGGTTTTATGCTAATGAAGACGCTGTTAATATGAATACTGACTCTGCGTTGTGTTACATATGTGCCTGTGGCCATTTGCAATGCTCCAGGGATTAATTCCCCAGCCACTGAGAGAGCATTATGAGAATTCACAGCATAGACAATATATATAACAGAGTGCTTCCTGACCACCGAATTACTCTGTAATTGTCTTGTGGTTCTTAGAAAGCAGCTGTCATCTGAAATCAGGGACCAGATGTGTATTATGTGCAATAAACCTGTTTTATTAATGGAGCTGTAATCACTCCTAATGACAGACATCTGCAAACAGATTTAACCTATTCGCTCTATGTAATGAATGTATGAGCAGTGAATCAGACTGTGTGCTTGTCATGTATGTGTGCATGTGTGATCCGGGCATCTGCATGTTTCTCTCCCCCTCTGTTACCTCAAACTCGTTTTTCCATGAGTGCTGGTGCTGGAAATCCTCTGCAGCTGTGGCCAGTTTCTGTGGAGTGAAAAATGACACAGGGATTCAGATTGCAAACTGCACCAGGTACACTTTCTTCACAGCCTCTGTATGATCACAGAACAAAAGAGGTGCATGTTTAAAAGCATACTAGAGATAGAGACATCATCTCACTATAGCTGAGCTTAACACACAGGACTATAATGGTCTTGCAGCACTCGTTGGCCACTAAAGGCCACACCACACAGTACCAGAATGTCGGAATGAATAGGTTGTTGTGTGTGTGTGTGTTTGCAGGCCTATGTGAGGGAGTGGGAAAAAGTTGGGGTCAGCACTGTAAGAAATGGCATATCAATGAGGAAAGTCAAGAGCAAATGGATTATCCACTGAGTAGATGTCAATCAAACCAGATAATACTAAATATCAATGGGATTACAATGGGATCAATGTAATTATCTCAACATTTCTCTACACATCTCTCTTACATGCACACAAACCCAAAGAGAAGCAATAGAAAACTTTATGTCATCAGAGCATTTTCCCCCAAAGCCAAAGCAATAATAAAATGGGGTACAAACTAAACAACATTCTGGGATGATGGTCTGGAGGGTTCTGTTCAGGGAAGTTATTTAATACTAAATCCTGCAGAAGGGTATTGGTAGCCAAGACAACTCAACATGTGTAGCAAATACCAGCCCAAACTCATTACATGAAGTAGTCATGCAACTTTAAACAAATTGTTTCATGCATGACACGAATTGTCATTTTTTTGTGTGTGACGACAGACACAGTCTCAGTCTAATTTACCGTATTGTGTTATGCAGACCAACACGAATCATGTTTGTGACAGCCAGCATGACAACCTTACCTCGGAGCCCCTACTACCTCTGGATCCAGACTTTTGCAACTTTATACCATGGAATGGATCATTCTTGTATACGTGCACAAAGAAAGGAGGCAAATAAGGGCAAATAATAAGTAATTGATTCAAATATTTTGTGACCAAACAAAAAAGTGCACTTCATCTTATTTATAAAAGTGAGGAGTAGACGACTGTTCACACATGCAGCTCACAGGAGGAGACTGTCTGTGCCAGACGTGCTCTGAAAGGGGGAGGCTCCTCTGTAAAGCGTGCACCAGGAGTTATTATTAAGTTAAGTTAACAGTGGAAAGCAACACACAGTCCAGCAAACAATAGTATTACATAGTTAATGTGTGGACAGCATGTTATGTGCACTGCATGTGCAAAAGGAGTTTAAATTAAAGTAACAAGGCATTTAGTATAGGGTGTCCTATGGATCCATTGTCATTTAGCTGCCTGTTGTGTTTCTGTACTTCCCTACATACAGCATACCACTGCACTTCATTTACTTTCTAACCTTGGTTGCCATCTCCTATATGGCACAGACAGCCGATAATTCAAAACTTCAAATGAACCAGATGTGCAAGTATCTGGATTGTGAAGAGAAAAGTAAACGTGGAGTGCTTTTTCTGACTTTATAGCCTGTCACAGAGTTTCTTCATATCAACAAACCGTGTTCTCCTAGTACTCGTAACATGCACACTGTGATGGGAAATGTAATAGGTACAAATAAAATAAACCAAGGAGATCCCAGAGCAGACAGGGAAATGTGTATATGTTCAGCCAGGCAAATCCACCCAGATCAAACCTTAACCCGGCCCTGGCCTGCCTTGCTCTGACTCTAATGACAGCCCTGTAGGGGAAAGGATTGCCTTTAAATAAGCCCATCTGTTTGACACAGGCATACACTTCCTACACAACAGCAATAGCCTCAGAGAAACTGCACTCAGGGAAGCGTTGTGAATAATTCAAAGCAATTAGAAATGATAACTACAAACTGTATTTAATGCTGCTTGTCCCTCTGATATCCATCTGTTGCACTGTGCAAGTAGGGAAGTGTAACAGGCATGTCGAATCTGGCTGAGATGCCCATAATATCTGTCATTCTGTCTTTTCACCGAGTGTGGGTATATGAGTGTGTATGTGTGTGTCTGTGACCATGTGTCTGCTGTCGGCAATGGTTCCATTCTTGATCAACAGTTCTATCCCTCTGGCCTCTGGTCCTGGGCTCCGTTCCAGACTTGTCTCCACCTCCTCTGCACTGGATGTCAGCAGCTAAATATACACCCTATTCCAGCCATAAATGCTCACACACATAAACTCACACGCTGACCAACACAAAATACTGATGGTGAAATTATTGCACCGTGTGCACCATGCACACAAATAGCATGTTCTGTCACTAATCGTATGTTTTCCTGCTGTGATTCATGTCTGTCAAACACTGTATGATGCTTCACATCACCAGACACTGACTGTTTCGGTGAGTCCATCTGGACGTTTGCATTTGAATCAAGGGCTCAGACTAAAGTCTAACAACTTCATGAGTAATCCAAAACACGTCATAGCTGCCGTCACATGCCGACAGACATTTGGTGTCCAGTTAGTGTTCCCTCATGGTGTATGTCCATTCTACTTGAAATCACCTCCATGCTGTCCACACTGCAATACAAAAAAACAAAACGGCTATGTAGAAGTATATCATGGAAGAATCTTGTGTTAGGAATGTTGTAATATGATAACAGGACTGACTAATTTATTACTGATAAATTATTACTGATCGAATGTTAATGATACAAATCTCATAGTAGGTGGTTGGCGGTCTTTTGGTTGGTCACTGGAGACAAAACGGATTAAGAATATGCAGAAACCTAGATAGCTAACAGCCTGTGCACAGTGTGTGACCAAAGGGAACCAGTGAGAGGCCCTATATACTTGAACCTGGAAAAGGTTAGGTTGTCTGTAAAGGTGCATTAGATTAATAGCAGTATTTCTTTGCCATTTTCTATGAATATTACAATAACAATATTGTAATAATTTGTATTAATTTGCTAATAGTGTAGTGCAAGCCTAATTTGCATCCTCAAGGATAGATGTAGCAACAGGTTAAGGAAGGGTTTTGTTATTAAGTTCTTTTAGATGTTAAAAATGTAATGTCACATCATGTAAATTACATTTGTCTAAGCATTTAAAGATTTATTTAGAGCATCTCTGAAAATATGTTTTATGGAATTTTGCATAATATCACATGTAAGTCACAACATGAACATATGGATATTGATTACATATCTCCCCTTTGGTTCAATATGTCTCCTTCAACACAATTCTGTATGTAATATGATACATAAATATAAGCAACATCTGCTCAATACTCCATACATCATACATCATAGTTAAGCAATTAGCATGACATAAATGGTTAATATAGGGAAAAAAATACTACTATCTCTCACACTGTCTGCGTGTGAACATGCAATGTGCACAGACAAACACACACACAGGAATACACACACACACACTCCTAAGAGAGCAGACCGACAGGGTTGTTAAAAATTCATGACAGGGCTTTGACGCTGCTACTCTCCCCTCTGGGAGATATGGGGGAGGGTGAGGATGGGTGTGTGAAGAAAGATACCTAATTACCCCTCTACTTTTCTCTGTATCCCTTTTTCTCTCTTACCCTTTGTACAAAACATGCACACAGAGGTTATCCAACGAATACAGCAGCACTGTCTAAACAGGATACAGTGTCTATAGCATCCAGACTTGATAAGGCTGCTCTGTGAGTGACAACTAACCTCTCTGAATGGGCATAACAAGTCATTATAGAGGTACTGCGAGTTTACTGTCTCTACCCATTGATTAAAAGCCAATGTTGCTCTGTTGAAACAGATGAATTTAGCAGTACAGTGGTTTACTTAATGGGAGTGCATAACACACTCTCTGTAGCATGCTTGCTGCTCATTAGTCTCCCTTTCACTTATTGTGAAAGCTCCACACCATAATGAGGCCACTCTTTCACTGGATGACCACTGGAGATCTGAGTCGACTCTTCACCCCCTGCAGACTTCTGTGGTGGAAAAGAAGTGGAGTAATTTAAAAAAAAATGAGGTGGCTCAGCGAGAAAACTGAAGGGAAATTCATAGGAATACTGGAACATAAATGCAAAACTGTTCAATAACATCCACAGGCAGTGATGCTAAAACATGTTGGTCAGCTATATCTTACTCCCAGCCAGACAGACAAATGACCTAATGATGACTGCAACAACTGTTGTGCCTATCAAAGACTAACTGGACATATACATTCCATTGGCCAAGCACAAACTGATGAGGTCAGTCCACTGCTGCCATTAAATGCACAGCCTCAGGAGCTGGCCCGTGTGCAGGATGGCATCCTATGAGCTCCACAGAGAGGTACTCCTGCCCCGCTCTCACCAGTCTTACTTGTCATTCTGCCAGGGCAGCCCAGCAGCCCACCATGCATTTAGTGAGAAAGCAGAGCACAGCTTAAAGGATAGACAGGAAGATGAGACAGGCTCTGCTAAACCTCACAGAGCATCCCAGACTCCCTCTGTGTGTGTGTACGTGTGTGTGTGTGCGCATGTGTGTGTGTTTAAAGGCTCCACACGCCTGAAATCAATGGGCCATTCAGAGCACACTGCCCCACTCCCACTGACAACAAAGCAAATACTCACAAGAGTCGTAACGGTATATAAGATCATTAACACCCACACTCGGTCTTATCTTTTCCTTCTTGATTTCTGACAGCGTTCACAAATGCTTTTTATCTGTTCACCATAATGAGGCTCGGCTCAAAGTGGATAATATGTGGGCGGTATGGAGGTTCAGACTGAGGGGGGGAAGAAAAAGAAAAAAGAGAGGAGCGTGGAAAGAGTAATAAATGAGTTATGAGCAGATTTATTGACAAAAAGTCTGACTCAGCTTGATTTAAAGTTTGCTCAGGTAAATGGAGATGATACCTGTACTGTATGTGTGTGTATGGAGGGTTAGTGGAAAGGAGGAGGAGGCAAGGAGCGTTAAACAGAAGAACAGTAAGTGTAAGACACAAAGTGAGCAGAGAAAGCTGAAGAGGAGAGTCGTATGGGGAGAGACAGGGAGGTCATAAGAGATAAAGAAAGGTTGATTTCGAATTCCAGATTGACAGAGAGCTGTGACACAAGGCCAGGAGCTGGACAAAGGAGCGACGCAGTAGGCTGGAGAAGGAGGGCGGGAGAGAGCGAGTATGGAGGATGCAAGGAGAATTAAGCAAGATAAGTAAAGGAAGGAAAGAGAGCACAGAAAAAAAGAGGGAAAACCGAGGTATCTGCAGCTGTGAGAACCCATGGGAGGGCCTTGCTGCTCCACATGGCTTCTCTCAGAGGCCAAACCCTCAGAAGAGAACAGTAAATCTACAGCTGCTGCCCGTCTTCTCCGCCCTGTTTGCTCTCATGCATGTATCTCAGGGATGTGTGTGTCTTTTACTCTCCACTCCACAGCACTGCATAGTGATCAAATTTCAAATGAAACTGATGTAAAATGAAACAGATAAGGGAAGATGTACTTATTATAAAAGCATCTGAGGAAATAAGGAAAATTCATGTGCAGAGGATGGATAACATGTTGAAGCATCAGTGGCAGAAAGCTGTACGTTTGAGAAACACCAATTTGATCTGTGTAAGGAAGTGGATGCAAATTATCTTGTCACATCTCAATAACTGTTATTATCACAAAATACTATGACAACCAATTCTGAAAAATTCTAGATACAACACTGAGTTGAAATAGATATGAGGGAAGTGAATCTCTTGGCAGGAAAAAGGTTGTCGCTCTGTTGCATGCTACGATCCACCAACACAGTTTGGCCCTCGTCTCGATGAATATATTAGACACTTGTCCCTGGCCTGCCATAAGTCTAGTTAGAATTCCCCATCTGCACTGCTCCCTCCCACTCCCTCTTTCATCACACATAAACATGAACGCAGGCACACACTCAGAGGCACACTGAGACACCTCTTGTCTGCTTAATATGATCGGCGCTGATAGGAGAAGGGAGGTTGAGTAACATCTGCTCTGGAGACTGGAATATCTCTGATCGTATCATAGCCTCTGCTCATTACTGCGTTACTTCCACACACACACACACTCACGTGAAAACATCACAATGTCACATCTTGCACTCATTATGATAACATTGTGACAGCAGGCAGCGGATTAATAAAAATATGGTCCAACACCTGGGGCACTCTATTAAACATATGCACAAATAAGACATAAAACACTTCAAGATGAAGAGAACAGGAAACTCAACTGTTAAGTATGAAACTGGGAATCTTGAATATGATCCCTTGATGTACATTAAAGATGCCCCACTGTGGCATTTGCATTGACCCATATTGCATTTTTACTTCATGCTAGGACGGACTGTTCTCGTTTCCTACTCTTTCATATCGATTTAAAGGTGGGCTCATGAATAGAAATTAAACAATCCCATGTGGTACACCTCTGGACAGAGGTACTTACAGAGGATATAAAAACTGTAAATCTGGCTAGTGAATGGATGACAAAACAGGCTTCAATGACTGTGACACTGTATGCATGTGATACTATGGTGGCGGCCGGGATAAGAGGCCTCCCGGTCATACTTGTTTTGATGCCTGGTGACTTTTAAAGATACTGAAGTGCTTTTGAAAATGACATTTTTTTTACTAGGTGCATTATTCAGTAGACGTTTGCTTATTATTAACCCTACCTACCTTTTAAAGTCCCAGAAACATTTGTGTTGTGAGTATCTGTATTTGGATAAATACCATGCATCCACACTCTCAGCCATCACATGCATAATACATACACAACAAAACTACAAGCATGATTCATTTGTTTACATTGTAAGGTTTTATAGACCAACATTTATTGATTCACACATTAGGGATAATGACAAAGATCTGTGTTGTCTAATGAGGTAATTTGAGGCTGTAATTGTTTGCAAGACATCTGAAGCTATTTTAAACTCATAACGAATTGATATTCCCAATAAAGTAGTGCTTGTAAACAAACCCGCACCGAATAACTTGATCCCTGCCTGCGCACAATGGGGCTGAAATCTCTGCTCGACTATTCTGGTTAGACAGTCAGTAGTGTTACCTTCATGACGAAATTTACTGAACATCTTTATGTAAATCTAGTGGTGTAAACAAAGGGATGTATTAAAGAGATCATATAGCTGCCCTAAAAATTACAGATTAAGTAACATGGTAAGTTTGACAGATATTATCTCATGTAAAGAAATTGACTATGGTGACGGTCCTGCAGATTGTCTTCTGGAAGCAACTAAACTCTTTCAGCAATGTAACATTAAAGGACTGCAGTGTGGAGTCTGTAGTATGAGTGATGGTGCCATCTGACAGGAAATGTTAAAAATGATTACATTTTGTTGTGGTCAAATAGTTCACTGTCAAAGATTCTGAAGGCATCTAAAAGGGATGAAAGAGCCTGGAGCTATGAGCAAATCGGCATCATGATAAGGCATGTTTGTGTCAGAGCGTGATGTTAAACTTGCTTATAAACTCTAGAATAAATTAAATTATACTGAATATTGAATAAGTGTCAAAACAATATTCCACTCAAGCTCAGTCTTTTGAGTATTAAACATTCTTCCCCTGAAGGCTTGAAGAGAACTCATAAATCCTCTGGAGTCTGATGGAGAACAAGAGTGTCTGCACGGAAAGATTAAAAAAATAAAAAATCTATAGAATCCACTGCAGCATTTTCCCCTTTCTCCATCTGTGTGACTGTCATGAATAATCCACAAATGAGCAAATAAAACAAAACAAATATAATCTAATCTTTTAGCTAATATACTGCTTAACATGAGTTTTTAGAGGACAACACAGATGATATACATTCACAGTAGCAATAGAAATGGATTGCATAAATTGATTTTAATGTATTCAACCTGCATTGAATAAAGTAGACTATCCTTAGAGGTCATTTTAGCCTGCTGAATTTAAGCTAACCACAAACCAATGTACACATTTCAATAATAGCAAATGGCAAAGTATCCTTTGATTTTATTAAACAAGAGCAACTTGTCATACTCCATTCATAGTGCATAAATAACAGCTGCATAACATGCAGTGATGCAAGTTATTATTTCAATAATTACTCCATATTCGATCCATTGAAAAGGGAAGATACTTCATTTTGATTAAAACTCACTTTAATCCACAGACATGCAGGTACGCACAGACACAGTCTCACACAGAGTAATGGGCCACCTGAGTCCTGTACAGTCTTAGTGGTGCTGGTTGAGGTATGACTCTAAGTAACGTTGGAGACTGGCTCATTAGTCACTAGAAAGTCTTTCACCTCTGGAGAAGAGATTGATTACACACACACACACACACACAGACGCACTGTGCTCACACACATTTTTACCCCATGCATACATAGTAAGATAATTGTGGTTTCTGGCTGTAGCGGCACGCTCAGACAGCAGACATCAACCAGCATTGAACTCATTCACAGGGGACTGATCTAGCCCTCATTGTATCACAGAAGATGCAGGTCCATCCTGTTGGAACATGTCTACTATGTCAACAGTAGATGTTGTTTAAAGTGTAAGGAACAAGTAAAGATTGTTAGCAATCTGATTCTTTATACATGCTGAATTAACCAATTGCAAGGCTGGTATATTTTGTTTATCTCCCAGGAAAGGATCCAAAACAGGAAAGCACATAACTGACTTAGATCATGGTTGCCTTTGTCAATATTTCAAAATATCTCTGAGTTTTCAAACTAAACTCAGGCTCAGCAGTGCTTTTCACTCAATGGTCTCTATTTAAGTGGCCCCTAATGTCATAGTGTAGATGATACAGGGTAAGAATCTAAGGATCTAGCCTAAATTTAGTGATAGCAGACTATTAAACACACTGCCAAACAAACCAAATGCATCATAGTGCAAACCTCTAACCCAGTGTCTAGATGTGTGTGTGTGCCTGTGATGGATGGATGTCCTTCTTTAGTATTATATCACCTTTTATATTAACAGTTCCGCAGCATCAATAATTAAGTTTTTAAATACAGTGTGCACAGACAGCAAGAAAAAGAACGAGCAGACAGGAGATAGCAGTGAGATTGATGTGTTGAAGTAATTGGATTGAGCATCACACACTTTCACTAAGTGGTCAGCTACATTTGATGATGTGTTTTCAGAGTGTCTCTATGACCCTTTGAACAGCACCCATATATCATTTAATACACATCAACAAGTTTGTGTGTGTCTTTTAACACTTGCTGCCCATGACTTGTATAGAAATAATAGATATTTAAAGTAAGTGGTCTGATTAGAGACTCAGAATTTATCATATAAAGACATTTATATGAATATATTGTGAGTATAATAAAAATCAATATATATATATATATATATATATATATATATATATATATATATATATATATATATATATATATATATATATATATATATATATATATATATATAATCAAAATAATATTTGTTATATCAGCAGTATTTTCAAACCACATGCAGGAGGACTAAAGCCACTAAAAGCCTTTGTCCCTGTTGGTGTGTGTGTATGTTTGTGTGCATGTGTGTATAAGTGTGTGTGACTGTCCCCTGTTGAGCTCAAGCCATGGCATACATTGTAAAACCTTTGATAAAGCGATCTCTCCTAACAGTGTGCAGCCAAGTACTCATTAATAATGCATGTTACATTCTGCCACACACTTTATTTATGGAAGCATGAGCAGGCCCACGTAGACACACACTTGTTTCACACACACCTGTGGTTAGGTAAACTGTGGCCTTTGGAAGGTCGTCCATCATGCACAGTTAGAGATCAGAGAAAGAGGAGGCAGGAAGGAGGAAAAGAGGATAGGGAGCATGAAAGTTTGAACGAAGTTGACAGCCAAGTGAAAATGGCTCAAGTGCCCTGGGCTATCTCCAATTATATTGACAGTGCGAGTCACTCCCAACCTCATATCAAAGGCATTGAACAAAAACCGACGTCCCAGCTGCAATGAATATGCTCTTCCTGTAGTCTGTCTGAAACTCTACAGCCAAAAGTCTTGCATTTATGTCAGCAAAAACAACCTCAAAGAAAAACTCAGTTTAGACAGTTTACTTGTATTGTTCTCTAGTTTGGTACTGTACTAAAGTCTACAAGTTTGAGAAAGAACACATGCATGGCCAAAATTGTTTCATAATTGAAAATTGCACGTCATCAGAGAGTCCACAGTAGCAATGGCTGCCATCCAGGAATGTGGATTTAATCTCATCAAACACGACCTCAAGGGTTTATATTCCAAGGAGGTTAATGAGAACATGGTGGCAACAATAAAAGGGTGGTGTGTCTGAATTCAAACAGGAAGGGCTGGTCTTCTCCACCACACAGGAGACCACTGAGAAGATTCATGACAGGATCTTGGCAGATTGAGTTGTGCACTGCAGCAGAGGCGGCTATTTCCAAGAAAGGTGTCTATGCAAAATCCAAATGAAACACCCAAAATCCCCAAACCAGCCGAATTAGCAAGGTCTAGAGGTGATCTCCCAACTCACTGTTCTCTACATCCCACTTCCTCTTCCATTAATGTAATCAATATGATGATGTTATCACTGGTGTGGAATCCATTTTTAAAGGTCCAAGACACAAACAAAAAACAAATCTGCACTACTAATTTTACTTTTAACAGAAAGGAGCTACAAGCTACAAACTTATCAATCACCCCTTGCATATCCAACCTGTTATAATATGAGCTCAAAGCTTCCTTTCTTCTCTCAGCTCCCCTTTTTTTGTTTAACCGTCTTCCCTTGCTCCTTCTTTATCTGTCCATCAATCCACGTATCTGTCATGTTTATGTTCATTCGCCCTTCTTACCCACCATTCATTCATCCATTTATCTCTGCATCCATACATCTTAGGACAGAGAATCCAATATTGGTGTGCCTTGAGGTTACTCATAAGAGAGGATGAGACACAAAGACACAATAAAGAGTGAGAAGTGATCGATGTCTTAGGGGTTACTTTGACTGTCACACACAAACGTAACCTAACCTCATAGCCATCCCTCCCTTTCGCTCTCTCTCTCTCTCTCTCTCTCTCTCTCTCTCCCTCTCTCTCTCTCTCTCTCCACTCACTGGAGCCAGTATTCCTTTTGCTGCTTATGGCACCAGTACTTGGAAAAAATGATAAGAACACCAGTGTCTCTACTTAGCATACACAGGACAGACACTTGGCAGAAAATGTGTTTATGAACATTCATAAATACTCTTTTTCCATTACTAATAAGACAACAGTGATGAGGCCTTATAAAGCCAAAGTAAGGGGAGCTGTGAACTCCCTTTGAATGTATAAAAACAGTCCTGATATAGAAGAACATCTCTGACCCACTTCTGAGTAAAAAAAAAGAGAGGGGGAGAAATAAAGAAGCTCCCTAGGGTCAAGGCTCTCATTATCACATTCAGTCCTACCAAAAAAAAAAAGAAGAAGAAAAAAGATCCCTTGTTTCTGTTCTTCTGGGTATATGCTTCAACAACTGTTCTTTCTCCATACAAAATATAGTATATGTCACCCCTGATGTGACAAAATTAGGCTCTTGGATGGAGAGAAACTTATCGCCTCAGTTCTGAAAAATGTGTGGGCTCTTACACAATGACCACAACGACCAATGCAGATGAAATAATAATAGCTTGTGGCACAACAAAGACCTCCAGAAGGTAGTTTTGACTAACATCTGTGAATTTCAAATATTTGTGTCCCTCAGAGGCCACCTTGGAGACACTTGGAAAGGTCAGCTGGATTAAGTAAATAAACAGATGATAACCAGATGGTGGATTTGTGACTGTACCATTATGCTTTGTGCAGTAACTTGTGAATTAGCCACATGAACTCTTCATTGTTTAACCATGTTATTATGGATTGTCCTATTTTAACTAGATATACAGATCGTTTTCAACTGTAATCTATAATTTATCCCCAATATTTAATTCTGATAGTTCTTGTTCATTTTGATAACAGTGCATCTTCAAAGATCCTAATGTATTATACTCACTATGTCTGGATATATGTGGCCTCTGATTGCACTCTCAACAGTTTAGATTAGATTAGATTTTGGGATTACAGCATTTCTCCCCTGAGATTTTTTCAGTGACACAACACTATCAGAGCTTTAGCATTGTGTGTTCTGTTCTGGCCTGACCTTTTTTTTGAAGTTAAACAGCCAAGAACATCAGGCATTTTTCCAGGAAAACGTTTGAACATTTCTTAGTTGACCCTGTTTCATCTTTTGAAGGGCCCAACAGTGGGATTGCCGGCCTAACTAGCACAGTGTGTGGTGAAAAAGCCAGTCAACAAAGTCCACAAAGAAGATAAATGAACTCTGTCTGTTCTGTGCTTTAATATATAAAAAAGCTGCATATATCCATCCAGATTAGTATTAGACTTAATGCAGCTACTAACTTTATTAAATTTGCATGATTAAAGGTCACAATTG
Organism: Parambassis ranga; assembly: GCF_900634625.1. NCBI lineage: Eukaryota > Metazoa > Chordata > Actinopteri > Ambassidae > Parambassis > Parambassis ranga. The sequence goes on along the minus strand of NC_041039.1, from coordinate 16,186,355 downwards.
TCACCCTGTCACTAACATATACTGCATGCAATTATACCCTCAGCATTGCATTTTAGTTACAGAATCCATTAACAAGTTCACGAGAAGCACAGATGGAAAACTGCTCTCTATCATGGCCCTTGTTAATAAAAAGCTTGTCCTGCACAGCATCAAAAGCAACATAAAATAACAAACTGACAGTTGGATCCTCTGAGCCGAGTGAGCCTTACCTCCAAGGCAGCAGACCTCTTCCGTAGCAGCTGTTCTATGTTCCGGGCCGCTCTGGCCACGAGCTCCTCTGCATCGTTTTGCTCCACAGTGTAGAGGTGCTGGTTTTTCAGAAATATCTAGAGAGTACATGACACAACCAGCTGCACGTCATTTCACTTCATAAGAAAAAAGATGCTATTACATTACAACCGAGGTGTCAGAAGCTAACAATGCTATTTTCACTTGGGATGGATGAATCATTGTGGCTATTTACACCTGGGAGTATAGCACAGTGTATGTGCTAAGCCATAATGCAGCCTGACCTCACCAGGAATATGACAGGCAGATCTAATTTACAGGTAGCATTGTGAGTGGATGTGTTTCAGCCCAAATCATACACTCTTCCAAAACCTGACCTAGCAGATTTTTTTGTCTAACATTTATAAAACTGTAACTAAAAATACAAATAATGCATTTGCATTTGCAATTGCATATTTAGGCTTTGTTCCTCCTTGTAGTATCTCATCTGACCTTCTGAACCTGGGTGTAAACCTTACCTGGAATAAGAGATATTTTTTGTTGAAGTGTAACTTTCCTGATGCACTGATACATGTCAGAGATCCACATCAGTGTCAAATGTGGATTATTCTCTCTCTTTATGTGTGTGATTTAGTTTGTACCTGAGTGAGGCTCTTCCCCAGAGTGGCTGTGTCTGCCAGGGTGACGAGCTCCTTCTGCATCTGATCAACCCATTCTTTAATCCTGTGGGACAGAACAAGGCACACAACCAATCTTGTAACTGAGGTGTAAATAGTTTAAAAAGGACATCACAGACGTTTCACAGCGCAATTAAACTGTCAATCACGCCGTCTCACAGCCATCATCTAGGGCACGTAGCGGCAAAACAAACAAGGCCAAAGAGAATCACTCTTATAGGTCAAACAAAATGTCAACCAATCAAACCCGAATCACCACGAACAAATACAATGTCATCCTATAAAACAGATGTCACCAAGTGTCAACCAATACCATTACTTTCTAGGAGTTCAAACATGAAGTCAGCCAATCAGATAAGTGTCAGCCAGTGTTGTGACCAGTGACAATGATGTGAGTGGACAGGCAAGAGGAGGCAAGTAGCCAGGAGCAACATGTTTTTTCTAGATATCAAAGAGCTTAGCATCATTTGCAGCCTGCTGGTGCCATCGATGTGCATGAGCCAAAAAAGTTTCTGGGCTCCCAGCTTTAATTCAGGGATGCCTCATCAAGAAATGGATTATTACTTAGTCGCTTCGTTCTCCTATTATTGAATTATCATATTCACAAAAGTGGTTCTGGTAAAATGAAAATGCATCAGGTGGGACAATGACTTATTAAAATAAGTTATCTATAGGTGCACCTCATGTGCAGGAGTACAGTACTCAGGCACACGGCATGCATTAATTCCCCATATATGTATTTTACACCTGCAGCTGTATGTGAGAGAGTGCATGCACATAATGATACAAGGCTATTAATATTGTATGAGACTGAAAACAGGTTGGTATAGAATACAGATGTTCTCATTGCCACGTATTCACCATCACACAGACTCATCTGTGACCATGCCCAAGAGACACATTATAAACACGTATGAACACTGTAATTAAATAAGAACATTCTCTTAAAAATGTCAGCCACGTGCAATGAGAGTTTACAGGATGTGAAAGGCACTGACTGTGACAGTCTAACCTAGCAGACAGAAAGGTACAGATCAAAAAGCCTGAGAAAGATGCATCAGGGAGACAAAATCCACAGTGAATAAAGAAAATTCAGAACAAGTACACTTGTGGAGAAAGATGAGACACTTTGGAAGGAGAGGGAATATCAGAGAGGGAAGCACAGTGCCAAATGTTTAAAAGAAGCAAAAGTCTGGAAATCTTAGTCTCAGTTTGCAATCTGCAATTTAGAGCTTCATAACCTTTCTAGTCACTCAGAAAAGGCCATTTTATGTTTTATATGATCACCTGCATAAATGATCAGACCCATATAGTTTAGCAGTCTCACTCACTTTGCTGATAATGGGAAAACGTTCACTGGTAGCCGACTGCAATTTCAGCACCTGGTGCCAGATACCACTCATGGTTAAGTGTCTGCTGACAACACACATGGACAAATATACGATTATTTGACTTTTGCATTAATGGAGCATATGATTCATCATTTTGGCAGATATCATCCTATCATGAGACAAATAAAGCTCCAACTATGAAGCAGGTGGGGGTGGATAGGTGTCCAAAGTGCTGGACCTTCACTCAGGGGTCCAGGCATCGAGTCCCCCGATAATCCTTAAAACTTTTGTTTCCGGGTCATTATTATTATCTTTTGTGCGGTCAACTCTTGTTTTTTTTAACCGCAGCTGGCTTTAGAATAAAAAGTGACTGGGCAAGGAACAAGGATGCAAATAATGTGCAGGAGGAGGCAAAAAGAGCCTGTGTGGCCTAAGAAGCCTCCACCCATAGATTCTATTAAACTGGCAAAATTACCAAGATCAACAATAAGATATCTATAGAAGATAATTAAAACTTTGGATGATAAATAAGGTAAAAAGAACAATTATCAAGTGCATACATTAAAAAAGCCATGTGCAAAACTGCAATTAAGTAATCTGTTAAACTAGATTTCCAAATCTGAATGAGCACCAAGCTCGCTTGTATAGGAAGGACTGCAACAGCAATGTGACTGGGTTACAAACTAGAAAGAAGTCCAGGTTCCAGCAGACTTCTAAGAACCTGTGAAGGTTTTTGACCAATATTAATGAAGACATTGAAGGAGACGCAGACTGCATCTAGGAGCAGAGGAAATAAGGAAATAAGATCACAACAACTTTCACTCTCACTGCATCCAACATTGTGGCCCTCTTTGTGTCCCTAGTGTGACTATGTCTGAACAAAGCCCAGAGAAACATTAACATAAAAGTCACTTCTGTCTAAATGACAGACCTCTAACACTTTAACAGATTAATGAAACAGGCAGTGTTACCTATTTCACATCTGAAAGTGTCTGAGTTCTTCTCCTGATTCTGCATTCTTCGGGCCTATTCTTCTTCTTTGTTCCAAATCTACTAACTGCAGGTGTTTTATTGAACCTTGGACCTTTGAGCTCTCAAAGTCTGCAGCACTGACAAGTCATGTGTGAGTTAGAGTTTATGTGAGTGTGTGAGTGCATGTGTGTATTTGTGTGTGTTTCCAGGGACTTGACATTCAGAGAGGTAGAGGGCCCATTCTCCTGAGTTTAGCTTCCGTAAAATCTGCTGCTGCGAGTCTAAATCTCTACAACAACAACTCTCAGGTGCTGACAAATAGATGAGACAACCCAGACTGTGCTGCAGTATGTGGGCATGTGTTCGACGACGACCTGGACTTTTTGCTGTGCATCCTAAATCTTAAGGGTTCAGAGGTGCTGAGCCCAACACACACACACATAAGTGAACCCTTGGTGTGTGTAAAGTACTTACATTGGCTTCATACAATAAAGAAAGATGAAATTGAAAGTAATGCTACTGTCACATTATATGGACACTTATAGTCAGATCTTTTGTTAAATAGATGTTAAATGATTAGATCCATTATTTGTGAAGCACAGAAAATCTCAGCACATTAGGTGCTCACACATAAACCCTGCATATACCCATCTATTCAATTTAATGGAAATACTTCTTAAATGTAATCCTGCCTCATCGAGGCTGATGACGTCAGATTCCTAATAGGTAGGGTTGAGTACAATGATGCCTATTATTATATTATCTTTCACTCATATTACCACTCATCTCCCTTTAGTAGCTAGAATAACCACTCAGGAATGCCTGTAATACACAGAACAAAGTCAGTGTTGTTAAGCTGAGGTAGCAACATTTTTTTTCTGCTCTGGTTGCTGGGCTTTGATTACTGCAGCCTGTGGTACTATGCTAGATAATTAAACACACACACACATGTACATACCAATGGCAACTGGGTCAGACACTGCCCTACATTGTTCTACAGACACAGGAAGAGCAAATGAGAGCAAAAAAAAACGAAAAGAGAGGCAGTAAAAGAAACAGAAAGAGAGACAGACAGATGTTGTGGTACAATCGGTTTGAAGCTAGAGAGCGTAATGAGCTGGCCCATGGTGTGTATCTCAGTGGGCGGGTGTGTAATTACTGTCTAATTACACATCATTATAGAGGCAAAGACAGAAGCTGCACAGTCCAGACAGCAAAAGTGGAATGAGGCATGGAAACATCAACTGTAATGCACCAAAACAACCAGCGGTGCTCTGCTTACACTCTGTAGTCTCTGCACTGACACCCAGGTGGCCGATTCACTTTTTGTTCAGCCTCACACCACAGTTAAAAATCCCTTCACAGGATCAAACTATAGGACCATGGCAGCACAGTCTGGTTCTTTTAAGGCCAACATATGTATGGATTAAAAATTCAAAACCGATGATGATGTGATGCCGCTTCTTACTCTGACAACAGCTTGGTCCCCACTCTTGTTTTTGTTGGCTTTGAAATGTTGTCCAAATTTCTAAGGTACAGCTAAATGCTTTGTCTCCAGAGTAGCTGCTAGAACGACAGAGGTATTTAGGATTAACTACAGACAGAAAAGCAGCTGGTTACCGTTTGCCAAAGTGCTTCTCCATAATGAGTGTGTTTTTTTTTTCTCCATCCTTTTGATCAGTGTAAGAATGCACTTGATGAACGGAGTATAAAATCCACTCTCATTTCTTTTTTGTTTATTTTGTCTATGTTCGAGCATCACATCGCCTCTCGTCATCATGCACACTCCAAACTACAATCTGTTTAATTATATTATATTGATATTTGCTTTTATTCATTTGTTAGGCAAGAAGGACAATCTGGTAGATGGTCGAGTCTGTAGATTTTTGTCTGAAGAGCAATCAAAAGAATCCATCTGCCTCTAGACTTGTAACAGGAAATGAACTCAGCAACCATTCAGACACTATAAGAGTGGCTACAGCTTTACATGATGCTACCTCACCACAGTTTACATACTGTGTTCAGATTTTTTTTTTGCCTTTATTGGCAATCAGTGTGTTCACTTATCCTCATATAATGTAACAAGGAGCTGCAAACATGTTTGGCTCAGTCAGACATGATGTTTGTGATACATGGAGTAAAAAAAAAAAAGAGTCAGTGGCCAATATTTATGTTTAAAACAATTACAAGAGTGGATTATGCTTTATGGGCCCTGTAATGAACTGACTGTAGCTTTCAGTCATTTTTTTTCTTAGCTGTTTACAGCCACTGTCCTTGAGTCAGTTATTTTAAATGTGCATTGTCTGACATAAATCACACAAATGGGTTGGAGCAAAATGTTAATGTGAGACAGATGCCCACGTTCTAACCTTGTCTGGTGAGCAAACATTTAATTCAAGTACACCAAACAGCTTAAAAATGACTTCTGTGCTGGCTGACTTTCTGGATGCATTAATCACTGTATCAAAAATAAATAAATGATTCTTCAGTGAAATTCTAAAAGAATCTGATATTGTTTACAGATATAGCTAAATCTGTATTTATGAACACAGAATGTTGATTTTTCCATCTGTGGTTCAGGAGCTGTGAGTGGTCTGGTTGGTCCATTGCAAGACTATTTTTGCAATAAATAACTTTTAAACTGTGAAGGGACATAATAGTCTAGTCTTTCTGATTTGTACTGTTCCCATATTTGCTTGCCAGAGCCAGGAAGAGACTAAATTCCGGGGCTCACGCAGACAATTAAATGGCACAGAAAAAAACTTTTTGTCATATTTCATAAAGCAGTAGGACCAAGTAAGGCTACTGTAACTCCTCTACAACTTCAAAGAGGTCTGCTCTCAGCTCTCTGTGGCCACAAACTGCTGATTAATCAGCGCCTGAAGGCGAGCAGGCGGGGGTGAGATGAAATATGCTGTCTATCTCAGTGGGTCTTTCTCAAGATGACCATCGGTGCATGAATGAACCGACCCGCCCGCCCCACTCACACCCACACCCACGTACTGTGCAGCGTGATAACACACCGCAAGTGGCTCATTAAGAAATTGTGTCTGAAACAAAGAGTCTCCAAACAACAACAACACATATGCGCGACAGAGGATTACAAGAGCTCCTACTTACATGAGCTGTGTCGGAAACTGCGATGCCAAACAGCCGATCTGCCATAGCAGGACCAGGAACACCCAGGCTCGTACCCTGCAGGTATCCATTGTTTATAAAAAAAAAAAAAGAAGAAGCCAAAGGGGGGGAAATTCCCCGACGTGCGTCAATATCCAATCTGCTGCGCTCCCCTTCACCGCCGTTGAATGGAGCGATGCGCGGAAGCAGCGCGTGTGGCGGTCTGTCACTCCCTCACAGATTAACGAACCCTGACACCTCTAATCTGATCACTCGGCCATCCAGCGCTCTAACAGGTACCAGGGCTGGATATTTCAGACTCTCTCTCTCTCACTCACTGCCTCCCTCCCTCCCTCACTCACTCACTCACTCTCACTCTCTCGTTCTGTCTTTCTCTCCCCCCCCCCCCCTCTCTCTCTCTCTCTGGTTGAAAAAAAAATCCTTATCTTTCTGCTGTTTGTATCTCAATTAATCTTACCTCCATTAACTTTATCCAAGTCAGATTATCCCCTTTCATTTATGAACTCACACATACGTTTTAATATTATTTTTATTTAAGCTCCATAGTGTTGTGTGAAACATATAGTTTTGACCCCCTCCTATAAAGAAACACCTGCTAAAAGGAGGCACAGACTACAGGTATAGGAGCACACACATGCTGAATACAGATACAGGCTTTGCCTTTTAAAATGCTTTACAGCCTCCCAGTGCCTATAACCTGGCTGGAGGTGCTACAGTGTACAGGAGATTTACTGGCTTTGATTCCACTGTCGTTATCAGTTATCCTGGTACAGCATGAGGGGCAGCAGGCGAATAAACTGTCCCACATGAGAGTGACTGTGTATGTATTGATATCACAAATGCACTGTAAAAACATTATGAGCAAAGTGCAGCGAAGGCCCAATAACTCTCTGTGCTATCCATCATATCACTTTGTTACCTGCTGTGCAACTCAATGCAATTGTATAAATTATAGATTATTATATACAAGGTCTTGCTTTACGCAACACCACAGTTTTACTCCACTACCATTTTTATTTTTTAAATTAACAAAGTGTGTGTGTGTGTGTGTGTGTGTGTGTGTGTGTGTGTGTAATTCAGGCCTGGGAGGGCAGGGCAGCACAGGCAGGATGCTTGGGGATTTGGTTATCAATCGTTGCTTGGCAACCACACACCATCTCTCTTGTTCTCTCACCCTCCCCTCCTCCTCCCCCCTCTCCCCCCCTTGCTCTCTCTTTGTTTTCTCCCTCCCCACCTATCCATTTCTTTCAGTGTACTGCACTGTTGCTCTTCTTCCCCCCTCTACTATCCTCATTCCCTGGCTCCCGTGTCACATCACCTTCTCCACATTCTCTCTCGCTTCACCTTCCTCACACTCATTTCCTCTCACAGAGGAACAGATGCACCTGCTGATGGGATGGGATGAAAAATAAAAAGAAGTGAATGGCGAGAACAGGAGACATGGCTCAGAGTGGAGGAAGAACATAATAGCCAAGAGCAGAGGGGGAGGGATGGGGTGGTGGTGGAGGCCTCTTCTGCAGACATCCTGATTCAGGTTTTTTTTATTAAGTGGGAGTATCTCACACTACACTCTGAATAGGAAGAGGTGACAGACTGCTACACCCATTCTCAGACAGTCACAAAAAATTATTAATATAAAAAAGCCTGGCAGCTGTCAGACAGACCTGACAGAGATCTATCAGAACATCATTATACTGCATATAACAGAATAGCTTACAATATGTGTATATAGGCTTGGTATACATTTAGAATAACAATGTAAATGTAAGTATTTATGCATACAGAAAAATCATTGATAGTATTATAGTTGTGACTTAATAGAGCATAGGCTTACTTGGTAATGATGTTAATAAAATACTGAGTGAAAGCACTGCTGGTTAAAGAAGAGTTGAATGGTTTTGTGAATGTTAAGTTTATATGACAGGGGATACTGCCACCTGGAGGTTATGTGTTAGAATCACACTTTTAATCTGTATGTGTGCAAGCACACGAGCAGGCCTGGAAAAAAAAAAAACTCCAGTCCGCTAAAGAAAAATACTCCTCTTTGTTTGAACCTGATCCACATAAAAAACCTGTCTTTATGAAAACGCAGACCTTTGTGTTCACTGATGTAGTTATATTGTCTTTATTGTTATTAAATCCATTAATAACATATTTTCAAATGTGGGCTAATTCAATTTAACAGCTCAAAACTAGTTTCCTCATAGCTTCAAATATTGCTGATTTAGAGTTTAAAATGTTGTTAGAGTTATTATTTTTATTATTATTTTTAGTTATTATTATTATTTTTAGTTATTATTAGTATTATTTTATGAACACCATCCTCTTTTAGAATGATGAAACTCATCTTCATGCAGCAGCTCAACCTCAGATGTTAGTTGGAGGTTATGCTGCCTCCTGGTGGATGTGACTTGAAATTGCAGCTGAACTAAACTAAAACAAAAAATACAACTAAAAGTAGTTTCCTATATTACTGAGCAAATGTTCAAACAGATCATTATTTTCTCAGAAAAGTACAAAGGGACAGGTGGGAGTAGAACTCCATGTACTGTGATGCATTTTTATACATGTTAGAATTTAGATTTCAGCTTGTGCATATTTCATGTGAGTGCCTATGCATGTTCCACAGGGAGCAGAGGGTCAAAAGGGGAAATGCACTTGCAGAGCTAATTAATCAATTATTAAATTGCTGAAAAAAGGGAAGAAATGATGTTTTACACGAATAAAATATCTCTATAAATACTAAAATTATGCACATACTTGTATGCATGATTCAGTTCATAACTAAAAACATAGCCAGGCTCAACTCTGGATGCACAATATAGCTCTTCTTAATATTTATTCTTTAGACTCAGGGGGGGAAACGCTGATTTTTTTTTTTTTTTTTACAGCACAATTTGCATATCTCAACACATCCTGTGTACAACCACAAAACCATAACATTATATGCTTTGTTTTTACACTGAGTGAAAAACAAGACAATTGTACAAGCATATTTCTTTACACTCAGCATACAGATAAATCTATACATATTCTCTCTCTTTTTAAACAGAATCTTTAGGCAAAATATATACTGACAAACCATCAACGAAACATGCAACATCCAAAACAGAAAGTTTCAGACAACTATTGAAGTTGATTTTTTTTTCTTCTCCCCCTTTGTGTTGTTTCAGCAGTTTACGGGACGCAGTTGCACAGATAGTCATTGGTTGACAGCACATGTTTTGATTACACAGTCAACTCCCCTTATACAACTATAGACACGCATTGCTGTACAGTTATATGTTTTTTTTTTTCTCCAACACTCACATGCTCAAACTCCGGACAATATAAACATTCAATCTTTGTAGAAAATAAACACTTTATGTACACATGTCAAACAACTTGAGTCACATTCACGCCCCTCAGAACGACAACAAATGGGATGGGTTCACAATTACAGGCAACAGCTGATCTAAACAAACAGTATTTAGCTCGAAGGAAGTCTAATGAAACACGAGGGGTTAAACAGTCATGACTGAGCATTGAGATTTATTTGTCTTATTTACTGTACCGTGTACACAAACTGCTAAGTACACTATGAGTATGATGTAGGTACAGGTGAGTCCCAGTCCCCCTCCCCACCCCTCCAGATTGTGCATTGTGTTTCGGAACCCCAACATGTCTGCATGTTTTTTTTGTTTTGTTTTTTTTTTCCTTTTGCCACATAGATACAAAATGCATACACAATATGTTGTTTTTTTTGCTGCCACATACAACAGATCATTTCAGTGCAGAAACACAGACACATAACTATGTAGGTCATGACATTTAACATGAGACAAAAATAAATAAATAAATCATGTAATAATAAAGTGCACAAGCTCCGTTGTTGTACTGTAGATGTCAACAGTTGTTAACATCACTATATATATATATAGATATATAGATATTTATATATATATTAAAATCAGTAAAAAAATGAATATACTTTTTTCAGTGATGTACAAATTAAACTTTTTGCTATAAGACATGTTTTAAGACACAGATAAAACATTTAATTTCCAAAAAACACAAATGCATTCGAACACATATGTTGCATAGAATTACCTCAAAAGAACCAATGAGTCTGGATTTTAAAAAATAAATAAATTAAGGTTGGCACCGCAAAATAATTATCAACATTGAGAAATCATTCATGTCACCTTCCTTTTTTTTGTGTGACATCTTGTTCTAAGTGTGTGTTTCTTGCTTCCATACTACAAAAATTGCATCAGCCCTGTGATATGCCTAAATACACTGACAATAGTTCTGAGGGTTTTTTTTTCTCCTTTCTGTTAACATGTTGACAATGATGATGAGTGCAGATGAATACTTGGGTCACACATCGGCATTGAGACTTGGCCTCATGTGTTCTTCTGAGCCTAAAACGTTAACTGAACCCCGGCGGGCCTGAGTGAGTGTTTTGGTCGCAGGCAGTGAAAGAAAGGCTGGTTCACTGTGTTGTTATTGGGAGTCACTGACACAGAACAGTAGTATTATACAGCACAGCCAGACACACAGAGGAACCTTGACATTTGTTGAGGATTGTTTTTTTTTTCTTCATTTTAGAACAAACCGGATGGAGCTGTCACACCGATTTAATGACAGATGCAGAGCTTGAGTGTGAACAACATGTCCATGAAGCTACTACAACAGCCTTAACGTGAAATGTTGGAACATAGACATGATGAGTTCTTCATCTCATCCTCCACAGCTGGCTTTGAACATTCACACAGCATGTGCTTTGGGCTTCAAAGCAAAACATGCTGTTCTTTTTTTTTTTTTTTTTTTTAATTGAACCTGTGATGTCATGCTCAGTGACTTCTGTCACTCACCAGGTGTTGATCTTGGACTTTATCCTATTTCTGCTATAACAGCCCTGTTTAGTGTTGTGGTGCATCAGTGTGATCAGAGGACCAAAAGGGAGCTGATCACGAACTTCCTCAAGCTCACGTAGGTCCACATCTATGTAGATTATTAAGACTGCCTACATTGTAGATTACTGGATTGTCAGTGCGCCACCCACAGGTTCACCCTAATGAAGATCTTCTCATAATATATTCATCTAGTGACAAGAGAATAATCCTTATACTGTATTTGTATTTAGATATATTCTGTATCTGATATCTTTGTATATTATATAAAAATCACACTGTACATGTGATTCTCTGATATGCTCTGTATTCTCTGGGATATCTACAGTCGGAGGTGCTGTACATTTAATCTTCATCCCATTGTGAAGGCTAACTTACTTACTTACTTTTACATAGTTTTTTTTTCTTTTTACATTAAAACTAAAATACTATCATACAAAAAAAAACATTAGGCAATCTATCATCATTTAGTATTTCCAGACCACTGATGTCCACACACATCACAGTCATCCTACCACAACAACAACTCTCATATGGAGAAGATGCAATTTGATGTTTTTCTTTCTCTTGGATAGGTATGTTAGCTTACTTGTGCAGCAGTGGCTCATATGAATTGTGGAGTTGGAACAGTCACCATTCTTAAAAGCCATATTGCTGTTGAGTATCTATCAGTGCCTGCCTTGCATATTTCCACAGTCTGCAGAGACTCCACATGTGAAGAGGTGGATGTGTGTGCTGGCAGTGTTGGACTGATACAATTGCAATGTTGTTAGCACATAATTCCCCTCCTCCTATGACTGAAACCGGGGAATTAAATTAAATTAATCTTTTTTTTTTGTTTCTCTGGACAACACCTCCTACTTCACCTCTCGCTGGTCTGATTCATCTTTCTGCTGTGGTGTTCAGGGATTGGTCTGAGTGGAGCTGACGAACAGCTTGTGCCAGCTGACCACTCTCTTCCTCATGTCCACTTTGTCGAGCCAGATGTAGGCTTCCCCTATCAGGGTCTTCTTCATGAATTTCCCTCCATTGGAGACCAAGAAAAGCTGGAAGTACAGAGTTCACAGGTTATCAATGATTGCCAAGGCTAGTGTGTAAATGTATTGCTCAGTTGATGTGTAGTACCTGTATAGAGTGTCCAGTAGGGTTGAGGGGGAATCTGAAGGTCTCATTAAAAGAAGGCTCGCGGTCATGTCGACAAACTCTGGTCTTCTTCTTGATGATTCTCTTTTGAGTCGCCACGTTGACCACATACAACTTCACATAAAGGTCTGGAGGCAAATTAGTGATTCATATTACATTACATAAAGCACAGCTTAAATCACTTATAGCAGAGAACACATGTGATTGATGATCGATACCTTGTTGAGCTAATTACATGCACAAAGACATTCAGGACACGACAGCTGAATTCAAATGAAGGAGAAAACCTAAGGTAGATGAATAATACAATGGTATCTAGCCATGGAGTATTTTTCCTGGAATGTGTCAAGATGTCTGCTTTATTGGATTTTGAAAGATGTCAAAGAATGATTTGCCACTTTTGACATCAATCTTGCAAGACTTCTTGCAAGCTTTCATTTTCTAGGATGCTAAGGGAGTGCTGCAGGGACACACTACTCTGATCTCTTGAGACATTTGGAACGGGAAGCTGAGAAGACAAGTCCTCTTCCTCAAGCATAATTCAGTGTTGCAGTGCTGATAGCTGCCATTCAGGACTGGATTTAAAGTCCAATTTAATTTGACATCCTCAAGATGAAGAAGGAAGGTGGTGGTCACTATATTAGAGCACTTTTTTTGAAGTCCAACATAGCAACATGTAAAAGGATCTGCCTGAATGCACCAGGACTGTACATACAATTAGAAATCAGCTAAAACTGACTTCGTCCTTAGGTCACAAACTTATCAATCACACATAGACTTATTCTTCCATACCTGGTAGGTGGTCCGGGCTTTTGAATTTGTAAGTGATGTTTCTGCATTGAAGAATCTCCAAGACCAGCTGGTCTCCTTCCGTCTTCACCTCTTTCTTGAGAGCGACTTTGATCTCCCCCATGACTTGTGTTTTACCACCTAAACAAGAAGCATGAAATAAAGACACATTCTATAATATGATTCCTTTGTTTGTTTTCTGAAGTGCAGATTCCTGCTGTTTTTACAGCAAAGAATGTATTCCTGGTGTCACCGTTTAAATAATTTAACAATTAATGCATCACTAAACCTGAGCTTACAGCAGAGTGAAACCAGGCCAGGGGACATCTCTGCAGTCTCACATGGGCCTTATTGATTGTATGGCATCTCTAGAGATAATCAAGAGTTTTACAGCGACATGCTAAGTTAAATGCGGTAAATGGGTTATCAGGAACCACAGAAGTGACCTCCTGACCCCTCATGTGTAACAGCTGCCAGCTGCAGCCTAAAATGACCTTGGGCTCTTTGTTGCAAATTGAAACCAGAGATGGAAAGGAGGCATCGGGACACCTGAGCTAAATGAACTGCAGATATAGTTATGACAGTGGGTAGGATAGTGTGACATCCACTTTGCTCCTACTGTCCCAAGCAGTGCGTTAAGTCATTATTGTGGGTAAATGTAGTACATTGACAATACACACTTTACTGAACATTTGACTCCCCTATCCAGTAATGTCATTAGGCTATTAGAACACAGTTTATAAGTGGCTGGGTGAAAACAGGTGCCATTACATAAAACATCCAACAGGGGGAGACCTATAACCGTGACAGAAAACATGTCTGAAGCTTGCCTTCATTTTCTGCAGTTCCTAGTTGGTTTTTGTCGGTGCCGTTAGGAATAGTCTTACCGCTGTCAGAGGAAGAACAAACACATGAGCTTTATTCACAAAAATATCACATTATACACCTTAAATGATGCAATGCTACTATCAAACTTAAGCATTTCTGTTTTCAAAAAAATGGGACACAACAGCTCTTACATGCGTGGCACTTGAAAAATGGCACTGTCTACTCCAGTTCCCGCCCCTTCTTCTCCATCCAGACCTCCATAGGCGTCTCCAACAAGACTTGGGGCAGACAGCACCACAGATCCTGAGACATCAGCCAGTCTGTGTCCTGGTCCTGTGGGAGGCACGACTGAGTGTGATTGCTGAGGAAATAACAGTCACTCTATCTATCTATCCATCTATCTGTCGGTTGGTCTGTCTGACTATTTAACCGTTTTACATGTCACCAGTCACAAATCATCCTCACTAACACAGCTTTTGCTACACATGCATACGCGTCCAAGAAAAGTGCAGAAACACATCACGCCTCCAGCTATTACCCACTGACAGAGCTGACTGATTGTCACACAACTTTGACTGAGCATCACATACCAGCACATCAGTGCAAATGACAGCATGTCCTTGCATTAATGTCCTTGCATTACAACATGTGACAAGGTCTCAGTTAAATTTGCTCAGACTGAATGAATTCTCTTGTCCGCTGTTATGCTTAAACAGTATGAACGTGTGAATATTATTCAAACACAGTCTGCTACTGCGCTGCAATAGCTTGGAATGAAAATGATAATATCCATATGAAAAGTAAGGCATTCACAGACTTGCATATAAAAAAACATTCAATTATGAATTAATTCCTACCTTATTATTTATACATTTGTTTATTTGGTGTAAATTTAATTAGTTAAATTCTGTTTTAGTTTTTACTTTATGTCATTATTGATGTAAATAGGATTTATTTATACAATTTTCCTATGTTATCTCACCTTCCCTTGACACTTCTGCTCCTCTCATGGTTAGCTGACCGCTTTACTCTCATTGGCCGGTGAGTGCAGAGTGACCTTCCTGTTGACTTTTGGTGTTTCTGTGGTTTGACTGGGTCAGTCTCACATTTGTGACCCCCTTTGTTTTTGGCGGCAGGAATGGGAAAGGACTGGGCAGGGTGGGAGGACTGTGTGCCATACCTGTGTGTGTCTTTGTGTGCATGTTTTGTGACTTTTCTTAGGGGTTCATTCAAATGACACACACATGCACATACACAGTGACAATGCAGTACCAGGAAACAGTAGCCGGGGAATTTGCGACTGCATGCCAAAAAAGCTCCCACACTGGGCTGATGAATCTCAGCAAGGAATTACAACAATGTCTTTTTTTTTCAATTTGAGGGCATTGCATTGAGGACTATACAAAAACATGAATGGATATTGTTCAGGTTATGTTAATATTGTAAAATATGAGACATGTAAGGGATTGCCATCCCAGTTTGGTTTCTATACCAAGGTTCAAGATCTCCACACTGGGGTTCTGTAGAAACCATATGCTTGGGACTGGCACATGCACAGTTGAAACAGAGGGGTCTGAGTAGACTATACTCTCTATAGTTTTGTTGTAAATTGTTGAATTTTCTACCATGGTAATTGCATTTCTATATCTCTATATTTTACTATTTTACTTATTTTTTAATGCACTGAATGTGTCAGATTTATAAATATTAAATTCTAGTTAAGGACTGAATAAAAGTTTAAATTCTGATATTTTTTAGTTATTTATCATTTTAAATGTTGCGTTTATGTTTTTAATGGCTAGTAATTAATCTTACTTGGACGAGGCTGAAACTAGGATCAATAATAATCAAATTCCTTTGTGCTTACAGAAATATAAGTTGAGGTGAGCAGAAGGCAAAGGTAAAATGTTAGGGAGGTGAATGCATAGCAGTTCAGGTTTTTATCAAATGATCCCAACAAAGCTTGCATGCATAAGGAAAAAACAGGAGAGCATGTCCTGGGAGGCGTATCATGGGTAGGGGTAGGATTTACTTGGTTGCAGGCGGGACTGTTGCACGGCAGCCTCAGCAGCAGCAATGGCTATCCCAGCATCCTCAAGGTGGGCCTGAGTGACGCTGCTCTTGCTTTGGCTTCGGGAAGGGCCATGGGACCGCAGTTGGCCGTCGGAGGAAGACTTGGAGCTGCCCGGGCTGCTGTGTGACTTTTCCAGAGGCATCATTTGCATGTCTGGAGGTTGATGAAATGCAGGGTTATAATATTAATAAGAAAAAATGAATCATGCTCGGTTCCATTGCAGCCCTGAATGTGCCATGCAGCACTAAGAATATAATTACGGCTGTCAAGGTATGACTATGGAAACCCACCAAGAACAATAATATAAGATTTGTGGTTCAAACTAGTCGTATAGAAGAAGCTGATGATGTTTATACATATATATATATATTAAAAAAAAAAGCTAATTTACCTTTGGCTGGATCGGGGAAGATTCCATGGCTTCTGCTCTTGATCACAGAGTTTTTAGGTGAATCCTGACTCCCGTCTCCCTGCCCTGGTGCTTGACCCTGTCCCAATCCATGCCCCTGTCCAGACCCTAACATATGTCCCTGACCATGACCCTGGCCTGACCCGGACCCTGGTGGGCCTTGGGCAGTGTGGTGGGCTCTGCTGTGTTCAATGCTTTCACTCTGCTCTTTCAGAGGCAGCCAGCGAGGAGTGTTGTCCAGCTGGGTGGTATTTGATAGGTCAATCAGCACCTGAGACACAGTACATATACACTGAGAATATGATTGATACATAATAAGCTCAGCTCAGCTCAGCTCAGACATGTTCAGATAAAAGAAGAAAACAAGACTTTGTCTGAAAGTAGATTCAAGGTTTAGTGTGTAAACAGTTGTAATGCATACTGCATTTCCTACAGGGTAAACAGGAGTACTGTCAGACTGAAGCTGAGCTTGATGACAGAGTATGCGTGAAAGAAGCGATAAGGCTAAAATTATGAGGTCCCTTTAAGAAAATCTGCTCTTATCAGAACAGCAGAAAACCTTTTGTGTGAGGTAAATGCTAAATGCAGCTGACATTTTCAGACATGAGATTCAGATTCCAAAGGCACTCACTTCTCCAAGGAAGTCATTGGAGGAGGATCGGTCATAGTCCCACACTGTCACCTCCAGCGTCTTTTTCTTTAACTGGATAGAGAGAGACAAGAAGAAGAAAAAGAGGGTCACAGATTACAATGAGTCTTCCTGTGAGCATATAGTTTAAACATGTGAGGGGAAGAGATGTGTGCTGTGGTTGCATGGGAGAAGTATACATGGGAGATGTACCATACATAGGAAAGTACAGTGTGACATTTAATGTATTTCAATAAATGTGCATCATATTCTTACACAAACATGTATGAGGGGGCGGAAACATATTATAAGTCACAGTATTATTAAGGCTACAGAAGATGGTGCCACAGCAGCAAACATATAATAAACACATGCATAGCCCTCTTTTTGTCAAAATAACATGCAGTTTTAACATTGCAAGCTCTCTGTTGAAGCTGTGTGAGAGGAGAAATGTTGCTTATTAGCTTGCGTTCTGGAAGGACTGATAAGAGGTTGGCTAGGGATACTGAAAACAGCCCTGGGGACAAGGAATGAGGACAGAATCCGAGCCAAGTATTAGTATAAGACAATGCAATTTCCCATGCTTAGTTTATGGCTTACACAGTTAGTTACAGTGGTAGCCCATAAGGAGCTAACATACAGGTTGATAAAACGTCTAATCTGTACTATGCCAAATGGGAGACATTTGTCTCTTTTATCACATAAGGCTTAATATGGTTTTCCCCTGGCAAACAAGGGGGGGGGGGCACTGTTACATTGGTGTAATATACTGTATATGAAAATAATAACAAGTTGAATAATAAAAAAAAAAACAAGAGGATAAGACAAAGCACAAACTGCTAATTGAACGTCCAAAATTTACCTGCTCAATATGGATGTTCTTATAGATGACAGTCTGGTTCCATTCTGGGTTCATGGTCTTCTGGGCATACTTGGTTCTTCTCTTGTTATCAGCACTGGTAATTCATGACATTCAGAATGATTGGCTGTCAGTAAATCCATTAGAAGACATTTCTTCCACTGTTTAATCCCATGGCAAACGTTCACCACATTGTGATATACTCAATAAATGGACTGAAAAGATGCTTGTAATAATCTCCTGTGTGTTTCCTCAGAAACAAATTGAAATGTCTTTTCGGTTGTCTGTTTTGACTGAGATGCTTTTACAAAAGTAAAACTCCAGTGATAGAAAGCTGAGGAAAGTTAAGTGAATAGGCATGGAGAGAAAATGCAATGATAGGAGTGTTCTTAAACAGTGAAATACAGCAGATAATTGGACGAACAACAAAGGCCACAACAGAAGGATGGAAAACCACTTTGGAGACATATATATTAAAAAAAAAGAAAAAGAAGGAACTAAATATCACATCCAACAAAAAGCAAAAGATCAGCACCACACTACCTTGCATTCTGGACAACCATGACTTGGCTGAGGGAGTCCAGAAGAGGAAGAGGAGGGCAGATATCACAAACAAGAAAAGCAAAAACACAAAAAAACAGTCAGAGAAGCCCAGAGAGCTCAAAGAAAAGGCAGTAAAGGATAGAGAGCTGAGGCAATCAATGTTCACTTCAGGGTGTATTACTGTTTCAGTGCCCAAACAATGGACGTGACGTAAAAAAACCCACAATGATTACTGGCTCATAGATGAATGAATAATTCACTATTCTGAACCGTTAGTGAGATGCCATTGCTGTGCACTCTACTACTAATGTCTGACAAATGCATTTCAAAATGCTCTCGAAAAAGCAGAGAAACAATGAGTGTTCTATACAGTGTGTAGGTAGAGACGGTGCATAATCTCATAAACAGGCCTGATGGAGTCATTATCTAAGAGCAGATTTTGTTACAGGGTAGATAAAGGCTGCATCGATCCTCTCTCTTTCTATTCACAGGCTCTAGGGAAGACACTGAAGCAGCCAGTGGCAAGAGGAGGTAGTCTGACACTTCAGGGACAATATTCTCTTCAGTCAAAAGGTGGTAGGCAGAAGTTTATACACATGCAGACTGCCTGTCACCAGCTAATTTGATCCATCTCGTGGTATTGTGTTAAGCCTATAACACCCATGATTGAAATCAAAGTATAATTGACTGCCTCATATCATTCTGTCCTGTATTCTTTCATACAAACTCAGGTAGTTAGTCAGTTACCATACAAAACAGTCAATACACATTCAGAAAAGAACAGGGGGAGAGAAAACAGGACAGACACACAAAAGCAGAAAGACAGACACAGACCAGACATCAGCGAATGGTCAATCACACTCTGAGCTCACCCTCTCCCAGGTAAGAGGTAGACCTTCACGAAAGGGTCAGAGTAGCCGTCATTGTCCCTCTGGGCCAAGTTTCTAGCCTGCAGGACGTGGACGATCAGGTTTCCGAGGTTCCTGTCATAGTTGATCTGGAGCTGTGGAGTTAAAACAGAGTGGAGAGGAGGCTCTTTGTGAGAGAGACAAAAATGTTTGGTTGCAGCTTAAAAAAAAATGTTTTTACCTGAATTTCTCCAGTTATAGGATGAGGTGTCTTCATCATCTCTGTTGGCTAAAAAAAATAGGAAGAAGAGGGTTGCATCAGAAACAAACAAAGAAAAGTTTAACTTTAGATGTGATTACTGTGGGATTAGGTTGCAGAATGTATTGTTACCATACAGATGAATCTGTTGTCCTGTTACTGGCTCCTCTACTGACGTCTGAGAAGGTTAATCACTTTTTAAAAGAACTTAATAATCTCTATTTCAGTTTTCATAATTTTGTGCAGCCAAATATATTTATACTATTATATTTCTATCTCATTTTATGCTAGCTGAAAGCTAGAAAGAAGCACTTTTGTATATATTACCCATTTGATTTGCAAAGAATCCCAGTCCCAAGGTCAAGCATTATTCCACGCTGTTTCCATGTTCCACTATAATTGGCCCTTCACTCTCTGATGAGCACAGATGAGCACACATTTAACCTTCACAACCTTTTTTAACCTCTGCTTGTGTGGTATGATGTAACAGTAATGAAATCACAGCAGCCAATATGCATGATGGGCTGTGCAGTGTTCCAAAGGCTACAGTTTAAAACAGTTATACAAATGCAACAACCTCTGACACATGAACCAGCTTTGCACTAATTATATCCCTTCTTGCAGTCACATTGGCTCATCTCACACACACACACAACTGAAGAGTGTGTTGCTGTCAAGTCAAGTCTACTACCTTGTGTCGCTGTTTCTTGTTTATGGCAGGTGATGCAGGCTGGCCAGGACTTGGAACCCCGCTGGAGGCAGCTGATCCAGTACCCGAGTGGAGGAGGGCAGAGCGCTCCAGTGCAGAGAGGACCCCGATGCCTCCAGGTCCCATTACGACCCCAGCCATACCAGGTGCCTGCTGCTGGGACACCTTCTGCAGCTCTGCGGCCAACTGCTTAGGATCCACACCAGGAGAGCGCTGACCACCTACTGACACAAATGTGTTAGGTGACCCACATTGTGTTTATGTAAAATTAGGTACTTGGATACACACATACATGCAGTCATATCAATAAATCCTAGTACCTACCAGCCTTAAGCTGGACATGGTGCTCCAGGGCTTGTGGGTGCTCAGGGTCAGACAGCATATTAAGGTCACTGTTTGGATCCATATAGGAAATTTATAATGGGATAACAACCAGTGTATCTTATCAGTTACCAGTCATACAGTGAAATTTGACAGACATAGAAGGGAGAGGAAGGAGGAGAGAAAGTGATTATGGGTGTAGAGTCACCATATTGTGAGTGAAGGTGTAGGGGTTTCAGTGGGGCGGAGGGATAAATGATGACAGATGTTACTCACAGTCTCACACACAGCTCCACCTCTGCACATGGCTGGGCCATGATGCACTGCACTTCTTCATAAGTCTTTCCCATCAGAGGGACTCCGTTCCACTCCAATACCTGCATTCCTGTGAAATGACAAAGGCAAGCGTACAGAGATGGGGTCAGCTGCAATGCATTTGACCTCATCTTTAGCTCTCATAAAACATAAATCACTATGGAGAATACAGCACCATATAACAAAAGTAAGAAGAAATAATTTCATTTTTTTTAATTGAATTGTGTTGGCATTATTATAGGATTATACACACAGCACTGCAGCATGAAACACGACTCTTGCAGGTTATTTATTTTGTCTTACACAGATATACAGAAGGAAAAAATGGCAAGGTAAATGTAAAAACACCGCAATAAACCAAACTGTTGGGAAGTATGTGTAAATCTGCAAAGCTGCAAAATGTCTACAGTAAAGACATAATATCTAAGAATAAATGCACAGCAAGCTTAAACGTCCAAACCAGGGCCAGGAGAGGCCTCACTTACATAACTGAAACCTGGTCCTCTGATCAGACTTCTGCTTATGAAGTAACTCACCAGCTGCTGTGACAATAAAGCCTTGGATTAATATGTCTATATTCTTCAGCATGAGCCAGTGCTTATTTACATTGCTCTATATAACATCCATTTTCCACCCCCCTCTCTTTATTTCACATTGTACCTGAGGGCATGTTCTCTCTCAGCCAACATATACCTCTCATTAGCATAGTTACAATTCAGCGCATAATAAAAAGGAAAGCAGCCAGTCTTAATGCTAGTTTTATTACATACATTCCCATTAATAGTCTGTCTCTCTCCTATTTAAACAACAGAAGGTCAATCGATTGAAAATGTACATTTAGTTGGTCTTTATAAAGTTTTATGAAGCAGTGTGTGCATTCATCTGTGATTGCATGTGTATCTGTGTGTCTATGATGAAGCTAAATATAATCTAATGACTAATGCAGCCCACTGTTGTGGAGGGTGAGTTTCCTGTGTTTGTATGTGATGTGTCAGCCTATGAGACATGACAGACCAGCACGCAGCAGCCTCTTTCATTTCCATCTGGAATTCAGTGATTCAGGCAGGAGTACTGCCAAAGGCATACTGCCCTCAAAATTAGAATCAATCCAAAGGTTTACAACGATAATCTCTCAAGCCTTAAAGTTGTTTTTGAATCTTCTCTTACCCTCTACAACTTTTCCTGTTTGTTCTGCAGCAAAACCAGGGATAACCTTGGCGATGTAGGCTCCGATCTCCCCACGGCTCCCCGGAATCTCCTTTCCACCTACCACCCGGATCCCAAGTCCATTCCCTGAGGTAAAAATAAACATACAAATCCTAATTAGAAAAAACAAAGATGGGACAACTGATCAAGCCTAATCCTTGTATGATATGCACGTGTGTTCTGTGTTTGCCTTACACACCTGACACACTGGTGTCCTTTATGTCCCTCTTAAGCTTGATGCGAGTGTGAGGAAAGGCATAAGGGACCAGTTTCATCTGAGAGATTTCAAAGAATTTATAGCATCAATAAAAAGGTTTTTAAAATATTTTCAGGTTTAACCTGTGTTAAAGATGGATCTCACCTGTCTCCTGTCTGACATGCTTCCACCCTGAGGATGTCCTTCTCTAGGCTTATCAAACCAATCAGTGTCCTCCCTCCTCAGGTGGTAGGCTAGACAAGGACAGGCAGTCATTAAAATCCATGCACACACAAACACACACTTATCTATGGAGTCCCTAATAGCTTGATAAATCTCTGTCTCGCATAAACTTTGCTTAAAGGCAGGAAGATCTTTGATCTGTCCTGACTGGATCGGTGAAAGCAGGAGAACGCTTTTCCACCCCATCCATAACATGGCCACTGCAAACACTGAATGAATGATGAGTACATTTCAAGTTTGCAGTATTTGAAGCATATAAAGTTTGGCATGCATTTGGTTCCATGCAGGGCTCCCCATCTGAATACGAGGGCTTTTATTTCTTGTCCACATTTTCATAGCCGCTTAATATGACACATGGTTAGTGACAGAAATCCAGCTGTGAAACAGTTACAGGTAACAAAACACGGTGGGTTGGAGCTGTCCCCTCAATTTTGTTTGTCCCAGTAATAATAATTATTCTCATTCTCACTTTAAAAAAAAACTGAGCTGTGAAGAGTCTTTACGAGTCACATTTACTTCTGCTATAGAAAGCATACTATAACTGTCAAGTGGTACTGTGTTATGCCTGTTTAATCCTGAGGTATTATAAGTGCAGAGTACTGTAAATCTCCTAAAGGCTCATCAGACATTAATACCTTTTAAGCGCATGTAAGAGCTGATATTTGATGTCTTCGACTGTCACTGGTGGTAGACCTCCGAATGCTTTACATATCATTAACATGTACTGAGGTGTAGTAACACGTCAGGTTGGCAGGGAATGGTCTACATTTGAAATGTGATAATGTTCTATGCAGACAGACTCAGCACAGGTCTGGTATGATCTAAGTTAATGAAGAATTTGCAACAATTATGACGAATATGTTATTAAAGTGTAAGCATGTAGAATCAGCTGTCAAGTTTCAACACTGACAGTTTTAATTCTATTAAAAAAATGGATGAAATAGCTTCATATTTGTATTGTGAATAACGACATACTGTATTTTCTGGTGGTAACACTTAGTCACAATATACACATGATTTTTCAGTGCATGAACATGAACACTGAAGATGGATCTGATATGCTTACAGAACCATGGCGCAAACATTCCTGAATGATATGTAACTGAAGTCACTGCAATATATGACACAGAAAAAAAGGATCGGGTGCCATTTAGATGGGGTTCATTCCACAATGGAACTGACATGTCAACTACTAGAATTCTGCTAAATGACATGTATTGTGTATACTACTGAGACGTGGTGTCATTCCAGAATGAGTCTGGTATGTTTACAAAATCAGCCAGAGAAGTGGACCATTCACAACCATGATGTGCGGCATGGAGGCATACAGTCTATATGTAACTACATGGCAATTAGAATGCTGTCTCACCTTCTATATTCCAGTTTGGGCCTCCAGCTGGGGTACAAAGTTATACGTTTTTTTCAGAAATGCGTTCAACATATGTTCATTATTTTAACACACTACAGTGTACTACTCTACGACTAGACGTGTAATGCGAGTATACTTAAAGCACATGCACTGAAAGCAGTTGTAAATGTAAGATGCATGCTAGAAATTACTGCAAGTAGATTTAAGCAGAAGCATTCTAAAAGACATATAAAATGTGATTTAGGGGGGGAAAGCCATAAAGTTTAGTCACTTTTTTACTTTAACTAGTACTGTAAGATACTCTACCGTGTCTGATACTTTCATGAAAGATTCTGCCATCATCTCTGTTCAAAGCCAGCATGGACTCACTTAGTGCTGTAATCAAGGCAGATGGACACTTTTACTTTGGGTCAAATATTACCTTCTCAACATGAATTTAATTATAATGAGCCAATCTAACTGGGCCAGAAGCAATATTATAAACACCTTTGTTGCTGTTATGCTGTGTAATACTTATCTAAAAATGTATGTAGATGACGTTAACCTTTCTAAAGCATAATCATCAGGCAGATTTTGGCCCACTATCCTATATACTATATCTACTGTATAGCCTACATACATACAACATAACCAAAAACTAATTAAATATTAAGAAATCTAAACTGATCCTCCTTACTGATATCTACAGAAATTGATTGTTTTCTTATCTAATGGAACACTCCCAATCCCACACTAATGGAAATGGAGACAGTACATGTCAATATTTGCTGTCCATCACTTTAGGGACATCTCACCTATCAATGAGACATCCACAGCAACCACCACCAACAAGAAAACATTCATTTTATTAAGATGAAAATGGAAAACATATGTTTTACACAACATGCAAGGATGCAAAATCAGATACAAATAGAAAATAAAAAGATTATAGAAACAAAGACATACAGTCAACACAACACAAATGACACACAGTAATATGATGCAAAATGTAATTTTGTACAAATAATTGTATGATTGTCCTTGAGAGGATCATTTTTTTATATCGGTATGTCAATGACCTGCTAACAAATAAGAGATAAGAGACTACACAACTTTAGGAGCCTTAATTTCACCTGCATAACACTTTAAGTATACCACCATAATTCAGGAATATCATTCTGCAGCTAGTTCTCCAAAAGCAGCTGAAAAGGAGTGTCAAAAAAGCAAAATATATGTCTTTCTGGGGCGATGGCCTACTTCTCACAAAGATGACGTTTTGCTCTGATGCTTCTGTGTGCATGTGTGTGTGTCTGTGGAGGTGGTGTCCCTAGACACTTCTTGTCATACCTTCATGTAAATGTCTTTGTCCAGCAGCTAAGGCTTTCAGATCTCAAACAGTAAAAATGCCATTGAACAAGCATGTATTTTCTATATATGCACATGTAAGTCATATATAGGATTTCATGATTTATGTGTATGAGGCACATCACATACAGTATGACACAACAATTACTCTATTTTAACATTTTTTTGTAATGATATTATTATTATTTTTTAATGACATTATACACATATGTTAGGACACATTTCATAACACAGGTTTTAATATAGAATGTAATTTTATGTCATTGCTCTCTCTGTGTTATAGATAAAATACTCCATTATTCCACTACCTCTCATATATATAAAATATATATATATAATTATATATATAATTCTCCATACTGTAGCTTTATTATATGTGGTTGTGAAATGAATTATAATATATAAGTTTGGGGGTTTCAGAAAATAAGGCAGCTGTAATGTGGACAACATGTGTTCTTAGCAAATCTGCGTTTTGAGAGTAAGGATGATAAACTGTAAAAGAGTAAAGTCATCATTTAAAAAGAAAAGCATGCTAAAGTAATCATAAAACAAACATGGAAAGAACTGATTGTGACATACATAAACTCAGGCAAAGAGTATTATGTATCGGTGAGTAAGGTAAAAAAAAAGGGAAAAGGCATGCAAACATCTACACTGTGACATTTACCGTGACAGAGGGAAATACAGTAACGAACAACCAACATTATTTATCTGGAGCACTAATAATCGAGAAAGAACCAGTTAATGCACAGAGTCAGTTAGACCACTCAGCATTAGCATGCATGACAAGCAAGTCCACACAGCCGAACTGCTGTAACAGTCTCAGGCTCCATTTACCTTCGCTGTCAGACATGGCGCCTTGCAAATCATCCATGATGAATGCGATGTCTCGATCATAGCCACGAGTCCGAGATTCCTCCCTCATATGTTGCTGCACCTCTGGCAGGGAATGGCTAGACCCAAACTGGTCCCTGGAGTCAGCAGAAATGGGAGGGAGAGGACCAGCTGAAGCTCTAGCCATACCCATAGGCTGCCCCACTGGGCTCAGAGGGCTTTCCTCCTCAGAGTTCTGAGCCACAATGGGGATGCGGCCTCGGCTTTGGCTTATAGGTAAACTGGTAGGCTTTGCTCTGGCTACCCCAGGGGCAAATGCTGCATCCAGGACCTCTCCCTCTGTTTTAAGCTTGAGTGAGGAACTAGATAGATCCCGTTTTATGGATAGATCCAAGCCATAGACAGAAGAAGGGCGGGAGGAGGGTCGAGAGGAGGGGCGGGAACGGGTTCCACTTGGATATGTCCCATCATCTTGGGCAGTGGCCCGAATAGTGGATCCCAGTGCAAGAGACTGCCCAAGATTAAGAGAACCAGATAAATTGGCCCCCAAAGAGGAGCCCAAATATTTTTGCTGCTCAGACAAGTTCTTTCTTAGCCCAAATGTAATCTCATCCTGAAGCAACCTAGCCCTAGCTGCCAGACTGGAGACAGAGGAGGTCCCAGATCCCATGTAGCTGCCAAATTCAGGCTCAAGGTCCCTACTCTCCTGGATTGGGGAAAATTTTGTGATGGCCTTGGGGTCAATTAACGCCTTTTTATTCTTCATTTGTTTCTGGTATAGCATAGCTGCTGGAAGTTGCTTTGCAGCTTGTTTTTCAAGAGTGAGCCTGCCGATGCTATATTTCTCCCCTTTTGGAAAGTGGCGAAAACTGCTATCACTGGGTAGATATTGGGGCAGGCCAAGGCCTGTTATGTGTTCAAGTCCCTCAGTCCCTCGCCTGAACTCCTGCTTAATCTGCTGCTTCAGTAGTTTAAGCTCATATGGCTCCTCCATGGTGTCATCTTCTCCTTTACCATAACCCTGAAGCCGAGATGAGCCTAAGAATTCTGCCACCT
Source organism: Parambassis ranga (assembly GCF_900634625.1). Taxonomy (NCBI): domain Eukaryota; kingdom Metazoa; phylum Chordata; class Actinopteri; family Ambassidae; genus Parambassis; species Parambassis ranga. The sequence continues at coordinate 16,159,141 of NC_041039.1, read as the reverse complement.
AAAAAGAAAAATAGATGTGTTTTAAAATGCAGTGTGAATTACACTAGGTTAAAATGTGTTCTTTTTTACAGAAAGTTTGAAGGTTAAAACACATCGGAACAAGCTAGAAATTGCATAATATAACTTAATATAAACTTTAGTGTAAACTTGTGTGTGCCAAGTTAAAGTTAATATAGACAAAAACTGTATGTGAGATGTATGCATTTAAAACAAACTGCAAGATTTCAAATGTAACTTGTCAACTAAATATTCCCCAGGCAGCTGTGTTAATACAATAATACAAATAATTTCATGCAAAAAAGCACCTGTGTGCAGACCTGCATTGAAATTGTGGTGAAGATGTGCATGCAAGTGGAGAATTATTTTAGAAGGCCTAAAATAAGTATATTAGATAAGAACATTGTAGTGCTTACCTCTGCTGTGCGCCGGACTTCTGCTGCCCTGAGTAGTCTGTCTGCCTTGGACAACTCCTTGTCAGGCAAGTTGAATCCAGAACCCAATCCACTACTGCTCAACCCTGTTGAGGCCTTGGTGAGCTCCCCTATGTCTTCTATCAGCACATAGTTCCTGGCATTATGGTGGTCAATATCAGCATAAAAGGAATCTGCAGAAATACTAGACATGGGACTTGAGGCCATGCTCCTCTCTTCTAATCCTAGCCTCAAGTCCAAGTTGCCATATTTGCCCCCCAGGTGAGCCACTCCATAACCACTTTCTGTGGAGGTTGGCACAATGAGTAGAGGCTGATTGCGTATCACTTCATAGTTGGTGGTGATTTTAGGCTCTAAATCAGACAGGGTGGTTTGGTGCTGCTTGCCCTGCTGTAAGAGAAGAGCATGTTGGTAGCTGCTAGGTTGGGTTTGGGAATGAGAGAGCGATAAAGTAGGGTAAGGAGACACTTGTTGGTGGTAAAGGGACTGCTGCTGATACAGACTCTGTTGAGTGTAGTGGCTGGTGGTTTGGGTCTGGGGAGCATACTGAGGATAGTGAGAGTAGGGACTCGTTAGTGTGTTGTACTGGGAATCAGCTTCTGTTTGTGGGGGGATGAATTGGTCAAATTCCGACTGGGGAGCCGTCCGTGGTCTCTCAAGGCCATCACCCCGGGCTTCTCTGATGTTGCTAACCTCACTGTCTGACATATAGTCTCTTTCCTCTGCCACCCCTTGGAGATAGGCTCTTTCTCTCTTCTCTCTCTCCTTCAGCAAGGCCTCCTTACGGCGGTTTATACCCATCTCCAGGTACCTAAAGTAATAGAAAAAGTCCATATTATTTTACTAACAGTTCATCAACATCGCAATCAAAGAGGCAAAAAATGTTCCGTTTCTCACACATTGTACCTGCTACTATGTGTGAGTGTGGAGAGGTCTCATTGAGTGTTGTCAAGGCAGCCTTTTAGCCCATAAGCTATCAAGGTAAGAAGGGAATTATTCAAATAAATTAGGAATAAAGGATTGCATGAGATGGATGAATGAAGTGGTATTTGTTTTAATCAATTTATCACATAAGATTTAGTTACTGACATCATTTTTTAAAGTTTAGTAACACAGGGTTTTGTTTCATTAAAATGTGTTGCTAGCAAATATGCAGCATCTCACCGTAGTTTGGCGTCAATCTCTTTTTCCTCTTCATCAAGTTCAGCCTGTTTCTTGCGAAGTTTGGAAGATTCTCTCTCCACCAGGTCAAGCTCCTTGTCAATATCCTGCAGAATCTTTGCCCGAGCCATCGTTGTACTACGGGCAAGGCGACGACGAGCAGAGTTGGAGCTATAGCCTGACCTTCCTGACAGAGCGTCATCCTCTGGAGGGGGGTCTGGTAGTGTCCGCTTTACCTTCTTACCTGTACTAGAGGAAGATGCTCGGACCTAGAACATAAAACATAAAAGCAGATCACAACAGTCACTGAATGTTGAATTAAATTAAACAATAATTCACTAAATGCTTATTGATAAAAACGATCATGCTTGCGTGTAAAGTAATTTCAAAATCCCCAAAAAGTAAAAAATAATGCAATTTTTATAATATTATAATATATTATTATAATGATGAGCCAGTTTAAATCTGGATGGACTTACAGAATAGCTGTCTGCATAGTATCCACCCATCCTGTCTTCTGTGGAGGGACTAAGAGATTTAGGATCAGATAGAGACTTCTGACCAGCCTTTAATATCCGAGGTCCAGAAGAAAATCTGGTTGGGTCAGCAGTCAACATTCTCTGCCCTCCAAGTGATTTTTCTGGAGACAACGGGGAAACTGGAGCATAGAAGACTTTAGTCTTAGAAGGTACATCTGCTGTTAGGTGTGTACTGTAGCCCACCTCAATGGGTGTGTGTCTCCTGTCCAAGTCTGTCTGACAGCTTAGACTGCCACCCCTCTGAGAGTTTTCTGGAGCTGATATATGCTTGATGATTTCCACCTTAGTGTCCAGCTGCACATTGGGCCGTTTAATAGTTCCAGAGTGGTCTGTCTGAACAGATATTTCTGCCACTGTTTGGATAGCAATGCTAGAGACCTTAGAGCCGTGTTTTCCATCACTGCTATGCTTACGAGAGCGCCGTCGAGCTTTAGTGGGAGCGTCCCACTCATCTTGGTCCTCATCATCAGTCTGAGCTGAGCTGTCAACATTTCTCTTAGTCTTCTTTCTCCTTCCAAGATGTTGCTTTTCTGCTGAGTCTTCATCATCTGTTTGCAATCCACTATCAATTATTTTCTTCCCTATGTCCTGATCAGCTTGAAGCTTCACTACATTAAGCTGGTCATGACTTTCTGTTGTAGACTCATCCCTGACAGGCCAGTACTGTCCACTATCTCCTACTCCTGCATATTTTGCCTCAAGAAGGTTTCCAGTGGTACCAGTACTACCATAATGCTCATCTAGCTGCCGTTGCAGTTGCAGTTGGAGTTGTTGAATTTGCTGCAACTGCTCTTTTTGCTGGGCATAGGTCTCCTGCTGAGCTGCCATGTGGGCATGATGCTCCTCTTCTTGCTGCAAGAGCAACTGATGTTTTAGAGCTTGAAGTTCCTCAAGCTCCCTTTGCACCATAAGCTGCTCCTGTTCTCTGTAACGCTGAATTTCCTGCCTCTCCCACTCCAGTTCCTCGGCAAGACACAGTTGCTTAAGCTTCTCAAGCTCTAAGAACTCCCTCTCCATCTGGTATTGGGCCATCTTGGCACTGTCTAAGCCAGGGAATATTGGGGAAGCTGCTAAAGCATCCAGAGAGGCAGCAATTGCTTCCAGGGTGGTGTCTGAGTACATGCCCGGATAGCCACTTAAGATGTCAGCCAAAGCTGTGGGTAGAAGCTCCTTAGGTATTCCAGTGTCATAAGGAATTATCTGTCCCAGATCTGTAGTGGGGATGAAGCCATATGGATGCGGCAGCGAAAGGTTATCAACTGTTGATGTAGGTGTTAAGGTAGTGCTAAAGATGGAGCCTGGTTGAGTTGTAATTGCATAGGTGGATGGAACAGGTGCCGCAACAGAGGAGTAAACTATTCCATCTGAAGTTCTTAGGACACTATTTACTCCAAACCCAGCTGCAGAAACCTGGGAGTATGGGACCGTAGTCATCGCAGGGTAGACACCAGTAGCTTTGCTAGTGTAGTCTAGTGCTTTACCTGCCATAACAAGTCCAAAGATATAGTTTTTACTTCACCAAATAATTACAACTATCAGAACAAACTGTTCGGCGTGTGAGTTGAAAATCATGCAGTTGGATTAAAAAAAAAGTATTCCACTGAACATGCGTTGTGGCAGAGACTTTGGCTAGCAAGATGCAAAACCAAAAGACTGAGGGAACACACGCAGGCACACACATGCATCTGTATGAAGAAAAAAAGAACAAAATAAGCAGGTGTCAATATGAAAAGAAGCATGCAATGGAACAGCAAATAAAAGAAAAAAGCATGTTTTTAAAGTAATAAACTAATAAATCAAGTTCAAGCTCATGCAGCAAACATGGAGATAAACATTTCTCATTAAACACACATACTCACCTGTAGAAAGTTTAGCAGAAGTGAGGTCTATAGCGCCATCTGAAGAGCCACTGAGGTAGTCATAGTCATTCTTGGGATCATAGGAGAACAGTTCTGCCTCTGTCAGGTTTGTCTCTGACACTGAAGCTTTGATCCCATTAAGTCCTTTGATACCATACACTCCGGCATTATCATACTGGTAGTGGTCATCTCTATAGCCAAAGCGATTGTCTGGCTGGGTTGTAACTGGAGGCTGGGCTCTGCAACTTCCTGTAAATGGTAGCTTGTAAATAACATCGCAGCACACACTCCTCCTTCCAGCTGTGAGATCTACTGGAGTTCCATCATCCTCTATCACAGTAGTCACAACCCCTGGGCTTGTATCAGACAGAGCTACCATAGTTCTGGCTGGTCTGTAGTTTGAAAGATCCATGGCCCCTGTTGCTTCTAAAGAAAGGACAGGTCCTCCATTGCTGATAACAGTGGGGGGTGAAGGCATTGGTTGTTTTCCTCCGGAGGCGACTAAAGCTTCAAAGGACAGATTAATGGGTATATCTTGAGCTGTAGATGCTACAGTATTGACTACGGGCTGAGAGTTTACTGGTCTGTATACAATCTGTGCTAGTGGTTCAAATGGTTTGTATGTGGTGAGAGGCAGAGGCAATGATGTAACAGGGCCCTGCAAATCGAGTGGTTTTTCTGCTGGAGTATATGAGGCAATAGTCGCTGAGCATGTGACAATTGTGATACTGTCTGTGACAACAGATAGTGTGGTTGAAGGTGTGATCTCTGCACTAAGATTTACTATCTCCGGCTGCACTGCTGTGATTTGACGTCCACTGGAGTCACTTGAAAAAGACTGTCGACATGATTCAGGTGGAGTCAGGTCCATGCCTTGCTCAGTCATTTTTAATCCAACCTTCATGGTACGTAAGTCAATAACATCCCCAGGATAGATTATTTTACCATTCTGTTTGCGCACAGGTTGGACTTTAGTCAAGTCTGGTTGTATATTGATAGCTACAGTTGGTGGAGGAACCTGTGGAAGTCTTTCGTGGACAACAGAAACTGTTGTCCTCTGGACCTCAGTTGTGACCACCTGAGTAACTCGGCTGGGGAGGCTTTCAGGAGGCTGGCCTGAGGTGGAAATTGAAGAAGCGTACATGTGACTCATACTAGACACCACCTTTTCTGGTCCTCTAATCTCTTGGCTCTCAATCGACTCTTGCTGAATTTTAGTAATTGTCACTGGAGCCACTGATACACACTGTGGAATGTCCTGTACGGTGGGTACTGAGGTTCTCCTGGTGTATGCCTCAGTTGTTATTATCTCCAGAGGTTGGTCATATTCTGATGAATAAGTCAATACCTGTGGCCGCTGTTCTATTGAAGGAATGGATGGTCTCCTATAAGGGACCTGAGCAGCATAAGTATCAAAGGGAAGATCCTTTTCAGCTGGCATGTTTACCACCTGTCCTAATAGTAATGGCTGTTGCATAGTTACTGATTCTCTCCTTGTGGTAGCAATAGCCTCAGTTGTAACCACTTGTGAGGGAATATCGTAATCTGCAGGGTAGGGAAATATTTCACTTGTGGCGTAAGGTGGCTGTATGATGGATGATATTGATGTTCTCCTCCGATGGGTGGTTTCCTCAGTTGTAATAACTGGCATCCCAGCTAGGGCCTGAGGCTGTATCACTGATGATGGTATTGAAGCTCTTCTTACATTAGCATCCTTTATTACAATCTCTGTGGGTGTCTCACATGCAGGCGGCAATGCTGTGACCTCCACTGGCGAAACTGAATGTGGCACTGGAGATATTGGAGATGGACTTGCTCCATACACCTGTGAAATATAGGTAACAGCAGAGACATCTGGTTGCATTGCCATTTGGGGAATATCCATCAGAGGAGGAGGTGGTATTACTTCTGTAGTTGTAAGGGCTGTCACCCCAGCAACTGGGATAAAAGCAGCCACTTGAGGTACTGGGGTAACTTCAGCTACTACAGGTAGGGGATGGGGTACAGGACACACTACATGTGGTACCTCCGGTATTCTAACAGCAGTGTCAGCTGGTGTAACCACTGTTGACAAGTCAGACAGGAAGTCAGTCGGAAGGGTCACTACTTCAGCTACAAGAGGTGGTTGCTGTGTAGAGAGCTGCTCTGTCAAAGCTGCTACAGGCTGAACAGTTTGTGGTACTAGAGAAATGTCAGAAATTGTTTGGGCACTGTTAAAATCAACAGGCAGTCCTTGCTTTTTGTGTGTCACTGCTTCAGACAAGATAAGTAGTTGAAGTGGTTGTTCAACAACAAATTGCTGACTTACTTCTGGTACAGGTGACCTTTTTGAAACGTCCACTGTGACAAAGACATCAGTATGTAACTCTTGATCGCTCCATGCCATTTCTACTTGTGGATAAGCAGGTGAATGCACAGCAGCTGGTATATCCTGAGGGACTACTGTCTCTAAAGGCTCTACAGCAACAACTTCTGTCAGAGGCTCTGGCTGCACAGGTACACTTATTTTGGGAGCCTGACAAACCAGTGTTACAGGTGTACCCTCTCCAGGAGCTGCTACAACCTCTGTGTCTATACTTGGATGCCGAGGAACAGGTAAAGGTGCTTTTGCTACAGCTTGGGCTGTCATTGGCTGAATAAGTATGTCTGACTCTGGGGGCATTGTGATGATCTCAGACACCATCTTGGGTGGTGGCAATGGTTGGGTGAATGGTTGTTGTTGTACATATGGTTTCTTAATTGGAGGAGGTACAGAGTGTGCCTGAATAGAAATGTTCTGATCTAATGACATTGCAATGGTATCAGCCGCAGGAGGTGGTGGTTGCATAACAGAATGTGCAGAGTCACGTATGGGCTCTACTTTAGCAGGCACTACCACAGAGGTCATCACTTGCTCTACTGTCACAGCTACGGGTATTGGAGCTGGATGCCTTACAGTGGGGGCAGAGGCTCTCCTAATTGTAGCTGGTGCTGAGAATACCTCAGTGGGTGTTTTCTGCTCTGTAGGTGGGGTATATATGCCTGACACTTTTGTAGATGGGATAGACCCACGTCTTACAGGAGCCTGGACAGTTATAGACTCTGTTGGTGAACCAGGCTCAGAAGGAAGTGTTATTACCACATACGTCTGTAAAGACCTTGCATGCCTTGGAGACAAAGGTGACTTAGGAGATGTAGTACATAACTTTGATTCGACAGGTCTTGTCAGGCTGAGTGGCAGAGCGTTAGGAGGTTCTTTCATCCTTGGCAGTGTTGCTGCTTTGGGGGCCACAGGTGGAGGAGGTGGCTTGACAGTCTCTCCAGGTTTGTGGTTGAAAACTAGCCCAGCTGGAATTGATATAGGTTTAGGTGGTATGGGTGGAGGAGGTTTGGTGGTTTGACTAGGAATAGTTGGTGTAACAGAAATGGGTGTTACTGTTGCTGTAGTAGTAGTTACTGCAGAGGAAACTGATGGTTTTGAATAAACTGTTGGTTTGGGTAAAACAGCTGATGGTGGAGTTGATTCTGCTATTGGTACTTCTGCTGTATGTGCAGCCTTTATCCCCACTGCAGGTTTAGGTGGAAGTGGTGGTGCTGAGACTTGCACTTCTAATATCTTTGTAGGTAATGAAGATATATCTGTGCTGGGTATGTCGGGCACAGTGGACGTGACCATTTGACTACTCTCTGGAGGAACTATTTGCCCTGTGCTAGTTATATTTTGTGTGCTCTGTCCAATCAATTTGTTTTCCCCTGTAGGAACAATGATGACTACATGCCCCTGTTTGGTTGTCACTACTTGAGGTACAGATACAGGTTGTATAGCTTCCATTCTTGGCTGTATATCTACAACTACAGACTGCATTGGCGGGCCAGCCACTGTGGTTGCCATAGCTAATGTAGTTGGTGTGGCATGCTGAATAGTCTTTACAATTGGCATCTCTGTGCTAGTCTCAGGTAATGATACTGAAGTAGACCGAGGGGGAGGAGGAGGTGGAACCTTCTTTTTGACTATAGTAGTTGATGCTGGAGTAGCTGGATGCACCTGGGCAGCTTGAGCTTGAGCTGGGACTACCACTGGACTTATTGATGGGATGGCTGGCTGTACAGGAACAGAATGCACCACTTTGGCTTGGGCTTGAGTAGGAGTAGTTATGTGTGCTAAGACTGGTAGTGGGGTTTGTGCAGAGATCTGAGCTGTTGTTGAAACCAAGTCAGGCATTTGGACTATGACTGGTCCAGGGCATGTGGCCAGAGTAACAGAAGCAGCAACAACACTGGCTGACGTTGGTGTGGAGACTACAAAAGGTAAAGCTGTAACCACTGTTGTGGGTTGAGCTGAGACAACAACAGGTGCTGGACTAGGTGCTGAGACCTGTAAAGAGTCTGGAACCCTGATTGGTACTTGAGATGGAGATGAAACCAAGTCTGGCATTTGGACCACAACAGGTCCTGCGGATGGCATCACTAGGGGTGGAGTTGGGGCTTCAGCTGCGGAAGGCTTAATGTAAACTGCTGCAGGTGTTTGAGCTTTGGATGGATCAGACACCACATCTGGTATGGTAACTATAACCACTGTTGGAGGAGGAGAAGTAACTAAGGTTTCACCAATTGAGGGAGGTGATGGCATTGAAATCTCTGGAGGTGATGGGCCTGTAAATGAAGCTGGAGGTGTTGGTGTAGACAGTGGAGTTGAATCAGCTGAAAGAGGTGTTTGAGCTGGAAATGAGGATGAAGACGTAGTATTAGAAGCAAGACTGGAATCTGGAGTCGCTGGTGAAGTTGGGGATGACATTGGCGATACAGGGGATGGAGTAGTGGTTAGTTCTGGGGCTGATATTGGAGTTGGAATTGGTTTTGGCTCTGGAATATCACAGACCACACTTATAGGCTCCATCTCTATGGTTTCAGAAAAAGTTGGACTTATAGATACATCTTCTTTGGTCTCAGAATCATCACTGGGCGTGATGTCAGAGGAAATACCAATACCATACTCATCTGCAACACTGTCATCCTCTTCCTCCCCAGATGAACACTGGGTAATCTTTAGGTCTGGTATGGGAAACAATGCCTTTCTAAGTGCAGGATCTTGGGGAACCATAGGCCTAACAAAACTTATAGCTCCACTAGGAGTACTTGGAATAACAGTGACCTCAGGGCGCTTGGGAGGTTCAGAAGGGCGAGGAGGGGCTGGTCGTTTCTTTTTCTTTAGTGGAACTTCACTGGAAGTTTCATCGCCTGTAGGAGGCAGATCAGTTTGTCCACTGTTGTATGTCTCCTCTGTGGGTATAGTCACAACACAGGTCTCAGCAGTTGAGGGTGTACCAGTGAGTGAAGCCCCTGATGAGGAAGATTCCATGGCAGTCTGAGCCTCTTGAAATTCCTGCTCTATCATTATCAGTTCTCTCTTTTTCTGCATCATCTCCTCATACACCTCCTCTGGGGACCTGAGTTTTTTGAGAGGTTCAGAGACAGTATCCATTTTCAGTTCTTCCTCTTGAGGTTCACTCATCTTAATTTCAGGCTCCTCAACTAAAGATTCATAAAGATAGTCCTCTATTGCCATCCCCCCATAAAGAGGCTCAATATCAGGAGGACTCTCTCCTGGGATTGCTTTTGTCTTTTGGATAATTTCTTCATAGGCTTCTTCAGCACTTTTCAGTGGTTTAGTTGTAGTATCTCCTCTCACTGAATCAGAAGGTGTGTATGGTATGACTGTTGGTGAAGGTTTACTTCCTCTCTGCACAGCTTTTCTAACCTCTGGGTCTGATTCTATACTGCCGGAGTACTCAGAGCCAGATGTTTTATGTGGTTCATCGATTACAGTGACTTGTCTCAGATCTTCTGTGGAGGAAGCATCTTCATGTGGAGTCAGTTTGCCATGGCCCCTCATCTTCTCTTCCTCAGATGAGTCCTCAATTGTTGGAAGAGGCTGGGTTTGCTGTCTGTGTTTACCTTTGCGATGCTGTTTGTCTCCACTGACTTTCTTGTGAATAGGGCTACTATCACTGTCCTCCTCTAGAGAAGAGGCTGAAGTCGGTGAAGATCCTGGAGTAAAGCTGGATGCCTGGACACTAGATGAACCTTTTGACAGGGATTCTGTGATGCTTTCTACTTCTTCATCAGTGCTTTGTCGCTGTCTGGTGACTGGAATAGCCTTTTTGAAACTAGTCCTCGGAACAGTTTCAGGAACATTTTGAGCAGTGGTGGTGTCTGATTTTGGGACAGCTTGTTTTCTTGCCGGACTGTCTTCATTATCTATGCTAGCTTTTTTAGACAGTGCTTTGGCTGTCACTGGAGCATTATCAATATCAACCTCCTTGACAGTTTGTATGTTTGCTAAATCTTTTTCCTTCTCATCTTCTGACAAAGACATTTCTTCTTCATCACCCATGCCCATTATCTGCTTGCGGATGAACTCTTCATCTTCAATCGAGGAGTCCGCGCTTTCAGTTTTGATGTCCTCACTGCTGGATGAAATGTTGCTAACCTTCAGTCTTCTCCTTTGCACTTTGGGTGATGGTGTGAGCTCACTTTCACTGCTTTCCTCCATTGCTTGGAAACTGAGACGTCTTCGTTCAGCTTTAGACTCCTCCTTTTCTGGCACAGATGTGTCTGTGTTTATATCCATTTTGCCTGCGTCAGTTGCTTTCCCATCATCTATTTCATATGATATTGGTAAAATCTGGGGTTGCTCTTCATCATGTTTCTCTGCTTTGGACTCTGTAGTTGTAACAGTGACTATATTTTCCAACTTTGCCTGCCCAGTAGGTAGAGAGACCTTTCGTTTTTTATTTACATCTTCTTTGTTTTCAGGTTGATCCTAAATGTGAAGAAAAGAAAATGACAGTGAATAAATTTCCTCTGTGAAAGAGAATGTGATCATGCAGTGGGAATAAGCATCCTACAATCTCATTAAAACAAGCTGAGCAGATGCTGGTCATCTACATACCAAATAATATGTAAGGTAACTTGGTTGTTGTAGTATTTAATGCATGTAACTGAAACCAAAGAGTGTAGCTGTAAGATGCACCACAACATTTACTAGTTTGAGGAGGAAATGTGGCATAGTGTACTCACACTGTTTACTGTGATTTACTGTAATAATAATAATTTTAATAAACAATAGTCATTCTTACCTCCACTATTGTAGATACTGGAGCTGAGGTGACTTCAGGAGTCTTTTTGAAATCTAAATCCCTGCTGTCAGCAGCTGTGACTGGTTTTACTTCCAATATTGGCTGTTCTTCTGATTTCGGTTGCACCTCAACTTGCTGCAGAGATTTCATTGGCTTTGCCTCCTTGATAATCATCTCTGGAGCAGAGACCTCTGGCTTTATTTCAGTCTCTGGAACAACTCCAGGCACTGCAGCATGTGCAGCGATGGTGTCAGTCACTGGAATAGAAGAAGTTGTAGCAACACCTGCTTCAACTACAACTTTTGGTAAGTCAGGTTTACGCTCTTGTGTCACGCCAGTCACTGCCTGTTTTTCCACAGCTACGGTCTTGGGAACATCTGCATTTGGCACTTCAACCTTTGGGGTTACATCTGTCTGTTGCACAGGGGCCACAGCAGGTGTAACAGATTTTATCGTTGATGTTGCCAAAGGCTGTTTTTCCACTGTAACAGATGTAACCTCTGCTGTTGTAGGTAGGGGTGTCTTCTCTTTCTTAATTTGTGGGGATGCTGCCATAGTAGAATCTACATCTGTCTTGACGGGTGTAGATTCAGCCTTTGCTGTTGGGGCTGGAACTGTTGGGGCTGCCTCCATAGGGCCAGGTGTAGGCTGTGATTTTGTGGCTCCAGGTGTAGGCTCTGCCTTTGTTGTGGGGGTTTTGGGCTCTGCCTTTTTGGTGGCAGGCTGGATCTCTGCTTTGGCAGGTACAGGTGAAGGTTGAGGCATTTTTCCTGAGTCTCCCAGCTGTCCCGACAAAGCCCGCTGAGTCTGGCAGTTCAAACACAGCCATTCCTTCTGTAACCAAACAAAGACAACATAAGATTAACACGCTTTTCACACAATTTTTTACAAATAAATATAAGCTGAATTTATTTCTTTAATCAGTGGTGCTGGTCATAGATGTGGACTAGAGATTATATATGCATAATCAGGATTTTAGGAACAGATGCCAGGAATGCCTCACCTGAGCAAACCTGATATAGGTAACAGATCTGAGATTAAGATTTCCATGAAGTAATTTTAGAGCTTCTGTAATCAGTTAATTATGCCCCATTCCCAATGTATTTGTTTGTTTAAAATAACAGAGGCATTGTGTTTTTTTTTTTATTACAGAGCATATTAGTTATGAGCGGACTGGCAGCACAATTCTTCTGCTTTCCTTCTGAACTGCTCGCTTACCAGATAAATAGTAGCATAAAGTAAAAAACATATTTATACAGATGACTTGGCTTTTAAAGTCTTCACTATCACTAAGCTGTATTTGTAGATACAGTTCTCTCCCCTCCATGACAGCCTCATGTGAAACTTGAAAATTGTTTTTTTGTATTGTTCTAAAGTATGTGTGAATACTGAGCATTTTCTAAAAGGTATCAAAACCCTGTATATTAGTAGGATTATCACGCAAAATAGACACTTCAATGTTTGCAATTTGAGCGGGACTTTGAGCTCAATTATACATTTTCTTCATGTTAAGAGTTCACAATTCTCTGCGGTGTATTGCACAATTTACTTTTTTCATCATATATTACATAACTCATCATGAGCAGATAAGTCATACTGATTGTCTTTCACCAGTTTGAATCCGATTGAATGAGCCGACTGAAGCAGAACTTAGTCATCATTACATTGTACACTACGCATGAATTCAAAGCAAACCCCTACAACAAGCTTGTTTAGACAAAACCATTTTGAAAAACAGGACAGCCTTAAAGAAGTGGGTAAGAGTGTTTATGATTTAGAGGCATCTGTTATAGACAACAGCGATAGATAACTGTATCTACAAATTCTCGTGCTTTAATTAGCATGGATCCTTCATAACTCTATAGAGAGGTCCCCAGTTTGCACAGCAGCTGAGACAAAATGAATAAGCAGCAACAGGAAATCAATAAATGTTTAAATAAAAATTAATAAATGTAAGAGCATTCATGTGGTTGAACTAAGCTAAGGTACCATTAAGCCCTACACATTGGTCCTTAAAGTCTTTACTAGAATGTCTAAATATTGATTTATAGATAAAAACTTGTTTTCTATGCATTGTCATACTTTTGTGAGTGATGACAGGATAACAGTGTGTTTTGGGAGATGAATAAATATTAAAAAATAAAGTTTGAATCATATGGAGATGGATTTCTTTTTAAACATGCATATCATGTGGCAAATGGCTATGTTGTTAAACTAGTGTCTTGCAGTTGTTGATAACTCAGAGTTTTGATAACATAGTTTTGAACTATTGCAGACATATTGGATTCACTATAGACCAAATATTACAGACTACAATACAGTTTCTTTTGCTGAGTAATAGTATTGCATTATAGGTAATATATGTCCAGTTGCCAGCTCACATTATCTGATATCCGAGCATTCACTCATAAATATTTATAATATAGACAATTTTCAATAAATGCTTCTGCTACCTAATATTAACATGCACTCTGTTATTACAATGGACCCTGCATCACTTGTAAGACAGCAATAGAAATGCTTACCTTGCAAAAGAGCTAATCACATTTTATAAGAAATGCTATGACTTTAAAATTGAATCCTCTGACGCCATTTCTTATCACATCTAAGCTCCATTAACGGACAGTTAAGGAGGAGAGGCAGGCATAGGCTGTCAACAGATAAAGCAGTTTGTCTGTACTATAGCAACCTAGCAGACCAAACCACAGCAATGCGCCTGCCTCTGCAGAGTCAGGGAGAGCTGCTCTGATACAGGACAGAAGGGGGAGATTACAACACACACACAGACACACACACACACACATCCTGTGGAAGTTTTAACTGCTTTATCAATAAATAATGTATTAGAACATATACACACTTAGTACATCATAATTATGGACACCTTGACCACATGTATATACTACTGTTCATGTGCTTTATGAGCAAGAAAAACACATGTATATGTGTCTGAACACATTATTGTATCTTCTAATCCAATAAACAACACTGTTTAGATGTTGTGACATCATAGTACTAACATAAAACATGTTTTATATAGTAAGTAATGTAAGTTTACTGCAAACAAGCAGTGACTGTAAGTACAGCCTGCTCATATTCTACCCAGAAACTACGAGCAGCAGTAACACTGCAAGAAAAACATGATTAGGAGCACTGCTGTAAAATGTGTTCACTGACTGAGAAATACTCACAGCAAACAAAATTACCACTAATGAAAAACTTATTCACAGTCTTTGATGAATAAAGTCATCACCCTGCAAGACTTAGGGGAAAACTGATACCGCTGCATTCAATATGACTGATAGGCTTTTGTTCATTGAGTTGTGGTTCAATCCGGCGTATGATAATCCTATTTGTTCCCCATAGTAACCAACAATACCTCATCAGCACGGTGCATGATGCTGATAATTGTGTAAACCAGTGGATGATTTAAACCTCACTTTTGTGTGAGCCGGAGCATGCACAGCCTCAGTGATGTTTCCCATTAAGGTTAAAAAAATAAAAAGGTGTTAGTCATGAAAGTCTTTGCAGAATAGTACACTGCATGTAGTTTATAATCAAAGGCTAATATTTATTGTTACAACATTTTAAATCTGAGTATTCTGCATTAAAATTATTTTGACAGTTTAATCCCCACATATATATTTGACTACTTCTCCATTTCCTCCTCTGTCACGCTTGCAGGTCATAATCACAACTAACAAGGAACATGTTCTTGCCTAAGTATGCTAATCAGCAGATTCATGTCACTACCAAGGCCATTCAGATGATAAATTAGTATTCACAAGCTCCTGCTCATCCTGCTTGTCTTGTAAATCATCATGTAGACCCTGTACAATGGCCTTATCAGAGTCATCTCATGTGCACTGATGCTATCATTATGTATATGCAAATCTAACAGTTACATCTTTTATCTGCTTCAACTGGAAAAATCAATTTGACAGTTTCTTCATAGAGAGTGATATGTATATACAAACAAGTACAGCAGATGTTTACAATCTTAGCATTGGGCCAGTTGTATCTGTTTATCACAATTTATTTTCAGCTAGTGATGGTAGCTGCACTCATCAACACATTATAATTACACAGAGTGTTACAAGGCTGCATGGTTGTCCACTGCTGTTATCTAAATACAGCCCTGACCCTCTCCAGGTGATAATATTACACGAATATCAGACTGACAACTGATCTTTTTTATGCAAATCAACACTTGACCTTTTGCAGTGATTGACACGTAAGCACCATCCTTCCACCTGATAACTCATTTACCCTTCTAATTCAAAATTGAACTGAAAAAACTCTCTGTCAACAAAAAACGACCTACATTAATCCCATCACATCCCCCTCCAGCACCAGTCACTGCCTCGCAGCCTTGCGGTCTCGGAGCCATGCATCATAGCTGTGGGGCTTGGAAAGTCGCCATCATCCTTTTGTCTAATTAAATCTGTTTTATGAGTAAAGAGCAGGAGCTCCTAGCAGGGAGCTGTGGGAGAGGCTGCTCCGCACGATTAGCTTGAGAGCTGGATTACCAGACCTTCACAATGACAGCAGTCAGGAAATTGTGCTCTTGACACACAGGTGTGCTGCATTAAGCTAGATCTGCTGAGCTTTGTAGCTGACATGTTCACTTTTTTCCAAGGCACAAGAGGCCCAGAATTCAAACTTAGTGCTTTTTGAATTACCTAAATATTTTATATGAAGGCTAGCCAGTAATGGATTTTTGGCACTGATATTGACATCATTACGTAGGAGACACAACAACTTAGTTTTTAATTTATAGACCAACATCTTACTAATATATGAAACATGCTCCAAACATTATTTAGATCACTATAAACAATGCTATGCAACACTCTGCAGAATAGTTTGTGTTGACAAATATGACTGTGATTAGACAGTAAAATCTGTCGTTGATATACAAGACAGAGGGCCTTGTACCATTTGCCAAAACACCTTCAGTATCAAAATTTGCTAAAAAAAAGCAAATATTTTTCAGTCTTGCATTTCTATAGCAATTACATCCTCATATAGCTTTGACCAGGTATCTACGTGATGGCCTTTGGTATGTGGATCACATCACAAGTCTTCAGCCTCACTTCAGTTCCTTCCTGTTGTTGCTTCTGGGGCTGGTAAGGTTCTTATTGATTTCCTGGCAGATTCTTTTGGCATGAGCAGTAGCTTGCTAATATACTTGGCTTTCAGCAGCCCCCACAGAGCAGAGCTCTACATAAATCAAGTCCTCTGATAATAGAGAATGTTGACCTACTAATGTGTAATAAGCAGAGTGCCTCATTCTAAAGACAAGGAAATACTGTACTGGTTGCACTTTTCCCACTGAACATCTGTAGACTTCCCTTCTGCGGGATGCAGTAGGTCTAAGATTCTAAGTCATCGAGAGGGTGTGGCAACAGAAGGTAACATCAACAATACAGACTATCAGAGCATGGTCCCAGTATCAAATACAGTAGCAACATGGATCCTTTACAGTTTGAGGGTATAACTGTCTCATATATGCCATGATTCATAATACTAATGTCTGGCACAGACATGACTAATGCAATACTGAGAGCAGTAGCAATAAAAACAATGATTTAGGTGTTCATAAGACAGACTCAGGATGGTTTCCAACTTGTATCAAACAGGAGCTTATTTAATGTCAGCATGGCTAGCCTCAGTGTGCCCTGTAGAAAAGGCTATGAAAGGAGAGAAGGGATGCAGCAGGTATGCTGTGCTTGTTCTCTCCTCGGTGTGACTATTTTTAACGCTGTCACTAGGTGCACCAGGGGGTGTCTCCTCCTTATTGTTGGGCCAACAGTCTGTGGTTGCCAAGTCTACAGCTGAAAACATCTTGTAAACAGGGTCCCTTTTCCCAAAAGGTCCTCAAGGATGAATAAGATTGAGCAAAATGAACCTAAGAAGCTCGCAGCTTTTAGCAATATCACAAGTGCCCCCTGACCAACAACAGCTTCTTCAAATGTAGGAACCCACAGAAGCAATCCTTAGTTGAGTGTATTTCTGTTTTTACTGTTTCTTTTCAATTTTTAAAAAAAAAATATATGATGACCACTTGCATTCATGTGCAATATAAACTCACCACATCCACACACACAAATCAAATTGTCAACTGGCTATAACTTCATTAAAAAGGTCTCCTCTTTCCACTGAATGTCAGCCAACTATAGGCACAGCCTAATGCATGAAATTGCATCTGAGACTTTTAAAACCTTTTAACCTCTTAATGGTTACAGGGCTTCTTTTAACCATCAGAGGTTTTATTTTGTCTTTACAAGTGAGCTGTGACAAGCCTTGAGCATATATGTTTAAAAAAAACTATGTAGCCATCATGCAACAGCTGATGAATGGAGTTCTGAGCTCCATCAAGTTGTTGCATAAGTTTAAAGTTTGATTGGAATTTGCACTTAAACATCTGTCTAATTTTTCAATGTTTTATTCACAACAAGGCCTCATTTGCCTGACATTAACCAGTGTCATAGTATCTTCTGTTAATCTTACATTTCTGCACTCTAATTGTTAATTTCTCATACTAAGTAATGTTAAAATGACAGCTGGGGTTATGGATTGATAAACAATTATTTATGTGTGTATAGTAATTTGGGCATCATATGCCCTTTTAAAGTAAAATATCTAAGATATTCCTTAAAACTGAATTGCAGTGATTGGATATTAGGATTTTCCAGTGAATCTTATATTAAAGTAATGGCCTATTATTATTAAAAAAATGCATGTTAACTTAAAAAAAAAAATACAGAGGGATTATCATTCATACTGTCTCATCCGTCACAAAGCTTTTAGCCGGCAAAGCACGACACACGTGTGCCCTACTTATCAGACAACAGTCACTCCCAGGCTTTTGATGGCATCAGCTGAAGCAGAACAGTCAAAAGGGAAAATGGATAGACTTGCTGCGAGCACACACTTTGCCTAAAGCGGCCTTCTTTTCTTTCAAACCTTACACATTCTTTTCATATTTAAAAAGGCCTCCCACTGAAAAAAAACACACACTTTTGATAGAGAGAACTGACAAGCACAGCCTCTTTGGATAAAGCAGGTCATGGGACAGAAGTAAGTATGGCAGCTCATCCCATCCAGTTGTGTTGAGGCCAGGCTATTTCTGTATTCCTCAGCTATTAGGAGGAATGAATCTATGTTGTACACAGAGCGGCAAACACTCATGATTATCCCTTCCCCCATTCAACCTCTACACTTAATCTCTTCCCCCTCAACAAAAATGTGAGAAGTGTCAATTACATAAGAGGCACATTTCTTTGTGTTGTGTTGTGTTATGTTGTTTTGTCTATGTGACATTTTGGGTGAGCATGTGGCAATCTAACTCTGGGAAAATAAACTAAAGGCAGATTAAAACAGTTGCTGCAGAGAACAGTTGACAGTGTGCACGTTCCTGTTCTTATACAAACTAATATCAGCCAGAAATACAACAGTAGGAAAAAAAGGTCACAATATTTTATTAAATCTATCTATGAAATATCTGGTGTCTGATGAAAGTGATAAACCGACCTTACGGAAGTATTTCAGCTGTTCAGAAAATGATGAATGTTGCAATAATGCAGCTAACACATAGGAAATGTCAAGGTGTTGCATTCAACCATGCATGTGTGTGTCAGCAGGTTAACACATGCACATTATTGCTGCCCACACAAAATGAAGAGGGGGAAATGTTACATTACATGGAGCCACTGATCTGTTGGAGAGCAGATGGCCCGAAAAGAAATGTCTGCTGTTCTAATGTACTGCAGCGTGTTGTGTCGGACTTAATCCATTTCACCTCTACTTATTGGCATATCACAGGGCTTTGCCATCTCAAATCTCTCACGGGGGTTAGAGATTCCCTGGTCCCTCCTCTCCTATGGCAGCAGATCCCATCTCGTTAATGCTGTTGCACAACCCTCAATCACTTTAATACATTTTCAGTGCCGCCAGTCTACTGAGGCTCCCTTCTCATGAGCTGTTATGTAATAACTCTGGCCTCTCCAGCAGAGAGATAGCCACAACAGTCAGCCACCACATAGCCTGTGCTTTGGCATGTTCAATTGGAGATCTCTCAGAGTTGCTCATTAATTACAATAGATTTGCTGAAATATGCACAGATTTGAAGTCACAGTCTGAAAACAGAAGCAGCAAAGCTCTCGTTATATTTCATCTGCTGTGGCACCTTCATCTAATATTTCACTACACATGTACACATATTCTTCGTCAAGTATCAAAAAAACAGAGCTAAGGCTTGTATATATGACAGTGTCCCAGAACTTCCTTTTACACTACAGAGTATTCACAGTCAAAAGGCACATTGCAGCACAAATGAAGGGGTCTGTCTACACAAACATCAACAAAAAGCAGCAGGTTGACTTTCAAGTATAATAACATACAATTCTAAAATATAATGCTTTTAGAAAAGATCAAATGGATCTTTATTGTCATAGTACTAGTGCAATCTCTATGTATTTATATTCAAATGTAATCAGAAAGTGCTCTTAGGTGATATAAAGCACCTATTTACTGTATAGTATATATGGCAAGCTAAGCAGCAGCAAAGATACTGAAGAAATTTACATTTTTCAAAGTGGAGATGGCACTGGTGCTAAACTAAAGCACTAAACTCCATGCCAAGTGTTTGAAAACCTTAATGACGAGTTTTCTGGAGCTGCATTGCAAATGCTTGGTCCTATAAATATTGTAAATATGTTTATTACTTTAATATGTAAATTTTGCAACACTTGAGCTCTGACCAGTGTTGAAATATGTGGACATGGATACAGTATGCTGCCTCTCCAGCATTCTGGATCAGTCCTACTCCAGTTTGGCTGTGCATGCAGCATAAATTACAAATTAGTGCTCCTCAAACTAATAAAAATATCACTCAAGTCACATATCCAGGAAACTGTCAAGCCAAAGAACTGAGAATGTAAGAGTCTTATTTGTTGTACTTACCACTGATGTGTGAGGCATGGGGTTAAATCCACAAAGACTGCAGACAGTGTTCTTGCATTCTGTACAGGTGTTGTAATTGGGGGGATCCTTGGAGCCCATGTTGAGTTCAACTTTACAAAGTGGACAGGTGGATAAGCTGGGTTTAGGGGCAATCCCGGTGACTTCTGTGGATTTTGAAGGCTCTGGGGGAATTTTTCCTTCTTTGGCCTGCACTGACTGAGTCGGCTTGGCTTGTTGAGGTGGCTGTGATTTCTGTGCAGCAGGTGGTTTAGTATCCTTTGCAAGGGATGTCTTAGGAGATGCTGGAGGTGTGGGTTTTGGAGAGACAGCTGTAGTAGACATCTTACGTGGAGTGGGGGGTGTAGTTTTAGTTTCATCTTGAACAGCCGAAGTTATCAGTGTGGATGCAGAACTGAAAATGGAGGAACCAAAGCCAAACATCTTCCCAGTGACTGACTCAGCAGGCTTTGCAGATGTAGGTTGAGGTTTAGTAGCACCAAAGCCAAAGAAGCCTCCTGACTCCTGCTTAGCAGGCTGAGCTGGTGGTGGAGCCGATTTGGCAGGAGGGGTCACAGATTTAGCGGGCTGTTGTGGTTGTTTGACAGCTTCTTGTTTTACAACTCCTGGCCTTACTTCAGCCTTTGCAGTTGGAGGAACTTGCGCTTGTGGAGCTTTTCCAGCCAGTTGCTGCTTACCAGCCACATCCTGACTTTTTGTTTGTTCAGTATCTGATATCACCTGTGTCCTTTGCACAGAGGCATGCCGTAGTGGGTCCATCTTTTGATTTGCGGTTGGCACTGGGGTCTCAGCCTTGATGGGTTCTTTCTTAATTTCCTTTTGAATCCCGTCTTTTTGGACTTCTGCAGACTCTGTAGGCTTTTCCTTCTTGGGTAATGTTGCCACGTCCTTCTGATCAGTGGAAGGAGCTGTAATGACCTTGCTTGGTGTGGGTTGTGGTTTCACTACAGCAGGTCCAGTGGGCCCAGATACTGCTAGGGCTCTCTGCATCTGGCAGTTTAGACAAAGCCATTCCTTTACCTAAAACAAGCACAATAGAATACATGAAAACACAAAGAGGGCAATAAGCATTAATTTATTCAGTCTAACAGTTTCAATATAAACATTCTTCAAATCAAATAATTGGTAACACTTTACCTCTGACACATTCGGCATTGGATTAAATCCACACTGGTTGCAGACAGTAGTCTTGCATTCTGTGCAAGTGTTGTAGTTGGGGGGATCCTTGGCGCCCATGTTTAGCTTGACCTTACAGAGTGGACAGTTCGACGGGGTCACTTGTGAAGCACCTTTGTTGTCTGTTGGTACCTTAGGAAGCTCTGATGGGGCTTTGTCACCTTTGGCCTGTACTGTTGCTGGAGTCTTATCCTGTTGAGGTTTCTCTAGTTTCTTCACCTCAGTTTTCTGGACAGGTGGTGGCTTGGTGTCCTTAGCAGGTAATGTCTTAGGAGAGGCTGGTGGTGTAGTTTTAGGAGTCACACTGGCTGTGGTGGACATCTTTCTTGGAGTTGGTGGTGTAGTCGTAGTTTCATCCTGGACAGCTGAGCTTATCAAAGTAGATGCTGAGCTTAAGAAAGATGAACCAAAACCAAACATTTTTCCTGTCACAGACTCAGCAGGTTTTGCAGCTGCAGGCTGTGTTTTATTAACACCAAAACCGAAGAAACCTCCTGACTCCTCTTTCGCAGGCTGAGCTAGAGAGGGTACAGATTTAGCTGGGGAGGTTCCAGGTTTTGGAGGCTGCTGCAATGGTTGTTTTCCAGCTTCTTGTGGAGCAGCAGGTTTAGGAGCCTGAACTTTAGGAGCCTGAACTTTTGGAACCTGTTGCTGGGGTGCACTAGGTTGTTGTTTAGGTGCCTCTGCAGGAGGCTTTTGTGGAACAGGTGAAACATCCATCTTTGTGACAGCAGATGAGTCAGTTTTGTCAGGCAATGAAGTAGCTGTCGTGGTGACTTCCTGTGCCAGTGCTATCAAGGCTGGTGTTTCTTTGGCTGTGGCGATGTTAACAAGGTCCTTTTTGGCTTCACCTGGCTGAGGAATCTCTTCCTGAGGGACTGATGGTGTAGTCTCTTTCTTGTGTGTGGTGGCAGGGACTTCTTTGCTTGGTGAAGGCTTCATCATGGGGAGGCCTGGCGGTTCTGAAGCACCAAGTGCTCTCTGCATCTGGCAGTTAAGACACAGCCATTCCTTAACCTGCAAAGCAAAGCAAAAACACAAAACTCATAAGCAGTGTATAGTGAACTCTCAAGACAATGTTTTGATCTACTTTACATTCAATTGGAATGATACATTAATATTGTTTTATGTTTATATTCTTTTTTATTACCTCTGTCACACTGGGCATAGGCGTAAATCCACATTTGTTGCAGACTGTGGTATTGCATCCTGTGCAGGTGTTATAGTTAGGATTATTTTTTGAGTCTTTAGTGAGCTCTGTCTTGCAGAGCGGGCATGACTGGTCCACTTTCTGATCAGGCTGGGGAGTATCTGGTTTTGTAGGCTCTGGAGCTTTGTCCACCTTGGTCTCTTCTGATGGAGGAGCCTGGGTCTGCAGAGGCTGGTCTGAAATCTTTTCCACTTGTTTTTTACCTGCATCTGGTTTGACCTCCTTTTTGACCTCTGAAGTCATCTTTGGTGAAGCTGGGGGACTTGACTTTGGACTCTGTGACTTTGTCAGTTTGTTCAAGACTTGTGGGGCAGACATTTTGCGGATACCCTGCATAGTGTGTGACTCCTCCTGACCTGCAGATGTTATTAAATTGGATGCTGAGCTAAAGAGGGATGAACCAAATCCTAACATCTTTCCAGTCACAGCTTCACTTGATATTGAGGCAGCACGCTGAGATTTAGGACTACCAAAGCCAAATAAACCTCCTGATTCTTGATTTGCTGGCTGTGCTGTGGGTGGAGCAGCTTTTGAAGGTGACCCATGTGGTTGTTTGTTTAATACTTGCTTGGGCTTTACTTCTTCAGAGGGTTTGGCAGCTGATTTCTGTTCAGCTGATTTCTGAACTGTCTCAGCTTTCTCTTTCTTTTCTGATTCTACCTTGGTTGGAGGACGAGCTGCGTTTTCAGTATCAGTGGTGACAGGATGAGCATTAGCAGGTGGTAGCTCTGAAAGAACAATTGTAGCCTCTTTGTTTGGTGGTGCAGTGGAGGTTGGAGGTTCCTTGGCAGGTGGTAAACCTGCCTTTTCTTCTTTTGGTGGAGCTGAAACTGTAGCTGCGGTGTCTTTTTTAGGTGGTGAGATTGTTGTTGTTTGTGTAACATCCACTTTATTTTGGCTTGTGCCTGGTGCTGGACTGTCCTTCTGAATGTTTTCTGGAATTTCTGCCTTTTCTGTGGAAACAATTTCTTTCTTTTGAGTAGTGGTGGCATCTTTTTCAGCTGGCACAGGTGTTGACATTTTGCTTGGTGCTGCCTGAGGTTTCATTACTGGAGGCTGGACGGAATCTGCTGCTGCAATGGCTCTTTGCATCTGACAAGTCAGGCACAACCACTCCTTCATCTGTTAGGAAAAAACATTTTATTTTAAGTAACTGAACACTGAATTTGTAAGATGAAAGCTCCTATATTGTTGGAGATATGCATTATTAATACATACACTTCAGTGACTTACCTCTGACTCATTTGGCATCGGGTTGAATCCACACTGGTTGCAGACAGTGTTTTTGCATTCAGTGCAGTTATTGTAGTTTGGTGGCTCCTTGGACCCTATGTTTAGTTGAACCTTGCAGAGTGGACAGGTAGTCTGGTCTGATTTGACAGCTGCTTTAGAAGATGCTGCTGAAGGTTTTGGGGGCTCTTTGTCCCCTTTGACCTGTTCCACTGGTGTTGTTTTGGCCTGCTGGGGTTGTTCAGGTTTCTTCTTCTCTTGTATAGCAGAGGGTTTAACCTCTTTCGCAGGCGAAAGCTTGGGAGAAACTGGTGGAGTGGTCTTGGGCTGGTCCTGAACAGTTGAGGTAATCAAAGTGGATGCAGAACTGAAAATGGATGAACCAAAGCCAAACATTTTTCCAGTCACTGAATCAGCCGGCTTTTCAGCAACAGGCTGAGTTTTAACACTGCCAAAACCAAAGAAGCCTCCAGACTCTTTCTGTGTTGCTGCAGCAGCATTACTCTCCTTACGTTCACTTTGCCTTGCCTGGACTGGGGATTTTTGGGGCTCCTTTTGTATTTTCTGAGAAGGAGCTGGGCTGGCCTGTTTTTGAACCACAGTCTCAGATGTAGTTGCCTGTGCTGTTAAAGGTAGTTTCTTCTGAGGTGAGTGCGGGACAGATGACTCCTTCTTCTCAGGTTCAGCAGGGCTGGCAATGTCTTTGTTTTGTGCCTTTGCAGGTGTTTGAGATTTGACAGCAGTGACTCCTGGGGGCTGTGTCACTCCTAGAGCTCGCTGCATCTGGCATGTGAGACACAGCCACTCCTTCATCTTAAAGAGCAAAAACATATTTAAATTCTTGTTAATCTATACAAAATATCATTGTGTTTCTGAGGTTTTATTATTACAATTATTTTCTTTCCAAAGATTATTACACGTTATACATCTAGTACCACAGAGTTTTCTCTATTATTCCCCCCAAAATAAATAAAAAAAAATTGAGCCAGCAAAAGTAGTAGTACATTCAAATAAAATGTGTGTGTGTTACCTCTGTTTCAGTTGGCATAGGGTTAAATCCACACTGGTTACAGACAGAGTTCTTGCATTCGGTGCAGGTGTTGTAGTTGGGTGGATCCTTAGAACCCATATTGAGCTGGACCTTACAAAGTGGACAGGTAGACTGGTCTGGTTTGACAGCTGCTGCAGGCTTTTGAGGTTCAGAGAGAGCTTTGTCCACTTTAGCTTGTCCTGTCAGAGATGTCTTGGTCTGCTGCGGTGGCTCGGGTTTCTTCTGCTGTTCTGCTTTCTGTGGAGCAGAAGGCTTCATCTCATCTGCTTTTGTTGGTGGACCCTTGGCCTGCTGTGCCTGTTCTGGTTTCTTTTCTGGTTCTTGTTTCTTGACAGCAGGGGATTTGGGATCTTTTGCAGGGGACATCTTGGGAGAAACTGGTGGTGTAATTTTGGCCTCATCTTGAACAGCTGAGGTGATCAAAGTGGATGCAGAGCTGAAGATGGAGGAACCAAAACCAAACATTTTTCCAGTCACAGACTCTGCAGGTTTGGCAGCATCAGGCTGAGATTTAGGGCCACCAATGCCAAAGAAACCTCCTGACCCTTGCTGGGTTGCTGCAGTGGCATTACTCTGCTTGCGTGCAGGTTGACTTGCCTGAGCCGGCATTTTCTCCTGAACTGTTTTCTGTTTTTCTTGTGGTGTTTTCTTATCAGGAGCAGGGCTGGCTTGTTTTAGTGGTGCAGTGCCAGGTTCAGATTTGATTAACTTCACTGACTGTTTTCTCTGAGGGGAGCCTGGTTCTGTGGTCTCCTTCTTTTGTACAGCAGAGTCTGGACTGTCCTTTTGAGGAGTTGTTGGTTTAGAAGTATCCTGGACTGTAGCAGGGGAAGGAACCTTATTAGGTGAAGCTTGGGACTTCAATTGAGGAGGACCTGGGGGCTCTGAAGTTCCAACTGCTCTCTTCATCTGACAGTTAAGACACAGCCATTCTTTCACCTAAGGGACAGAGGACACTTTTATTATATCTATACGAATCGCAGAAAGTCATAAGAATTACACAATATCAAGTCAATTAAGAACCACAGATCAGAAAAAAAATTGTTACAGCAGGTGTTGTATTTTTGTGCTTACCTCTCCTACAGGCATGGGGTTAAATCCACATTGGTTACAGACAGTAGTCTTGCACTCAGTGCAGGTGTTGTAGTTGGGTGGGTTCTTAGAGCCAATGTTGAGCTCAGCCTTACACAGTGGACATGTCGTCTGACCTGGTTTAGGAGCCGTTTGAGAGACTGGCTCTACCTTTGGTGGCTGAGCTGTGCCATCTTTGCTCTGGCAGGTTTCCTCCGATTTCTTCTCTTTCTCTGGCTTCTTAGCAAAAGTTTTAGGCTCTCCTGCTGGTGACTTTTTAGGAGAAGCTGGTGGGGTACTTTTTGGAGAAATCTTGGGTACAGCAGACATCTTGGGGGAGACCTGTACTGGTGCAGACATCTTACGAGACCCTGGTGGAGTAGTGCGCGATTCATCATGAACAGCAGATATCAAAGTGGATGCTGAGCTGAAAATTGAGGACCCAAAGCCAAACATCTTTCCACTCATGGATTCTGTAGTTTTCGAAGCACTATCAGGCCCTTTTTTAGGACCACTCAGGTTTGACGCTTGCTGTGTATCTGGAGTCTGTTTTGGTTGACTTGCTTGGTCACTTGGTTTCTGAGAACTTGGTGGTGGCATTTTCTGAATGGGAGTGGGGCTTGCCTTCAATTTACTGTCTGGTTCTGTAGAAGCTTTAGTTGCAGGTGTTGCTGCTGTGGACTGTGTCTTCTGAGGTGAACCTGGTGTAGATGTACCCTTCTTTTGAAGCGTATCAGGCACTGAAGTCTGAGGTTTGATAGGAGGTCCTGTAAGATCAGATGCACTAAGTGCTCTTTGCATCTGACAGTTGAGGCATAACCATTCTTTACCCTGCAAAGAAAAAAAAGTTGTTTTAAAATGTAAGCATTTACAATATCAGTGCATGCAATATCAAAGTGTGTGCATTCATGCTGTTTATGGTGTATTCATGCTTAATTACACACTGTCATATAAATTATACCCTTCATAAACGTATATGTCGTCTTTGCTGTTATTACCTCTGAAACATTTGGCATGGGATTAAATCCACATTGGTTACAGACAGTATTCTTGCATTCGGTGCATTTGCTGTAGTTAGGAGGTTCCTTGGAGCCGAAGTTAAGTTCTTCCTTACAAAGTGGACAGGTGGATTGGCCAGCTTTAGGAGCAGCTGAAGCAGCTGCTGCATCCTTCTGAGGCTGTGATGGCCCTTTTTCTACTTTTGCTTGTGGTAATGGAGAGGTCTTGCCCTGTTGAACTTGGCCTAGTTTCTTCTCCTGCTCATGTTTCTGATCAACAGGGGATTTGGGTGTCTTTGAAGCAGGCATCTTAGGAGAAACTGGTGGTGTGGTTTTGGATTCATCTTGGACAGCTGTGTTTATCAAGGTAGATGCAGAACTGAAGATCGATGAACCAAAGCCAAACATCTTTTCACCCACAGATTCGGCAGGCTTTGTAGTATCTGGTTGAGGTTTCGGGGTACCAAATCCAAAGAACCCTCCTGTTTCTGCTTGTCTAGTTGGTGGAATATTATTCATCTTAGGTCCAGTTTGTTTTGTCTGCTCTGATGGTTTTTGAGGAAGTGTTTTCTGGCCTTGCTGTGCCGTTTTCTGACTAGAAGCTGGACTCTCTGGTCCTTTGCTTTCAGGTCCTTTCACAGCTTCTGTCTTTACTTGCTGCTCTGCTGCTTTTGGTAGTCTTCTTTGAGGGGAGCCTGATGGAGATGGCTCTTTTACTTTAGATTCAGCAGATGTTGGAATGTCTTTCTTTTGTTGTTTATCCAGCAGAGGAGTTTCCTTTTTCGGGAGAGTGGATGGTGCAGCTTTATTTGGTGAGGCCTGTTGTTTTATCATGGGTGTTCCAGGAGGCTGCGATGCTCCTAGTGCTCTCTGCATCTGGCAATTGAGACATAACCACTCCTTGACCTGTATTACAGGAAACAAGCATTTTAGAATACTGATACTGTAGTACAATTTTAAATGTTTTAGTTACACTATTAATAAAAATACATTTGCTTACCTCTTTGACGTTTGGCATGGGATTAAACCCACATTGGTTACAGACAGTGTTTTTGCACTCAGTACAGGTGTTGTAGTTGGGCGGGTCCTTTGAGCCTACGTTGATTTCCAGCTTACAAAGTGGACAGGTGGATTGCCCTATTCTAGGAACAACTGGTGAAGCTGTTGCTTTCTTTGGCTCTGAAGAAGGCTTATCTGTTTTAGGCTGTACTAATGGGGAACCTTTGGCCTGCTGTGCCTGTTCTGGTTTCTTCTCTAGTTCTTGTTTCTTGAGAGCAGGAGATTTGGGCTCCTTTGCAGGGGACATCTTGGGAGAAACTGGTGGTGTAATTTTAGCCTCATCTTGAACTGCTGAGGTGATCAAAGTAGATGCAGAGCTGAAGATGGAGGAACCAAAACCAAACATTTTTCCAGTCACAGACTCTGTGGGCTTTGCAGCATCAGGTTGTGATTTAGGGCCACCAAAGCCAAAGAAACCGCCTGACTCCTGCTGTGTTGGTGCAGTGGCATTACTCTGCTTGTGTCCAGTTGGAACTGTGTGGTCTGTTTGTTTCTGAGGACCTATCTTCTGGCTCTGTTGAGGTGTTGTTTGGCCTGGAGCTTTGCTACCCTGCTTATCACTGTCTTGTCCTACTGCCTTTGCTGGTTGTGTCACAGGTTGTGTTGGTTTTCTCTGTGGAGAGCCTGGTGCAGAGGTTTTGTGTGGCGCAGGCTGTGTTGGAGTGGTCTTTTTTACTGAATTGACTAAAGAAGTGTCTTTCTGAGGTTCAATTCCTTCAGTAGCTCGCTTCACCTGGCAGTTTAGACAAAGCCACTCCTTTCCCTTGAAAAAAAAAAACATATATAATTAATAAGTAAAAACACAATAAAAATGCTGTGAAGAAAAAGCTGAAATAGAAAAGCTAGGACACACACACACACACACATTAAAATGATGGAATGTTGTGAGAAGAGGACTGCAGCAATTTAAAAGTATACAGGACTGGGTTGCTCCCAATATTAAGATTGATGAATGCTATAAGATATGAGAACCGCACCATCCATGTGTGTGTTTTTGGTAATACCTTCTATTTACATGTAAACAAATGTCTTTAAAATGTATTTTTTTACAAACTAAAATGTGCAAGAGTAAACCTGTGTAGCTCACAAATTAAGAAACAGTATTGATAACATTTCTGTGATTTAGAACACACATGTGAAAACACTTTCACATGTGCTTGAAAAATGCAGGATCTTTCCACTCGATCTTGGTTCAGCATTGTTTTAGCCGTAAGTTTAAGCAGTACCATAAGATCAAGTAGCCTTGGACTGTCCTTGGCAAGTTGGATACTAACTGTGCATTGAATTACGGAGTCAAGTGTCAAGTCCTTTGTGCTTCAGGAAGCCTAGAAGATGCCATGTCCATTTACGCTGTATGTGGTATTTCCCACAACACAATGAGGTGTGTGCATGTGTGTTTTTAAAGTAAATCTCTTTGACCTCACTTACGGTGTGAACAGCTGACAAATGTGTTAGTAGTTTTTAAAGATTATGGCACAATACTCATTCTGTTCTGTTTGCAATGACATAATTGCAGTAAAATAAAAAAAATAAAATAAAATACTTTTAAGAGATATACAATATGTACCACTGTTATAAGTTGGACTGATTGTTCCCACATTATTTATTCATGTAAATGAGCTCTACCAAAAAGCTACCCAAACTATTAAATTAATTAAACTACGTGGGAAACCTCTCTGAACATCAGCTAGAAACCTAGCAGCCTCATGAACACTGATGCAAAGTTGCAGGTTTGTAGGAAGCAAAAGTTTGCTATATAAAGTTATATGAAAATATAAGATTTTGATGCCATGTTCATTCAATACACAGCAAACATCTTACCTCTTTAACATTTGGCATGGGGTTAAATCCGCATTGGTTACAGACAGTGCTTTTGCATTCAGTGCAGGTGTTGTAGTTGGGTGGATCCTTCGAGCCCACATTAAGCACCACCTTACAGAGTGGACAGGTAGACTGGCCTCCTTTAGAAGCATGCTGGAAGGCTTCTGTTGCCTTTTGAGTCTGTGAGGGGGATTTTTCCACTTTGGCCTGCCCTGCTGGATGAGCCTTTCCCTGATGATGTTGCTCCTGTTTCTTCTCCTGCTCTGACTTTGAGACAGAAGGTGGTTTTATGTCCTTTGCAGGCTGCATTTTAGGAGAAACTGGTGGTGTGGTTTTAGGCTCATCCTGAACTGCTGAAGCTATCAAAGTAGATGCAGAACTGAAAATAGAGGAGCCAAAACCAAACATCTTCCCAGTCACCTCTGGCTTTGTAGCTTCTTTTTTAGGACCTCCAAAGCCAAACAAACCCCCTGACTCCTGCTGGGGAGCTGGTGTGGCACTGCTTTGCTTTCGTTCAGTTTGACCAGTCTGGGGTGATTTTTGGGACCCTGCTGCTCTCTGAGTCTCAGGTGTTTTTTGAGCTGGACTTGCTTGTTTTTGAGTTTCTGGTCCTTTAACAGCTTCGCTTTGCTTTGTTGATGTAGACTGCATCTTCTGAGGTGAACCTGGTGCTGACATCTTTTTGACAGGTTGAGGAGATGGTGTCTGGCTTGGAGGAGCAGAGCCTTTGTTGGATCCCGGCTTTTTCATGGGAGGTCCTGGTGGTTCTGAAGGTCCTTGAGCTCTCTTTATTTGGCAGGTAAGACAAAGCCACTCACGACCCTATAGTAAAACAAATAAAGACACATACACTCAAAGAGAATATACAAAAAAACACAATTCACAAAATTATACGAAGTATGTATAAAATAAAATGTAAGTTCATAATGTATATACTGTGCAGAAGTATATCTTATCTAAGCAATTCCCCCTGGGATTAATAAAGTATTTCTGATTCTTATTCTTTGTTTTCAAAATGACATTATTAATATTTATTTATATTTTCAAATAGTATATATTTATTGAAGCATAGGTGTGCAGACAACCCAAACAAATACACAGTAAAATTGTAATTTGTTAGGATTGTACTTCAGTGTCTGTATTGGACAAGAAAATAATACACTAGAAAAGAACAGTTTAAAACTAAAAGGCATGTGCTGTAACTGATGTAACATGAATGAACAATTGTTGTGAAACAATCCTACCACTTACATCAGAGTCTGGAGGGCTGAAGCCACACAAGCTGCACACTTCAGCTTTACACTGTGTGCAGGTTTTATGATTTGGTGGTTCCTTGGTATTCACATTGAGTTCTGTGGTGTTACACACTGGGCAAATAGACTTAGCTCCTGGTTTTGACTGCAGTCTAGCTTTAGTTGCCCCCGGCGACGAAGAGCCTGCCTGCAACACACCAGGTGCACCAGGTCCCTTAACACCTTGTTGCTTATCAGAAGACTGCTGTTGGGCTGCAGGTGTGATGCCTTTCTGTGGTCCAGGTTTTGGTGACCCCTGCTGTTTTTGTCCTAATTCAGGCCCGACCTTTGTAGATCCTTGCACCCCAGTCTTTGAAGGTTGTTGTTGCTGTGTAGCAGTCTTAGCAGGGGTTTGTTGTTGTGTCTTTGTTGCAGGTGAAGCCTGTTGTTGCAGTGATGCCTTTGGAGATTCTGGTCGTGCTCCACTCTTAGTCAGAATCTGTTGAGTTCCAGGCTTAGGTGATCCTTGCTGCTGTGGGCCCTTAGGTTGATTTTTTGGCGACTCAGGCTGTGTCCCTGTCTTTGGAGAAGCTTGTTGCCCAGGAGGCTTGTTTGTGGGTCTGGTCTGTCCATTCCCTTGCAGCTGTGGTGATCCTTGTTTAGGAGGAGGCTGGGTCTTTTGCATATTGGCATCCTGGCCTGACTTTTGAGGACCCTGCTGCTGTTGAGGGCCTGCTCCTGGCTGCTGTTGTCCGGAAGGTTTGCCCCCTTGCTGAGGAGGTGGTTTTTTATCCCCGTCCCCATCATCTCCAAACAAACCGAACTTATTTACAGCGGAGGACACTGCATTGAGGGGATTAGCCCCACTTAGGAATTTGGAGGAGAACATATTTGGATCTTCCTCCTCCTCCTCCTCCTCCTCCTCCTCCTCCTCGCTGGAATCTACAGGACTATCAGAGGCAGAGCAGGAGCTGTCTCCTCGTTGTCCTCCAGACTCTCCTGCAGAGGCCTGAGGGGGGGTTGGAGTCGGACCTGTGGAGAGGGCATCTACAGCCCCACTACTACTGCTGCTGCTGCTACTCCCTGGGCTCTCCTCTGGCTCAGCATCTACACCAGACTTCCTGATATAACAAACAGAGAGAGAGAGAGAGAGAGAGAGAGAGAGAGGAAGTGTGAGATGACAGGGAACAACACAATAAGACTTGTGAACCACACACAATGCTGTCTTGAGCCAATATGTGGATTGACAAACAAAATGACAAAAAAAAATGTTGGGAAAAAATGTGCAAATGAAACTAAATCATGGCATGTTTTTTTTAAATCCTCTTCACATGATACACATTGAAACTGAACTACAATCAAATGTCTTTAATAACTTATATTTATGTGCATCTTTATCAAATCCATGAAACAGTTATTGCAACAGAAGAATTTACATTTGAATACACTGTAAATGTGAAGGAACAACGCAGATATGTGACACACCAATGCCCTATAAATAAAATTGACTTTCCTCCCTGCTGAAACGATTATCATCAATCGTCGCCTCTGTACAGAGAAAGCCATTAACGATCCTGCCTCACTTTGATTTACTCTGCACAGACTGTTGCTTTCAGGACCATGGATCTGCTCTGTTGATCACAACCTACAAATCTCGTTCATTCAGATGACCTGTGCGCAACAGAGGAGGCAGTTACCGCTCTCAATAGACGCCAGCTACTACCAACCCAATTCACATGTCTTTTCAAGATGGACTCAGTGGTCCACGTTACTATTTTCTTTCATCCAAATGGCACCATCGAGGAGTGAGAAATCACGTGCTGGACGTGTATTACAGCAGCAGTAAACACATGAAACCTCTCTCTCTCTTTCTCTCTCTCTCTCTCTCTCTGGAGAAACTGCAGGCACATCCGGGTAGAGGCCCGTCAAATAACGCATGAGGAGTAAAAAACTGATACTTTCTTTTACAAATGTATCATCAAGGGCTACAGCAGTAGGTCTGTGATGAGCAGCTGCCTTTCTAAATGCGTTATTACAGCTGCTTTCTACGCACTCGCAGAAGTGGCTCACCCATACATGCAATGTATACACAGCGTTTTATCGTAATGAAGAAGCCTCATGCATAACGCAAGGTTTAAACCGGACAACATGCAGGTCCGCAAAGGGTACGAGGTGATGACAGCTTCGAGCCCACGGGTGAGCGCGTTCCAAAACACATTATCACCTATTTGTGTGCCCTTGACCAGGCGCCTGATCGAAATTTGAACGTTGTACTATTCCAAAAAGATATTTTACAACAGCTTAGATGAGTGAGGAATCCCAGCAAAAGCCCTGTCATCGTTGTCATTTCCCGAAATACCCTCCGCGTTATCCGCTTCGTGTCCCCCCGCTCATCTCCTCCCACCCTGCAGCTAAGCATCCTTCACCCTCCACGGTCACAATGTCAAACACTGAAGCGCTGTAGTCCAGTGAAACAGACGGAAATTGTACCTTCACGAGCAGCTGATCTGTCTCCCCATCTTCCCCAAACCTCCACGGATATCCCCACGTCCGTGTCTGTCTGATCGCCGAGGGATGGAGGGCACAGGGCAGCAGATAGAGAGCGATCAGCATCCACTCCGCCTCCCACCCTAGTGCGCATGCGCCGCATCTGACAGGTGATCACAATATATATCACGCACGGAAATTGAAATTAAAGGGGACAAGCGATTTATCTCCCCCCCCCCCCCCCCCCCCCCACGAGTCACGTGTGATCGGCGGCGAGGATTTACCCACATGCGTGATGTGATGCACATTTTCTCTGTGGCCGTTGACATATCTGAAATGTCACAGTGGTGATTATGAGCAGTATAGGGGGATAATATGATTGTATGACTTATGACCAAGTGTGAGACGTGAGAGATATATCGGGCATATTCAAGTGAGTTCACAGGATTATTGGTATTTCTATGAAGATAATGGCCTGTCATGATGCTCATTTATTCCATAATGTATACAGTGGATGAGCATATAATGTAGCATATTTAATCTGTGGAAGGATTGCACACACGAGTTATGCTTTTGCTGCTGATAAGACAAGAAAATCCTAGTTCTCTCCATCTTTCTTGTATCAAAATCCATCCAGCCTCTGGAAAAAGCACACAGAACAACACAGCACAAGTAAACACATCTAAAAAGTATTGCCAAATTGCAATTTCTTATTATGCTTCTTCCTCCAGACCTGACTCCACACCTACTTCAGAATAGAATTCAGCTATACATTGTTATTGTGTTGTAATTTAGTTCATGAAATAGTTGTGTGAAATAGGAAGTGACTACCCACAGACAGAAAGCACCTCTTCAGTCTGTGTAACCGCTTTCCTGCATTGACCTTCTTATTCTGACAATTCTTCCACAAGAGTTTATGTTACAGAGTAGATGTGATGTGAGGAGACAATGCCGGCAATCCTATCCTATTCTGCTGTCGGAGTGATAAAACAGCAACTTTCTGGCCCAGAGAATACAACCATAGAAAGGTAACTTTAGACTGCACATGTTAAAATTCTATCAAACCCATTTTTGACATTAAGATATATACATTTTCTAGTGATTAATCTGTTTTACAAAATGCACCCTGGAAGCTTTAGCAAACTTTAGCAAGAGGAGAACAGAACACAACAATTTCACCCTTGAAAGAAAATTCTCTATAGCAGTGATCACTTACCATGAGAGGAAAGGATTTCTCTATCGCTTGTGAGCACTCACATGTTCCCACACTCACATGCAAATTTACACGCAGCATACAGTGGATAGACTCCTATTCATATGTGGTAAGCGTGAGTGAGATGTGTGGGAAGGATGGAGAGCAAGTGTTGTGTGGGCGTGTGGAAGAGTTACGTCATGTGTGATGTGTGAGCAGCAGAATCGCTATGATCTCTCTTTGGAAAGCGCCAGATTTGGCTTCGTTTCAGACACACACACAGACACACACACACTTACACACAGGAAACATTCATCAGCACAATCTCCATCTGTGGATATAGGCTGTAACTTTGGGCTCTTACACGAGCCGGAAATCCATTGAGTAATCTTACACTGCTTATATCTTCTTCATCCCCACAATCTGGTACTTAAATATATTTTGGTTTGCATAATAAGTGACGATTTTCTTCCTGTTCTTTTATGTACAACATTTTATGCTTACATATCATTACTTAAGTTCTGCTGAAATACAGAGCTGAAGTTTTGTCTGATCCAATCCTGATATCTGTTTACTGGGCTCGTTTTTAGGCACAAGACAATAAACAAACCATAAACAAACTGTTCAAAAATCAGAGTTTATCATTATTGTCTTTCTGTTGTTAAACTGTTTACATCCATCTCTGCAGGGGAGTCGTGTTTGTCAGTCAACAGTATTATGTAAGCCTTAAAGACAGCAGGCAATCACCAGATGTGGTACCATCGTGTTCTCTTCTTTTGATCTCTCCCTGCTTGTGAGTTTAAATACAAAAACCACAATCTCCACTGTCATCCTTTATATTTTTTTTCTCCCACGTACCAAACTCTCTGATAATGGCCAACCAGACTTAAATCCTGCACTTGCACGGCTGAAGCATCACACACTCTAACTGCATCAGTCATTTTTATACAACCAGACTCCAGAATGAATCGTACTCTCTGGTGTGTATCGAGGAGTAAAGCGATTTCAGGCTGCTTGTGAGGAACCATTTGAAAAGCTTGCATATTAACATGTTTTGCCTGCAGGTTTTTGTCTTCACCATGTACGTACAGCGTAAATTCATATGAGGAACTGAGTCCATGGTGAAAGCCTTATTTATAATGTTCACACAGAGACCTCAAAAGCAATAAAAGACAGAAATGGCAAATACAAGGAGAGTATCAGTCATACTATGGTGTAATTTAGAAGTTACTTTGTCATTTGTTTTCTATCGAGGTACAAACGGCAGTTGTATTCTTGTGTGATTCATAAAAACACAAAATCATAGAACAATTCAGCTTGCTTTTTGTAAAACCAACCCACACTGTTGCAGGAATAAGCAGCAGCTACAGGTTTTTTTGTTTGTTTTTGGCTTTTGTACAAACACCAAAAATCTGATTGCAGTATCTCTGTGACAGCAGTCACCTAAAACATCTATGCATGGACACAAGAACCTCAGGTGTCTAAAAAGGTGAACCTATAGCACACAAAATGAAAGAATGCCTGTTGTTGTGACAGGTCTTGAGACTTGTGTTTACATTTACTGAGCCCAGTACCTACAGAGCAGCTGCAACTGAAAGCTGATCTCCATGGGAAGAAACCAGCGCATTAGCTGTGGTCAAATTTTAAAGCATTGAAACGATTGGTATTTATGTATGTGCCCTCCTTCAATCGTAAGTAGTAAAAACTCCCTGACTTATCACCATTGTAGGCAAAGTAGTGCTAAATATTGTAAAAACTGACCTTTTAATAAACCTAACCAAGTAGTTTTGATGTCTAAGCTTACTAAGCAGCAACAGAAGACAAAATTAATGTGACTAATGTTCTGAAACAGAGCACAAACCCAAGACACCTCAATAGGTGAAAGTTGGGGTTTTGTGTTAATCACAAACCCTCCATGTCCATTTACTTATCTCAGCTGTCCATCACAGAGGACACTGATGCATTCACACCCACAGAGTGCTTCAGTCTGCAGTGCAGCTAACTTGAAGTTTTTGGCTGCTTTTTTTGTTTTTAGCCCACACAGGTGTGAAGTCTTCATGCTAAGAGGCAGCAGGAGACAAATCCACAGTCCATTAACACAAACCATTAATGTTCTTGCTCCTGATTTACATTTTACAAAGATTAATACAGAGATAAGGGCATGGCCTCCTGAGACATTTGACCACTGGCTTCTACGGCTGTCTCTTTTTGCAGTATATTGCATTTCTGCTCTCTTTGGCATCCTCTACTAGAAAGACATCACATTTATAGAGCATTTGTATTCTCCACAGTTGAGCTTGATCCTGGCACCCACACACACACACACACACACACACACACACACCCTCTCCCTCTCCCTCTGGCTCCCTCATACACAAACAAACTCAAACAAACAGGGCTGAGAAGCAGTACTTATCTCACTTTCATTTTAATTAAGCTGACACAGTGGAGCATAATGCTGCCCAGCAGTTTCTAACTCCCTCAGCTGTAATTCTCATGGATGAGATGGCAACTTCCATAAAAACAACTGCCAAACAGTCACTTACAAAATGTCTCTTTTTTTGGTAAAGGACTAGTTTGTGAAAACAAGACACACCTCTGACGTTGACCCTTGAGGAAGGCGAAGCAGTTTTTCCCCGGCATGATTGTCTCTGGAGCAGAGCCGGAGCAGTGTGGAGCAGTAACCTGCATGGAGGTGTATTGCCGTCCTCTCTAGGTCTCTAGGTCTCTGTGCCTGAGTATTCGCGGCAGGGTCACCGTGTAATCTATACAGTAACCTGATCACACACACTTTGCCAGTGTCATTAAATTTACATATCTACCCCGAGGAGGGGAAAATATGGACTCACAATACTACTATCTAGTAGAACCAAAACACATGTGGAAGATACAAAAATAAAAGAGACTGTAAAAAATTGACAGTAAATATTTGATTATAAGGAAAGTCATTCAATATTATGTAGATTTTGTATTAAATGATATTATGTGGCTCAGTATTGTTGGTATCATATTGTATTATTTTATAGTGTGACAAAAAGTGGACAAGAAAAAATGATGTTAATCAGTATTTGTCACTGGTTCTGTTTCCTTTGAACACCTGCTTTTTCACAGGCAGACTCCATCTGCTGCTGTGTCACACTTTATAAACGTTCCAACAACACAAGCAACTGACTGATAACTTGATTGTGTTAGAATGTGCATGATACGCAGGTCGAATTACCACACACTGGCGGTCTGTTGTGTGTCACTTTGGCGAATGGTTTGTGCTTCTTTCCTTCCTTCCTTCCTTGCACTGCATCAGGCTAGAACACTGCCTGTGAAGCCACCCAGTCCTTTTTTCCTGATGAGTGACCACTGCTATCTCCCATACTAAAAATACTCTTAAAGAAACAGCGTCGACAGGACATCAGTAGTGCAGCCTTATCATCGCTCCCTCCCTCTGTCTGTTCTTATCTTGCTTTTTCCCACCAGCCCCTCCCTCTGCTGTCATGTCATGGGAGAATTCTAGGGATAACACAGTTCACGCCCCTAAATCCTACAAATCAGTGAGCAGGAAATCACTACTGATCACACTGGCAAAGGGGAAAGCATGAAGGAGAATGTAAAATGAGAGTGGGATAAAAAAAACACATAATAATAAAAAAAGGCTGGTAAAATAATAAATATCAAAAAGATGAGAGAGATAGCAGACGTCAGGACAGGAGCAGAATGGAAAAGCAGTCTAAATTATCCACCCTAGGTTAGATAGTGTAGAGCTGCCTCTGCTGTAATGCTAATGCCAGCCTTTATTGAATCTAGCAAATGCCTTGAGTAAGAAGTCATACTGAAAGGCAGTTGATGTCTGTGTCATGTCTGTGCTGTGTGTCCAGCAATACTTAGAGATAAGCTCTTAAAATGCACATTTTAATAAAACTCACACTTATGATATTTTATGATAATGTACCGCAGAGCACTCTATGATGCTGTTTCTACAGGGGCATTAAGATGTGTAGAGGTTCTGTGATAAGGTCTAGACAGCAGCCTGTATATAATTGAAGAGGTGTAAAAGAAGATGGGGTTTTAGACTACCACAAGGTGGACTCCTGCCTCGCCAGTGTACAGTGTCAGAGGTAACCTTTGTTCGGTTTACTTGCAGGCACTGTACCCATAGTGCATAATTTGCTTTCAAAAAAATCCCATGTAGACCCAATAGCATTGTTACAACAGATCTACTGGAAGACACAAGTATTAGTATATATAAATATTAGCTTACTTGTTTTTATTGCTTTAAAAATCAGTCAGGCCCCTAAAATGGTTTCAAATAATTGTATAAAACATTAAATACTGTTTAAGTTTTAATGTTTAACTGTACTACTGCAATAAGTGTGGGTGTGCAGCAAATGAATGAACAAGTGCACTTGTAATTGCTCAATTTGTAAGCATTTTTGTCTCTTTATAACTCTTGGTATTCATAACTGTTGGTATTCATCTCTTGCCACTTTAAAGCTACTATAGTGTAAAAGAGAAGATGGCCTTGCATGCATGTTTAAGTGTGCGTCCCAATCATTTGAAAGATGGATAGAGAATAAGAGGCATCACTTTCTGGTGTGCTTTTCATCAGGAGTTATGCAGTACACTCTAATATCACCTTCACTGGCTCCTGCTTGGCATGAGACAGTTGAGGAGCAGAGAAACTGTACCACCTGGTACATGTCTGTGTGTGCACACTGTACTCAACCTGCCTAGGGAGAGGATCCATTCTCTCATCAAATATTCACCAGCAACCACAGGCTCCCAGCTGCCTGGTGCTATAATGCACACACATTGACTGTGTTATTGGTGCCTGATGTATTTGTTGAAAAAAAAGGCTCATAAAATGCTAGAACAGTCCATTTTGAGAATCATTTTCAGGTTTACGCAGCTCCACTTTAAGAATAAGCAGAAAGTAAAAAAAACAAAATAATTTACAGACGTAGATAAACTCAACAACATGTGACACCCTCATTTATTGTTTTATAGCATAATTCATGTGTGCTTTAAAAACATTTTATGTATTTTTAATGCAAATAGATG
Organism: Parambassis ranga; assembly: GCF_900634625.1. NCBI lineage: Eukaryota > Metazoa > Chordata > Actinopteri > Ambassidae > Parambassis > Parambassis ranga. The sequence continues at coordinate 16,119,469 of NC_041039.1, read as the reverse complement.
CAATCATTTATACCCAGTACTCAAAATGTGAGTGTATAACTTTAAGCTGGAAGTTAATCAATCAGATAAAGTACCGGTGTACACTATTGCATTCTTTATTATTTCAAAACAGTCAATGTTATTGATTGTATGTCGCATTTACTCAACTACAAAACCCAGTTTGCAACAGTGGTGGGCTGTCAGGGCCAGTAAGGCCTTCTCTGCTGGCCTAAGCATACTTAGAAAAAAAAACATATCCATATGCTTGGTTGAGCTGCTTCCAGTGTTGTATGTTATGGTAGAGTTTTTATCCAATCATATTTCAGCTAGCTTGTGTTGTCAGCTTCTATGAAATCTGCCCAAGGCCCTCAGAATCATCAGAGCAGGCCCCCGTGCGCTGTAAGTGAACTGACACAGTCAGTTGCAATAGCCAATCAGATCTCGAGACAGTGACACCAAGGCCAGCTGGAAGGTCTTACGCTGAATTGGACATGAACGAGTCCTGTGATTGGATAAGCACTTCGCGAGCGTAAAGGGCGGCACTCAAACACAAAATGTCTGAACTAAAACCGGAGACCCGACTGATACCAACAACTACAGCTACTGCCATGCTACCTTTATGACGGACCTTTCACGAAATGTTGGATCTTGTGAGAAGAGATCGGCCAACCCTTGTGCTAGCTAGCTAGCTAGCCTGTCCCAGCAGAGGAAAGGACTGTCCTGTCTGGCTGTGACATCCCCGTGTCCACTGCTTCTGTTGAGTGGACGTTCTCGGCATTAAAGCCTATTAAAACATATGCTTGAAAAACAACCGGGCAGAAAGGGCAAAGGACTTATCGATGGAACTGAAACAGAGCCATGGAAGTCTTTTTGAGAAAAGGAGGATGGATTTTATTTTCAAATAAGCAGGCACTGTGGAGGAGATCCGTGTTGGTGAGTGAAATCATTTTATTTTTATTTTATCTCTTAAAATCGCCTTTTATTTTAAATTTTTGCCAGTATCCGTGATCTTAGCTCCCCACTCTTAATTGTGAATGTGTGCTTTTTGGTTGTAAATGCTCAGGAAATCAGGTGTTGCTCAGCTAGCCTATGTTGAGGTGATGCTGTGTGTATGTGTACTTCCGTATGTATTCTCGAGCCATGGTGTCATATTGATGTTATTATGAGGTGTATTAATTGAAGTAGAACTAAGGCCCCGTCCACACGGACACAAATGCAGGCGTATCCGCAAAAGATTTGTATCGTTTAGGCGTTTCAGGGGTGCTTTTTTCTGTTTTTGGCGTGTGGTTACGGTAACGTTACAGCACCACCCAAAGGCATGGCATATGTACTACAGCGTTGGAAATGAAAATGACGTCGTCTCTGTGTGGATATGGCCTAGGTGTGATGTGCTAATATCTGATAATATCTGATTAAGTATTTTATGATCTCTTGAAGTAGAAGTAGACCACAGTTTTAGACAGTTTAGACAGTTTTACATCCTCACATTCATTACATAATTAAAATAAGTGAGTTAAACCAGAAAATTAAACTGCATACAGCTGTCACAAACGGGGAACCTATTGATAGAAGCCAAAACTATTATTTGAACCAGGCTGTAAACAGTTTGTTTCTGCTGTAAAGTTGGCCATTTTATGGGAATCTATTGGGATTGACTTGCTTTTAGAACCAGCCCAAGAGGCTGTGTGGTGGTGAACTGCAATTTTTAACTTCCTTCCTCTTGGCCTTTATGTCTCAGCCCTAGAGGCTGCTGCTTTCATGAGCAAGAACTGCAGAGTGACAAAAGCAAAGCCTAGAGTTAATCAGCGGTGTAGTACATTTGAGACAAATCTAATTTATTCACTTAAAAAGCATTAGAGTGTTCCAAGACACGTTGAGAAATGTTTCTGGTAATGTCATAAAGGGTGAACAGTCTACTTAAGACTTTTAATTAGATCATTCATATAAATCCATACTTTTTCTGTGGGTGAATCCAGCTGCAGCATCAGTTGGTACATTGAACAGTGTCTCAGTCTGTGGGTAAAAATATTTTCTTTATCTCTCATCTGTGGCCTTCATCCTCATCAAAATATGACAGCTTGTTTTGTTTGCTTTCTGATGACTCAATATCATTTCCCTTTCTTGCAGTTTATATTGACTTTTAAATGAATACCAATGGCAAGTGTTATTCCTGCACACACAGATCAAACGGGGAGTGAGAAAATATCACATCTACACGGTGTATTGATTAGAAGAATAAATTGGTTCAGTCAACGCCCAGCTCACTCCAGTAGAACAAGTAAGCATGGTTAGCTTTGATATATGATATCAAATACACAGAGCCTTTAATATGGGTACTCCTTCAGCTGTAAAATCTATAGGGTTTCCAGCAGTAGGTATAGGGGATCTCATGCTAGCACACTTGCGATACACGAGTGCACCCCGTGCGTTAAAATTTCACGCCCCTGTATTTACAATCAAGCTGTACTAAGTGATCCTCATTAATATGAGCTTTCCTGCACACTTTCTAATTCTCTGACTTCCTCCAGCATGTGGAATCAATGTGGTATGTGGTGCTTGACAGAGTGTGCTGTTTGTTGTTTAACAGCCTTGGCCAGCTGTTGGGGCTGACTCAGTGCAAAGGTCAGTGTGATGTAATGAGAAAGATGCAGGGATAAAGAGGAGGATTAGTGGAGAGAGAGCAACTCCCGCAGGGACACAAATGTAGTGATTACACACAGATTAATGACACAGCACTCACTACGCCACAGACATGCACACACAGACCCCTGGCATGGGGCAACACATTCACGCTTTAGTGTTCAGACAATCAGGTGGAAATGTATTTGTATAATATTTTTGTAAGTAATTTATATCTGTCTGACATGCTTCATATTTTTGGGCATCTTTTTTTACTTGAATCAAGTGCTTCTCTTGGCAGACTTATAATTTAGGGTGCCAGATATGGCAGAACGTAATTCAAAGTTTGTTTGTCTCAGAGTGGCAAAACTCCAAGGTGAGGAGCACATAGAACTTCTCATCACACACATCCCTCTGTTCTCTCTTTCTTTTTCACTCCTTCATTCACTTCACACTTTCTCTCTCTCACTGACTCATTCTGCCTTCTCTGCCTTCCCTCAGTGGAAGGAAAAAGCCAGTTGATCTACACCTCCCATCTTTCTCACTCTGTTGGCTGTCCTCTCTAAGCCTTTTGTATCTTGTGAGGTATGGACGCAGTGGGAACCATCATTGGATGATGAGTGGTAGGCATCTTTCATGCATTGTGGTAAAGCACATGTATCGTGGTGATTGCTTTGTTTATTATATTGTTGTGGTGTTTTTTGAGTGATCAATTTGTGGGACCAAAATAGAAAATGAGGCATTATGGAGGGGTCAGGCCATCTTCTTCTGGTGCTGCTGTGGGAAAATATTGTACTTCTGTGACAGCTGTGTGAGTGAGATAACAAACAGTGCATGTTGACACACTGCTGTGTGTGTGTGTGTAAAGTGCTTTTATGTCTATGGAATATCATATTGTTTGTGTCTCTATTTTTGTTCTCTTTAGATATGAAGGACAAGCCACAGTCTGTACCTCTACTGATAGAACTTCACCTTTGCTTATCAGTTCACTTAACAACGTGGACAGCATTTGTAATGGTTAACAGCTTGTGATAAAGAAAATGAAGACATATTTTGTTTAAGTATACAAAAAAATACTGAGTATTGTAATGAGGACAAAAAAAAGAAGGCTGTGGAGCAAAAACCGGAATATAAACAACAATTTATTTCTCAAATGTTTTCTGCAGCTGTACAGAACAGAAAAACATGCCAAATCAAAGGGGGGTGTGTGAGAGATAGAGAAAGAGCAAGGTCGATCTCCTCATGTAGCAGGCTTTCATCCTTATTTTCACAGATATAACCATCAAGGCAAACAAAATCAAAAGTTGCAAAAACATGTACACAGACTGTACACACTGATAACATGCATTACCAGCGGTAGAGGATTGTTTAGTGTTTGTTTATTTTCCACAGCCTCATATTCTCCTCCTTTTCTATTTGACATTTTCACTTGTAAAGTGTTCTGGTGCACTGATCCTGATGGAGAGAGCTCTTTGCAGGAACAACAGAAAACTCACAGAAACATCTACAACAGCTTGTTTATTAAAATGGCCTTTGACCCTTTCACCCCTTTGTAGATTTATAGCCTTTCATTACATTAACATGGCCTTTGAAACCTTTAACTTTGCTGCTGCAAAACTTTGCACAAAACAATCTGCCACTATTATTGCACATTATAATCAGTCTTTGCATTTTATTTATTCTATTACATACATCTTACATTGTAACTGCTGCTATCCTCCACTCAGGTTTCTGCATATAGAATATTACACTCTTGTGTTCGATGTCTGTAAAAAAACCCCCAATATTTTATATTTTTCTTCTACGTGTGTTACCATATTTTATTTATTGTATTTTTTTATTCAGACAAATTTTTTGTCACAACACTAAGGTGAGAGAGAAACATTATTTCTGCTAGTTTTGTGTTGTAGTGGGGAGGTTGGCAGAGGTAAGAGGGGGTACCCTCATCGTTTTGGCTTACTTAGGGATTTCTATGCCTAGACACTAGTTTAATGGTGGATGCCTCCACTGTAGTGTTTGTTCGGCCATTTTGTAGATCATTTAGAGAGGTTCCTTCTTTTGTTTGGTTTATTCAGAGAGGCTGTACAGGCTGGGTTTTATGTTATTGCTTTCATTTATTTGTGCCAACCTGTAGTTTTTTCCTGTGTTTTGGTTGTAAAACTGGTTTGTCTGGGTTTTGTAATAAACGCTCTTGTGTTCTTCACCCCAGCTGGACCTGCTGGCTCTGCTTGTCATATGGCATGTCCCCTCTGGGACGTAACAGATCACTGTAAAAAAAAAAGTAAAAGAAAAGTGAAGTTCCAGATTTAAGCTTGCGTCTATACCTATAGCTGCTTAGCATGTGGCATCAGCAACTCCATCCAGGAGACAAATACCAGCTTCAGTCCTAGAGGAATAAAACATAAATAATAGAATGAGCTTCGTGTGTGGGGAGTGTGATATATGAATGGCTACAGGGACCATTGGCAAGTGGGGCCCAAGGACTGGAGTAACAGTGGTAAAACTTGACAGAGAAGAGGGAGCTTTGAGGAGAGGAGATGAACTGGTTCAGAGCCTGTTGCTATGGTAGCCATGTGGAATAAATCAGCAGCATGAATTCCATTCTGAAATGCCGCACCAACTCAGGTAGACCTAGACAGAATTTGAATGAGAGCGGTGTCCCAGTGAGCAGCTAACTGCAGGGAAAAAAATCCCAACCAGCTGTTAGTAGTGGTTCTACATTATATATTTTATATTTCAGCAACACTTTGACGAACTATAGTATACCATAAGTACTGTACCATACTATACTAAACTATGTAGGCTTATTTATTAACAAATATACCAACAACCCTCCTATACCTCCTTCTGTGTGTGTATGTCTCAGTATATACAGTGAACAGTGCTTAAAAACCTTAATGCAGGGCACTAAGAATATTTTATCATAGTTATAAAGCAGAAAATATCAACACTTCTCATCACATTGGCCTATGTGTGTGTGCATGTATTTGTTTGGTCTGATTTTTGGGGACACAGAAAAAAACTACTAAGTAAAATCAGACAGTAAGGGAGTTTTATGGGAGTGACAGCACCTGATAGTGTACTATTATGCGACTTAAAGATGGCCCGGCCCAGTTAAATGCTTGGATAGAAAATTAACCATTATTCTAAGACTGAAGAAAGGATTAGGAAATTAACATAAATCAATGTGAAAAGTGGCCTAAGATTGTGTGTGCCTGTGTGGTCTGTGTGTGTGTGTGCGTCTTTGCATGCTCAGAGTATACTTTGTCATTATTGATGGCTAAACCACAGAGGTGACACCATGGATGGATGGTCCGTCTTTTTTTAATGGCAGGAGTTTATAAGGGGCATAGCAGACACAACATTTTCATTCTAAGTCTTAGCTGAAGGATATGCAAGGAGAATAGGGGGGAGAAGGCAAGGCCTGGATAGAGAAGAAGTGGCTATTTCCAGCACATAGACAACAGGTTCAAAATAATAAAGTGACAACATTAGGAAATAAATAATGCACAACATTAAAAACAAAGGAGGAATGCACAACAAATACAGTGCATTTCACTGCAACACTAGATTGTATTAACTCAATAATTATAAGACTGACTCATCAGATTTGCTGATGACATGCTTGGATGATCACCCTTACATTTATTAGTCTTTTATTTTGTCAAGTAAGGGGGATATGTGGTGTTGTGTGTTGCTGCTTGTGGTGGTGTGTATGAATCCCATCTGCAAACAAAGAGGTAAGGGTGGGGAGGACAAGGAAATAAAGGGTAATAGTAGAAAGAGTAAGGGAGAAAGAAAGGTGAGAAGGAGGGGTTTCTGAACATAGCTACCCGATGTGCACGCAGAGACCACCCTTAATTTTAGATAAATACAATATGCAATACACACAATACTGCTGGTACATTTGATCACAATTGTAGATGTAAATGTAGACACTTACAGCAACAAGAATATCCACTGACAGGACCACTTTACATCTACTTTAACAGGTTTTACAAGTGCTTAAATAGTAATGATTTTCTTTGAGGGCATAACTATAATTAAAACATGCCTCAAATATCCATTATAGTGGCATAGCAACATCTTTTCATTGTGGCCATTGTAACCATGTAACCCCCAAAGCCATGAATGCAGTAATCAAATTAGCAGTACTCTAACGCATTAGCATTTTTTTTCCACTGTACAAAAACAAAAACACATTTTCCAGTTTATGACATCTAAACAGCTAAATAAGACAAAGTAAAAAATAATTTACCATAGTACCAAAAAAGAAAGATAAGAAGGCAATTAGCATTAACATAGTTGTTTTTCCTCATAACAGATGCAGTAAGAGGTTGTCATATTTTACTACTGAATGAGAAGTGAAGCAGAGGTCTAATAAAGCAGTCTCTGTGTGCGTTTTGATTGACAGCTGGGTCGGGTTGGTTCAGTCCACAGGAGCTGATCAGACGCAACATTGCTTAATCTGTTGTCCATCTGTCCCCGAGGTCTCTGCTCTGTACTGACACTGACATTTGTGTTGAACCAGGGTCTGCACCAGATAATAAGTCTACATCACATATAAGAACGTACAAGAAAAGGCAAAAATCTTTTCGGCAAATCGCTAAATTAAAAAAAAAAAGTTAAAGAATTTAGCGGTTACAAGACAACTGCTAGAGATGAATGTAGCTACAATAATGTGGCAAACTGCTACTATTGTTTATCTTGTTGATAGCAAAGTGAAAACCTTTTATATGGTGCAAACACTGAGTGAAGCTGACCTTTAGACTGTCTGTGTGTGTGTCTGTGAGTGTGTTTGTGTGTGTGGTATACATATGTGCAGTCAGTCTCTGTTCTCTTCAGGTGACCAAGGTGTGCCTGGGAGCTCTGTGGGAGTTCTCGTCCCCCCTCCCTTTTCCTCTCTTTTCACCACCCAGAGGACCATACTTCCTTTTGATCTTTTTACGTTTCTTATCAGAGCACCACACTCTCTCACAGTACTCCTCTACTCTCTGAGCATCTCCATAGCCAATCAGCTGGAGGAAGTCCTTGTACCAGAGCTTGGAGTGTTGGCCTGGGACTGATGGTTGCCCCAGAGACCTGGGGCTGATGCTAGGGCCTGGTGAGGGGCCGATGGATGCGTGGCATTGAACTGCAGCTTTTTCTTCATCACCATTTCTAGTCATTGCTGACTCCACCCTCTCCCCTCTGAGCACGTGCAGAGTGACACGTAACAATGTGTGCACGTATCCGTGTTCCACAGTCTGGCACACATACACACCAGCATCAGAGCTTTTCACACGTAAGAACAGCAGCCCGTGGGAGGTCATAATAACCCGCTCATCACCTCGAACCTACATGAAGGAAAAAAAGAAAGAAAACCTATTTCTCAGACCACTTACTGTATTTAGTCCGTGTTTAAGGCTAGAAATTCAGACATTTGTAGCACTGCTGCCTTGTTCGTCTCCCAAGAGGGATTTTAATTAAGGAAATCCAAAGCCCGAGTTAAGGATAAATTAAGCGCTTTAATAGCTCACTCAATACAATGATTACTGCAGGTACTGTGAGGTGAATTACACTTGGCATACACTGTAAGTTTAACTAAAAAGACATAAATATTTAAATCTATTCACACACAGTTGGTAATAGAATAGCAAGATTTTTAGATATGTGGGGGTGAAGTGTCCTTTTCCACTCCTTATAGAATGTTGTTTGTGATGCTGATGGTCTGTATGAGGGTTGAGTGTTAAGTTTGTGACTTAAAGATGGGAGAGGACGATTCACTTTTCAGTATAGTCTATTCCAACATTAGCCCTATGTCTTTGGAGAAGGAGGATGTACTCTGAGGGGCACCAATAGGGTGAATTGGGCAGATTTGTGCGCTGAAACTTTGTCAGCATCCCATGAAGAATAATTTTTTTGTACTAGCTACAGTATGGCCTTATAATAGTATGACCTATTTTTATGTAGTTTATGTAGTCATGACAACCCTCCCCTAGTGTAGCCCCATGTCCTTCTTGGGTGGTAAGCTCTGAGGGAAAAAAAAATTATAAAAAACACTACTTTGCATAATCATTTAAAAAATTGAGCCTCCTATTTGTAACAAAACCTTTTAATGTATTTAGTTATATTTTAAGTGAGTCAAACTCACCTCATGTCTCTCTTCTTCTTTCTGTAAGAACCAGAGTACCTTGGCCTGAAGTGACCGGGGGACACATTCCAGTAAAGTGCTATTGCTCTCCACACTGTACACAAACCTCTCCTCAGCTCTCTGCCATTTTTCATCTGCACACACATCATAAAAGACAGTGAGGCAAGAAAGATGGTGGTGAACCACAGTGACCTTTCATTAGTTGGCAAATGTACAATAGATTGTTGTGCCAACCACACATGGAGAGTTCATATCACACTGCAGTCTTTATGGCTTGCCAGTAAATACACACAAATGCGCACACACACGCATGTACACACACACATTCCAAAGTCATTTTATACACTAACCATCAATTTGCAGCCCATTGCACAGCTGGACGGCGTTGCCATGGCGAACATCCTGCCGCCTGAATCGCCTGCTAAGAAGGGAGAAAGGGAGGCAATGAGGGAGTCATTTTGAACATGTGATGAAAGTGCGAGAGATGGGTGAAAGGAAAGAGTGAGAGAAAGACAGGAAGGGAAGGAGGTGATCAAGTGCATACTGATAGACATTACATAACACCTGGTTGTCATGTCTCTCAGTGCTTGCAATAATGACTTGGTAAATCCAGCCTCGGAGCATTGTGACTTTCAGAGCAAGGAAGTCTACTGTGAAAGGTGTGAACAGCTGATATCGCACTAGAACATCTGCAGCAGAGAAGGGTTCCATCTTGTAATGTGTGCTGTTACCTCTTGGTGTAGACTCCCGCAGGGTAATATCTAGAGCAGGTGAGACCATCCCAGGCGCAATAGGGATCTCTAGCCAGACAACAGTCCGCACATTCAGAACCATAGAGGGCACACTGATGGAGTCTGACCTGGGCAACACCCACTTCTGACCCCACATAGAGTTGTTGCTATGAATTCAAAAATGCATTAGTCCATTAGTATAAGCATTGGAATAACTATTCACATTTTAATTCTGCTTTTTTTTTTATCTAACTGTCTACAGGTCAGCTATTGTGCATCTTGATTATGTCAATGCAGCGTAATACAGAGTGTTGCAATGTTATCATCTTGTGGCTAAACAACAGAACTGCAGGGAAAAAACAGCAGTTATTCAGACTTGTATTTACCCTTTTAGGTGATATGAGGATTTCTCTTATTGGTGCTGGCATCTGTAAATGGAAAACATGTTACTATTACAAAAAATCAGTGGGCCGTTGCAGTGACATTAAGTTATGTCATGCCTTTATCCATCTCAAATCCAGTTTTAATTCAAATGGCAGCCCCTACTGCTTGCAGACCAAATATAACTGATCTAAATGGATCAAGTATTCTAATCAGTGTGAAGATCTATGTGAAGGCTGACTTCACAATGATTTTGTGCCCTTCTGATGATGTAACAAGCAAGTTAGAGCAAAAGATTATTTCTAATGGTGTGACTGCAGCGACATCAAACTATGATATGCAATGAAATGCAGCATTCACTCAGAAACTAAGTCTACTTTGCTTTCATATTTTGTAGCCAGAAATAGAGTACCTTGAATACTTGCAGCTCTTCCAGCAGCACCTCCTCCATAGTGTCTGTGTCTTTGTTGTAGATGGTGATAAATTTCAGTACCACTGAGTCATCTAATGAAAAAAGACATCGCTGCTTACACAAAAAATATACAGGTGATCATATAAATTCAGCCTTAAATGTCCAGTTTGTCACAAAGTCTGTGCAGAAAATAGCATCTCTATTGTACTGCAGATATCTACTGATATGTATGCTCATCAGCTACACAGTACCATTTGAGGGACTAGTGCTGCCCAAAGAGCTGTGTTTTTGCCCATAATTCTAACTTCTTGATAATCGTGTTGACAGACAGCTAGACAATATAATAACATACTAACTGCAACAATAGTCAAAGCTGACAGCTGGACAGCAGAATTAATGGTAGAGCTGACTGTCTAAAGGGTTTGTTTTTGTTCTAACATGGAGATCTTGCAGTCATTTGACTTCGCTCCACTTGTAATCAGTCACTGCACCTTTTTATGCTTCTGAGCTATCAATATCTCATTTGTAATTATGCAGCCTGGTCAGCAGACTGTTTTGAGTCTTTAATTTTCAATTTTGCATTCCATATGAAACAGAATGTATACCGGTGCCGATGTAGAGAACATGGTAGTGTCCGTCCTGGGCTTGGACTCTGTCTACTGCAATCTGAGTCAGCTTTCTGCCTGGCTCTGTCTGCAGCAGGACAGGTCTGTGATGCTGTGGAAGGACTGGACGATACATTGCAGGATGAGAACGCACAAAGCGCAGCACCTCATCAGGAAACTCCTTAGAGCTGGAAAAACCACCGCCGTTCACTTGGCTGGCACACTGTAAAAGGAGTGATGCAATGTGAAATTAAGAGGAGGAGACAAAGACAAAAGCAGACTCTTCATGATGTCAGCACTGTGTGCAGTGTAAAAAAAAAAAGCTGACATGAAGGCTTAGACTGTCCCTGCGTGACCTGCTGAGGTAGCTACAACACTGCTGACATTCACACCAGCTGCCCTACATTCTATTAACACTGTCCCTTACAAAGGACATCTGTCGTGGATGCAGGGAGAGTGCTGTCTCCAAATGAATAATGTTGAGCAATCTGCTAATTAAATCTCATAAACATTATTTATTTAGAACATAAGGCTCACCGATCCGGGTCGAGGGTAGGGGACTTTGTCCTCATAAGGTGTCCAGTGATGCTCAGGTCTCTCTCGGTAGGCAAATGGACCATTGAAGGCCGCTCTGATGTCCTCCATGTGATATACACACACTGCATAGCCTTTAAACACCGCACTGCAAAGGAAGATTGTAATGAGTGATTTGATGGATGACAAAAGTCTGTCGAGAAAAGCTGACGTCATTCTCTGCTCACCTTGTAGTGCTAAAGAGGCCAAAGATTTCTGGGTTTTTATCATCCTTGGTACTGAGCACAAACAAGTCCTCTGAAACACAAAGGCAGAAGAAAGTTAGTATACTGAGGCTACAGTGCAGCACAGATACTCCTGTAAGTGCAGCTTTGACAGCTTGATGTAAGACAATGTAATTGTCAATAAATGACTTTGGAAGTCTTCAAAAATCACATTTATTTTAGATTAACTTTAAACTTGTGACACTGCCATGGGAGTGCATGACAAAAAATTGGCACTTAATATGTTTTGTTGCATCCCTACCAAGATCATCAAAATGTGTATCAATCCCATTTGGTCCAGCCACAGAGCAGATGAGACGAGTTTTTAGGAAGGAGCTCCATCTATTCACCAGCATTCTCTGTCCTCCTTGGTCATTCTGAGAGATGAAGGCAGATATAGCTTGTGAGTGCACTGTCAGTGCTTTCTCTTTGGCTGGATTGTGTCCAAGGAAAAAAAAAAAAAAAAAAACGTTTACACAGCATTAGCAATTCTCACCGCACACACTCGTCCAACGCGGGTATAAACAGCCTTGTTCACTCCCTCAGCATCCACCTCTCGCTCAGTGAAAAAGAAGTAAACTTTGTCATCATCTCTGTCATCGTTGTCAGGAATAACTGCTGATCCCACAAACTTAGGTTCTGCGGGAAAAAGAAATAGTTTCATGTGAGTGGCAGTCAAACACAAAGCAAAAAAGTTAGTAAGTGAAAGAAATACATCAGATTGCATCATATATTTGTTATTTTGCTAATGACAATACTTTTGACCTTTTCACAAGGAGCCAGATGATTATAATGATTTGATGGGTTAAAGCTAGATTTAGGACGAAAATATATATTTAAAAGCTTTACACAGTGCATCCCAAATGAGTCGCACCATTTAGATATAGGTGTGAGTCTAACTGTTAGCAGTCCCTTGCATTTTTGCATTTTCCAGTATGTATACCAACCATTGAGCTGCTGCCTGTCATTTCGTTCCGTGCGTGTGAAGGTCTGGTTGTTAAGTCGACATAAAGCGCCATCATTTTCCCAGTAGTCAGTGTAGAGACCGATATAGAGCTCTCCTCCTAATGTGCACATGAACACAGAAACAGAGGGACATGTGGCTGTGATTCAAAGTGACATGATAATAAGGACCACTAGATGGCAGTATTGACCAGTGCAGAGACAACAGAATGAGCAAGCCTCTAAGTGTGAAACAACATGGCATGTCACCTAACTGAGATGAAAACATGCATCTCACAACTGCTGCTTTTGTGATGAATGTCTTACTGGAGAGTGTGGAAGTGCAGGGACTGTTAGGATCATAAGGACAACGTCCTCTGCCGCTCATCACGCTGTCATCTTCAAAAGCAAACAGCCTGTCCTGAGGACAACACACAAAACACAGAGATGCAGGTAGTTATTTACACATAAAAATGTGTTGTACAGCTAAAGGCTTCAACAAAATCCAGACAAACCCCCCAGGAGGTGATGTGTGATTAGATAGATAGATATGCATTAGAGAGGGGAGAGATCAGAAAGTGATGGATGAGAAGGGGGAGGGAAGACGGATGAGACCAGAAGTGATGGATGACAAAATGAAGGACTTTCTAACTGGATGTGTACAACCAGCTCTGTTCAGCTCTTATATCATAGTAAGATCACAACTTCTACTCTTCTGATGTTGCTGCCTGGCACAGCAGGGGACGGAAACGCACATGTGCGCGCACACAATTATATACACAGACCTGAAGTCCCAACAGAACCAAAGCTCATATGTTGCAGTTCAGAGGGGACGTCAGGTACTGCATTGATTTATGAGTAGCCACAGAACCCTCCTGTGCTGTGACTACTGCCTAAATGTTTGACTGTAACAGAAGGCAGTTTCTGGGTTGAACTCATTTATCATATGAAGTGATCTATCAAAACCAAATGGAAAATGCGTAAATGGGAAGAATCAATATTAGTTTGCATGAAGTACTCTAAACTATGGCCTGTTATTATTGTGTGGAGAAATGGTGAGTTGTTAGCTTGTGACTAGTATGATGAATGACAATAGTTTATTGTAATATAAATATTTATTTATTTGTAAATGTAGGCTAAAGTTAATCTTCATATATGCAATCCATAATACTTATGTTATTGTGGTGGAGAGGCCTGTCTGTGGCGTACTATAAATTAGCTATATCTGATCCTTTTTTTTTTGCTCAGCCATGAGCATTCCAATGATTTGAGTGATGGTTGAATGTGGTTCCTGTTTGGAAGCTGTGACTGGTCTATTTGACCTGCTGGACCAGCATCGGAATGCAGGGTGGAAACCACTCTCCTCTCTCTCTTTCTAAATACACCCCAGACACACACAAACACACACCTAGAACTGTTCTGTGTTTGACATCTGGGAGATATGTGTCCTACTGTATCTAAACATGCTCACACTGATGTATGCAGGTATGCTGTTATGCATGCAAGACACTCCTGTGTGCACTAACTCACAGACAGCTGACACACCTATTTGAATTGACCCCTCTGTGAGAACATTTTTCTTCGTCAAGTCAAATGTACAGAAAGCAGCACCTGGCCTGCTCTCCCTGAACAGTAGTGATGCTGACTTTGGCCAAACTGTTCTCTCTGTGTGAGTAAAACAACTCCTTCCTCTCTTAATCGGTGTCTTTTACATCTCCACCTTATATCAGTTCTTGTTGTTGGGTGGATAAATCCAGCTTGAGGAGCATGTGCAGAGTTTTTACAGCTCAGCAGTCCAAGCTGTACTAACACTTCGAGGAGCTCCTGGATAAACATTATAAAAACAGTTTGAAGAAGGTTCTGGCTATGTCCATGTCAAGAGAGGGAGAGGACCGAATGTGATACAACTAAAAGACCTACGATGTGTTCATTAGTTTACTGTCCTTTGCTGTGAAAATCCACAGAAAATAAATATAGAACAATTAAATAAATTAAAGGAAATAGCATAATTAGAAGTATCCAGGAGATGTGTTACACATTTTCTGGCTGACTGTGAAATTAAATTTACTCTACTGGAGTAAATTGGACTCACCTGCACTGTGTGTCCCACTTTGACCAGTGCACAGATGGGGTTAAAGGCTCCTGTACCACAGACCAGCAGATGGGTCTGGTTGTATTGCTGTAAGACCTTGAGGTAGTTTGCACACTCCGGCTGTGGGAAGAGATATGGGAATGAAGAAGTGTGCAGGTTAAGTGGGGTACGTACAAGCCAGAGTTTGTGAGAGAGAATTAAATGGGCAGTTGAGTTTCTTTGAAGATGGATTGAATGAGGTTCTTATCCATAGTCAGTGTATCATGTATAGTGTGGACACAGCCAGTGTGGAGAAGCAGATAGGAACAGAAACCAAGTTGTGGTCAGCACCACATTGTTTTTTTAACCACGTACAACCAAGGTCTCCTAAAACAGTCAATATCAGTTTAAACACTTTATTGAGAATATTATCACCACTGTCAGACAACCCTTTCTGCCGATGAACTGAAGGCATTATATCGATCTATGCCCTCTTCAGACGGTTATTGTGTGATTTGGTTTAAATGGACAGATGAACTTCTATGATCTACAACATAAAATGACTATTTTTCAAATAAAGTCTGGTGGCATTGAAGAGAGAAAAAGCTCTTGGCACAAAGGCAAAACTTTGATAATATTTTACATTCAGCAGACACTTAAACGGATATTGATTTTCTTTTTTCTTTTAAACACAGTTCACAGCAGTTCATTGCTTTGTTTCTGTAGTCATGTCTGCTTCCCCAGTCTATGGATGTGCCTGCCACCATCTACTGATAATAAATTGACTTTAGATAAATATTGCAATGCTGGTCTTTCCCTTTAAGGCCGCATAAAGCCAGTGTAATGGAAAAATGTCAAGGATTTATTGCATCATCAATAATATCAATATTCCAGGTTATACAAAGGTCAATGAGTGCAGGAGTATTTGTTGTCTCTTTAACAGATCTATCTACCTGTGTGCAGCTGAGAATGTATTCAGCCATATGTGCAGTAGCATTTTACTGCAGAGGAGGACTTACTTTTTCCCTCCCCTTCATCATACACTCCTCTATCTGAGATTCCGTACTTGCCCACTGGATCTGGAAAACAAAAAAAAAACAAGCGCAGTTGCCTCCTTTAATTTAGCCGATCAAACATCAGAATATGATGGTTAGTTTAGCTAACCCATGACCTCACACGTTTAAGAGTTCAGACAGTAATGACATCAAGGCTACCTCTCTCGGGTGTGTGTTAACCCGGTCCAGGCTAAGGGAAAACAGAATATTCTTGGCACCAACATAAAGTCTCTCGTGGCCTTCATCCAGCAGCATGGTTTGGGGTTGAAGAGATGCTCCATGTCCCTGGAAAACCCAGGTCCTGTTGAGCTGCCAAAGTTCTGTGTAGAAAGCAACACGCAGATAGAATGAGACAAAAGAATTGCAAGTGCTCAGTAGAAACCTGTGGATTTTCATTTTATTTCTTGCCTGTTCTAAAAAATCTAATTTGACCAAACACCCTCCTTAAAGAGATTTAAGGGAGGCTCTGGTAACCTGCGTGTGTGAGTCCCACTGCTCCGGTGGCCAAGGGCAGTCTGCAACATATGTTTCTGATTCAGTGCTGTCCCCAGGAGAATATCAGACAGACACATCAGGATTATCTTTCTCTCTCATCTCTGCTTCCCATGTGGCAATACAGCGCTGCACATCACTAAAAATCCACATGAAATAAATGAGCACACAGAGAGCTCAAAGTAAACATCACAGGCATCAATAAACTGCTGGAAGAGTAATGACTAGGCCTTGTCACAGCTCCATCATGGCTGATGCAGTCATGGTTCTGGGAAAGATCAATGTGAAGGCCATACATATGATTTACATAGTCTCCAGCCTTTTGTTTAACAGAAGGGAAACACTTTTATCAGACAGGAAACTGAGCCAGTGTCTTTATCAGCCCCTACACTAGATCAGCTGCCGCTCCTTGTCAGTTTTCTTTAGCTTGAGTTGAATCCTGCTTTATAAAAAAGCAGTGCATGGCAGGTATGTCTGTCACATCTAATCAAATACCAATGAATCAAGAAGACACAGATGGTTAGCAAGCACACATACCACCCATGGACACTTCATTTTATCTACCACATTGATCTTGACAGGTTGTTCCACCATACCTGCACTCTGTAAGCTTCTTTCTGGGGTTGAGGGTGAAGGATTTGAAAAGTCTTAACCCTTCAGAGGTATGCTCTTCCTCTGGGTTACACTGGCATGAAAAGCCTTTCATTAACATGTGTTGCAAGGGTGCAAAAGGGTTGTAAAAAGAAAAAAATTGGATCTGGTGTGTGTTAGAAGTGCTTTTGAGACCTTAAAGGCAGATATGCAAGCAGATAAGGCAGGGTTTGTTGTAAAAAAATGTGTTTTGCAGGTTCCCCTTGTGCATATTGAACATTGATACTAAACTGTGTTGTCAAAAAAAAAATTTAGTGTATGCTGTTGCTGCATTTTCTTCTGATTTAGAAAAAGAAAAGAAAAGTTTCAGTTTGTGAAACCAAAGGCAAATAAATCAAATGTGTTCAGTGAGTGACAGGTCTGGACTGGACATAGCACAGTTTAGCATCGAGACTCCTCTACTGTGGAACCATGTGGTTGTGTGCAGAATGTGGTTTGGCATATCTTGCTGAAATAAGCAAGGCCTTCCCTGAGACGATATTTTACATTCTGATTGGTCAGACCACAGGACAGTTTGTCATTTTCTATCAATTTATTTTAAATGAACTCAGGCAACGAGAAAGCTGCATTCCCAGATCCTGGTTTCTTCATTGTATGGCAGAGCTTTAGCTTGCGTTTGAAAATGCAGTGTTGGATTGAGTTTACTGAAGAAGTGTCCCCTTAACCTGTGTTGTGACACCCATGATGAAATCCTGTCACATTCAGTTGTGCTGCTTGAGGACAGAGTTTTCAGCTGTGTCTCCATATTTCTCTTTGTTGTCTAAATCTTTGAAATGAGGTAGCCTATCATCTATTGATGATGAAATCACCAAGGCTTTGTTACTTAATGTTGAAAAATGGTAACTGAATGACATAACTATTTTCTTTGAATACATAATCAGACTGTTTCACCTTCATCAACTCATATTTTAAGCTACTCGAGTGTTATTTCACACCATTTCTGGCAGAACATTTGTGGCGTATTGGCAGAAGCCATCCAATATATCACCCAATCACAGAAACATGTAGCAACAAAAAAGTTTGCATAGAGAAGGCTGTAGATAGTAATGGTATATGTGACCTTTCACCTAGCAGCCCAGGGTTTTCTTTTACTTGTAGTTAAGTTTTGTTTTTCACCTGCAGTAAAGTTTCATTTTCACTGGGGCTCGGGGTTAGGCATTAGGAGTTAGATAAAGATCTTGGTTTGTCTTAAAACACACCACACATTCATAATATTAAACACAATTTAAAAAGAAAACTGGCCCCTTCTGCCAAGGTGACGATATGTCAGTGCAAGTTACTGAAAACTGAAGTAGCATAAAATGAAATAAAAATGTGTAGAAATAACACACACAGTGATTCAAGAGATTACTGTGTTATCCATATGATTTTTCTGTGATACCAGTCTGGGACTGTAGCCAACTGACCTATTTATGTCTTTTGGGTGTTTTGGATGGTCCACTTTTTATAAGCATTACACAAGTTTTTGCCATCTTTATTTGCCCAAAAACATTTCACATTCTAGATTTAAAATGTTTTCTGTTTTAAATGCTCACATTGCTTTTAGAAACGGGGTTACCAATCTTTCAGTCTCTACATCCTGGGGCTGCAGGGGGGTAATTGTGTGATTTATTTTTCTAGCGTCTGTATATTTTTAGAGATACTTGATCTGAAGATAGAAGGAGAGACTGTTCTATTTTTTTTAGATCACTCATAGCAACAGCGCTCCACTTTGTGGAACATTTAAGTTGTTTAAAATGAAATGGGATAAGGTATTCACAGAGGAGTTGGTAAGTTGTGTATATTTTGTTGCTATTAAGATCTCTATGTTGGAGACAACTAACTGTTTGTTTGAGCAGCATTAGATCTTGGGTGGTTAGGTGGCAGAGACGGAGGGGATGTGGCAGTGCTGTTCTGCCAGGGCTCAGACATGCTTCCTGTAATTATCTAATCCACACACACACACACACACACACACACACACACACACACACACACACACACACACACACACACACACACACACACACACACACACACACACACACAACTTGGACGTTTTTATTTCCCCTGTCTTTCACACACAGATGTCTCTATCTGTGCTCTCTCTCAGACTCTAGCTGAGCTTTTCAACACTGGCTCTCAAACAATCAGCTCCTTCTCCATGTGAAGTTAAACTTGCTATTCCGCTCATTTATATGACAGACTTAGACAGCTATTTAAAGTGACGGAATAAACAGTGCATAAGTCAAACCCATTTTTTCCATCCACTTTTCACATGTCGTTGTCAATAATGATGAGTGGCAGCTGATTTATACGCGCACAAGGCAACATACATACATACATAGAGCAACCACGCACATGCACGAACACAGATACATTTCATTTTGTGACTTTGTTTACATGTGTAAAAAGAAAGAAAGAAGACATGTCACGTACACTCTTCACAAATGCAAGCGATTCAAAACAAAAAAACTGTAGTCATGTTTACAGAAAAAAAAACGCATTGATTATAATAATTATAGGTAATTAAAGTTCCTAAATTACAATTGGTGGATCTCCTGATTACAATGAGACACTGAGAGGCGCTTCAGAGCAGTGTTTTCAAGGTTTCTCCTCTCTCATTATATATGCCAGTCCCCGCTCAGGCTGAAAATGAGAGAGGGAATTTCCACATTCCCCATACCTCTCTCTCTCTCTGTTTCCTTTCTCTCTTGCTTATACCATCTCTGAGGATGAGGAGGATGTTTCTCAATCAGCAGCTGAGCAAGGGAGACACATGGCCCTACTGTGATCCTACTTCAAATGGAAACACAGAGAAAAGTGACTCCCTTAAGACAGACACTTTCATCAGTTGTCTGAGGAGTGCTGAGAGATGCCTATGAAATCAAAATAAACTTTGTGATTTCTCCTCTTTGTCCATGTATAGAAACACTGTTTTGCTGCACAGCAGAGTATAGTGTGTGTGTGTGTGTGTGTGTGTGTGTGTGCGCGCGCGCTGCGGCATCCTATTTTGTTTTTATAGGTCCTAACTGCAATTCATGTTTAGGCAAATAAAGCAAGCAAAGAGCACACAGGAAATGATAAAAACATGCCTCAGGAAAGAAATTAAATTTGCTATCATAATTTGATCTATTGCCGGTGCTAAGCATGCATTTTATGTCAGAAATTAAATTTGTCACATAGACAGTCTCATGTTTCCAGTGAAATAAGCATATACATTCGGTCAGTGAGTAATGGGACAGAAACAAAGAGAGTTATATGAGTGAGCTGGGGAAGAGAGAGTCTGTTCTCCTTGTGCCCTCAAAGCCTGTGAGTGAAACTGTGGAGCTGCTGCCAGGGTCAGGATCTGAAGAACTGGGGTGCTAGGCCACTGTCGGTATACAGCCTTGTGTTCCTATATCCCCTCATGTGAGGGGGATGATGTCACCGAACAAAATGAAATCCACATGCAGGATAAAAGAGAGAGAGAAAAGTGTGCTTCTCTGTAATAGTGACAGGATGTAACCTAATGTTGTAAATCAAGAAAGCACCAGAAACTGACACTTCTTCATTAAATACTGCAGGTATGCACATACATATGTCATCAGTGGTGACATGTTTTCAGAGTAAATGAGAGTGCTTTTTGACTGACATTTAATTAAAGCCTCCACACTGTATGTGGAGCCAAAATGAACCAACTCTACAGTGTGACAGTATGTAGACGTATGCCAAAGCCCCATAAAGCTTCAAATGATTTCCATATCAACTTTTATTTGCATGGAATAAATCATGCATTTTATTGAAATATCTTTAAAGCTGCAGTGCAGAACTCTAGACTCCCCCTTCTGGCACAAGCTATGTGTGCACATGTGTATTCATGTGTATTCTCTAATTGGTCACAGAATCTGGTGTGACAATGGGGCAAGCTTAGCCTACAGGGATAAAAGCTTAAGCTCAGCTTAAGAGAGCAATTAGGGGAATAATTGCTGTCTTAGATGCAGATACAAGATTTTTGAAGGTGACTAATGCCCGGTTTACACTGTGCGATTTTGGGCTGTCGCAGACGAAAGACGAGCATTGTAGGAGAATCGTGGATATATTTTTGGTCGTGGCTCTAAACCGGTGGTCTTACATCGCACTATGAGACAGGTTCCACGGCGGCCATTGTCAGCGTCTTGCAACCAAAGATAAGCTGAGATAAAATTCTAGCGGTGTCAGAAATTTAGGATGACTGACTCACAGTGTGACAGCTGCTACGACCTGTCACTCCGCATCCACGTCTTCCTCCTCTTCGCATGTTGACGTACGACGTAACCTGTGATCGCCTGCGATTCAGTAAATGGTCATGGCACAATGTGCATGCACCAAACTTGGCGATCGTACCAAAGTTTATTAGATTCACGTTGCATAGTGTGTCATGCAATGGTCTTATAAGATCGCTAAAAATCGCACAGTGTAGAAAGGCCATAAGACAACTAGAATTTACATATCTATCATCCTCCTGTGACTCAGTAATTATCTTCATGGTACCAAGAACATGGTAGAGATTCTTGTTGCAGATGGGAGGAGTTTGGCTTGTAAAAAAGTCTGCTTTAACCTGAACTGGTGTTCAAGTGCGGAAACACTTCTTAGGTTTGGTGATGGGATTGAAGTTATCAGAAATATATGATACTTGCATAGTTTCGTAAAACAATGTTTTTTTTCCCCTTTTTTTTCTTTTCCCTTCATTTTTTTTCTTTTTTTTTTTACTAAGGTGAATACCATGGAGTAACATTGATGTGGTTAGTAGTAGCTATTAGTGTTTGTCACTGATCTTTTTTAACAGCAGCATAAGAAACTAAATTTGGAACCTAGTTTTTTTTTCCTATATGTGCCCATATGTGCTCTATATATTTTATAAGCTTATAGAACCTATTACATTGGATAGTTCTCCCACATTCTGGCAGCATGTAAGAGAGAAGACCTTCCCCTCGTTTATTAGTCTTTAATAAACAATGACGACTCGGCAACTTTGTGTCTTAAGTGCTCATTCTGGTCATCCTTCATCCCTCTTTTTTTCCTCCGTGTAATATCGTTGCAGCTTAGTCTCTGAAGACTTAGACAATCTTCATCCCCTCTCTTTTCCCTGTGTTACAAACTTAACTCGTCTCCTCTCCCCGGTCCCTTTACTGGGAAAGGTCAGAAAGGATATTAGATTTTCACCAGCTGCCTTCCCCTCTGGACATCTCATTAATGAACTGGAGAGCACACTCATAGCACAATGGGAGAGAAAATGACGCTGAGATGTACACAGACAAAATGAGAAAGGTGAGTGTGGAGGGAAGGAGGCTGAAAAACTATCCCTTATCCTTTGCTGACCTAAAAGGTGTGATTTATCTAAATAGCACCGTACTGTTTTTACAGCAGTTTGATTTCAGGTCTACTGTTTGACTGCCCAACAACTCAATGTGGTAAATGTTAATTATGGGTCTCTTCACAAGTAGACGGAAGAAAGTTAATGGAACTCCTCAATTACCACATTAGCCCTAAGTAGAAAAAAATCCCCACCTTATTTAATTCAGGCAGACAGCACTCTAGGTCATACTGGTATTTCCCTTCTTACCCTGAGAAGAAAGTCACCTACAGCCACATCATTTCAAGGTTGGAAAATCCATAGAGAGAGCTTTTTCTTGTCTGGAGAGCAAGGTCTGAAATTATAGTTCAAAAGGGGGGGTTTCATACATCAGTAATTGCTACCTGAGTAATCTGTGTTGTCACTCGTACCTTAGCACCACACTGAAGAAACAGATTAGCAATTCTCCACCTATGACCCATATATATATATATATATATATATATATATATATATATATATATATATATAATTTATTCATACCTCATTCACTAATGCAGTATAAAGCAGTATAAATTCAAGCCAGCCTTCATCTGTCTGTCTTTTGTTTAAAATGAGGTAAACATTCAACTAAAAAGCATAGAAAGCATGTGTTTATTTATATAAGTGAGCCTATACTGTAACCCTGCCAGAATATCTTAACATCATTAGATAACTTTATTCACCTTCACAGACCTTAAGAAAAATATTTATGTTACTAAATCATTATGACTTTTCAGGGGAAAATGTCCTTGGCAGACTGCAAGGCGAGTGCCTGGTTAATTTAATTATTTTAAAATGGTCACACTGTTTTATTCCACATGTTTTTAATAAGCGCTCTCATGAACTGTTTTAGTAAACTCAGACATACACCCTGACAATTCAAGTCATTTTTTAATAGTTTGAGAAACATCTATTTATCTTTAAACACTATTTTGTTCTATTTTTGTCAGCATATTTGTGTTAGTCCATATAGCTAAAGCAGTTCTGGACAGGTATCCATTAAGTGGCTGGAGGGAATTCTTCATGCTTCACTAAACCAGGAATGCATTATGGCGATTTAGCCAAAAAAGATCTGACAGGACGGATTTAATAGGAACTGAATGTGCAACATACCTCCGTCACCCGTCTGAAGTTAGCACAGAGTAAGTCTAATTACTAAATTAGCTGACTTTTAAAACTCTGCAGTTTTTAGAAGTGACTTTGGATTGATTAGGTCATTGCAATTATGAAACCTGCTGTATCACACTCTCTGCAGCGTAAGCCGAGCAATGATAGCAGTGCCGTGAAAGCAGCAAAATAAGTCTGAGCTACCTACCTGCAGCCTGCTGACATCCTGACATGAACAAGCTGCCCAACAGCTTCATTAGCAGCAAAATTGATGGTTGTCCTGAAACAAGAGCTTTCATTTTACTCCACAGGCGTGCAGATCAAAAATAAGCTGCTGCCATGGGCCTTGACTGATACAAATCCAAGTGAATTTGTGTCTAAAGGCACAAAAACATTATAAGACAAATATTTTTATTGCTGTTCTACAGTGAGCGTACCACCCTGCAGGGGCGTTTCTATGTAAAATAAACCAGGATTTGGGGGATGATTGCCCCAAATGTCCAAGCAATCGAGGTGCATTATAGTCTGTGTTGAAATACTGTGCCGCCAGTGATTGGGGTCAAGTCTTTATAAAGACAGCCCAGAGTCAGTATTTGTAACTCAATACTTGTGTGTGATTTAGCTAACAAGCCAGAATTAACTGGGGATGTAAGCAAATGAAAGGATGACTGGGATGAAAGTGAATGAAATGCATTTGGAGAAATCTTCACTGGCCCAGAAGTCCAGAGTAGAACACGAGGAACAGATGAAAAAGAAATGGCGAATAATGCTTTCACAACATGTGCGAAGTGTGACTGACATCAAAGCATGCATATGGTGGTAAGGTCATCCTTGAAACACATGATAATGCGCCCAAAGGAATTCACTCCCAGAAACCACAAGAAAACTGATCCTATATTTTATTGAGCTTTTTATTGATCCCACACTCTGTATCTGCCCATCTGACCAGAAGCAGGATAAAAATAATTCACTACTGATATTATTAAATTTTCCTTCCCCTTATCAATCCTTCTCTCAATGAGCAGATTTATTTTTCCATCTTTGCTGATACCAGATGCTGTGGTAATATTTTCACAGTCCTTAGGGTGAATAGTTAAAACCACAACCCTCTCGTTCTCCCTGAACTGCATCCAAGTCATCGGCTTGTGAAGAATTCACACTATTCCGCTTGTGCATGTGTCTGTCTATGTGCATGTGTATGTTTGTGTGAACTTCAGGGTGTGGGCAAAAAAAATCGCTGGCAGAGCCCATGAGGCATATATTAGGACTTAGATGTTTTTCATTCCATAATGATAGGATCCAACTGCAGCCTTTTCATAGAGCTGAGTGCTAGCCAGAACACGCATTGGAGGAGGGAGAGAGATGGCATGCCAATCACTGGGTCTGTGCTCCCCTCAGGCAGGTAATGAATTGGAATTGAAAGTCACGATTATAATGATAGTAATGTGGCATTTATGATATAAGAGTTAAACCGCAGTGATTTTTTTTATTTATAACAATTTTAGTGTAGCCAACAATCCCAACCACTAGTATCCATTATCCTTTTATTTAGGACATGGTACCTTTCTAGTGACGAACCCTTATATATCATAAGAATATATGATCTATTGACTATCCAAATTCCACACCTATTTTCAACCATGACTAACAGGCTTATGTGGAATCATCACCTTCTGTTGCTATAGAGATCAAAGAAACTGTGAGGAAAAGGCGATGTTTACTCAAGAGTTTTTATCTGCAGAGATAAGACCCTCATTATTGTCCCAGAGACACACAACAACAATCAGTCTGCATACCAGTGCATGCACATCCACACACCCACACACAGTAAACACACACACACACACACTCCCACACACATACAGTAAACACACACACACACAAACATTTTTCTCACAGGCACATCACCATACTAAAAAAAAAAAAACAAAAAACCCCCAAAAAACTATTCCATCGCTCTGCCACTATGGCACAAGAGAAAGCCACTTTGTGAATTTTCAGTCACCATAGCTGAGGGACCAAAACAAACTACAAGGAGGCTCCTTTAATGTCAACAGTGGGTGGGAAAAAAAGTGCGTTTAGCAGAAGACACCCTGTTTTGGATCCAACTCTTTTTTTAAACAGACTAAAATTAAATCCTGAATGGTGTATTACAGTGTTTGTATGTTTCATCAAACGACTTCTTGTTTGACTTTACGCATCATTTTGTATACATTTGTAAAATCTATTGTAGATAAATTGTAATGATCTACAAATATTAAAACTACTTGATAAAATAGATTAACACAACAATTTAGAAACAGGGCCTATGTTTGTGTAGAAAAAAAATACAATTGTTACACCTGTCATTGCTGATGTGCAATAAAAGCAGCCCAAAGAGGGAGCTAGTTTCTATTGCCAATATCAATTTACACAGCAACTGTCTCTCCCTTTCATATACATGCAGCACAAACACACACTAGGTATTTTCTTACCTTTGTGGGAGAGCCGTATCCTTGGGTAGATGCTGTGTGCTGTGTGAGTCATGCCCAGCAGAACAAGATACAGCAGCATCAGTGACAGATACACAGTCCTTATGCACGCTGCCATCATCACTGAGACACTCATTCTACATTCATCTAGTTAGAAACCATCTAAGTCCACTTAGCATGAGCACCAAAGTCCACAGGTCTTTGCTTGACAACTTCCTTGAACTGTGTTCAATACAAGGTAGTCTTCAATGTCCAGCAAGAGTCTTCTTGTAGGTAACAGTCCATTTTCTAATGATCACCACAGTGTGGATCAAG
This sequence comes from Parambassis ranga, assembly GCF_900634625.1. Lineage (NCBI taxonomy): Eukaryota > Metazoa > Chordata > Actinopteri > Ambassidae > Parambassis > Parambassis ranga. Next base: position 16,093,373 of record NC_041039.1, on the reverse strand, counting down.
TGAATGTATCTGTACAGCCTCTATACAGCCTCTGCCTTTCCCCTATAGCTGTCTGCTGAAAGCGGCATCCACCCACTACCTCAGTGGACAGGATAGTGCTTTGGCTATTATCCTTGTTTGGTCTTAGTAACCAAGGAGAAGAGAAGTCCAGTTGCTACATTCACGCCGCAGTGCTCACTGCTCTCTGTCCATATGTCAGTCCGTCTGTTTGTTTATCTGTCTGTGTGCACAGCTTAGATCCACTCTTTCTGATCTAATGAACAAAAAAGTGAAAATTTAAAAAAAAAAATCACATCTATGAATCCCTTAAAGGTGTTGAAGCTGCTAATTTGTAAAACCCCCAAAGCATTGGTCTGTCCCAGCAGGCAGGCAGGCAGGCAAGCAGGAAGGCAGAGCTGGAGCTGCTGCACTGTATCTTCAGTCTGTGTTCCTCCTCTTGGGTCCACTGGAGCCAGTCATTCTCTGGACGGGAGCCCAGGAAAAGGCAGAGTGGAAGAGGGGAGGAGTGGAGAGCCTCGTGTCTGGCGTGCGGTCTCTCTCTCTCTCTCTCTCTCTCTCTCTGCACTGAGGAAGAAAGTGAAGCTTCAGCTCCTAACTCTGCTCATGCTCCAACAGTCAGGGAGGATCCAAACCTCAGCTCAAACCTCTGCGAGTCAGTTAAGATGGGTTCTACCACAGCTACTGATCTGGGCAGAGGCCACCTGCCTCGGTGTGGTGCATGAGTCAGCCTGTGTGAGTGTGTGAGGAATGTGTATCAGTTAAAGAGCTGAAAATTGCCCGCTCCTTCCTCTAGAGTGTCTTGAGATCCCTGCCTCCCTCCAGGCAGCTGGATTAAGTGTGCTGTGTCTCCCAGGCAGCCTCAGTAAGACTTTCCCCTCCTCTAAGAAATACTGCCTCTCATGTCACTCCACAGACCACCCCCCCTCGCTTCTCCCTACACACGGCCTCTCCTCCTTCTTCACTAGCTTCTTTTAGCTCCCACCCTGGCTGCATTAACATGGACCTCAGCCAAGGTTAACTGGCACTTCTTTCATTTTCAATTATTTCCCTCTTTGTGCTTGTTTCCATGTGGATAGTCATCATCACTGTTACCATGGATTTTCATTTACAGGGTTTCTTTGATGGAGGTTTTCTCCTTCCTGCTCATTTTATCTCTCCTTCTGTTTATCCACCTCCCCATCTCTCACACTGCTCAGTTCTCTAAAACCTAGTTATTAGTGTGTCCATGTGTTGTGCGCACTCTCCTTTGATTTATTACACCATGCCTTTTCCCTTTCATGTTTGTCAGCTACTGTCTTCTGTCTGCATCTGTCTGTTTCCTGTGGAGTTTGAGTGTCTGCAGCTAACAGTTTAGGTTTTGTTACCATTTAATAAAACAGTAATGTTGGACTCATTTACATTCAGTTTTGCTTTTTGTCCTTGCAGTCTTTTATTTTGCCTCAAGGTCCACGGTTTTCGGAATTTGATTAGCCAACACATCCTCATACAGAAGATGTGACTGCAGTCATTATTGAATTTGCACATGCCCTAGAAAAAAGCCCCCCCCCACACACACACTACATTCATTTACAGAAACAGTGACGTCTGTCTCCCCTAAAGCTCGCTCAAATACATCTGTTTTTTTCTGTTGGTGTCTCTTTCCCATGGCAGTGTGTTGACACTACCGCTAAGTCATGCTGATCCACGCTGCACATGGAAGCATTCCGTCAGTCTGGAAAAAACTTTTCTATTGTACTCAAATCTGGTTCACATTGTGGTATAATTAGTTATTTTAAATATGCAAAACAGGGATTTAATGAGAACAATTCCCAGTGGCAACATTCATTCATAATTGAGATCTCTGCACTGATTAGCAAAAATTAAAGCTGCACTAAAGACAAAACAAACAACTGCAGCTAAATAAATAGAATAAATCTCAAAATGCGGGACATGGGAGAATAGAGTGAACAAAAGAGATAAGCGCATGGTGTGAGGGTGTTCTCATCAGCACATAGCAGGCCAATAAATTAAGACACATACAGTAATATAGAATTGCAAATGGTTGCATTAGGCTGAAGCAGCTGCACCCCCCCACCCCCCTGCACCACCCTGGGATCTGATGACTGCAACTCCCACATTGCACCTGTTGCCTGCCAGAACAGAAGGACTTTGTGTATGTGGAGGTCTCATAACATACACTATCCCTGTTATTCCATTGCCTGGTGCAATTATAGACTTTCATCTGTTGCCGAGAGTGAGACAACTGTTCAACGTCAGCTTCCCTGGAGCTGACACTATCAGGATGACTGTGACACACTGTTTCATCAGACTGAAACCAGGCATTAGCACAGGGACATATTTTAAGTTTGTTTCCTGATGAAAGCCCCGCCGGAAGAGTTTCATTTCCGATCTCTTAAGCCAGTACCTAAGATGAATAGCCATTAGCCATTTAAAAAGGCTAATGCACATAGACAGTGGGTATTCCCTCGTTCACATTGGCCCCTACAATCCCTCCCCCCCTCCCCCTTTTTCATGATTTGTGTTTGTAATTTCACTTCTTGATGTCTCTATTAGTATGATTGCAGTTGTACTAGTAGCTTGTATCAAAGGGCCCTCCCATGCAGCACTCCTACACACAGTAACCACAGCAGCCACACACCAACCTTCTTCTTTCCACCTCCATTGAAATTCTGTTCTCTTACACGTGTCCCTGGGATTCCACCAATACCTGGAATTTTTATTCTGCGTGTAGTGCACTGCAGATATATTGCCTCTGCAATGTCTGCTTTCTGTAAATGCATGAAATTGCACATTCATGGTCACAATTTTTTTACCTGCATCCTGGCACATCACAGAATGCCTTTTTCCTTTAGGATGCCTTGGAGGAGTGACTTAAAGAGCGTTTGATTGAGTGCCTATGTCTAGTGTTTGTTTGAGTAGGCCATGTCCAAATGTCTGGCAGTGTTCCTTTCATGCTCTGTGAACATGGAAAATATTTTCATTCAGGGTAATGCTATGTCAATACCCACCCTTCAACAAAAGTCTCTCTCACCTCCTGTTTGACCTGCAGGACAGACAGGCAGACATGCACACCCCTGTTGCCCTCCCCATGCACACAGGCACATACTCTTTTTATACTTGTTCAAGTGTCCTACGTGCATTCAACTGCAATGAGTTACAACATAAACAAGTAACACAGAGAGATTACAATCAAGATTGTATGCACGCATGCATTTATACATGACAATGTGTGTACGTTAGCATACGTCTCCTGCTGGCTGCCTGCGGGGCTCCCCTCTGGTAAAGGGAGGTCATGTCTCTGGTTTCCCGCAGCAACAGAAGCAGCACTCTGAGGATCCAGTGTTAGAGCCATGATATACTCCAACCGTTTACACAGGTGGCTATCATATGGCTGGCGAAAATTGTTTCTATGGTGCATACATGCACATACACACACACACTCACAATATATACACATCAGTCAATATTTGAAGGAAGGTAGATATAGCTTTGTGATGCATCAATATATATATAACCTGTATATGTATGAAAGACAACCTGACCAAGATATGCAAATATTAAGATGCATTTTGCAGATTCTGTCCGGGGAGATTATGTTTCATCATGTGTGCGATATCACACACAGAAGAGTCAGTCAGACACAGATGAGTAGAGAGAGGGAAGCCCACTGACTGGGAAGCCAGGTGTGTTATGGTTGGCCTGGCTGTGTCTGCTAAGTGTAAATATTACAGTATAAAACCCACTTTGCACACCTTCACGCATATGAATTTTTACTTGTAACCACATTCACTGCATGTCTATAGAAATAAGTTGAAATAAGTCTGTATGTATTTTGCTACAGCACATTCTTCCATGACATCTCTCTGACCCGGTGAGGCCGTAAGTAGGTGCAGGTCTCGCGTGAGTGTCTGTGGCACAAACCGTGTTAACTACATTCCCTGCCTGCCAAATATAATGCCAGAGACCACAACATGTCATCCAGTCTCAGTTTGCAGATCGCAGATCTGCTGTCACAGAAGCTATGTGGTCACTATTTTGGCTTTCTCCGCTTCCTGTGATTCAGCTTTGGGGACATATTTCTTAGTTATAGGGTTAGTAATGGGAAACCCAGCCCAGGCTAGTGCTTTGCAGTCACAGATGGTGAAGAGGAGGAATGGGCTACGCCTCTGAAGTGATATGTGGAAGTTACCATCTGGCCTCATGTGTATTCACATCCATCATCATGGTAACTGTCACCTACAGGTGAGGGTGTAGCCTTGTGACTGCATGTGTAGTCTGTGTCTGTATATTATATACTCATAGGTGAATGTTGGCAAGTGTTTGCACATGTGGGGAAAAAAAAGACACACAAATATAAGTGCCCATTTGTCCTCCGGTGTAGTGTCATCTTTCATGTGTAGTCTGTGACAGACTCCTCCGGTCCTGCCTTGACCATTTGTTTTAACCACTGTTAGCTATAATTGCAGACAAAATAGAGGAAGATATAATGCTAACAGAGAGAAATATAGACTAAACATCTGCTTTCAACATGTACTTAACGGCTGTTTTTTTTGTACCTCACTGGGTAGCGATTTATGCTCACAAAGAAATGTCATTCAGTACAAAAATACAGGGGCATAGAGGCGGTAAATCAGCAGAAGTTGAATCTCTGAGGGAATAGATTCCATCAAAGCAGACAATATTTTCCGTTTTGCTGAAGAGAAAAAAAATAAAACCTTTCTGCATAAAATCGACCTAAACTGTGGCTGTAAACTCATGAGATGGTGTGACTCTTTGTGTGAGTGATGTCCATGTGTGCAAGATGCCATCCATATGTTTATCCCTGCACGTCGTTGTTTATGAAATATGAATAGTGGCAAATCAGCAATCCCATCCTACTTCAGGGCAGGACCACCATGCCCCTCTGCTACGAGGAAAATTCTGTGGCCCTTTCCATCTGTCTCCATCTGACATGTACGAATTCCTTAAAATCTTACATATAATGATTGTCTGTGGCAAACAAAGGAAACTCTGACATTAATTGCTCAGACAAATAAACATCTAACTGTATTAAAAAGAAAGGTCTGTTTGATGTAGAGGGGAAGAAACTAAAAACAAAATGACTTAAATTAAGACCATATGCCTGAGACGTAGTGCATCCATGAATTTAGAGTATGAGTCACAATGTGGGTGTATCAAAAGGCTGGTATGTCTCTCTTAGTAAAACAACAACAAAAAAACTGTCTTGTGTATTTCCTGCTGTTTTGCCAGCCTGAAATACCACACAGAATATGGCGTACACTCTCCAAATAAGCACCTCATCCTTGATTGTTCGTAAGGTCGTCCTTATCAAAGGAGAAACAGTGTGTGAAGCAGTGCTAATGACTTTTATTGCACGCACAAAACCTCCAGCACACGTTCATCATCGTTAAACGTGAGTAAGAATGTAAGCAGGGACAGGAGAATTTGCTGGAAGGCACGAAGTTAGTCCTTGCACCAGATTTGTTGTTCATTTTGCAAGAACACAGTTAACCTATTAACCTGCATTATATCACTGTGAATGACATTATCAGCAACTTGTGTCAAAATACCCTGTTCATCTATCTGTAGGTGTCACTAGGTTTACTTTCTCCCTAATTCTGATTAATACCTGTTAGTGTCCATTTACATCAGAATGAAATATGTTTCAAACACTGGCTGATATGCTGTATGTGTGGATATTTACATGCACACACACACCATGTATGCGGTAGGCAGTGACTGTCTGGCAAAAAAAGAAGTATTTTACCTCCTGCTGGGCAAAATACATTGCAAAGTAATAGTTTGGCATTTAGGGAAATGAGATTATTGGCTTTCTTGTCAAGTTAAATCAGTAGAGAAAATACAAAGCTGGTTATCTTAACGTAGCAGAAAGACTGAAAACAGTGGGAACAATCCAAATGTAGCAAAAATCTATTTTCCCAAATGTCAGACTGGTCCTTTAAATTCACTTCATGCCCTTGTGCAAATGTAGCCTACAGTTTTTAGCAGTCCAATAAAGTTCTACATCAATGAATTTATAACACGAATAAAAAGAAAAACACAGCGAGGTTTTAAAGTTTCAGTACTGACGTCAGTGTAGCAGTGATTCCAGTAAGAAATAGTGACCTGCATTACTTTTCTTTGTTTTGTTGCCACTTTGACCTTCCGCAGCATTGTTTGCCACTTCATGTGTCCATAATTACTGGACTTACAATTCCACAGAAACCAGCTAAGATCCTCTCTGACCCCATGAGGAGAACAAGAGGTAAACACTGTGGTTTTAAAGTCAATAAAATCAACACTTTCTGTCCACTGACTAACACTTTTCCTGGAACCAAACATGCTTGTTTTTGGGTCATATAGTTTGAACCACCAGTGTCTACTCATCAGCACGAAAAGCAGATTATGTGGTAACTGAGAGTTTCTTTCCTCAACCACTAATTGGATAATGTGGCAACAACACAAAACAGATGTGCTATTTTTTACATTTACCACATGAAAAGTTTAGCTAACGGCTACATTAAGATAATAAAACACCTCAAAGATCACACCTGCAATAAAACACTTACACTGCATTTTGATTCTGACTTAAAATTCCACCTGGCAGCCTGACAGTGATCAAAAAATCTGAATAAATAGTGAGAAAAAACAGGGTTTTATGAATGTGCATCCACTGAAAGCACCTGTATTTTAACAACCAGTCACATCTGTGTAATGTTGTGTGCCTGCGCCCCTGTTGTACTGTATTTTGTCTCTTACATAACTTACCAGCTGTAACAAAATAATTTCCGGAATTTTATTTTGTTTTGCTTCATGTAGAGAAAAAAACATAGGTGGATGTTTTCTTTTCCTGCCTGAAAGAAATTTGAAAGAATGATACATAAAATGAATCATAGATGTGGATATCCCGTTCTTATAAAATGTTTTACTGCAAGAGATTGTATTGCTCTGATCTGAGCTACAGTTTACATACAGATGGTTAATGAGATTTATTTTAGTGTTCATTGTTTATGTTGCCATGTGTCTGATTTATCATTAATCATTGCTAATGCAACATTTTAACACAGAGATCTTTCTCTCTTTTCTTTCTCTTTAGGCTTAGTTTTTTTTAAAGACTAGTCATCCTTGTTATAATAAATAATAGTAATAAGTTGGGACCTGGTTTGCACAGAGCTAAGCCCCCCACCAGTTGATGTGTTCCAGGAGCTCCTGTTAACCTTCGCTTAAACAGACCTCAATCAGCAGCAGATTAGAAGTGTGGAAGGGAACAGCCAGGCAAGAATCAGACACATGGCAGGCTATCTAGACATATTTCTCTGGATAAATTGACCTCCGCTCTTTGGTGCACATTTAACCCCCTCCTGGGGTTAACTAAGGTCAAGCCAGAGGTCTTACATGCCCATTGTCTGATCCTATGTCATCAGCTCCTTTCAGCAGCTTTCATGCCTTTGTTTTTACCACCCCCTTTTTCATGCTTTCAGTCTGATTTGTGCTTTTTATGAACAGGATTTAACTTCAAGGCTTGACAGATGAGCTTAAAGGCTTTTATTTTTAAAATTCAACTTGCACACAGTCTACTTGCAGATAAACACACAAGATTTTAAAAAACATGTTTTTTTCACTATAAACTTTTTAATACCCCCTATCCACATTGGATTCCATGAGTCTGACTAGGCTGTGGTGATAAACTGTGACATTTACATCTTCATTTAGCCTCACAGTATCTTACCAATGATAATATCTAACGTCTCTGCATTACACAGAACTGTAACAGTACACATTCAGTGATTTACTGCACTTATATATCATTGGCCCTGAATAAACAATTCACAGAGCTTATAAACAGGCTTAGCATGATTTACCACTCATGTGATGCCTACTGCAGTGTAATTGTAGGTTTGAGGGTGTAATGGATGAGTCAAGTGTGAATGGCAAAGAAAAAAAAGACCTCACTTATCTTTTGTTTACTCCATCTGTAAGGTGTTGTCTGCAGGGAAGCAACTGTCAGATTGTCTGGAAAAATATATGTTTTGTGCTTCTGAGCTTTTCAGACAATGAGAGCAGCAGTCCAGGTCATTTTAAGTGTCCAGTGGGCAACGATTGACCTATTCATCTCATTGATGACCATACTGTAATGGAGTACTAGAAATAATTTTTACAACAGAATCGTGTTCAGAGTTGCCCTTTCACACGTGGCAGATAGCAGGATATTGTTGGTGACACATTCTTCCTGTTTAGGTGAGACGTTCCACAAAACTAAAACTGCAGTTCCTTGAATACCTCCTATATTAAAATGCACAGATATAATTACATTTACAGTCAGGTTTTTTTTGTTTATATACACAATTTCTGTATTCATGACAACTGAACAAGTGGTGCATTAACACAGCTCAGCTCGCCCTCCATGCATTTGTTCATGTTTGGATTAACAGGCAGTTGGGTGAACTCAGACTTTGCCAGGATGGCGATGGCCAGAGCCTGACAAGGTGTTTTATTTAATCTATGTTTTTACGGCATGACAGGATGACTGCCAACAACTTTAACTCAGGTACAATGGCCAGACTGTTTCTTACTTTTATTTGAAAGTGAACATAAGCCACTCACTACCCTGGTAGCTATTCATTTTTTCCAACTTCTTGACACAAAGTGTCTGAAATACATCATGAAAGGCCTTTTTTGTGGCTGAATATGGAAAGAGAACTGTTGTGTGTTTGATTCACACAGAGCAGTGGAGACACAAGGCATGAATGTCCAGTCTGACTAATTCAGATTCACTGGGTGATGTCCGGAAAATTTCAGGGCTGCAGTGCATGTGTGAAAGGGGCTCGACAGTCATAAAAATAGCATTATTGCAGGCTTTTCCACATAGGAAATGAGTTAAAGGTCTTGTCATACCTCCAGTCTAAACCTCTTGTGCCATGCTGTCATTCATAGCAGAAAGGCACTCGAGGTTCCTGCCAACTAGTACACCACCAGACATGCTGCCAAACTGCTGCAGCTGCCACTGCTAAATACTGTGTCGTCTGCTTTACCCCAGGCAAAATATGTGCCCCTAGACACTACCACAAAAGCTAACGTGCTAACAAAGTCTGCTAGAGAGGCACATACACACAAACCTACAAAATATTATTAATCATCAATAACCTACTACCCCACCATCCTCATCTCAGCCTGCAAAGATTTTAGCACCCTGCTGTTTTTGTGATGGAGACAGAAGTGTTGCCAGAAATCTACAGCCCTTTGATGAGTGACAGCTGGAGGGAAAAATAGATTATTACCTCACTCTGAGTGCACTGTGATGTAGCACACTGTGCAATAAGGTGGTTAAAATGAGCTATGTCACACTGAGGTATGACAGCTTGGCTAATGGTTGGATGCTGCCAGGGGTCATTGTTTGGTTGAGTAAATGTCAGACATGTGACTGAGTGGGTTGTATTTGGATGATGCTCTGTGGGTGCTGCAGCTCTCTTCACAGCTCCCAGCTGTGTAACATGTCCTCCTTTACTAACACAGCTTCAGATCCAGACATAAACAACCGTACGGATGCTTGATCCTATATATATATATGTGTATGCTGAGTCTTTGGAAATTACCATAAATCTTCCACATAAACTAAGGTGTTGTTTCTCAAGGTGACCCAGCAAGAATGCACCTGTGATCCGTGCACATGTCTCCAGCAGAATCCTGCTGGGTCTAGTGAAGCATCAACTCCAGCGTTCTGTCACTGGAGTAAAATAAATGACTATCTCTGCTCCATTTCACCTTTCCCTAGCCTCCAGTTTAGAGCGAATACGCGGATGCCTCTTCCCCCCAGCAGCAGTGAAAGATGATGACTGTCTGAGGAAAAAGAGTCTAATGTTTTCTGTGCTGCATGCTAACATGTGCTCTTACATTTTCACTCAGCTGCATGCCAGATGACTTCAATCTATGCCTGTTTATTTTGGTGAAGATGAGTTTCACATGATGAAAGAAAACAGAGTGAGTAATCATACTCTCTCTGTCCAATTATCCTATTTGTACATTGCATGGTGCTTGTCACATTTTTCCTCTTCTCAAACTGAATACTGACTAATTCTCTCCACAAACAGTCGCACAGCACTACAGCCTTTTCAGTGAAATAAAAGCAGAAACAAGAAGGTTATTAGCTTCTTTTTAATCTCTGTATTCCCATTCATGTGTCACTCATATACCAGTTTTTTCCATTGGGTGTAGTAGTCTTTTGTGTGAGTGTCAGGGCGGTCCTTCTCACTCATCCATAGCGTTGGCTGGGAGTCAAAGGGAGTTGCTATTTTCCATCAGGCTGACTGGAATGTTGGAGCTGGAACCATATTGAAAGTAGTCCCCTTAGCCACAGGAGGGCAGTCATGCACTGTGACACAGGTATGACTGCATGTCAAAAAGTAACCCCAGCACCTCTGTGCATGTGTGTGTGTTGACCATTATTGTACATTGCATGCTGGAATTTTGCATCACTTTTGCTGTTTCTCTTTGAGCTTCGTGAGATGTTGCTGCCAAAAACAAATCTAATGTTCCTCTGATCTAGTGTTCCGATACTATTTTAAAGTTTTATGGTCGGATATTTTATGTTTTTTTTGCACATGGTTCCATACCACAGTTTAGCATGTGTGAGATCATGCCATATCATAATCTTTGAATATTCTCAGACAAGATTTCTCTCTTTTTGTCTGAGCATCACACAAACCACTAACACTCATCTAACTCTAGCAGTGTGTATCCACTGTGTCTTATTTATGCTCATACACTGCTGATGCTGTTCACACACCTGCTTCTGTTTGTCCTAAAAACTCTCTGAAATCCATCTCTTTCCACATGAAAGTGTGACACTGACAACGCTAGTGCCTGTGAGTAATGATCCCTTTGAAGTGCTTGACGCTTTTTTGGGATCATGAGGTCCCACAGCCGCAGTTGAAGTGCTTCCACAGGTCAAAGTGAATGCCCGGGTGAGACATACACTGACCTTTGAGCTTTTACATAAGGAGTCAATGAATATTATTTTGTGATAAATGAAGCCTCTGTGTTTTGAGATTTAGCTTCAGGAATGTCACAGCTCTGCCAAAGATCTATAGTGACCATGCAGTTGCATTAAGAAAAAAAAAAACAAGTTCTTTGGTATTTTTACCAGCAGAGGGCAGTATAAGAACAGAGTTCATATTCAGTTCCAGGATATACAGAACCAGCAGCTTTAGGGAAAAAAAGTTGTTTGTTTTACATCACTGATATTTTTTAGACCCTTTAAGTATGGTTAGTGTAAGTGTTCTGTTAATTTCTAGGTGACATTTTATGTAACATTTTAAACTTACAAAAATAGTGGGCTAGCTCCTTGTGATCAGTAAGTGTTTGCTATTGGTGTTCTGGCTACATTTTATGTTATTTTATGATTGCTGATCCACTGATGCACAAAGTAAATGGATTATGGATTCAAACCTGTCAACTACCTTGTCTGCACTGTGGCTCACATGGCAGAGCAGGTTGTTCCCTTAGTGCAAGGTCACTGATCCAATCCCCAGCATCTCTGTATTCTTTTAGAAATCATCTAATTTTTATTTCTTCATGATTTTTTTTTTGGAGCCACGGTCCAGAACTGTTTCGCTAACTGCCACCTCCTGTCAGCATGCAAATTCAACAGCTTGGTTTCAGCTAGAGACTGTAGGGTATCTTATGTATTATTCACATCACATCACGCATCAAGGTCTAAATATCAACTTACAGTAATTCCTTTACTGCCTGAGGCACACCAGGGCAGTGTCACATCTCAACAGAGTGTAAGAGGCTCTCAGGCTATTTTTTAGAACAATTTACTTTTAATATACTATCAGTCATGTTAATTCTGTCTGAAACAGACTAGAGAAGACACAAATGAGCAGCTGTTAGTTAAATTCAGGGGTCTACACTTGCTAGCATGCTATCTTTGGTGGATTTAGAAGACTTTGGCATTGCTGTTTTTTCGTCACTCTTGTAGTTTAGTTAATAGAACTTTTCTTAACAATCTTGCTATCAAGATTGAATCAAAGTTTTACTAATTATTATGTAAATGCCTCTAATCTGATCATCTTCACTGCAGGAATTCTCCATATACCATGACAGCAGCAGGACATGCAGTATTAAAAACAGATTTAATGAAACCAGCACTTTATGAAGAGACATTTATTAGATCAGTAGAATACATCACCACCATCATCATCATCATGCCAAAAAGCAGCAACAGCAGCACTTCATTTCCTCACTTCCACCATATGTCCAAGACCGGTCCCCGTCACGTTCTCTTTATAACGATGATCTTATCACACAGTAAGCTCATCCACAACTCGGCTGTTCAGCTTCTTTTTATTTGCCTAGAAAAATCTCTCGAGGCTGACTCCAGCTGTTTCTCATCTCCTTCTGTCATGGCTTCCAAAAGCAGATGAAGCTCGCAAAACACTCATTACACAACTTTAACTGACATACTGATGTGTTGCAAAGCTCAACTGCTTATTGTTGTTAAGTGGTCTGTGGACGTCCATGGAGAGATCCTGTTAAGTTCTTGTTTATATCAAGTATAGAGTCCTAACAGACAGATTATGTACATCTTTAAAATAGTTACTATTGTGTACTGCATAAGCAAACAACAACAACTCAACGGTGACAACATTAGACTAGTACACAATTGCCATCGCAGAACAGGAACACTACACTAGTCTTCACATGCACTAGTACATAGTGTCAAACATAGATCATACTATTTATATTTACATGATGTTCATAGCTACATTCCAGGTTTCTGTGTGCACTGTTATATTCTGAAAAAGTCCGTTATGCAGTGCATTCAAGTTGTTGCACTGCACTGCCTGTGAAGAATATGGAAGAAAAATACAGCATGGATACTGGCTTATTGCTCAGTGCATTTGTGATGCATTTGATATAGATCTACAACAGTGATTTGTGATAATACAGTTATTTTTTTATGCAATTGGTCCTGTAAATCAAATTAATCAAACCAGATCACCTGTACATTGAAAAATATACTCGCAATGTACAGATTTCTATATCAATAAATACACAAGTAGTGGAAACGAAGGTACACAAAACATAATTAAATAAACATGGAAGAACTCAGTATGGCATTTTGTGCACTGAAATGGTGCGGTTAGCAGACATCAGTATAAAGTGACACTAAACTTTATAAAATGTTAAGATTAAACATAATCTGATGATTTAAAAAAAAAGGAAAAAATTATAGAACCTGTGTCTGGATGGGAAGCTTATCTAGGGCATAGACACATAGACTAGTACAAAAACTTTCCCTGTTTTCTTAAATAAATTTCTATTTGGGAAAACAGTGTGAAGCGAACTAGACAACTGCAAGCCATTCCCTTTAGTTAGAGGAGACACCTTCAGAAAACAGTATTTACACATCCTAGATATATAATTAGTTCTGTGAACAAATGATCATTGTTCCTTCCAGTTTCCTGCAGTACTCGGGCATTTTTCCTTTATCGTAGTTACCCATGCTTAATACCACAACTGACCAAATATTCCCTATTGTCCTTTCCATGAGCTTCACTTATTTGCTGTTGTAGATCCACCGCAAGTTCAGACTGTTTTGAACACAATCTATTCTTCTCGTGTTGTAGAAAAAACAAATAGGGAGGTATATCTGCACACTGACACCTAACTATGATACAATGGCATTGCCAAATGGAGTCAGTCTTGTGTCGGGTGGTAGGTATCCAGTACTTGTGCTGTTTGACACTGTCCCCTCTGCAGAGCTCTGGCCACAGAGGCCAGCTGAGATAATATGCTCCAGTGGTCTGGCATAATACAACATCCTGTTTCCTGCAGTCCCTCCATATTGTTGTACTGTAAACATGGCTGCCCACGCACAGAACACGCCAGCTGGCAGATCCGGGTAGTATTTACTTTTTGCGGTTTTCTATCCAGTCTTTATGGAAGAGGTGTGTATCTCATAATGAAGGAGAAAAACACGACAAGTTAAGCAGGCTTACAGAATGGGTGTGGTTTTAAGTCTCAGTGTGAAAAAGTCAGGATTTATAGGTCAGACACTACGTGGGGCCCTCTCCAGTTCATGGGTCCTGCGGTTGCGTCCCTTCTGCCTCTCCTGCAGGTGTTTCCACTTTGCTGCCAACCCTTGAATGTGAGGGTTCACCACAACCTTCTGCTGCTGCTGCTGTTGCTGCTGCTGCTGCTGCTGGTGGTGTACTTGCTGCACAAGGTGAGCTTTCTGCTTCTTGTGCTTCTTCTCCCTTTTCCAAACCTGCTCACAGAACTCATCCACACTGTTCAGGGTTGGGTGGTTTACCAAAGACAGGAAGTCTCTGTACCAAAGCTTTTGATTGGGAGATTCTCTTGGTGTGGAAAATTCTGGAGTGGTGGCACTGGCTGCTGCCTCTTCGTCGCGGTGGAGGAGCCCCTCAAGACGCTCTGTGTCAATGACCTCTAAGTTAACCTTTAGGACCGTCTGCATGAAGCCGTGTTCCACTGCCTGGCACAGATAGATGCCTGAGTCCTTCTTGTTAAGTGTGCGAATCAGGAGACCCTGTTCTGTACGGATGAAACGCTCCTCTGATTTGATCTACGTGGTGAAACAAAAAGGCCACACAGAGGAAGACAAAGAGATAAAAAGAGGAAATAAATTAGATTCAGCATATCAAAATGCAATCAAAATGCTGTTTAATTACCTAACATTTTTATTGAGTCAGCTGATAATATATTATAAAATGCAGTGTCTCTTGATTGTGATATATCTGCCCTGCTGATTGCATCTAATTCAATGAAAGTGATTAGGTACAGCTTAGGTGGTGCCAACCTCTTGTTTGTGGCCGTCAGCGGAGTGCTGATACTGCCAGTATGTCATGGCTCGCTGGGACTTCGGACTACACTCAAGGAACGTGCTGCTGTTCTCCACACCATACACAGTCTTATCCAGGAGGGTCGTCTGTCCACTTAGTTCATCTAGAAAAAAAAATACAACTAATTCAGTCACACGTTTGTTAAAGTAAACACGTTTTATATGTTGTTATAGAGACAAAAATATTTGAATATTCAAGAGGCTTTAAGTGGATCAGCTTCATCTGATTTGAACGTTATCAGTCCTCTGTATGCTGCAATAATTGCTATAACTGGGAAAATTATGGCTTTTAGGGACCTCTTGTAGGTGCTAAACAGAAAAGGACAGATTATTTAGGTGACATCTTGTTGTCAATTGTCTGAATAAGTACATGCTGACATCACAGTGGGAATGGAAACAAAGAAGGGTGTGTGCGTCTTTAAATCCATGATGTGCCTGAAGTTTTGCACAACTATGCACAGATGTGTAAACAGATAATAACAATTAAAAACAATCATTCACTTTAATATGACTAAAATTGTACTTTGTGAGGTCACAGTGACTTTCAACCCCCTGATTCTGACTCAGCTCAATCCCCAATAACTTCACAGATGTTCACTCTGAACAATTGACCATCTAAACCAAATAAAAAAGAAAATGCATTCCCAAAAAAATGGGAAAGACAAACGGACACATATGCAGACAACTGGAAGACATAAAGCCTTCAATGCAGGGCATATAAAATTAAAAACAGATCTCCAGAGCTAGCTTTTGTGAATTATCTGCTTTTTATCACAAAAAAGTCTGTCTTCCCGAATTACTGTCTCTGTTAGGGGACTGCATTTCACATCATTCTGTCAAAATGTGCTGTCTCTTCTCTTATCACACTTAATCATGGGCTGAATACACAGCTCTCACAACCATGGATTTCACTAGGGACAATGGTTTGTGACTAAATCTGGGTTTCAGATACAGTCAGGGGGGTGTGGTGCTTTATAGGGTCTGATTTGTCTTTTACATCATACTATATTCAGCCTGCCATCATGTCTGTTTTATATTCATAATATATAAATAAGTAAAGGCACATAAAAAATCTAAAATCATCCACAAACTGGCAGCTTTTAAAATGTGTGATTATGTTTTTCTCCTAATATTTAAATGACAGAAATGGAAAAAGACCCCAGTCCCAGTCCAGTTTTGGGTCTCGTGGCCACTAACAGGGCAATAGACTGGAGAGCTTGGCGACAGAGAGGAGGCTCGGAAGAATCCTAAACATGTTAATTATAAGCTTCACATGGGTCGACCCTAAACTTCACACCACCAGAAAACACATAAAACGCACAGATAAAACACCACACACAGTCAACAGCCTTCTCCACTCTTTTGATCATGTCAAGAAAGGCCAGCAGCGGCTTTGAGCCCATTTCCAAGCTCAAAGTAAATCCTGAAACAAAAGCTCCTTTTGTTGAGCCATTTAAAACCAACCTCCAGGGATTTTTCATTGCTTTAATATACCAGTTGGAATTTTACTATTTGCCCAATTTTTAATTTCTGAATTACTATTGAAATTCTTCATCACATTTTAATTTTATATGATATTGTACCGTGGTGTTGCAGGTCTGAGCACTGTGTGAGTGGGTCTCCATTCCTGATGTCTTGTCTTCTCGTTCTCCTGCAGAAACACAAATACACAAAAACACCCCCATGAGTCAGCAGACACCCACTTTGTGTGTGTGGAAGGTAGATGTGCAGTGAGTTTGTGTAGGTGTGGATTTGATTGGGGTTTTGGATGTGCAGCAGCAGTGGAGGCCAACACAAACAGATAAACAGCAGGCAGTCCATAACTTGGTAGAAAAGCTTTAATTACAGGGTGTGTGAGACAGAGGAATTTGAAATTAATCAATCACTCCAGCCTGTCATCTCCCTGGGCTGCAGATGCAAAAGAGATGGGAGTTTCATGTTTAGTGTCAAACATTACCTAGAGGATATTTTCTACAAACAATAATTGAAGCAACTATGGAAACACCAACGCAGAAACTGGTAATTTCTCATCCCATGTGCTTTCCATTGTTTGAGCGTGCGTGTTTGTAATTGGTGGGAAACGTTTGCGCTGGCTGTGCAACAGTGAGAACAGGATACTTTGCAGAAAGCATCTGAATCAATAAGCCCCAAGAAGCTACAGTATGAGTGGGAGACTGCACACACAAACACACACATATATATATATTTCAGTCTACTACTCTAACCACACTAACATCGAACCTCTAACACCTACCTCACCCCTAGTTCACCCAGCAGCCTCCAGACATCACTGACAGTGGTTCTCATTTACAGTAAACACACAAGGCAGGTTATATTTCTAGCATTCTGGTAGAAACATGACCCTATACCTTTAGGGGATTTTGGCAAAAATACAAAGGCTGCACTGTAAGTGCGTCCTCGGTCCAGTGCTGAATTGCAGCCAGAGCCCATATGTCCTCAATCTGTGTTGGAAATCTGGTTTTACCTCACAGGAATATAATCTGTATGTTCAACAAATGTCATTCTCAAATGAGCATGATTCAGACTTTGTATTATAGAAATGGTATGTTTAAGTCTAAAGCACAAAATACAATATAACCATGTGTTATATACATAACGGTGTATAAAATGCATATTCTAACTGCCCCATGGTTTTGCTTCAAGATGTGTTAGGTAGGGAAGTTTCACATGCACTATATGGAAAACCTTAAATAACTAAACAACTAACTATACTACTACAGCAAAATGTGATGTTATGCCAAAGACATTATATATTGTTAAGTAAAAGTCTAAGTTACCATGTTAACTATCCAGATATAGACCATATACTTATGTGATACCACCAACAAGGACAAAGAAGAAGATTTACTGGTGTTACTACCATTTTTTTTTTACAACTTGTCTTTATTAATTTGTGTGTAAGACGTTAAGCAGTTTGTAAAACACACAATGGCAGCATGACAACATAACAAGTATTGACAGCAACTGCGTATTCACTACCTTTTAGCCATGGGGAAGTATCTGGAGCACTCTGTGCCATCCCATGCACAATAAGGGTCCCTTGCCAGGCAGCATTCGGCACAGGCCTTGCCGTAAACCTCACATCGGTGCAGCGGCATCTGGGACACACCGATGTTTGAGCCAAGGTACAGCTGTTGCTGTAAATAGAACAATACAAGATCTTTAGTACTAGAACTTTTTTTTTATATCTGATGAGTCTGTGGGAAAAGTGTGTTTTTGGCAGTGGAGCAAAACACGTGTCAGAAATGTAGACACTTCATTAGACTGCAGGTGCTCAGCAATCTCCTACATGTCAATTACCTTTCTGTTTTTCTTTCTGTCACTTATTTTACAAGCCAACTGCTGTGTAAAAGCCTACAATTGAGATTTGTGTGTGATAACACGTTGGTTCTTTTCAAAATGTTTAGATAGTGCAGACAAATGTGCCTTTGTTCTGTCTTTCTTCCCTCTAGCAAGGTGTGTCACCTTTAGCTTTCTCAGGCAGGTTTGTCAGACACTAGTAAGATATTTCCTTAAAAAAATTCTCTGCACTGAAATTCTGTGTAACTCTACAACTAGTGTTGCTGTAATTAATATTAAGATGACAGCAATCGGAATGTCGGAATGTGTAAGTAATGCTTTAATCTGTACCTGTTTTGTTGACAGTTCCATGGCTGTAATAGCTGCTGGATTCTGTAGAATACCAAAGAGAAAAATAATAATTAGACAACTCATTACTATTGATATAGTCTTCTAAATATAAGTGATGTGAGCATAACCTACTCTGAAGACAGTCATTTCTTCTAATAGGACTTCCTCTAAGTCGTGCCATGAGCCTCTGGGGATGGAGACCACTTTCAGAATTGTTCCCATGTCTAGGACACAATGACAAAACAAGCTTTACTATCTACTTGTTCAAGACAGTTCTTTATTCACCGTAGCAGTGTATCAGCATATATGTTTATATACCTGTGCCAATGAACATGACGTCATACAGTCCGTCCTCTGCCTCCACTTTGTCCACCACTATCTGAGTGAACTGGTAGTCCACATCTGTTTTGACTATGATCGGTCGGTTGTTAATGGGGTAGACGGGGTTAAACATGGCTGGATGGCTTCTGGCAAAAGTCACGACTTCATCAGGAAGGTCCTTAGTCGTATCAAATCCACCAAATGTCTTGCTTGGGCACTTTGGAGAAAAGGGAAACAGTGATAATGTGGGGTGTGAAGGGACACTGAACACTGACATTAAGAGCATAGTGTACTCACTGTGCCAGGCCGCGGGTAGGGAACGCGTCCCTGGAAGGGCACCCACTGGTAGTTGGGTCCATCTCTGTGAGCGTATGGACCCAGAAACACTCTCCTGACGTCTGTCATGCTGTACATACACACGGCTGACCCTTTGAAGATATTGCTAATGAGAAGAAAGACAGAGTTAATAAAATAATGCTACCAACATTTATGGAGAGAAACATTCCAATCCTAGCTGCAGTACCTGGAAGTCGTAAACACTGCATAGATGATCGGACTTTTGGGATCCTTGGTGCTCATTAGAAAAACATCCTCTATAAAATTCAGAGAAAAAGCATCCTGGATTACAGATGTTCTTTGGACTTCAGAAAATAATGTGTGTAGATGCAGAACAGTTACTTACGGAGTTCATCAAAGTGTGTGTCAATGCCATTACTGCCGGGCACAGAGCAAACAAGCCGAGCTTTCAGGAAGGTGGTCCACTTATTTACCAGACTCCTGTGACCTCCCAAGTCATTCTGTTGGATGGATCACATGTAGGAATTCAGCACAATTAACATTCCTTTAGTTTTTTGGCTTTAGCATGTACCAGTGTATTATAGTGCTTAAATTTTAAGTCAAGCTTTCTATCTTAGTCATACAGGACTTCCCTTGCTTATCGTCCACTTCTGAAATGAGAAGATATTGTATATAGGTAAGAAGTTGTTCTTCCAAAGCTACTATAGATTCAGCTGCAAGATTAAGCAGTAATACCTTCATGATAATATACATAATGTATATACTGTGTCTCTGTTGGCTCTGAGCCAGCAGATTTACAAACTGAACTGTCTTTCTTTACGCTGAAATATGCACACATTCACATTCACAAATTTCACATACTGAACTCCTTGTATAAAATGTATTCCCTAAAACCTAATAAAAACACATTAAGAAGACTTATCACTGCTAGGGCTATTTTGTCTTAAACAAGCCTTTCAATCAACCAAACGTCCAAGTTTGTGACCTCAATAATTCTTCAGTGAATAGTGTACAGAAAGAGAACCATTGCATCTACTGGTTGTTCCAATTAGAGGAGATGTCTGTGTGTCTCACAGTCTTCCAGAACGTAGCACACAAACATGCATAAAGTGCTGGCTCATAAAAATGTATTCCACCAAGTGTTGATTTATGACAGTAAATTAGAATGTGTCCAAATGTGCATCGTCCCAAATTATTACCGCATCCTGCATAATGGATGGCTTGTCTTGTGTTGAGGAAAGCAGATTCTTGGCATTCTGGGTAATCAGCCTGTTATGAAGGAGGCATAATATGTAGCTAAAGGGGATGTTGAAGCTGGACATTGCTCACTGATCTGCAGTCAGCTTAGAGAATTCCTGCTTAATGACAACAATAGGGTTTTCAATGTGCAATCTGATACAAGCCCAGTGATTTAACACAGGCATCCCCTGGAGCTGAAGGGTGTAGAAGACCCAATGAGCGCCAAAAGCCTGGCATTAGGATAACAGTGCTGCTATTGATGGTGACTTTGCCTCTCAGGTTCTGGCGACATTTAACGCTTCTCTCAGGTTTCTGTCTTTGGGGGACATTTGTAGCACACACAACAAAGCCCACTCCTCTCCCGGCTAAAAATAATCATAGATAACAGCTCCTGAAAGCTGCCATTATGAAAGCCACTCAGACACCCGTCAAGTGTTTTTTCCAGATACAGAAGCTATTTCACATAATGCTGCTGTGAGAGCGTGTGTCTCTTTGTCTCTCTCTGGTATTGTGTGTGTCTGAATTTTACTTTGTGAGGCCCAGCGTGTGTGTGTGTGCCTGTGAGTGTGCACATACTTTGCAGAGCTGTCCGATGCGAGCGTGTGTGGCCTTTCCTGCATGCTCTCCGTCCATTGCATTCTCTCTGAAGAACAGGTAGATTTTGTCGTCTTCTGGGTTGTCACTCTCTGGAATCAGATGAACACCCAAAAACCTCGGATCTGCAAGAGACACACACACACAAGTCAGTCAAAAGTAAAGATTTGGCAATAAAAGCTTTTGGTAATAAATACATTCTGCAGCCCTTCATTTTAAACCAAGCATCCAGTGTTGACTATATAAAGACAAAAATTCAGACATGTACTCAGGGGTTTCACTGTGTTTGGTCTGTTAGGTAATAACAAAAGATTCATATTAAATTCTTAGCGCCACTGGAGAGAGGCCAACAAATGAATAATGTGCTTCTAGCACTTTGTTTTGACTGCAATATTGTAGCCCATGTGCTGACAAGCTACAGTTCTTTGGCTGAAGCATAAGTACAGTGTATAATCAATTTCAATAATATTCAGAGGCATGAAAACATAAGTGGACCCTCAGGAATCATCTGCATTCATCAAACGTACAACCTAAGCTGTGAATCATGGACACAATCTATTTTATCTAATAACACAGAAATCAGTGGTCTTGTCCATATTGAACTTTCTCCATCTACACCACATGCACGCAGGTATTTTTGACCCATTCATGCAAGCATTGTGAAAATGAAAAGTTGATAAAGGCTCTTTGATGTTACAATCAGTTTTGATTAAACAAAAACTCATTTGTATGTTGTGTTAAAGTTTTGAAAATATTCTTGATTTGCTGATGTTTTGTCTATCTGAATTTATTTTAGTTGTCATGATTAACAGCTCCAGAACAGAAGCAACAGACATATTTATCTTTTTGATAAATTACACATAAGACCTCCAGATCAAGCCCACATAAATGAGTAACTACTACTACTGAGTTGAAATAAAACACAAATAAAAATTGAGACAGCTTGCAAGATTACATAATTCTCCTCCTTTGTCTGTTTCTTTCTCTCACCATTTAGCCACCGGGAATCATGTTGCTCTGTCCTGATTGGATGATGCTTGCCGAGAGTGCGAAAGATGGCAAAGTCCCGCCCCATAAAGTCAGCCGACGTCCCAGCATACAGTTCTCCATCTGAGGGTGAGTGAAGGGAATTGTATTATCATAGTAGCACCAGATGAGAAAGCAGCGATTTTATTTCCCCATGTGATGCATGTGCAAAAGCCAGAGGATTTGTATAGGAGCTTAGCAGTACAGGTAGACCTTGAATCCTGAGAGGACTGCACAGGCAGCGACAGACATGATGAACATCAGGAGTGTGAAATTGACATTAACAAAGTAGGCAGGGCTGAGAAGGGAGGGGAGGGAAGGATGGTGGGTCAGATGAGGAGGGACAGGACAGAGGTGTGAGACAGGGGGAGTACATAATACTGGTGAGAAAGAAAAGAGAAAGGGGAGAGGAGATGAGAAGTGATGGGCTGGAAAATGGCCATCTGTTAGGTTAAACGGTGTGATATAACACAATGTGACTGGCAGTAATTGGGGTTGGTCAGAGATGGCATGCTCACATAATGCTGTTTTATTTGCCAAAAAATTGGGATTTAGTTCAAGGAAAAACTCAATAAAGTGTCATCAAAGGCGCACACCCACCACTTAAATGAGGAACAGTCAGATTGAAATAGAGTTTACAGTCCTGTCAATGAATGGTTCCCAGTGCGTAAATACAAAGCAGCTCCACATGTAATGAATGACGGGAATGCCTCTGTTCTGTTATTTACATTGACTTTACACCCTGTATGTCTGCTGCAATGACAGAGCAAGGCAGATTTATATGACTGAGCTTTAACATGTGGAAGGACAGCGAAGCGTATCCGGTCATAAACTCACCAATTAGCATAGATGCAGTGTGCAGCTTGGGATCATAGGGACTCTTCCCTCTGCCGTTTTCTGCATGGGCCTCCAACCTGAACACACTCTCCTGAGAGAGTGAGAGGGTGAGAGAGTGAGAGAGAGCCACAGAAGCTCTCATTTACAATGAAATATAGTCTCACATTTTTTTCTGGCTTAGAGAATTACACAGAAAGATTCATTGCTTCAGTATAAGTGAAATTCTTTTTAGAAAGCACATTTTTCTGTTGCCACTCAATGACAGATGGTGCTAAAAAAGCAGCGTTTTGTGAAAATGAGCATTGTTACAGCACCCAGAATGGTTTTTAAGAGTTTAGTCCAAACCGTGATGTTGCCAAATATTTTACCAAAACAGAAAAGCTGTTGAATGGCCAAGTTCACTTTAAAATCACGTTCCAAACAGTCTTTCATTTAATTATAAAAAATAAATCTCATCACTTTGTATGACTTGGTGACCTCGACACACGTAGGAAACCCATCAGATGAATTACAGCTCCACAGTAGATGGATTTTCGGGGGATGAATGGAGATACTTCCTGAGTCTAATTGTCTGTAAATAACCATCTAATGAATAGGAACTCCCATTTATAAGGCTGACTCAGTGGCATTTAGAGGAGAAGAGGGCAATTTTCTTTTCCCATACTTAGATGAACACCAAACACAGACACATTTAGAGTGATGAATTGGAAATTCTGCAGCCTATGAAACTCTGTTTAATTTTCCACCTCATTTTGCAGAATAAAATCAGTTTGGTGTATTTATTAAATGATTTATTAGAAAAAGAATTCACTCATCCATACTTCCCCAGAAGGAAGAACATGCATTAGTTCGATAACAAGGAGTGGAAGTGATATTAAAAAGCAGCATGCGTCTTTACCTCTGCTTTCTTCCCAACCTCCAGGTAGGAACACACAGGGTGAAAGGCTCCTGTCCCACACACATACAGATGGGTCTGGTTGAACGGCTGCAGCACCTTAACGAAATTTGAACACTCTCTCTGACAGAGCAAAGACAAAGAGGAGAAAAAAAATCAAAAGGATCAGTTAAAAAAAGAAAGAACAGGTCAACTTAGGAGCTCAGGTCAAAAAAATCCAGTACTCAAAATAAAACGACCAACCTGTGATAAGGAAAGCTTAATGTAATCTGCTGTAATTCCCCAGAGTATGGCCTACAAACCTTAGTGATGTGCTGACTAATAATTCTGCAGAGGGTATTAGGACCAGACTAAGCACTGTCATCGCCATGACTCTGTATTTTTTTTTCACCTCATCCACCTCTACGCACATGCACACTTCTCTACAAACATATATTTCACTGCTGGTTTCAGACATTTATGTGCATGAGCTGTGCAGCTTCCCGTGGAATTATGATGAAATCCATGCAGGAGGGAGTGTAGAATAACACAAGAGACAGTAAGAAAAAGTCAAACATAATAATCATATAACAATCAGGTTTACATGTGGTTACTGTCACTATGCTTTAGTTTTATGGTACGCATAGGAAAATGGAAGTATTTATTCCAGGCATCACAGGCATCTGTAAGGGCCGCTCTGAAGCCACATGGCTTATTTCCTCGTGTTCAGGAAGCACGTGCCTGAGCAGGCCTGACCTCAAATCAAACTGAATTTGTCATCACATATTCACAACAGAACAGCTGTCTTTATTTTGGACTGATTTCATCTGTGTGATGAGCGTCATTGTTACGCCTAAAAAAAAAACAGATGCTGTGATAGCATCATAACATCATAACTAACATTGTACCTCTGATGAGCTGGCTAAGGGGATCTCCTACTCTTTAGCTAGCCCCCTAAACTACAAATTAATGTAATGTAGTCAATCTGTCCAGAGGTATTTCTGCATCTTTGTGCTTTTCTCTGCAGTGTGACATATACATGTCTCCTTGTTAACAATCACTCAATATGGACTTGGAGAATATAACGAGTAGTGATTTTATTTTTCATTAATTGTACATTATAAATAACAATAAATAAATAAAATAAAAAATCAAAATAGATCAATTACACAACTGTCTATTATGAGATTTGTTGAGAAGTACTTGGACACATATTCCTTGCCTATGACTTAAAGGACAAATGTTAGGCTACAGCTTTCCTTTTTTTTTCTCTTGTACTGTCACACGTTTCACACCCTCTCGGCTTCATCTCCAGAGGTGTTTGCTTGGAGGGGCATTAGCCAATTCACTCTCATTCTCTCTTTAATTCTCACTCTCCTCCACTTCTATAAGGGAAAGATTACCCCTCTGGGCACCCCATTCATCCATTTCATAATGTTTACAGAAAACACACAAAAGACTTCACAGCACTTCAAATCAGCCCCACAGATGGGTTGAGGGCAAGGAGAGCTTGTCCTGTTCTGGCCACTAAACAGAGCCACACACAGCATTGCAATGGTTCTACATTCTAGCATATTGCCTCAGGCCTTATGGAAGACAGAATTCATAACACAAGTAGCAGGGAGCAGAGACAACCTCTCAGTGTGTTTACACAGAGTTTCACCACACCACACAAGCTGCTCTGAAAACGGCACTAAGGCAGATGGAGGAAGATGTGATGGTTGGCTTGTCGTGTAAGGAATGAGCGAGTTAAAGAGTCTGAAAAAAAAACCCTGAATCTTAATGCCAACAACAACAAATGTTTGTTTCAAATCCAGATCTTGATCTTAAGCTCATTTAATTTAATAAAACTATTCTGAAGTGGACAGGTTTAGAAACCACAGATCTTGCAGACTTTCAGTAGTTTCTTATGTGACACTAACTTGCCCAATCAAAGGGCAGGTAGGGCTATGCTTTACTTAACAGTAGACAGAAGGCAAAAACACAACAATATGTTGAGTAGGGAAAGAAAGGGGTGAGTTAACCCCTTCAGATAATAACACATCTGGTCATTATGGAGGGTGAACTGAGTTTGCATGCCATATTATAGGGAATACCAGCCACAATGGGATTGCAGGTGATACCAGTTTGTCGAACTTAAATGAGGTCAGTAAGTCTTTGCCTCTCTGTGTCTACCACATCCAAACTGTTTGTGCCCCCTGGGGTTAGTCTGAAACCTCAAAAATGAGTCTAATAGCATGGGAGCACTAATTCCTGTGATCCCTGAATATGTGGAGTAAATATTGTCATTGCAGTACTTTTATATCAGTAAGACTAGCAGAAAACATTGTGATTTTCCAGGCTTTACTCTATTAAATGGAGTGCCCAGAGGCTTGATAAGTGATTAAGGTCAAATGATGGTCTCAATCATGGCTGTGAGATTATAATCAAACCTATGGCGAACTGGGCCGTGTGTTGTCCATATGACAGATTGTCAACAAAGCGATACGAACAACAAGGGAAGAAATCTCATATAGTCTGAGATTAAAATGCTATATATAGATATATATATCTATATGGAGCATGTGTAATCCTGATGCAACTACAAGAGAGATTTGCTTTGAGAGTTCAACATTGTTCATAGTATGAGAAAACAAAGACATTTTAAAACCTCTGTGGGACTAGAGGGGCAAAATGCCGATGCCCACTTTAAAGATGAATGTTTTTAGCTCTTACCGAGAGATCTTTTCCTGCCCACTTGCATTCATCTCTTCTGGTGGAAGAAGCGGGCCAAGGGATCTGCAACACAAACAGAGTTCCTGTGCATGTTACACAAGAGTCATCCCCAGCTAGAATGAATTTTACAGAGTCAGTCAACTGAGCTGCAGCCCCCTATATATGAGAGTTGAAGGGGTCACAATGCGATTTGTTATCCACTTTGTTTCAGTTTACTCCATTATTCATCCAGGTGTGCAGAGAGCAGCTAACATGCCTGGCACAGCGTGTGATCGTGTGCGACAGCCTTGGCCTGAAATATTCATAAGCTCTTTTCTGTAGAAACAGCAAAGCGAGTCCCTAGATACCAGAGCCCCTGCCTGGCACTCTGCATGGAGATGCACAGACACAGGTAATAAGTCGGTCAGAACATGAAACCATCGGACACACAGACTGTACCTGTGCATAGTCTTTGCTGATATTGAGGAGGTTAAAAGAGAAGATGTGGTCCTTGGCTCCCACCACCAGCCGTCCTCTCTCTTCGTCCAGCAGGAAGGTGTGGTAAGCCGAACTGTTGGCCAGGCCTTCAAATGTCACAAGGTTGTTAGACTCCAGCATGTCTGCAGAGACAAATGGAAAGAAAGTGGTAATCAGCATAATATAGTCACCAAAAAAGCCAAATCTGTGGCTTTGCTTGTAATAACATCCATCAGGTCAAATATTTATTTTCAATAATTCAAATACACACATCTTGGGTGTACGTATATTGATAATAAATCGGCATTCACACTTTAGTTATACTCTTCTGTACATTTTTATCTTTTACTTGCTAAAATCACTTTACAAATTTCTGTCTACTATAGACTATAAATTGTAGAGCTTGGCCAGGCTGACAGATAGCAAAGAGGCACTGCCAAGCCAAACTGGACTTGGTAGGTAAAGCCACTACTGGAAGCCAATAATCAGACTGTCTGCATGGGGAAGTGACCTTCAACAGAGCTGCTTCACAGTGGGGAATATATGATACCACATTACTCTGCTAATATTTCATAGCCAAAACTATAAAATTGCTCTAAACCACATTAACTATAAGGACACTTACTCTGGGCTACAGCTCACATTTAATGCAGTAGTCTGCCAAGTCTGGCTAAACAGTGACATTTGCTTTCGCAGCAGAAAGCCTGACTTGTCACAGACGTTGAGGTTCTAATTACCATAACGACCTCTAAAGGTACTCGGCTCTAACACCTTTTGTGTCACATGTGTAGACACACACAGAAGCATTCATACATGTTTATTCTCTCTCCTTCTCACGTTTTGTTCACACTAGCGAAGTCTAACCACACAATGACCCCCTCCCATTGACCACCCACACAAAAGGGTGGAGACTTATGGAACTGAGGAAACATGTTTTTTTTTGGTGCTCTCTCATTTTCTTTCTCTCTTTCTCATGGAGGAAAAAACAAAAATGTTCATGAATGTTTTAGCAGGGAGAATGCCCCCTCTCTGAAGTGTGTCAGAGCCCGAGAGAGTGAGAAGACACGGGCTAGAAGAAAAAATGCTGGAAAATATAGAATGGCTTTTGCTCATTCATACACTCTATAATTTGAAGAAGGATTTCTAAGTTGAAACAAGGGCTATGAAACTTTTGGTTGCTCTTAACTGAGAGAGTGGGAATATTTCACAGGCCTTACGGCAGTACCTCTAATGGCCACTTGAGACTGGCTCCAAAAGCCAATCATAATGTCCAAATAACAGTTTAAGTCTCCCATTTCCTACTTGTGACAACCTGGGACAGATTTTTTTTACACAAGTCACACATTTAGTCACACTATTAATCAGTCACCCTTGAGTTAGGCAGAGTAAGGCACCACACTTAGCAATAGTGCATGCATGCATATTATATATAGGATCATCAGCCAAGAACTGTATGAGGATAACGTTAGCCAACAGGAAGGGGGATTTAAAGAAAGAAAAACACAAGGAAGCTAAAAAGTGAAGGGACAGTTACAAACTTCCTCCATTTCATGTAATTTAAAAGAAACAAACTTTTGTTTCCCTTCACACAAATCTGATAGCCATGTACTCACACATGTACACAACTGTACACACAGGATGGTAATATACAATAGACTGACACCCTGCCTGTTGTTATTGTTATCGTCTTGGTGATTTAGTTGGTTTCCTGTGCCTCAATGCTGATGGGGAGAGATTTAGACTGTCTCCTAAATATAAACTCACATAGCTGTGTGACCCGGCCCTACGGCTCCCCGACTCCCCATTTCAAAGTCTACTGAGACCATCTAAACTTGGTAATAAGCCAGAAGAGTGCATACTTTAAGTCATAAAAATCACTCAGTTACTCAAATACATATTAGGGCTAATTTTATACAAGTTATCAGGCTTTTCAAAACATATCAGTTGTCCTAAGAATGTAAAGAAGCTCAAAATCATAAAAAAATATTGTTGTTTAAAGAGTAGCTGAAATTTGCTTCGTAGCCATGGTGATCAATCACTGGTGGATCAACAGTAAGCCCTGCACTGACAGCAGAATAACATCCGCCTGATACCTCTGACCTGGTTTTACCTGTGCCAAAGCCGTGTTTGTGTGTGGGAGATGGCAACGAAAAGCCTGGCTTTTACAGTAGTAATTGTACTTTTACTCCTGGTAACAACAAAACTCATATCAAAATAACGTGGTGAATGTTTGCTACTTCTTGACAGCAAGGCAAAAAGACACACCTGTGATGAGGCACTTAGAAATTTGCTTCTCTAAAAGGCTTTAAACCCCACAAGTGGGTGAATGTGGTGAATAATTGCCCACCCAATGGTTAACTTGTTTGATAAATAATAAGTTGTAAAGAAGCTACAGGAACACAGTGCAGACATATCACTACACCTAAAACCATATCCCTCTGACAGGAAGGAGAGTAGCATCACCATACCTACCACACACACACGCATGTACAACCACATATCAAAATTGTCTATGGGAGTGTGTCCATGGCAACAGACCATTCAATTGAGACTACAGCTAAGTTATTAAAAGCTAATCATCCAGAGACAGGCACAGGGTATTGTGTGTGTATGTTTGTGTGTTATTGGAAACAGGATGTTTCCAGGCTGCACCAGAGGTAGTAACCTATACATGTCTGAACTGGTGTCCCCTCTGGTTAAATATAACAGGTGTGTATGCATACGTAAAGCGTCATGTTTTCCTCCTGTTTAACCTAAACAATTTCCCTGTCTGCAAAATGTCTTTCTGTAATAATTAAATGTCAATGCTGCACATAAAGTTATCTGTTGTCCATGCAGACACAGTTTCACGCAGACAAAGTCAGACAGACAGGTGTACGGGGGAAATGTTTGCCTTCTAACAGGTGTCAGCTGCTGCTCTCCCATATTTTGTTAAATTTCTCTTGTACCCTACAATTTCTGACCTGTCAAACACCCTGCAGATGTCTTTTTTTACATTCACTCTCTCTTTGCAAGAAACAAATTAGCCAACTAGTCTCCCTGGAGGACAGGGAGAGCAAAAGAGTGAGAGGAAGAAAGTGAAAGCAAGAGACAAAGACATAGAAAGGGAAGAGAGAGAGAGAGAGAGAGGGATAAAGGGCCAGATGGAATGGATGCGAAGAATCAACAGCCCCATGTGAGACCTATAAAAATAAACTTTTTTACCCTACATTCTCTCCGTCTTTCTCGTTCTAAACTGGAGGGCACAGGGAGTGTTATTTAAGTGCTTCCAAAGAAAAAGCAGATCCATGTCTTAATAATAACCCACGTGTGCTAGTACTGTATAAAGAAACAGTGATGTTTGGGCCATGGTTCAGCTGCTGCACTGACGTTAGCCGTTCTCATGGCTTTGTAAGTGATTGCACACTGACAACACGTCACTTTATACAGTCATTGATTCAGCCATGCCTGAGGGGGAAACAGCACCAAGTAATTTGTTCAGTGTTAGGCAGAAATCTAAACCTAAAGCAAATTGGTCTGTTGTTATAAACAAACGTACAAATTACTTGCAAGATATGAACGATGAGGTTTGGTTTAAATACTAATAGTTAATTATAGTATAGAGTTACAAATGTAGCTTTAACATAGTTTTATAAGGAGTAATGTGTGCTTTGGAATGTGACAATTTGAACATTTAAAACACGTGTCCAAGTCAACTTATAAAAAAAAAAGAATATATTAAAAGCTCTTGGAAACATACATACAAACATGATTTGATCAAATTCATACAGCCAAACATGCCTTCATTTGCAGCAGACTATTCTAAACCCGAGAAACCCTCCAAACATCCAGCTATGTGAGAGCATAGGATAGCTTCCCATGACCATTCCGGGCCATTCAGAGTTTATACTGTACACTCCCCAAGAAACCTAACTCCGTACCCAAGATTCTTAACGTGCTTATGGATTAAAAGTCTTTAAGGGAACTTCTCCAATCTCAAACTCTGATTGAAAGTCATTTCACACCACAGTGAAAACAAGAATAACACTAAAACAAGAACAGCTGAATGTACAGTATGAATGCTAAAGAGGAATTTTGTGGCCAGACACACTAAGTTGTTTCTACTGGAGTTTAATTTTGATTTCTTTGCTACTTTTTCCTTTTGCTAATTACAACTGTGGTTCTGTGGATGTATTTGACCCTGTATGTGTGTCTCTGGAGGATATGCATGTCTCTGTGAGCTCTTGGCTTTGCAAACAAAAAGGGTGGACAGGTCAGAGAGAAAGAGTACTTTTGGCAGTACACCCATATCGTATAAAACTCAAGTACCTTCTCTTTCTCCCACAAACAACATGTGCTCTGCTTTTTGTGACCCATAAACTTGAAAAGCATGTGGATCCCTGTTTGGTCCTAAGAGGACACATTTACCCAGAGGGTGTGATTTGATCTTGCATCAGTTTATGCCAAAGTGTAATAGATGTGTAACATTTATGGTGCTGCTGTGCGCTGTAGGCCCTTAGCCTCCTATTCCTACCTCCTCATCATCACCCAGTCACTTAGTTGTTGATACAGTTGGGTCTTAGCACATGTTTAGGTAGCCATGGGGTACCATTGTTGTCTTTCTCCCTTCTCCACTGCCCTTTTGCCCTGTGACCCTCACTTTCAAAGATCAGTTGGAATCTCCTAAGGTTCAGAGGAAAGCTGTGTGTGGGTGTGTGTGACTAGAGGTGGCTGGCCAGGACTGTTCACTGGAGGATATCCTGACTGTGCGGCAACAAGCTGCTGCACAGGTTCACACTTGTGAGATAAACACTCCCTCGCTGTGTTGATATAAGAAAACAGGGAAGCAGGTCAAAAACATACAAGGTTATGAAGGACATTGGATTTTACCCCAGTATTCCAAGTGACCTGTAGGGGTCAGAGTTCCATCTCCTCGCAACACATGTTGTCACTGATCATACATTGATTCCTCAAGACCAGACAACTTCACACACTGTCTAGGCAGCTAATGAATTGTAATTCAAAACAGTGAATCATCTGATTTTCTTCTCTCCAAGAGAAAATCTGCTTCACCTATCACAGGGGTAATAAATAATTTATATCATCATATAAATGATTCATAGTGCAATAATCCCTTGTCACTTGCCTAATGGGACCTACACTGGATAATGTTGAAATCCGACAGTGTTATGTGAAATTGAATATTTCCACCACATTGCATAAAAATTACACCTGCTCAGTATCCTCTGGATGTACCTCCTCAGGCAGGGATGCAGCCAAATATTGTCTCTACTAGCCAAATTCCAAATCAGAACTTTGGAAATATTGAGTATGAAGATGGCAGCCAAATAACCAAGCTGGCCTGGCTGCTACCTGCAAGTCTAACTTCTGATAGAGATATCACTGTATGGGCGTGTTCCACCAAACTGACAGCATGTGGTTTTAAATGACTGATACCCTCACAGGTATCATTTGCTATCTACAGATGGTCATGTATTTATGTGTGTGTGTGTGTGTGCGTGCATACTTGTGTGTGTAATTATGGATCCCCCAGTGCTGAGCGAGAAACATTTCTCTTTGGGAGAGCCATCTGCTGAAACAGACCTGCACCATTCATCCTGAGTTTAATTACCATGCAGGAGAGAACGGAGCGGAAAAATGACATCCAGGAAAAAAAAAATAGAAAATGACAGAAAGCGAGAGAGGAATAAATGACGCTCAGCTGCCAGGGAGTCCGTATCTGGCAGCACTTTTTACTGTGAAACTGGCAACAGCAGCTGATCAAAACGGGGACAGACGGAGGGAATGCATCAGAGACAGACAACTGTAATAAAACAGGTAGATAAAGATTCATTAGACTGGAGCACTTTTTTTTGATCTGGCAAGAGAAGTTACTTAATCTCAGTAACTGCTCTCTTCTTGGCATAATAATGAATTATTCCCCCTAATTTGTATTTATAAGTCCCATGTGTTTACTGAACCACTGCTGAAATAATTGTAACACATCAAGAAGCTTTCCATGACAACACCACAGTGTCTACAATTGGACAAAAACACTCAAAACTGTCTGAATGATGGTGGTCTAGTTTTCATGTTCTTAAAATGCATTTTAACCATGCTGAATGTATCAAGAAAATGGAAGCATTAGCCTGTAATACAACCAGAGAATTAATTTTGCAGGTTGTGTTCTTTATATTTTTTTTTTAGAAGTTATTTTGCTGCATTTAGAATTCAGTTTTCGTGGTTACTACATCAACAACAGACATTGCTTTTCTTGCAGTAACTTTTATGGATCAGGGGTTCCAACATGCAAGGACAAAATATATGCCTCAAATAGATAAGAGGGTCTTGTAATGTGAAGGACAACACACACTCAGAAATGTACCTTTATAGGAGAGTTTTAGCCGGGGGACGTTGTTCTTGGTCTGCTGGGCTCCACTGCCCTCTGTCCTGAGCAGAGCCACCCCACACAGCAGCATAAAGCTGCCCCACAGAAAGCCCATGGTCCTGGGGCAAATGAGGCCAAGAAAGGTCCTTTTAAATGTATGACTCCAGCGCGGACAGTCTGAGATCTGGTGTGGAAGAAAAAGTCCTGGTAGAAGGAATGTTCCTGTTCTCCAGTAATTATTTAAAAAAATACTGCTAGGTCACTCCAGGCTAAATCACAGCAGGTCTTGTCCCCTGCTAGATCAAAAACCCTTTTCTCTTCAAGAGGTCATATGCCAAAATTAGAGTCCAACTCAAGGGGGAATAGAACCTGCAAAGCAGAGTCAGGGGTTATGGGTCAACATCACTGTGGGTGAGCCTTCCACGTCAGTAAACTTAACCAAAGTAAGCACAAATAAGAGTTTGTCACTACACTAAATGCTAGGAAGAGTAAGTATGTCTGAGCATGACTGCCATAGCTTTCTGTCCTGGCACCTCACCAGCTTGTAGGTCTGGCTACACAGCCATCCGCGTTATCAGAATCGCTTCCCTCAGCTAAAGAAAAGAAAACAGGTCCAGTTTGTTTCAGCTGTTAATCCAGTCTGCTCTGTAAGCACAATCTTCTCTGTCTCTCTCTCTCTCTCTCTGTCTCCTCCTCTTTTACTCTGTCTCTATCTGCCTCTCTGTCTCTACTTAACACTCCTCTGAACTAGTTCAGCCCCACTCAGCGCAGCTCTGCCCTGTCCCCGCAGCAGAAGGCACACAGTGCAACTGAGAACAGCTGAGGCAGACAGCACACTTAGAGTGAGGGAGAGAGAGAGGGAGAGAGAGAGAGAGAGATTGAGAAATAAGAGGAGAGTAGTGTAGGCGGGAGAAAAAGTGAAAGAGTGCAAAGAACAGATTGAGAGAAATGAAAACTGAGTTGTAGGAGAGGAAAAAAGGCTAGAGAAAGGCAATAGGTTAGGAAGAGTGAAAATAGGAAAACAGCAGCTGAACATAATGGGAAACATTTTGGTTCATTATTGTTTTTTGACTTGTTATGCTGCTTTTCAGTAGATGATGATTTCTGATCATTTAATCAGATGCTACTTAGAGATAGCACACAAATGTGACATATCATTGAATTTCATATCATTGAATATCAAAGATCCATAAAAACCTACTTCCCACAGGATTTACCTTTGGTTTACTGCCATTTAATGTATCAAGAGGGAACATCCGTGATCCCATGACACTTTGGGCACACAAGACGCTGTAGAGAGTTTCCATGTTATTGAAACAGTTTCATCGAAAACATCAGCACTCAAACTTACCTCATAAAAAGGGGCATCACAGCTCTGCATCCTATCATTTGTATGGAGCTATCTGCACAAACAGACAGAATACATCTTGTCAGGTCCATCTTTCTGGTGATGGCGCCACTTAAGTTTCAACAATCACATGGGTAGACATGGACGTTATGTTTTAAACTGTCTCTCCTGTGTGACAAATTGCATTTTCTGGAAAGATGAAGTGATAAGCAATGAACATCAGTCCCAGGATGAGAAACAGTAAAAGTGTGTAACAAGAGTGTAAAAGCAGATACAAACATCTGATTAACATCATTAATCTTTCTACCAACAGATCAACATCATTTTGTTCAAACCTACATGTAAGCATCCTTCAAAAATCATCTAGATTATGCATAATTAACACCCTATTCTAAACAAATAATAATAATTATACTAGAAGGCCAGATGGACAATTTAAGCATTCAGCACAAGGATGGACTGATTAGGTATTTACCAGACACTCCATCATACTATAGGCAGAAGGGGAGTTCCCTGTTTTTTTTTCTTAAACCATCCCAAATGAGATGTCAGTCTCACGCTAAACAGCAGGCCCTCAGTGAGCTGATTCCTTCTCGTGGTGAATGATAATGACTTTAGTGGC
Source organism: Parambassis ranga (assembly GCF_900634625.1). Classification (NCBI taxonomy): domain Eukaryota; kingdom Metazoa; phylum Chordata; class Actinopteri; family Ambassidae; genus Parambassis; species Parambassis ranga. Next base: position 16,058,160 of record NC_041039.1, on the reverse strand, counting down.
AATGGTGTGGTTAAGACCTCTAACAGGCTGTATCCATGTGGATAAAGAGCCATCAGACAGTGGGAGGAGAGCTGAACTAATCCGGTAGTGAAGGGACGGGCCTCAAGGTTATGCTAATGTAAGCTGGCGCTCGGAGGTTCCGTGAACAAGTGTCACGCCAAAATCTGTTCTTCACAAACAGGCTGGATTAGGGGCTGGAACAGGCAGATCTTTTTCTTTGCTGTGAGGGACTGGCAGTGTTGACGTACTAGTTCATTATTCCGAGGATCGTGTAACCCGATCTACTATAACTAGGAGCAGAGAGAGCGATTGTTTGAAGGGGATCAAGACTGAATGGCCCTATTAAGGGTCTTACTCTACTCTTCCACCGGCCATATCTTTGCACGTTGAGAAGATCCCAAGCATGGTTTTCAAGTTGTTAATAGTTATAAGTAACTATTAATTTCTTTCTTAGGTTACATCAGAAAGTGTATTGTTGGTGGTGACACAGTACTGACAGGTCCAGCTCTAATAGTCACAGATTATATTCCTCTCTGTCCAAAAACAAACGTTTCAGACTGATGGAAATAGTGATCTCAAATATACAAGAACATAAAAACAAACCTCTTTACTAGCAAGAAGAAAAAAATTATTATTGTTATTATTATCAAAAATATAAATATGCTCCTTCTAGTCAAGCAGAAAAAAAATCTCATCCAGTCTCCTTTCATTTCTCTGCCTTTATTACTCCTTGAAATTGTAGGTATTTCTCAATGGCCTGGAAACAAATATTCTGTGTGCATTGCCTTGAAGATACAATTTTTCTGTTTAGCTTTACAGGCTTGTAAAAATAGTTGAATTATATCCTGCTTTGCCCCTAACCTCTCCCTCCAGCCATGGTTCAAAAAATGTACTGAATAACAGTGGTCCAATAAAAAGAGGGACACGTCCTTGACGATGCATGGGTTTTTACAGACCCCAAAGGAGTTGTGTGTTTCAAGGAGAATGCCTGTTTCTGAAGCACCAATTCAACACAGTCTATTCACTAAAAAGACTTAGAGTACTCTAACATCTCAGAGTTCATCAACTGATATGTGTGAGTGCAGCAGGGAAGAGCTGGGGCTACTTTAACTTGTGGAGAGACAAGGTATGTTTGGAAGTGGGGCTGATGAGGGTTGTGAAGTAGGGACAGCAGTGGAGTAGATCTGTTGATATCCCCTTTGAAAAGCTGGAGCTCCCCATCAGAGTTCACTTATCCCTCTTTAAATAATGCCCTCACCACATCACCACACCTCCTGCCAACAAAGTAAACCCCCAACCCTCAGATCTCTTCACATACAAGCCGCTTCCCTCTGCCTCACTCAGAACATGACCTGCCCCCACTCCACACCAGTTCATACATAAACTCAATGTCTTCTTGTCCCTCTGCACCTACATGAACCACCCCCCAAAAAACTCTCTCCATCACTTTCCTCCTTGTTTCATCCTGTGTGACCTCCACCTACAGCCTGGGAATACAATCCCCTAAATGAGAGGATTTGGCTCAGCAAACTGAACCGCAAATCCAAGACAAGCAAGTTAACCACATCTGAACACCCACCTACCCTTTACAATACCAGCCTGCATAGTTCACCCCTGCAGCCACCCGCCCAGCTGTAGTTCAGATTAGCGTCACAACAGATAGCAGTGGGGGAGCGGAGCAGGCGCTGTGAAGCTAGCAAAAAGATCTGGAAAAATAAATAAAAACACACTACAAGTTTCAGTAGGGTTTTAGCAAATGATTCCTCGAGGCATTCAAAACCCATCTGCCTCCAATTCCTCCAGAGTGGAATAAATTATGCCAACTCAAATACATTGCTTGGAATTTTTATACAAAATGTTCTCATGCTCTAGATGAGATTAAACAGTAATGCAATTCACCACACTGTCTTGCATATTAGGTTTCTGCCTTTGACAGGCATGATGCATTGACATTATAGTGAATATAGGCAAAAACACACACACAAACATGCAGTGATGGAAGCCAGCTGTGTGAGCCGGCAGGTCTTGGTAGGAAGGGAAAAGCTGATCCTCTGGAAGCTACTGGGATCGGATCAAGTCTTCTCCAGACAGCCCATGGGGCATCTTGGAAAACATATTCAATCTGACTGCTGCTGAACACTGGTAGTACACTAGTTGAATACAATTACATTCAACTACCATCACACTAAGTGTGGAAAAACTCTTTTCAGTCAGACTCTTCCACGTAAGCAGACTCAAGAGAGTATGGCATAAATAGACAGAGCATGCCATGCACTATTCATGACTAAATAAACCACATGCTGTTGGTGATTTACTCTTTCTTAATGAAAAATGGATGAAAAATAGAGCAAAAAACTCAAAGCTATGAATAAATTACTTGGAAACAGTGTATCATCTTTAGCAATAAAACAACCACACCCTTATTGTGCACCCTTACAGAATGGCTGCTATAGCCAATCTAAATGTGTGTATTTTAGTCATGTAGTTACATTTTTAAAACAAATGTAACAATAATCCATTTCATTCACAACATAACTTAAGTACCAGTTTGCCATACAAGCATTTTACACGAGGTTTAGAAGATACAGTCTCTTGTTTAGATATGCTTCACTAGTTACCAGCAACATAAATTTATCATCATTCATCAATATTTTAGCCTTCAGGCTACCTGCATCTCATGTCCACAGGGAACAACAAACACACACAGCCTCTCTCTGACTGACGCCGTCAATGTACTGGACTAGCACACCAATTACATTAGCAAAAACAATATAAACAGCATAAACATTCAAAATCAAAAATCTTTATTACATTATTTTTTTCACCACAAACCCAAGAGAGCAGATTTGGTGACATAAACCATTAGCCAAAGTTTTGCTGACTCATAAAAAGAGTTGTAGTGCAGGGACACAGCAGTACCCGGCACTTAATGCTGAGACAATGCGAGACAATATAGTGTCTAGTTTCCCCTCATTCCAACAAAAGCAGCAGTTGAGGGAGCACTGTCTAGGAATATATCATTTTCTAGGACTCTGTGTCTAGAAATCCTGTCATCCAACAACCAATGTGCATGGCGATCAGCTGGAAGTTCCAAAACTTAGGCTTACTGCTGCAGCTTTCAGATCACCTGATGATAGTGTGACAAAATGAAGTGTTAAGATCCATGCTAGACTTAAAGAGATCTCTTGACTTTCATGTTCATCCTGCTCTAAAGTTTTTGCTCTCTGGACAACAAATAGGACTACATTTGACTCCAGCAGACTGGTGCTGACAGAAATGCAGGTCTGTCAGTAAGGCTCATAAGGGTGGGTTGTGTGATAATTTCAACACGGAGTAGTTGCAAGAACTTTCCAGTTTCATTTTGAAGCATCCTTTGAGACAAGAAACACAAGTGTTTGTACATTAGAGTGGGGTCTCACTGCAGGATGTAATCCCAAAGAAATCTATACTTTAAGTCCCAACTTTTTACCAAAGATGTTCATGAGCAGAGTCATGTATATAGGCAGAGGTGCTCAACACTGTGCTATTTTCAACTGTGGTTCTTTTGTGAAGCTGTGGAACACCCCTTGGCAAACACTTTGCATTTTCTTTACAGTCTTTACCATGCTTGGTTTTCTAGATGCCCCCCCCTTTTGTTCCAACCTGAGAATGTATGGTTTGAAGATACAGACCAGACATACAGGGCAGCTTCAGTCACACTATTATTAACTATTATTTAACTTGAGAATAATATTAGTGTGATTGCCTTTATTATCTTACTCTGTGATCAAGTGTTGCTTTTCCGAATTTCCTTCCATAAACTTAGCCTGGAAACTGTAAACTGTTCCTCTCACCATGTAGCTCACTGATGATTATCAGTGGCACGAAAATCCCGCCTTTCCAAGAAAAACACACTGTTTAGACAAATGTGAGGCTTTGGTGGTTTTGTGTTAAAAAATGTGAACAATTCACAATGCTAGCTCAGTATTTTAACTTTTATAAAGTACTGTCCAGACTGCACTGTGTTTTGTCACAAATAATTTTAGAAGATTTAAAAACTTTATACAAACATTACAAACTGGAGAATGAAACACATACATTTGCAAAGCTGGCCTGTCCAAGCAGAGACCTTCTTTCCATTTTCCTTCAGCAAATACAGAAAGGATGAAATATCAGGAGAATGAGTTGCTGTGTGTCTTTATGTGTGTGTGTGGAGACAGACATGCTGATACTCATCACGATGCTGTTTATTGACTCTGCTAGTAGTGACGGCAGTCTAGACACCACACAGCTCACTTCACGTGATAACAAACTGAATTGTCACCAGTATTCACTTCAGTTTTTTGTCTCTAATAGTTAATACAGTAAAAACCTGTGCTTAAAGGTGTGAAGAGAGAGAGAGTGAGAGAACCATGAAGCACTAAACCGTGGCCCAGCATGTAATGGTATACCTTCTGGAAGTAGACATAACAATAACTTCTTCTAGGCAAACATGTGAGCTACTCAAACCTCCTTCACCCCCCTCATTGTGGGTAGTGCCAAGTCGTTGGCGAAACACACAGGAGCTACTGTTTCTCCAGTTTCAAAAAAAAGTTCCAACCTGCTGATAGAGTATTCTTAGGACAGAGGCATCTTTCCTCACTCATTCACCTCTGCCAACTCACACAGAGTCTAGAAATAATAATCAACATTCAATATTTTGTAATGGTTTTCTCCATGAGTGCTGGAAAGTGAGGGACTCTAACTCTCAGAATACACTTTTACATCCCAAACTGCTGAGGCTTACTGAGGAGGTTAGAGGTTAGACTTCATTAAAAACCAATACTGAACATAAAGGATTATACCCCCGCTGTGTCTTTGATCAGAAAAGAAGAGGGTCAACTAAGAGCCTAACCTTTAAGTCTTTAGCTTCAGTCGTTTGAAAACAGTATCTCTCCTTGCTGAAATCAAACAGGCTTTTAAAGTCAGCAGTAAAAACTCACCAGGGTACATCAACAGGTCCTCACATACACAACGGAAGAGTTAGACTGCCAGTGATACACACATGTGGTCAGTCATTACTTTTTTGTTCTTAATTCCCTGTTTGGTTTGATTATGGCACGTAAATTACTTTAACTAGTCCACTATATAACAGGGATTGAGAGTCCTCTACAATCATGCAATTATTGTCTTCAGGAAAGTGCTAACCATGCAAACACTACTTGTCTTGATGAAAAATGTGACAAGTTTCTTTCTGGTGAGCCACTGCCACACCTGCTAATACAGCAAAATGCATTCGTCTGTTGAAAACGTGCTTCTGAGCTTCTTTGTTTCAGTTCAGGTAACCAAAAAGTTCATTATGGTAACTTGACACTAGTATTGACTATTAGTGGGAGAGGAGCTCTTAACCTTGCCCAAGTCTAACTTGTCAGAGGAGAAGGCTTTTTTGGTAAATCAATACCTCCAAAAAGCTTTAGTGAAAACATTAATCCTTAAATAAGCATGCATTTTACACTTTAATGTTGACCTTGCTAAGTGCGTGTGTATAATGTCCATATGGTGCTTCTATGCACATTTTAATCTTTGTATGCCACAATGGACACCTGAACGGCACATCAGCATTGTCAGCTGAGCCCATAAACATTGTGTGTTCTGACATTTTAAGATAGATACTGACCTTGTCAATAGCAGGGGTGGAAGAGGATTGACAGATCCATCTTGGGTGTCTCTTTTAATGGGGATTCTGGTGTTGAGGTGAGGTCAAGCTGAATGGATCCATGAGCCTTTCTTCTTCCACACAGATTTATACCTTCAGTCAGAACCTTGACTCTGAGATAAACCTAATGATCCTCATTCAGCCTTGGACTGCTCTGCCCTTACTGAATGCAATCTACCCATGTTAAATCACTGGGGGTGACAAAACATGAAGGAAGAGGGAGTCGTGTTAAGAGGACAACACATAGATACCAACAAAGCTATAAAGAAGGACAAACAAAGTTGATTCAAGACCACTCAGCCAAGAGTCAGCTTAAGGTATTGTAACAAAATATTTCATGTCAGGTGAGCAAGAGTCAACAATGAGTTCAACCTGTCATTGTGTGAAAAGCATCTCATTACAGGCTGGCTCAAAGGCTGCACCATTGCTCTTAACATTACCTGCAGCAACAAGCATTTTTTCTGGGGTCATTATGTGGTGACAGTAATGACCAAAGAAAGGGTTTGTTTTTCAGACCACATTGTCATCAGCAGACTTTGTTGTTTGCACTGCCTCTGTCTGTCTTCTAGCATCCTGTCACTCTGGCCAGAAGGTCACTTCACTGATGCCTCAGGGAGGCTGGTGAAACAGCACCAATTCCACACTAATTAGCCAAAAGGAAATGACACCCCATTTTAGCTTACTGCTGGACAACTTTCATCCTGCCCAGTCAGTCCAGGTGTTGACTCTAATTTTGTCAGGGTAAAATCCCCCTTAACATTGTTTATCCTTTATGATATAAATCTATGTAAAAGGAATTCAGAGATTTGTTTCTAATCACATAATACATGTTTGACCAATGGATGGAATTTGACCTATGTTGGTAATGGGCTGCTGAATTGTGAAGTCAGACTACTTGAGGTTTTTGGGGAGGCCAGAAATTATGACTTAAAATCACACTGATTCTCTCATAAAATCATCGGCAGCACTGGTTTCAAGTTTATTCCACACAAATTAAAACCAATCAGTGGATGGACGTCTATTAAAATTCAGCATTATTATCTGCTAACAGTAACAGCAAGCAACATAGAACATATAGTATCTATAAACCTTTGTTGGAGCACAGCTGCAATAGCTGGGATTTTACGTTGTGTAAAATTTGTTATTTGCACCATAACAGATTCTCCTCTTATGTTTCTGAGCAGAGAATATTGCTTTTTTTCTTGACTTTCAAAGTATATTTTGAAATAAGTACATATGTATTGTCGATTTATCGAAGAAAATAAGAATTACGTAACCCTCCTTTACAGGTAGGCTTTTAGACACTCATACTTTTGACTTTTGCAGCAGTCTGCCAGGTGCAACTATATAATTTTAACTACATTTTTAACATCCTGGCCATAAATAATGTTTATGATGTGACAAAGAGCTTCTAGAATTAATGTTCATCACATTTAAAGCATTGCAATTACCATATTATAGCTAATACTACACACACAGTACATGTTTTTAACAGATCCAAGTTCATGTCAGATACAAAGCATTTTGAAAATGAGTGCCCTGTAGACAAAAACTATTCATCATGTAAAGGTAGCGTGCTTAGTTTCACTTCTAAGCCTGCATTCCTGTAAGTTAATATAGGGCGCTCACTGACTACCAGGAGTTTCTGCTCCACATTAGGTCAGAAGAACCCCTACAACATCCAGAAAGAGAAGAGGGTATTATTGTATGACCCCCTTAGCTGAAGTATCAGTAACTGCAGAGCTTGTCACAGTTGAGTGAGAAAGGCTGTTACCTGAAGGAAACACAGAAACAACACATACCCATCTCTCAATCTCTGATTACAGCTCTGATAGCAAGTACTCTCCCTTCACAGATGCTAAGTCAATTCTTGGAGAAGAGTAAAAAGCTGTTCAGTCAAAGAGGAGGAGAGAAGCTTACAGCATCCTCTTATGTGAAAATATGCAAGAAAAATAGTCCAGCTGTCCAATTAAGCTCCAACCCAGATACTCATGCCCAGGAAGAAACCCTTGGCTCTGCTTTCAGTAGCCAGCGTATCACGCCACATTACACATGCACTGCTCTCTGCCAAGGCACCAAACACAACACAGCAACTACTCTCCAAGTCTAAAATCTCATTTATCCACCCTTCCTTCCCCCTAATCCTTTTATCTCATCCTCATCCAAACCCCATGTTGTTCTGCTTGGATGCCTCATCATGGCTCCCATGGATGTATAGTCTTAAGTGACCCATGGGTACAACAAAGATGAAGGCAACCACTGTTACAGTGAGTGGACACATTCTGGTAAAGCTGTTGATTGCATACAAACCACAAAGACACCCAGCAATCTATCTCGACACGCATAGTCACTGTAGGTCTGCTTGTACCCCGATGGTCTTTACTTTCAGTAGTCTGGACCAACCTGCCATCTCTAATCACCCCCCCCCCTCCCATCCAATTGGTAAACACTGCATAGTGTAGCTCCTAACCACACAACAATCTCTGTATGTGGATAATGACACTGTGTAAAACAGTAGGATGATACCTTGTTATTTGCATGCATTACCATTGAGGTCAGTGCCAAACCTGCAAGTACTACTAAATATTTTGCCTTGTTAACAGTAATTAAATGGACTGGACAGACCATCACTCTGAATATGTAATTGAATGTTTAATTAAAAGGCCAAATGCACACAGCACCTCCTCTCCGATATTTGGCATGCAGTGCTGCTGCATAATATGTTGGAAGTGGAAGTAGATGAAAATCTCAGCTCTAGGGAAATACAGACCATCAGAATAATAACAACAATAATAATGTTATGAACAACAATACAGTAAAGACTTAGATTTATATATGATTTGTTATATATCATCATGCTGCTGTGTTCTGTCTTGTTGCTCCTTCTTTTTGTCTTACCACCACACTTTAACAGATATTATTAGAGCTCTCAGAGACCTTTTGACTACTGTCACACACACCTGCACAGACCGGCTAACCTCCCCCCATCATAGCTTCACCCTCTGCTCCGTGTAGATAGAGGTGAACAATATAAGGGGGCGGGGTGAATATTAATGGCACACTTAAAGAGAATTCTCAAAACAAAGTCACCTCAGGACCTTCAGGGTCATAAGGTTGTATGCAATATATTCACAGTAAGCTTACACTGCATGGATAAATTGTTGTGTCGCTTTTTTGCAGTAATTACTAAGAAAGTTTCTCCAAAAGGTGGTGTTTGCAATAAAAAAAACAGTTTCTCCTGTGACCGTTACAATATATAAGCTACAGAAGTAGAGCAGTGTGCAACAAAACTAGAAAAACATAAACAAGTTGCAAAAGCCCCTACATGGAGCATGTGCAACAGACTGCGTTGTGTCCCAGGTGTCCTGTAGCGACCGTGTCTGCAGTTCTGTAAGACACTGTTACCCAATGTCAAACAGAGCAATGCTGATGATCTGTAAAAGTACTGAGCTCAGCCAAAGAAAACTTCTTTCAAACTGAATGTCAATCTAAAAGATAAGCCAGCTGGATGACACTTTAATGTCTAATTTCCCAGCAGCATTATGCAGTAAAAGCAGATAAGTCAGAGGCTGTAGATAATGTGTTAATGGGTGTAACTGACATGTCAATTCATCATGTCTTAATTAGTCTTACCTTCATTAACTTTATCTTAATAACACTACACTAAAATTAATGGCATATTTAGCTAATTAGGATGTGTGCGTGTGTGTGTGTGACTGAAACAGACTGCATTTTATAATTCTCTGCCTTCCAGCAACTTGCTATGTAATCACTTAAGTTAATTTAATAAAGCTTTGTCCTTCAGTGTCACACGCTGACTTTGATTCAGAATAGCAGTCTAAACATACAGCATTTCAATCACCCGTTTTCCTTGAATGTTTTGTGAGCCTGTGAGAGCATGCACAGACATGTCGTGTGTGTGTGTGAACTGTGGGGTGGGTTGTGATAGATAATATGTATATAAACATGCCTAGATCCCATGTTCCTCCACGCTGCCTGCATCCACAGAAAGGGAGTCCAGCTGATACTTTGTCACAGTTTGCAAACAGAAGCGTCCGGTGGGGCAGAGGGGTTCACCTAATGGGTCAGCAAGCATGAAATGGCAGATCACCCATCTGTGTCAGCACCAGGAGGATTTTGGGTTGTGAGATGGTGTGTGGCTGAGATGAAAAGAGGTGAATGCGGGGACAGGAGATGAACAGAGAAAGGACTGGATGGAAGGGGAGATAGTCAAGACAAACATGGAGCATGTAATTGAAGAGATGTAGAGATGAGGCGATAGATGGGGAGTATGAAGGAGAAACAGGTGTAGATTTTAGAAAAATATACAACAGGAACTCTGAGCAAACAAGTTCAGTAAATAAAGTAATGCAATACGAAACCCTCTGCTGCTTCCAAGATGAAAGGCTGCTGTAAAAGACAACTACTACATTACCAACAGTTTGAGGCAGATCCATTAGTTGGGGAGTGACTGAAAGGAAATCTGAGCTGGTGTGGGGCAGGGGAGCTTTTTTCTTCTTTTTTTTTTCTTCCAGGATAACCTTGGAGATATTCATTGCCTGTGAGTCAGAGTACTAGACTAAACTGTCACAGAGCTAGAAGCTACTAGTTGGATTGTGTTTTAGGAACAATTAGCACAAAACACCCCTTTGATATTAATCTGTTGGGAGATGAACTGAACTGAAGTTCAATATTTGTTGACCCATGAAATGTGGGGCCACATGCAACTCATCCGAAAGACTTCAAGTAATCATCCTCAATTATCTATTGTCTGTCCCACCAGAGTGGTTTTTTGTCCGGCTACAAATGTTTAGTTGTTTATTTATGTGTCTTTCCATCAGGGTTTTACATTAATCATACAGAAGCATTTAATTACACTAATGTACTCATGTATGGGTGATAAGGCCGTCCTACTCATATTATAGAAGACCACAGGTTGAACTTAATTTAGGGTTAGGGCATGTGCAGAACAGTGTAGTAAAAGTAGTTTAAAGAGTATGACCAGATCTTTCCGAAATCCCTGAATTGTGTATTTATTTTTAAAGCTATGAAGCCATCAGTACACTGCTTAATTCATGTCAAAAGGTTGTTTCCTATATTCCTGGAAGACAACATATGTGCAATCCAAGGGGAGTAGAGAGCCAAGAAGGTTCTCTGGTGAGAGAATTGTTTAACTGCCAACAGTTAACAGGAATCTCTGTTTCACAATGAAACAATAACAACTTAGGATTCCGTGTTTCTGCCAGTCACAAAGTGTGGTGGAAGTGAACTAGTAGCAGATTTTATTTGCGCTATCTTAAGGCTCAATTAACCCTCTGCTCACTGACCCTAACACTGTGTAAAAGAGGCTGTAATGAGAGGAAATAACCTAAGTGACTCCATCCTTTCAGCCTCTCTGTGTGATCTCAACTAACCTACTCTTTGCAAATTAGCATTTGCATTGATATTAAATGCTGCTAATAAAATATGTAAGTGCATATTTTATACTGAAACTTTTTCGTGCTAGGCAGTAGCACACGAGTTGCACTAAACCCTCCTAACCTCACCTCCATGTGGTAACAGTCAGCTAGACTTAATAAGAGGTATTCTGTTGCATTGTGCCCTCAAACAAAAACCATGTGCATGGTTCTGAGTCTGCTACAGCTGACCATGTGAGAAAAAATGTAGACCAAATGCCAGGAGACAATGCGTTTTCAGTTCAAGCTGGCCCAAATACACAAAGATTCAGCACTTTGTAGGAGCTAGGACACTGGTAGTGATAGGTGCTTTGTTTTCCAAATTCCTGTGGCTTTTAAATATGAATATATGTCACTCTCTTGGATTTATTTTTGCTTTGACACTTGATCTGAATATGTTATTGTGTATAATTGTGTATATATAATAGGGAGTGGTCTAAACGAGGTGCCTCTGTTTTTGTTCTTGCTCTCCTGAGACAGGACTGTGTGCTATCTCTTATCTCTTCATAACACTGTGTGTGTGTGTACGTGTGCAGTATTTGGACCAACATGACCTGCTGTCAGCACCTTTAACTAGTCCCCACACTGCGACATGGCAGTAAAGAAGCCTTCACACCTTTTAGCCACTTACCTAAGAACACATCCCTAAACATAGCTTTTAATTAGAGGCTTAAAGGAGCAAGAGAGATTACAGCAATCAGAGGATTGCAGAATTTACATTATTATATTTGTGGCTTACATGATTTTGACAGGGGGGGGGGGTGCTGCACAGTACTGTTATGATCTGTAAAATCTTGTCATGTAATAACTGATGCATTATTCAGGTGTGCAAAAAGATAATGCAAGATTCCCTGGAAAACAACAAAACAAACACCCTCAAGCCTCACACTTAAAAGAAACATGAGGGTGTTTTATGGCACTAAAAATCCCAGAACAACGCTCTTTTGATCAGCCCTAACAGACTCCATAAAAGCTAACTTAACATTGAATCCTTCACGATTCCATTAGCCATCATAAATCACAGCCAGGTACATGCAGAGTTACTCATCTGGTTACTATGCTGATGTGATGTACAAACAGAAACACACTGGGTTTTGTTGTGAGATCATATGGCATGTCTTCCTCCCTCCAGGGCAAATTTTTCAAGCTTAGTTTCTGTTACTCAGCCAAACAACACCTTCAAGCTGTAAAGGAGACCTGTTTTATCGCCATGACAAAAGATGCGATCACTGAACTCTTTACCCTGACAGCATGATATCAGCGATAAGGAGACAATAGAACTTTCTATGGACAAATAAACAACATCTCTTACTCAACATAAGCATATCAAATATCCTCTAATAAAACTGGAAGAATGCAGCTGAAGCAAACAAAAGGGTGTACACTTACAATTTTAATCCGATCGACGTTTTCATGGACTCCAGTTTATCTGAAAGTGTGTGTGAGCGTGATAGGCTGTATGTGTGTGTGTGAAAGTGTGTGTGTGTTAGGTCTAGCCTCATTTTGGGGGTTGGAGTAGCAGCGGATGAGTTTAAGTGGGCAGTGATATCAGTCCTCACTCCATCTGCCAGCTACTGATCATTAGCATTTCTCTCATTTGTAAACACGCTTGTGTTTGTGTGTTTGTGTGTGTGCAAGCAGGTCCTTCGGTGGTTTCTGATCTGATGTAAAAAAAAAAAACATAAGTGTGTGAATTGTTGATGTGCCTCACAGTATCACTTGGGAGAAGAGCGGTGATGTCAGCTGCTCCCAGAGGAGGACTGGGCTGTGTTGGGCATGCCTGCCTGCTGCCTATCTCTGTGGGGTATACAGGAAATACTGTACCTAGAGTATTTAGCAAGAGTGAAGGTAAGATAAAAAGACAGGTACGCAGGTGTAGAGATTGAATGAAGAACACAGGTTTTATAGATGCAAATGTCTCCCAAGGAAGAGAGGGGAAGTGCTGGGATGCAAATATTGTACCACAGAGATTCAGCCAACGAGGAAAGACTCACATGTGAATCATTCATGGAGTGATGCCACAGACACATAAAAGTCAATAGTATCCACAGCCTACAGTTCCCAAATGACAAAGATTTACAACTTTCCAAAGTGCTGCACACAGTAGAAGCCCGCCTGGTAATCATTCAGAATATTCCAGCAGACCGGTAAATATTTCCTTTTCAACAGTCCAACACATGACTTCATATGACCCGTTTCCTGTAAGTTCTCTTTCACAAAACACACACACACTCAAGCACCATTGGTGAGTATTAATTTGGAGACATATCATCGTGTCAAATTAATGCAGTTCATTGTCAGACATCATTAATGTGATGTCTGCTGAGCCCAGACCACAATCCTCTTAGCTGGAGCTCCCACACAGACGAGCAGAAATGGAACCACATACAGTCATGGTATTGCATGTGGTTTTCATCAACACACACTGTCACCAGCAAGCAGCAGTGGAACAGCCGCATATGCAGCACCTACAGAGCAAGCACTTCCCCAATAACACACGTGTCCCAGCCAGGCCACCTCTGGAGCCCTCAATTAATCTATTTGCACATATTTAGTCATAAAACAAAACACATGTATCAGACTGTGAGTGGACTGTCAGTCCATATTTATTTACCTATATGTGCCTGCATCTTTTCTTATTTAATATTAGACAATGCTTCTGTGTTATTGATAGCAAAGATTCAAATTATGCTTCTGCAAACCAGCACATAATTGATGTTTCAGATGGTAAGTTGAAGAGGGTCAAGCAAGCCATTGACCCAGCCCATGTTGGAAGCCATGTTGTTTAGCTGTCTCTATAAAGGTCATACTACAGCAAAAAGGGAGTGAGACAATGACAGCATGTCAATATTGTCAACTTAGGAAAGCCAATCAATTGTAAAGACACCAAACCACAAGCTTCCATAAGGAAAGACAGAGTAAGATCTGTTTTCATCACTCAACAGCTAGTGATGGATGTAAAGTAACCTGATACATAACATAACCATTCATAACCATCAGTTCTTCAAACACGCCTCCCTTTTCACACACTAAACAGTAAACATCATGGTTAAATCCAAAAAATGCATGCAGCTACGTACATAAAATGCACTTATATGTGACTTGTAAACATATTATACAATAAGGTCATTGTTTGGTTCTGAAATAGGCAATTACAAAGACCACAGTGCCCATTACAGACTTGGCATATTCTGTGTGAGTAACAGTTTACTTTTTTATTTTTGACAATGTTATTATTATCTCCCCACAGAAATGTTTTCACTCTATGATCAATAGCTCTATTATGGCTCTACAGTAAGTGGCTAAAATGATTGATCAAATGGCCGCAGCAGTAACTGCAGCAGATTAAATTTCCAATGAAGTGTGTGTGCAGAGGGGGTAGAAGCTGAAGTGGGTGTCTGTCCTGGTCGCTGTCCCAAGCTGCGCTCACCAGGGTCATAAAGTTATCCAGTGTCACCACAGGACCGTTGGATGCCTGTCAGCACGCTAAATTAAAAACCACAAGCACGCAGCGTTTAATTTCAGTGTTTTTACCCCTAACGGAGTGGGACTGTGTGCCGCTGTGGTGCTGTAGTGTGTGTATGTCTGTGTGTATGCACATGGATGAACGCATATTACCTTTACAAAGCCCCTCTGTACTGTCCTACAATGGGCAAAGTGCCAGACAGACCAGAAATTAGACATTAGAAAACGTGGATGAATAATTTGTCTGGTATGAAAGTGTTTTTTTTTTTAATAACAGAATAAAAACATGATGAATGGATGAACCGAGGCATGACCCATTCCATCAGCAAAATCTCATTTAAATCAAATTGTTCCATATGACAAGACAATTTAGCTTGACCGAAAAGTTGTGAGTCTAATGAAAAGCAAGGAAGAGAGAGCCAAGAGACTGTAAGAAGTCTTTAGAGATAATTGTGTGTCTGCACAGATTAACATACTGTTGGTGAACTTGGCTTTAGTGTGATTAGTGGCATAACAACAGAGGAGCAGCAGACCATGTTCTCATGTTTACAAGCTTAAAATTAAACTTAATAGCCTAAAATGGACACTGTTGAGCAATCAAAGTTATAACTTGTTTTTCACTAAAAGTCACTGAAGCCTGACTGAACAACTAAAACTTTTGTAAACTCAGCAGTTTTGGTTGCACGAATAGGGTCTTCGGTTTAATATTAAGTGGTGGTGTTAGGATGTAAATGTGAACTTTTATGTACTCTGTGGTATTCATATGCGCAGTCCATAACAGACCTTTCACCAGTAATCAAGCATATTAGTGTTCAGCCATTTAAGATACGTGACATTTCTCTGACCTCCATTGTAAAGAGCATGGAAGAATGGAAATGCTGCAGATGCCCTTTAACTACCGTGGTAATGCAAAAGTGAAGAGAGAAATGAAGGTGACCAGACACTAAGAAAAGAGGATATAAAATTGTGATGACAAAACTTTCAACCTCCTTCCAGATTTAAACAGAGTGGAGCGTATAGTCTGTGGTTTTTAAACAGACAGAAAGAATATGCTTCGCAAAGACTATATTCTTTATTTTAAAAAGAAAATCACCACATGCTTTGACATTGTACATGTTAAAGGGTGTGTACTGTTCTGCATTTATGCAGTTTGCCCTAATTTATGTCATGAAGATGTATACATGAGGCTGCTTTCTAGCTACAAGAGCATCAACTACATGTGCTGGAAAAACAAAATAGATACTGATTTTAAACAGAGAGCCTGCGTAGAGAGGAGTAAGCATTCCTGTAAGCATGAACAGACTTGAATACAATAAGACCAATCACAGTACCCGTAGCTGTCTATGTCTGCGCAGAAAAACCGAGATTATTTCAAAACAATGCAAAAAAAAAGCAGCGTCTGACAGTTTAGTGTGGTTTCTTCCTTTAAAATGACCTACAGTAGCAGGTTATGACAGATTATTATCTTGCTCTGTAAACCCCTGACAAATTGCTGTGTAAAGTATCCCCTGTGTGAACGTCTACACAGACAGTATCAGAAGTCTGGTAAGGCTACAGCAAATCAGATCAGCCAGGATAGAGGGTCCATGTTCTAAGGCGGTATACTGGCATCTGTTTGTTGTATTTCTGAATATTCTTCCATTGTATTTCACAGACCAAAAACTTCCTGTTGACATTTGTTTTCTATGAATACTTTTTTATTTAAATGTAAGACATTTGTTTGTTTGTCTATTTCTCGATTGTTTTTCTCATCGACAACCATTGCGAAATGCTGACTGTGTGTTTGTCGACCATGACAGGCAGATTATTATCTGTCATGGTTAATCCCTCTCAAATTCTTGAATAGACTGTATCCTCCCTGCATGTCTCCACAGATACAGCAGAGGTCTGGTCAAGCTTCAGCATATCAAATAGCCAGGATGTAGAGAGGGAACGTCCTGTAGTTGACTAAAGTGAGTAGAACCATCTGTAGGGCATTAGAGGTTTAGTATGCAGTCCTTGTCTTCAGCTGTATGAAAATACACACCGGTCTCACTAATCTGACCAGCCTAGCCTCACTATTTATTATTTCAACCCGAGATGGAAATGTAACTGAATCTGCACCAGAGTGGCACCTACGTGGACTGTAGGTGACTGTGAAAGATGAGGAGCTTTAGAAAGGTGTGTCCAGGATTGCTGCTAGCAATTATGTACCCCTTTAAACAGCCCATTTCAGGACCAAACAGCTGTATTTAAAATGCAAGGTGGCTGGCTGCTTCAGTTACACCGTAAAACCAGAAAAACCCACTTAAAAGACACAAATGAATCTGAAGCTTAAATTCTCAGTTTAACAGTCAATTCACGCTATCAAAGCAGACATACTTTTATCCTTTTGCAATGACTCTATGATAAGAAGCTGAGATGTTTATGTAATCAAAGTAATCTACCAGGAATGTGTAATTGCGCAGCCCAGAGCTGCTCCGTCCTCTGCAGAGGACTTTCAACAACTTTCCACGCCTTTTTTTTCTGTGGCAGCAGCTGTTTGTGACACTGCAGACTACTGTCTGTGTTTGTCAGCACATCTCAGGGTGTGAGTGGAAAGTGTTTTCTCATACTGTTATTGTTATTCTGTCATACAAGCTGTGAGTCATGTGATGAGTCAATAACATGAGAAAAAATTAGAATTTTTTTTTCTCTCTAGTTTTTTTTGTTTTTACTCCACCATTTTCTCAGTGTGTTTCGTCACAGGTGGCTGTAGTGTGTATGGTGTATGTGTGTGTGTGTTTGACAAGGTGCTGATTTATACACACAGCATGAGCACCACATGGTAACTCTACGACCAACCAAGAAAGAGCAATAAAAACAACACCTTGTGAGTTAACTCTGTAGAGAAAGCAATAGGAGGAGAAAGGGAAGGGTGTGAACGCAATAAAGATTGAAAGTTAACTAGCATAAACATTTTCTCAGGAGGCGGAGGTGGGAATGTGTAGACACACCATCATATTTACACATATGGTCTTTGCATACATTATGTAATAAGACAAGCCCATTAATGCAGTAAATGTGCAGTATTTTACTACAAGCAATAACCTGTTAAATCGGAAAACATCATGGTTTAGCAGCTTTTACAGCGTCAGTATTTTTGTTGAGGCACTAACAGTAAGATGTCGGATGTATCAAACAAAAAAAAAATCCTTCACACAACCCACTCTCCCCCACAGGCTCATTATAGGTCAGGACTCCTGGCAGGTCGTCTGTCTAGCCTATAAGAGCAGATGAATGGTCAGCCATTTCAGGACAATGGCCACAGTGTCCACTCTGCTCTGACCTCTCACACACTCTCAGCCAGCATGGAGAAAACATTCACGGCACCGTGGGAGGCCTAAACCAGTTGCAAGCTGCACTGGCCTCTGTGACACTGTCCATGCATCCTGTTACTGTCAGTGCTTTTAGGCTTTCATCTCCAACTCTCTCCTTTTCATTCTCTGGTTGTCTCCCTCTCTCCTTATACATAGAAGAAAGAAGGCCAAGTATTGCTGACTAATGTTTTATTGACAAAATTCTCCATCATAAAATGTTACTTTAAAAGAATTGTGTTGCACCTTTAGGTAGAGGTCACTGTTGTTTCTGTCTAAAAGCCCCAAGGTGTACCATAGCTTTTGTTTCATCTGCACCATACTTCATGTATTAGAACATACTCATGGTGGTCAAGCCATAGACTGCATACAAAGATCGATGACATGACAGCTCCCCAAAATAGAGCCCAAAACATCTCAACTAACCCCCAGGTAGCCTGCTAGAGCATAGGTCATAAAGACCTCCTCAAATAAATTTGAGGGTCAATAAGAAAGCTTATGCTAGTAAAGTAGCCAGTAAATCAAAACTGTAGGGGGAAATGGATATTTATGCACATATGCTTGAATAACAGTTGAGGTATCATGGCAGGGAAGGAACTGATACATAAACAGCTGTACCCCTAGAAAGGTCTCCTTGAACCACATAGAAAAGCTCAGCCAAACCGCTAACTGAAAACAATGGACATATAAGATGTGAAAATGGGAAGAGGAAAGGAAAGCAGAACCAAGGTGGTGGGTGTGAAAACAGGTCATGTCAGCTGTTTAAATGTGTGTAGAGCCCATTCACCTCCAGAAACAGGGCGGGGTGGACAGGCTCTATATATAACTGCAGTGAGGGTGCTTTGGTGTGGCTGCTCATCTCCCTGCCCTATAACTGACTCCAACTTTATAAACTACAGAGGTACTAAAGTAGAACCACAGCTTCCTGGTAGCTTTCATTAAACAGAGGAAAGCTGCTCTCTCCAGACTCAATTCATAAATCAACTGACCCAAAAATACAATTTTTCCTACAACTAAAGACATAAAAACTCGACATGACCTATTCTCCAATCTGCTTGTTCCAGGACCTCATTAAACAGCTACTCAATCCCACACCTTATTTATTTTAAACTGATATTTTTATACATTATCCGTCATTTTATATGCACTGGTTGTGTGGTCTGTACAAAGGGGTGTCATCATGGACCTGTAAAATAATCTGTAGCTTAGACAAGGTAAAACAAATAAAACTATATTGTTTCTTTCCACGACCTCAGCCTATCTGAGTGGGTAACGATGGCAGGGAGAAGCTGAGGCAGTGCTTCAGTGTGGAGCTATGTCTGTGATTAATGGGTGTGAATGTGACCCTGAACTTGATGGTTGACCTTTGTACACTGGAGGCCACAGACACACAAACCACACACAAACTGTGCGAAACAAATGTGCAAGAGCGTGCACAGTCTTAACTCCATTTCTTATTGTTGTATCTGTGTGCCTTCAACAGAATGTCTAGACATACCACTAAAGGATGGACTAGTCTTTGGTGTGTATGGATAGTTTCTATGGTTTGACATTGAGATTTTTTCATTGGAATGTGGGATAGATGAATGTCATTGTCATTGGTTCAGTAGTCAAACATCTCCTGCTGAACAACCCATCCATCAGCAGAAGTCTGAAGACTGGCTCCAAGGCTCTAGGTCACCTTACACCATGTCTCACATGGCAGTCCCTTGCCCCCCCACCCTTACAGTTTTTATCCTTGTCAATCTCTTTACATCCCCTCTCATATTAATTTGTCATTACTACCTGCTTTCATCCTGCTAAATTTCTCCCTTCTGTGTTTTTCTCTCCGCGGGCTTGCTTCTACGCCTCCTTTTCCCTCCGGCGCCATCACTTTTTCCCCTCCTCCCTCCCACAGGCTGGGCAGTAAAACAGGAGCAGGCTCATGGGAGGCCATTAACCACCAGAAACGGTGCATTACAGCTATGCTGCAGAGAAAGCGACTGCAGGCTCTTTTAACACAACCACTGAACCCAGTATGGTGGTTCAGCAGTGTATATCAAACACTGGTTTGATATACACTGGTCCTGCAGCTAGGCACACTGATGGGTTTAAAAACACATTAATAGATTAATTATTAGTAAAAATCAATTGATTAACATGCCTCCCATAGTGTATTATTGGTCCAATCTATACTGTTTTTAGGAGATAGTTAGCATTTGTATCTCAGTGTTTATGTGTGTAACGTGTGAAGTTGCCAGCAGTGCCCTCGCCCCAGTCAGGGCAGCTGCAACAGGGACTGAACCAGACCTTTTGTCCTCCTGTCGATCTTCTGCGAGGCTTAGCTGCGTGCTGATTTTGCGTGTGGTCTGTAAGGCAATGCCCTTGTTATGAGGTGCTACATGCTCAAGACACTCACCTCAGGATTTACATGAGAGGGAGGGCTCAGCTGTATTTCTGATTCAGATGTGAAATCTCACAAACATTTTAACTTTTTTTGTGTGAGGGAACACACACTTAATGATTTTTTAAGCTCCTTTACTGTAATAAAGATCTAAACTTTCTCACTCATCTGGTATTGATATCGGATATGCATCCCAACCTCAAATGGGAAACATGTGCTACTGAAATATGCCAGTTTACAATAAATGAAAATTAAATGCTGCAACATTTTACAGCTTAATGTAAAACAGTGCTGCAGCTTATTTATGCAGATGCTATTGATAATACCAACAAATTTGCCTGCAGTTAAACATTAGTGTCTTGCTCTCAGACTGCTTCCACTTTGGACTGCATGAGGGGGTCATCAGTGACATGTCAATTGCAGGCAGCCTGCTGCAACAACTCAATCTGCAGAGCACTCAATTAATTGAGTTTTCAATAGTGGAATATGATATTGTTCTTAGAGGGCTGTTCTTCAAATTAGAGTTACAGAGCTTAATACAGATTTAATAGAAATGTCCCAAGACACCTGTGTGTGTGTGTGTGTGTCTGCACGAGTGTAGCAGAGTGTAACAGAGCCCCTTTGACGGCTCCCCAGAGACAAGCTTGACACGGAGACTAAGAATAGCCATTGCTGTATTACCAACAGCTAGCAGGGGCTGAGGGGGGAGGAAAGGTGAGAGGCAAGGAGGCAAGTGACACTATGCCTCATGGGAAATGGGGGGGAAATGACGAGCAGGCACAGGAGCCTTCGTCCTTCACTGGACATCTCTTTTACCTGACACAGTTATATACATGACCTACTGACCCTCCAGCCTCTCACAGACTAGTATGCACATGACATGTTCAAGATATACTGTTTGAAAACTACCCTCTTATTTTTAGGTTGCGTAAACAGCGATCTGTGCTTAAGATGTCCATCATCACCGGGTGTGATGCCATGAATTGTAGGAGGTGGGAGGAGAAGATGAAGAGGAGGAGGAGGAGAAAGGGGAAGAGTAGGTGCAGTAAGGAGGGAACAGGAGGAGGAGATGGATAATTATCAGGAAGCAGAAATGAAGGAGTGCTTCGTTTCACATTCTTGACTTTGAATTCATGAAGACCTAAGGCTATCATCCCTGATTAAAGGACAGAGATGCAGTCAGTGTTTCTGTTGCTATGACAGCCTGACAGAGCTCTATTTACTGGGTGTTTTGGTGGTCTGGGTTTTGTGGATGGATGGATGGACAGAGAGACACCGAGGAGCTACAAAAACAACATAGGAATGGATGCCACACTGTGATCTCTGCTACTCACATGTCAGACTGACAGATACGCACACACTGTCGTCTCACATGTCAGGTGAGAGGTCGTGACCCTGCACTAACAGCTCTGTTTCCTTTGCCATTGAATATGGGAGCTTCATGCAGGATCCCTGAATGGCTCAAAATAGGAAACACTGAATGACCTGTTAAAATAGGCACATGACAGCAACCCAGGCGCTGCACGCATGTGTGCACGGGTTTGAATGTGCGATTGTGTTGACATTAAGGAAATGGAGACATGAATAGCTATATTAAGACCAGGAAAACAGCTACTCTAGAGGTGGTGCTACAGCAGCCCTGGTGATGATGCCTGATAATCACCCGTCATTTGAGATAATTGGGTAATTGCAGTAATGGGTTTCAGTGTGGTCCTCTAAGCTCGTCATTTCAAACAGGCGTGGATGGTGATTTTTATTCCATCTAGCTGTCCAGCGGCATAAAAGGATGGGCTAGAGTTAATTAGGTTTTTCATTTTAGCTTTACAATACAGGGAGAGAGCACACAGACAAAATAAAATCTAGTTTTGAGACAAAGAAATAGGAGAATGAGCTAATGAAGAAATAATAAAACAAACTGAACATGTAAGAGCAATGGAGCCATGCCAGGTGGTTAATGGGAGCTCAGGGTTGTTCTATGTACAACAGCAGGAAAGCCAGAGCACATTTACAACAGCAGCCTAGCATTAAGGTCTCTCTGCCATTATAGATTTAATGACATGCTGTGTGGTGTCCAACTACATTTAACCCACTCATCTGCATAATAGTGCTGCCCTTACATCACTCACAGCTGAGTAACACCTCTCCGTGATCAATCTCCCTCTCTTTATCTCTCTCTAGCACTCGTTCAGATACACTCACACTCGAACAATTACACACAAGAACAAATGACCATTAGCATACACTTTGCATAAACAAAGGCAGTTTAAAGGGTACTGAGGACATTTGCACATGTAAAATATGAGCAAGACAAATAACCATTTGCTCAAATGTATCCCTCTGGAATTCAATAGTTTGTATTTTTTATGGGACATAAATACCATGGACATTTATTTCAACGTTTCTCTCCACATAGCTCTGAGATCAACGCAAGAAGTCAGTTCCTTTGGGGCGCACTCTGATGCTAATTTCATTCTTTTTGGTGGGGAATTTGTCTAAAGTATGTTTAAAAGTATAAAAAGTAAAATTAAAAAGTTTCCATTAAAGGTAGGGTAGGAGATTTTGAAAACTCAGTGAGAGTCAGCCAGATTTCTTTCTCTCGGAGTTCACCCCGAAGCCACGCCTCCCAACCAGTCTGTGACTTCGGCCATCATGCATGTACCTCTCTGGTGCGCACAGAGCAGAAAGAGAGTGACAACCAGCCAACTATACGCGCATGGGCGCCTCGCAGGATTGGCTGATGTTGTTAGCGTTTTATAGCTTCCGCAGATGATTAATATTCTTCGTTTAAAAGTGAAACTGCCGAACTAATCGGTTGCTATCAGATTGTAAAGAGAAGTTACACTTATTTAACATAAAGTGCATCAGAAGGAAATCTCCTACCGTACCTTTAAGTGTTTTCTTAAAAGGAAACTAGTTAGCGCTGTAGAACTGTTCAACACATTTCAGCAACATGCCAAACGCAATATGCACAAAACGCCTAGAATTTAAGAGAATTTCTGCTTCTCTAATGTGGAGTCCAGTCAGTATTGGTGTTATTTGCAGACAACTGAAACCAATAAAATCCATCAGGGGATGATTTCATCACCCTTTTTATGTGCATTTTTGAAGTATCAGATCAGAAAAGTGAAATGGAAATGCCCAAATTTAAACAACAACATAGTTTATTCATAAGCACTTTGAACTCAGCACTTTTTTATTCCTTTTTGTTGTGAAGAAGATTTGCATCTCAGTTTCTGGATGCTTAATGCCAGCTGTGTCTTTTTCCCAAGGTAACGCGGCTGCAGGTCAGCCTGTTGGATTGCTTCTTTTTTCACTTTACTGCATTGCTTCAGCTGTGCACTCCCACTGGAGTGACCTTGTCCATAACATCCTCTCCACGCATATGAAAAAGTTTGCCATTATCACTTTTGGAAAAGTAATCATTTGCACAAGGACTCTTTGGCAAACTTGATGTTTATGCTGCTGTCTATTGAAAATCATTTATTTCTGAATGTTTTAACACTAGAGGTCACAGTCCATTTACTTTACAGAATTACACCAAACAAAGCTGTGTGGAAGTGAAGTGTAATAGTGACAAAAATTTATTGCATTTGAATTCCGTTTTGGGCAATAGGGATGCAGTTTCAGTACCCAGGGTAGTAAATGCTTTACTTTAAATGAGGCAAAAAGCACAGTTGAATGAAACCCAAGTTCAGTCTTTTAACCTGTCTATCACTCCCTTGATGATTATTAGACACAACTGACAGGAGAGCCTTGGATACTGTGAGCAGACCTGAACAACTGGCAAGACTGAGACTCATGATTCTTTGGCAATGACACCTTTTACTGAGCGTAATGCCATTTATCAAGCTAAATGACTTATAGTGACTTTGACTTCATCTTTCCCTTTCTCCCTTTCTCAGTAACCCACACACACTTAATATAAAGTGAGCAGGAATCTGAACCCCCATAAAATTCACAACAGGTTGAATGTGACCTCTGTTCTTTGTGTGAAATATATTCTCTGCTTATTTTTGTCACATATTTCAACTTTAAGCATGGCTGTAGGAGCCATAAAACAGCAGCGAGTGCAGTCATCTGTCACTTGCAGAAGGCTACAGGACATCCCGTGCTCTGATGATAGTGGTGTCCTTCATGCTTCCCAAAACTGGTACCTTGGTACCTCTACCCATGCACCCATCAATACTTGTAGTAAAATCAAGTACCGTGGAGAATGTCGCATTAACTACAGCATATCTTATACTTCACTCACTCAGTGTATCAGTGTATTTTATTCTCATATACTTAAGCTCTAAAATATTAAATATTGTATTTTTTACTCCACCACAGTTACCTGACACCTGTAGTTGCTACTGCTTTACTGCAAATTAGAGCTATTGTGATTGTGAATTATCCTCCTGATGAGCCACATAATTGCATACAAAGGGCAAAGTCAGCTTTACTCTACTGCTTGAAGCCAGTCTATAGGTAATAATTATTCAATAGCAAATGACATATAATACAGCCTGTAATTTTTTAAAAAACGTTAGTAGTTTTTTAGCATTTGTGAGTTTGATGTATATATACGAATTAACATGGACCCGTGATCAACACAAGACACTCTCTAAATGTATGATTAGCTCTGACATAATTTTACATTTTTGCACATCTCGAACCAAACTGTTGAGACCTGTGTGTGTGTGTTTCTGTTTTTGGAGGCCCTCATGCTGGAAGACAGGAATGTGCCTGCCATAAAGCAACATGACAACCAACAAGCACATGGATTTCAGGAAAGACATCAAAGACTGAGCCATATGGGTTAGGGTTACTAGAACCACAGGAAGGAAGAAAGCAGGAAGGAAGGAGGAAAGAAAGAACATAAATATGAAAAATGCACTCCATTTTACAGTCTAATATAAATAATATTCATAATAGTACCCCATGTGTCTGGTGATGATTAAGGAAAGTAATTAACTTGCACTGAATGTGGAATGAGCTCATTAAGACAAATGCTAGGAGACGGCAGCTTATCACAGTCAAAGGAGAACTGGCTGATTTTCTCCTTTATGAAAGCACTGAATCATCCGTCACACAAATCTGTTTAAAACACAAAAAAAACAGGAAGCTATGTGGGGACCTGCTGTGATCAAACCGTGACATCAGTTTGATGAATGATGGAGTAAGTATGGGTTGTAGAGCTGTGGATGTGTTTTTTCATTTGCAGCTGTACACAACAGGCTTTGAAAAAATGGACCATTTCTGCTCTGACTGGTATTTGGTGGTGGGCCATCTGTACGACCCTGAGTATGAAAAGGAATTTCCCTCAATATGAACATGAATCATATATTTATCTCTTCAACAGAAACCAATTAACACTCCAAATGGCAATACTCACTGCTTTTGCCCTGCTCTGCTGTCATGCTAGCACAGAATCTTGTTAGCAACTGTAAAGAGAAATGTGACACATCAAATGGACTTCTATATATATCTCAGTCAGGTGATGATATTACGGTCTGCATGCAGTAACTTTAGCAGCTCTTAAGGTCGCTACAAGTTTGCCCACTGAGTGTTTCTTATTATTAAGCCTGCAGCTTCTCTTTTTATTGCTTCTCCTGGAAGTAAACTTCGCCCAATTTCATCTTATGTAATGTTGTTGTGAATTTGGCACGGTACCTGGGGGCTTAAATCAAATACCCCATGGTCTCAATAAAAACAGTTCTTTTTGGAAGTTATCCATTGTAAAACAGAAGGGAACATTGTGTTGTGTTATTGCAAAATAACAACAGATATTTTTTTTGCGAAACAGCCAATGTGTCGATTGTGGACCTTGTAAACGTGACGAACCCAGGCAAACATGCAGAGAGGTCTTAATAGGCTCTCCTGCAAATGTTTTGAATTAAAAGAAACAAAACTCTTCAAAACGCTGATTCACTCAGCAGAGATGGATAAACAGAGGTGCCTGCAGACTTGACTGAGCTTAGCAGTATCAAGTGGAAATCCACAGTGCTGCAGCTGTTACAGTGACAAACATTTCATTTAAGCTTTTGATCTCTCGATGCTGGCAGCTCATCACCGTTCACACCTCTGAAAAATATACCAGGAGAGCACACACACACACACACACAATTACACTCATACCTCATTTGTTAATGTGTTGAAGGATATGATACTTTTTCTAATCTTTTGTCCAAACCACCAACATGTTGGGCTTTTGTTGCTTGTAATTTTGTAATCTCATTGCCAACTGCATGACATTACATTTAAAATACATTCATGTCAATGCAGCTAACAGGACACTTCAATGCATCAAATCGTCTTATTTGCATGTTTTAATATGGTGCCTTACACAGATACTGATATTACAGTACAGTGCAAATACAATAATACACTGAACACTGAAAAAGAAGCTGCTTTGTGAGAGCCCCCAAATGTGAAGTGGATTGCATGACACAGGCTGCTTACAACACCCACACTCTCTGTCTTACACACACACCACTCCCTAATAAGCAAGTGAGTTACTGACCCCAACAGGCAAAAGTCTGACCGTAGTAGGAAAAAAATGCAACTTTTAAACCGGTGGTTCTTTGTTACTCTGCTTAACAATAACGTGTAACAAATGTCTCACCTTAGAGTCAAGCCGAGGCGGTGGAGTTTATAAGGGCAGCTCAGTGGGTGTCAAATCCTCAGTGGTATGTTGTGATGCGGTATGACTGATGAAGGAGGAGATGCCATCACATGGCCCCAGGCAGTTGAGGGAAAGTAATTCCATTCAAGTATCCACTTTTCTCCTTTGCCTTTCTCCTGCTCTGCTGCCTCCTCTCCCTCTCCTCACCCTAACATCTGATAGCCCTGCA
Organism: Parambassis ranga; assembly: GCF_900634625.1. Lineage (NCBI taxonomy): Eukaryota > Metazoa > Chordata > Actinopteri > Ambassidae > Parambassis > Parambassis ranga. The sequence goes on along the minus strand of NC_041039.1, from coordinate 16,031,014 downwards.
TCACTTGCCAAGTATCCCACTCAGTCTCTGAGATCAATGTGTTGAAAACCACTTACTCGTTATCTCTGTATGCTTTTTCTGGACCTGTGTCCTACTGTCCCACTTAACTGTTATTTGTACATGCTTCTTGACTATATCACTGTACAGTATATGAAGTGATACAGCCAATACAACTATATGAACTCATTGGAAATGGCATCCTTTCTTTAAGGCTGATATCTGTGACATAATTAAGGTAGATATTTTCCAAAGGAGATTAGGGTGGCTGCAGAGCAACACATGGGTAATGTAAAGATATGTGACCAATTGGAAAAACAGATTAAAAGGCTAAAGGCCAATCAGGTGTGGCATCAAACTGCACTGAAAGCCATATCCATTTCATGGATACACACACTGTGTCTGTCCCTGGGGTGTACGGATGCCAGCAGCAATATGAGACATACAGACACACACACACACATGCACTACACAGACACACCAAAACATACAGTTAGGAAGGTGTTCTGGTGTTGCCCACACATGCAAACGCATAGCTATACTGATCCCTAATTCAATAAGTCTCATGCTAATATGGATATATGGCCAATTCATAAAGCATTTGCAATTAACTATACAATGAACAAGTGTCTGCTGATTACATGGATTATTCTGTCAATCTATACATTTCAATCTAGAGTTTTAGATATAAATGTCAGATAAAAACTGTAATTTGACACTTAATATTTATAAAAGGTCTCTTATCTTTTCTGATTCTTAATTTGAATTCAAGTCTGAATGACAATTAGCATACATTTTATCCTTCATATAAACGGTGTAGGTGTGATTGTTTTTATTGGAAATATTACATAAACAGGATTTACATATTTCACAGTTGGCCCGTCAAATATTCTCTCAATTTAAACTCAATTTCATGACTTGAGTTGCACCAACACGCCTTTGATCAAGTTCAGAATGTTTTTTTAAATTGTGACAGACTGTAAAAACTACTAAAAAAATGATGTTGATGAAGATTCTCAGTCATCCAGGTCATCATACGTAGAGAAGGTTGAAGCAAGGCGTCTGGACTTGTAGAGTTTTCTAGAAGACGTTTCGCTGCTCATCCAAGCAGCTTCATCAGTTCTAACTGTTTGGTTAGGGTAAAACTTTAAAAAACTTACAAACAATAGCACTAAATGTTTCCATAATGGCATTATGGAAACATTTAGTGCTATTGTTTGTAAGTTTTTTAAAGTTTTACCCAGACCCACCCACTGAGGTCTGTAACCACATATAAACCATGTTTCCCCACCAAACAGTTAGAACTGATGAAGCTGCTTGGATGAGCAGCGAAACGTCTTCTAGAAAACTCTACAAGTCCAGACGCCTTGCTTCAACCTTCTCTACCTAAAAAAATGATACTAGAAAACAGAAAGAGTTATTCTCCTAATCATCCAAATTCCAAACAAAATCCTGTAGATTATTTTGAGACTGCTTGAAGAAATAACCACTCAGTCATATTTAATCCTTTCACACTTTTGGTGTGAAACATGTGGGCCGAAGGTAGGCCAAAAAGTGTTTAAGCACCCTACAACTTAATGCTGGAATATGTTGACATACCAAGTGAAAGCGGTAAGAATCTGGCAGTATAAACACAAGCTGTCTATATTTTTGACAGAGCTGAATTCATTACCCTGACAACCTGCCTGGAAGTTGAGCCTGGGAGCTGTTTTGAAAAGGATATTTTACAAAAATAATGAGGACCATTTGTATGCTGATCTAAAAAAATCAAGCTTGAAGTCTGAATGTTTTCTTCACACACAGACGTGGAAATCCTCACAGCACCACAATGTTCTGGAAGATTTCCATGTTTACTGAGCTCATTAACCTTCATGGCTAAAGGTCCTTCTCTGGTGGATTTGGGTTTCCACAATGTAGGTCGGACACAGGGCGGCCTCATGGGTTGCTGCAAAATGTGCACAACATTTAGTCCGTTCCCTCCCCACCCTCATTTTCTATTTCTCTTAGCTCCAATTGAGCTTTCATTCATGGCATTCTTGTGCTTTACACATTAAGATATATGGAACACAGCTACTATTACTATAGGAAACTTGGGAGAGGAGAGGAGTGGAGAGGAGAGGAGAGGAGAAGAAAGGACCAAAGTGGGGTTACTGAGCACAGTTCAAAGTTCAACTGCAGAATGCAGGTAGTCGACGGGGCTTAAATAAACCAGACTTCCTGGAAAGACAAAGCAACAAAGTGTTGGAGGAAACAGAATACACACTCCTCCCAGCATGGCTATAGTACTAAATTGACCTTGTCTCCTAGGAAATTACATTTCCATGAAACTTAACTGTTTCCACAAAATCTAGCAATTATGCAATTACGAACAGGATTATTTTCAGATGCAACATTTTTTTGAATGAGGTACTCCATTTATGAAGTGAATCAGAGCCAACATCAATCAACACATGCTCACACAAATGACAGATCACCAGTGAATTCCACAATGACGTATAGAGTAGGGTTGGGTGATGTGTTAATTTAATTGATTGATTTATGAACCGACGGGGCTTTTCATCACAAATTGTTCAGACATCTGTAAAGGGCTTATTTGTCATTCATCAGCTGCACTGTTTCTTGAAAGAAATTACATCACAAAGAATATATAACATGGCCTCTAACAGCCAAATTAGTTGTTCATGTGTTCATTATGTAGAATGAATGTTTAAGGAGGAGGGGCATTATAATAGTCAAAGGAGATGGGGTGGACTATAACTTTTGCTTTTCTGGAGACAAGAGTTTGTATCACATCCCCGATCATGTTGCATTACCCGTCACTTAGCTTGCTATCAAGCAGGTATTAAGAGATAAGAATGTGCAAGATCTGCCTCCACATTATATTTAACCCTAGAACCTATTGAGCTCCAGTATAAAGACTTAATCACTTAATGTGGAGGTCTGCTCCTCTGGGAGTTTTTATATGTCGACATCATCAGACAGGTCAGTGGGAGGGGAAATATCACCCTGAAGGAATGGCGAGCTGTTTTCTCACCAGACAGTCTGAAATAAGGTTCATAGTTTAGGTACATTTGAACCAGTCATTACTTGTGGCTGTTCTAAGCTCAGGACTGGCCCCAGTTCCTCAGCACTGGCTTGCATTTGTACATCACTGCTGCAATTTCTTTGTCCTCGGGTGTCACACCTTTCCCGTCTTCTCATGTCTACTTTTTTATATATATATATATATATATATATATATATATATATATATATATATATATATATATATATATTTAGTAGGACTATATTTTAGTGGAAAGGTTGTTTACTTCATCTCCTCGCATGCTGTCCTGTTTCCTGTTTTGATGATATGTTTTCACACAAGAAACCAAACCAAACCACCAATTTGATACAAGGTCTACTTTTTGTAAAGTACAGTGTTTAACTGTTTGAGAGATCAATGAGAGGCTTCACACTTGTAATCTCATTGAGATTACAAGTTAATATAAAAAAAAAAGTTAATATAAAAAGACAAGGGCAAAATATATATATTTATATTAAATGAACAGCAGCTCCATGCAGTTAGACAGCTGTTTATTTCCTCATCATACTAAACAATTTGCTTTATGGGATCAATCAATCGTTCTTTTTATTTTATATTATATTATTATTAATTTTTTTCTGCAGAAATAATAGGAACAGTCCTCTATCTCACAGTGAAAGTCAGTCACAGGAAGGATGTGACAGTGAAATGTGGCGCACTTAAAGATCAGAGACAACACTGTCAGATTATATAACAAGACTGGGGCAGATTAATTACTGTAAATTGTGTTCAGAAAAAATATGCAGGATAAAAACAACTAGTATTCTTCTGAACTTGCAGATAAAAAGCTGTTTTCCTTCATACCAGAGACGCCTGAGCCTCTCAGTCTCTTCTGCGACCTCTAACCCCCAATGAGAAAACATGGGCCTGATCAAAACCTCAGTGAAAGAAGATATGCATGGGCGCACAGCACCGAGTGACACATGATATCCAATCAGTGGCAATCACCACACGGCTGGTGCAGGAAGAGCCAACGACAGGACAGGGAGACATCTCATTTACATGGATTTTCAAAGCAACCCTTTGTACAACAAATGAAAACATCTATCATGAGACGTGTGTAGAATATTCACTGCATCCTGCCACAAATCCTGGAGTGAGGAGAGATCACTAATGTCTGTAAATCAGACAGGAGGGAGCAGGTAGTCATTACTCAGAGGGAACAACTGTTTCTAGCTCATACGCACATACCTCTCGCCTTCCAAGTACCCCGAGGCAACCATTAATACCGTCAGACCCGACAGCTCCCATACAGCACTTGGCTATCTCCACCCAGGCCCAGAAGTTCACTGTCAACGCCTGACAAACACACATCTGCACAGCTGTAAATACCCTGTAATATAGAACCAGAAACACCTCTGTGGTCTGACATCTTAATTCCGCTCTCTTCTCTTTTTTTTCTCTCCCTCCAGTCTTCCCGTCACAGTGTTTGATATCTTAATTCTGGCTGGGTGCTGTGGAAGTTTGCTGTGGGACGATGTGTATTAGACAACACCTTTCGCTTTGAATTCCTGCACCTGGACACGCTCACATAAACCCACACAAATATGCGCTCTCCGGTGTCAAGATAATGGAAGCAGACAGAATGACAGATTCGGGTCAGGCAGGTATATATTGCAGTCTGTATCATTACTAGAAAGTGACACCCGCACCGCCAATAAATGTTTTCTGAGATGTAATTTCGAGATTCTCATTAGCACTTTAAAATCAAAAGAAACACTAGATTAATTGAAGAAAGTTTCCACCATACAGATGGTAAAAAATACAGGAACTAATTATAAACAATGTTATAGTTTTATTATGTAAAAGAGAACTTAATTAACTTCTACATCCACATTTGTCAAATGCGCCACCTACTGTGAGGACTCCGGTCTCATGCACAGTACTTTATATTAGCTGCCCATGTGGATCATTCAACAGACAGAATCAGCGTAAAAAGAGTATATTGAGTGCATGTGTTTCTTATCAGTGTGCAATCGTACTGTAAGCCCTCCACTACAGGGGTTCCTGAGCAGACTTGCTTGCACTCATTACACCAATCACATCAAATTAACCACATCTTTCTGGTTCCTTTCCCTGATTTCTGCTCATTCCCCGCTGGGCCTGTCTCTCTGCCTTTCTATCACAGCAAGTCATCTCTACTTATTGGTTGCTCTCCAGCCAAATGTGAAGGTCAGATTAACTCTTAAAACATGCAAGAGCTCTTTATGAGTAAACACAACAGCTGACTTTTTTATGTAGAAGAACATAGTTACGTCAAGGCACTGATTACTGGGAAAACAACCTGCAGGAAAAAATATGTCATTATTATTAAGCTCAGTATTCAAATTGGTACAAACATTCCCAACAGCAACATATAATAATAAACCAGGTTCTTTGATTATTTCCGTGCTGTGGTCTCTTACAATTTTTGCATGGTTAAATGTCTTCTTGATTTTATGAGTGTTACAACCAAGCTCTGCTAGAATAAAGGGAAGTAACAAAGAAGCAGGTGGAATTGGTTAGGCAAGCTATTTATTGGACAAAGTAAAGAAAAACAATTATTATAAGAATAACAAAAGCAAGCAGTTAACAAAAGGGAAAACAACAGAGTATGTGGGGTTAACAGTTGGACATCAGTTTTTTTAGTCATATTATTGGTTAAGTGGGCGGGACTAAGTGTTGCTTCTGGCCGATAGGTCAAGGCGAGAGAGGAGAGAAGCAGGCTAGTACAACTGGAGCCCTGCAATGTTGTTTTGTTGTAGCCACCAGCTGCAATACTAACCTAAATATATAACTGTGCATTCCTCCACACATAAGCAGCGTGTCATATTGTCAGACTGTATTGGATAGTTTGATTGCTTTACTAGACTTGCTTTGACGTACAGCCTGTTTTAACTGAGTATTGAAATAGTACTTTGCTGTGGAATCTACATTACAGTTGAGTTGTCTTTTCTTTTGTTCTGAGGATTATATGTGTTCATCTGTGAGACTACCAAGAACCAGCCGAGTAAACTAATATAATTTTGTAGATTTTGGTATAGATTAGAATCAGTCAGATGTACCAATTATCCTGGGGTTAGTTTCATTAAAGGGGCAGTGCCCAGAGTTTGGTTAGCCCTGAGGGAGAGGAATCTCCAAAGCACAGTCATTGTAACAGGTTAATCTGTTTTATTCCTGCTCTGTCATTGATGGGTTACAAACTGGCATGGTGAGTTCACTCTGGTACATTGTCTGAATGCTGTTTATCATGATATACCCATAGTTAGTAGATATTGATATTTTGCAGAGCAGGACCCTGTGATCCCAGTATAAGTAGTGGGTGGGTCATCATAAGGAACCTGGGGCGCTATATCGCAGTTTATAAGTACATAGAAAGCGCTACAATAATATCATAGAGTATGTAGTTTTTAAACCTGATTTCTTGATGTCTGTTCTTGTCCATTCCTGTTACATCCTTGCTGTTTCCTTTTTTGGGGGGGAGATGTAGTTTGTTCTTTGAAGCTGACTGATAAATAAACTATAGAGGAGGAAGTGCTTGAAATATTCATTCTCTTTGTTACAAGAACATGGAAAATCACAGTGGAAAAACATAAAGTGGGACTTGTGTGGTGTTCATATACTGTATGTATATATATATATATATATATATATATATATATATATATATATATATATATATATATATATATATATATATATATATATATATATATATATATACATCCATATAAAGAAAGACATAGCAAGGGAAAGCAGGGAAAAATGTTTTTGTAACTTAACAGAAACTGCTGCATTTTTCTGTAGTATTATACAAGCAATGGAGACAGTCTGTGGTCTGTCATACCTGCAGTGTCTGTGCAGCTAACCCGGAATCTAATTTATAAAGTTATAAAGCTTAGGTCACTCCCATGACTGTCAGGATGCCTTTCGCAGAAAGATCCTTGTCACATTATTGTCAGCATTATCTACATTATTATGTAAGTCTAAATATCGAATCAGGCCGAGTGCATTAGGTTGCATAAGGTTTGCTTTCGCCACACTCCTGTCTCTGACGTCAATGCTTTAGCTTTATCATTTCATCAAAAAAAAAAAAGAAAACAAACTGGCATAAGTTTGATCACAAGCTTTTGTATTGGGCATGGTTCCTCCTAAAGGTGCCCACTTTCAGTCTCATACTCACACACACACCTACACTAAAGCACAGGCCAGCTGGCCCTGAATCATTCTGACATCTGCATACAGTGTACAGGGACTTGTGTTACTATATCAGGAGAAGCTCAGCTCAGCTAACCCTAACCTGTTCTGAACACGCTGTGTTCTCGGTACTGCCTGCAACTACAGCCAGAGACTTTCTACATGTTGATTTTATCACTGCACAGAAATATAGAGTAAACATGCAATTCAAGGAACAGAGGCTCCAAGACGAATTTATTTAAATAACTTTCAAAAACAGTAATGACCAAAACATCTAATGAACCTACAGTACATAAGAGTGGAGTGATTGTACAAAAAATATGGCAAACATATTACAGGGTTAATTCATTATAGTTACACAGATCACTAATAAGACTAAGTTGAGCATGCTGTATCTCCTGTACATGATATATAAATATTTACAATCATTCAACATGAATGCAATGTCACCACAATAACCATTTTTTTTTCTTTCAATGAATGAACCAATTCTTTATGTCTCATTCTTTATTTTCTAAAATTCAGCCAGGTTGTAATACTTCAGCTGTTCTGTAACACTGCAGCTGGTGTACAATTCAGTAGAGGATGGCTATACAAAATGAAATGCATTTTTCTTATAGAAAAATACACATAATTGAGCATAATTAGAGTTTTATGTTTTCTTAGATGTTAAAAAATGACTTGTTAGCTCAGAGCTTTCCTTGCTGATCTGACACTGCAGTTTTACAGTTCTGTGTCAGGACTTCAGTGAATGTGCTGTCCACAGCTTTTGTGTGTGTGTGTGTTTTTTTTACCCCTTTCTTCACTGCTCTGTTGTCCTCACTACCCTCCCTTCCTTGTGTATTTCTGCCTCTCCCTTCCTCTCTCTGTGGTGTCTCCTGTTCCTGCTCTTCTTCATTTCCTGCATGTGTTTCCATTTGCCGGTTCCTAAGCCTCGCCCTCGTGCCCTTGAATGCCTCTTGTCCAGCCACAGTGAGTCGCAGTATTCTTCCAGGGAGCGGAACGGAGAGCTCATCACTCTCAGGTAGTCTTTATAACGCTGACGTGACTCCGCTCCAAGGTGCAGCTCCATGGCGGGGTCTTCGCCTGGCTTGGCTTTTCTGTCTAGCTGTCCATGTGTAACGAGTTGTAGTGTGAGACGGAGGAGAGTGTGGGTGAAGTGTGTGTGTTCTTGTGCTACACATATATACACGCCAGCATCAGAGGCATGGAGAGAGCGGACCAGGAGACCTCGGTCAGTGTGAACAACTCGGTCATCCGGTCTGACCTGGCAGAAAGCAAGAAAAACAAAACATGAGCCACATGACTAAGAACCAAGTTATGGTATTTGGGCCACAAAAAAGATGGTCATAACACAATGTTTTCCAAATGGTAAATAGGGGAAAAAAGGGGGGGCTATAAATCAGACCAATTTCAGACAACACCAACAATTTCCACCCTGTGTACGCAGTTATATTTTCATGCACAATTTCCAAGGTGCGTTAAACAAGGTAATGACCCCTGAAACAGGAAGCATATTGACTTGGTGAGTGTCACCCACAGCATGGGGGAGACAGAGGTCATTATATGGTGTAGAGAGAATTTTAGATGTATAATGAGTGTAAGCAATAAGTGCCAGTGGAAGAGTGTATGGGCTTGTCATTAAGGTGTAAGGGGCAAGTAGCATGCTAATGTGAAAACGGCCCCATATTCATTTAGCATAGGCCATGATTCATCAGGTGGTGCTGCTGCTGTCAGGGCCTAAAAAAACAACACAGCTGTGTCGAGAGGACAGAGAAGGAGCGTGAGAGTGTGTGTGTCCAGTCAGTGCATGTGTGGCTGCTTCAAAAGCATACCTCCCACAGGCCTGCCCTGACACCCCGAGGTGTAACTGATAAGAAAGCCAGAATATTACCATGAAATTGCCTGTGTGTGTGTGTTTTGGATTTATTTTTCTTACACACTTGTGTGTGTGTGTGTGTGTTTGTTAGTGTGTGTAATGCTGTGTGGTGGTTTTCGGGGTTGACACTGATGATGTGTTGTCCAGGCAGAGACAGACCAACAGACCTCAGACTCTTCCTGAATGTTGACCCTTTCAGGTCACTCTACTATCACATTCTTGTTTCCTGACACACCTGACTGGCTTGACAAAACACATGCTACACACATAAAAAAAAACTAAAAAATTTCCCGAGTGCATTTTTTAATCATTCTGTCAGTATTTATGTGCTTACACTGCCGTCCAAAATCAAGGCATCTGTGACTAAACAGTCATGCCAGACATTTAAACTTACCCAGATGGTCCGTCTTTATTTGTGTATCTGTGTGCAGTGCAGTGTTTGTATCCACATTTAGATGTGCAGCCCAGTGAAAAACACCTTTAAGCTGAATGATTTTTTTTCTCAGTTTACCTCTTGGTGAACCTGATACCGCTCTTATCAAGTGCTAAACAAGAGTGAGAACTTTCCCATGATTTTAGGAAGGTTGTGTTGAATTTTAATGAACACCTTGCATGAAATTCAACATCATTCAAGTCTGTCTTATTAGCAGGTTTCTAATGGGCAGGCATTCCAGACTCCAGGAGGTGACTGCACACACACACACGTTAAAAACATGCTGTGTTTAAGTCTGTAACATTTCTTCCAGCTTACATCTTTAATAGCTGACTTTTTACTGGGGGGTAGAAAGAGTGCATGAGAAGAGTATAAGCAGTAGAGTGGACTGCAGGTGCTGTGAACAGCTGGCTGAGGATGCTTTTTATTGAAACGCAGAAGGGAGAAAAACTGTGAGAAATTGTGGAGGCAGCCTGAAAGGTATGGGGAAACAAAGCAGACAAACCAAGCAGCGTGAAGTGAGAAGAGATTAAGGTGGGTATGATGATGTGAAGGTGAGGGACAGGGGAGAAAAAGGGATGACAGACAGAGGGAAGCAGAGTGGAAAGACAGAGCACATAGAGTGACAGAGACACTTGCTGACACCTGCTGCCACTGCAGCTGTGAGAACAGGTAAACCAGCTTCCACCGGAAAAAAGACAAGTTAACAACAAAACACCGACTACAAGGACGTAGCTTCACCCACTGTAGACAATATACTATTGTTTATCGCTCCTTGCCTTGTTCTTCCTGCTCCTGTGAATGTGATATGTTAAGACAGGATTTTTCCAATTTGGTTAAATTATTGATTCAAGAAAGAACTCAATAGAATTTGATGATCAGAGGTCGAAACATGGTTCTTAATTGACAAAGGCAACATTTCACTTTGTGACTTAAGGACAGACTGACAGGATTTTGATGGGGAAAGGTCGAGGTCAAATGTAAAGACATAAAAGACAAAGTATAACTGCAGGATAGCATTTGCATTGGTCACTCTTTTGAACTTGTACTTGTATTTTTATATAAATATTGTTTTATAAAGATTTGAAAAAAATCCTCAAATCTGCCAATAAGTCCAGATGGCGTCTCTCTTGATCTTTTCATTGCAAAGGAAGAGTGTGTGATAAAAGTTCAGTCCACAAGTTAAAAGCATATTTGAAAAAAATAAATAAAAATAAACACTTTTCTCAATAAACAATTTCTCAACCACCAAACTTTTTGTTAATCCTTCATATTTACACCTTCTGTTGTATTTGTTTAGCTTCTGTTTTTTTATTACAAGACAGGCCTGAGGGAGGATGAACTCCTGCATTCAGTCCTTCATCACTTTGTCTAGAGTACAATAGGTCACATATCTTTGCAAGCCTAGACACACAAACACAGAAAACACCCCATGTGTTCATCACCCCAAAACACATGGCTGTCCCTAGGGAGTGCTGTGTTATGATTTCTGCTGTAGGGGTTCATAAAGAAACACCCACACACACAGAGAAACACACAAGTTTTCTTAGTGCAAGCCTGTAAAAGAACACATGGGTCTTTAGTGGCCTCTGCACCTGTCATTGTGCTTACACTCACCCCTGTGAGAGAGGACAGGGGACCATGGGGGAGAGGTGAGGAAGTGAGTGGGTTGAGCAGTGACAGGGCCACTCACAGTGGGTGTAGGATGATCTGTGTGTTTGAATTGGTACTGAGGTGCTGAGTAAGCATGACTGTTGTCTCACTCAGGAGACAAGTATCATTGTTAAAGTCTTGTGTGTCCTTTGTCTTTTTCCCCCCACCTTTTTGTCTCTAAGATTTTTGCTGTGACTAGAGTAGGTTAATAACTCTGAAAAAGCTGGAAACACAGTATCACTTCTCACCAGTAAATGTCACTTCCCCAATGGTGCTATGGACAATTGTAGGAACTCTACAGGTTATCCAGTCTCATAACTTAAGTGAGTGAGTCACATGATGTTTTTGGTTGCTGTGAAGTGCTTATGTAAAACATAATTGCTGCAGGGGCAAACACTGCCCTTTGACCCACTATTTCCCTGTTGTCTGACCTGACATGAACAAACCGTCAGACCTCTGGTACTACCCAAGAAACGAACTGTCACACCTCAGAGTAAAAGAGAGAGAGAGAGTAAAAGAAGGGAAAGAATGATGTGTGCTTCAGTGGCTAGTGGTATGATGAGACACGTGTGCTGACGATTCTCTGACCTCCTCTCTACGTTCAGATCCAGGTCTTTGTATGTACCACCGGATCTGGGCCTGCTGAGATTTGGGGATGCACTCGAGGAAGGTGGAGTTGCTCTGCACCCCAAAGAGAACCTTCTCCTCCACAAGTCCCCTGCCAAGACCTGAAAAACATACGACTGTAAATGCCATGAATCATCCTCTTCTCTGGTACTAATAACAGTATGTCATGCAGGTCTCCACTTGTGATGAACATGCACAAATGTGCAACTTTGTGTCTTATCTACTCAGTGTCTGTGGGGGTGTTGGGTGGGCAACTATCTGTTACAAGACTTCTTGTTCTCTTCTTGTCACTGATGACAGGTCTTTATAAGTGTGGCTGCATGTTCATGCTGCAGATTGAATTTCTATCAAACACCTCTAAGATTGATTAATAAAAATCGTAAATGCCTTTTGCATGGTACTGTATTTGTTTTCTTGATGTGCATTTATAAAGAGAGACACAGGATGTCTACGTACTGTCCTCTGTGTCCCAGCACTGAATGGCAGGATCTCCGTTTTTGATGTCCTGTCTTCTGGCTCGCCTGGAAAACAAAGACATCAGTGTTGAGACTGCTTATTTATCTATACATTTCATGCTTTCAGACCCAACATCATAGTTATTATGAAGTTGAAGTTGACAGACATTGTTTCAGTTCATCTGATTATTACTTCCTAATACTATAAGGATTCTCTGGCCAGTTTTGTTTAATGCACTGCACACACACTGTATAACCCTAAATGTATGACAGAAGTTGTTTTTATGTATATATTTTATACTTCTATTTTCCTACTCAAGCCACACTAAGAAAGTAGAGGCCTCTGATTTGCTGTCGCTCACTTGGGTTCCATCAGTTTGTATTGATTTCTTCCTCCACTTCCTGTTGGTGATGTGTGAAGGGACATCTGCAGCCTACATTCACTGACATAGTGACTATCTACTTTCAAAGAGCCCCAGAGACCAAAAGCAGGACCTCCATAAACTATAGCAGCATCCCTACTGGTCAGTAATATGACAGTATGACCCCCTCACTGTGGGGCACAGACTGTGTAGAGCGTGCGTTCGTGCGAGCAAACTAAAATACAACCTACAGATGTTGTTACAGACATTTGGCATTAGTCAGTTTATGACCAGCCTTTCTAATTGATGCTTTAGAATAAGTAATAGTTTTGACAATGAACTCTGGCACGGACAGATTGTGTATGTGTGCTTTTGGTTCTTTAGATTACCCTTAATATTATTAGTTTTACTGCTGTAAATAACTTATTGCCATATTAAGTCCCTGGAATCCTGTGTTTGTTTGTTTGTGTGAGTGTTGAACGAGAGGCAAAACGTGTGAAATGCTTTTAAAAAGCTCATTAACCAGGCGGTCAGTTTGTTTACCTCTTAGATGCAGGAATGTAGCGAGAGCACATGTGTCCATCCCAGGCACAGTAGGGGTCCCGAGCCAGGCAGCACTCAGCACAGGCCTGGCCATACAGGTGACACCTGCTGAGTGAGACCTGGGCTAGTCCCTCATGTGAACCCACGTAGAGCTGTTGCTATAGTGAAACACAACATTGCTTTAGGAGAGGTACACTTCCAAGTTCAAGTGGATAAAGGATACTTATTTGATAAGTGGTGCTAAAATATGCAACACTATGGGTCATTCTGACTGCACAAATCACTTTATTAATTTGTTTAAAATGCCAAAATGACACCTGGAACAAACCACAGAGTTTTCTCATTGTAAGAATTTTTCACAGCTGCAACTTTAAGGATGTGTTCTGCCTCATCTGAAAACACTCGCGAGCAGGCACATAGACACACACACAGATAAACACTGCTGGAGATTAATGGAAGCTGTGATTAGGGCTGAAGTGTGTACTGACACCCCTGACCCTTAGATAATGAGGCAGAGGAGTGAGATAGCTATGGGTAAAGCTAAAGACAGGCAGGAAAACTAAATACATGAATGATGAAAACACTGCAAAGGTTGTGCCACATCATGCATGTGCACATGACTAAATGCACGTGGCATGAATTAATGCAGACAGCAGAAGATGCATGCAAATGAAGCGTGGGAACAAAGCAGAGGAGAATGAGAACAAACCTGTTTAGAAGACATCTCCAGACTGAGGATGGGAGTGGGAACCTGCAAAACAAACAAAACCTTACCAACTTGAAAACCGCAATAAACACATGCTGTTTAAAGACAAAACAGCAGATGAGTTTGTTGATTAATAGCTCAGAAAATCCATCAGGCTCTCAGTTTGTACTACTTATCAGTAGCTTATGAATCAGCCGTCCCACTGACAGTAGCATAACATTAACAAAGAACCTCATAGCAAATCAGTTTGCAGGTGATATATGTGTGTGTTTGTGTGTGAGCCAAACCTGGAACACTTGAAGCTCTTCAAGCACAACTTCCTCTGTTGACCAGTTCTCTTGTGTGATGCTCACCACCTTCAGAATTGAGCCAACATCTGTGACAGAGTGAACAACACCAGACCATCATCAGACTATGTCTAAAAGGACCACAGCTGACAGAAAAGCATAAAACTTCCTTTTGCCAGCTGCAGGGTTGGAACACCTCAAATTATATGTCAGTGTTCTACTGCCCTCTGCTGGCTGCATATAAACTTTCAGCAACCAAAATGGGAGAAGACAAGTGTATGTGTGTGTCTCACCTGTTCCGAGAAACATGACCTCATATTGTCCATCATCTGCCATAACTCTGTCCACCACTATGTGTGTCAGGGTGTAGTCCACTCGGACGCGGGTGAACACAGGCCGGCCGGTCAGAGGGTAGACAGAGCGATACATCAGTGGGTGGAATCGAATGAAACTGATCACTTCATCTGGAAAGTCTTTGGTGGTCTTGATCTTTGGATCGTATGTCTTGCTGGGACACTAGGGGATAAAATAAAAAAATGATGACTATGGCTATGGGGTCTCTCTAACAATGTACTGGTGTATGTCTCCTTCTAGTGGTGAAAATAAGAAGTGCAGGAGGTAAAACCGCTGAGGAACATCTGTGTGACCCCTGTGTGTGTGTGTGTGTGTGTGTGTACTACAGCTCAAAGTAAGTGCTCCCTCTGCTGCACACCTGAAACGTACATACACACATTTCTTACTCTGATTGCAAAATGTGATTTACATTTTCAAATAAGCCAAGGTTATGTCATACATGATGAGGCTGCATCAAGCAGATGTGAGGAGCATGCCTTCCAGCATCCTGCATTTTTAAATTGGGGTGATGTTTATTATTGTATAATGAAGAAAAACACTGAGGATCATTATTTCTAATTTGTAAAAACAAAAATCATCTGTAGCTTGAAGCGTTTGTGTGTGGTAGACGACGCACCGTTCCAGGACGCGGATACGGTATCCTCCCCTCGTATTCTACCCATCGGTGGTCAGGCCCCTCCTTGTGGGCGTAAGGTCCGTTAAACACAGCTCTGATATCCGTCATGCTGTACGCACACACTGCTGAGCCACGGAAAATGGAACTAGAATAAAAAAGGAAACCGACACAAGGTTACAGCCGTAGGGGAGGGGGGGAGGCTGCAGGTGGTGCTCATGATGATTAAAAATGTACCTGGAGGTTGTGAAGACTGCATACACTATGGGGTTTTTATCATCTCGGGTAGGGAGCAGGAAGATGTCCTCTTCAAGTCAAAGTAAGAAAAGGAAAGAAATGTAATTTTATCATTATTCATTCAAAAAATAAACGTAGTAACTTTATTGTCAATTCTGTCACATACACAGAATAAAATTTAGAGTCTGTATAAACAAAGTAATCTATAAACATTAAGTTGTAAACAGAAGGATTCTATATACATAGTAGTGTAACTTTAAGATATATATCCATGTGATGCTTGTGAACAACAGCAGTCTTTCCATTGCAAATCTATCCTTAAAATGTTTGCACCCTTCATGTGCCAGGGAAATTCATTACTTCTATAAAGTGCTCTAAAAAGGTTGCTCATATGACGTAAAACTCACTTTATTGGCCTATTTAATCACTTGTTTTAATCTCACTGTCACTTACGGAGCTCATCAAAGTGTGTGTCCACACCGTCTGGTCCAGGGATAGAACATACGAGCCTGGCTTTCAGGAAGGTCGTCCATTTATTAGTCAGACTCCTCAGCCCACCCACATCATTCTGAAAACACAACCACATACTCTGTAACAAGCCAGGCAGCTGCCGAAAAGACAATTAATAATATACACTTACTGCACACAACCATAGTATGCTCAATTCAATGGAAGGACATCACAGAATGACTCAGATTACCTTCACTAATTAGGAAAATAAACAGGAGAAGCACAGGCCTCTGGAATATATCTGCTTGATCTGCTTGTTAATATAATTACAAGTTGGTGAAATGAATAAGGGGAAGGAGAGAGAGGAAAAGAGGAGAAAAGAAACAATTGCAGCATGTTGTAAGACTAAAAATCAAGAGCTGATTTATTCTGCAGGTTTTCTCTTAGCATATCAATTGCTGTTTGAATTACAATGTTTGCAACTCAACTTTGGCAAGAGGGTTCAAGTGTACTTTGCAATGCATAGAAAACTTGAGAGAAGCCACCTTGTTAAACTCAGCCGCTCCGCTAACTGCACGGTACAGAAAAGACCGTCCTGGTTCAGCACAGACAAAAACACACTCATGTTTAAGAGACCAAAAAAAATGTAAGCACTTAATGAGGATGTTTCACAATAGTGATTATCTTCAAAGAGGATTGATGTGAAGTGTTCCCATTCCTTTTATATAGAGGACAAAACAAAGCTACAGATAATGAAAGTGGAGGGAAAATACAGTGTAGGAGAGAGAGAGACAGAGGAAGGGCAGTAATCCACAGGAATCTCCTTCCAGCCTGCTTTACAGCTTACTCCCAACTCATAAACATGCTGAAAGCTTTTCTCTAAGAATGTAGCAATAGATCTCTGAATGCTATCAGCAAACTGCTGTGTTGGCTTCTTCCATTTGGAATGAATGATGTGACACAGTGCGGTATACAGACAGTCCCTAATCATGAATCTGTCCTGCCTCTGCAGTGCCCATCTAAGCTTACAGTTGTTTTGACGTAGTGTCAAATACATCTTAACAGGCGCTGAAATGTGACCATCAAAGATCCCACTATATCTAACAACTGACAAAGGAAAAAGTGTTGCCAAAATAATGTCATGATATAGGCTTGTATGAAGTGTGGCCCTGTACTTCTAGCAAAAGGTGACATTTAGCATTTATCCAGAAGACGCTGAGAATCTCATGTAATGCAGTGGTACCAGATGTGTAAACTCATGTCATGGAAGTGAAATCCCTTTACAGACAAAATGGCTGCAAAACATGATTTATCACCATTTTAATAGAGAGAGAAAAGGATGGCGAGGACATGGTGCGCAGATCTCTCTGCTACATTAATTGCAGTGACAATGTCAGCAGTGAAAGGTCTCCTCACAAAGCTCAGAGGGGTTAAATCCATGATTTACGGCCCTGCTGAGACTTGGATGACTTCAAAAAAGAAGTTGTAAAGGTTTCCACCTGGGGGACATAAAACACTTCTACAATGGCCAACACAAAGATCCTTATCAGATTTACGGGGAGTTACGTCTCCCTCTCACACTGTAAGAGATCCTGCACTGCAGCTGTCTTACTTTCACAGTAGTCCCACTACATCATAGCTTCTTTTCTTCCACAAATTATTGCTCTGGATGTCCATGCATACTGTCTTCCATCCCATTTCCTCACCTGCTTGCCCATTTTTCATGTCCCATGTATACCTCCCACTTTCCACACCTCTATCTGGGTAATATCTCACCTTGCACACACGAGCCACTCGGGAGAGGATGGTCTTGTCGTTGCCCTCCCACGACACCTCACGGAAGAAAAAGTACATCTTATCATCATCTGGATTGTAGGTGTCTGCGATGGGATGAGCAGATATAAACCTAGCCTCTGAAGACACACAGAAAGAGAGGGAAGAGTGTCAGGTAATGATTTTGCCATGAACTGGGGTTTTGTGGTGGCATCAACACTACACTTAGCATGTGTTTATTTACAGTCTTCCTCCGTTTCTACAGAAAGCTCTGATTTATCACTGCTTTTATTTATTAAGTACTCAGTAGAGCTGAGCTGGACTGGACATAAATCATCAGCTTGTGCTACGGTTTGCAGGCTAATGCACTGATTGCCAGAGAATTTAGATTGCTGTAAAAGCAGTTTTGTTTACTTTGATATGATTTTCAGCCTATCTGGCAATATCTATTATGCAGCAGTGTGGCAGAGAGCAGAAAAAAACACTTTGGCTCAAACATCTGCATTACAGGCAGAGGAATCTGTCATTAGTTTAAATGTCCTGCACTCGGGACCCTACTTAACTCTATTAATTGCTTATTTGGCTTCTTGAGGGCTACATAAGTAAACATTTACACAGGAAATAGTGAGAAACATTATCATCAATTTAAGAGAGATGTTTCTGGCCAAACTAGAGCGTGACCTTGATTCTCAATAACCAGCTTTACCGGCCTTTATTGGCCCATAGTGGTGTCCATGCATATGGGTGTATAAGAAATGTGCGTCATCTTAGCCATTACTTCACTTATGTATGCATGCTTCATATCAGAATGTCGGACTCCCTAAAATCAATGTGCATTGGCCTAAAAAAGAGAACTGGTCAGTTGGACAGTTTCTACACATCTAAATATGACATTTGGCTCTAAACAAGTCACATACACTGATGCCAGTGTCAAATAATAAACGTTTTATAACATGATCCTGTATTTAAATTTTAACTTTCAGTCTATAAGCAGTGCTGTCTAGAAGGAAAATGAAACCAGCCACAGAATGTTGCCATCAGCATCCTGACTCTGACGGGAACGAGTCCAAAAGCTTAAAAGTTGCAGTGACATTACATCAACATTAGCTCAACCCCTAGAAGTCGAGCCAACCACCAGAGGGTGATTCCCCAACTGGAACAGCTTAATGTGCGGCTGCTAACGCACTCAACAGAAGGTCATTGTTAGTCATGCAGTGCTGGAAAGATGTTCCACAGAGGAACAGAAACACTGTGCTGAAAGACAGGGTGTGCTCGGCCTGCTCTGTACTCACACACACTGTTTACACACACAGAGACAGAGAGGGAGAGTAATTACCCCAAACATCTCTGACCGTGTGGTTGTGAAATGTGGAGACCATGTGTAAGGATTTAGATATTGGTGACGACTGTTGATACACTGTGACCAATCAGTGGCTGTAAAACACTCTGGACTGGAGACGTATGCAGGAAGGGGCTCCCTGCTCTGCGTTGGCTCTTCACGTCCATGCATGTGTGTATAAGAGCGTGTGTGCTTGTGGCTATGTGACTTTGTGAACTTTGTGGCTCACTGTAAATTCCCCTGTAGGTGTGGTCCCTATGTTCTGCTATGGCATTCATATAAAAGTTCCAGTCAAATGAATAAGTGGGTTGTTTACTTCCTTGTGGAATGCCAATAACCATCCCGAGGGCACAGAGAGGCTCTTTGTATCAGCGGAGAGGCTGGAGGTTTCGTGAAAAAGCAATAACAGTCAGCGTGTCAATGTGGATATGCACAAGCATGTGTGTACCATTGATCCAGTAGTTTTCAGAGATGTCCGTGCGTATGTAATGCTGGTCAGGTGGAGGACCCAGAGAGCGTGTGAACGTTGTATCTTTGCCCAAAAAGTCTGAAGAAGTTCCAACGTACAGGTACTGATCTGGACACAATCAATCATATTAGTTTTATTGAAGAGTACATGCAAAACACATCTACACACTGTTATGCATTCAAACCATATTGTTGGATACCATGACCTTAGTCAACCCCAAAACACACATACTGAGTCAGATTCCAATTAGCAGAAGCATCATATGAAAGAGAGGCTCAAAAACATTTGTTTACTGTTATCTGCCAAGTTACTTTGAGGCTGCCTGGAAAAAATGTATGCTTCTCTTCTTTCTTGACCAAAATAATGGCTTGGAATAACAGACACGTGAACACAAGAGTACACAAACAACTGGGTGGAGAGAAACATTTGTTTATGGGAAGCTGTGCAGCAACACTGTGGAACCAGAGAAGGGAATTCTGGAGGAGCAGGGACAAGAAAGGTATGGAGCGATCAAAGCAACAGCTTCATTTGTCATATATGGAATAACTAAGTGTAAGGTCAACATGTTTTGGCTGCTATCCTTCAGTGTCATGGTAAAATTATTGGCTTAACGTGGTTTATTGATGACCCAGATAAAGGAAACACTGTATTTTTTACCTCTTCAACCTGGGCAGTAATAAAATTCTGACTCACAAGCGATGAGGCGGGTGGAGGTCTGCCTAAGTGTTGTGCACTCCTATCTTATGTGTGTCATCTTACCTGTGAGGACTGAAGTGAATGCCTGCATTGGATCAAAAGGACATTTCAATCTGCCGGACTCCACTGTGTTAGACAGCAGCTGGAACACACCGTCCTGAGTGACACAAGGAGATTAATATTTAAGATGAGCTCTTGTCAACATTTTTCATGCTATGATTCACTCATACCAACTTTACCTCTCTGTGGCCAGTAAGCTCAATGAAAGCACAGGTGGGGTGGAAGGCTCCTGTCCCACAGGCATAGACATGTGTTCGGTTGTAATTGTGGAGGACCCTGATAAAGTTGGCACATTCCAGCTAAGACAAGCAGGGACAGAAAAAGAACAAAGATCAGCTCTGATAGAAAGTCTGACAGAGCAGCTGTTCATGACAACGCATGTGCTGCAATCTATACAATCTATAGTTATTTTAGAAACACTTACGTTTGTGTGTTTGCCAGCCAGTTTGCACATTTCAACCCTGTCTCTTGAAGCAGGCCAGTGAATCTAAAAAACAGAGACATAAATTAAAAACATTACACGTCTCATCATGAAGCCAAATGTAAGCCTGTAGATGAAAAGGTCCTCTTACAGTTATTTTCCATTTCTATGCTATGCTATAATTCAAGGTTTTTATGTACAAAGAAGCTGTCGTTTACACTTCCATATGCAGTGCTCCGCATGCCCGCCTCAGCCAAAAAAGTTAACGTTATAATGTGTTCAAGCTGCAGCAGCCGCAGCACGCTGCTACCAGAACAGACAAGATCTAAGGGGGAGTGCATAATACTCCCGTAATAAGATTTTATGGATCTTGTTAAAAGGTACTACTGAGTAAACTCCTGACCTCTCAGCCTATGAAGTGAGCCTAAGTGCAACCTAAGATTCTTCAGAATCTTTTTTTTAGTGGATTTTGAGTCTAAACATCAGACTAGACCCCTCAGCTCTGGAACGAATTGCCAGACAGGTTCAAGCTAGCTGAACACAGTGTTTAGTGAATATCCAGTTAGAGAAACAGGGCAAAGGGGTACGACATACAACAAAGGCCCCCGGCCACATGGATGTTGTAGCTATGTGGCAGATGCTGTTTTTTATTTTTTTATTTTTTTAACTACACCAGAGGCTTCAGGCATTTTTTGTTTGTCAGTCTAGGAACCCATCAGCGGCTATCTAATGATTTAATCTTTGCCTCTGTGATGGCCGGTGTTTTGGGGATTCTCGCATAGCCAAAGGATATCTGTGTAATAATAACTATGCAGGCAGACATAGGTTACTGTACAATTAGCACTTAAAACAAATGAATGAAGTGGAATTTAGAGATGACATTTGCTTGATTATCAACAAGGTATGACAGACCATTACAACTATTTATGTACTGAAAATAGTATTTTTGCACTTTGCACTTGAACACATTTTGTTCATATTTGTATATTTTGTAAATGTATATAAGCTAAATGTATACATTTTAAATTTTATATTTTATACTGCATGCTTCTTATGATTCTTTATTCTTGGTAATGTAAAACCTCTACATGGTATGAAACATGATTCTTATTCTGATTCCAGTTCTGAACTTGAACTTTACTTTGTTTGCTCCTTATCTTCACCAAGTGTAAGTTATGCACTTTGTGGTTCTGGTACAGGATAAGTATAACATCCAATGCCCCTTCAATGCCCCCTCCATGTCCACACATGTGTTATAACAGGCTTATGTGCTTAACGTGTTACCTCTCCTAACTCTACCAAGGAGAGCTATCGCCAAAGTTGTTCATGGGTTGAGGAATTCATACAGAAACAGTGTTAACAATGTGATGTGTTATGACTGAGCACAGTGTGCCTGTGCAAGGGCTTAAACTGATTTTGAAACAATGTAAAATGATGAGTGGCCTACTTTAGAGTAGGACAAGGCAGCAAGACTGTAGTAGGAGTTTGTGAGCATCATATTGTGATTATTTCAGGTATGCCTCTTCGATAAGTTATAAACACCAAGTTTGTGTATGTAGATCATATTCATTGTCAAGGTCGGTCCCAAAAGGTTCAGAGAGTAGCGCTTTAAGTGCATATCTCTGTGGCATCAGTTCAGTATCGATGACCCGAGAGGCAACAGAAAGGCAACACTTTGAGGGCAGGACTATGAGTTAAAACAACCAGATAGAGATCAAATAAACACACTGTCTTCCCACTTGCAGATCAACCTCAGCTGCATAAACACACACTCATCTGCAAACCTTAAACATATGGCATCCATCCAAATGCATTTGTGTGTTTGTGTAATTGGTGAGCATGCATGTGTATATATTATTTGTGTGTGTGTGTGTGTGTGCGTGCTCTTCAAAATGATGACCCTGACCTTAGCAGACAGACAGCGTCAGACCGCTGTTGACTGAAAGGTGAGTGCTTCTCTAAAACAATACACGGCTGAGTGCATTTCAGACACAGAGTAATGGAAAAAATACCTTACGTCACCCCACTTAATGGCATGACAGGTATAAGTATCATGAGCTGCTAAAGCTAAGTGACTGGGTGTTCTGTAATGGGCTGTTCACAGCAAATAACTGAGTTTAGGATGTCTCAAGTGACTCCAAGCATGAGGTTTAGAGTGCAGGGATTTGGTCAGTTATGTATGTATGGAGGGTTGAAACTTGAATTTTGTCAAGCAGCATCCTTCAGTCAAATGGCTGATGGACAATCAGCTAAAGTCTACTGAGCCAACATGTAACGTATAGCAAATGGTCAAAACATAAAAAATAATTAAAAGCCTAAACGCCTAAAGTTTTAAAGTGTTTTTTTTTTTTACTTATCTGAACTTCTTCACACATTACTATCATTACCTTTCTGGGCGCTTTGGCCAGATTGTCAGGGTCAAGCAGGTAGATGTGATCCCTGGTTCCCAACAGCAGACGTCCTCTCTCCTCATCCAACAGCAGCGAGTGTGAGTGAAGGCCATCAGAGGGCCCCAGAAACAGAGATACACTGCCTGCCTGCAACAGTTCTAACCCAGAGACAAAATGAGACAGAAACAAAGACATTAACTAATCTCTGCAGCACCGAGGCTTACATTCAAAATGCACAGTCTGGTGTCAAATTACAGTTTAGTGGAGAAAATATATTTCAGTAGGATTATGTTGTCAGTCTTAAATAATTGTCAGCAGGTTGCTTCCAGTTTAATCCCAAAGACAAGCCCTGAAGAAAAATATGTCTTGACTTGAAATGGCCTAATCCTCTCTGGTTCAACACCTTGTCTACACATGCTGATAGAGAAGCGACACAGAATCAAGGGTTGGGTGAGCTTACTTACCTCCGTGGGGGCACTATCAGATATCTTTATTTTTTAAAATGTGTCAAGTCTAGACAAAAAACAACTTCTACAGGTTGATGGGCTGAATTTAGGCACCAAAATTAAAAGTTTGGGACTTGAGAACGGCTTGTACTGATCTAGGAATCAAACTTCTTTGTTATGTAGAGTAAAGTCATGATTTTAGTCAGACCAGAAGTAAACATGATAAAAAGCAAACTCTCCATTCTGCACCAAACTTTTCCATAATCTTCATAGTTATGAAGATATGTCTCAGATATTTTAGAGCAGATGGAGTTTATGTTTATTCTGAAACTGTCTCTTTATCTGGACTTCCCTGAGTTGACCTTATTAGCAGATGAGTGATACTATCATAAACATGAGTGTGAGATTAGATCTTAATGAGAGCAGGTGGACTACCTGTTGGTAACCCTTTACATGATGGTTTGCTGTTGAATTGCATATAACATATTAAAAAATGTACTGTTTAAATTGGATGATCTTGGCCTCCTAACTTCACCCACATTGCAGAAAGGTTGCTGCTCGCTACATTCAGAGCTCAGTATTGTGTCCTTGATCTCCTTGATCTGAGGAAATCTCTTCTATCAGCAGGCTCTTTACACTGCTCCAGTATAGCAACATGCCTTGAATAAACACTGGCTCAGTGTGGGGGAGTCCTGTGGGAGTCACTCTGAAAGGATTGACATTGTGATTACCCTCTTGGTTTGAAGGATTGGAGAGGTTACCAACCTTCAATATTTGAACTTTTGGGACCCGTCCACACCATGCAGTCCTGCTTAATACCACCTCCTATACACGGGCTCACACACAGAACCCCTGCATGCTGACATCTCTCACTCTACTACACACACATTGTGCCCCCTGCAGACTAAACCTCACAGAGAGATTAGGCCTGCTAGCCCCTGGCTAACGCTAATCTGTTCTGTAAACACACAGCACTATGAGCCCATTGAAACAGTCTGATTAGTGGCATAGCGTTCTACACCTTTGCCCAAAGAAGAGAGCTCTCGACACCCTGAATAGTTCTTGATTAGCTCCTCTGCTGGAGCTCAGTGTCGCTCAGATCCAGTTGCTGCCACGCTGGTAGTTTAAACTCCTCTGATAGACTAGACTAAAAAAATCCTTTACAGAGATAAACCTCCAATGCAAGCAGCACATTAGAACATTACAGGTAGACCTTTTGTACTACTACTCTGCATTTAGAGCAGCTGGAGTGATGCAGCTGTTTGCCTGTTACACAGCCTTAGTCTGCCATTAATATTCAGTGTAGGATGTTCCATCCATGGTTTCAAAGCTGCTCCATTGTAAATAAGCGGAAGTGTTGAGATGTTATCGAACAAACAGTACAATTAGCTGGAACTGTCCTTTAAGTAAAGCATGCTACAAGCCTGAAAATCAGTTACATGAGGTGTAAGTTTACCGTTTTGGCCACACACACGAAGAACAAAGTTGTATCTATTTACTTCATGGGCAATTTTTCATATTGTATTTTTCTTTGGCAGGAGGCCAGGAAAGTTTGGATGAAACTTTGGATTTTTCAGAGAAAAGTTCGTGTTATCGGCAGTTGTTTTGGAAGTGTTCGTTCAGTCGAGGATGATTTCACTTTGATCATTTCACCCTTCACTCACTGAGGCTGTGCTTTCACAGGGGGTGTGATTCAATGTGTTGTTTGAAGAGTGATCACTGCTTTTGAACAGTGTGCACTGATGAGATGATGATGATGAGCATGGAAGTTGAGGTTTTGCTTTTGATGGATTCCTCTTGGCCTGACTTGTTTTCACTGCCAAACATGGACATTGTTCCACTGTTGTTTCTGAGGAATCTAAAGTAAACCACTTTGTGGTCAGATGTCCATCCTCTTGAATGAACACTGTGGTCAGACATGCTTGAAGGACAAACAGACACACCCTGATACAGAATCAAACAGCTGTCTCACATACATAGCCCCATTAAAGTGCAATTATATTTCAGAAATGGCTTTTATTGAATGGTTGGTTTGGAACAAACATAAAATGAGACAGACTTTAGAGCTAAATACTAACCCTAACTGCTGTGTAAACACTGACCCTAGCAATCATTATTCCTGCAGCTACTTGCATATATTTTTGTTGGACACTCAGGACATGCATGTGTATCTATTTACAGCCATACTGGGTTTTGGAAACCTTCACCAAAAGAGAGCTTTTAGAGGCTGAAGTGAGGCAGTGAGTGAGTTTACTTTTAGGTCACAGTGGGGATTCAGCTTTATGGAGCAGGACTGAAGTTCATTTGTGTGGTTTTTTTGTAGCTGATACATCACATGAGCGATGAAGACTTTGAAGTAAAGTTTGCACTGGAGTTTAGAATGGGTTTTAAGGGGTGCAGTAATTTAGCTTTCCCTCGGTGGCACAATACAAACAGGCTCAGCTGACCCTGACCCCTAACTAAACACATGCGCACGGTACACACTGCTGGGACCAGATAATATACGCACAGCAGAGTGACTGTCTCTTGTGGACCAGGAGCATCAACATTTAATGAATGTTGTACATGTAACAAAATGCAACAAAATATAGCTGGAGGTTAATGCTATGAGGATTTAATATATCCAAAGGGAGGATTATGAGATTGTCTGGCCAGACCTTAGAAGATGCACAGAGAATGACTGAAACACTAACCGAGGAAAAAAAATGAATGCAGAAAACAAAACAAATCAAAGAAATTATAGGACTGAGACATTTGATTCCCCCCAAGCTACACTGGGGAGTATATGAAATTAAATGTAAATCTGTAATAATAATAAAATCAGCACATATATCAGCAGCATTCCAGCCCTTACCTTTGTGGCTGAGTTTGACCCTGGGGACACTCTGTTTGATGCTTTCTCCAAAAGGGAGGATGGCCAACAAAATCAGTCCCACTAATGGGACCCCAAGATGGGATAGCACCGTAATCCTCTTCCCTTTGCCGTCATAATTACAGCCAGACAGGCAGAACGGAGCCCAGACTCTGACTCCCAGACTCTGATTACCAGAGTCGTCCCTCTTCATGGTGTGTGGAGTAGTCTTGTTCTGTTTTCACTCTGTCCTTTTTCTGCAACCCTGGAGGGAAACCGGTGCACAGAGTCAAGCAAGGGAGGAGCAATCATAAGTGCATGTGCATGAGAGTGTGTGTGTGTGTGTGTGTGTGTGTGTGCAGTCTCATCTAACTCCACAGAAGATATACACACACACACGACTATTCAGCTGTTTCACCATGGAGCCCTGCAGGCATGTCCCCTTTCTTTGCCCATCCTACATCAGCTGTTGCCTGTCACCAGCTTTCCTTTTGTGTCGCCTCTAAAATCTGTTTGCCCAAAACAAAGGTCAAACTAACACAACAGTCCCAGGCTGCTGTCTCCAGCCTCTTTCAAATTCTTTCTCGCCTCTAGCTCCTTTTCACACGGATAACTCATTTAGTTCTTTGCCTTAATGATACTTCCTAATAGATTCACCATTGGCTGATGACCTTGTCACTTCTTCTTTTATATCCCGTAAAAAATGGCCCATGTCTTGTTTAGAACTTCACACTGAATTAAAGAGGCGTGTAGTACAGACATTATTCCACACTGAAAAATGAGCTGCATGCATCATGGGAACACTGGCTGCTCTGGCACAAATGAGTAAGAACAACTTGAGTCCTGACCTAACCTAAAATAAAGTGAAACAACAGAGGCAGAAATCTGTTTTCATTATAACACATTTAACTACTATACACAATTAAGTTATTGTAGTGGTTAGTTATGGTAGTTCACACATGTAGGATATCCGTTTCCTTAATGAGTGTCATCAGTGGTTTTAAACCTGCATTCCTGCAGAGTCACTCAGCTACTAAGCTACTAATTAACTTGAGAATAGATGAAGAAATTCATGAATGCATGAAAAGAATGCCCCCCCCCCACACACACACACAGACCTTATTGCTATCCTAATTAATTTTCTTCCACCCCCGTTTCACATAACCCACATCGACCTGTCAAGTGACAATGTAAACAATGTCAAACTTAAATTAACGGATGACATGTAACACTCACACACACACACACACACACACACACTCAGATACTGAAACTGAGCATACTGTTTCCAGATGTAAAGCTTGAATATATAAACAAGAGAAGACACAATTATCATTTGAAACAATGGAATGCAGTACCTAGGGAATGTATATGAAGTGACATTGAATGCATTATTCTTGTTGATGCATAGAGATTTTCATTGCTTGATAAAAATGTTAAATGGCATGCTGAAAGACACACATAAGCTGTACTACAACTCACTTAATTTCAAGTAATTTATTTTCCCTGTCCAGTTTTGCCATCTGCTGTTTGAAACTTGAGTTCATTGAGGAGAATCAGGGTAGAG
The DNA here is from genome assembly GCF_900634625.1 of Parambassis ranga. NCBI lineage: Eukaryota > Metazoa > Chordata > Actinopteri > Ambassidae > Parambassis > Parambassis ranga. Next base: position 16,003,145 of record NC_041039.1, on the reverse strand, counting down.
TGGCATCCATCCAAGTGCCCCGTGGCTTTAAACTGAAGAGGATTAGGCCCTGATAAACAGACTGCTGTTTATTTAAGATGACAAATTGAGGCACCTTCACACCTTCGGGGTTAGGAATACAGATAGGGAGCTCTGTGTGATGGAAGGGTGATCAGCAAAGAGAGGAGAGAGAAGATTTAAATCCATGCAGCCTTTGCACTTTGTGTGTGATGGCGATAGTGCTGATGTTGGAGCTTATCCAACCTACAGTATCCTCAGGAGAGCATTGACACGATGTCACTCAAGTGAGAAGCTTTTGAGTAATGTATATATCTTTTCACAGCTTGAGTGCCCACATCTTTCAGCAAAGCAGGTTTGTACAGCACCACTCAAGGAGAATGCCACCCAAACAAAGGAGGACAGAGCATTAAAAACTCATCTGTGAGAAAAGGATGGGACATACACTGAGGCGGAATAGGCGTAGTGTACCAGTCAGTCAATACTGAGGAAAGTGTGAGTAATAGGGGTGAAGAGAATGAGTGTGTGAGAGGTGAGAAAGAGGAGAAACCGACAGCTTGTGCCATGTGGGTTAAGCTAACACCCATGTTTCCTGGCGGTTGGAGTCCCTGTTGTCTTTGGCTGCATGGCCTGCACACGGTGCAGGGGGTGATGGGAAACAATCCTGATAGAGATGGTGACAGATTTAAAGCTAGCAGCCAAGTGCTGCTGGCGTTTGATCTCACACTAATATACAGTCAACGTTAAGTGTCACTGCCTCAAATATACAAGGTTTTCAGTTTCCACATCAAACAAAGCAAACGATTTGCTGCTGTTAATCTACAACGATGCAGAATTTAATGGATGAGATGTTATTTAAGTAGCCAAGCTTTACAAAGTAGCTTCACTAAAGGCATAATAGTTTCAGTGGACGCTGCCAGCAGTCATGAGAAAGGAGCAGATGGTGAAGAAGTGATCCGGCCGTGGGCATTCTTGCACAGAGACCACCTCTAATGAGGCATTTAGCAACACCCAGGTGCCCTGTGGAGTACACTATTATCAAGGCCTTCCATCTCCACAAGACAGACTGCATTAGCACAGCTATTTGTCCTTATTCCCTGACCACAGGCACTGACCTGGCAGAACAACATAGGTAATTGTTTCTAGCTCTCAAGTCATTCATTGTTTTTCTTGGCAACAGTCAATCATCTTTTTTTAGCCTCACATTTAAGCAGGCATGTAACTCCCCTGTGAGTCTGTGTGAGTTCATGTCTCCAAGGAAAAACACAACAACGCCACCAGGACACACTCTGTTTTGACTAAGCGCAAAATATAAAGCCTATACACGGTGTGTTAAATTTTAGAGTTGCTCTGTTGGCAATAACTCTGGTTATATGTGGTAGTAAAGGAAACACAACATTTTTTCAGTACAGCAAAGCACTCTTACTCTTTATGTCCTGGCACCATAATATACATTTGACTTTCAATAGCAAGATTAAAGACTTTAACAACAATTTAAAACAGCGCTGTCCAGCCGCTGTCCAAAGACTGTTAATAAAACTGATCTGTAGGCTCCAACATCTTACGTCTTCTAACTCCTGTCTAAACTATTTTGCCTTTACAACTAACACACACACACGGAGCAGATCACACTGTATTTAACCTTATACTGGGAATTAACTGCTAACATGTAAATATGAAACATGTGATCCTTGTTACAACATAAGATTATTCTGGATGGAGCTCAACATGTAAATACATACATGTGCTGAAGCTTTTATTTGGGCAACATTTATATTATATGCTCCTGTTTTTTTATTTGTTTACTCAGGTATTAAGTAAACATCAAAGTCACAAGCTGTGCTTCATTTTAGATTCAAAGCACGAACATTACCTCACCTTATCTGAGCGAAACAGTATCTAACCGCACAGCATGTGTATCTCTCGGGAAATTACATATCGCTCCAATAAGTGAATGTAAAATAAATAGCCAAAATATCCCCTTACACCACTAAATTTAATCATTCAAACATGGTAATGGAGACAGAGATGGGCTTTGAAGTTGAAAACTCAAGAGTAATTAAGCCCAAAATAATGAATGAACAAACATCACAAAACATGTTAGGTAAGGATATCTAATACCTCTCCATGGACTGTTATTTGATCCTTTACCATTGAGAAAGTCTACATTTCCTGCAGCCATTTACCTTCTAATAAATCCTATACATCACCACAGAGTGCATCAGAGAGTTTGTGTGCAGAATCATTCAGGTCCTCCACATAAACACATTCACAGCACTACATGAAAAACTAACAAATATCACATGCTTGCAACCACTCTGCATGAAATCTGTGAATGGTAATGCTCGGGCGAGAGGACATTCCAGCAGAATTCCTTCCGTTTTGGAAGTGAAGAGCGTGTCTGTGGGGAAAACCATAAGAGATGGATAAAATTCCAACCCTCAGGGTCTTGTCTGTCCACGTTTGTCCATCCCTAAGCCTTTATCTCAAAACACTGGTAAGAGAATATGTCGAGAAAATTCTGGTATGGTAACTGGATACACAATGGCCAGATAGTAAGTGCACACCCTTTATTAAAGACTCACTTTGAGTTTAATGTTGCGATTTAATCCTCTGGTCTACATCAATGGAAGACCAAATGCTACTGGGATGGTGCCAGCTTAGGTCAGCTGTTGCACACACACGCACAAGGGTTAATAGAAAGGTGGAAAAGCAGGAGGGAGAGGAGGAGGGGTGCGGGAAGTGATACGTGATCCAGCGGTCTAACTGTTCAGTGGTAACGGAAAAACAATGTGGAAACACATAGAGATACAGATAAACATGCTGGCAGGTTTAGTGCTAATTGACAACAAAACAAGTAACTCTACACATGCTGAACAGGGCATGACCCCAGAAAGCAAGTGCATGCATGTATGAACATATGTGTGTGTAAGCTAATACCATCCTAAGATAGGCAGATGGGAGCAATAATGCATAAAAAACAGTGACTGGCAGTCATGAGCGCTCTCACTTGTCTCCTGACAGCCTGAGGGTACAGGCTGAGGACCCATGTACTCTATGGAACAACTCCTCTCAAGAGCATTACTGTCTACAAACTTTATAAGCACCTCTATTGTCCTTTGTCAGAGCTGGTGAAGCTCTTGTTAGACAGCTTATCTCACATTTTACAAAGTGAGGATAGAAAGAGAGGAGCAACAGGGCTCCAGGTTAGCCATATACCCAGCTGGGCTGTCTGTCTGCAGGTCATTGGCACCTACTTGTTGTAGACTCTCTAAACATCCAGTGAAGGTGCCCTAGTTGCTTTGTCTGTGTGCATTGCAGGATTCTGGAAACATTACCATATTAGGAGAGGCTAGTGTGCAGCATGGCTACAAGTATGTTTTAATAACACGTTCCATCTAGAACCTGTTGAGTTTTGTGCAAGCACTCTTTCAGTTTTTAGTTTTCATCACCCTCCAGGAACAAAAGCCTCGGTGTGAACTGCATGAGGCTGTCAGACGGTGCAGGAATGGTGCTGTAGGCCATTCAAAACACAGCTGAATATTGATGCTGTGATTTTAAAGGTAATGTTAGATCAGTTCAAGACACACCATACAGAATATACAGTGGATTAAAGCCCACAGGAGACACATATGCTTGATATAGTGAACAAACACACCCTACAGCACCAAAGCCCCTCGACTAGTCTCACATAATAACTTACTTTCTCCCACAGAAAAGCCCCTACCTAAGATTTCAGCAGCAGCCTTTAGCCTGCCTCATCCCCTGCCAAATAAACCTGTCCCCGCCTGTGTACACAGCAGTCTGCATTAAGTATGCCTGGCACCATCTCAGTGACGTAACACTTGGACTGTGTTTAAAGGAACAAATCAGACAAGATTTTCTGAGTTGTCTTCCTGTGGCCCCGAGCAGAAATCATTTATTTACCTCAGTCATGCTGATCGAAAGCTCTGAAACACTGCCAGAGAAATCAATATACACACAGCGGCGTGACTCTGCCTCTCACTGCCGCCCCTCATCAGCTTCCCTGCCTCTCTCACAACACCCCCCTCTTCACCTAAAACTCCTTGTAGGGAGTTAGATAAACCTTTAGAAGTGCAGCAAGTAGGAGACTGTTTGATGTACAGGCAGGGATAGCTAAATAACAACTTGACTATTTTTTTTCCTTTCTGCTACTTGAGTGCACTCATTCAGTGTATTTAAAGAAACCAAAGTCACACACCCTACTAAAACACACAACACACACATATTAAAATTCTACCTCTAAACCAACCTTTATACTGATGCTTTTATTTGACCATCCACAGCTGATACACACCATTGACTGTGCTCTTTTATTCCTTGAGTAAATAAAAAAGGGAGCAGTTATGTCCTCATATGGATTTATCACATTCTCTCTTGGGCATTTGTAAAGTTTGCAGATACAAATAAAGGCCGCTTAGTAGAACTACAGAAAAGTCTAGACAGACAGACAAATACAATGAAAGATATTAACGTAATTATTAATTAATTCACACTGATCGATAAAAACTAGAAGAATTAACTGAACAAAGAGATCATTTAAGATCATTTACCTGTAATAAACCTGATTATTGTTCAATATTTCCTCCTCACGTGCAGCTCATGCCAGCGGTGTGGACCAGCGCGTCTGTCTGTCCTCAGACCTGTCCGCACAGAAACACTATCAAAAAGTCCTGTGTGACACTTGCGCTCCCTCGTTCCGAGCCAAAGAGGAGCGGGTGGATAAACTGAATACTTCCCCAGATATTTCCACTCCCCTTAATGTTAGTTAAACGGAAACAAGCGCTCTTGAACTCCCGGTGCCCTCTGCGTGTGTGTGTGTGTTTTGGATGGCTGGTTATTCTGTGGCAGTTCGCCCCCGGGAAGACAGACGGCAAACTCCCAGTTGTGCCGCTGCTGCAGGAGGGGAGGGGCCCTCAGCATCGGTGCCGCTGCCAGACAGGGCTGAGTTACAGCGGTCACTCCACATCTTTAGTTAAACACCCTCCAAAGAAATGTGTAAGTCACTCTTAAAATATTTCTATCATTGCGTGCCTTACTTGGTAGCGGATACAAGGCAAAGAGGTGAGCCAGATTACATTGACTATTACAATAACACTGTTTGCTGCATAAAGGTTGTGAATTCAATTTATATAAATAAATACAAAACAAAAGTGTGATAGAAACTTGTAGGAAAAAAAAACCCTGGAAAACTGAATGTGCTTTTATTCTTGCAAGAAGGAGCAGTCACACACAGACAAAGTCTCTGATGGAGTGCCCAAGGTCTTCTCCGGGCAGCCAGCTTCTTATACTCTTTGTTATCTGACAGTCACGAGTACTTGATTGTGGAAATAATACAAGGTCTTACAGTTCAGTTTCTGAAAACATGTAAAGTTCCCCTTCAGGTCAGAGGCCATGTAGTAGTTGGAGGTGCTGTTTGTGACAGGTGAATCCAGGTTGGTCTCTCTGCTATGCGAGCAGCAGTGGCTGTGTGGACAGAATGGTCCTTTCCACTTCTCAGAGTGTTTAGATTTTTGTTTTTATCACCTTAATGATCACCCAGTCACCAGGTTTCACTGTGGAGATGTCAGATGGTTCCTGTGGAGGAGAGGAGACAGGATAGGTAATATATTTTCCTCTCCGCATGGCTGCTATGTAATCATTTTGCAGAATCTGTGCAAAAGGTATCAATTAGTGTATATGGTGAGGCTGACCACATACCATCTCAAAGGGCGACAGTTCTTTACTGCTGGGTAAAATGTGCATACTTAGTAACACTAGAGGTGAGCATTTACCCCAATTCTAACTACATGATTTTCTTTAGTTTTACTTTAATGGTGCCATTAGTTCTCTCCACCAGTCCTGCAGACTGAGAACAGTAATGTTGGCCAAGTGTTAGATCACTTGGTTTACAAAGTGTGTGCCATTATCACAAAATATTATATATTTAAAGGATGGAATAATCTCTTTTGATGAGGCTTTTGCTACAGTCAGAGCATCAGGTGTTTTTGTTGAGGCAAGGTCTAACCCATGACTCAAAAGAGCAGCGTATCTACAGAAAGTAGAGTATTGGTTTGGGTGCCTTGATGCTGACTTGTTTTCTTTTGTCGTCCAAGCTGCGTCCCTCACTAGACAAGTTATAACCCAAATATTTGACAACAGAGCTGCGATTTGTTTTTGCTCATATTGTGCCCTTGATCCGAGAGTTAGCACAGAATAGTCAGTGTGTCTGCTTTTCACTGTTCTTCCGTCTTTGAACAGATAAGAATATCATCAATGCACAACAATATCTGCCTACCAGCGGGCGGTGTGAACTTTGCAAGGTTGGTTAACATTATAATAAAATAGTTGGACTCTCTGCCTAGCCCTGTGGTGTTCTTGTGTTCGCATATTTCTTTCCCTCAAACCGAAATACAAACCAGAATTGGCCGTCTGGATGTACTGGAACAGAGAAAAATGCATTTCCTAAATCCATGACAGTAAAATACTTGCTTTCAGGATTTACATCAATAAGTACATTATACTGTACTTAAGTACATGAGGAAGTATGCTGCATAGTTCCCAGAAAAAGGCTTTCACTGAGAACAAATACAGAGCATATATATAGGATTTAAGGATTTCCAAGCATCTCCAACCAAACCTTTACACACATTGAAAAAGAAAAGAACATTATTGTTACTGTCCCAGGTTAGTCCAGGGGATGAGGGGAACATAATAATAATATATTACAGGGTGGACCGTTAAATGAGAGTGACTCATATGATATTGATTATGGTAATATGTCTCATCCCTCTGAGACAGTTATGTAATTTATTATATGATATCTTTGCATAGTTGTTATAGACTTCTGTATGTTCCTTTGAGCTTCCCTGAAGAGCTGGCACTGGGAACAAAATGGACCAGCAGTGTAATGTTGGTACAGGCGGTCAGTCCTGCAGGGTGGGTCTGCCTCACCGCCAGGATGTGATGATTTTGATATAAATGTGGATTTCTTTGGCACTCTCCTAGATGTACACGAGCCAATCAAAATCCACATTCTTTTGAGTCAAGTCATGGAAGGGTCAGAGCAATTCTGGGTCACATTCATTTAAGACCAGAGTTGTGATTTTGGCCCCAGAAAAACAATAATTTTGCAGTGTTCCACTCATAAAGTCAGATGGGATGTGCTTGTTGTTACACTTTAATGGCAATTAACTTGTTGCTTCTCCACCCCCTGGGTGTGTGTCTTCAGCAGATGTGACTCAGTCCCTGTTAGGTTTTAGAGGATTAGGTTACAGGTTAACAGGTGAAAACAGTAAAACTGTATCCTCCCTCCCGGCTGGGAGGGTTTGGTGTCAGGGTGTGCACTTCCTCAGGATAACTCACTCTCACACACACAAAAGCAAAACTCTTAGTGATGATGAGCAGCATTGATGACAAAAACTGTGCGCCTGAGTGCTCGCCGTCCAATATTCGGTCCATCCCTGCCCCATTCTCCTGAGAGCTGTGCTGAACATTACATGTGTTGTATTACTGGGGTTGTGGGGACATAAAGCTGCTAGATTTATAAGATAAATATTTGAATGTTAGATGCTTTAAACTTTGAGTAAACCTAGGATTAGAATCATATCTTTGTAAGGACCAGAGTTAATGGCAAACATTTCACAGTTGTCTGACTGGAACTGGGAGACTCATAACAGAAATCCACTGCATTAAAAACAGTATAAATATTTGGACATAAGGGACAACCCTGAGGCAACAGAAACACCTTAATAACTTTTTCTGACATGTCCTATTCTTTTATTTTTGATTGCAAAGTCACTGAGGAACAGTTTTTGTGGATAAATTATGACAGCTCTCAGAACACCTGCCAAGTTTTTTTTTTGTTTTTTTTTTTTAGAAAAAATCATAAGCAAAGCCCCACAACAGCCCAGCAAGTGGTCCATTTGTCCAATTATGATCATGAGGAGTTCATTGATGTGTGAGTGGGGGGGAAAGCCTGTCACCTCTAGAGCAGCCTTCTTAAAATGACGTTGTGGTTAATCTACGGTGGGGTTATACAGTAGGTGTGTGTGGTAGTGGGGCAGTGAAAACACAACTCCCTGCGTACACAGTGACAGGTTGTTTTGTGTTTTTTTCTGTGCTGTCCCTGTTCCTTGAAACATGGAGTGTGAGTGAAGCCAGAGGATTTGGCAACCTGAGACACGATAAAGCAAACCAAAGAAAAGCCCCCTAATCCCTCAGTCATTTCTACTATGCTGTCATCTGGTTGATCCTTCTTGATGTAGGATCAATTGCTCACAATGAAGCAGCAGCAATGTGAGAGCGCAGTTATCAAAAGAATATACCTTTTCAGATAAATTTGATAGGAATACTGTAAGATAGTTGGAGTTTAAATGAGAATATTGTAGACAACAAAACCAAAGCCATAATACTTTCACCAGTAAATGATGTGTTTGGGATATTTAAGTGGTCAATACATCACTTCATAGTGTTTGGTTAGATTCCACGTCTCCTCTTCTTTAAGGCTTTCCTTAAGCACTTGGCAGTCGGTATAACATTGAGAGTTAAGTTATAGTCTGCAGTAGGCTGAAATGCTCCGTGAAATGAGGTGAGAGTGCAAAATTTCTTATAAATGCTGACATTAATGTTCCATTAGTTGGTTCACAATCCTCTGCTGTTTAGAGAAGGAAACAGCTTTTCTAGTGTTGTGCTCGTGGTGGGAGAGGGCTTTGTGCACAGTCACACACATGCTGTGCAATCTGTGAGTAATTTCTAACGCTAATCGTGAAGATCTCCAGTGAGAGGGCAGTCTTCCAGGCCTGGTCACCCAGGGAGTCTCTATTCCACTCAGGACACACACACACATACAAGCTTTAGTGCCAATAGACTTGAACTGATTAACTAATCTTGATAACACGAGCTACCACCAAGCTTGTGCTGCCCTAAAACAACTGGAGCAAAGCTAATTGTCGGCAGTTGTTACTTATCGATGATTAGGGATAAGGATCATTTATTAGATTTCAACTAGACATGTCAACTATCAATGTAAGGCTGTTAGGTATCACCAGTAAATTAAGATATACAGAAAAATATGTACTTTTAACCTAAAGGCTCTTTCAGCACACATACACAGTCTACCTTAAGTTATTCCTTCCTTGATTCCTGGATGGGTGGACACAATAATGGCCGCGGTTCAAAGAGTTGTCAGCATATTTCCAGGTTATAGCTGCATTGGGATGAGATCAAGAGTACTGTAACACGAGGAGAATGTGTGTAACTCACGCTATGTGTGTCTCTGTGAAACTGTAGACAGTGTCTTCAGCTGTATCTCTCCTGAAGGTAGTGAGCATTGCTCTGCAGAAACTCTGCAGATAATTACTGTAACAATGTAAGTATTTAAATTTTATGCAACTATTCACTACATTTAAGTCCCGCCAACCTCCCAAAAAAGGAGTGGGTACCCACAATGTGTCTGTGTAAATGGATTTGTACACACACACACACAAACACATCAACATGAAAGTGTTTTTCCTGACTAACTGGGAGGCAAACATCACAGTCTAGCATGCATAAACAATAAATCCACTGCTCCATTAAATGCATTTTTCAAATACACACACACACACGGTTCAAAACATTTTAAAGGCTAAAGGTAAACACTAAACATGTAGGGCCATTTAGACCGAAAACTGCAGCAACAACATGTAATCAGAGACGTAGAAAGTGAGTGCAGTCTGGGTTTGTTTTTCTCCCTGTCTGCAATTTGTTTATTTATGTTCTGGATTTGTTAGTGATTGGCAAGTGTCTGAGCGTGGGATTATTTATTTATTTTCAGCAGGAACATGCAGCTTTGCAGCACATTGGCCGACAGACTCCACAGCAAAGGAGTGATGTGTCCTGGAAGTGAAAACAGGTGGGATGCACGGCAGCTTGGTGAGGGGAGAAGGAGACAGAGGAGGTATGTCACAGTACAAGTAAGTATTTAAAAAAAAAGTAATGAAATCAGTTACAGTGCTGGAAATGTGTTGTTTGTCCCTTCTAAATAAAAGTGGGTCTCTTGTCTTCTGCATTTGAAAGGATTCTGTGTCCAAAGGGGAAATGACAAATGTATCACTCAGGTAATGTTTCCAAGTGTAGCGCTGCCAGTATCAGTCTCACAGTCATTTATTTGTTCTGTGGAAGAGAGGGGTGGAAAGTACCGATCAGGTAAGAGGAAGTGACTGACAAATGGCTGTTATTACATGTAAAAATGAATAGTATTCGGAGGAAAATCATCAGCAGAACCATGTGTGCCTGAAATCCAAACTGGGTTCTTAGATATTAACCTGAGCCTGATATATCTACAGTATTTCAGAGGGTTTTTTTAAACCCTAACATTGCTTCTGCTGTCACTCCAATCTGTCAAAAAGAGGTACTTTCCTTAAAATCCTGTATAAAAATGTCCTTTTTATTTGGCATGGCACTCAGACTAAATAGCCAAGCTGACGTCTGTCTGAGATCTTGATAGGCTTTCGCATTCCTCTCTAGTGAAATAAACATCTGGGGATCTCATCTGATTAGCCAATAGTAGGAGGTGAAGAAGACAGAAGGAGAGACTTAGAGGGATAGAGTGTAAATTAGACCTTTAGGGGAGGAGGCTGACATGTAGCCTCAGATGGTCTGTGAGTCTTTGAACAAAACACATTTAACAACATTCTCCCCTGTGTAGTTTGGGAGTGTATACACGCATGTGTCTGTGTGATACAGCACAGCTGTGTTTTGTGTCACTTTTATCAGGGAGACTGCTCCTCCTCCTCGATCAGCTGTGCAAAAATAAATCCAGAATCTTCAACAGTGGTTCAAAAGCAGAACGTTTTTAATTGCTGATCCCATTATCAATCATAGTTAAGAAGAGATAATGCCATCACTGTATAAATGATGGTGAATATTTCAACTGTGTCCACATCCACTTTGGACTCTTTTCACTCCTTCTGTGAGGAATAACACTCTCACTATAAATCAGACATAAAGAAACAGATAACACACAAAAAACACACAAATCTGCCAGTCAAAAACTCACAGTACAAATGTGAACATTTGATCATGGGCTGAATTGTCCACTTTATTTTGGGTATTTGTTGCGTTGGTCATCATTACAGGCCAGTCATAGACAGACAGGGGAAGTGGAGACAGGAAAGCATGTGTACTCAACTTCCTGTTACAGACAGCACGTCTTCTGTAGATCATTCTCTGTATTATTCATTCTCCCCCATCTCAACACATGTGATTTATATCTACTCCTTTAGGCAATCAAAGGGGGTGGGGTGGATGTGGGGGGTAGATAATGATGAATGCCCACGGGGGGGAAAGGGGAAGAGAGAGAGGATGAAGCGGGCTGTAGATAGAAACACAGAGAAACGGTGCGTGTGGACCAATCAGGTCCCATTTACAGCAGAGTTCTCACAGCTTATCAGACATCACGGCTCAGTCAGTCAGGGCCTCATTCCCTGAGGTGGTCCCACATTCATAAACACTGAGATGGTCGGCTGTAAAGATGGAGTCGGGATGTGACATGCCAGAGTAAACAGTTGTAGGTCTCACTCTGGCAAATGCTGCATGTTTGTGTGGGGTAATTTTGAAGGGAAAGTTCACCTGCAATGCAATTCATCAGATTGTTCTGGTGTGAGTTCCACACCTACTGAGATTGCTGCCATGTCTCCGACTTGGAAGTAGGAGTCACTGGTTTTGGCACTTATATTCAGTTACACAATATCACAGACTTTCTTGATTCATTTCAGAAGAAGAAATCTGTATGTTTCAGGATAATTGGATTGAATTGTTTAATTTTGGTTAACCTCTCCCTGATCTGCAAAGGACATATATGCAAGTATGTAACAGTACGGTGCAACTGTATATGTAGTGGGATGTGGGTGGGATGTTAAGTTGTAGTGGGAGTTTGTGTTTCAGTGTGTCAGCTCTCTGCACTCCACTAAATGAGTCATTTTAAATCGTTGTCGCATCCTGTGCTGGCTTCAGTTTGTAATTGCGGTCACTCAAGCGTAAAGAGCGAGAAAGAGGGGCAAACAAAGGACGAAAAACACACAACAGAAACAAAGATAGATGCAACGATAACCTCACTACCCTCATTCAAGTGCTATAAATGTTCATGCTTGGAGACAATCAGCATGCCAATGACTTTTTCTCTTTCATTTTCTTGTAGTTCTTCTTGTTTTTGTCCTCTCAAAAAAACTTTATTTAACTTTATCAAGATCCAACATTCCTCTGTTCCAGCCTTCCGTCTCTTCACTGGAAGTGAGATGAGACATGCCAACAAGCTTCAGTCAAAGTTGGACTATATGATCAAATTACTGACATAGCATCAGCTCTGGTGTTATTTCTAATCTTCTTTCCTGCACCACTGATTTTCCCATTCAGCTAGTTACTATTAAGCTTGTATTTCTGCACCTATTCATTATAACAATGGAATGCATTTACATGAGTTTTATTAGGTCTCATAGGAATGCATTGACGATAATGTGTATGCCAATGAAGCGTGACTTCTTTATCCCCAGAAGTTGATCTCAGGTGTGTTTTTAATCTGCTGCTTCACTTTGGGGAACACTCAGCTTCGACGTCTGGTGCTGGCTGCCCTGCTGGAAGCCATAAATCACTCTATTACAGTACTTCAAACAATTAAGAGCAGTTAGGCAACCAATTACCAACACATTTTGATTATTGTGGAGCCTCTGCATTATTACAGTGAGGTCCAATGCCAACATGGTCACAGTGTTTGCTGCGGTGATTCAGTAACTTACTTCCATTATAAACCTCACATTTAACGGACCAATTTCAACTAATTGGAAACAGTCTGGAGCAGTTACAAGAATCAATAAAAGTGAAGTCAGTTCTGTGAGACACAACATTGAGGCACATAACGTTGTTGAAGAGTTCAAAATCTCAAGTGAAGTGGGAGACATGAGTAATTTCAGGTGTGTGTGTGTGTGTAGGACATTTGTAATAAGACCCTCAGAGAGAGTCTTGTGTGGCACCTGACTGGCTGAATGGGCCATAAAAACACCTTCACCTCTATTAGGCCATAATGAGAGCTGTGTCAGGCGACTGGATACCTCTCTTTGGCTGCTGCCACACAGCTCAAGCCGTCACTGCAAAGGAAATGAGGAGTGATTGCTACAATGACTCACTGTGAAGTGAAAGTGGCAATGGGACAAGCCAGCGATATAGACTAGCAGTGGTGGCAGCATTTCCCTCCTCAGTGGTGCTTATTAACCTGCAGGCTGTTGGTGCTGAAACAAGAAGCCGGTTGTTGCCAGTACGACTTTGTGTGTGTATGAACAGACAAAATGTTTTAAATGTGGAATTTCACTCTTTTGGTACCAGTCTCCCCATTGCTCCATGTTAGCACACCTCCTTCTTCCACACTGTCACAGGCTGGTAACACCTAATTATGCCATGCAACAATAATCTCTAACGGCTCATTGCATGAATACAGACAGAGCACTGTGTGGAAAACATAGAATGCACACAGCGTTATTGAAGCCTTATTGCCAATGTGGACATACGGAATGCCAGTGGATTTCAGCCACTAGTCAATCTGTAATGTTTACAGATTTCCTTTGATCTAACTGAGTGCATGGTGTTTTGTGACACTTCTTAGTCTGTGACAGACTTCGGCACCCATAACAAGAGTGGACAGCAATAAAGAAAGAGTAGAAACAGAAGGAGGGTAGAAAAAAAGGCTAAAATGGTGATAAAGTTTGGAAAATGAAACCCTTTATCTGCTTTTCATCTGCAGTAATGGTCATTAGCTGAGTTTGTGCTGGTTTGTAGTACATTTTTAACCTTTCAAATCATGGGGTCATTCTTATATTCAGCAAGGAGACGGTTATAAATCTTTTTTTCTTTATTTTTTGTCCACATGGGATAGCTCATTAGATTGGGGCAGTGCAACTGAAACCAATACCATATGGTTGTAAAGAAAGAAAGTCAATTAGCAAGCTAGCCGGGTCATATGAGGGCACTGGGTTTAAAGAGCGAGACAGACAGACAGCAAATAGTGCTATGTGCCTATTTGAGTGGTTTGAAGATACATGATTATCCTGGATTCTCATAACTTACAGAAATGAGTCTCAGGTGTGAAGAGCATCACAACCTTACCTATTAGATACACTTATTAGGGCTGGCTATGTGGGCTAATTCAGAAGAAATACCATGGTACCTGTCACCGTGGCAGCTAAGAAAATGGTGGAAACACTTGTTGCAGTATGGAGACATATAACATTGTTAAATGGTGAGTTTAAATGTATCTTTCTAAACCTATCCAAGTAGTCCAATCAGAAATACATTAGTCATCTCTATTTGCAAAAGGGTTATATAATCCTGGCTCTAAACATCAGTAATACATTATTGACAACACGTACCACATTGGTTAGGCAGTGTGGAAGGGAGAGGTGGGTTGCTGAGTGGCTCACAGGGGGAAGGAAAACTGAGAAAGTGTGGGCAGTTGATATAAGGTGTGATGATGTGTGAGATTTTTCCTATGCTTAGAAGGGAGCCTTCAAAATGATGTGAGATGGCACTGAGTTCAGATAATGTATTGTGGCTTTGGCCTGACCTTGATAGCTGACTGAACTAATGGCTTATTCCAATTTTTGGTAATTAGAATTAACCCCAAACCCCCAAACATGGAGAGAACAGCAGCCCTGGAAGGACCTCTTTCACCCCATCCTTTGGCCCTTTTCACTCCCCCTAAGTCTGTCTTGAACCTCCACCGGTTGGAAGATCCTAGCATGAATCATGGCCTTGCTCTTGCGAGTTAATTACATCACAAAAAGCAATGATCCCTGCAGGAAGCGAGACTTAAAAACCAGGAAGTTCAGACAGAGGGATAGCCTGAGGCCGGTAATCCATCATGAAGTGTCCAGTGTGAGGTCATCTGCATGTGTGTGCGTGCTTGAAGCAGTCATTGTTTCCTGCTTATTGGAGTATGTATCAAGTTCTCTGCATCTCTAAGTTATACTATTCCTGAGATATGTTCTTGAGAAACACCACAGGCGGTAGGATAAGGCATTTGTGTTGCCACCGTAACTACTGATGTAGTTACTGAAATTTGGATTGGAGCCCTTATTATGACTGACATGCAGCAACAGCAACATGGCACCATCCAATTAGTACCAATGCTTTGACTGACAGTTGGACACAGTAAGAAAGCTGGTATTCTCTTGGTGTCACAATGTTGTGTACACTTTGGCACACTTATTACTTTAATTCTGAAATGTGTTTCGTTCTGTGTTTTCAGATTGATTAAATGTATCATGCAGCCCTTGAATTCATGTTTGATTGACTCTTGTAAATGTAGTGTCATCTAATGCGTCTCGCTAAATCTCGTTACTTCCCCCGTACACACTGCATTCTGAAGAAAGTCACTGTTCACATTTGCAAAACTAGAGCAGGCTTCTTCATTCCCACAATTCCTTGGGGCAGAAGAGAAGAACACAGGTTGTCAGCAAAGAGAAAAACAATACATCCAGCAGCCCTGTGGCATGTGTCATTAGTGGGAGCTGAAACAGATTCATTTTCTCTGCTGATGTTCTGCAAGTTCAGATTTAGCCTACACAGCAGTAATATATCACATTAATATGGAATGTATTTCTGTTGATTAGCTTCCTGCCTTCACATGCTTGCACAGATGCACACTTTCATATGTGTCATGAAGAGATGCTAGGGAATGGCCCATGTGAAGTCGCAGCCTGCCTGTCATGCCACACCTGTCCCACTGACATATTGGCTGAATGAGCAAAGAGAGCAGCGCTGTCTGCCTTCCTTTCCCTTTCCTCGGGCAGTTATTGCCAGGCTTTTCTACTGGATATTGCTGGTAGCTGTGGTTAATGTACCATATCATTATAAGTGACACATCCTCCTTTCATCATGCCTCTTTTACCCTCTACAGTATGCGCTTACGGAGCAGACTGTTTTTCATAGTGTCTCCATTACCATCAGCTCTTGTACAGGTCTAAGTATGCACGCTGTCAGTTTAGGTCTTCAAAACAAAACGTGAATGATTGAATGCAAGTTAAACCTATTCAACCCATGTGTTTCTGCAAATAGCCACACCTAAAATACACAGCATGTTTAATGTACTGTGCAAAATGTAGCAAAAATGCCTTTCTCTGTCTATATCTTTTTCTTTGTCAATATTATAGAATAATACTATATGTTGACATGATTAATAAACAGAATTATATTATGAACACAATTCAAGATCCTTCAGAGAAGTCACTCAGCTTTGATTTAAACATTCTTGGCTTCCTTTCAATCTGAGGTCATCACCTGGAATACTTTCTCAACAGCCCTGAACTAGTTCCCACATATGCTGAACACTTGTTGGCTGCTTTTACTTATCTCTGAGGTCCAACCTGTCCCAAACCATCTCAGCTGGGTTCAGGCACTGTGGAGGTCAGGTCATCTGATGCTGCATTCCATTGCTCTCCTTTCTTCTTCTTCTCCTTTTACTTATTCTGTAGCCTGGAGGTGTGTTTTTGGGTCACTATCTGGTTACGGAAACTAATGATGCTCCCATTAAGCACAAACCAGATGGGATGGAGTGTCACTGCACAATGAAAACCATTCCAGGTGATGATAGCGTCCTAGGCTGTCATCGCGGCACACAGTTAGCCCTGAATGATGGATTAGGGATAGCCATTATGTGAGTAGGCTACATTTAATGAACACAACAACTGCTTTATCTATCTTATAAGTATGGGATGTTGACATAGAGTAACAGATGTAGACTGTATACACAGTTTAACTCCACTGAATTGTGACATTGTGTTTCCTGGTTCATTCGTGCATTACTATAAATCAATAGTAATACAATACACAGCTAACATGTAGGAATGTTTGAACCACTGTCCTATTTTGAATAATAGGATAAGTATTTACAATACTACATAGTATATGAAGTGCAGAGGGAGACGTAACGATTTGAAGGAGCATGCCATAATACAAATAAACAAGCTTTCACACAGCTAGGTTGTGCAATCAAACCTGGGAAAACACAAGAAGTAATTCCATCCTTGTGGATTTGGTAATACTTTTACAGTACCTCAGCAGCTGCAGCATGCATGCTTTCACTGTCGAAGCTTGGAGGTCACCAAACAGCTGCTTTTTCTTTCCTCTGGCTACAGTGCGAACAGTGAGCCACATGCCTGAACGTATGTTTGGTGTCTCTGTATTACATCTGTTACACTACACGAAGGGAACATTTGATTATGTATGTTTTGATTATATATTGCACGTATATTTGCATGTTCTTTTCCTCAGTGGTCAAATAATGATGGACTGAAAACTCTGGTGTGTGCTTTGTGATCTGATTTTCAGATTGATGTGTTTCAGGTCAAATAGCTGAACTCAGAGCACATAGCTGGAACACTGTAAGCTGACGTTTATTGTGCAGATGCATAATAACATACAGCATATTGTAGTCATGTTGTTTTGATCTTTAGCAATGATTGAAGCAGAAGAGGTGATGCAATATGTTCCATTGCAAATCCTAAATTAGCAAAATAATTAGAAACAGGTAGTCTCTGTTTATTTACTTCAATAACCTCACATATCCAGAGACGGATAAAACAACAGACAGATGACACCTAACTGACTTTATAAACACTTACAACAGTTAAAGAAAATAGAGATCACAGATCAATTACTCTATCCTGCACTTAGTTTGACCCCTCTTGAGTTTGTGTAAACATTTTGTGATTTTGCTTATTCAATTTCCAATGCATCCGCTCTTAGTCCAGTGGTAATAGAGCATACAGATAGATACAGGTCTAAGTTGGCATACAACTTTAAACCCTGTCCTATGTGTCCTTTCACACAGTTATAACTTTCAGTGACTTGAAACAAAACAATCTCACAAAAGTGGTTGACCTCAGACTCTCTGCATAATGACTAAAAAACTGTGTAAATAGCTTAATAACTCATCTCCTTTTGCCTCAGGCCTCAAACTTATCAATAAAGATTCTCCATTATGCTTGATGACCCAGGACTCATGCAAGTGCAGAAGCCACAACTGAAGTCACGCTGCTTTATTGTTTTTGTTTCCAGATGTTTGCTTCAGGTTTTTTGGCTTGAACTAGTCGATCCTGTTTTTGTTTTTTTTCTTGTTTTTCTTTTTTAACAGCAAAATGTACACACCTGGGAGAAAGCTGTAAGAGAGCTGCTTTTGTGGTAGCCATAAAAGTTTCTCAGCAAAGTTTCTCTAACAGTAAAACAGTGGGATAGTGTAGCTCACACACACGCAATACAGTACCTATATAGTATGCACACACGCAGACATACAGATTCAATGACTCTCCTGAGGATGGCCCAATTAAACCCGACCGCATAGAAGCCACTGAGTGTGAAATTGAAAACAGGGGCAGGGACACCATTATAATGTCAGTGCTCTAACTTCATAATGGCAGTTCTGCAGAGGATCAGATCATTCTCATGCAGGCAGCCATGTCCCAAACCAGGATCCAGGTGACGTCTCAGCCTATTTGAGCTGTTGCTGATGGATGTGACATAAAGAAATCATCATTGCCTGCTGTAAAATTGACTAAATATGTGAATGTCTAGAACAGCTGTAATGTGGTCTCCTGCAGAACTTATATCAGGCAGCAATACAATAAGTGATACTTGAGCGACGAGGCAATTACCCTTAAAATCCTCCAAATGGAGCAGCTTAAGCTCAAGTGGTTGATATAAATACGCAAAAAAAAGAAAGAAAAAACAGCTGTTGTTTAGTTGCACCCATAAAATAAGACTTAAAAATGAAAAACAGGCTATAGATAATTACACAAATAATTAAAGTGAAGTAGAAGATTTAAGAGGTTTTTAAATTGTATTGAGCCCTTTGACAAAATTAGAGCAGGAATATAAGCAGGAGGGCAGGAAAGTGTGTTTTCTAGATCCAGAGGGTGGCATCATATACCATAATGTTTCAGAGATAAAACAAATAAAACGCTTATAATTGTTGGGTTTCGTTTACTCACTCCAGACACACTCATTTGCATCCGCTCTCCTTTCCCCTCTGCCTCCTGCCCCACAGGTATAGCTGCCATCTCCTTGACTTTAGTCTTCAAAGAATACTCAGGAGAACCACAATTTCTTTTGCCTCCTTTAACCCTTCTTCCCCTCGTTTGTCACACAGCCACCCTGCTGACAGCAGACCCACTGCACTGCTCACTCTGTCAGTGGAGTGATCCTCAGCCAGTAAAGGTTCACATCTCGACGCCTCGGATCCAGCATTTTAAGGATACGGTCTTATTATCTGACCGGGGTTCACACTGTCATCAAAAAGTCACTGAGGCGCCAAAACAGCTATGTGTCCTGCATATACCTTTTAGGATTAAACTGAAAAAAGGGAGAGAGAGTCTGCTGGGATTCATAAGACCTCCGAGGCCTCAGCATTGATATACCGATCTGTCATCTCTTCCTGTCTTGTTCTATTCCATCTGTCTGCCTGGTCCCTGCAGGGGTTTTGACATGCCTCCTAATGTGTATTTAACGTCTCGTCTGCCCTGTCACCACGTAGTTAGGATGATGTCTGCCCTGCCGTCCTGCAGGACGCGCTGTTTTGATTTGATGACAGTGGAACCACTGCTGTATTCTCCGCTGGGGCCTGCAGGCTCTGTGTCTGTCTGCCTTTTTATCCCTACATCCATCCTGTTCCTCCATTCCACCACTGCTCCTCTCCTGGGGTTTATATCTCCTCATCCTCCCCCCCTTTTGTCACAGCTTGTCCTGTCATTACTCACACTGGCTATCCGATGACACAAGAGCACAGAAGACAGACAAAATACTTATGCGCATGTATGTGTGTGTGTGTGTGTGTCTCCCTGTGTACACTCGGCGTCTTATTACATCGTAATCAGTAGTGTAGCAGCCATCAGCGGGGAGCAAATCACATTAAGATAATTGGGAAACACTTCATGTTGGACAGCTGGGGCTGTGCTGGATTGATTAAATAAATTTGATGTCACACAGAAAAAAAAACAGCTTTCTTAGACCTAGTCTGTGTTTGTGCATGAGTGCCTGCACGCAGTGATAAAAGACAGAGAAGAGAAAGACTTTGAAAAACAAGATAAAGGTTTATTGGAAAAAAAGTGGAATCAAAGCTGAATGCTGAATGCTGAATGCTACACAGCAGAAAGGAAGTCCTGCACTCCCTTTGGGATCTAGTTTGTTAAACTGAAAGCTTTGGCTAATCATCTGCACATTTTCCCATCTACATGCTCGTCACACCGGCTTCATAATTCTGATGGGCGACCACTAGATGTCACTGTTATCTCTGTGTTAAATGGCCCCGGCTGACAGGTCTGGCGAGATTACTGTTGCCGAAATTACTACAAAGCATTACACTGATTTTTTTTTTTTTAACATGGTCACCAAATGATAAATTGTTTTGATAATTCAAGATTATCTGATGATGATAGCTTTTCTTCAAATCACTGGTGCAGATAAATGTGTAATTTCAGCCTGCAATGTTAAAATGTCCCTCTATAAGGTCACCATGACTCTACCGGTGTAAGGACATACTGGCTTAAACTAAGAGTATGCAAATGAGCAGCAAGTAATCAAAGTTAAAACTGAATTGTTTAAGAGTTCATTGAACTGGAATAAAAAGATGTGCAGGAAATTACTTCAGTTTGTCATCGCTGTGGCAAATTAGGCAAGGACTGAATAAATGGATTACAGGAAATGTGTGCATTTAGTTTGTTGGAGGAAAAAAAATTAAGCATATGTGCATGCTTTGTGTGAATTCATGTGTACATGCATTTGCCTGAGCATGCTTTAATTTATCCGTATGCACAAACACATGTTTTTTTTTTTCCATTTGCCCTGAGATGACAAGGCAGACAATGTTGTTTCCATCTTTTTAATGGCGTACGTTCTACTCCTCCCTGTGTTGTCATGGTGATGTGTCCCTTCCCAACCTTTTTTTAGATAGGTATGCAGGGTTTGTTCCTCCTTTGCAATCTGACACACATACAGCAGAGCTACCATGAAGGTATACCATATTACAGGCTCATTCAGTAAGTAGACAGCATGCTGTGCTGTGGAGCAAAAAAAAACAAACTTACTTATCTTCACTTTGTGACGACGAGCTAAACTTGTACCCAGGCTTATAATAGACCTGATGTTAAACCTGAACAAACCTTGAAGGGATTTGAATTCGAAAATAACATTTGGCTTTGAGTTATTTTGAGAATTTTAGACTTTCTTCACCCAAATTTCCTTTAATTTGAAGTGCCCACCTTGCTCCACCCCCTAAGGTGCAACTTAACGGAGCACAATTCGTATGCCAGCCGTTAGTAATCGATTAGGAAAAATGAGAACTTGGCTGCTGCCAAGACTTTAAACAGTCGACTGATCTTATTTAGATTTAGTCAAGGAGAGGAGAAGGGAGGAAGGTGAGGTGTGGATAGACAGGCTTGACTGTCTTATCTGCTGCCTGTGGTCACATCCGCTTTTCACACCTTCTGTTCTATCTGCTGCCCACACAGACGTGTAAACACATAGACACATCGCTGCATTAGAAGACACACACAGAAACACACATTTGAGGATATGTTGGGTAATAGAAACGTCGTGGGATGATTAATTATCATGTATTGTAAATCAATCATCTTACCCAGTTAATACATTTACAGCAGCAGCAGGGTGTTCATGGTCCTCTCTACAGCTTGGCTTACCTGAGTGTAACACTGATTTATTCATTACTGGTGCAGACAAAAGATAAATTATTATACCAATGTTAGCATGCGCAAAATTTAACACACCTGTAGCAACTCTATTATCTCCATCTGTAGCCTGTTTCCTATTTCACAGTTCATGTTGCCTCTGAACAAAGCCTTTGTTCCACACAGGCACATTCAGCAAAAGCCCTTAACACATTATTATCAAGCCAGACAAAACAAACCATTTTCCTGTATGAGTGGCTTCCTATTACATTTCAACAGGAAGCAAATTAGGGTGAGGAGACTGTTGCTGATGAGAAGTGTGTGTGTCTGGATGCCAGGTGCAGTGGAGAGCTCATTTTGCATATCAGAGAAGTGTGATTATGAGTAGAGCCATGCATACTCTGCATTAGTAGATGTAATGACCGAATGAGAGGTGACTAAATGAGAGGTTACTGTACACAGACTCACACAGGCACATACACAAGAAGGTACTCGGATACATACACTCCGGAAATACACGCACATGAGCAGCAACACATTCAAAAACACTGCCTGCGGAGCGCAGGGTCATCAGTAATGGAGCAAACTATGGGAGCGAAAGCGACAGCCATGGAGCCGCATCTCCATAAAACCTGTTCTCTCCTTGCTGCCTCCATACATATTCAGACGGGCCGACTGAAGCCGTGCCACGTCGTTAGCAAATGAAAAGTAGTTTAGCATGAGAATGAGCCCAGAGGTCAGACGAAGAGAGATGCACAGACACAGAACAAATTCCACTCGGCCTGTAATTGGCATGGGAGGAAAAATGAGGCAGGTGACGACGAGGCAAATAGGAACATTTATTTCATTTATTTTCTAAAGCATTACATTTACAGTGCTGTCTGTAACCGGATCCATTTTTTTTTTTTGTAAGGAACATCTGTCTGCATAATAGAGGTATTGTTATTAGACTGAGCCATCTGATATTGAAATCACAGTGGCATTGGTTAGCAGGGTTTCATATTCAGGTAGGGCGACACATTTGCATCAAGCAAGGTTTATGAGCTCTGATTTGACACAATGCCACACCACAGAGGGACACACACACTGATGAAATAACACTCACACTTTTTGGTGAGGACTGCAAACTTGTGATACTTTGCAAACTTTAGAGGAAACATTCTGACAATAGTAACTTTGAGAGGAGCTGGTGTTCTGTTGTTGGCAGAGACTCGTTAAGGCTGGTTTGACATCTCCTGCCTTTCCTTGTGTTCTCCACATTGGTCCCACTGTGCAGTGTATCCACAATAAGACGACATTTGTTGACTGCAATCTGCTTCCTGAAAAATAACTTTTGGTGTCTACTGCCTTCACAATCACAACCTCAATCTGAAAGACATGGAGAATGGGTTGGGGGACATTAAGGCTCAAACATCTGTTTGACAGATAAAATGATAGCATAATACGTTGAAGGCCAAATTGACATGCAGCACTGACAACAGTGTACACTGCAACTGTCAGCATTCAGTCTGACATTAACATTAACTTAACAAGACAAAACGGTAACCCCCTGAAGGCCTTGGAAAGTGTCTCTGACCACTACAGTGGTGCAACAACCCCCGGTGCAGAAAGGTGAAGTGAGGATAAAGAAATTTGACTTTCAGAAACAAGCTTGAGCTGGTAGCTTTAGTCCCTGTGTGGTAACAGTGTTCTGATTCAGCCTACAGTTAAGTCTTAACAGCCAATAGAAACCCTCTTTCTGAAGCAAAAACACAAAACCTCATGGCCATGCATCTGATTTTTCTGAATATTGAAGTGGACAATTGCAACAGCAAATGTCATTCCAGCTTTTGAAAACTTGCCAGTTATAAAGACTGATTTTCTGGCAAGGTTAAAGCTTTTAGTCTCCTGCTGGCTAGATCAGTTCACGGCAAAGCAAAACTCCTGAGAAGAAAAGGAAATTCAGCAAGCATTCAATGAGAGCATACCCAGTAACCTCAGTGATTGTGTTATGAAAAAAGGGCATTGAAACAGATTGTATACATATAGAGCTTAAAAACTGTTGTTTAATTATTATTTTTTTATCCATCACCTAACCACAGCTGTCTGGTTAGTATTTATGTGATGCAGACTAATAGGATCTAACACTACACATTCATGTGTAGTGCAGAAAAATGAACCAAGACATGAGGCTGCTTTTTATGCTTTTCATAGAAGTAACTCTATATATTAAGCTCTAAGCAGCGGCTCTGTGTGGCTCTTCAATAATCACAGGAAGCGGTATGGGGGCTGACACTACTAAGGGGGGAAAGGACAAAAACAATGTCTGTGGTAGTTCAGGCTGTAGAACTTTTTGGCCAGAATGGCACCAAGACCGATCAGTTATCAAGATCAACACCAGTCTGTACCAATTTACACAACCTTAGAGAACCTGCTATGCTTCACTGCTTACCTCTTTCTTTGTCTTTTTCTGCCCTTCTCTCTCTCTCTCTCTCTCTCTCTCTCTCTCTCTCTCTCCCTCTCTCTCTTTTTTTATATGTAATCTCTCTGGCCCAAGTTTTCCATGGAGCAGAAAGTCATTAAGTGAGAGGCGGCAGAACAGTGATGGTTCAGCCTGAGAGAACACAGTCTCCTCGAGCAGGCCTGACCACCGCTGCACACGGATTAGCTTATTACAGGTCGAACACTTTCTCTTTCTGCAAAAGTGGAGAAAGAACCCAAAGGGCAGCCAGGTGACGTTTCCAGTGCAGCCTTTTTATTTACAAATCAGTTTGGTTCTTTTCTGAGGCACCAAAATTAGACGTATTACACAGAAGTAAGACTGTGGCGTACTGCTCTATGTCCTCTACAGCTATACATAATGTAAAGTGTGATTGATGATACATAAAAGGACTTTTTCAATCAGCTGACATTTCATGTCTCTGTGCATAAACCTCATTAAGCCCACAACAGAGGATGGTAGCCTCACCAATTATACTGAGTTCTATTCTTACCCCACCCCCCAAACAAACACACATTTGCATATTGCTTAACGGATTGCAAATCTTCTGAGCTTAATTGATGTAAACCATCATATTGTCAACTAATTTAGGAAGGATAATCATTTCTAATGTCATTTTTAAATATATATTTTCCTTGCCTGTTTACACTAAACAAATGGTCTTAATAGAAGTGGAGAGTGCCCAGACATGTAATGATGTCATTTCCCATTTGCAGAGAATCACACAGTTGAAACTAGTTTTTGTAATTTTAAGTGTCACAGATGAAATATTAGAGTGTGCGCATTTCGTAATCAGAAGATGTGATTCTGTCATTCAAGTGTTTTGATGTGTGAGTGATGGAAATGAGGTCAGTTCCTTACATGAGGATTGCTTGTCAAGCTTGTATGGTTGAATCCTGGGTTCAGTCCACTCTGTGTAACACTATTGTGTGAATGTCATTCACCACAGTCCCTTTCATACAGCCTATTCAAGGCAGGACTGTTGTGCTTCTAATCTTAAGGTGAAGCTCTAACAAAAATCTATATTTAAAGGCACATATTCTATAATCTGTGATGAAATATATTTTAAAAGTCACCTTCCCCACACTGCTGACAGCGTGTTGCAGCACCAAGTGTGGGACCAGAGGCCCTCTGAGCCCTGAATACAGGTTAAGGCATGTATAGCTGCAAACTAGTTGGCAAAAACAAGTGGTTCTAATCTGCTCTAGAGGGGAGTGTTGATACTGGGAGACAGAACAACTGGGAGAAGCACCATGTCACAGTGCAATTTCTGGTGTGTGTGTGTGTGTGGTGGGGGTGTGTTATGAGATGGCCAATGGAGACCCTGAGAGAGCAGGTTCCCATGACCCATACAGTCCAATAGGAGGTCTCTTCTACTTGTAAAGACACCACTTTGCCAGTGAGCGCACACACATAATCACACACTCCTTAACACACACACACACATGCACACAATGTGGCCACACACAGACCAACTTCAGTCAATCCAATCTGATCTCAGGCTAATTTGGCAAACACCATCCTCTCTCTGTCTCTGCTTCTCTTTCATGCAGTTCCTGAAGATTTCATCTGTCCCTGAGAGAATTCCCAGGCCTACTCATCCGCACTGCTAAAATGTAATGGCAGGCAGAATACTCACAGAGATGAATACACACAATCATTTATCAAACATAAAACAACAAAGGCACAAACCCACCAGGACCGCAGTTTGACTCAAATGCAAACAAGTGTTCCACATCATCATTCACCAAAAATCTTCAACAGCCCATGAAATAAAAGTTCAAAGAAACTTTTAAAGATACGTTACATGTCTGGACAGCTGAGTCTCTGACAGAGAATCTCCGTCTATTCCGAAATCATCTGAGGTTATCATGTGGAATGATGTGAATATTTATGAGCTGAGAGGAATGAGACACAGTCATATCTAAAATATGAATTTCCTAATCAGAGCTAATAAATATTTGAATTGTGGAGTCTATCGTGCAGATTAATAGATATTCAGGGCTAAATTCTTAATGTGAAGCAGGCCATACAGTATGGCTCCCCATTAGGATCCAAGTCATCTTTGTCACTGATGACGTTCCCTGACCATTTCATTTCACACTGTCCCCATTTCTGTAAAATTATTTTTAAAAAAGGACACAATTATTTGGGTCATATTAGAAATCACAAAGTTACCTACTGGTTTTTACAGTACCATTTGTCTGCATTTGAACCCAGTTGTGGATGCATTCACAGATGTGTTTTTGTCCTTTGACCACATCACTTCTCTTTGGAGTTGTGTCCATGATGAATGATGCGACAGTCCCTTACCTCCATCTGAACGTCAGTCACATTCTACTTCACCATGGTCAGAATTTTAACAGTCTCCTTAATGACCTCTGGTCAGCAGAGAAAGGTGGAGAACAGATAACAGAAACAAGATAATGAAGATTTTATCCTTCTGTCCTTTTTAAATTGTTAGTCCTCAAAGGTGCTGTAATCAATATCCTTAAAATAACATTGGCTCAAAAGACTACGGGTAATGTTGATGATTTTCATCTGCGAGTTTTTAAAAACTGTTGAACTAAAAGGTTTTAAATCATGGTGGCAGAGTTAGTGGTATTTTTTTAGAAGTGAAATGATTTAAGCATATTTGCATAAATGCTTAGGTTGCATGCAGGTACATAGTCATCTAGGGAACAAAAGATCAGTGTCATACACAGTTAAGCAACCTAACACATCGCATTTGTCGAACAATATACTTCAAACAAAGTCATTGTAGCAGTTTTAATTTACTCTCAGTTCTCAGGCTGGCAGTCAGACTGTAAATGACTTAGCTTGGATATTTGTAATATTCAGATAACTGTTTATGTACTTACACTAGATGCTCCGAGATAGACTAACACTCTGTTACACAGTGTTTCCAGTGGCTTACACTATGGTTTGTTGCTCCATCAAGCACGGAGCACATCGTGTAGCTTGTTGCTGCCAACAATAGACTGCATCGATAAACTAGGAGTGGTAAAACAGTGTTGTTAGACTCATGTTGTATCAGCCTTCAGATGATAGCTGATTGGTTCCTAGCTCCAAATGTCATAATCCTTCCATTCCATGTCAACAATGGGAAACATTACATTAAACATTATATAATGTCTAATTTCTATATTGAGTAGATTATTTATTGACAACCTTCCCCGCCAAAGATACTCTAAGATTGAGACACACATAACCTTGCCCAAATAAAGAAAACTAACTGTTCATACAGAGAGGGATCATACAAAAAGACAGAGCTGACAGATTCTTCTCATCTTTCATATAATTTTTGCATGAACACCTGTAAGCCTGTCCTCTGAACAAAATTATTTTAACAGCCTTTTTTTGTGAGCAGAGAGCAGCAGAGCATTTGAGAGGAGAAGCTAGGAAAATGTAGTCAGGAGAAGAAGGAGGGAAAAGAAAGGTACCCAATCTCTTTAGGTCTAACAATAGAAACCCAGAGTCAGAGCCAGAGTGGAGTCGATTTGAATTCCCTCACAGACTGCCTATAAACAGGGCCGCATGCTGAGAGTGATAAACCAGCGGATTTATTCATCCACCTCCTCCCTACCACTGGAGCTGTCCACATGTTAGCATCTGTCCAACTGAAGGAGAGAGGAAAAAAAAAGAAAAAAAAGGGAGTGTGAGTGATAGAGTAAGTCTATTAGTTTATCAAAACAGGCTTCTTTAAACATGTACATGTGCATCTGTGTGTATAAGAGAGAGGGAGAGAGAAACCAAGCAACACCAGTATTAACTCACTCAACTAAAAATAGTGCACATATATACATGATACACTTACAACAATGGCCACACCCAAAAATGAGCTAATTTTGCATCACTGATTAATAGTTAATATGGTTATACAGAATTAACCATGTCAACCATCAGGTACACATACGTTGATCTGTCTTTGCCATCATGTGACATTTACATGTTAAAGAGACAAATCAATACATAAATTATTGCGATGTTAAATTCGAATCAATACATAAATTATTGCGATGTTAAATTCGAATGAAAGCAAAAATAATTCTCCACACATATTACAAAATGACTGCTGTCCCCATGAGGGATTAGTCCTGCGTGAATGATTCATTCTTTCAGTTCAAATAAGGTTACAGACCTGAGAAGAATATGTGGTAAAAATTAGATCAAGAAAGTGCTTGTGCAACACCTTGAGCTCTGACACAGCTGAGTGAAGTCAGCCTTCAGTTATGGATCAAGGTTATGCTAAAAGAGCCCCACTGTGCATAAAAGTGCATACCGCTGTGGGGAAAGTAAATCAGTTGAATATGAGAGTATCTCCGTCTCTTACAGAACCTTTTTGTGGGCATTAACCATAGAAGGTGCATTATTAATGTTACAGAAAGTGGCGTTACACAGTTCATTGTTAACGATTATTTAGGGCCTGAAATATGACTCTATAACAAAAGAATGGAAAGTCTGTGGAGGGGGGGGATACCTTCTGCAGTCCAGCAATCATGGAGCATGTCCGGATTCTTGGTCTTATTAGATTATTATACTGAACATATATCATATGTATTGATCTTTACCAATCAGGTGTTGAATCATGAACGCTAATAGGTGAAGTAATTAATATTATCAGGTTATCAAGGATGGTATATATTAGGTTGCAACTTGTGTTTTTGTTTTGACATGCAGTAGAAAAATTGGTAACCAAAAGGATTTCACCAACATGGGCAAGGGGCCATATTGCTACAGCTGGTCAACTGGATCAGAATACCTCCAAAACTGCAGCTCATGTGGGGTGTTTCCGGTCTGCAGTGCTTCACATCTATCAAATGTGGTGAACCAGCATCAGGGTCACAGCCGGCTCAGGCTCTTTCATGAACATGAGGAGTGAAGACAGCCCTGTGCGGTCTGATCCAGCAGAGGAGCTGCTACAGCTCACAGAACTCTGAACAATGTGTTGCATATGTAACCTGTAGCTGCAGACCTGTCAAGGCTTCATAATGTTATGGCTGTAAGTGTAACATGTCAGCCTGGCACACTGACAGTAGTGTTTATTGGAACCTGTAGGTGCACTCAGAAAGTTGCTGTTACTTCTACCTTGACATAGAATCTCGAATCTTCTGCAGAAGTTCAGGCACTGACATCAGGAAAGTTAAACTCTTCAGTTAAATTCATGCGAAATTCAAAGAGTGAGACACTGTAGGAGGGTTACTTAAGTTCAGCTCTGTTTCTCTGCCTCTCTCTCACTCTCTCTCTCTGTCTGTTTCATCTGGCAACAAAGCCATCCAGCAGTATGCAACACTTGGCTTGGTGCTTCTGCACTTCAAACACATATCACCTATTCCCTGAACATGTGCACAGGCACAGACGCACAAATGCAAAGATATATACAGATGTGCAAGAACCCCACCCCCACCCATAAATATACTGACTCCTGTCTAAAAAAGCTGCACCTGTTTGGAAGTATGTCTTCCAACAGTGAGACAGGAAACACACTGGTTATCTAATCCCTGCTCAAACTGTGTGGGCAGCAGGGCTTTAAAGAAAAATGTTGTCATGTGTCTGACAGTATAAAGTGGTGAGCGGTGGTCAAATGGTCAGGTCAGGGAAAATATTTTTTTTTTTACTGCAGATGTTAAGCTACAAAGATACACAGGAAAGGAAACACAGCACAGATACAAGACACCCTGGGGGTGGGGGGGGGGGGGTTAGTAGACAGTAAAAAGAAATGTTTTCTTAAAAAGACAAAATCAAGGCCAAACACTGGCTGTGATTAATCTACTGAATAAAGAAGCTCAGAGATGTGTGTGAGACACTTCTAACATTTGATTTATTAAACCTCGCTGAAATATTTCTATCAAGTGGAGCTCTGATGAAAACATAAATGGAGTGTTATACTGTTAGTTGTCTAACTATGCATTTCATGCAGCTATTTGAATAAAATCTGTGTATAAATTTCAGCGTACACACAGTAACACAGCAGAGGCAGGTCAATGTTTGTGAACGTTTATGTAATGAGGTGATGACGTGATAAAAATGACTCTTTACTGTATTTTGTGAGAATAATCAAGGCAAAGCTGAAAGCAATTCCTGTTGCTTTACTTAGCACAGCTGAGCAATGTCGGGGTTTAAGGCTTTCATCTTCTTCTGGAATGTAAGGTAGACACACACATGTGGGCGTATATGCACACTGACATCCACGTATACACACACACACACACACACACAGATCCCTGAAGCACAGCAAGACATGCTATCTAGATTCCACTTTCAGAAGATCAAACTCCTCACGTCTCAAAGACGAGACAGTTCTGCTACCCTGCCCTGTACTCAGCGAGGAGGAGGAAGAAGGTGGGAGTGAAGAATAAGAGCAGGGGCAGAGGCAGGAAGAGGTGAAAGAGAGAAGGAGAGGAGAGGGAGGGAAAGACAAGGTGATGTTTTTAGGTAAGCATACAAAATACTTCCATTCAAGGCCAAAAAAAGATTCTGCAGCCTCAAAGTTAAGAGTTTACATTCCACATATGAATGCAGTTAATACCTGATGGACTGCAGAGAAAAAGGAAATGTAGGAAGTTTTTATTTGTTTGTTTGTTTTGGTACTCTGATATTTTAAGAATTGCTCACACCTTACGAACTACATCTTTGCCTCTGCACTGGCAAATATTGATGCTTTATGTGTATTCTATCCAGCCAGCGCTGCTGGTTTCCCCTCAAGCTATAAAGAAACACATGCGCAAACACAGCTACACACACACACACACACACTCATAGAGGGTGGCTGAACAACACAGTGAGAAACTCAGTATGTAATAGCATAATGGTGAACATTTTCCTGAGGGATTTCACATTAATCTGTGAGAACAAATGACAGCCTATTGGTTAGAAATACATGTCGGAGCCTTTCAACACAACTGGGCAGTACAAAGGGCTTCAGTCTCTCCCACCGGCACTCTATGGCAATTTGGTGCATTGAGAAAAAAAGCTAACATAGTCCCAATAACACTACTAAAGTTAGTAAAAGTAAATGCTGCTACTTTTAGGGCCATGCCTCAAGTGGCCTGTCAAGGAACTGCAGCGTTTGGCACCTTAATCTAAACCAAGGCAAAGACAGGCAGCCCAGTTTAATTACACCCAGGTTAATAATTTAAAGTGTATTGTTTTGTGCAGAGTGACACAATCTAGAACCTTTACAATGTTTAATGTGTTACTCTACCCAATTGTCATTTAATTCCTATCCCCACCCATGAGTGGAAAACGAGATTGACGTGACGTCAATCACACACAGATGCAGAAGACAGAAGAGAATCACTGATTCTCACTGTGATTCGTTTAAATGTTTGTTCCCTCTTTGCCCCGCTAAGCAGCATCCTCATTGCTTGCTAAGAAGATTAGCAGTAAGAGGTGATGCAACAGCCTCAGATTACAGTGCATGTAGTTGTGCTGCTGTATTCATCGCATCTTCAGCAACCTTATTAGATTGGCACTCATCCCTCGAACATTTGAAAATAGCACTCTATACACAGATCAGCTCTTGGCCTTTAAATATAGACATGCTAAATCCATAAACAAGACACATGGAAACTTTATAATGTGAGCTTACTTATACACTATAAATTACACTGTCAGGTTGACCTGCAGAAGACATGCTGCTGTTAAGAAGATTTCTCGCTCTCTAGCATTTGTGGTAAATTCTTATCTGACATCATCCATACTTTATAGTACATCATTTGGATTCATACCCTGTTTCGCTTGTTTATGTAAATGCTGATATGAGTATCTGTCAATCCACTCAATATTGTTATGATTAATATATGCTG
Source organism: Parambassis ranga (assembly GCF_900634625.1). Lineage (NCBI taxonomy): Eukaryota > Metazoa > Chordata > Actinopteri > Ambassidae > Parambassis > Parambassis ranga. The sequence goes on along the minus strand of NC_041039.1, from coordinate 15,971,154 downwards.
TCCCACATATTCAGTTAACAGATCTCTAAGACTTCACGGCAGATTGTGCCAGCGGTTTGATAAGAAATGCAAAACCAGAGCATGATTTTTGTTTTTAGTTTGAGCAGCATACATGAGGATTTAGGCTGTTTTGCATGGAAGTCTAAGACAGATTTAGCATTGAGATGAGTCATGAGATGATAACTACAGCGTTTACGAGCACACCACGCACGCACACACACACAGACAAATGATACACACTGAAAAGGATGTTCCACTTAAACGTGTGTGTATCCTTGCCTGGGATAGCATATGGTGTTTTAAAATGCACCGTAAACATGTGTTGTGTTGAAAAATGACTGTCCCAAAGAAAGGAGTTTAAAAATACATTTGAAGGCACGCACGCACGCACAAACATCACGTGATATTGCAGCAAAGGTGCAGTCTTAAGGTACCTGTGTTGTCCTTTGTCACCTCAACAGGGAACTTTTCTTCGCTTCATTCCAACTTGCCTCTCCATCAGTATCTTCTACTGAACACAGCAAGCTCCCTCACACACACACACACACACACACAAATATATATCTATATGCCTAGAGCATGCAATTACCTGTGTGTATGTGAATGACTGGTGGCGGTGTCATCATGATGGTTAGAGGATATTAGCCCCAGCAGGAGCAGCCCACATCTCAGTGCTGCCATAGGGCTGTCTAACAGTGCAGAAAATAAAGGCTGGGAAACTCATTAAGACTCATTTACAATGTGTTGCTACTCAGTGTTCTAATTTAGACATGAAACTGACTTCAGATCTGCTTCTCCAAACTGTACGCTAGTATGCAAAACAGATACATGCCCCAGTCCAGATTTAACCACACAATCATTAACCAGCTGCAGAAGTAAGAGGAGGACAAACAAAGAGAGATGATTTGTTAAATGTCTTTATGCCAAAGTCTATGTATCGTGTTAGGGAGATCCATTTCTGAAATTAGCATGCTACCCAGCTCATGCCAGCATAAACTAGGGATGAACAGTTTAGGAAAAATAATCCAGGTCATGTTATATCCAAGAGTTTAGAATCAAGGCAACTAGATTCATAGCATCGTTTTCTGAAGTGATTTGCCACTCATTTCTGCTGAACGGATGAAGCCACCCAGGGGAGTGGTGAAACATATTCAGAAAACCATGCTAATCCAGTTGCCCCGATTTTAAACTCTTGGATGTCTAGTTGCATTTTTTTATTTTTTGAACAATTTAATTTGTGATAGTCAAGCTAGTTTAATATTGACTCTTTTCCATTTTCTGAACCCACTTTGTTCTGCACTGCAGGGTCAAAGGGGGACGGAGCATATCCCCACTGTTAATGTCAATAACAAATCCAACTCCACGCAGAAATGCCCCAGCTGGATTTCAACCAGGAACCTTCTTGCTGTGATTTGCAGCCTGTGAGAAGTCTTATGAAGAATAAATTAATGCAAGAACAATAATTAGTTAAGAGACAATTTACATAGAATTAATATAGCTGGTTAGAAAATGTAAAAAAATCTCTCACATATCAAGGCCTCCATACAAGTTCTTTTTGTAAACTTTATGTTAATGGTGTTCTCATAGCTGTTATACCTAGATCTGTAGTTATGCATACTGTAATCATACTGTCACACATGCTGTCATCCTCTTCTTCCTCCTCTCTCTTGCTGCTTCAGCGGTCTGTGGATATTTAATGTTTATATCATTGGGATTTGGTCCACAAACCCTTGTGTCACGGGAAGAAATTTGAATATCATTTAGCCTTATCGTGTAATACCACAAAAAGATGTCTATGCTTTATTTGGAAGGGACATCTTCTGAAGTCATAATGCCCCAGATTGCATCATCCTTTGATATCTTCATGCGCCACAAGAAGAGCTAGCAGGGTCTAGTCTGTGCTCAGTTTGATGTGAGAGGAAGTGTAAAACCTGAAAAACTGCTCCCCACAGAAAACTGAAAGTTTACTCTGCAGCTTATCATGCTTGTCGTGCAGGTTAGTTGTTGCATGATTTCTGTGCACTATAGCACAACAATGGTTGTTTAGTCCATTGGTCCAAGAGGCTCAGTGCCAACGCCTAGCAGCCAATAAACCCTGATATCAACCATATCACTGGCTCACCTGGTGCCACAGTAACCGGCTTGTTTAACTTGATAAGTGAAGAGGCCATCTTAAGGCTGCGATTTGAAATTGTACCCCCAAGGCACACACCCTCTATGCACACAGATCACACATGCCCTTCACTCCACACACACACACACACACACCGGAAATGAAAAGAAAAACAAAACTCTTGTCATGAACCAAACACACACATGTGCTTTCATGATACATTCTGAGCTATATGTAGTTTGTCATCACATGAACAGGAAATGATTTATTACCCACCACAGTCCACGACTAATCTGCATGTGGGTGAGCACACCTGCATGTGGTGTTGTACACATTGTGTGTCTGTTATTGTAGTCTACCAGTGAGGTTGTATTTTAAGATCCACTTAGACTGGCACACAAATCTTGGAAGCTGCTCTTGAATAGATGTTTAGGATGTTAGTGATTGTAAACTACCTTTCTGGTGAACTGTGCTATAGCTAATGTCAGGCTGAGGATGTATATACACAAAAATATCCCTAGTTTACTTGAACATCAACATCTGCATGACGTCACATTATGAATCTGAATTATAAAAGCTGAGTTTTAAAAACAAATAATCTGATTGGTTTCTACATGGTGGTGGTGGTGTAGATCCTCTGTGTTTCTGTTTTTGTGAGGTAACATCAGTCCACACACAAGCTGTCCTGTAAAGTATTCAGAAAGACAGGAGTTGAATTTAATGCATTTTTCAGACACACCTAAGTTCACTTTCCTTTGCACCACTATCCTCTGTCTGAGGAAAAATAGCACAAGTAATTGGACACACACAATTACACATGCGCACACAGGCACATATGGTCTCATATGATGTGTCGTCTGGCTACGTTTTTGCTGATTAGAAGGGGGGGAGGTGAAATTAAAGGAAGATGAGAAGAAACAAAAAGAGGTGGACTGAGAGAAGAACTGAAATCCGGAGAGAAAAATAAACCATTAGAGCACTTAAGTGTGTTTTTTTCACAGTGTTTGAAATGGGCTCAAGGGAAACGTTCATGCCAGAGCAATTGTCTTCCTCTTTTCTATTTAATCCAACTTGTTATTTTAATATGTGAAGAAATTGAGTGCGTGCACACGTGTTTATGTGCACATATGCTTAGTGGGCATGCTGAGAAAGCTCTAAATGGAGTTGTCGTGTATGTGTCTGTGTGTTTTTGTGTGATTTTAGTGTGGATTGGAGTATTATCCATAACACTGCAGGGCAATTTGAGTCCCTGAAGGGCACTCTGTGTTGTGAAAGAGCAGAAAAGCTCTGCCTTTGCCAAGCTCTCACCTGGACAGCTCTTCAAAGCACTCCTCTCAGAGCAACCATCCTGGAGCGACTGGCATGGGCAGAAATAGCAGCATGATGGCTGGGGATATGGAGCCAGCTCCGACCAAGGCACCCACTTAAAAAGTGGGAGGGGGTGGTATTCTAATGGCAAGAGTTAGAAATTCATCCAAAGTCACTACATCTGCTAAGGAGTGAAGAATGAGAGCATGTGCCTAGACATTTTTAATCATAGTTACAGCTCATTAAAAGTTTCCGTATTGTCTTACTATGTTGCCATGTTGTGAATGGCAACATGGAAAAGGAAGGGAGAGCACAAAGAGAGGAGAAAAAAAAACAGGCAGAGGAAGTTGAGAGGTTTGTAATTAGCAACTGTGATAATTAACCAAATGGGAGATTAATGGACAGGGATGAAATGATTTCTGTGCTATTTAAAGCATACATGCACAAGCAGATAACCAAATCTCACAGTAGATAATATTAAGATTAAGAGATAAACTATAAATACATGTGAAAGGAGCAACAACATGGTGCACCCAAAGAGAAGAGGAGGTTCCACTATCACAGCTGCCCTGATTCGGATGACTCTTGATATCCAGGGATGAATCACCTCATTAAAGAAACATGTCTTTTTTTATCAAATCTGAAAAATTAAATATTAAAACATGTGATAATGAACTGGCCTGCCTGCCCGACTGCTGTCAAAAGACAAGACAGATAAGACACACTTGTATAAGTAAAGGCATACAAGCAGACATGCACACAAATACTCACACCATTAGTTGATTTAAAGGGGGTGAGCCTGCCCCCTATTCATCATCGAGCACCTCTGTGACCGGCCCCTGCCAAGTCCTGGTGAGTTTCATCAGCGCTGACAGTGGACATATCTCACTTTATTCTGGCTCTGATGAGCCTGCACTCTCTCAGCTTCTCTCTCAGCCTGACTCCACCGTGAAGACATCCAGCCCTTATTTTTGATGCTAGATCACAGTCATTATCCTAATTTTCACTCTGTGATTGTCAGTGTAATTACTGTGTGTATTTCTGCGTGTACCTGTATTACGTTGTGGGGACGTGTGTCTGTATACACAGTCACATTGTGGGGACTTACATTCTTTTTAGGAAAGTCCTTACTATGTAAATCCTTAATTATTGGTTTGATAAGGGTTAGGCAAGATTTACTTGGTTAAGGTAGATGTAAGAATTTGTACTTTTTGCAAGTGGGCACCCTCTACAGTTTTTAAGTAGAACTACTCAAGTTCTAGCTAGGAACTAAAACCTCTGTTAAAAATGAGTTGGTATAAATTCACCAAATATCAAGTACAACAGTCATAGCAATACAGCTTACATTATTTATGTCCTTTTCAGTTTCTTTTAAAAATTCACACAAAAATGCTGCAGAGTGCAGATACTCTGGTCACAATAATCACAAAACCACTGCATGTACCTGTTGGGAGTGACAGAATGTTTGCTCTAAGAAATTGGGGTTCAGCATCAAACCGCTGCAAAAAAAAAATGACATTGGCTGTTTAACTAAGATGGATGGCAATCTTGAAGATTGCAACTGTGGCAACAATATTCTCTGACATGTATTTCAGGACGAGCTTATAAATCAATATTCGTGTGACTGGCTTCAGGGGCCAAAGTGACATTAAGAGGTGTATGCATCTTATGTTTAAACACATTTTTTGTACTCATCTATAAGTTAATTGAATAATGAGTGAAGTGAGTGAGTGTATCAGTAACATGTGTCAGGGCCTTTGCTTTGTGTACATTGATTCAGCCTCTCCTCCATCTCATCCATGCACTCTTATTGTCAGAATGCTGCTGCAGATCGCCTCATATCATTAATCAATTATTCACCAGTAGCCTGTTAATGTTTAATGAGTGAGGCTGCTGCGGTCAATTACTAATGAATTGTGGTCGTGGTGAGAAAGCTCAGAGGAGAGGCCAAATCAGATTCTGTTAGTATGTTTGCATGTGCATGCATATGTGGACATGTATACACTGGCAAACACGCACCGAGTGTGTCTGCATTTGCATAATTTGACTGTAAAGTGAAGCTACAATTAAGGCTCTGCATTTCACCTTAACAGTGATAAAAATTCAAAGCACTCTGGTTTCCAGCCTCACACCTATGAAGAGAACATACAGCTTTTAGGCAAATTAACTCGTGTTTGAGCTACATTTTCTCATCAGTGAACAAGCGAATTGTTTTCAATATATTCATATATTATATTTATATTTTTTTATAACTTTTTTTACAGAAACAACAACAAAGCATAAAACAGCATAAAAACTGTTGGCTAAAAAAGATCTAATCAATAAATCAATTAGAATTTTTGTCATATCCGGTTACACACACCTTAATTGTGTGTGTGTGTGTGTGAGAGAGAGAGAGACTGCTGAACAGACGAACATGAGACAGGTCAGTGCATGTCCTGTGACGTGTGTGTGCCTGCTGACTGTTGGCCATGCCTCTGTAACCAGGATAATTAGAGACCAACCCCCTGTTAGGAGCCATAAACAGCCATAAACAACATTCACCATATGAGACACACACATTATTACACAAGTCATCTAAAACACATTAAGGGCAAACTTAGTATGCGTCATACTTGATTTCCAAATATAAGCACTGTTTTCATCATATCATGATGCTGTTATGGTGAGCCAAGAGACAAAAAGAGAATGTCATCACTAAGAATAATACTTTGTTGTTGTTGTTGTTGTTTGTAGGGTCACAAAGCAGCAAAATATTCATTTTTATTACTGGTCTAAGGAGATGCTAAGTATAGAGAGTATCAGGGTGCAAGTGTCACATGACATATACAGAAAGAAATGTGTTTGTAACCATGTCGAGTTGGAAATAGTGTCCACGTAAACAAAGACTCTTGTCTTTATGTGAGATTGATGTGTATTATTCTTCTAATGAATAGGGCTCTTTTTAATCACACTAAGTATGAGTCCTCAGTATTACCAGCACTTCCTGAAACAGCCTGTATCTAATGTGGAAGTAACCTTTCGAGCTTGGTCCCACAGGACTTCAACTCACCCATCTGGAGTGTGTCCATAGATATAAAATGAGCAACTGTCAACCAAGTGAGATGAAAAAATCAGAGGTCTGTCGGCCTGTCCCATCATGTAATACCTCTTTTTACCATAAGATGGATATCGAGCTAATGAGCTAGGTTTGATTGATTGATTGATTGACTGTAGCCTATAAGTTGGTTGAAGTCTAACTCAAAAGCACAATAGTGAATATTGAGAAATTAAACCAAATACAACAGTTTTCTGTAATAGAAATAAGCTAAAACTGTATTTATATCATAATTATTCGCAGCTCAACATTGTTAGGAGTTCTTTTGTTGACTTGGCCACATCACAAGTGACCACACTGACCAAAGCAAATGGACACTTGTGGTTGTTACTAGACCCGTTGTCTGACCAACACTGGGCACACTTCTAAGCACACTCACCCCTCTGTTTGAAGCTCCATCCATCATGAGGCCAAGACAGGACAGAAGACCATGGGAAATGAAGCATGGCTAATTCTATTAGTGCAGGGACACAAACAATCTGTGGGGAATCAAAGAAGGAGGAAACATAATCCCAGCGGACCCACTTCCTGCTGCATGAGCCGGAGCAGTTCACCATGATGAGTCAAAACGGTAAAACTCCTCCACACAGAAACACACACACATGCACTGGATGAGTAGAGGTAATTTATGAGGTTCAGGATGTTAAGTTTTGTCATCTGTCACATTGCTATTTTCTCTCTCTCGCCCTCTCCCTCATTTCATTCATTTTTCTTTCTTTCTTTCTTTCTTTCTTTCTTTCTTTCTTTCTTTCTTTCTTTCTTTCTTTCTTTCTTTCTTTCTTTCTTTCTTTCTTTCTTTCTTTCTTTTCGGCTGTGCTGTCTGTGGGGAAAGGCTGGACTCAAAGCTCTCTCGCTGAGCTACCCTTATGGGACAAAGCTGGCTTTCTGGGCTTTTTGCATATATGCATGCCATGCAGACAATGAGGCCTTTATTAGAGTAGCCAGCATTGAGCTGGAGCGGCAGGGATGAGGGATGAAGTCCGAGAAAGCTGTGACTGACACTGGGCAGTAGTGTGTGTTTGTGTGTGTGTGTGCATTTCCCACCTCTTTCCCATGCATGTGTGTCACAGAGGTGTGAAGTGGATGCTCTTACTTCTTCAGTCAACTAATCAATCTCTGCCCACCCGGAGCGCATCCTCTGAGTTCACTCATGCCATATGGCATCATGCAGTACATACATGGAAAACACCCCGGCTTATCAGGAACTTCCTGTCGTCATACATCTGCATATAAAACAGGCAAAACAACAGGCTGTGGCCTTTAGCTGCAATCAAAAAACTGCTTTGAGCAAGCCCTTAGACAGTGTATCTCTATGCACGTGACTAACTTTACAATACAGAAATCAGGCCTGTAGTCTGAGTGCCTGTGTGCATGTTTGTGTGTGTGCAGTGTAGTGTGCATTTGTGTTGAGAAAAGAGAGAGAGAGAGAGGACGCTCTGTGGCTCAATCATGCGTGAAGAGGATTTTCTGTTCAATAGAAGCTGCACACTTGCATACTTGCATTCTAATGACTCCATGTGCATAATTACACAAACAAGTACAGATGCACAGATGTGTGTGTGTGGACCGTATACACTTATAGACAAGCACCGATACAGGCACACAAATGCCTGTATCTACTTTTTTGTTCCCCTGAGGGAAACATAGAGTATAGACAGAGAGATCTCTAACTTGAAAAAAAAAAAAACATGCATCATGTTACTGTGTTGTATGATGAAGGCTTAAGGGTGGATGTCCTTCGAGCTGCTGCCACATTCTTCCGACAAACCTGAGGAACATGTAGCGCGGCTGGCACGTTTGAGTGCTGTTCTCCCTGTTTTTTTTTCTGACATCATAGAGTGCAATATTGTGTTTAAACATTAATGGAGCTTGCGTGAAACAAAACCAAGATGTGAAATTTTCTGATATTATGTTTTGAGACAGGTTGCAAGGACAGACGGATGGAGATGGATGGATGTGTCACTCACGCAACTCAAACACACACCTAAAACATTCATCTGGGAGCATCTCTCTCTCTCTCTCTCTCTCTCTGTCTCTCTCCCATTCCCTTCTTTCACGCTCTCTCACTCTCTTCTTTAACTCACTAAAGCTTGAGTTGTTGTTGCGAGTGGTAAACATGTGCTGGAGGGAGGGGGGGGGGGTGAATGGCTAAGTTTTCTTTTTATCCAATAAAAATGTCTTCTTGCCAGATCGATTGTTGTTGCTAGGAGACTGAAGCATCCTTTGGCAAGGGGCTACAGCTCTCCACGTCTGTTGTTTCCCTCCCCATCTCTCTGTCTCTCTCTCTCCCTCTCTCTCTCTCTCTCTCTCTCTCTCTCTCTCTCGTGCACGCGCGCTCACACACCACGCACACATCCACGGAGCTGGCGCGCAGAGCAGTGGCGCCCATCCTCTTTCTCAGTGCGACTCCTCCGAGGGATCAGGAGTAGACTAAGTCAAACTTCCAGCAGCTTGAGATTTGTGCGCCACCTTTGAAAGGATCGAAGTCGCCAAGGTAGGTGAAACAGAACATATCCATCACTGGTGGGCAGTTGTGTGGTAGTCTTTAGATAACAGGTTAGGGCGACAGAGTGCAGTGAAAAATTGACAGTCCGAGAGCGTTCAAGCGCGCGTCAGCCAATCGTACGGTGGGGAGCAATTTGCTTTGAACTTTGCGCAGGATTTAAACACCCAGTTGTACTGCACAGACGTGGTTCTTGTGTATATCTTGCTCGCGGATGCAGGGGGTGATCGAGTGTTGTGATAAGAGAGAAAAACACCTGCTTGCTAATCTCTGCAGCAGATGCACGATAAAAATACAGAAGGTGAAACAAAGAGTATCTGCAGTTGCGTATTTTACGCTGCGTGAAGAAGTTATCTGGGTTCAGACAGACCGCACCGAGGCATGTTCCTCGGCTTTAGAGGCTTCCCGGGAAAAGATGGGCGGGTGGTGCGTCTTTGGAAACAGGCATACAGGTGGATTAGTAAACCGGACCTGGTCACTGCCTATCCGTGATTTCCGTTTGCCTCCAAAGAACCACTCCACACCTTGCGCCAGAGGTAGGCGCACTAAAGGTATACAGCAGAAAACATGTGATGTGTTTATCCATATTATTGTGAGGATACTGACACTGCACCAACAAATTCAAAATTGTTATTCATGATTTATCAGGTGTGTCAGAACTTAGACGTTGTTCATGAATGGGCATGCTTCTGCACATGTTGTTCCTGTCTCTGGATTTATCTGCATTCTAACTGGAAATAGGACTTTTTTATTGGCAATGGGTGGCGTCCTGCAGAGCAGGTGTGTCTTTATAACACATAGGAGTAAGCTTAATCAGTGTTAGGTAATGCAATAGATTTTGTTATTCTTATTTTTTGTGTTGTTTATGCTCTCTCAGCGTGCATTTCATTTCAGATGGTGGTAACACCATATTTCCTCCCCATCCCCACCCATGATGAAGTGATGTGCAGATCAGTCACTGAGTAACTTGTGGTTGCTGATATAAAGCTGCGCATCCCTGTTTAAATAAAAAAAAAAAACGTACATGTGTACTGAAAGCCATGCAGCAGTCAAGGAAAACATTGTGTCCTTGTTTTATTAGTCACAGACTTTTTTACTGAGAACTAATAACATGCTGCGAAATTATAGTGCCATTTTCCTTTGTGATAAACGGCACAGAAACTGCAATATCAGCATCAGAATGTAGGCTTACTACATTAAGAGTAATGAGAATTGTAAATGAACTGTGTTTTTTATGTGCGGTGTTAGAGAGGGATGAATGAGGAGGGATGGGCAGCGTCTACTGCTAAATGTCTGAAAGGCTTGTGCCCCATAGGAGGCGAGCAAAAAATAATAATAATAACAATAATAATAATGCCCTGTGTAGCAGTGGGGAAAACAACAATTTGATGAAAGGAGACTTTGAACATTTTTTTCTTGCTCTGTAGAAATGTGTCAGTTTATGTAAAATTAAATATCAGATACGTTTTTTTATATTGAGTCATTTTCAAATGACTTCACATGACATTGGTATGCAGTGCAACATGTTCTTGTGTACATTGTGTGTTGCATAGTTATGTGTTAATTACTCACATGTGTTGCAGTTAGTGCATCATGTTAGTGTCTATGTGTGTGTTTGTGCACAAACAAGGGTCATGAGTGTGGGTGGTCTTGTTAAACCTTAAAGAAGTCTTTCAAGAAGACTTCATGTGTGTGGATGTGCGGTAGGTGAATGTGCATCCCTGTGCGAGTCGAGGGACAACCTGTGTCCGTGAATGGCCGTGGCCTTGAGTTTCAGCATTTTTTTTCTCCAGTAAATGTGCTTACATGAGCTTGTGGTTGTACATGCGTGTGTGCAGCTTCCACACAGCATAAAATCTCATCTTTAGCCATATTAGCACGGTGCTTAATGCTCAGTGGTCAGTGTTTATTATGTGTAGAGGGTTTTGTTTATTTGATTTTTTTTTCAGACAACACTGTAGTCAGGGACAGAGCACTGGTTCCAGTAAAAGGCAAAACTCAAAATATCGAATTATTCACATGAAACTGGACTTTTTCTGCTCTCTATCCAGAGGGGCACTAACTTGTGCAAACACACCTGCTCAGAAAGCCTGACAAGATTATGCAAATTGGCATATTTTTAACTGTGTTTAACTATACTGTGTGCTGGCAATACGCGTGTCTGGAAGTAGCAACACAATGGGTCTACAGCAAAAATAAATAAATACATTTTTATTATTATCATTGTAATCAGTCAGTTTGCAGATTTGATCAGTAGAGTACATCTTGGGATGTGCTGCAAGCAGCACAGTCCTATCTAACGGATTACCAAGGCCTGTCACAATGTACTGTACATCTTGTACAGAAGAATTGCCAAATGTGTATTCTATATTTCATGTAGTACAATTCAATATTATATATATCTTTAGAAATGTCCCTTTGTGTGTTTTTGTTTGCACATGCCAGTATTTGTCACAGTCCATGTATTTCGTTTTTTTTATTATTATTCTATACCTGGTGGCCTATTGAATACAATAGTAAAACTACAGTACCATCATATAATGACAAATATGTGTACTTTTATTACCTTTAAGGCAACATGACAACATACAAAAAGTCATTGTGCATTTTAAAAAAAATTATAGAAACTGTGAATGTTTTGTGAAAAAATGTCATCACAACTGTGAAAAAAAGAAAAATGATAAAAACACTAATATGTGATAGAAACACTGATCCTTTATTGCCCGTGCTGCGTTTGTGCGTATTTCACAGTAGTAATCACTTTCCGAGGTTAACAGTGTTTCTATAAATGCCCTTGAAGCTCCACAGGTGAGGACAGCATGTAAGAGCTTTTCCATGTTGCTGTCCGTGGTGCTGAAGTCTTTTTTCAACTGACATCACTTATTAAAGTTGTCGTTAGCCTTTCTTTTACCAGACATGTTAAGAAAGTATGTAATCAAAATCAAATGGGATTTTCCATTGAGAACTGCAAACAATTTTTTTCCCTCTCTCTCTCTCTCTCTTTGGTTTTATGTGTTCATCAACACTGAAGACAGGATGATGGAAACATGGGATCTTATCCTAATAGAGTCAAGAGGAGTCTAAAACCCTAACAAACAAGTAGGTAACTCAAAACTGACTTCTTGTTTTATTCAAATAATTGATGAGAAACAGATATTTGTTCTCACTGTAGAGTTTAAATATTGTATTTCCCCTAGTTTCTTTGGCTGCCTGCAACGAGTAGGTTAGTTATGCTGTAGATTAACTGGTGAGTGTAAACCGTCTGTAGGTGTGATTGTGTTTGTGAATGGTTGTCTGTCGCTCTGTGATAGCACTGCTGCGACTGCGGTGTCCAGCCTCTGCCTGATGTCAGCTGGGATCTGCTCCAGCTCCACCAATGTCCTGCTTAAAGGATACACTAATGAATAAATGAAAGAAAAAATAACTGGCTACTAAAAATGCACCATCAAACTACCATAAAAATGATAATAAACCTTCCACTAACATTCCTTCATAATGAGCACATTCCCAGTAGTCCTCTTAAATTTGTTTTCTACCCTGACCACCACCGTTTCCTAAACATGGCAAGTTGCAGTGTTTTCAGGGTAGTGCTACACTGGCTATGCAGATATTTGTAGATGCTCGTCTTTCTGTAATTATGTGATCGTAACAGCAGAGTCAAAGTGCTGTGTAGCTGTAAACTGTGCTTCTTTATTAGTTTATTTGTGTATTTCTTGTAGTAAACTCTGCTGTGGTCGTGCCCTATCAAGCAAACCTTTCAATCAATCAGCATTCAACAGAGTTTCATCAACCTAAGGCACTGCACTGTTGGCTTTTTGATAGACTGTATATGTGGAATTCCTGTAATCACTCTTCATTGTGTAGCTGAAGACCAGCACAAACAGACACCGGTGTGAATCTGCCTCCAACCATGACCAAAGAGCAACTAAAGACAAGAGTAAAGTGAACAGTACCAGCTTTACACAAGACACAGAGCTCATACGTGGATGACTTTACTTGGGTTTATCCCGCCATCTGTCCCTTCTCCCCTGAAACTTTCACTGTTTATACTACGCCATACTGTATGCCATTTTTGGATACACTGGCAATCCATCTATTCTGTCATTTATGTGTTGGGACAGGCTGAGTGCTCAGTAGCTAACCTGACACATTCTTTTTATATTGTGTTAGAATCATCAATCCTTTTATAACATTTTTTATAAAAGACACTTCTGTTAAGGGGAACAGGAAGGTGTCTGGAGATCGCCTCTGCTCCTCCCTCACATCATTCACTACAGTTGTGACACACACACACAGCCAGCACACATATGCATACAGTGCATTAGCACAACATTGTCTGTTCACTGACATCCCCTCCCTTCCTTTGCTACATGCACAGACATTCACACACGCTCAGGGGATGTGGGAGTGAAAGGGCAGTGGGATGTACAGCTGTGTGTCTCAGAGAGAGATCAGACTCTTTAATAAATGATGATCTTGAGGTGGGAAACTGTGTGTGTGTGAGTGTGTGAGGTGGATAGTGAGAGGTGGTTTACTGGTCACACAGTGGCTACTGTCAATACAAAGTACATTTCTTGAACGCTGCAGATAGAGCAACAACAAAATCTTCTGAATGTTTTAATATTACACTTATTATTTGATGACAGATGTTGAGATATTATCATAATTATCTCTTCATCATCTTCAACTCAAGACATGTCAGAGGGCAGCAGTGTCACATGTTCAATTATTTTTTTTATCCACTAAAATTTAGATACTAAACAACTGTTGCAAGTATTAATGAGCAGATCTGTTTATTTTTGTGTCATAACTGTTGAAATGGCCCGTCACACGAGGGACTACACAACACACAATAACACCCAATATAAATAAATAAATCCTTCCGGCAGTTGACGTTCATGTTCAAAAGAAAAAACAAACAGTTACCGCACAACACACACATGTTCTTAATGGAAATGGAGGGAAAGTAGAGTTACACATATCCAAAATAGATTTTCCAATACAAATAGTTCACATGTGGTCTCTTGACAATACAACATTTTCAGTCTCTCTCTCTCCCCCTCTCAGGTTATAATGACATTACAGGCACAATAACATAGTCAATCTTTCCCTCCTATTACATCAGGTATTGTAACTACCCTGGATAATCATTCCTGATGTGTCTCTCTCTCTCTATCCAGCCGCACAGCTTTTCCTTGCTCACTGCTGTGGGGGCATCTGTCACTCACCTGGGAATTACATGTGAGCTGTTGAATGTCATTGTGGAAAAAAATCAATACATGCAGCATTTGGCACAATGCTAAAACTGACAGACAGTAAGGTGATTATCCCGTTTAAATATAATTTAAGGCACCGATAAATGCTGACATAATAAACTACACACAGTAAATCCATCTGTTCATATTCTACTGCCACTTTGCCTGAAAACAGGGATTTAAGTGTCTTAAATCAAAAATGTATTTTTATCTATTTGGGTTTTTCCCTAATAAACTAATAATAGAGACATGTCACAACTAATATATTGAACAAGAATGTTTACTCTATAAGTCAAAAAAAACGTCACATTATTCTTCCTGTTAGCCGTTTTTGTTGCTTTAAATAAATAAGAGACTTCATGTTTAAATACAACTAAAGCTACTGTGCAGGAGTCGAAACAATGAGTCTCAATTATTATGGAGAGGAATCCAGGGCTAATGTGAGAGAGCAAGTACATCATTTAAATTCTCTTAATTAGTGAGGAACGACTGCAGTAATTGGTTTTTACACATCACCAGCTTACCTGAATTGACCAAAACTGACCAACATTATTTTCTATCTAAGAGGCTTTTGTCTCTGTCCGAGCCAATTATGTGTATTCTTCTAAGTGCCTGAGATTTAATGTGGTCAACATGCTCCATTACTGCTTACCTGTCCATTAACGCCCCGTACCCCTTCCCGTATCGACCGCAGTGACGACAGACTGGCGGGTGTGTGAACATGAATTAAGCAGGATGCAGTGAGGTTGGCGAGGTTGACGGATGCTCCATAATGTCTCCTAGGGTCATTACATGGCAGTTAAGTTGATAGATGTCATCCACAGAGGGGGTAATTCTCCTTCTGACAGGCCCTGCTGCCTTTTTTACAGTGATGAAATGCTGATCTGATGAATGCTTTCACACATTTTTCCAAACGCGGGTCTGTTTTTAGGCTGAACAGCCTTTTTTTTTAATCATGCCACATCATCAGTGGAGTTATTGAAAGTCAGGGAATACACACTGCAAAGGCCACAAAGAGACATCAGATTCACACTCAATGGGAGGACATAACCGACACTTCTCTTTTTATAACAGTGTAGATTAATCTCTCAATTACTTTTGCTTAGATTTGAAACATTAAAGTGTCCATCACAATTTCCCAGAGCGCAGTCTGCAAATTACTCCAGCACACCATCCAAAACACAAACAAATTCAATTTACAGAGACATTACAGAGACTTTTGCAGAGTGGCCACGTACTTTTGGACTGTTATAATTACAGCACACTAAATTACACAACATTTAATTATTTATGCATACAAAACAGAAGAAAGTACTGCAATTGTCTCAGTGTTGTAAATACTGGCTATAAACAAGGCTTATAGTGAAAGCTCCCACTGTGGCAGCAGATAGTGTCAGACTTTTAGATCTCTGATATTTACTCCTTGTTGGTCAATATTTTTCATAACTCTGTTAAAAATTAGGAACACATTTAAAATGTATTCATATCTGAGATATTGAAGATACAATAAATTCTGTCTGATGGTTACATCGAAATAGAGAAAGATATTTTGTCTTCATGACAAAATTAAAAAATAGATCACAGAACTCGGCATATTTTTAGTTTTCTGGTTATTTTGGTTAGATTCTGCACTAATTGTAGAGAATCCCTGCGAGGATCAAACAGACACACAGTAAATGTGCTAATTTCAGATGCTTTAAATTGATGTTGTGGCACTTTAACTCCTGACTTAAATAAATATTGGAATGAAAATTATACGTTCATATCTTAGTTTTATTCATAGCTCTTGTATTCTAAACTCTTTGGGAATAAATTACACTGTGTAAGAATAGCCCACAATTCCCACCAACACCTCCCACTGCAGACTTTGTATGGTGCTCGAAGGTTAAAAGCTCTTTTTTAGTGGAGAATCCTTTTGGAGTACCCACTGCACATGAGACTACAGTTTAGCCCATATGCCCTAGAAGCACACTACTCCTCACATGGGTTAATCCAGTTTTCATTATGAATGTACTCCTTTCTCTGTAACAGCATGTGAACAGCACACAACACAGTGTGAAACTGCTCTTCTGTTGTTAAGCAAAAATCAATGGTTGTGTGGTTAAATCTTTTCAATTTCGCCTTTCAGTAAGGTCCTGAAAATCAATTTCTATGTTTCTAACATAATACAGCCTTTAACCTTTGGGCCTAATGCAGGTCACAGAATAGACTGGTTTAATCGATACAGGAAAGGCTGAGCTCAGAGTACCTGGTTATTGACTTTGATTGGTTAAATGGCGATAAAAGGGGGTTTAACCCAAGTCAGCCAGCCTCACTGATGCACACACTGTCAGTTCTTATTCAGCGGCACCGTTTTCACTCACTGCTGGACAGAAGTTTTGGTATGCTCACATACCAAGGATTGAGAACTGTGCATTACTGTATGTATTCCTGGCACTTTGTGGTTGTATTTGAGATCATTCTGTCCTATTTATGGATCATCGGTCTTTCCTGCCTAAAACGCACTTTGTAAATAATTAATGGTCACAGCCCATTGCACCTGTTAGACTGTCAAAAGTCTGGGACACTATGTCTACACACATATACTATATGAACACACACACACTTAATTGTTTTGTGAGGGTTAAAATGAAAGTTGCACACATTTAGAACAGGACTACACACTTGCTGTCTTTTACAATTCATGTACCTTGAAGTCACATTGCATCAACACTAATGACTAACATCGTACTTATTTGGACTTAATCGCTGAAAAACAGAGGGAGGAATTGAAGGAGAGAGAGGTGAAAAGAGACTGAAACACACAAAGCAGCTGATGAATTAACTGATAAACCCCTGACAGCGTGCAGCTCTAATAAGGCCTCTGCTGTTCTGTGACAACAAAGCCCCATACCGCACCTCACATTAGTCATATGTATGTCATATGTGCGGTGTCTTCTCATACTGCGAGGTTCACGTCATTATTGCAGCTGTGAGTTCTGTGAGGTTCACTATAAAACAGATAAACATGCACACACACACACTGAGGAGTGGGTTGTGGGGCTATCTCTTCTCTCAGTGTACCGCGGTCCATCGACCCTGCATGGTTGCTCTCAGCTGGATACGTGTCATCCCCAGCAGCCCTGCCTGTTAGGGGGAGAGCGTGGGCTGTGGAGGGAGGTGGAAATAAACTGGAAAGGGGGGTGTAACAGCAAGGAGAGGGTGGAAGAGTGAGATGAGGGGAGTAGAAGGAAGAGATGCAGGGAAGATGCCTCGGAGGAAACAGAGGATGAAACATGAGAAGCAAAAAGGGAAGTGTGCAGCCTACTTACTGTTGAGCAGGGTCAGGGGTGAAATGGGGTTGTCTGTCAGATGTTACTCTGCATCGTAGCTCCCTGGGAAAAGGGTCAGTGGTTGACCTCCTTTTTCTTTTTTTTCCTTGTTTTATTATCAGTCAGAGTGTTTTCCTGCTGTTCTTCACTTACGTCATGTGTGTCTGCTGTTTTTCCCTCATAGGTGTCTTTGGTGATGTTGACATGTGCCAGCTGCCATCTTCTCTTATCCTACTTTATTCAGGTAAGGCATGTAAATTTTGTATAACATATGTCAACATAATGGGACGGTCAATGCAGAATTTACTGTTGTCTTTTTGACCACCTCATTAAAGTCAATGCAAATGGACCACCAAAAATCCATGAGTCAAGGTCAAACTTTGGTTTTCACACTTTGGACAGAACCTGACGAGCTTAGCTTAGCTTAGCTTACCATCAACATACACCAGTGTTGAGGAGTGGTGCTCTTTACAGAGTGAAAGTCAGTGCTTGTGAGCTGACATGTTCCAAACATCTTTACTAGGCTCATTGTTGTAGTCTTCTCTCAAATATTTTGTTCAAATCATTGCCAACTGGCAAAAATGTGTCTTTTCAAATCTGCAGTCCCTGACTGTAGGGCAGCAAACATGGTACATAACAATAGTTGTTACCCTGAAACCGAGGTCTATCTTGCACTCACTCACTATAGTTGCCCTCTTCCTCAGGTAATGCACAAGGCCACATTCCTTAAAGAGAGAGGCTGCAGTAAAAACATCACTCCACATCAGCTCTTGAGTCAAATCAAGGATCTTCGATTGATTCTTCGCAGCATCAACTTGCTGGAACTTTATCAGACACTTTATGTATAAAGGCTTCAGGCTTAAAACATGTACTTCATATATAATTGTTTGGGTCTGCAGTGTCGCATAAACACATTTTACATGCACTTATTCATAAATCTGCAGCTGCATAAAAACAATTTTCCACTAAACTGGGTAAAAAAAATTACTTTCTGATGGGATTAGGCTGCTTTTTTATATATATAATTTAATTTTAATACATCTCTGTTATTGAGTGGTTTGTGTTCTCAGTAGTAATATATTTGCCGTCTAATAAAGAGGCCCACACATGCATAACTACTATGATTATTAAAATACATGCAGTACTGTATATTAAAAAAGGGAAGTGTGCTGTCCAGCACTGCAGCCTCCCTGGAAATATTTTTGGTAATAAAATAAGGGACAAAAAGATTTTCTGTTTCGCTGTGTGCTTTGCTTGCACAGTTGCTCTTGAGACAGGAAGCCGGGTTTGGGCACTTTCCAAGAGGTTATAATGAAGCAAACATTCAATTTCAGTGGACACCATGAGAGCAGTGTAAAAAATGCTGGGAGATATTATTTGGCACATTTCTAGGAAATTGACTTCAAGAGCTGCCAATTACATTAAAGCATACTGTCAAAGTAAGGTGTTGTAAGAAAATGGTTATTACAGTTTCAGCTCCATAAATATACAGTTTTATATTCCACAACACACACACAGACACATACGCTTATACACAAATGCATCCACTTAAAACAAACACACAGCCACGGCTGCTGCAGCTTTGTTGCAGTGTTGTCCTCAAAACTGAGCTCATTACAAAGAGTTCCCCTTTGTGTTAGTTTGAAAGTGATCTCTAATAATGATCTAAGTTTGTTTAAAGTTTACTTCCAGGAGCTCCAGCTATTTCAGTGGAATACTGGAAACCATTTAAAAAGAGAATCTTCTTTCTCTCTCTCTCTCTCTCTGATAACAAACACACATGCGCATACACAGCTGACAAGTGTGACAGCTTTGAGAATAGACATAAATATTTTATAGCCTCCATCCATTCCAAAAAAAAAAAAAAAATAGCCATTAAGTTAAATTAAATATCCATGTCAGGTAGTCACCTGTGGGATTACGACAGGAAGCAACTTCATAAAGTAAGCTCAGCCGGGACAAGACCATATGAGAGTACATCATATAAATTTTACTTGTGGTTCACAGCATGTGTCCTTTATGTTCCGTGTGTCCCTGGCCACACTAATTCAGGTCTCTGTTGGATGAGAACGAAGGGAGCTACATAGAAGCTAGTCAGCTTTTAGGTCAACCTCAGAGAAGCAGAGGTGTGTGTGCATGTGTGTGTGGGTGAGTGTTTGTCTGGGTGTGTGTTTGTACGTGTGTGTCATATTACAGAGCAGAGTGGTAAAGGTAAGGCAGCTGCCTGCAGAAAAATCTGAGCTGCCTGCATCTAAGAGAAGCTTTCATCCTCCTACCTGCCCACCAAAGAGGGGAGACATACCCTCTCTCTCTCTCTCTCTCTCTCTCTCTCTCTCCCTTAAACACACACACATAAAGCAGAAATCTTCAGAAATTTCACTACGAACTTGCTCCTTGGTCTAGATTGATTTTCCTAGTCACAACGTCAACCTCCAGCTTCTGTCTCATGTCTCCTGAGGACTGCAGTAGAGTCATGACAAACAGAAGTTGAAAGAAGATTTCTTCCTCAGAGCTTAAATGTAACAACATATTGAAAGAGCGACAAGTGCAAGAAAAGGTTACTTATTATAGATGAACCTTGGACTCGCAGTGACTTTTTTTAATTGCTAATATTATATATAATATCTGCACTATATTCTACCCCAACGAGAATGGGAACTCGATTGCTCTGCTGGAACACATCCAGCCCTCCTCCTGTTCGAACAGATTTGTACCAGTGCCAGGTTAACATGACACTGTCATATAGCCAAGAAAGCCAGAACAAGGCTGCTGCAATTAAAAAGGTTCTCGGTAATATATGGATTTTTCTGGTGAGACTCTTGTGTCACATTGAAAAATTGTGGCACATTGAAAAATGTACAACAGTAAAAAAAAAAGTACAACATGCATGTTGTACATTTTTGTGCAACATTGAGCTGACTTAACAAAGTCCTTAGGACCTAAGGAATTAGTTAAGTCACCTAAGGCTTAGGTGATGCATTCATTTGCTATCAGGACATTGCAGTGTGCTGCAGACCAAAGCATTTGTCCTACAAGTAATGGATGTGTCACAAAGAATAAGACACAACAACAACTCACCCCTGTTTAGGTTTAAGGACAAATCAATCATAGTTTTGAAACAGCAGTACACTTAGAGGACCTCTGTGGTATGGAAAAGCAACCCTTTCCACACCAACAAAAACCCAACAAGTGTTTTTTTTTCTCCAGTTGGCAAAGGACCAACTAGAATCATCTCCAGTAGTTGTGGGTATTTATTGGCACTACAGCTGTAGTCAGTGGAAACACATTACCATGCCATGACACACTGACTGTCCCATTATGTAAGTCTCACAACCCTTAAATCACTTCAGCTACGAACTCAATCCGTTTTGTTCAAGCAGCTTTCGTGGCGTCAAAAGTGATCCAGTGAAAAGGCAAACAGACCAGCTGCCTCGACTGTTTTTGTGATGATTGAAATTCACATTAATCACCACAAGAATAGGCAGATTATTAGTGCAGATGTATCTCATTATTCATGTAACATATCCAGATATGCATTGCGTTCTGTGTAAATATCCCATGATGACCCTTAAACAATCCTTTGTTCTCCAGCCTGGAATACACAGAGTCTGCAACACATGATTCTTGTTTAAATAATGCATCTCGCTCCCTTCAAAAGAGACACAGTTTTGCATGTTGATGGTGCTGTACATCTTTAAAATTTAACTCACACAATTTAACTCCTGTTGTGTACTCTTCTGTGTTTGATGAAAGTGGACGTGGGCAATGTTAGAAACAGTGAAAAAACAAAACACAGCTTTAATTGAGACGTAAGCTGTGATAAGTAGCATCAGCTGTTGTTGACCTCATTGTTGTCAGATAGCTTCTTTCATGGTAAAATGCATTCGGTCCTCACATTGTAATTATGCAAGGGAGAGGGGGAGCAATAAATCTGATAACACAAACACACAGACACACACACACATATTCTTACGGGTATAAACTCATGGACAAGCAGAGAATTGTTGGAACAGAGATCAGATTAGAGAAGCTTTTCTGATCTGTGGTATGAGAAGGCTGGGCTCATGTATCAACCAGCCATCTAAGCTGGCTTATCCTGATACAACCAGGGGCGCACACACAGTAAGAAAGTTTACTGGGGGGTGTAAGGGAGGAAGAGGTTGAAGAACAGTGGGGTACAGTCTGCAAACAATTCTATATCCCTTTTCGTCATGGCCTGGCTTTGGCTGTGAAGCAGAAATGACTTTGAGCCCTTGTTAACATTGTCCCAGAATTCCTCTAAAGGTCTGCTTTTGCTGTCTGTATACTTCCTAGTAACAGAAAAGTATTTCATTAAAGCATCTCCTGACAGCTTTGAGATGTGGTTTAATCCCTCTACTATCTTCTCCAAACAGAGCTGATGCCCAGATGGTGTGCTCCTCCATGTGCGGTCCAGTTCAGCTCTCCCTGACCATTTTATGGGCCACAAATCGACCCAAGCATCCACGGCCACTGTTTGACTCACGTTCTACACACCTCATTCTTAACCCCTCGCCCCTCACCTTAACCCTCTGCCCCTCACCTCCCTCTGCCTCACTCTCTGTCAAACCTCTCCTTACATTTTGACAATCCTATCCCCGCCCGACCCCAACATGGTGACTCGCATTCCGGCTCTATTTTTGCTCATGATGTGTCAAGGCGTCTTGCTCTCGGACCCGCCTCAGTCACGTCGGGAGATCCGCATCGAGGGGGACTTGGTGCTCGGCGGCTTGTTCCCGGTGCATGAGAAAGGAGCTGGGATGGAAGAGTGTGGACGTGTGAATGAGGACAGAGGGATCCAGAGACTGGAGGCCATGCTGTTTGCCATAGACAGAATCAACATGGATAACACTTTGCTGCCAGGAGTGTCCCTTGGAGTCCACATCCTTGATACCTGCTCCAGAGATACCTATGCCTTGGAGCAGGTGAGTGAGCATCGTCACTATGCATTATCCCAGCATGTTTTTCTACAGATGATGTGCATCTTTTTTCCTTGATATATAATCAATACCACATCTTCTTATTTAGTAGAAGGTGTAAATAGTTATTGTAGCCCTTTAGCTCCATTCACTTCTACTCATTGTGGACTATCCCCTTTTTTCCAGTTGTCATCTATATAGCTTTGGATGTGTGGTGCAATGACTTCCTCTAGTCTGTCATTAGCAGGGTCCTCCAGATACAGATTGTCAAACTAGCTATTTGTCTTTTGCACTGTTGGGCAACTATTTGCACCATTTTGTATATAAAAAAGTTTATCAGTAAGTAAGTTGTGTCAGGTGAGAAGAAAGTGGAATCAAATGTAACTATAAGGCCTCATTAGAAGGTAATATTCAGGTGAAGTACCTCTGAATTCTATTTTATACCATATTGAGGATCTCCCCTCGAATGATAACAGAAAATCCTTGATGAGAAAGAAATTGAAGCTATTTTCAATGAAGGAAATGAGCCAGATTAAAAAACAAACCCTCAGGGGTTGTTTGAAAAAAAAAAAAAAAGAGTCTTATTGCCGAGCTATTTAGGAGTGATGCATCTTATAGCTCTCTGACTGTTTATAAAGCTCATATTCTTGACATTTATTTTTTTAATTGGGTTGCCAATTCATTATTTGTTTGTCCTCTGACCAGAAATATGTTATTATCTACTTTGGTCTCTCAGGAGTTAATTTGCAATTTGGACTCTCTACTGAAAGCATTAAGAGCCCCCTGTGTAAAGCAAAGCACTTTCATAGTCCCGTCAAAAAAGACAGAATAATAACAACAACTTAAATCCTTTATTTATGGAGCATATATCTACAAAGGACATAATTCAAAGGCTGATTAAGATTTATTAGACTATATAGACCATATGGCGCCCAGTATGGCGTTCTGCATCTGACATAAAATATCTATGTGTTTGTGGTGCCCAGGCTCTGGAGTTTGTGAGAGCCTCCCTCACCAAGGTGGATGACACAGAGTTCATCTGCCCGGATGGATCTTACGCTCTGCAGGATGACAGCCCACTTGCGATAGCAGCAGTCATAGGAGGATCTTTTAGCAGTGTCTCTATACAGGTAACAGATGTGTACTAAACATATTTACACAAAAAGTGCTATTAATTTCATCATCATACTTACGCAGCTTCCATGAAGTGTAACCACTAACTTCTGCTGGCCATGTTTATGTGACTCTATGTGTGTGTGTGTGTGTGTGAACACTTATTTCTTAGAATCAAGTGTATTCTTGTGTGTTTCCCCAGCTCTTGTAGCTCTTGTCACAGAACTGGGAAATTTGCATAGTTTAGCATAAAACCTCCTTTTCCCTTTACTCCTCTGTGACTGCACAAAAGCCTCCTCCTATCAGTCCTTAAATCCCTAATCTCTGCAACTCTCTCTCTCTCTGTCTTCTCTTCCTCGCCCTCTCTTCTTCTCTTTTTCATTTTATGTATCACTTTTTTTCTGCCCTTTAAATCTTTGCTCTCTTCCTTGCCATCACTTCCTACTTCTTTTTTTCTCATCTTTTTATGCATTCAGAGGCATCCCTCTTGGCTATTTGGGGAGAGCCCAGTGTATGCTGATCTCAGCCCTCTCCTCCTCCTCCTTCTCCTCCTCCTCCTCCTCCTCTTTCCTGGGGCAGCCATTGTTAACACATCTGCACTGCCTCTTGTCCTTCATCACAAATAATTATCCTTTGTTTTCTTGTAGCTTACTCTTGTTGCCCTTTGTTGGCACTGCTATTGTTTTTACCTGTCTTCTCTGAGGGCAGCGACTGTTTACGAGACCCAAACTGTGCTCTGCTTTCTGATGTCTTGCCAATGAAGCTAATCCAGCTACTCCTCCATGCATCTCTACTTGGCTAGTCTGTTGCTTCTAAATGAAGTAATGGGGAATTATTTTGTGTTTAACCATGCACAACTAAACTCCAACGCCTTGAAGGCATTTACTTAGCAGGCGTCATTCCTCCATGCCGTTCATTCATGTATGTGTGTGTGTGTGTGTGTGTGGCTCTGCGGTTGTGCACGTGGGTGTGTGTGACTTGCATTCCAAGCAGAAAACACACAGCACCCTTCCACTGCACCATTTTTTCATGCTTCCCATTCATTTCTTTCTCTACCTTCGCTCATATTCAGCCCCAACCTGCTGCTTTCACCAACTGAGTAAACTCCCAATGTCCCTGCAGACAGGCCTCATAGCTCGCTGTGGTCATTGTTCACTGGCAGGTAATGGAGCAATGCAGTTACATTTTGCAGCATGACCTTCCGTGACATTTAAGTCAACTGCCACCTTAAAACCATAAACCCTGCCTGAAGAAGTATGAGCAGCCAGAAAATGTGCGTTTGTGTGCATGTGTAGCCACGTCAGTGCAGGTATTTGTGTCGACCTCTCCTTGCGCACTTCAGTGTATGTATGTGAGCGTGTTTTCTAATCTTCTACATTATTAGTCTAATGAGATTCTGACATGTTGTCAAAACAGCTCATCAGCCGAGCATGAATGAAATATAGAAAAGCTCAGAGTGATGCGCTCTAAAAGGATTAAACTGAGGCGAGAACAGAATGGCTGTATAGTTTGTGTTTATTTGTGTGTGTCTGTTTGATTGTGAATGTTTACATCTTTGTGAACACGTGTGTGTTTGTGTGTGTGTGTGTGTGCATTTGTTATAACCTGTGCCATGTAATTAGTTACTTAGTAAACTTAGTCATGTAAAACTCACACAGAGATATATTATAACCAACCCGGACTGCAAATATTACGTTATTTTCAGTATGATGCTGATAAATGTTAATATTGTTTTTGACATTTTAATCTTCACACCTCATTAATAAATGCAGAGAATTTCTGTATGTGTTTCCCAGTTTTTGCAATGACAATAAATTGAAAACTTCTCTGAAGGTAGCGGTCTGTAGCTGCATGGTTTGTGTGTTTTTGCTGTTTACGCCTGTGCTCAGCAGATCACTCACTGACTGCAGCTCCTAATTTCAAACTGATCTCGTACCTACTACTGTCTAATCGGGATCAGAGGGGGGGGTTCAGTTCCTCCTTTTTCTTTCTCCTTTTTTCCTTTGAACACACCCATGCTACAAAATGCTTGCAGCCTGTTAGAAAAAATGAGTGTTTTCTTTCAGGCAGATACTACAGAAAGGGTTAAATCTGGTAATTATAGTGTGGTACTTCTCCAGCTTTTTCCGTGCTCTCCGTGCATGGCCTACTTCTACACCAATTCAAGTGCCCTGCTAAATTAATAGTACAGTAATTGGCTATGTTGCTGCTTTTTACATTGTAAACAGTGCAAGTACTGTAGCTACTTGAGTGCATTGACCCAGTCAAGTTAATGCAGTTTCCACACCACAGGTCTGTCTGACTGTATCTCACAAGTATATTAAATTTACACCACATACATTGTTCACGCAAGTCAACCCCCAAACTGTTATAAATCAACTCTGACGTACTAATTTACAAATTGAAAATTACCTATAATCATTTTCAATCAATATGTGGGTCTGAAATAATTTCACCTGATTTATCTCTGCCCTCAGGTTGCCAATCTTCTCAGGCTCTTCCAGATCCCTCAGATAAGCTACGCTTCAACGAGTGCCAAGCTCAGCGATAAGACGCGCTACGATTACTTTGCACGCACCGTGCCCCCTGACTTCTACCAGGCCAAAGCTATGGCTGAGATCCTCCGCTTCTTCAACTGGACATACGTGTCCACCGTGGCATCTGAGGGCGATTATGGTGAAACTGGCATAGAGGCATTTGAACAAGAGGCACGCATGAGGAACATATGTATTGCCACTTCAGAGAAGGTAAGGGCATGGAATCGGAATTTAAGAGTTTATTTCTTAACTTTTATCTGGAGTGTCACCCTGATGTATGGCCTGAAGCTGCAGCAGCAACAATGAACACAGCGCTAAATTTGCGAGCATATAAAAGTTTGTCTTCATGTCTTATCTTGTCTTACACTCAAATGGGCTTTAATATTACACTGGTCTTATCAGTTGTGAACCAGAAAATGAAAGCTTATCTCCAAGAACTCATTCTGGGTGCTTTCACAGTCACATTTTTCATCTCATTTGCTACAGAAGTGCATGTTGGTGTGTGACTCAGACTCACATATTTTGCTTGTTTCCTCCTGGTGTTTATTTCACGGCAGAAGAAACATGTACAGCTGTAATTATATACTGTTTTTTGTCCAGGTGGGGCGTTCTAACGCTAAGAAGTCCTATGAAGCTGTGATCCGACAGCTCCTCCAGAAACCAAATGCCCGTGTGGCCGTCCTTTTCCTGCGCAGCGACGATGCCAGGGAGCTGCTGGCAGCTGCTGCCAGGCTCAACACCTCTTTCATCTGGGTGGCCAGCGATGGCTGGGGTGCACAGGAAAGCATCGTCAAGGGAAATGAGGTCACTGCTGAAGGAGCCATCACACTGGAGCTGGCTGCCAATCCTATATCAGAATTCAACCGCTACTTCTTAAGTCTGAACCCTTTTACAAACCACCGTAACCCCTGGTACAAGGAATTCTGGGAGCAACGATTCCAGTGCTCCTTAGGACTAGGAGGTGTGGCATTGGGAGAGACACCTCTCCCACCATGTGACAAGGACCTATCGATGGACAAAAGTAACTTTGAGCCAGAGTCCAAGATCATGTTTGTGGTGAATGCGGTGTACGCCATGGCACATGCCCTCCATAATATGCAACGGAGCCTGTGCTTCAACACCACCAAGCTCTGTGACAGCATGAAGGCCTTGGATGGGCGCAGACTCTACAGGGATTACATCCTTAATGTCAGCTTCTCAGGTAAGCGAGCTAGGCAGTGGAGAGTCCAAGATAAGGTGTTCAATGTGGCTGGAAAGTAAAAAGAGGAGAATGTTGGACAGGGAAGATAGAGACAGTCCTCTAATGAACAACACAGGGATGTTGTCCTTGTGGTTTGGCTAAAGCAGGCGAACCACAGAACATAAAAAGTACTGAAACAAATCCGCTTAATTGCTACGCATTGTCAGAGCCAGCTTGCCATTGACACCTCTTACCCATGCGTAATTGATACGACACTACAAAGTTGCTTTGAGGTACGAGAGCTGCAGTTAATCCGTCAGCCATATTCTTCTCTCTTGCTCTAATGAGATTGTGTGTGTTATAATAGCTCCTATAGCAGACTGCCTGTCTGTCTGTCAGTCTCTGTAGAGTTGCGAGAGAACAGACAGAGGATTGGCTTGACTGACAGATGGCGTACAAAGGAAGCGTTATAAATAAACCGCTGTGTCTCAGGGACCGACACAGGTTTAGAGGTGCTCATTCCTCTGCCAACCGTGACCAGGAGCAGACATCAAAACAGACAAACAACACTAACACAGCAGCTTTGCCACAGGACGCTGGGGAGAGAGAGAGAGAGCGAAAGGGATGGTTAAAGGGACAAGAGAATGGCATCACCTACTGAAGGAGTAGGGGGGTGGATAAGACTGACAGGCAAACTGAAACGTGAAAAGAGAGTTTGGGGGTAAGGTAAAGGGGAGAAAAAAAGGGAGATAGGGAGGGAATGAGGGAAAGAACAAGTAAGCACTGAGGCAATTCCGGAGTGGGACAGCATGCGTCAGCAGAAGAAGGAGGATTCTCTTTGAAATTCCCCATCTTCATTTCTGCTACAAATCAAAGGACTTGAAGCATTTCTATGTGAGAGGAGGGAGTCAAGGCGAGCGCAGTGGCATGCAGCCTCCACTTGGCACAGGTGATAGCAGCCCATTAAAGAATATATACAGAGAGGGGTGGAATAGATATGTAGATTCACACATAGAAGGTTTAGAGAGGAGAAGGAGAGGTGTGAATTCTTCTATGACATCCGACACCTCTGTCTTATCTTTCTCCCTTACATTCCTCTCCACCGCTGTCCCTCCAGTATTTTCACCTCTGATACCTGTCCATGAGGTGCATGTCTTTATTCCTTAGTAGGATTATTACAGCTCAGTGGCAATGGTGACAGAATGACAAACAGCTGTACTGGGAAAAAAATTAATAAATACGGTACATTTGTTGAAGCTGCATTTTGATAAGAGCTGAGATGATGCTGATGGCTGAGAGTACAGTACAGTTGTTGGCTACAGAACTGAATGACTCACTCTCTCTCTGCTGTGTATATACATCTCTCCATCTACAGTATGTAAGGTAGAAGCTGAGGTGAGTTGAGGTTGAATGTGGGGTATAAATACTGCAGCATCACCATCCGCAGTGCTCTCAGACTAAACTGTAGCAGACGGAAAACCAACTCTGTTTTGTGCTCTCTATCTCTCTCACTCCTCCTCAGTCTTTACATTACATCAAAGTTTGATCCCCCCCCCCTTATATCTTCCTACATCCAAATTCCTTCAAGTGCCATCCCCTCACTTTAACTCTACTGTCTTTAACTGCGATGAGGCTGGTTTGTTTTGTTATACTGACAGCGTATGTGGTGCATGCACTGAGCCACTATGTTGTGTGGTTTTCATATGCAGCTCTCTTCATCTAGTCTCATCTTGCTGGTTGCTATGGTAATGAAGCTGACACTATTGCCAATTGTTGAAGTGATCTGGTAGATCATGGG
The DNA here is from genome assembly GCF_900634625.1 of Parambassis ranga. NCBI lineage: Eukaryota > Metazoa > Chordata > Actinopteri > Ambassidae > Parambassis > Parambassis ranga. The sequence goes on along the minus strand of NC_041039.1, from coordinate 15,942,002 downwards.
AACTGCTCAATACCTACACAGGGGCACATTTGTGCATTTTTATCAAGCCTTGCTACATACTTCAAACACAAAAACACAGACGTACGCACACACAAATACGAATTTTTTTTTGTGTGTTACTAAAAGGCAGTCTGAAATGTGTGTTTTTCTACCAGCATGAAATTGCAGACACCCCCAACCCACACACTTCTCAAAGCCATCATTCAACTCCCACCCACCCACCTCCCCGATCTGCAGCAAACAGATCAGTATATACACACATGCATGCAGTCTTCTGCTCAAATAGTGGTGATAGATGTGATATTCCCCCTTCTCTGCACTTGTGTGTGTGTGTGTGTGTGTGTGTGTGTGTGTGATATGTCTGTGTTAGCAGAGGCGGTGTGCCTTCAGGGCCATATTGAGCAGAGAGCTTGCTGCAACGTTTAGATGCCAGACAACAACCTTCACTCATTCTCTCCCCCGTTTTCTCTTCACTCTCCTCTTCTGTGTCTCTCTCTGTCTTTCTGTCACTCTTTCTCCTTCTCTTCATCACGCCATCTCTCAGTCTCCTTTTCTCTTTCTCACCTAGAAAGTGTCCTACTCTCCCTCCACATTCAAAAACAGCACATCCCACTCAGACTTCACAAGGTTGCTCTCCTGCCTCCTCTGCGCCGGTCTGTTCCTTCACTCCTTCACTTTGCTCATCCTTCCATCTATCCTTCACCTCTTATTCTCTATTGATTCCTCCCTCTAAAGGCTTTCCTCCATCCACCTATATCTCTGCTGCTGAGAGATCAGTTTCTTGCTATCTCCTCTCTTTTTCCTCTTGTATTCTTCTCCCTCTTCCCTCTTGTCACTTCCCTCCTTTCTTTGCCCTTATCTTGTCTCCCAGCTCATCCTCCGTCCCAGTACCTCTTGTTTTCGGCCCGCCTTTTCTGTCTTTTGTCTGCTCTATCTCAGAACCTTTCTTTCAGTCAAGTCTCAGCTCTCTGCTGCTACACCTTCCCTCCACTATACATTTCTTTCCCTTCCACTTCCCTTTCTCCACTCTATCTGTCCTCCGTTCCCTGGTGGCCTGTTGCTCTGTGACCCAGGCAGTGCCTTCGTCTCCTGGGACTCGGTCCCTACGGAGGACAAATATAGCTAATGTCATCTGTCTGTGTGTGTATTTGTGACATGTGAGTGCATCACTGTGTAAATATCTGTATATGCTTAGGGACACGGGTGTGTATGTGTTTGTGCAAACCTCTATCTCTTCACTTTTAGATTACTTATTTGTACTTATTCGCCCCAAGTCCCTTTGCCTGCTCTCTCGCTCCCTGCCTTTAATACCCACAATCTCCCTTGGGCTTTGCTTTAGCCCGACATGGCCGAGAACATAATTAATTTCTCAGCTTCTGAATGAAAAGCCTGTTTTCAGCATGCTTCTAATTAAGCTGGAATAATAAGGTGTTTCTTGACTTAGTAGGAATGTTTAAGTGTCTCACAAAAAATAGGAATCTGGTTAGGCTGCCTTAAAACCAAAGTTTGTTTCACCTTGTTTCATTTATGTTTTTAATACACTGGTGTTTAAATTACAAAATGTGTGATTAAGATAATTGATAATGCAATGACTCTTTTGAAACATGGCGTTGTGGGACATTCTTCAGCTTTACAACATGGATGATTTGAGGAGAATGTCACCGATACACCTTTGGATACAGACGAGTCCTCACAGGCATAAAAAGTCATTCAGAGCGGTTAGCTATGCTGAGGACAGAGCCTGCTGTGGGTCTCAGCTGGGCTGCACTGGGCCAGTGGGAAGTATTGTATGGATGAAGTGACACAGAATCATTTATCATCACTGATGTAGGTTGTGTTACACCACAGGAAAGCCTTCCAGCTGCATTCAGTTATAGTTTAGTTGGTAAATCAAAATATGTCTCACAAACATCAGGGTCAAACTTCCTTTTAGCCTCTAACATTGTATACTTGTCCCTTGTGCAGCAAATTAAAATGCTTTTTAGCCTCTAAGTGCATGTTGGTAATCTCAGTCTGTGACACTAAAGGTCATGTACGCCAACATCTAGCTAAAAAAAATTGACAAAAATCCCTTTGCAGGCGTTCTTGTTAGCATTTGTCTTGAAAGACATTTTAAATGTAGGTGACACACATGACAAGTTTACAAAATGATACTCTCCTAATTCCTAATTCCCACACATTTCTTTCACCAGCAGCACTATTGTACTCTTTCAGCATCATAGCATTTAGCCACTAGCAAGGCTGTTGACATGCCTGTTACATGTCCAAGATGGCGTCCATAGTGGGTGACAATTACCCACTGTGGCAAACAATCTTGCAAGAGTGTTCTTAAAATTGCATTTTGATAGACCAAACAGAGGTTCTTTATTAATCAATCAATCAGCCTCTATTGAGATAGCACCTTACTACATTTAGCACCACTACTACAACCAAAGTTGACCAAAGGGAACATCAAAACATTTAAAAACAAATAAATATTCCATACAAACAATACAAGTGTGCCTCTCAAACTCTCCGTTGTTAACTTTAGTCAAAGAGTGATGAGGAAGACTGCCGTTTATCAGTCAGGGAGCTGGACTGCTGTCTCTGCTTTTTGCTGTCGGAGGAGTCTAAATGGCCTTCACCATCTCAAACTTGCACCTTCATCCACTTTCTTGATAAGCCACTCTGTCACGTCAGCAAGGTCGCTGATGTTGGCTATAGGGAGGAATCACCAGTCTGAGTCTATTGCTCTGAATAGTGTGTGTTAGAGGAAGTCAAGGACAAAACAGCGCCCTCAAATGGGCCTGTGGGCTTATACTGTTACCGCTTTAGTCTGTATTACACGTAATTACCACATACAGCTAATTAGGCTTCAGCACACATCTAAGGTCCTAATAAGGTGCAGTTATGATAATTAGCTAGTGGCAAAGTGTTTCTGCAAGTGTGTATGGGTGTCTATGAGGAGGAGGGCCCAGTTTGCCTTATTGCGCCGCGTTATTAGCAGACTTTATTATCTGGAAACTGACAGTGTAATGGATTCATATCTCAGCTTCGTCTCAAGATGTTATCAGCTCCTTCTTATTGAAATCATTTTCATTTTAGCTGTCACCTAAACATTTAGCCCCCAAATCCAAAGAAGACTTGGCACTTGGAATTTCCTGTGACAGAGTGAGAGAGAAGAAGGATAGAGGGGTGTGCTGTCTCTGTGATTTATGGATTTCATAAACCCTAACCCCCTCTGCTGCCACCTGACACACCATTCTTCCCTGAACACACAGAGCTTTCACAACAATAGCACAGCTTTAGCCCTTGTCGGTGTTCCGTGCACGTACATACGCACGTTCACACATGAGCGTCACTAACAGCAGGGTCAGAGCTTTGGTTCTGTCAGCACAGCCTCCCACAGCGCTCAGAGCTATACCTCAGCCATCACACTGGAAAAGTTAAACCTAATGGTGCCTCCACACATGCTTGTGTGCACATCCACACACACACACATGCGCACATTTCTCAGTTGAAATCTGCGGTCTGATTCATTCCACCAACCCCAGCGTTGTATGTATGGAGAATGAATTTGTCTCTTGATTTCTTCAGTTACCCAAAGATACAGATGTAGAGCAGCATCATCAATGCTGCTGCGCACTGAGAGCCTTGTTATATGCTGCAGAGTGATGCTTTTTAAACCCAGCATACACTGCACTATCCCTAGTCACATCATCGTTTGACAGGCAGCAGTGTATAACACGCGCAGCCCAATGTGTCAGCAACACAGAGTTGATTGCTCTGCTGTAAGGCCAGAAGAGGCACCGTAGAAGTGATATATACTTCGTCTGTGTCAAAACGACCAAGTGTCAGCGCTGTCAGGTCCGACGCTGCCTGCTACGCATCAAGGATTTACTTTTTCCCAGTCCACATCCATTTTTTTAATGGTTCCAGCATCCTGCCAATTCACAATCTCGTCTGTTCCCACATCCTCAGGGTAGATGGTAATCCTTTCATAACAACATGTATACAAACCAATTTGGCAGTTTCAGCAGCGAGCCTCCCTCACAGAAGAGACCCAGAGGCTAATTCTATCAATGTGTGGGCGGCTATAGCATTGCCCAGGGATTCAGTCCTCTGCCTTCATGCCTACATGACTTTATGGGCAATTTGTTAATGATGCATTTGGTAATAAACTTTATCAAATCAGAATTTAGGCCAGCAATTTCGTCCCTATGTGACCTGAGGGGAAGACGGAAGGCCATTGACATACACATCACCAGGCATGTCAGGCATTTATAGCCTCTTAACAAATTCTTTTGTAACTGGCTGGTCTTCAGGACCGAAAATGCACTTCACTGCCTGTTCTAAGACTAAGCTGGCCATTCATTATTGTCTTTGTCCTCACTGCTGCTTTTAAAAGACATCAATGAGACATCAATGGGAGGATTGTTTGTGATTGTTTAGCTCTGATCTCCTTTTCCACCGGATTTATCCTTTTATTTCCTCTCTTTGTCTCCTCTCACCCCCTTTAGCCCCGTTCTCTCCTCCAGGCAGCGAGACAGTAGTGAAGTTTGATTCCCAGGGGGACGGCATGGGCCGGTACAACATCTTCAGCTACCAGCATTCTGGCGATCGTTATGGTTACGTGCCAGTAGGGGAATGGGCAGAGAGTCTGACTCTCAGCAGCGATCTAATTCACTGGCCCAGAGAAGTAGTACCCACCTCTCAGTGCAGCGACCCCTGTGAACGCAATGAAATGAAGAAAATGCAGGCAGGTAGGAGGGTGAATTTCAACAGTTTTTCTATTTGTCATGGCAGCATACCGAGCAGCAGTGAAAATCTCAAACCGCCACACTTCTTTTTACCCCTGTTTCCCAGGTGAGTACTGCTGCTGGATCTGCACAGCCTGTGAGCCTCATGAATATCTGGCTGATGAGTTCACCTGCTCACCCTGTGCTCCTGGGCAATGGCCCACTGATGACCTAACATCCTGTTATGACCTTCCTGAAGACTACATTATGTGGGAAGATGCTTGGGCCATTGGTCCAATTACTATAGCCTGTGTAGGGTGAGTAGCAGGACTCAAAACAATAACCTTGGACAACACTCCATAGATTAGTTTGATATAACTTTATAAACATGTACCAGCTGACTGATTACTTCTCTGCCTGTTCACCTTTCTCCCTATCCTCAGATTTATGTGTACCGGCCTGGTGTTCTGGGTGTTTATCAGACACAACAACACCCCTCTGGTGAAAGCATCAGGCAGAGAGCTGTGTTACATCCTCCTCCTAGGAGTCTTTATGTCCTACGCCATGACTTTCCTCTTCTTGGCCAAACCCTCTCCTGCCATCTGTGCCCTCCGGCGTCTCGGCCTGGGCACGTCATTTGCTGTCTGCTACTCCGCCCTCCTTACCAAAACCAACAGAATCGCAAGGATTTTCAATGGCGTGAAAGACGGAGCGGGTGCAGTGAGGCCACGCTTCATTAGCCCATTCTCTCAGGTGAGTGATCTCGGCATCGTGTCTATCCATCTGCATCATCCAGATGGATGGATGGACAGACAAACAGTGGATCAAGATGACCTTACCTCCCTCTCTTGCATACTTCTTCAGGTGTTCATCTGTCTGAGTCTAATCTCCGTCCAGTTAGTGATGGTGTCGGTGTGGCTGCTGCTGGAGGTTCCCGGGACACGCCGCTTCACTTTGCCAGAGCGACGACAGACTGTCATCCTCAAGTGTAACGTGCGTGACTCCAGCATGCTGCTCTCGCTGGGATACGATGTGCTCCTGGTCATCCTGTGTACTCTGTGAGTTTTAAACGCTTTGTTGCTGGTAGAGTAGGTACTGATGCTTTTTCAGATGTCTAATCAGAATATGATTCTCCTGCTTAAGGTATGCCTTCAAGACCAGGAAGTGCCCTGAGAACTTCAATGAGGCCAAGTTTATTGGATTCACCATGTATACCACCTGCATCATTTGGCTGGCCTTTCTTCCCATTTTCTATGTCACCTCTAGTGACTATAGGGTATCCTCACAAACATACACATGCATGCACCAGTATGTGTTTGTGTTATGTACTGACTCCAACTAACCCAATGCTAAATATAAACATTTTGGGAACTATACATCCTTGCAGGAATAGACAAGATGACTGATTTAACTCCGTGGACATATTTTGCAATTAATTTGAATGAATCTCAAAATATTACTTTACCTACCACACATCAGTCTTATGTCAGTGTAATGTGACTGCATGGGCAGTTTTTATCACAGCTTCAGAGGTGATTCAGAGGTACAGCCGCACCTTAAACAATTTCTAATCCTGCTGACAAAATGTCCCAGCTCTGCAGTGATGAGGTGACAAATAGACAGTCTATGTCAAACTGCTGACACATGTCCAGATTTAACAGCAAAGGGGAGTGAGTGTTCATCTAAGCACACACACATACACACAAACAGAGAGTGTATCAAAGGGGCAGGAGAGGAGTGCTGATGCCAGGGCTGCTCATTTGATCCCCATAAAAAAAACATCTCACTTCTCTCTCTGTCTAAGTCTCTCTCACTCTGGCCTTGTAATCTGACTTTAAGATTAGTCAGGTATAAGCAAAACATCCCCAACATACAAACCCACCTACTCACATGAGTATATACGGAGATGTAGCCATCTCAAACATGGACATACTGTGCACACCTCAGCAGGCCTTTGTTTGATTGATTTCAAGTGAGAGTCAGTTAAGTTTGTCCACTGTGATTAAGTCTTTTATTGATCCATTCTGCAATTGTTATCCTACTTTATCCTACTGCTACACAACAAAGAGCTGTGCAGGACTCATTGGCTGAGCACACAACCCTTTTTATGATCCGTATTTATCTGTGTTCTTATGCTCAGTTTATCAAATTGACCTTATTGTTTCATTTAAAGCACTTTGTAATAAGCAATCACTGAGTTCCTTTGAAAAATGCTCATTATTATAGATTACTATCATCAAATTAGCTCCTTAAAATTTACATGAGGTTTCTCCGTCAATGTCTGGCTACTGCTAATTGCTGTCTTTTCATCTTCCCTCTGCAGGTTCAGACTACTACCATGTGCATCTCAGTCAGCCTGAGTGGCTTTGTCGTCCTGGGATGTATGTTTGCTCCTAAGGTCCATATCATTATGTTTCAGCCCCAGAAGAATGTGACCAGCCACAGGCTTAACCTCAACCGCTTTAGTGTCAGTGGGGCTGCCACCACATACGCATCTCATGGTAGGTTGATGAGATAACTTTGTTCAAACAGGTCTGCTTAGCAATGTGCAGGAAATGAACAGTGCTGATGGTGTAATTTAAGCCAAGAAACAAATCAAATATGGACCACTGTCTTTGTAAAAGTATTGTTTTTTAACCTTAAAGTTTTAAATATATGAGTAAATATGCATATACTGTCAGGGATAGTTAGATGGCGGACACAAATGCAGACTTAGCCGGAGGTGAAAGCAAACTCAGTGTTTAATTCAGGCAAGGTTCAGTACACAGGAGTTCAGTCCACACGGCAAAGGTATCCAGAAGGGCAAAGGCAAAACAGTAGTCAAAATCCAAAACTTACTCCAGAAAATCCAAAACTTACTCAAAAGCCCGTAGGGAAAAATCACAAGAGCAGATAGACTACTTGGATGGCTGTGTCGCATGGGAGACTAACAAAACGAACTGGCAACAAGGGGAAGGAAACACACAGGCTTTATACACAGGAGGGCGGGAAGACAATAGGACACAGGTGAAGCACATTAAGGCGGAGCAGGTAATCACAGGAGGGGGAAGGGAGCACACATGAGGAAAGGGAAGTCAACAGATCTTAAACACAAGGGGAAGATCAAGTTTCAAAATAAAACAGGAAGTGAGTAGTAAAACTAAAATTAATGCAAACGAAAACAGACTAACAAAATAAAAGCCCTGGCTGAAACCATGACATATACAGTTAGGGAAAAAATATTTGAAGCCTTGCTGATGTTGTAAGTTTGCCCACTAACTAAGAAATGATCAGTCTATAATTTCAATGGTAGGTTTATTTGAACAGTGAGAGACAGAACAATAACAAATAATCCAGAAACATGCATGGTGAAGAGTTAGAATCTGGATTGATTGATTGCTTCTGTGAACAGGTGTCTTTTATACAGGTAACGAGCTGAGAGGGCTCCAGTGTCAGCTCCTCACCTGTATAAAATACACCTGGGAGCAGAGATCTTGCTGATTGATGGAGGATCAAATACTTATTTCAATGTTAATGTATTTATAACTTTTTGGAAATGCAATTTTCTGGATTATTATTCTATTGTTCTGTTAACAATAAATAGGTGCAAAGCATCAAAATCTCAGTGCAAGGTGGAGATCTTTGCAGCTGTCTGGCTTTGATCGCTGCTGAATGTAATGGTAACAAGTGGTAACGCACTGTAACTAATAATAACGTACATTAACAAGGTAACATAGCTAATGTGTGGTATTAAATAATATCATAGAGTAACATCCAGATGTACAGTAAAGCGACTTCTGTGGTGAGTAGGCAGGTATAATTTCCTCTGTGGTCATTTGGAAGTGTTGCTTTGTCTCCATGCTCCGCCACAAGACTGGCAGTTTTATCTAAAAAATGATTAGTCTTCATATCCATGGTCCCTCTTCTCATCTCATAATGACATTTTAGACAGTGCAAATTACTAGCTTGAAGCACTGTGACATCTTTTAATAACCTTTCAGACACGACTTAGCATTATTTTCAGTCTGGTTAGTTGCTTAAAGACTGTTGGTTTGAAGTGTCTACATCTTCGCTAACACAAACATCATCCCTAATTCAATGATTTTATTATTATTATTATTATTATTATTATTATTATTATTATTATTATTATTATTATTATGTTATTCACAAAATATTATCCAAGAATGCTTTACTTGGCTCTCTTTCCACTATCTTGTCTTTCCCAGCTTCAGTCAGCGCCCATTACGTCCCGACCGTGTGCAATGGGAGAGAAATTGTTGACTCCACCACATCCTCTCTGTGACCACATCCAGTCCACTCCTTACATCTACCCCAGCGACTGTTAGCCAATTGATGAACATTCTCCTCTTCAGTTGTTTGTCCTTATCTCTCTCTCACACACACACACACACACACACACCTACATGTACACGCACAAACAAACAAACAAACAAACACCTTCCTTGTGGACTAGAACTGTATTGTTTCAAAAATGTAGAAAGTGTGTAACTATAATTAAATTATTTTCTAGGGATGTATATACATGGAATCGACATTGTTGTATGTAGAGAAAAAAAAGAACAAAAAAAGTTTTTAGGAGGAATTTTTGGAGCCTTTGTTTTTGATAGCTTTGTTATGACGCTGTGTAAATAGACATGCGCTTAAATCATTGGTAGAAGGGGCCGTGTCCCTCAGTCTGGATGCACATTTGTGGCTCTGCTTGCCTCACCTGCAATATCCCACAGACTTTTTATTCTCATGCTTTTTTGTAGGGTCTCATTGTAATAACCAATTATGTATGCATTTCTATTGTGTATCTGTACATTTGTATATTATAGTACTGACGGTTCAAACAGCACAACGTTGACAGTCTTGTGACCCTAGAATGAATGTTGACAAAAGAAAAAAAAAAGCATACACTGGACGAGAGCTGGTTTATGGACATGTACAAAAAAAAAGACAAAAAAAAGGAAAAATCCATCAAACATAGAGAGAATTTTCAGTCCGAGAGTTCATCTGTTCACATCTTTACTAGATGTGCTTTGCATCCCAGATCTGTGATGGCTGTTTTTTTTGCAGGAAAATATCTTTTTGCTTTTGATACAAATGCTCATTTTTTTCTATTTCTAATCATGGAATCCCTTTATCTAAATGGCCATAGTTCCAGACGTGTGTTCGCCAAAGCAGCAGTATTTCACTCCCACTCTTAAACTGCTGCTGTTTCTTTGGAGGATTGCTGTAATGGATTACTAATAATAACAAATAACAGGGCTGAAAAAGATTCCTCTTGCCTCAAACACAAATCAGTAATTATGAACTTTATGTACTCAAACACTAATGGAAGAAAATGAGCTGCTTTGGTGAACACACGCTGAGGTTTTTATTTCCCAAATACAGGGGAGTGGTAGCTTCTGTTTTTTTTGTGGCCCATAGATACAGTATGTGCTGATGTTTTGAGTATGGCTATGTGCCTTAATGTATGTTTGATAGTGTTCCGGGTTGTAAGAGGTCAGTTTTACATTACAAGCTGCTAAAGGTAAATGTAAAAGTGGCCTCAGTAGTACATGTTTCAGGGCAACACTATGCCACTTAGTTTTATTCCCTACCAAGCCTCTGCTATTGATTGTTTACCTGCAGTACTGCAAACAGTGTCTCTGATAAATCTCTAGGTTAAAATGGCCCGGAGATCTATCCAACCCTTCTTTCTCCGGTGTGTTCTTTTACAGATCAAATTAAAAAGAAAGGAGGGGAGGGGAAGAGGAGCTCATATACCATTAAGATGAAGTCACTGACTCGTCGACTTATTGAAGTGTGCAGTTTACATGTCTGTGTTAAATGTGTTGACGTTGAGAGACACAGTGGAGCAGCTGGCTTTGGCAGTCCCAGAGAGGCTCACGAGAGAAAGCAGAGCACACATTGTCAGCTGCTGGCAGATCAGAGCTAACAAAAGGATGTTCGAGCACAACTCATATGCATAAACATACATAAAATCTACCCAAACATCCACATACATCAGACTCTCTGCTGTATGACAGTTATGAGGTAGTGGATTAAATGATGAAAATAACGTTTTAAATTAGTAGACTCGTGCAAATTTAAGATGGTAGTTAATTATTTAATAAATAATAATTATTAAACTGATTTTAAATGTTTACATGCTGTCTAAAATAAGACATTTTGATGCTTTCAGCAACAACAAAAAAATCAGAATATCTACATTTAAAATTTTCTCCATGTTAAAATTCACAAAGACGATACAGGTAGCACTGTTGAACATTCATACCTTGACTGATCTACACCTTTAGCACAGCCAGGTCTCCCAACAGCACCCTGTGATTATCGCACTGAATGATAGATCGAATGAATTTCAGAGGATGCGCCAAGATGAGCCGACCTACATTGGGGCGTGTGTGTTAGGTGCAGAGAGCAGCGGGAGAGAGCGATGTGGCAGAGCAGAGGGAAGCTGCTGCTGGATTATGTAAAGCACTCCCACAGCCTAGAAGTCACAGTGCTCCTATGGAAGCTCAAAGCATCTCAGAGATTCACAGTCTTTGTTAGGAGAAGGCTTAGCCATTCACTCAGTGGTCCTGCTCCCACAAGATACACCCTGCATGGCAGGTTGCTATGGACAACCACCACCACATCCGCTGCTGGAATGTCTATTTGTCTGCATGAAGAGCAGGGTTGGGAGGAGGGGTGAGGAGTGGCCAAAAAGGAGAGGAATAGAAAGTGGCAAAAAAAAAAAAACTGGTTGCTGGTTCTGATTCAAATTGGCAGTGACTGGTGAGATTTGGCTCGGCCTGGCCCCTGTACTCTACTCCTGGCTTTTAAAGTAATGGCTGCACAAATAGAGCACTTAACCCCAGTTCTCCTCTCATTTAGTTCGGGGACTAGTCCCGGACAACAGTCTCACACTCTTCCTCTGACCCTCTCTCTCTCACCTCTCCCAACTTTCCCTGCACCTAAAATCGCCACTCTATGTGTGAAACTTGCAGCAGAGTCGGTCTCAGCCAAGACCACCTAAGCCAGACCAACAGACTGGAAGCCCACTCTTGAACTGAAGTGCTTAGATGTGGATGCCTGCTGCCGCACATGCCACAGAGGCAGCCTTTGGGAGGTAGAAAAAAAAGGGAGCAACATAAGGGATTTGCAGAGTGAATGGGGGGACGTAGGATATTTCAATTCATATGTAAGGAAAATGCGTCACTTTGAATTACATCACCGCTCTGAGTTTATCATCTCATGCACCAAGTAACTCTCTCTGAAAGCTTCTTTAATTGGCTTTACTCATGAATGTCCTTTTCAAACAGCAAGCCATCCAGTATGGACATTGTTCCTCTATTCAGCCTCTGCCAACTGCCATGTGCTCTACAAAGGTCTCTGTGCAATAGCCCCTGCTTTATAACAGAGTGTGTCCTTGGCCTCCGGGCTTTAAAAACAAGACAAGATCTCTGCAGGCAAAGCCGAGGTCAGCCCGATCTCCGGAGCTGGCCGGTCACAAAGCAATAGTTCCGTGTTTTATGATATGTGCAATAATGAGGCTGTGATGACATCATAATAAATAACAAGAAGCAAACAGCTGGTGTTGTCTGCTCATCCCTCTGTCAGCTCTGCTCAGAAAAAAAAGTAGTTCAGTGGGTCTCTGAATGTAGATAGATTTGTCTCTTCAGCAATATTAACAGCCCCTCACCATTACACACACACACACACACACAGTGCTCTATTCATAGTGTGTTTTGGCAAATGTTGAAAGATGGCTCTAACACTCTGCCTCATCTGTTCCCTAAGTGATGGCACTCCAATTAAACCATCTACTGGAGTGCTCCCTGCGTCAGGACAATATACTCCAGTGTGAAGGCTCAGCCTCTTAAATGTGAGAATGACTGGAGGACAAGAAAAAAACTATTATTATATAGAAGAATTAAAGAAAATTATAAGAAATCATACAGAGAAAGAAAAGACAAACAGACCAGTCTGTGTTTGTTTAGTTGTTGTCCTATACACTGCCATTTGTAACAATATCTTATAATATCATAAAAACAACAGACAGAGGTCAAGGAGTGCCTGTTTGTTTATTTTTTGTTGTTTTCAGTGTGTGTGTGTCAATCTTATAGCGTCCAGATTTTCAGAACTGGATGTGCATTCTTCTCTTGTACCCTAGCAGTGGGCTCCCTCTAGTGGTCAACTCAGGCCATTGCAACAAATAGCAATAGTCTGCAGTCAATGCTTGTATGTTTTGTTCAGAAGGCAAATGGAGAAAATGTTGGATGTTCTTGAAGACATTTCACTGCTCCTCCAAGAAGCTTCATCCCTTCAGAACTGATGCCTTGCTTCAACCCTCTGAATGAAACTGACCCGGATGACTTAGAATCTTCATCGATATCTTGCATGTTTTAAAGACATGGCTGTTTGTTTATCATTTCTATTTGGAATTAACCAAACAATAGGAGCTAAACAATCAAAGAAAATTAAACAAAAATGTGGCAAGTTGCGGACTGGTGACCTGTAGTTGTAGCCTCTCACCCGTGACCCTGCACTGCAGGATGAAGCGAGTTAATGGATGATAGATGGATGGATGTGGCCTTTAGAACCAGTTTGTCACTGCCCTCTGCAGGACAGTGTGTGGTGCAAACACTGCTCACATTACTTTGGCTTTTATTTTTAGGCTTTCAGTCAATCAACATACACGTCATTGTTTTATAACATTTAACTCTATTAATGAATCTTTTATTTGGTCTGAAGACATCACATTGATACACTAGAACCCCTTGTGTTAGAAAGTTGTATTACATCAGCCTATGGTCTGCTGCTAGCTGGTTAGCACGCTAACCTTTATAGTTTTGTTGTTTTCAAAAAACAATACACAAGGGTATGGAAATGTGTATTAAACTAGATGTATTGCAATGAATGAAAAAAACATTAGTGTTTTTCAGACCACATCATGAAATCCAACTCCTATATTGTTACAAAGAGAAACCCCTTTAAAATGAGTGATTTCTGATTCAACTCTGGGGACTGTTATAATCGTTTTGAAAGCAATACATCATTTTAAAAAAATAATGGGCCCGTCTGTTAGCAGGGGTGGGCATGATTCAGGCTGCTGGCATCTCACAGGCAGGCCAAGACTCAGCAGTTTGATGAAATGGTTTTATAAGTAAAGAGACAGATGGTGTGGAGGGATGTTGGACCACAAAAGAAAAAAACAAATCTATGGATAGATGAAGGACATTCATTCCACTCCAGCAACTAAAATACCAACATGATCAGGAGAACAACTACTGTAAAATGGAGAGTGTAACATTCAATAGTATTTAAACTGTCAATTTGCTTTAAATCAATTTTCCCCACTTAGACCTCTCCATCTGCAACCCCTCTGGGTGGATTTCTCAGTGGAGTCAGCTGACAAGGTAATCAGTCAAACTGAGCCTGCTTATACATAAATACATCATAATTTATTTGGCATGTATGGACAGTTAACACCACAACCCCAACAGCATAACATGGCACGTTCATTTTCATTTCAACAAAGCAAGAAAAAACAAAAACAAACACAAAATGTGTGGTTTATATGGCCAGAATTAACTAATCTGTGATCCTGATGGCAAAATACCACATTAGACAATATACATACCAAAATAAATAGAAAGCAAACATCTTAAATAGGTCCCTGTCTCACCCTGAGCTCTTCAAACATCCTTTTCTGACATCAGAAATTGATCAGTGTCTGTCACACATATCTGCTTCATAGTACTACGCTTTGAATTGGACGGCTCTGTCATGCGGAGCTGTAAGGCCACCGTGTTAGTGTGACTTCTCTGACCCTGGCTCTAGATGCATGGTGTGTGTCTGTCTGTATGTGTATGTGTATATGTACACACAGTTGTTATTCCAGGTACCAAAGCTCATAAAGGGGGTGGTTAGTTAAAGGGGTCACTCAGTGGAAGGTCTCTTGAGCGTGCCTCACTCCCACTGCGACACCGTGTTCTAGCTCCACACCAATGCTTTTGAATGAGATGAGTTTAGCTGCACATTTTCATACATCTCTCCATTCCCCTGAAAGCAGAAGCAAATACATTTGCAATATTTCAGTGGCTCTCACTCTTAAAGTCACAGAACAACGATGCTGTGGTGCTCACCTTTGATGCTATGGCTTTCAGTTTGCCAAGAAGGGAAGGCTTTGTGTACACAACTTCATCCTCCATGTCACCCTCATTCTCTCCCTCCATCACCGCACAGCTGTCAGCCACTGGCATTTCACACTCCTTATTAGAAGACATCACCAGCCTTGAGTACTTGTACTCCAACCTAGTGCAGAGACAAGAGACAAAATCAATACCGTCGGAATAGAGCCATGAATGCTGACAATAACTGTGATGTGATGACGACAGGACGAGCAGAAAGAAGGGACACTGAAGAGAAGCTAATGTTACCGTTTGTTCTTCTTCCAGAAGTAGCAGGTGAGGGAGACGAGCAGCGCAGCAGTGAAAACACCAAGCCCTGCACCGAGCCATATCCAAAACTCCATACCCTCACACGGCAGTTTCTTCTTTTCAGGTAAGCTTACACCTCCCATGCACAGCTTTGGTTCAGTCCACACATAAAGCAGGTCCTGAGGATGAACATACAGAAAACAGACTTAAAGCTACGGTGCAGAACTTTGTCCTTCACTGAGGAGTTAGAGCACACATGTCCCGCACTTGAACACACCTGGTGTCCTCCCTTGCAAACACCCTCTATCTGATGGTAGTCTCTCTCTGTGCATGTAGGACAAGCCCCCGAGCTCTCCCACAGGAAGCGAAAGGTGCAGCCGTCACATGTTCCTGCAGGGCACTGACTGAAACACACAAACGTGCACTTTGTTAGTAACACATCACACTACGGCACACACAAAAAGGATGTGTGAAAGAAAAGTGAGACCTAGGAACGGAGAGCTCTCCTTTAGTGCTCTTCTCTGGGTTACAGCGAAGGGTCACCACCGAGCTCCGACCAGACTCACAAGACGAGGTTGGCTCCAATGACCTTGGTAACACACACACAGGAAGCAAGAACATTGAGCCACTGATGTATTTTTTGTATAAAGACAGAAATGTTTGAGATACCTGTAGTAGAAGTTGACATCAGGGACTTTCTTGGAGGTTTGAGGATACAGCTCTGGTCTTGCCCTTATTCCATCAAGATTATCCTCTACAGTTGCTCCTATAAATTAAAATACAAAAGACATGCATTCATTAAATGTGCACATTCGATCAGTCTTTTTGCCTTCTGGATATTAGATGGAAGTTATTTTTTTCCATTTTATCTCTTAAAGCATAAACTAAACTATACAAACAGCTCTCCTCACTGCCACTGCCTGCATCTTATGTCCATTTACCGAGGAATGTGTCAGCCAGGTTAATGGACTGTGAGGCGAGCGCGGTGTGGAAGCCTCGTCCGCTAGCCGGGATTATTGTTGACTGACAGATGAAGGTCTTGACAGCATTGGGCCCCTCGCCTTTCTCTCTCTGGGAGTCTGTGATGGATAGGTCTGTTACGTTGTCTGTGCAAACTGCCAGCTGACCCTTTAAGAACGGAGAAGAGCAAATGGCAATTGTGCACAAATACTTTTTAAAAGACACCATGTTCTGCATGTGTGTGTGTGTTTTCATCTTCACACACCTGCCCTCCACACAGGCTGATATTGAAATTGTGGAAGTACTTTGTTCCTTTCGAGGTAAAGCTCGGACCATTCATTAGTGTCCCCACAGACCCAAGAGAGCTGAAGTCAAAAGTGAGAGTGACATTGCCCTCAGTGTGGGTGAAGTGACAGTCACTGTAACACAGGCGGTGCTCCTGGAAAAGACACAAATGCAGTTTTCTTTAAAGGAGTTACTTCAAAGCTAAGATGTGTTGGATTCCGTTCACAGCGGGGCCAACATACCTTGTCACTCTTGCTGCCGGGTCCACAGGATACGCAGGCATCAGAGCCTGGTGTGGCATGAGGGACGAGGTACGTGTTATGTGGACATTCTGTGCACTGGCTGGTGCCTGTGTCTATGTAATGTCCAGGTGGGCACGGCACGCAGGCAGAGCTGGAGGGCTGGGTGCTGAGGGCACAGACCCGACAGCCAGAGGACACCCCGTCCACTGCGTTTCTCACAGAGATTGAGTAGATCCGCACCACGTCATTGATATACCGACGTGCCTGAAGTAGGGACAAATAGTTACTGTTTGAACAAGTCACACAGAGTCAGGCCGCACTGATACGACTGTCAGCCCCTCCTATAAAATACATCTTTGCTACACTGTGTAAACATTATGCAAGATGCTGTGTGTGTGTGAGCACAGCTTGTTTGGTTCAAACACTTAAGAAATTATCTTTAAAACCACAGGAGTGTTCAGTGTACCAAGTGTGGAGTGGATTTATATGGCTGAGCAAGGGTGATAAAAACCGTCCAGAAAAGTTGAAGCTTTCATGTATTTCTGAGCATTGATTAATAGGTTTGTGGCCAATGGTGGAGGGAGTCAATTTTAGACTTTTAAACTGTGTCAATTTATTTTTCATTATGGGGACGAGGTAGTGGTAAGGTAAAGTAAAGTAAAGTGCCTGCTGTATGTGTGTCTATGGCAAAGACTGAAAGTGTGTACTCGTACTTACATCTGAGGGTGTGTTGGTCCTCTGGAAAGCCCACGTGAAAGAAACCGAGGCGTTCTTCGTCATGATGTGCGTGTAGGTCTGTCTTGTTTTTGTTCCCTCCCATGACTCCACAACTGTAGTACTCTTCCTGTTTACATCCTGAAAGATTCATTCAGTGGATTTCTGCTCAAAATACCCACATATTACATTGTTGCTGTTCTAACTATAAGCTGCTCTCACCATCATGAAGTAGAGCTCACAGTCAGCCGTGCACACGGTTTCAAATTCAAACGTGATGCGACCAAAGTCTGTCCCCGACTGGCTCGACATTGATGTAGGCAGCCTGTGGAGAGGGAACAAGCAGAAGTCATTATAGAAAAGAAACAGACAGAAGTGAAAAAACCAGCATGGCTGCACTTACTTGAAGCCAGGAATATGGATGTTAAGGATGAGGTAATCATTATCAGAGCTTCCTGCGCCACTCTGAATGTGATCACCTGCCACCTCCCAGCCTTAAGGACAGAAGAAACATACATCACTCAGCTACATACATTCATGTAACAACACAATAAATTCACAATACATCACAGACACTGTACACAAAAGGTGCCACAGCTTTCAGAATTTATTTATCACATAATAAATACATAAAAAAATGTATCTTTATCTACAGTAGAAAGACAAAAGACTAAAAAAGAGAGCTCACCATTCATGCTGTCACATTTGGAGTTGCCCACATTGAAACAGGATGTCTTCATGTTAGAAGGAAGAACATTCCACCACTTGTACTCATAACCCAAGGTCGGCTCAGTGCCTGCTGGGCACGGCATACATGCTGCGAGTGGAAAAACACAGTTAGGAAACCACACAAAGCACAAACAAAAGTAAGTGAAGAGAAATGGCACAGAGAGTTTTCAGTACCTTTCATCCCGTCAGAAAAGGTCCCAGGTGGGCACGGTGAGCAGGTGGCCGTGTCATTGTTATAGAAACCAGGGTTGCAGGGGGGACAGGGCTCCCGTTCCCCACTCTGAGGCAGTGGCTCCGCTTCAGGTACGCCCTCCAGACAGATCTTAGGTTCCATCCACTTATAAATGACCTGTGTCTGCAATCACACAGAGACAGAAAGAACTGAGGTAGAACACAAACTGTGATTACAAGAAGCCTCTCCGCAGGCTGTTTGATTTTAAAGGTGTCCTCTTTTCTCCCACCTTGCCTTCGTGGTCACATGCTGTGTGGATCTGGAAATAGTCCTTCTTGGAACACGGAGGTCTGTCCTTACACACGGGTGATCCCTCAGCTTAGAAACAAATAAAACATGGCGAGAATGGACAAAGTGAGAAAAAGGCGACTCTCATAATTTATTCCCTAAAGATGATGCAACACTTTACACAACTGAATTCAAATGACATACAGAGCCATTCACTTTTTTTAATTCCAGTCTACCACAGCAAACAATTAAGTGACATTTAAATGAATATGAAACAATAAAAAGTTAGAACTTATTATTTATATTTGGCCGGAAACTCTGCTAAAACACAACAATGAAGCAAGCCATGCAATATGCATAAATACTTGTACTAGATTAAATATTTATTGTGTTCTGTGTTTAAAATACTAGCCTATTGTAATCCCTGCATCATATAACAAATTATCACAGCACAAGTACGTGCAGGTCATATTTCTGTCAGTATATTTAATAACATTGATGTGTTCTATTGTATCTAGATTCAGGGCAGCTAGTGCTTCCACTCAAACAGTGTCTCTGACATTTATTTACAATGCTTCAAAGTAAACCCCTTGTGGAAAAATATACAAAAGAAGATCAGAGAATATTCTTTTATCCTCATAAATAGCACATTAGGAAACAAAACTGTGAAAAATTCAGAAGCTTTATTTTTTTAAAAAAAGAGAAATGCACTCTCTACACCATCTGCCAAAACCTGCTACTCCCCTGCGATCACACACGCTCACCGTGCTGAACTAACAAGCATGTTTCTTCTCCTAAAGTTTGACTAATGTGGCTGAAAATAGGACACACTCTCTCTATAGCCTTTGGATGTGCTGCTGCCGTGAAGAGCAGTGCTAGCAATTAGGCTATGCTGAATGCCGCAGTGCAGTTTCATCATCAGTTTGAGATGGCAGTAACGTGTTTCTCTTTGTACCTGCATACTGAGTGGTGGTGTTACAGGGGGTGCAGGAGCTAGCGCCGTGGCCCGAGTAGGTGTTCTGTGGACAGGGTTCACACATGGAGGAGCCTGGGACTGGACTGAATGTACCCGGCTTGCAGGGGAAGCACTCTGATGTGTAGGCAACACCTATTAGAAAAAGTAATTAATTTATTGTTTGTCAATCTTTCTTTAGACCAGAGAACAGTTAAAAAAGCAGAAAGGAAACAAAAGGCACTGACCTTCAATCTGAACATTTTTCAGCAAAACAGGCTTCACCACTTTGCTCCCCATCAGAACACCTCCTGTCCTCCAGTACAGGATGTTGGTGCCAGATTTCAAGTTCACCTACAGTGCATGTATTAATATATCAGCAGTTTGGCATTGACACAGTCTAGATTTACTTTATGTAGCTTCAATTATTAGCTATTTTCTCAACAACAAAAAACCCTTTTTTATTCCACCTTTGCTCTACTCTTGCTCGTTCACACTGACTTAAAACGAGGCTGGCTTAATGCTGCCTCCAGGCACGCTTCAAAGGCCGTGCCAGCATTGTAGCAGCATTTCCTCATGTCAATTGTTTTGCCATGCCGGCTTGCTAATTCACACAGCAGTCTATCCGCCTCCGTTACCATCTCTGATACTGGTTCAGAGGGATAACAGAGGAGCAACAAAATGCTCCTTAGTTCCACCACGCTCACACAACACGGCAAAGTGGAAAAGATGCTGTGTGTATAGAGCTTATGAGATGAGACAACTTTAAAGCTACGGTGCTGCACTTTTGTCTCCCTCTTTTGGCAATAAGAGTTATTACACAAACATTGCTGTTCAGGTAAACTCACTTCTGATACTGCCTGTCTGTAGCTGAGCCCTTTATATAACATTTTTTACTATTTGTCCCTCCTTCAGTTCACAAAAAAACAACACCAGTTAATACAAAAGCATCAATGGGTGTAACAGTGTAATCAACATACAGACTAACCTGATTATTGCGTAAGGCAGACACTAATCTAAGCTGCCCTGCCTTACTTTATTTTTATTTTTTTATTTTAGATACTTTATTAATCCCAGAGGGAAATTCGTTACGGCAGTTACGGCTGCTGCCAAGCAGTGTCATACAATGACTAGCAAGGCGCGCCACAGGCTAGGGTGAAGTGTCTTGCCCAAGAACACACAACAGTGACTAGGGAGGAGTCGGGATCAAACCACCAACCTTCTGGTTATTGGACAACCCTGCTATACCACTGCGCCACTGTGAATATTCTCATATCATGTGAATATTCTCATATTGAAGAAACACTTTCCATGTGAAGTGCTATGTAACCTGCTAAAACTTAATAAACCAATGCCAATTTTTAGTCTATAAAATACTTTTTTCATTAAAACGGACCCTGAACTAAAGAGAACAAAGCATTAATACGCACAAACTGAACAAACAGAACCACAGTGTGGCTGGAAAATTACTGGAGACACCAATAAATGATTCCAGCCTCCCTCTCTCTGTGTACTAGCAGACTTCCTGCCTGTATCCACCCTTTGTCTGCTACAAAACACATTTGACTGTCAGCCATTGATCTGAAGGCGTAAAATGTTACCGTGTGAGTCGCCCATTTGCCATGATTGGTGAGTTTGAGCCACTTTGTATCAGCAGACTGATCCATCTCCTGACACTGGTCATTCTGAATCTAAAAACACACACAGATGGACAGTATTTTATGACATGATATACCGTAGTTGGAGACAAAAATGATCAGCATCCTTATGAAAATGTTCTTTCAGGATGCTGATTATACAGGATATTTACCAAATCATGTTTTATGGAGCAAAGAAACTTTAACATAACATTTTAATTACAGTATTTCCTTTTAAAAAGTCTTAAAATGTGCACATTTTTTCACACAAAACAAAAAATTACCATGGTTACATTACATTTGTCTATGTGAGTGTTTGTATGCCAGCTATAGTTTAAGTTCTTTAATCCCATGTAGCTGTTGCATATGTTGTATATATATATATATATATATATATATATATATATATATATATATATATGTTATACAAGCAAGTATTTCAAACATAAAAGCCCTATTAAGAAAAGAAGTGGACTGTAACAGTAGTAACTTTAGCAAGGCAATCAAAAGCCAGTCAAATATAACCATGATCTGGTGTATGCATACTATTGTAACCTGTGCACACATTAAAAGGTATGGTATAATGTATATGGATAATACAGAATTGAACAATGTGGCTTTCTATGTGAATGTAGCCTAAGTGATACTCACAAAGAACTCAAACAGCAGGTTGTTGTCTGGATACTGGTACTCAAAGCTGACAGAGCCCTGTTTCTTCAGATGGACGGCATAGATGAGAGAGACTGTGCATTCATCCCTGTTGGACTCCATGTAGTTTCCCTGAGGTACCCAAGAAGAACTACAAAGAAAAAAATGATTTTTTTCCAATAGCTCACTTTTAATCATACTTTTAGGTTTTTTTGTCTTGTGTCTTACACAGTTACCTGTTGCAGGTGAGTCTGTCATCCCCACGGGGACTGTTTTCCAGGGAGGTTGCCAGGCTACTAAATCCAGCAGGCATAGAATCCCATTGGTCGAAGCGGATCCCGCTGCCAAGGGAATAGCTTCCAGCTGCACACTGAGTACACTCCTGAGCCGACATCTCTAGGAACTCCCCAGCCTTGCATGAGAAGGCTGTCAGACACAGTGGCACACACAGAGAGGGATGGAGAACAAGGAAAATTGAATAAATCAATTCGGAACCTTGTGCCGCAAAAAGAATTCATACCAAATGAAAAACTAAAGATGACAGACTGCATTCAGTATAATGCAGCCACAGTGATGGGCAAGCTTAATCCTTACATCCTGTTACACACTGTGTCCGTCTCTGCACTTTTTCCACTGAGCCATCATGTCTCTGTATCTGCCAGCGTTTTGACAGTGTCAGCTTTTCCTCATACCTGATCTGTGCCATTGTGATGCTTTTTTTCTGCAGCAGCACAGCCAACACACACACACAAAAACAATGTGTTGGCAGTTAATCTGCGTAGTAAACATTTCAAGGTGCAATTTAAGAGAGCATCTTCCTCCACTGCAAGTTTTACTAAGTGCGATAAGGAAACATACACCTGTGCTCATCCTAGTCTACGTGAGAATGTGTCATATTGCCATCAGGAAACTATAACTGATGCTTTCTCTATCTAGTCTTTAGAGATCTGAAGAGGAACAAGGAAGGAGGAAACCTTTGCAAAGGTATGCAACATGGAGAAGGAATCTTCATTGTCTTCATCGGCACAAATACACACAGTTCATTATCATTCAGATAGAAGACACCTAACCACCTTATTCTGGGCAAACCTGTATGACCACCTTGCAGAACATCAACATATTCTCATACAAGGTCTCCAAGTCTCCATCATGATAGGACAGAGTGCACTACAAGTCAGATATATGTCTGTGCACCCTGCAAACAACAGAAATAACACTCCCTGTGACTCACCTTTTACTCAGCCGATCAGTTACCATGGCAGACAATGACATTTACAAAGGTATCATTTCCTGAGGATGACTTGTGTAACACCAAAATCTACAATTTCATGGACTTAATATTACAGAAACAGTGATGATACTGTTTGCACAGAGAGAGGTTATGTTGTGTTTTTCAGCAAGGTTATTGGCCTGTAGCTTGGCTCTGTGTCCAAACAGGGTCAGTCAGGTTGTAATGGAGGGAATTCCAGCGACTGATAAAGAGGTGACGTGTCACACATTCACTTTCGCACACACACAGTTATTTCTAACTTACTGCACTCTGTGCCATGTACTGGCTCTGGCAGTCCGGTGCAGGCCCCAGGGTTCTGAGGGATGGCCACTCTCCATCGAGATCCAGTGCTGTCACACTCTGTGTACTCATAGTAGTAATCCGACTGCCAAAGAGACACACAAAAACGTCTGCATAAGAAGTCAGTCACCACAACAGGATTGGTTGCAAACACTGAGCCAGTGTACAGCTGGAAGCAGCTCAGTAAACATCAAGCTATGAGGGGTTTCAAATGAGTGCAAAGTCATCATCTCTTTCTGGAGAAGAAGGTTCTTTAAAACAAAGCAGAGCAGGTGCTAACCCATCAGCAACCAAGTCTCAAATTAACATCCACATGCAGCTGTGAGTACATGAGTGCTGTTGACAATGTTATCTCTCCAAAGCACTCATCTGCCCTGGATACACAACATACCATCTCCACGGCGATGGCAGCCACGGCTGCTTTAGAAACAGGCAGCAGCAGCAGCTTTTAACATTTCATGCACTCAAACAAGACATTTGATTATTGCACATAATGGGTTAAATCTGTAGTGTGGTGAGGAGCCATTAACTTAATGTTCTGAGGTCCCCCCTCATCTTTCTGTATGGAGAATGGCCTACTTCTTTGACAGTTTACATAATAATATCCATTGAGCCAAACCAGATTGTGACACCACAGCAGATGCAGGCTGTTGTGTGTGTGTGTGTGTGTGTGGTCTCTGTCTGGTGGAAGTCACACTAGTGATAAAGGGAAAAGGGAAATGAGGCTAAATCAAGCATATGAGAGGACAAAATGCTTTAATATTAAAAAAGAAATAAAGACTGAATAGTTAAGTTAATCTCTTTTGACACACACAAGAGTGTGTTGGATAGATGGATGATATTTATCTCACACCATCATGTAGAAGAGAAAGAGTTATTTCATTATAAGAACCAAAATATTACTGCTAGAGCAACAGAGGTGGTTTGGACCTGCACTCGGGGTGCTGTGGTAACCTCTTATTCTGTGTGAAAACAGACATTGAGCCAATAACTTGGAGGAATGTTGCTCTTCTATCTTGGGACTGTGCTGCCAGCCTGTGTCTGAGGAGGTGTTGAGCTGAGCCAGACCAGAGGGAAGGAAAGGCCAGTCCATGCAGGAAGCTGATAACAGTGGTGAAGTTCAACAGATTCACGCTCCTCCTCGGGTTGTTCCATTTTATTCTATTTTATTTTATTTTATTTTATTTAAAAAAATGATGAGATCTGAGTGAGTGTGAAAGACTTAAGACATCACACCATAAAGCGAACCGGAAACGTGTCATCAGTTTATAATCTGTCCCTATCATTACCAAGTCACCCTGGCAGCCTGTGCGTTTTTTTTAATGGCCCCTCGTATCAATAACTGTTCTGACAGTAAAACAGGACGATGAGACAGATCGACCATTGTCGCCTCACCTCACTACACTGCTGCTGTCCTTTGGCCCCGTCAATCAGCCGGAGTATGCAGAGGATGAGAGCGTAGCGGGCGACGAACCAAGCCGAGCACCGCATTATGGATCATCGAATAGCAACAACAAAATTACAATGACAAAAAAAAATCAATAGAGACGTCGATCCAGGAGGAAAAAACCTAACCTAAACCTGACGCAGATGATCACAAAGCAACACCTGCTTCGGTCTCCTCTTGTTGGCAGATTGTAACCCGGCCTCACCACCTGCGATTATCCTCAGACTGAGTGCGCTCGGGGGCTGCCTCATCACACTCAAGCGGGGCAGGGTGAGAGCGCGCTTCCGGTTAAGGTTTTCAAAGTAAACCTCGATGATTGTCGGTGGCAATGATTAATAGTTGGATGGTGATTGTATGAGGTTTCATTTGTTCATTCTGATAATCATTGTGATAGGTTTCTGTTTAGATAGACACACCAATGATAAGTCTATTAAATAATGTCCCCGTTTCCGTTTTAGGTTAACCACTCACACATTTTATTTTGAAGGCAAAATGATAACAAGTTTGTTACTATTACTGCTAATTTGATGTTACCATGTTATTGTGTGTGCTGTTAAACCACCCACACCTACTGTCTCTCCGGCTATAAAGACGAAACATAAAATCACATATAAAATGTAAAATCTAATATTATGATACAATTTCTCATATTTTGCAGGTATTTTAGTTGAGGTGCAGGAAATTGTCCTTAAACACAAATTATTGTATTTTACACCAATGGTCGCCAGAGGGAGCTCTACAACAGAGTACATGGTGTCTGCAACCTAATTCTAAGTAGTCTAATGGTACAGCAAACAGGGCTGTTGTTTTTTTAAAGGGTTAACAATACAAACATTTTTGTCACTGTCTGCACTAAAATGGGGGGGCGGGGGGGGGGGGGGGTGAAGACCCCAATAAGGAAGTTCCTAAAGTCTCTTATTTAGGCCGGGAAAACAGAGAAAGAGGAAAAATTAAAGAACTGCTGAAGTCCACTTCAGGATGGACTACAGGGAATCAATAATATGTCTTCTGCTTTAAAATATGCTTAGCATGAATACTAAATATTTTACTAACAAAAAAGCTTGACGAGCATGTTGTTGACTGTTAGTACAGTAGAAGCCTGCAGGAGATCGGCCCACCACCGATCCGCCAATGTGGATCACAGTGTGGGAGTGTGTGGCAGGACTTGTTAAAGCTATGACTCAGAAGTGCAGCAGAAGTCAGCCAGCTGCAGCAGAGGAGCCGCCCGCAGGGTCCCCAAACTGACTCCAAGCAGTTGCCTCCCATGCCTGCTGACAAAGCATTACAAAAAGTTATATCATGCTTCTGTTCTTGCAGCTATAAAGTCTGCTTTGTATGTGTGAAAAGTTTATCTACACAAAAAAAAGCTCATGCATGTTTTATTACAACACCAGCTCAATTTGTCAGGGTGTGCTACACTCTTAACACCGAGCTGTCTATATGTGGAAGACACTGTGCTGTGCATTTTAATTATAATTGACAGGACAGAAACGCACATATTGTCACACATATATATATATTATATAATATTTGTAACATTTTGTCCTTTACATCAGTTGTGGTTGATCATCCTCCGAGCCGCTTTGTCCACTTGCTTTCCTGTAGAGCACCTGTAGATAATTCATGACACGCCGCATTAAAGTGCGTCACAATCATCGTGCAGGGACTCCCCTTTGTTCATACGCCAACAGGCAGGATTCCTGCTGTTAAAATGGTGAGTTGACATTTTCACTGACCTGACCTGATTTTCAGACATTCATTTTAATGTAGGAACTGGGCAGTAACATAGATGTATTTATATCATTTTAATTTTGGGTTTAATCTCAGTTATCCATCAATAAATGTAAATATAACATGTTCAGTGTGTTTAATTTTCTAATTAAATGATAAGACAAATATAATCCCCTTCTTTCATCTATTTTATGGCCAAAGTATATTGTTCTGTTATATATTTGACCATAAACTAATGTTGAAGGTTACTATGAAGTGGTTATTTGTGTGTTTACAAAGGAGATTAGTCTATAGTCTGTATATTGTCAGGTTGGGTAAGATAACTGATCTAAACAGCTGGATTTTATTGACACATCACGTTGCAATGCTGCAAGTAATCAATCAGAATCTAGAAATATCCACTATATATCCACTATCCATAACACCTGCCCTAAATAAAAATAACATGTCCTGCTTTATTTTGGGGATTGATATTATCTTATGAAAAATACATATAGGCCAGACTGAATAAACTATTGATGCCAGTCTGCTTTATGTGATTGTATGAATATTTAAGTAAGCCATCACTTCACCAAACGCAGCTGGGTTACTCCCATCTCTCTGTGTCTCTCTCTGTCTCTCTCTCTCTCTCTCTTTCTGTCTCTCTCTCTCTCTCTGTCTCTCTCTCTCTCTCTCTCTCTGTCTCTCTCTGTCTCCCTCTCCCTGTTTTTTTTCATCCTTTCTCTTTCTCATCTGAGGCCTATCGCTTACGGTGTTTGCCTGTAACTCGAGCTCTTATATTCAACCACCTGTAACACTCTAATAATCTTTACACCCTGAGCTGCTGCTCTGTGATCAGATGAGTTCATTAATTAATAGTGGTGAAGTGTAGGGCAAGTGTATTAGCAACTGACCCTGAATCAGATGGTAACCAGAGTCAGGCTCAAAACAGTGCAGCCCAACACCAGCCTCCGAACTCGCAGCAGACCAGGGACTACCTATCCGAGTAATGAGACACCCAGTGCACCTCACACACACACACACAAACAATAAAAACCCTGAGGCAGGCACGGACACTGAGGAGCTGAGGAACGAGTGTTACCACCACAGAATTGGAGGTTAGAAGCAAACTGTTTTGGATTATTTTACCAATGAGGAAAGTAGAAAATGATGTGATGAGAAATTGACCCACTGAGCTTTCCAAGTGTCTGGGACACGCTGATGATGCACTTCTGTACAAGTTGGAAACCACTTGATATCTGATATTTGCTGGCATGGATGAAGACGAACGTCTTGGCTGGACATACATCGCTTCAAAAGAGTTGGCTTGTCCTTATGTGGTCCTTTCAAGGAAACACTTAACGGTCATGATGTGCAACTAACTAGCAGTTGCTCACACTCTGCTGTTCGATGACCTAAGTTCAGCACAGCAGGAATCTCCATATCTACCTGATGTCCATGAAATTAGGGCTTATTTTATTGTCTCTTCTGGTCATTTCTGAATCTGCCAACATGCACGGACTACCTTGCTCATCTCTAGGCCACTGTTTTGGTAATCCGTCTGATGTTAACACTGACCCAACACCTTCTGAGGAGACAAACAGCTCTAGGCTCAGCAAAAGAAACCATGCACCAGATCCAGTTATAACTCAGCCAGAAACCCTGCAGGAACAGCCTCAGCATAAGCAGCCTCAGAGGACTGTCAGCTGTATCTCCACCAGCTCCACCAGGACTAGAAGGCTAAATGGTACCAACTCAAACTCTGTATGTTGGGACACACATGACAACCCATCCTTTGAGTCACCTCCACACTGCCAGAGCTTTTCTGAAAGCTCAGAGGATGAGCTGGAGCTGGAGTGTAGTCCGGAACTGGAGCTTAAATATCCTCAAATCCCAAGACCATCTATTATTATCAAACAACATAAGGTAAGAACCTAGAAGCCAGGAGCGTCTGTTTACCTGGTACACAACAATGAAACAAAACTAGCACATTCTGAAGTTATGTATAATCCTTATGCTGTTTTCTTACCGTGGTAGTACCTTAAAAAACCACATGGGGGCTATAGAACCCAAGCAAAGTAAATGTATCCAATCCCTCTGACAGGATTAAAGTATTTTTCATCAAAGTGGACTAAGTCTTTGTTTTTTATCAATGAAGTGTAAAACGGAAACCCAAACAACACATGTAAACACACACATACATTTTGCAGTCAGGGCGCTCAGTAACTGTAGATAGGGTGTCAGTGAAATGTGTCCTGAGCTGCTGTTCAACATGATCTGTGTTTCCTGATCCCTCTTAACACAAACGTGTATGTGTGTTTTCGTCTTTGTGTATTTTGTGTGCCTTTAGCCACTATTACTCCTCCTTATTCCAAGAGGGGGATGACACATTATGTAAGCTGTGTCCTGAGGCCCTGATCAATAATGCTGATTAACAGTGGAAACCTCTGAAGAATGAAGAATGAGGAGGAGGAGGAGGGAGCATGTTTTATAAGAATACTGGAATGAAAATGACTCAATCCAAAGGGAGACGTCTCATCAGCAGATGTTTAGACATCTGTTGTGTTGATTGTTTAAGGCGGAGGCATTGTTTTTTTATATACAGTCAGTTAAATGTGCCATTTGACATATTTTTTGTGACAGTGAGCAACTAAAACAAGCATTTATCCTATGGCACCTATGTTCTCTGTTGTCCCTATGCCTCAGAATATGCATTCAACGCCTCCCCCACCCCCCTAGATAGGCAACATTGTGCAGAATCATTTCAAAAGTGACTTAGTTAGGCAAGAGAGTCACACTTTCTGTGAAAACAGGAAAGATATTGCACACTATGCAAATAGTAATCATGTAGGATGCTTCTTGATTTAACAGGAGATCGAAAGAAGGTTAACCAGCCTACTGCTACACAGGCGTGATCTGAGCATGTGCAGCACCCATCATGTTTTCAGCTGACTCACAGTCTTACCCTTAAGGCACATTCTCATGCCCCCTCTAGAGCTCAATTTACCGAATGTGCCAATAGTGGCATAATTCTGTGTGTCAAGTAAGAAATTAGTAGGAGCGTGTGAGCATGACTAGCAGAACGTTGCTTTTGATTGATTAAGTGTCATTCATTGTGTCATTTTTCTGACTTAATCATTAGTGTTTTAGTTTTAGTTTTAGCTTTGATCATGCACTAGATAAAGCTCATGAGCTTCTTTGCATATCCCTGTGTGTCCTTATCAATGAGTGATAAATCCGTTGTGTGTAGTATTTATCTCCAACCCCTCCCTTAAACCCAGGCATGTTTATAACACACTGCCTTTGTGCTCAGCTGACTACTGTCATATCTGAGTATTAAGGACAGTGTGTACACATACACAAATGAAAAAATATCATGAGTTCATAAAAGAATGTTCTACTATAAACAATGATGCAAATTGTCTGGTATCACTCTCTTACACAGACACACACATTCCCAGCCACACTTGATAGTAAATGATTACTGAACACTGTTATTAGGGAAATAGAGGGGTTTGTTTGAAGAGGATGACACAGAACAAAGAACACGAGAGTCACTAGCCTGATACTGCCTACAAACAACTATCTGAGCTGCTTTTAGTTTTCAATGCAGTCTAGCAGTCATGGAACACAAACATCCCATTTTTATATAACTCAGCATCATCAGGAAAATCACTGTCAAAATGGTGACAGTTCATTTGGTGAAGTGGTAACAGTCTGACTGTGCCAATCAGATGAATGCAGCAGGTGGATGACAGCCATCACAGCTGCAGACTTGTGATCTGGAGCGGGTTTTTTTCCTGTTTGAAGAGCACTTATTCACCAAATCCTTAATAATAGGCCCCATCATGGGAACATTGCAAGCACATAACCAGCTCTGTGACAACATGCCACAAACTCATTAGTCAGTTTTATATAATCACATCATGGATTTTGTCAGTGGTTGTCTCCCATGCTCTCTGTACAGTCTATTCTTCTGTAAGGAAGACGGAGAACCCTCCACCCTCCACATGTCCTTGTGGGCCTCCTTGGGACTTCAGATTACTGCACAAAGGCTGATTGTCTATTATCTCAGGGTGTGCTGACTGATACTTTCTGCAAACTTTCTGCAAAGTGTTGTAAGCACAAGACGTGTGTACCTCCTCTCTTTCCATCAATGTTGTGACATGGCACATTTCAATATGTGTGAAATGATTGCAATGAATGTGAAATATATGACATAGTTTTACTTCTATACCAGGTAAAAGCAGGTTTTAATGAGTGAGGCTTGCATTTATACCATCATGACTAATGTCTCCATTGTACTGTGTTGTTTGTGTGTGTGTAAAAATAACCACTAAGATCCTTGGTTTCACCTCTTATTCCGTCACAGCTACACCTTGCCTTATTCAGCCTCTTGAAGGCCTATTGACTTGTGACTGGTCATGCCCATTAGATGAATGTGCTTATTATTCAGTGATGACCTTACAGTGACTGACAGTATCCCTTTGTGTTCCCTTCCCACACACACTCCCCTCAGGAATCAGAATTCCAGGAAACAACGTCTGACAGGTCGGACTACAGAGAGACAGAGGATGGAGGGTTATCAGGTACAGAAAACAACACAAGCTTCCTCTTCTTTACTTTCCGTTCTTTTTTTTCCACCTCCAGATCTTCCTTGCTGGTGTTGTTGCATGCATGGGGACAGATTGGAAAGTGGAAAAAATCTCTGGCTTTAGCTGTCATTTGCTAAAGGAAAAACAACTTTGATATTAATGTGGAGAGAAAGATTTTGGGGGAAAGCATGCGAGGAAACAATCTGATTCAAACATCATCCCTTTAGTGTGTCACGAAAGAATTTCTGTTCCATAAGTTGTTACTTAATAATGATTTGGGAAATTTCTCTTTTGTTTGTAGTAAATACTGATATTCTGTGTGCATGACTTTGTGTGTGTTTTAATGCATGTTTGTGTGAGTGTGTTCCATCACCTTGCCTAGATGTCTGGGAGGAGCTGAGTGCTGGCGGTTACCTTGGCGATGAGTCTTGGGGCAAAGTGCTAGGAGGGGTAGAGGGCTGCAAATGGGTAAAAGGATAGAGTTGAGTGGCTGATTAATAATGTGATTGAGTGTGTACATTGTGTATCTGGACGTGTAGTGTGAATCTAAATGTGTGCCAGCGGAGTTATGATGTGTAACAAAGCCTTGGCATGCACAAACCAAGGCTGCCCCATCTGCAGTCAATCTCTCCATCTTTTGTTTTCTACACCCATTTAATAATATTACAAATTATGGATTTTGTGGAGTGGGGATTGGGAGATAAAAACAGCTCACAACACAATGCCATCCAGTGTAAAATCACCTTACACATAACTTCAGAAATTACAATATTTAAACTAAATAACACAGCAATCACAAGCTTTTTCGTTGTACTGTTAACCTTACAATTAGTCAACATATCCATCTATTTGCTTCATATATTTGCTTGACAATTCATGCACCAGATACAACACATAGTTAGCTAAGGGAACATTGGTGATTATTGCCCAACAAACCACATTATGTTACATTTACATTAAGGGAACATATAATCATCATGTTGTCACACCAGTCATCTGAACATGGGACAAATACAGCCGCAAAAGACGTATACTGGGGAGAGTGGTGGTACATGCAATGCAGCCAATTTTCACTGAGGAGTCCAAGGTTTGAGTCCCCCTGACACGGCGTGCTGTTTTGTTTTCTCCCATGGATAACTTCTGTTTTTCATTCTGGTTGGATTATAAACAAAAATGACTACAATGAGATAAAAGCAAAGAAAGATTGTCTTAAAATCTAACACATTTTACAAGGAAACCTGATGGCTATCATCGGGACAAGTCCCTGCCCCATGAACAGATTTTTCTGATGAGGATGGGCTGGAATTAGTTAAATGAAAATAAAGTTGAACTGAAGATTGCAGCTATCAACCAGAACCAGATGAATGCCAGGCATCTAAGCTATTGCAGTTAGCCAGTGTTAGCTAGCGTTGCACACATTGAACTAAGACACCCACAGGATTACAGATCTACACGATAGACCACCATACAGTCAGGGAAGGTTTCTAAATGAAGTCAGTCCATTCACATGTTGGCAATAAATAAGTCAATGCACACATTTTCATGCATAGGTCCTTTAAGGGAGGCTGTAGAAAAGGATGTATTGCCCTCTTAAAAAGAGAATGGAGAACATTCAGAATATATTACCCAAACCTTGACTGTCATTAGTGCTTTACGAACCCAGCACTGTGTTTCAAAAGCTTTTAAAGGATTAACATCTTTAACTATGCCTCTGTGCCACAAGCACACGCAGACTTAAACAAGAGAACATCTGTTACATGTGGCTCTGTCTAAGAGTTGTCATATTAACATAAAGAGCCCTCTAAGACTCAAAACTGAGGTCTCTTTATTTCAATGGGAGAAATTTAAACAATACAAGCACACTTGCGTACCCCCCACCCTTCTAGGATAAAATGGTAGAGATTATGATGCACCAGGGGGTAATGTAAGTACAAAACCTCCTCTGTCTCTTTTTGGTTCACATGCACGCATGCACACGCACACTATTGTCACACTGACCTTGATTTCCTGCAGTGTGTGTGTTGTTGGAAGGGCCTTCCTGCTCTCTGTGTTGGAAATCCTGCTTATTCAGCTTATTCGCACAGAGCGGGCCGATACATGTTGCTCTGTTATCCAGGACTGTGTCTCATGTAGGAGTTTTACCCGCCCCTCCCATATTTGAACTCTTGAAGTTCTTTGCTCCGCTGTTAATGATTAACTTGTGAGTTTTACTACCATACAATGCACAGCATATCTCATTAGCTTATGTCAGTTCTGACTATTTGAGTTTGTTTGTACTGTGTGTATAAACATATTGTAATCATGAACAACTATAAGAGCGACATCATTTATTTTGTACATGCCTGCATGTATCAGTGTTTAGTACCAATGTCCCATGTAGTGTGTTTGAGGTCTGGTTAATAAAACAACAAGTAGTGGACCTGTTTTTATTAAAGTCTGTAAATATTTTTGCCTCACTGTACTGCAACAGAGCCATCTGCTCTTGTTCCTGTTGGCAGCCATTAGACTAAGTAGAAGGGCTCTGTACAGTAAAGCTCAATAAATCTGGGTGGCTTGACCAGTAATAACAGCCTCTGTGACAACATCCGAGCACTGCAGTTAAGTTACTGTAACTTCTTCTTTGCATGTGCTCACATGCATTACATGCAAACGAATGCAAACATCATGACACACAGGCCAGCCATGCAAATGCAGGAAGTGAGATGCAGCTTGTGATTTTCTCATTTGCTGTGCTTGACTGAATTATTTTTGACATTTTTGAATTTGTCATATTTACCTGATGTGCCTGATGGAACACATGAATGAACAGTGGGATGAACGGCATAAAATACACAAATAAAACTATTGACCAACTATAGTAGCATGACAGATAAAAGAAAAGGGGCTTTGAGTGGCTAATGACGGAGGAAGAAGAGAACACTTTACATGTCTATTGAGAGCCTGACGCAGGTCTGACCTCACTAACCTACTGCAGCCAAGTACCAGGATGCATGGTTGTGTGTGTGTTTATGCGTCTGCGCTCCTCTGTGCCTTTGTGTGTCTGCGCTGAGAAGGACACTGTGGTGTGAGTCATCCAGCAGTGATTGAATTAGCTGAACTTTGGCTGAACATTCACTGAGGAAAGAAGGAAAGGCAGGAAAAACTGAATGCATGACGTTACCCCAAGAACTGGAGAAGACGTCTCAGAGACAGACGAGCTGACACAGGAGGTGTCGCCCAGTTTTTATTTGAATAAAAAAGCAGCCAGCTTTATTAAAGCTGTGATCCCACCCTTTTCATAACGTGCCTGTGAGTGCAGAAAAACACAAAGTTTCTTACAGTGAATGAGCTAATTGGAAATGTCTTCCAAAACACATGTCATAAATGTGGAATATTGCCTCAGTTTTATCTTGTGGTTTCTCCACCACTGCACTGAGGTTACACGGCTGAGACTGTTGTTGGGTCAGACATGAGGGAGAAAGAGTGGAAAGAATGCATTAAGTCTGGTTGGAATGGGTGAAAGAGAGAAGAAAATGGCAGCTTTTTTGTTTCAGCAAGTATC
Organism: Parambassis ranga; assembly: GCF_900634625.1. Classification (NCBI taxonomy): domain Eukaryota; kingdom Metazoa; phylum Chordata; class Actinopteri; family Ambassidae; genus Parambassis; species Parambassis ranga. The sequence goes on along the minus strand of NC_041039.1, from coordinate 15,907,382 downwards.
TCGAGTCCAGCCATGGCTTCTAGAACAGCATATGGTGGGCTGGGTCACTCAGAAGTAGGTCAAACACGCAGAAGGTTGGTGTTTATGTACCTTACAATTACATGCAATTATTTACTTCCTATGATGGTGCGATGTTCAACATGGCTTCAAATTATTATCTCCTTCCTAAATGTCATTTGACCGAATCACAGATCAACATAACTGTATTAGAGATCAGTTTAAAGACCTAAATATGTGTACAGGAAGGCCTCTCTGACACCAAAGAGTTTGGATAACTACCATATCCTGTTTAAAGTGGAGGCCCTCAGAGGCCTGACAAAGAAAAAAAAACAAGGGGCCTCATGTCCAAACCTACATACAAACATGAACACACATGAACTATGGGAAAACCTGGAAATATAACAGAAACAGCTGTCCCAAGAATAAGACTTAAGATACCAGCACTGTGAGACAGTGTAAAGGGGGGCAGAGAAGCTGTCTAGTTCCAGGCAGTGACACCCACTAAGGAAACCCCTATGTACACAAAGGAAAAGGCAACAATTTGACCTTCAGGGTCCAAACTTGTCCAAAGCACCTTATTTACAGTAGAAGGGTACATGGAGCACTGTGAAGTATATTTGTAAGCTGTCAATCAAAATCATGCAATATCATGTTATTGCACAAAAAAACCCTGTGGGTAACGAGGGGGTTTTGACAAAAATGTATTTAAAAAAAATTAAAATTAAAACAGGATTTTCTTTTACTCAAATCTATTTTCATTTGAATCTCTTCATCTTACCGTAGTTGTGGTTTAGTGTATGAGGTGTGAAACTTCCCTCAAGCGTTACCCAAACTTCCCTGAAACCATCCAAAACGGAAGCTGCACACAGATGCAATATCTCTGCTGCTCGGCTTCATATGCCACACATAGTGAAGAAGTGCTTTCTTCCTATTGTGGTAAAAATTCTACCTGTAAGTTTAAAAGTGGCCGTGTTATATTTAGATGAATTAATCTTTGTATATATGTATATTTCTGAAGTAACTTAATTTCAGAGTACGATCTGATGTTTTGGGTAATATTTGTGTCAAGATGAGATCAGTATCTCTCTCAGGTCTGTACAAGTGCTACAATTTTTTTCATATGCTGATCTTGGCTAACTGCCTAGTGACTGCATATTTATCTTGGCAAAAACAAGTAAATAAACCAGTTTGACAAGATCAAAATACGCAATCTTTCCATGCTGTGACCAACATGCTGCCAGTTTCAGCTGCAAGTTTCATGCAGGTAGCTGGAGGAGGGGACATTGTAACACAAGAGGTCCCTTGTGTTACAGTCAGCTCTTCTGCCAACATAATAGATAAGAATGTAGAATAATAAAAACAATTCTCCAAAACTTCATACGAATATTTCCTGTCAAACTTGTTCTTAAAGTTTTACAGATAAGTGTATTGGCAGGTATACAGGAGTATTTCTCACTACTTTTCCTCTTACCACATGTGCACACACACATGCACATCTGCTTCATTCTAGCCTGGACTTTTGAATGTGGTGGACCCCGGAGGGAGTGTCCTCTCTGTCAGTGGCAACCCCTCTCATGACTCATATTATTGTTCATTGCAACACTCTTAGTCACCCCTCTCTTAAATTATGAGAAGTTTCGTAGGAATGTTTTATTTCCCTGTCACTCCCTCCTCCCACATGTTCAGATTTGATCCAGACCCTTGGGCCGGTTCTGCTCTTTTTGTAATTTCCAGGAAGCCTGCTGTCATATTTGTGCAGCAACTTACCGACAGAAAAATCAAACCCAAAGAGAGACAGTGAAGAAAGATATGCAGCCCCCCCACCACCCCCTGAAATAAGCAAGGCAGCCTAAAGCGACAGACCAAACTAGGGGTTTCAGTGAGCCGATTTAACAGAAGGACTGTGGATAAGCAGATCCACTGACCCTTCATCAGTAAGCAGATTACTCTTTATCACAAAGAATGCTCAGGATATTCAGACTGTGACAATAAGCAGCGGGCTTAACTGTTGTAATCAAAGTGAAGACTGATCAAAAGATCTGTGTAGAGATGCTGCACCACTATTTTCTTGAGGAACATAAACATCCTGTCCAAAGCAATGAATATTTCAATACGTTATATGAATATAATGTTAGAAATGTATATAATTATGTGAATATTTTCTACCAAAAAAAAAAAGAAAAGAAGAAGAAGGAGAGGACACAGTAGGGAAGTGTGTGTGGTGACTACCGGGAACACTGACTGAGTTCAGTCTATGCTGATTGTTGTGGATGAGTGGCTGTAGGTTACTGTGCATAATGATAAAGTATGGGTCATTTAAGTGTCTGTGTTTTGATCTCCACAAATTCCCAAGTAAATTATTTTAGCTACTAAATTCTCAGCTCATGGAGTAATTTCTCTATGGAAATGACAATTTAATCTAATCTAATTCAGATTTAAACCTGTGTCCAGCAGCTAGAGCTGAGCCACGCCATGTATACTGCTACTGCAAGTTGTGAATTTATCAAACATGTGGCATTGAAAAGCTGTTTGCTGTTCCTGAAAGTGACACTGATTACAGCAAAACCATGAGTCACGTTACACTGCAAATGAGAGGGAAAGTTGTGTAGCTATATATGTGGTGCTATTGTTGTTGATGTTAAATTAATTATTAAATTTAAACGGGATTAAAGGAGCATTTTAAATGTCCTGTTAATCTCTGTGTGTGTGTGTGTGTGTGTGTGTGTGTGCGTGTGTGCGCGCCCCGCCCTGAGCCCGAGGAGTCCCCTCTCATCTGCTCCAGTCCACACGAAGAAAGGGGAGGAGGGGAGGAGGAGCCCCTTTTGTGACGTCACACAAACCCTCCCACCCAGTTTAAATTTACATCTTCTATGGGTCCTGACTGAGTGTACGTGTGTGTGTGTGTGTGTGTGTGTACGCGCGAGAGAGAGAGCCATTGAACAGTTTCCAAAAGGAGACACACCTCAACCCCAAAGAAGTGATCCGGAGACGCGCCGATGTGGCCCCGCGTCACTTTGTCATTTTAAATAATAAACTACTTGAGTTGGAGAAGTCGCGTCGGATTCGACTTTGAGGTAGGTGTGTGTTTTGGATAAATGTGTGTTGGTGTGTATCTGGAGCTCGTGAGGTTGTTGCTAACAAAAGCAGCACGTTTTAAACACTTCCCGTCGCCACAAACTGCAGGTTTGAAGGATTTACACACTGAAAAGTGGAAGAATAGAGCGCAGCGAGAGAGGGGATGAGATTGCAAAACACAAACTCCTGTTTTCATTGTCTCCTTTTGTTGCAGCGCATGACTGTAGCCGACGGGACAGTGGAGAACAAACACGTTGAGGTTGTTATTCAGCGTGTAGCGACAGTAGTAACGTTTCCTGTGGAGCGGGCTGACAGTAGTGATGGCAGAGTGTACTTTCAGAGCTGAAACCTTTGTTATTCTTTAAGTATCTCTCTGTGTTATGAGGACTTCAGTGTCATGATTAGATGTGATATTTTTTGGCACGTTCTGTGCGCATAATTCACACTGTAGCACAGGACCTGCTGTTTTTCAGCAGCCTACACATGTAACCTTTGTGAGAATAACAACATATTTTATGGAGGACTTGAATCTGAATTCATTGTGTGTGAGTCACACAGTGTGTGTAATGGCACATGGCTTTAGTCAGAGCTGACAAACTGCCCTGTGCTGTCATCAGGCAACTGTCATGTGGAGTGGTGTGTGTGTGTGTGTGTGTGTGTGTGTGTTTAAAGTGTCAACAGGTTTACAAATGTATGGAATTTCTTTCTCTGTCAAACTTTAACAAGACGTCAAACAATCTGGAGCCAAAGGGCTGAGGTGTGTGTGAGTGTGTGTTTTTCCTGGGTGGAGGCGAAGGTGAAGTTTAGCTCATCTGGGCCATCAGATGTGGAGAAGTGACAGAAGCAGGTGGTATGAATGAGGACTGTCTAGGTGCACAGCTTTCAAGAGTTTGTGTGTGTGTAGGGAGGGGAAAGTTCTTGCACATGTGTTAGTCATTTGGAGGGGAGTTTACATCTGTTTTCTGATCTTTGAACCCCCTCCTTCCTTCTTGTCTTTCTCTTACCAGGTCTCTCTCTCTCTCTCTGCTGTCTTCTGTTTCTGGTAAAGGCTGATGCTGTCACTGTGTGGGTGTGTGTGTGTGTGTGTGGTGGGTATTATAACGGAAATGCTGTGCTCCATTATTATTGCACTCAAAGGAATTTAAATATGTGAATGAAATGTCTGAGTTTCCATTCTATAATGGCAAGTGTCCATTAGTGGTTCAGCTACATTTCTCAGATGTATTATTACAGGATCGGAGTCCATGTCAAGTCAGTCACATCCACCTCAAGAAAATCAAGGTGTCTGGGTCAGGTTTGGAATTAGCTACACATCCAGGAGGCGTATAACTAGCGGGCGGCGCTGTGTATGTTGACATTATTATCTCCCTCACCCTGCTGGTCTGTCTGCCTGTGGGCACAAAATCTTCATTAGTCAGCAGAAAGCACTGATCCTTAAGACCGGCGCCGCACGAGACACAGTGTTACTGTGTGTGTTCGACACTCAGGTCCTGGTAGCTCCTGACATTTTGTCCACTTGTAGTGAAAGACTACCTTGTAGCGAATGTTTTTTTTTTTCTTTACCAGGTAATGAGTCCGGTAAACAAAGAGAGGTTTCTGTGCTGAGAGTGGAGTCTTCATGATTTTTACCAAACACATCTCCACTCTGTCTAGTTCCAGCCTGCTACTTTTTATATGTTCAGCATTATTTCCCCACAACTGAAAACCACGGCCTCAGGGCTGTGTATTGTTTTACAAATGTACCAGTGTCTAAAAATCAGGAAATATCTAATAAAGGCTGCTGGTTCAGTGACAGCTGGCTTCTTTTATGAAATAAAATAACCTTTAGAGAAAAGAGCAGTGGATGCTTTTTACATGGGAGACATTGTTCTGTGCGGTTGAGGCCATGGTCTGCTAGTTATACTGGACACCCCATCCCACTATCTGGCAGCAGTGTGAAAAGGTACGATTGGCTGTCACTTCTTGGTCGAATAACTCACTAGTATTTTTTGGCTTGTTTCCATGTGCGAGTAAGCACACAAACAAATGTCTTTTCCAGCTTACCTCGGTCTGTAAATTAGGAAATTCGGCTATATCAGCCACAATATCCATTCCTTTAGCACTGACTGAAGTCAAAGATACAACAGGATGTGGTGCGACTTCTTGTAATCTTGGAGTGTATACGAGGCTCTGCATGGACATCCAGTACCCACCGATATTTGTTGTGTGCATGGGCACCAAGTGCTGTTGAATTAGAAGAGGCCTAGAGTAGCAGAATAACAGCGACCATCAAGTGTTTGCCATTTGTTTCCCCCACTTACACTTGGAATATTACTGCCCCCCTCTGTGCTGGCTGTATAAAACCTTATGATGCAATACAAACACAAGTGATGCAACAGGACAAAGGGGTGTGTTTACTCTGGTTTTGTTGCCATGGTTTTAGATTGAGGTGCAGAGGATTTTGATAGTGAGTCATGTGTATGTGGTATGTCAGACATGAAGAGGCTTGTTTGAGCTAGCTTGGGGCTTAATGTTGATTTACTTAGAAAAGAGATAAGGTGCATGCCAAATACACACACACACACACACGCACGCACCTATGGCTTTCTTAAAGAATCACATTGATTTTCCTGCTGTTATGCTGGAGCTTCAATCACAATAAAACACCATTACTGTGCTGACCACTTTGCAATCTCTGGTCCCGGAAAATAAATGGCAAGCATGCACAGACTCTAAATGTCTTCTTCCTTGTGGCTTGTTAGGTTAAAGTATGGAGAGATCGGGAGTCTGAGCTGCATGTATTGGATTAAGCTCTTTGTAAATCAGTATTAAGATATATGATCCTGTCTTACCATAAACGCAGACAGCAACATACAGACCTAGCTGTGCTGCCTGAATGTATACAGGCTTGGAAAGTTTCATCAAACAATGAAACCACACTCAACTAAAAATATACATGCTTACACTGTACTATGTATTTTGTGTTATGTCAAGCATACGGCATAGGATCAAAACAAAGCCTCTTCATTGGACACGTGCTTCCCTAACTGTTTATGTATTTGTGTGTGCATGGTCAGCTTGCACCCCTGTGTGTCTGTCTGGATAACTAAAGATTGTCTGGTTGCTAAAGGTAACAGTTGTTATTGGGGTTTTCTCTACTGGCATGTAAACAAAGGAGAACCTCCCAGATGCTCCCTGGTGTGCCCTCCAGCCTATCAGATTTGAGATCCTGGCTGGGCTCAGCCAGTAGATGCCGAGGAGGGGCGTGATTCTGCTCCATGCAGGGGGGAAAACAGCAGTAAAGCACAAAGCTTTGAATCTGGAACTGGAACAGACAGCAGAGCGCTAACAAAGACTCTTCCTTTATGAGTAAATGGTACTTCACCCTGCTTTGCCAGACAAATGGCTTTGCCTTTTGGGGCTTTTACACCTCTGTAGAGACAGATATTTAACTGCATTTTGAACGGTATGTGAGAGAATTGTGCCGGCACATGTTTGAATCTCCATATAAGGAGGAGCCATGAGTCCTGTGTAATTTGTCTGTGTAGCATAAATGTGTCGCTCCTGTGCATGTGATGTCATATGTCTCAAACCACCTGTCCTCATCAGATCTATACATACAGGACCATGTGTCGGGGTCAGCTGTTAAAGAGTACAGACCAGCCTTTTGTATTTGACTGACAGGTGTGACCCCAAATGTGCCCCTTCACCAATTATTCAGGACATATGCTCAGAATTTGGTTCGAGTCAGCACTGTGATTTCAAAGTGATCCTCCAAATGTATGTCACCGTGTGAATGTATGGCCAGTAGTGTATGTGCCCAACTGTATATAGGCTGTTGTGCGTTCGAAAGCAATAATCACTGTGCCGTTTCATCACATTCCCACAGCCTGACTCAAACTGTGGTGTCTGTGCCTTTTCAATCCATCCCATTCATTCTGTAATCTGCCTCACCCCGGGGGTCACACTGTGCCGCAGCAGGGCTGTACACGATCCGTGTTTCCATTCAAAGGGACGCTACACAGCTGAACATGATTAAATGAGAGACATCATCTTAACAACACGGTGTGTCAGTAACTCCTTCATTGATCCTGTCAGAACAGGTCTGAATGTTTGCTCAGATTGTAATGACCTCTTTAAAGATAAATATGAAAGCAGTGAAGTTCTCACTCTAATCACACAAGACCAACTACTGAGGGTAGCTGATAGCTGACCCAAAGAGGGCGGTGAAAAATACACAATCACTGAGATTACGACTAACAAACTGTCTTTCAATTGCATTTACATTACATGTCATATGTCAAAGTGGTGGAGCTGCTGTGTATTGTAATACAAGAACTTAGTTTTGCAGAAGTGTATTAGTTAAGGTTCCTCTCCTCAAATTAAACAAATATAAACATGTCTCTTCCTCATTTTCGGCTGGTATTTAGTTGAGATGTTTGATTCCTGGTGATCACACCGTATTTTAATCAAAGTTTGGAGTTTGCTACAGCATGCATACGCATGCATACGCGACATGCATTAGGTGTGTAGTGTGGAGCGTTGGTTGTTGCCATAGTAACTGGATGTCAGCTCGTATTAAAAGAATGAACTCCGACTGGAGAAGCTGCCTCCCGATCTTTATTCATGGACTCCACAGCAAGATAGGAAAACATTACAACAGCGAAGTCTCCTCCAGCAGATATTGGAAAGAATTCCACTCAGCCGAGAATCCGCGATACGTTTAGTCATTGTGCTCCTTACGACCAAAGTAAGCGCTGGAAGAACATAAGGCAGGTTGATTTGCACAGACACTTAAATATGGAATTGTCCAGTTTGTTTGTAATGTTTTTTTCTGCTGCTGTTCTACAGTATGAGTGAAAACATGCACTAGTGTGTGACATATTCCAGTCACAGGTTCATTTGCACAGACACATTTTTTTAACTTGAAATAATCACTGATGTGACTTTTCTGAACTTATTTGTCCTGTTTAATTTTAATGTTAACATGCACTGCTCTGTGGCATTAAGATAAGAACATTTGAAGGACAAAGTTACTTTAAACGTTTGCTTCATTATTATTTTGAAGCAGTTTGTGCATCTGTTATCAATACATATTTGAAACATGGCTGGTTGGTGACTCATCACTACTTACCAGCTTAACCTGTTAGAACGAAGTAGTTAACTTGACTGATGATTTATCAGTATCATTTTAGAACAATGTGGCAATTTAGAGTCAAAAACATTTAAGTGCAATTGTCATCAATTAATCTTTGAATTGATCGTTATCGGCTAAATGCCACAATTAATCGTGATTCATTTTTTTGCCAATGTCGCCCAACCCTATTACAGTAACAACATTTAAAGTTGAGTAAGGCTTGTTAGATACTCCACGAGAACAGAGAAATCCGTTCATACTACACGTCGTGCACACACACACATGCACACACACATGCACACAACATTGAACAATAGGTTTGGCAGACAGTATTGTTTGACCTATGTGGATTCTGCACACCTGAAGCAACTTTTCCACTTCTCCACACTCACCACGCCCACTCTGAAATTCCAGCCAGTCACACAATAGTTCTCGGACACGACCAAGAAAAAAAGTTATGCCTGGATAATGTGTTGAGAACAAGCTGCAAGACCTGCTAAACCAACAACCAGAGAGCAAAAAACAAGTATCTCTGTTCTTGTGGAGTATGTAACAAGCTTAACTGTAACTGTAACTTAACTGGATCCCTTCACTGAAGTCATCCTGCGTTTGACTGGCAGGCAAAGTAATGAGTTTGAATGTTGGAACAGTCCTTGGAGCTGAAAGGGTTCTCAATTAATGACTTCAGTGTTTTAAATATGCGCAGACACATAGCGGCAGGCTAACATCTCATGCCTCCATCCTTTCACTGTGTGGGCGTTTCTGCATGTTTGTGCATCTGTGTTTTATGAACCCTAAAACCCTGATTGTAAATTCCCTTTTCCCCCGCATCTCCCTAGTGACATCATTGTACTGTGGGAGCTGGGTGGGTGCTTTTAGAGGTCAGTACATGATGAGGCCCTCACAATCCCCCAGCTTCTTTCTCTTCTGGAGACCCCGACTCTGAGACAGGAAATACAAAACAGATCTCAACCCCCAAACTCCCCAGCAGACTTTTGAGTTCTCTCCGTCTCTTGTTTCTCCTTCAGTTCATCCATATGTCTTTAGACAAATGCTATAAATGTCGTATTTGTCACACATGTGTGTTGACATGTATTAGCTATAAATTTGAATTTGTAAGAGGGAAACTTACCAAACCATTTTTGTTCTCCTTACTCATGGTGTTTTGTCTTATCCGATCTTACTGACCGATAGTTTTCCTTTGCCTCACTGTGTCAGTTTTTTCTGAGGACAACATTAGTTTTACTTACTCACTAGCCCCGATAAGACAAGAGCAAAAACTGTCAGCATGCAGGCTGTTCTTTTGTAGCATATGATGACTTGAATATGTAGCTCCAAGTGAGTGTGTGCCTCCCTCAATGATTTATGTGTTGTCATGTGGCAGGCTTGTAAATGAGCGTACACATACGTAAATAGGGGCCTGTTCGGGGAAATGATCTCATTGTCACTGCTGTGCTGTTAAATCTGTGTTTCTTTTCTACTTTCTTTCTCTCTCTCTCTCATGCACACACACCTCTCTGCTCTTCCTCCCCCACCCTCAACTGTCAGTTAAAAGCCCATCTATCTCTGTGTTTTAATTAGGGCCTCCCCTCTTTGTGCCTGAATGGATGCTTCATTAACAGAAAGCCTAAGAGATGCACGCTCCGGATCTGTCCAGCTTGTAACACACAGCACAGGGAAAATTGTGTGTTTGAGAGAGGAAGAATGGGGTGTGGGGGTTGCTTTAGGGGTATTGATGACGCAATTTCCCCTGAGGGGTGGACCTCCCATCTGTGATAGGACAGGATCTGGCCAAAAAGAACAAGAAAAAGGAGGGGGGTTATGGGAGAAGGAAGAGGATGTAGGAGGAGAGATTTCTTGTGGTCATGTCATCTTGTCAGCTGATGTTGTATGCGCATGTTTAATAATTATAAAATGACCACTGTACATAAACCGGAACTAGAATCTGGTTTCTCTCACAAGTACTTTCATTAACTTTGAACAGACTTACATCAAAACTGAATGCTAAAGATGCTAAGCAATTTATATCTTTTATGAGTCCGACCGCCTCCTCCGTCTGTGTACCTTTGTGCTGGATACTGGGAGGGTAGGGGGAAGGGGTGTGGTCAGCCATGTGTTCACCACCAATGACAGTTGACAGCCTGACCCCACCCTGAGCAGAGCCCTGGATGCTCTGCTCTGTTTGTGCCTGTATCCAAGCGGACTGTGGGGTCAGGCGGAGAAGCAGGCCACCAGCTGCCTTCATGTTCTCCGTCTCTAAGGAAGGAGCTTACTCGTGACTCATGATGGGCCAAACCATGTCATTATTCAGTGTTTGTTCCACATTTTTATCCAGTCTTTCCGTCTTGGCATTGTTACTTGCAGAAATATGTCTGCTTATTTCCTTTTACTCGCTTCTTGTTTATCACAATAATGATTCATCTTTTGGTAATTGGTTGCTTCTCCTAGAGACTGGCCAGCATCTCTTCTTCTCTTCTTTTGTGCATTTCATGCATACCTTTACAAACTTTCCAATATGTGCCTGCACATAAATAACAGAACAAGGCAAGTACCTGGGATTCCTAAACCTTGAGATATGGTTGAGGTAGTCAACAGCTGAATGTGGGCTGTTTTAATCTCCAGTGCCAGTCCTGTGTTGGACCAATATACTTTCCAAATTCTTGACTCTATACACCCATGAGGGTTTTTGATGTAAATTTAATGCACCCACTAGTGTGTTGGTAGATTAGGAGTAAGAATTCTGGCTGGGAACCAAAAGGCAGTGACCTGGAAGATTCTTTGTGGACCTTATGAGTGGCCAGCACAGTCTTTCTATTATTGTTTTTCCACATTATCCAGTGTTGTGATAGGACTATTAAATGTATCCATGTTAAGGTTGTTAATGAGGGCTTTAGTTCAGGCTGTTTTGTGCTGTCCGCTGGAAGACTCGAGGCGTTGTTGTAAGTCATGCGTCTTAAGTGCTGTGTCACTAAATGAAGTGTGGGTGTTGGCAGGCCTGGAGAAAAAAACAAATGAGAAATGAGTGCGTATTATGAATGCCAGTCTGTGTGTGCGTGTCTTAGCTCCTATAGCAGAGCTGGCCATGATGATGCAATCACTTGGCATGGTACAGCTGCTCTGCCCTCATAACATCAGCCATTCTATCAGCTCTGATGCAGCCTGCCACTGTGGCTTATACTTTTACTCACTGTGCTAACACATGCATCCAATCCCTTCCCCTTTTTAAACTAAAACATTGTCAAATACATCTCATTTTAGCTGTGTATGTCAAGTGTGTGTGTGTGTGTGTGTGTGTGTGTGTGTGTGTGTGTGTGTGAGAGAGAGAGGATGGTGAATGGTGTAACATCCAAAACATAGGGTCTCAGCAGAATTAATAATCTGTTGGTCTGATAGTGTATTTGGACATTTCCTGTTGTTAGCAGCTGTGAAAATGGGACATTTCACAGTAAAATCACAGTCAAACACAGGTCATGAGGACAACAGGGAGACAGTGAGGTAAACAGAGGGAAGCTGTTTATTGTAATTACCTTTGCTTTGTTGCTTTGTTGTCTGACCTAGTTTATTCCCTCTTTTCCATTGTTTTCCACAACTTTCTTCCTATTTTATCCCTGAATGGTTTTTGAACCCTCTTAATGGAACGCATTTTCTCTTGGACATCTCTGAAAAAGGTCTTTTGGAGGCTCATTATCTGTGAGTGTGTGTGTGTGTTTGCCTGTAGTCTCTGCAGAGAGGGCGTGCCTCCCAAAACCAATAAACAAGTGATTTTAATGGGACTCCTAGAACTGCTGTAAGTTGTTCTGGAAAAAAATGCACTTATTTGGAACCTGTTTACATGTTTGGGCAGATAGATGAGATAAAATAGATACATAGATGTTAATATGATCTAATGTACTGCTGCATGTGTTCAAGAGGCTGTCAGTAGGAAACATCTTAAGTCCTTTATCTGACTGTTGCATGAACACGATAACTTAAGTATCTATATTACTCCGTAGTTGTTTGCCTTTACCTGATAGTGTTAAACATACCATCTATACAGCTTTTAAGTGAAACCAGCCGGGACATAAAACAAACCATTTAAAACTACTGGTAATACGTCTGCCTTTAAGCAGTCCTCCAATTTGAGGTTGCAGGTTCCTTTTGAACTCCCTATGTTACTTCCCCTCTCCCCTTGGGGCACAGAGGAAGTAGGAGCAGATGTGTTAAACTAACGGACACTTTGACAACACTGCCCGTCTTAGGAAGTTCCTCTGCCACTCGCTGTTCGGCGTTCACAGACCCACCTTTGATGCACACAGCACGTGTTGGCTCACACGCAGCTTCTGATTACTGACACAAGCTGTTCTTCTTGCCATCGCACATTTACAAGCACAGTCACAGTGTTCTGACTGTGTCACAAAATGTACAGTATACCATGTTCCTCACAACGTAAGAGCCAGTCATGTAGTCCCACGTGATAACAGTACTCCTAACAGATAAAAATGTGTTTTTATTTGTTCTCCAAAATGAATGTTGATTAAAATGCCACCTGAGTTGGCAAACCAGTTTTTAAATGAACCAAACCTGCCAAAGGAACAAAACAGGCAGGATTTTCCATATTGTCAACTATATTGACGGATATAGTATTATGTCTCTTTGTTCTGCACCCTGTGCAGCCAGCTACAGCCCATGTTTATCCTACGCTCCTTTGTTATGTAACTGACATGGTTTAGTTTCAGGGATGCTAAACTGTCGACCTCTAGTGGTGTGCATACTTAATTACACCCATCTCTTGAAGGTATGTTTTGAATCTGAGGACACACTCCCCCCTGCCTTTGTGTCTAGCACGTGCAGTGTAATGCATCTTGGGCGCAGTCAGTTGTGATTGGCTGGCTCAAGATTCCAAACAGCACCCTGTGTTTTCAGTCCTTATCAGTCCGTCCTTATCAGTCACAGACAGGAGAGACCTGTAACCAGGCAACGGTTTGAAATCCTGGGTGCGATTGTGTATAAATGTGTGAGTCATTCCTCACACTGTGGGCACAGAAAAGGGCATAAATAAAAGACTTGTCTCATATGAGTAAACTGTTACCACCACTTTATACTACATATTATTTCAGTAGCAACTTCTGCCTCTGTATTCATAATGGAAATGTTGTGATAACTTGCAGGAGGTGCATTAAAAGTGAGTGGGACAGAGAAGGTGAGGGAGGGAGGAGAGAGAGAGAGAGTGAGTGCGAGTGCGCAGCTATAAAACAGACTTTGAACACCAACCAGCTCAGTCGCAGACAGCTGTGCAGGACAAAGCACCTCTCCTACGTCAGGCTCTGCAGGACACTGATAAAACTGGACAGCGTGTTTTATTAGCTTTTCCTGAAAAATACATTCACGAATAAAACCGCAGAGATGACGACAATGTTCAGATACCCCGTCTTTCCTCATCTGCAGGGTGAGTTTATCCATGATGCAACTTTGTGCTATTTTAACAGGAGATTTAAAAAAAACGGTTTTAAAATGGACGGTTTTAAAGGAAAACAGAGGGAGTTATTATGTTTTTACAACTCCAGATTGAAATGTTTATCATTTAAAAGTCACTCTTCAAAAATAAAGTGCATGTGAAAACACTAACAGATATTTTTAAAGCAGCTTCCAGACAGCATGCTTATTTTCTTAGTGCATATACTCTGGAAGTAGTAAGGATTGTTGAGCAAATGTGCTGTAAATGTCAGTCATGTTTTTGTATCACAGTGGATGAACGTCAAAGGAAGGATGGCTGTATGCAAAAAAATTAAAAACATGCTATTTTCACATTTGCATTCACACTTTTGACATGCAGAATGTTTTCAACCACTCACAATTGTGTAAAGATATTGCAGGAATATGTGCCTATATCTGGAGATTATGAATGGGAATTACTTTTTTAAGGTCATGGGATGATCCTCCAGGTGTTTTAGCAGCTTTGGGAATATTTACAAGATGTTAAAGTGTGCCTCTGCTGTCCTGATTTATCTCTCCTTTATTTTGCATGTGTTTTTATTATATCATCTGGCAGGAGGGTGAAATGTTCTTCTTCACTCACTGTGGAACAATTATGTAATGACAGTGCCTTCATCATCACTGTAGGGACCATTCAAACAACACTTGTGCCAAATAATAAGACAGATGCTCATATTATGGGTTTGAAAGAATTAAAGGATGTTAAAGATATGCAATGTTTGTCTTTCCTTACACGTCCTCGTTTTGTGCACCCGAACATGTGTGCCATAATAACTAAAAGTGTTCTTCCATTTGCTTCTCTGTTTATGCAGATCGGTGTGATCCTGGTCTGTCGTTGTCACCAGGGAGGAGTGTCATGGCTGAGCCAGACTATCTGGAGGGAGACTGTGATGAGCTCATCAAACCCAAAAAGCTGATGAACCCGGTCAAAACGTCCCGTAACCACCAGGACTTGCACAGAGAGCTGCTCATGAACCAGAAGAGGTCAGCAGACAAAAAAAACACCCCTAGATGATTCTTCCTGTTTGTTTCCTGCTTGTGTCGTTCTAATTTTTTTATAGATTACATTATAATTAGCAGCTCTGGTTTTATGGCACATTAACAACCCTGCTGGCTAGATGCTGAGTTTATGATTGGGACCATTATCTCATGTCTATTTGCCATGACAGAGCAGATAATGATGTATTCCATCTTGCTCTCAGTTTGTAGACCATCTTCATGATCATCTGGGAAATAGCATGAAGTTTGTTCTGATGCAAAACTAGTTAAAAAGAGGAAAACTACACAGACACAGTGTCCAGATACACACTAATTTAGTTTCAGCTCCACTAATGGAGCAACCCTGCTGCGTCCCTCTAACTTGTCTTGTATCCATGCAGACTGCACTGACGCTCCTGCAGTGTGTCACTGTGTGTCACTTAAACCACCAGCAGCAGTATTATGTAAAGCTCCGGATATTAAACTTTCATAGGCACTATTATATAAAAACCCTGAGTGCATTAGCTGGTCAGAAATCGGTTATGTAAAGGTCACATACATATATATATATGCTGCGCGGGATAAACACGTTATTAATACCAGGTTTTATCATGCATCAGAGGATTTCATGCAGCTTTTAAGCCTGTGTGTGTGTGTGTGTGTGAGCATCCATCAGTGCGTAAATATACGGGATGCACGATGGGGTCTTGTGATGGCCCTTTTTACACTTTAATTGTTTGTATTTTCGCTCGCCATACAGTGCCGGCAGCTTTGTGCAGCCACTATAAATAGCTACATAAACACACATGGTGTTGACAGCTGTTACATCACAGCAGCATCGCACTGTTTTGAACAGGCCAAAGAGAGAGGTGTTCTTTGAATGATAAAAGCAGAGCATTAAAATGACGGGGATCTGGCCTGGGAGGCAAGTTTAATTTAAAAAAAAAAATAGAAATGATGTTTTCAGGCAAATCTAGTGTGCTCTTATATGGTTAGACATGTTCTGATTGGGCTTTTTATCACAAACAGAAATATAGAAGGCACGCCTGCTTAATGGATTAGTCACAGTGATGATGGTGGGGAGGGTGTGGGTGGATGGATGCATGGATGGATGGATGGAGGGCTGTATGAAGAAGAGAGGAAAAAAAGCATGTTATGTAATCAAGATTACAAAACGGTCTCCTGGCTGAAGGCCATTCTCAGCCTTTGCTACCTTTGCTGCAGTGACCCTTCCTACACACACACACACACACACACACGCAGAGGCAGGCACACATCAAGAGGAATTTCAAAAATTCAGCCACTGAGACAAAGCATTTGATCAGTTGTAGCTACTGATGTGTGGGATTCTGAACACACATTCCTCCCTGTCTGCCAGAGGACGCACACGAGCGGGGGGTGGTGGTGGGGGGGGGTGGTCGGGTAAGGGGTCACCGTGATTATGTAAAGGTAGCTGACTGTGAGAGAGGAGTAGAGTAAGCATCTTTATAGCCTGTCTTATTGCTCTCAGTGACCTTGACCTCCTCCCTCTCTGCAGGAGGGGCTGGAAAACAGCCCGACCCCGACACACCCTCTACGTCTCTGCCTCAGGTCCCTATAAATGCTTTCATAAGACCCTCACTGACATGAAAACAGGCCATTTGACTGCAGCAGTACCTCAGATGAAGTAATGCAGTGTTGTAAATTAACTCCCACTGCATCTTGGAACACTGTGATCCGGGTTATGTAATATTCAGGATTTAATAATGCATTTAATTAAGCTGTTCTTCTTGCTAAACTGCAGTCATGAGTGTTTCCTTTGAAGAACCTGTGCAGACTGAAACAAAAACAGTAGCAACTGGGATCATAAAGAGTTTAAGCTACATTAATGAAGGGTTGGATTTTTGACTAATCACAGTCTCTACTCTTTTACTGCTCTAGTTTTGTTTATGTATGCAACTTAATTGTGCCCTTAATCCTTTGTGGGCTTTGCTGTTTATTGGTTTTTGCCTTTTATAGCCGACTCCATGTCTGTGTTCCTCTCAGTCTTAAGTACGCCTATACCCCCCAGTCTCATCCTCAGCCCCCACCCTTTTCTTCTGTAATTTTGAAGAGCTTGGAACATTACGTAACATTTAGGGTTTTTTTTTTCTGCTCACACTTGACTAAAATGGCTCCATCCTCTTTTCACATCTTGCTACACAAACTTGGGCAGTTGTGTAATCGTCTCATTACTTTTTCCACTGACTTAAGAGCTCCTCCGTGTGAGGAATGTGTTTGCACATACTTGAAGAAAGGCATTTATATTTTATTTTGAGATTGTTTTTGAAATGTTCGTGCCATTTTATTAAATCCTGCTGGCATCATGTTTGCAGATTGGTAAATGTGGAACAATCTGAGATTGGCTCAAAATCAAAGTTTTTCCTGATATGGACATGTCTGTAATCCAGAACATCTAATACAAATCAAACCAGAACCAGGTCACGGTCATCATCTGTTATCCATGAATTTTTATGTCAATCTTCCTCTGGGTGTGTGTTATTGGAGGTTGTTTATTTTAGTAACATGCTGTTTTCACTGATTAATTCTGCACAGGGGTCTGGCTCCTCAGAACAAACCTGAACTCCAGAAGGTTCTAGAGAAGAGAAAGAGGGAGCAAATTCTCAAAGCTCAGAAGGAGGAGCAGGAGGCACATAAGAAAAGGAGCGACCTGGAGATCGAGCTCATGAAACGACAACAGAAACTTGAGCAGGTAAACTTCCACCTAAAAGGTTTCATTTTCTCTAGAGGTCCTAACTTGATGATATGGTTTTTAGCACCTTCTCTCTTTTGGTGTAAGAAGACTTTTAGAATTTGTTAAGTGTGAATCTTCTAATATCCATACCCATACTTGCAGCTGGAGCTGGAGCAACAGAAAAATGAGGAGGAACAGGAGAACACCCCCGAATTTGTGAAGATGAAGAGCAACCTGCGCAGGACCAAGCAGGAGACTGATGGGGAGGAACGAACCACCTAAAAAAAAACACACACAGCATGGGTGCCTGGGGTCTGGCTGACTGTGCGCGTGTTTTTGAGCACAGGGGCGTCAAGAGTGTGTGTCCAAATGAGAGAGAGAGAGAGAGAGAGAGTGTTGTGTCTGTGGTACACGGTGGTGACCTGACCGTGGTCCAAGATGAACATCCTGGCTTTTCCAACCCAGCTGTTCCTTCCTGCAGTGAGGAGAGAGACTTTACAGACTAAAGACCCCCCCGCCCCCCTCCACTGTTTGCCTGCTACGGACTGCCAGTACTCACACCCATCCAGCAGCAGCACACACCCACAGGAGGAACCTAACACAGATACGCTTTTCAGCAGGGGGCGCAAGCAAGCTTCCAACGGAGGGAGAAACAACCAAACACACTCACATACACACACAGACACGGGAGTTTATATCCTTTCTGTTTTCACTCCTTTCTTCACAGCAAGCTGTCGTTTCTCTTTACTGTTTTCAATGTTGTTGTTGTTTTTTCTGTTTGTTTTCATCTTCAGAATCAAAGAAGTCAAAGTGGACACTGGATGGACTCTTAAAGCTGTGTAATGTAAAAGCCAAACAGATGTGCTTTTGTTATTTATGTTTGTAGCTTTTAGCCCAGATATAGGGGGAGGACACTTTTAGTCGTTCTGTATTTTAGTTCGTTTTACTGCATATGAAGCCAGAACAGGGCAAAGGGAGTGTGTGTGTGTGTGTGTGCTTGCGTGAAACATTAAAGTTTGCTTTATTTTTTTTTTCATTCTAAACATGCCATTTCCTCAGCTAATGCAATTTTGAGCAATAGTAGAACTCCCAGGCATGAGAGTGACCTTTCTTTATATATTCTGTTGTTTTGTATTAATAAAAGTGTTACTAAATAAGTAATTTAAGGTTTTGTTTGTTTGGTAATAAGAAACCCTGAGCTGTGTGATCAGTCCTTGTGTGCTTTTTTTTTTTTTGAACAAAGACTCCTCCTGGCTCCTGGATCCTCTTAAACTTTATCACTTCAGTATTTTGTCCTTGATTTTAATGAAGCCATAGATTTAGATAATATAAATTGTTAATTTGAATTAACTTAATCGGTGTGTATTCCAGTCACATTTAAAAACAAATCCAAAATGGTCACACATGGTTAAAAAAAAAAAACTGTGATAACTTTGGATGTTAAAGTGCACATTTATGAGTTATTTAAATATATCACACAAGAAGGGTCCAACATTCTGCTTTGTCGATCTAAGAGGAGATGACTGTTTATTCTCATGGGAAAAAATGATTTATAACAACGTAACCATGTGTTCCTCTCCAGTATCTTCTTTTAAATAAATGTAATTTTAATTTTAAAACCTTGATTTTTTTTTTCGTTTTGTGTATTTGTGTGTGGTATTTGTTTCTACATGGAAGATGATGCAAAAAAACAAACAAACTGCAAGACAGTGATTATATCGAGTCATCACTGTGATGACCTTAGCTTATGTAGTCATGTTGTTTTACCAATATTACAGCAGATGTTGGGCTTAATTGGGTTTGGTTAGGTCACAGCAGTTTTTGACAGATTTAAAGATTTTGGAAGTATACAGTACTATACACTGAATACAGCGTAGCCTGTGCTATGGGTAATTGCTCTGCAGTGGAGTTTGAATGAAATTTGGGATGATGCCAATTTTAAGTGGAGGTACACCGTATATGACTCTAAATTGCACATAGGTGTTAGTGTGAATGGTTGTTTGTCTGTGTATGTTTCCCTGTGATGGACTGGTGACCTGTCCAGGGTTTACCCTGCCGCTCACCTGTGGATAGCTGGGATAAGCTCCAGCCCCAGGATATCAGTTATTTTAAATGGATAAATGATAGCATTAATATTTAACTTCCTGGTGATGAGATTTGCACTCTTCTGGACAAACCTGCTGAAATGTAGTTTACAGAAAACAGCAACATACAGATATCTGATTGCTTCGGCTATATCAGCTGATAGTAATCGCTGTTAGTTGCTGTTATGTGGTAACAGCATGCCATATAATTTGTAGTTTTTTTTTAATTTTTTGCTGTATTTAATTATATTCAACTGCCATTGTTAGTTCAAGTTTTATGGTGGCTGGTAAAGGTTGAATAGCAAGAAAATTAATAAGCCATTCAATAAATAAATGTTTGGTGATTAAGACAATTCAATGAATCATCCCAAGAATGTCATAATTAAAGAAAAGTAATAAAATGCAAACAAACGATAAAAGGTTTGTCAATAATCTGAACAGTGGAGGGCAGTAAACGCCCCTTCTGCCCCCTAAAAAAACAAAAAAAACAACGAAGAAGAATTCGACCCGTGCGTGTCCTCCTCATCAATGAGCGACAAAGATGGCCGCCTGTGGGATGTTCCGTTCTCTGTCTTCCAACTTTTGTACAGTTTTGCCTTTACTTGCTCGTTCGGCCCCGCTTCCTTCACTGCACCAGGCATCGAAAGCTTATTTCAGAAGAACGCTAGCCTCCTCCAGCCGGTTATCAGCAGGTACTCTGCAGGGCGAGGGGGGTTTGGCTAACAAGAGGGTAACATAGCAAGAGGGTAACATTAGCTAGAGAGAAGGACACGATAACGACGCTACCGCTGCTGCATGCCTGTCTTGTATTCCTCGCTTGTGTCACACACATTACGGACTTTAAACTCATCTTTGTGTTTCGATGTTGTTGTGTTGCCTTGCAGCACTTAAATTCACAGACAAGCACGAATGGATTCGAGTAGAAGACGACGGCATTGGGACTGTCGGTATCAGCAAGTTTGCACAAGTAAGTTTCTTCTATGCATTTCATCGGCCATCAATGATGCAAACACATTAATATTTGAATGTTTTCCGCTGCCTGACCGTGCTGTCCTTCACTCGCAGGAGGCTCTGGGAGATGTAGTTTACTGTGGACTGCCAGAGGTGGGAACACAGCTGGCTCAGCAAGGTATGGACAAGAACACATTTGTCAAGTATTGTTATCTAGATGGATTAAAAAGCTAGGCAATTTAGGGCAAATGCCACTTTTTTCAACTATGGTACATTTTTTAAATTTCTAAATTTCATAAGCTGTAAACAGTGTTTTCTTGATTGATATTATTCATGAGACAACAGCCAATGTCAAAAACCCTGTTCTATGCAGTTTGTAAATTCAATCCTGTTTTATTTCAACCTGACAGTGTCACAAAAGTATAATGCAGAGTAAACGGTGGTAGCTTTGTAGGTTTAAAATATATATTTTTTAAATTTAAATCAATTTTTTATGCTTTCTTTTTTGGCTTCTCAAAGCATGAATGTTTTTGCCTTACTCAAAAATTGACTAAATGCTGCATTTGTTTCTAACCTCAACCATCACAGATGAGTTTGGAGCTCTGGAAAGTGTTAAAGCAGCAAGTGAGCTTTATTCCCCCTTGACTGGAGAAGTTGTGGAAGTTAATTCACTACTGGCAGACAACCCTGGCCTGGTCAACAAATCTTGCTATAAAGATGGTAAGCACACATATACAATGCATTGTCCAGTCCTGCATGTCGGTTAAAAAACAGTAAAGCATGCTTGTATCTGTCAGCTAAAATGTATTTTGTACAATAGATATTATTCTTAAAAAGCATTTTTACTTACTTACAATTTTACAATTTTAAGTAATGGATTGTGAAATTCAACCTCTGGACAGTAGATGGCAGCAATGTAGCATAATATAAATCAGTGTTCTAAAGACGTACAAATTGAAGCTGTTGTATGATTACATTGTGCATGGTGTTTCATATACAGTTCTTTAGTTTGGGAAATTGAACCTTGTATTTAGCAAATGGACCATCTTTACACTGGATCCACAATTAACTGCATTCAGTGTTAGCCTTCCCTCTTAAATAGCAAACATATTTAATGCTTGAATCTTTTCATGTCATCTAGACTGTGTAGTTCAGATCAACTAGTGTTAATGTGGTGTTAAGAATGGTTCTTTTAAACTTTTTTAACCGTCTGGTCCTTTACAACCTAATTTTAACCTATTTATCACAGGTTGGTTGATGAAGATGACCATTGCCAACCCTACTGAGCTTGATGCTCTCATGGATGAAGCAGCATATGAGAGATACATCCGCTCCATTGAGGACTAACCTAACACCTCTTTAATAAGTGCTACGTTCAATCTCCTTTTTCCAAACACTGCTGGCAGGGAGATGCATGAGATGTGCCTGTGGATGACGACGCAATGCTTAGGATCCACCAGTGGAGCTCTAATAGCTCCAGGTTGCTGACCTGCCAGTGTTGTAGAGCTGTGAACTTTAGGAATCCTTTATCTACTGTTGAAGACTGACTTTAGGGGACCTGCCAGTCTCTGCATTGACTAAACATCCAGTGTTGAGATCTTGCAGCCTCAAACCTTCAATCAGACAAGAGACTGAGACTCACTGTCAGTAGATTAGTTTCCAAGTTTTTCAATCAAAGCTTGAAAACTTGAAACTTCTCCTAGAACACTGTTAGACTTAAGCACTTTGGTCTTTATGGTATTATTAATAATGTTGGTCTACACTGCATGTATGACAGTTAAACTGTGGACATGGGACCTGTAAAATAGAAAATAAACATTTCCTTACACTCAGTTTTTTTTACTCATTTATTTCACATAATTCAGACCTGAGATTATTAATATGTAAACGTCATTTCAGTCAATATGACTCCACAGTCTTCAGCAAACTCAAACCTTAACCTGGTTAACCTGGATCTCTGGTTTATCTCGGTGAAGTGACTGCACCACCAGGTACTACAGAGAACTGGTCCTTAGCTGTTGGAGTTCGTCGGGCCCGGCCTCCAGGTGAAGGAGCTAAAGGAAGTCCTTCCATTCTGCGATAATTTTTCTCTTGCCTCTCCTTTCTCTGAGTTCCTTCATGCATCACACTGGCAGTGAAGTCTTTCTCGTTAAGGAAAGCGATGGTCTCGTCCCTCCTTCGATTTACGTATCCTTTCAGAACAGCATTGTAGGGGTTGGAAGCGGCATCTCCATCTGGATCTTCAAGCTGGTGTTTGAATTCCATGCGTGTGATAACGGGCAAGAGGAACTGCTTTCCTTCTGTCACCACAGCCCCATCGCTGTGTGATAAGCCTAGAGCCTCGGAGACCAGGCGTGGAGGCAGAGGCACCAGGTCACAGCCTGAGTGCTTATCCACGTACTGTCCAAACTCTCTACGCACCGAAGCTACATCTTGCAGAGAACGGGTCCTCCGTTCTTCAAGGTCTGTAATGATTCGCTGTGGGTATGTCTGTCCGAACACCACACCTAAAACAGAGACAAAAGACAGCCATGATAAGAGGAACTGTTTATAGCATGTTTCAACACAGCAGTAGCTGGTGCTATTCTCACCTGCACGTCGCAGCATGGATGCTGGACACTTCCAGGGTCTGTGAATAAGTTCATCGGGCAGATCAGTAAGTTCAGGACACCATTTCCTGACATAGCTGCCATAGGGGTCACAGGTCATGGCTGCATCAACAGGGTGCATGACAAAGTTCCAGTGATCCAGGCCACACATGCCCCCATTCTGCCACATCATAGCATCTATAGCAACATCTGCATCCACCAGGGTGTCCTAAACACATGTACACGTTGGAACACAGTCAGCGCCTGGTACTTGTTATCCTGTGTTTGTTAAAATCTATGAGAGTTCTGTGTGCATACACATCTCACCTGGAACCAGCGATACCCCTCCTGCCAAGGCAGATGCAGGTATGCTATAAGAAAAGATGCCACCACATGTCTCATGTAATTGTTCATCCAGCCTGTCAGCCACAGCTGTCTCATTGCTGCATCAACTAGCGGGTAGCCAGTTTTACCTCGCTGCCATGCCTTCAGATGGCCACGATCAGTGCTCCACCGCAGAGCCTGCAAATACCAGTGGGTGAGTCATTCTTTATTAATAAATATCATTCTTCAGAGTATGTTACAGGCCTTGAATCAACCTTGTAGGGAGGTCTGAGAGATTCCCAGGGGAGGTCGGGGAACAATGTTAGCTGCCAGTAAGCCAAATCTCTCCATGCCAGCTTGCGTTGGAACTTTGGGGGTCGACAACGTGCTTCCCTGGCATCCCACAACAGCCAGCGGGGGCTGAGCTGACCAAAGTGGAGGTAGGGTGACAGGCAGCTGGTGTTTGGAGCATCTGCCCTGCCAGACTCTTTTTCATACCTGTACACACCTAATAGAAATGGGAGTAATCATTCAGTGCCACGCTTCACTCCAATTAATGTTTCCAAAGAGCAGGGTGCCTCACCATCCTGCAGAAAGGTCTCTAGCCGAGCATGTGCTCCTTCTTCACTAAAGTCCCAGGACTTTCGAATGTTAGCTGCCCAGTCAATCTGAAAACCAATAAACATATTGAGGTCGGCATGAACCAGTCTTACTGTACTCTTTAACTGTACTTGGAACACTGCCTTGCTTGGGTCACTAACCGCTGTGCCATCCTTTCTGCGGGGCATGCGGGCCAGGCCTAGCGTGTCCAAAGAGACTCCCTGCGGCCAGTGGGCAGGTGAGGGGAGAGACCCTGGGGGGTCCTGGGGAATTCCAACTGTAGGCCCTGGGTTCTGTCTACAGCAGCTCATGAAGTGAGACACTGACCCTATTCCTACATCACAGAAAAAAACAATTGCATTTTGTTCAATTGCAATTTAGCTTTGAGTGCAAACATCTTTTCAGCTGTAAGTATATTCAAGAAGCTTAGAACATGTGACTAACCTCGGAGTCCAACACCCTCAGTGCTAACAGCGTAAGGATCTCTGAGACAGTAAGAGTGGAACATCCTGCATTCAACACTTTCTTTCTGCAAGGCTGACACCACCACATCATCCCTCTCTTTTAGCCAGGGCTCATACAGGGCATTCGCCAGCACTGTCTTTGCCCCAGTTTCCTTTATCAGCTCTTTAAGTGTATGCAGAGAAGATCCAGCCTCTTTTCCATGTCCATTTGCTTTAAGTAAGACAAGGTGGCTGCCAATGTGCTCCAAAGATGAACAAAAACATGACAAAGCCTGATGAAGCCAGTATTTACCTGTTAAATAGGACATAGTTAGACAACTGAGACTTTATGATAATCACTGATACTGTGAGCAACTTACAAGCTCCTCCCATAGCCACTGTAACCCCTGGTCCCTCCTCCTCCTCAGGGCTCCAGATGAAGACAGGAATAACAGGTGAACCTAGCTCCAGAGATGCAGTGAGCGCAGGGTTGTCACACAGTCGCAAATCCCTTCTGACCCACAGCAATACTGGCAGTGCTGCTGATGGAGAACAAGGCAAACCTACATGCTGCTGGCCAACAGCTTTGCGTCTCCGCCGCCTGTTCTTATAGCGTTTGGGTTTCTCAGATTGATTCACAGCACTCTCCGCCTTTATTTGCTCACTTGTATCTTGCTTGGCAGAATTTCCTGAGTCACACAGAGTCTGACCTGTCCCACAGGTCTGATTGTGATGGTTGTCAAGATGTGTGCTGTTCTGGAGTTTAATCTCTCGTTCAGTTTGTGTTGTGCATTTCTTGCTCCAGGCTCCAGTTTGTGCCGCATAAATATTTTTCTTCCATCCATCCTGAGACCTGGACTCTAACTTTAGATGATCTAAGCTGCTCTGTGAAGGTCTGTCTCCTGGCTGCAGAAGTTGGGACTCCTGTCTGGGGGTTGATGGCTGTTGGTCTTTCACTTCCAGTAGAGAGAGAGCTAAAGCGTGTTCCAGTTCATCATCTTCAGTCTACAATTTAACATAAGAACCGTTAGTAAGAACAGCCTATTCTGTGATCAGTTTGTATTATTGACAATTGAGACACCAAGTGAAGGACTTGTTTTTCCTCGTTTGTTCTTATAAGTTCTCTTTTCTGAAGGTTCCTAACACAACTTAAGGCTGACCCCCTTAAGTCACTTTTGGGGAATGAGAATGGAAAAACTGTATATTTTTTAACACTATTTTATTAACACTGGTGACTGCAAGGGTAGATTAACACTTTCAAAAATGTCTAAACCACAATAATAATCCAGCATTCAGAGTCCAAAAACCCGGATGTACTAGATTTTAATCATTGCTGATTGATTGATTGGCACTTGAATGGCTGGTTGGATGAGAGCATGCGTAAGCAGGTGCACAGGTGTTTCTAATGAGCTGCAAGAGGGCAGTGCGCAGGTAGGGCTGGCTATTAGCTAATTTACTGAAGTTTACAGCTAATTACAATTACAATCAATTACAGTAAGGATGAATTGATGATCGGATATTTTCCTCAGAAGTAAATGTCCTTGAGTGCTGGTAAAAACTGTCAAAATAGTAAGTCAAAATTAGAGCAAAGGTCTATTTCCGCTAACTAGCTGCACAGCTAGCTAAATAACTAGCTCGCTAACGTGTTTGTTAGCTAACACGAAAACTTAACTTGCAAGTAAAGTTTTGTTTTTCGAAGCTTTTCTAAGTTTAGTATTAATTTTGCCTTTAAGAGGTAAGTAGACTAGAACGCTCATCTGTGATTGTCATTAATAAAATACATTTTTATGTTTCGTTATTTTTTAAACCACTTTGCAATCCAGGTGTTAAATATACCGTGTATTTGCGTGTCTCAGCACTTACATTTGAAAAATATTCCTGGTAGATGGAGACGAGGATGGAGTGCTGGGACCTGTTGCCCGTAGACAGAGGCTGGATGAGGGACAGAAACTGTGACCTGGTCTCTTGGTGTCCTAGGAGAGACAGACATATGGCAAAGAATCCCTCTGGATCCTCCCGTCCCACCAGCACCTCTCTGAGCACCGCTCTCACCGTCGCTTGGGCAGCAGCAGTCGCTGACGGAGGCATCTTTTAGAGAAAGGTGAGTATAAATTATAGCAATAAATGCTGTCAAAGTTAAAAGCTATGGCATAAACTCCTCCACGTCCTCACACACTCCCACCGCCGGTTACCAAACAACAGCTGTTTTGCAGTTACACAAGCCATGTGTTGGTGTTTTGTAACCTGCACAGCTGTAGAGTTGTAATGGGTCAGAATCACCAGTAGGGGATGTACAAACCTAATATATGGGGAGTCATGTAAACCCCCATCAGTGTTTGCTTTCTTTCTCAGCATGTGAGTAACACATGGGATTCCTTGTTTACATTTCATTAATATGACATTATGGTGCATAGATATATAGATTTTCCATGATAGATTTCAGCTTGTCTTTGCATCTGTCTTCCTTCTAATCACCCATCTTAACAAATCCTTCCTGTGAGCAAAGATGTTTCATGACTGGGGTCCCCCACAAGCAAAATCCAATCAAAGATCCCTAGATCAATTAGACGTGATGTAAAAATGAAAATGGGGGCATCTGCCTTAACATAGTATTTCTGTAGTTTTTACATAGCCTTCATCTTGACAGGAATGTGGTCCTTTTCAAGTGCACCCTGTGAAGTGAGACTGCAAAACAAAGCCAGGAGACACTGTACCCAGCAGTGAATCTTTAATCATGTTCTATGCTCATGCTGTTGAAGTGTTGCTAAGTAATTGATTTTTTTTAATGAGACCATAGATACGCTTTTGAATATGCACAGTGGGAGACAATGGTTTGTGACATTTGTGGACTAAACTCTTAAAATACTTTGTATAGACTTCACTGGAAATGAAACAAGAACAAATCCTGTTTTGTTCACGCTATACTCAAGTATTCAACTAGAATGTGACTCCAGGCTTCAAACACAAGGACAGAGGGTCTCCATTATTATGTGAAAAGTAGACAGAGTGTATGAAAGGAATATGTGTTGAGTGCAGTGGTATGTGAGGAGGGCAAGACAGAAAGAGAGGAAGAGAGAGAGATTGAGAGAGAGAGAGAATCAATAGTGTTTAGACAGAGAAGTGGAGTCTAAGTGTGTGATCAATAGAGAGCAGAGAGGAGAGATTAGCTGCTTTTCTCTCTCAAACTAACACTGACAAATTGGTGAATTGGTGTATCGGCCCTTGGGCTAAACGGATTGACCTGCTGTTTCCATGTTCTACCGTGTACTGTCAATAAAGATCTCCGTTCATTGTGGCTCTCAATGAAGACAGTGAATGAAACACCAGAAGCGAGGAAAAAACGGGGAAAGGAAGGAAGGAAGGAAGGGAAACGGAGAAGTAAAGGTGGATGAGCAAGAAGTGCGGCCCAGGTGTCCATGTAGCCACGATAGTTACGAAATATCTCCACCTCTGTCTCATTAACGCGTACACGCGCACTCACATGTGCATCCTCGTGCACACTGTTATAAAACCATAATAACGTCTCCAGGAAAATTAATGGAAAGACAGATTAAAAACTAAGTGAGGAGAAACGGGCCACTGGTGTAGCTATTTGCAACTCATAAATCATTCTGACACACCCACGCGCATGTAGACACACGCATAGACACACAGACACACACACACACACGTACTGTAATTAACCACAGGCTATTTACTCTCTCCTGCTGTAAATTAGACATGCAGACACAGTTATTACATTAGGGGGATCTGCCATGCAGAATGCTAACAGGAGGAGGAGGGGGGACACACAACAACTGGCTCATACAAACATAAACACACACACACAAACACACATACATACGTGTACACAAGAAAGAGGGTATGGAAGAATCATAGACTGACGGGAGTGAAAATGAAGCTGCAGCACAGAGAATAGGGGCCCCCAGCTCTTTGTTCCCTGCTGCATTTCATTATCTGAAACGCCAGCCAACACACACGACACACACACAACGCACCTCCCCCTTCCCTAAAGCTGTCTGCTTCCACTCCATGCACACAGCACAAAAAGAGAGGAAAATAAGAGATACTGCGTCAGTGCCATTCATTGGCATCTGGACTCGGTCATGACAAGAATGTCTGCGTGGTCATCCTTAGAAAATCAGCTTGTCTCGAAGCTGCACTGTGTTGACTGGTTCCCTTCAACCTGTGCTCACTGAAAGCACTATTCTATTTTAAGCAGAACAATAGGAGATGAGGACTTGATTAAAGCCTGTATTGATACTCTGTCTTGTGTAGCTTGTCTCAATTTAGTTCATCTAAAGTTTTTTCTATTTGTGTGTGTGTCCTCTTGTTCCCCCTGCCTGCCTCACCCCTCTCTGTCCCTCTGTTTTCCCACGGTGATCGATAGCTCATTACAATCATTGACTGTGGCTCATCAGCACCTGTTAAGGTCTGAAGAGACAGAAAAAGTGCATGTGTGTCTGAGAGTGTGTGTTTTGTGATATAAGGCGATTGATAAATAGACAGATTGGATGTGAATGGAGGTGAAGTTTGACATTTGAGTGTTTGTTTTCTGATTCACATCCATTGCTGCAGGTGTCTAGTTTGTCACTGCTTTATGGTTCGTGGTCTTGGGGAACATCTTATTATGCAACTCACGTGGGTACTATGGTTTGTTGCTATGGTGATTGCCAAGGGAGCTAGAGTATTATAGGTGTTTATCCTAGACAGGAGCAAGGCTACACTCTGTCTATCAGGACACGCTTCAATTTACCACATGGTTTGGACCACACATTAAGATCAACACAGTCACAGAGCGACAAAGGGATAACACAGAAAAAACACAGTCAAGTGTGGATGTGATTTAGTGGATAGATTATTCAGTATTCATATTCCTGGAAGAAAGGACCTTGTTCAAACACTCAGTTGTTGGTTTAATGCGTCACTGCAGGGTTTGTTTTTGGATAGGACAGCCTGTGATTCAAAAGAACCAAACAGTGAACGGAGAGAGAGCCTCTGAGAGACCATTAGAAGCTGCAGACCATGGTTAAATGCAAGGAGAAATCTGTAAAGGAAAAAAAAAGACACAATAAAAGAGACAATAGTAGGACCTTAACATGTCCCTCATGGATTCATTCACAGGATGTGGTCAAAGAAAAGAGGAAAATCGGCATAAGAGTATGAAGTTTAAAGGAAAGGGGGATATAAATAGAATGAATACAATTGAGGAGTGAATAAAGACACGTCTCTCAGTCCATGCATAAATTACACACATCATTTACATATTCATTATGTTTTGTGTTCTAATGAGAGTATTTGCTTAATAGCTCCACCACCACTGGCAGCTTTTGTTTGACACTAGAGAATTTAAAGAGAAGAGTCCAGGGGAAAAAAGAAGAAAAAAAACAAAGGCACAAGGGTCATCTTGGAAAAGTGGGAGAGGTCAATGGTACACAATCAGTTTTACTGATAATCATACCAATCATTTTGCTGTCTAGTGTTTGTGTGTGAAGCACAACCTGCTCAAGGCTCTTAGAGATGTGAAATGAAGCACACATGATGGGGGCTGGTAAAAGTTAATTAAAACAACACAGGCTTTCTCCAAACTCAGGGCTCTCTTCGTCCTTCTCCTCTTGTCTCAGTGGAATAAGTAACTGCTGCTTTAATTACCTACTGAGCAGAGCAGTCACTGAGAGCATTCCTTCAGGTGCCAAAAAACGTCTGGCAGTTGACGAGAAGTCGCTTTCTCGCGGCATGCCTTCAAGGAAATAAAAGTTGTGTACGAGTCAATATTGTTTGGTGTATAGACTTGCAGCATTAAGGGGTAAATGATTTAGAAAACGACTGAATGAAATAAGGAAGGAGAGGGATGGAAAAGTAGAGACAGGGGGAAGGGCAACACAGGGATGAGCTACAAATGAGAGCGATGGCGGTGGCAGGTTGGCACAGTGCCATCCAGTCAGGACTTGAGCGGGGCGGGCATGGGCATGGGCGAAGGGGCGAGGAGAATAAGAATGAAAGAGGAAGCGAAACAGTCATCCATACTGCAACCATGGTGCCACCTTGGCACAAGCATTAAGGGGCATAACATACCAGGAGACTGGGCAGAGAAAAGGAAGATTGAAACATATCGGGGACAGTGAAGGATAGTAGAGAGTAAAATACAAGCAGACACGATGACTCAGATGTAGATGGAAGAAGGAGATAGCATAGAAGAGAGAAAAACGGATGATATTCGGAAACTGTAAGGTGTAATTCCATGACGAGCATCGGTCAGAAGAAGAAAAACGACAACGGAAATTCTACATTGTGACCATTTTCCGACATCTATTTCCCTCCATGCCAGCCGCAGCTGCCAGCCAGCGGGCAGTGTGCCAGTTTGTACTCGTGGCATCCCCGAAACAATCAAAGCGGATGGCGGAGTACTGTAATGGTCAAAGACAGAGGGGACTCACCTCCAAGGATTTGCTACTAATCGCCGTTGTTTGCTTGGACAAAGCCAAGAAGAGGTGCCCGGGCAACCGTTGCCAGTGAATCTGTGATGGCATCTTTTCAGGGGCGACGAGGGCACAGAGAGAAAGATGGCATGCTGCCAAGACAACATAATACACACATTTGTAAACAGAAATCTCCATACGGTGAGCAGAACATTTCGGATGCCTTGAATGTTTTCGGCGCTGGCATCCCCTCAAGGGAGAGACCAGAAACAGAGATGGCACCATGCCAAACACAAACAGCGAGGCATTCATAGGCGCCATCAAAAGCTGTACAAAAACGCAGTAAATGCAGACGCAAGATGGTAGCAAAAGGTTAGACCTAAAGCCACAAATGCAGCTGTGGCGGGCGTACGGGACAAAAACCATTTCCTCGATGCCAACACTGTTCAGTGCCAACTGCTGCACTGAAAGGAAGCTGCTGCCCTCTACAAAGACGAGGGATTGTACCATTCCATAATGGAGAGGAAGAGGATGCGGAAGCAACGGAATAATGAGCAAACTAAAAAAAAGGATATGGAAGAAGAAAAAATGAGGAATTTTGTGCTTAACGAAGAACTGTGGGAGTAGGTGGACAAGGATGATGAAGAGTCTCTTTCCTGCACTTGCACACCTGGGATGTTCTTAAAGGGATATCCCCTCAGACTGCTGTGAGTGTTAAAGGGAGGGATGTGTTGGCATCATCTCCAGGGTGTCAAGCTGTGTTTCCCTATTGCCAGTCAGGGAGGGTGCTGCAGTCGTCAGGGGCGGGCAACTGTCTGGGCATCTCATCTGCAGCTAATTAACAGCCACACACTAATTCTAACAGCCGATCATAATTAGCGATTTAATCGCTCGTCAACGCTTTTCTCCCCCCTTAAATTGTGCCTCCTATTTGGACACGTGCGGATAAGCTAAGGAACGCCGGATCCCCCCCCCCCCCTCCTCCTCGTCCTTCTTTCCTTCATCCTTGGCTCCAGACTCCAGTGGGATCTTAATTAAGCCTGGGCTTCATTATGCAAATGGAGTACAATAAACGACAGCAGAGGTGGAGCTGGCTACAGACTAAAACGGAACTGTGGGAGGGGAGCACTGCAAGTGGAAAATGAAGAGATGTGGAAGGTTACCAAAATCTCTGTATGATGTTGCTATGTTACAGTAATTGCGTATTGTTGTAACATGTATGTCTTGAGTGTGCAACTACCACATGTGCTGTGAAAATCAACATTTCGCACTCTGACGCTCCATCTCTGCTGCCATTGGGAAAACTTTGAAATAACACTGGATATGCAAAATGTCATCTCTCACAAAGAAAATTCATAAGGGAATGGTGACAATGAACCCCTTAATATCACCAGTTGGCTGTTGTCGTGGATACGAAGAAAGATGGGCGAGATAGAAGGGGAGAAAAGAGGCAGACAGAAACACTGACAGTGGCAGCAGCATGGCAGCTAATGTCATCTCGGTTTAATCATCGCATGGGATCATGGGGTTCATGAAAATTCATTTGCATATCATTAAATGGAGAGAGGTTATTTGGTGCGGGCAGCCAAAATGGGATTGGATGAAGAAAGGGGGGTGGGATAGGGGGTGGGGGGTGGATGGAAGGGCTCGTTATTAAACAGCAATGTTTTATAGTCTGCCAGCCGATTCATTTAATTTGGGCGTAATTAAAATGTGTCAGACTCAATCAATCATTCCAACAGGGATGCTATCAATGTTTCAGTCTGAAAAAAGACTAATCAGTGGATATGTGGTTGACATTTTCCAATAACATTCTGAGTGCTTATGGTCTTCTGTGTGCTTGACCAATCAGACCTTTCTTTTCTGGTTTATCTGAATGCATGTATCAAAACATGCAGTGTAACTTCTGTTAGTTGTGTCAGGACATGTCTATCGCTGACAGGTGGCGATGCCACCTTGTGTTAGTCAATGAGAGGGTTGCTCACGCTGTCATTTTGACCTTAGCAATAAGCTGTCTGTGGTGTGTGTATGTATGTGCGTGCCTGTGTGCATTTCTCATTTGCATAAGTGATGTAATTAGACTGCCCTTTCTCATGCAGATCAGTTTGACAACATGGCAATCATTCTAACACACACACAGGCATACATACACACGGCAACACACGCTTACTGCCATGACCACCCCCATATCATGGGGAGTCTGTTGTCTGTGAGCAGAGAGTGTAAAGATTAACATAATCCAGCTAATAAGTGTGAGTAATATTCACACAGTGACGCGTGGCATAGACACTGTCCTGCTGATGCGTATTTGTATCTCATTATAGATGTAAAGTACTGTGGCCGCCAGTGGGCCGGGGGGGGCAGTGTAGATGGGGGATGGTGAGAGGTCACAAAGTGTGGGCCTGAATGAAGAGACACCCAAGAATAACAATAAACAATAGTTGCAGTCTTTTTCTATGAGAGAGGTATTGGTAGATTATTAAGACAGATTTAAGAGGTTACCTCATAACCAGGATGCTGAAGACTAGAAAGTCTGCATAAACTCAGAAAGACACTTTCTGTTTGTTTACAGTACTAAAATGGCACAGAGAGTCAGTTTTTGCGGCACAATATAAGAATTATAGAGTGTATTTGCGCTTGCAGGCTAGCTCTGCCACATGATTGATTAGGATGGTGTGACGACCATTAAAAAGTCATTTAAAAGATGGATAGGGACCACATTTCCAAATAAAAACCACTTTATACCTGATGAAGTGCTGAACAAACTCTCCTTCAAAGACATTTACTGATTACTCTCGGGGAATGAGTGAGTGTAATATGGGGAGCATCCATGAACTGTGTAGCTCTGCATCAGCTGTAGAAAACACTGGAGCAGTCGGCAACACACATTCAGGCAGTGGGTGGTGAAGCTCACATTTTTTAAAACCAAAATCTGGTCATCGTTTTAGATTAGAAGAAGCAGGGTGCTATTAATGTGGGCAGAGGTGTAATCCATCTGTGTACAAGAAATCACAGACAAACAAATGGCACAAACAGGGCTACTGACGCATACGCTGATTGAAATGTATCTGATAGCGCCGCGTCGCTTCAACTGAAACCTTATCCTTAGAAGCAGAGGTGTGTCTAAATGTGCGAATGTATTGCAGCTCTGTCTCTTTAACTCGGGGCTCCACTACAGCAGCATGCTTTGGGATTCATGCATAAACATGAGCTGGCCTTTCAGCTCTCTCCTCACATAACCAATCTAAATCTAAATGAGCCCCCACTACAGATACACCAGCAGGCAATGACATTACACCCCCTCCCCAGCCCCAGCCCAACCCCCTACTCTACCCTACTACCCCCAGCGACACATATACACCAGCAGGCAATAATTTCACGCCATCCCTCAAAGCCCCCCCTCTACCTACTCTCTCTCCCCACACACACACACACTTGTACCCCTTTTTGCCGCAACCCCACCAGCTGCACAGTACTCATTTGATTAAGAGGGGGAGGACAGGGAGAAGGAGAAATGGTGGGGGATCACTTTATCAGGATGACTTTCTAAGATGGCTATCATCAGCTTCGAAGCTATCTCAAGCCTTCTTCTGTGTTTACTTTGCCATTGTTCTCCCATGTATCTGTTTGTCTCCTCCCTGCAAAACCAAATAGAACATAACAGTCCACAGTAACATTTTCCATTGTCGCACTTCTGTGTAATGGTTAAACGAATGGCTTGGTGCTACAGAACAAGGAGCAGACTCAGAACGAACACATTCCCTTTTTCATTTCGGTTTTTCCTTGCTGGCAAGTTGTTTCATCAACTACTGAAAAGTTTTTACATAAGAAAAAATAAAAAAATAAATTCTTCTCCACCTGCCTAAGCTGTGGTCTTTGTAATGTTGCATATGAAAATCTGTGTATCCTAAATGTGCTGTAGTGTGCAATTTTCCTCCCCACTCTCCCAGAGTCGTAAAACACATTATCATCATCAGCAGCAGCAGCAGGAGCAGCAATGTAATTCATCCATGGTCGTTAATATTCATCATATCATTTAGTCACAAAGGAAACTCATCTGGCTGAATGTCACAGATGTAATTAATGAAGTGACCCCAGAGGTCACGGCTCCATTCACCAAACGCCTTCCACACACTGCAGTGTTACACACACACAATTGCACATCAAAAGCCTTCCAGCCAGACACACACTGCCATGGAACACATACAACCTGGAATATGAAACACATACATAACAGGCAGACACCCTTACATACCGCAGCATTCACAAAATGGCTTCTCTCGGTTAGGCCGAAGTAATGAGACCAGAGCTTGCACCAAAGCAGACTTTATTTAGCTCAGTGGAGTAAGGGCAGGGAAAGGAAGAGAAACACACACCAGCAGGGGAAAAACTGGGTTAGGGAGAGTATAGAGACACACTAAACCACTGGAGCAGGACATAAGGACAGGTGCACATCACAGGTATCTTTTTGGTCATCACTATGGCAACAACATATCCAGAAAAAAATGAAAAGAATCGTTTTACCTACAGTAAGGATAACAGAGTCTCTTCACCATAGAAGACTCCAATATGTACATCTTACAGTCACTAAGATCAAGAGAATAAGAGAGAAATTAAAATTTGAAATAATCAGTATACAAAAAAACTGCCTTTGTGGTATTTGGAATGCACATTTCTGTACAGAAGAAAGCTCATTGGTATTGTCGTAAACATTGGTTAGTTTAAGAACAAAACACGACAGAGTTAGTCAGTCCACATCCTTTGGAAAGTTGGCTGTGATGTCAGTCTTAGTTCAGCAAGGCTGTTTTAGCTGGACAAACTGACAATTGACACACAGAAAGACACCATACCAGTGGAAGGTTTGGGGCTGAACTCCTTCAAATAGATATGCAGTATCTCCATAAGAATTGAGAAATTTAATGCCCCAAGAGGGTTTTTCTCTGAAAGTGGAAGCTTGAAAAAATATTTCAGTTTTTTTTTCTGAGGGTAATTAGGCTGATACTGAAAAACAACTTGATGGAATTAAGCCCCACATATCCATTTGTTTTGAACAGAATAACAGCGGAGCAGTATATCAACAGCATCACAGGTATCATTACAGTTTGTAGTCATTAAAGCCTAGTGGTAAAGCGATCAGAGCATGCATCTTTCTACAGTATCGTTAGAAACTACAGTACATTAGCAGCAAACTGGACATCCTTAAGGGCTGAAGTTCAACACTATGGTATAAAAAAAAAATAAACTGCAACATTTCTCAAGAGAAGTAAAACTCTTCAACCGCTATATTACAAACTGCCATGGCTCTAGTTTGGGGTTTTGGTTACAGTCTCCAGTGTGCTTATGAGAGGCAGAAAACAGTAGCTTAGATACAGGGACTCCTTCCTTCTTTAAAACCAGCAATACATCGTCAAGTAAACAGTAGCGCTTATTTTTGTAGGTCATATGGTTAAAGTATTATCACGTCTTTGGATTTTTGTCTTAAAGCATTAATTATTGTTTAGCTATTATTGTTATATTATCATTATTACAGATAGAATAAGGACTGGTTGCGAAATGAACAGAGGAGGAAAGGTAGAGAGAACAAGTGGAAAGCAGGTAGGGAAGGAAAAAAATAGGGAAAATAAATTAAGTGTACAAAAATAACATCAATAACATCCGAAGTTTTTCTCAACTTTGCGCAGTAGCTCCCTATCTGTGAGTGGAAAAGAGAGCTCAAACATCCAATGAAGTCTCGAGTCAACCATACAAAAGCTAAATACTGTACATTTACCCCTCACACTATTAAACACTTTCGTTTTAATAAGGTTTTTTTGTAACAATCTATTACTCAGAGTTGAAAAGCTCAGATCTTTGAAATACAGAAATGTATTTGTGGATATCTTTTAATACTTCCAAGGTTAAACCAGGTCTCTTCTGTTTTAAAAACAGAAAAGTATTAAGATCACATTTGAAGTGGAGCAATGCTGAGCTGTTGACCTGAGCATAGAAAGCTTTACATTAATCACATAACATTGGTAAGCCATTGGTATATTCAAATAGAGTGGAAAGGCAGTAAGTCACCTTGCCTGAACATATCAAAGCTGTCATAATTTTTTTTTTCATAATCATGACACTATTATAATTGAAGCAAGACAAGTTTATCTCAATCCATAAGATTTATATTAAGAAACTATTACTAAACACACACAATGTAAATTTGAGTTTGGTTAAAGTTTTCATATACAGTATAATGGTTGAGTGCTATAAAAAATAGTTTGCCCCTTTCAGGACAAACTGGCCTTTACGTTCTGTGCTATTTGGGCTGTTATCCACTAAAAGAACATAAGAGTACATGTACAACAGAAGACTCATCATTGGCTTTTGAAGGGTGAAGCTGCATCCCAGCACCGTCAGTCTATTGGTACTCGGCTTACTTATGCCAGCTGCAGATCTCACCACTTCACCGTACAGGCGTCAGCTCTGCAGTTTGTTATTGAAAACAAACATGTTGAAACTAAATCCACAGACATGTAAAATTTTGGTTATGAGCTTTGGAATCTGAGTCAGTCTTTACAAAAGCTCTATGCAAATATCCCTGTGTATTTCAAGGATATTATTCCGTTTTTTTCTTCTTCTTTTTCCACTGTTAACTGCTTTGTTTTTCTTCAAGTTTATTTTTTGGAGCTCTCTATTTACACTAAAATCTCTTTGACAATTTCTTTTCCAGCCTCGGACAGACTGGCACTACATGCTACACAGCTAGTCATCTAGCACGGTCTGGTGGAGGGCCCACTGTGAGTCTGTCATGCAGACTGAGAGGTAGACTGCAGGTCTAGCTGGGCAGTGAGGTCACATACTTGGAGAATGCTCTTTGGCCTCTGTGGCATCTGGTTGTTTTTTTTTTCAAGGTGGTGGTTTGGTTGTAGTAAGGTGTCTGACGGAATAGGGAGAGGAGCTCTTTTCAACAGAAAAGGACAGACCAGGAACAGGTTTAGGAAAAATATGGAAAGAGCAAAGCTGTGGTAGAGAGGACTGGGGTTGGGCTCCCTCTTACTTTCAGTTGAGAGAGTTTTTCTTTGGGCCGCTGCAGCTCTGCATCTTTGGGGCGTTCAGGTTACAGGTTTGGCAGCAAGTGGACAGGCTATATGTTTAGAGGTTGACAGCAGTTGCAGGAGGGGTTTTGGTTAGAAGGTAGTCGATGGAAGCTGTCTGTATCTCTAAGCTCTGTCTCTCTCCCCTGCCCCTGCTGACAGCTCAGCGTCGTCCCTCTCTGCAGAGTCAGAGCACAGACTCCTGGCCCTCTTCTCCTTTGCTCTGGCATTCTGGAACCACACCTGCAAAAAATATTCACAATAAATATCTCTTAGCTGCCACCACTGAACAATTCCTACAGTTATTATAATATTTTAACCAGTTACCTGCACTACACGGGGAGGTAGTCCCAACTCCTGGCCCAGTGTTTCACACTCATGTCGGTTGGGTGTGCGGTGGCTCCGGTAGAAGTCTTTGAGCTGAAGTACCTGAAAGTGGCTCATCTGTGTCCTTTGGCGCTGCTGCTGATGGTGCTGCTGCAGAGTTTGTGTCTCACCCCAATCTGAGCTCAGACCCCCAGATCCCTCAGGGCTAGGAGACCCTTGGTCAGCCATACTGGACCCCTCCTCACAGGGGTACTCTGCATCATCTTCTTCATAGTCATCATCCTCTTCTGGGTTGTTTAGATTAGTCGTTGAAGACAAAGAAGTCATAGATGACTTCATAGTTAACTGTTTGTTGCTGATCACATAGCCAGTGTTTGTGATAGGGTTGGAAGAGATAGATGGACCTGGCCTGTCCATGACGGATGACATCGCCATTCCAGTTGGCCCACTAGATCCATTATGTATTGAGAAATTGTAGCCTGCTCTTTCAGCCTCTGCCCAGTGGCGTGACCTCATATGGGCATCAAGAGCACTCTTTACCTTGAAGAGAGCCCTACAAAAAGGGCAGCGCAGGTGGTTGAGACCCAAGCTGAAACTGGATCCTGGCCCCATTGACCGGAACTGCCCTTTTCTCTCTCTTGCTCGTGTATTCTGAAACCAGACCTGTGGAAGAAAGAGGTGTGTTTTAAAATCCAATGTAATTAGTAGTATTATATTATTAAATATTTTCTCTGTGCTTTCATTAATACAGTACCTGAACAACTCGTCTTGTGAGGCCCACATCTCGTGCAATGCTTTCAAGCACTCCTCTGGTTGGGTTAGAGTCCAAGCTGTATCGCTGATACAACACTTCCAGCTGTTCCGGGGTGATGGTGGTTCTCTGACGTTTATCTCTTCTTTGTTCCTCCTCAACCTCTCTACTGCCCCTTTGACCCTCAAAACCAGTCTCTGCAATATGCTTTGTACTCTGCTTAATGGGTGTTAGGGAACTGGTGAGGATGTTACTTGAGTGATCTGAGAGTGTGTTTTTTATTTGTAAGCTGTTTAAGTGTGAAATCATGGGGTGTGTGGGAGTAGGGTGTATCTGGGACATAGCACCTGAAAGCATTTGGCTGGCCATTAGGGTGTGGTTGGGGTGAAGCATCATGTAAGGCATAGTTCGGTCTGTGAAGCCAGAGTGGAGGAGCTGTACCTGGGACTGAGCTGCAAGGAGGTGTCTGGTCTGATGTTCCTGCCACAGCTGGAACGATGGCAAAGAAGCTGGGCAAAGATTGCACTGGAACTGACCCTGGGTTTGGAGCTGGATTTGAGACTGGGTTTCAGTGGATATGCTAGCGGTGGCATTAGCCAGCTGAGAGTGGCTTGTTTCAGACTCTGGAGCAGAAGGGAGCCCGTTTGATGCATCAGCAGCCTTTTCAAGAACTTGGTCAGAAGGAGGACTGTTTGTGTGTCCCTGTTCTGAAAGACACAATGACGTGGTGGCGGGTGAAGTTTTTTGTGAAGAGGAGGCAGCAAGAGGTTGGGATTTTTCTGAAGTACTTTCTTGCGACAGCTTGGGCTCAGGTTGTGCACAAGACTCGGTTTTCTGAACAATGTCCTTATGCTGGATGTCTGTATCTGAAACCTTATTCCGAGTATGAACAGGAGCTGGGCTCTTGTTAGCCCGTGGTAGAGTTATTTTGTCTTCTTGTTTTTCTGTGGCAGGTGTCGGTTCACCTTTAGCTGTTTGATACTCACTTTCAGCGCTTTGACTGGAAGAATCAAGGGCGGGTGAATCAGGGTGGGAGTAATACTCATAAGTCAAATCCATAGAGTTTTCATTCTGAGAGTCTCCTTGTCCTTCATCCTCACAGCTGTTGTCCAAATTATCATCATCATTCTTGTAGCAGGCATTTCTCTGTTTGTATATGTTGTCAAGATGATTCTGCTCTTCTAATCCATCATCTGTCCCCCGGTCTTGGTTTTTGCGGGCTCTCTGTCTTGCATTTTGAAACCACACAACAATGACTCTGTTAGGAAGAGACAACAAAGCAGACAACCTGTCATACTCTTCCTCTCTGGGGTATGGAGTGGCCTCAAACACTCCCTGCAGGGTCTCCAGCTGTTGCTCTGTGAAGCGTGTTCGGGAAGAGCGTCTGCTGCGATGGGGCTCTACTCTTTGCAGGTCTATAGTTTGGGGTTGTGGGGAGGTGTTGGCTGGGGACAGTGAACATGGGGAATGCATTAAAGTCTGGTTGTGTGTTCCTTCTTCTCTGGACTCCTCCAAGGCTGTGGTTGGGGGGTTATTAAAATTGTAAGGGGAATCCTTGTCTCGCTGGCGCTCCTTAAATAGGGTGTTGCGGAACCAGTGTTTGATGACTTTGTGAGGCAGCTGTGAAAGAGCAGATATCTTGCTGAGTTCTTCATCACTGGGAAGGCTGTTGATATCAAAGTGTTTTCTTAGAACAGACAGTTGTTCTTCAGAGATCCGTGTTCTGGTTCTCTTTGACTGCTGTTGTTCAACAGTTGTTGGGCTAACTTGGCTTTGCTGTCCTGTTTGGATGGGGCTGGGTTGGGAAGGTTGACCCAGCAGTGCCGGACTGAGCTGAGGAGTTTGACCTAACAAAGCTGGACTAAGTTGAGGTTGCTGAGTTAGCAATGCTGGACTGAGCTGTGGCTGTTGCCCAAGAAGTACTGGGTTAAGCTGGGACTGGTAGAATTTTGCCAGCTCAGGATTCACACTTGAGTCTAACCAAGCAGTCTGAGGTTGGAGAGCCACAGACTGCATCACAACTGGAGGAAGGAGAGGTAGCTCCATAGGGAATGGAATTGGTGGTAATGGAAGCTTTGGTAGCGATAGTGGGGGTATAGAAAGCTGAGGCAAGGATATAGGGAGCATAGGTATTTTAGGTAAAGAAAGAGTCATTGGGGGTGTAATCTGAGAAGCAGCTGTAGAAGATGTGCTTGGGATAGGAGCTTCCTGTTGAAAATCTTGGGTGTGAGGAGGAGAAGGTAGCAAAGCAGGTGCAGGGATAGTTAGGTCTGTATCTGTGGCACTTGTTTTCGTAATAGATCCTGAACTTGATGACATGGGTGAGTTTTCAAGGGTTTTAACTTGAGGCTTAACTGGTTCCAATGTAGGTTCTGATTCTGAGCATGTGGCGGGGGCTGAAGCTGCTGCTTGGGGGCAGGCTGTTGAACCGTCTCCAGATTTAAGCTGTGCGAGAGGGTACATCTGATCATACTGCAGCCTGTATTCTCTGGAAAACCTCTCCAGTGCAGCAGTGGGGAACAACATTCTATGAATGTACTCCTGGTGGCTTTTTAAAATCAAGGCATCTGAAAAAAACTTGCCACAGTCTCTACACTTTTCTCCTTTTTCACAGCATTTTTTCTCTTTGTGTGTCGATTCCTTGTCTTTATTCTGCATTTTCCCTTGTTGCAATTTCTCTTCCTCTCCATTGCCATCTTCTTTTTTGTTCTTGTTACAGTCTTCCATCTTTACATTCTGTTGTTTACTCAACCCATCTGCTTCCTCCTCTAAGCACACTCCCATCTTGTTTGTATCAGTGCACCATTGCTTATCAGCTATCATTTGAGATGCTATCTGCTCCTGGTGCCTGTGTCTACTTTGTATATATTGCAGTGCCAACTCATAGCCGTAACTCTGCAACAGGGTTTTCAGAGGTTCCCCATTTGCAGCAGCATAGGGCACTCTGGGAGGAGGGCACTGTGACCCAAGAAGATTAAATGAGGGAGAAACCACTTCCTCTTTCTGACTCTGAGTAGCACCAAGCTTTTCTTCTTTTTCTTCCTTTTGAATAGAATTGATGGGTTCTCTTTCCACCTGGTTGACAGATGACTCTCTTTTGACTGCATCAACTTTAGTCTCACACTGCAAATGATCCTTTAGTTGATCAAAAGCTGAACTTTGTTTCTGGGTTAGTTTCTCATCTATTTTGGACTCCTTTTTAGCCTCTGTCTTCATTTGGTCTTTTGTCATAGCAGTAGTAGACATTATATGACTAAATTCTGGGCTTTTAACAGTTACCTCTGGGTTGAGCTGCATGTCTCCCGACAAATAAAAGGGTAGAAGGAGTTGCTGCTGGATAGACAGTAGGTTTTCTGGTGCCAGGGAGAAATGTTGTTTAAGAAGATTCTCTGTTCCTAGATGCTGTATGACTTGGGACTGGAGAAGAGCTGTATGCTGTTGTAACTGTGCCTGGACCTGCGCCTGGGCTATCTGCTGCTGTTGTATCAGCATTAACTGGTTTCTTGATGCGAGCAGCTCCGCCACTCTCTTTTTAGCTTGCTGGCTGTCTGTTGGATTAGAGAATGTTGGCTGTGCCTCGGCAACTAAGCCAGGACCTACTAGTGTGGAGGCTGAAGAGCTTACTCCCTCTGGCTTTTTGGTGAAAGGCAAACTCTTGGATGTTTCTTCTCTGGCGGGAGAGGCCTGAGTAGCTGTATTGGGGACTGTAGCTGGAGCAGCTACAGTAGATGCTGGCATCTGTGCAGCTGGGTTCTGGGCAGCACGAGCTCTGGTCTGATGGAGGACAGAGCGAAGATGTATATCCAGTGTGGAGCTCTGGCTGTAGCCCACTCCACACAAGCGGCAACGATAGGGTCGAGGATCTGGACCACGGGGAGCCTCTGGTGCAGTAACAGTTGTACCAGAGTCCTGTAGAGCTCGTCTAGCCCGGTGGAGATGGGACACAGAATTATAGTGGACCAGCAGAATTGTTTTCTGAGTAAAAGATTCAGAACATATGGTGCATTTATAGGGCCTGGACGGATCCAGATAACGGTCCATTGTGGGGTTGGAGCTCTTTTTGACCAGAGAGCTGGAACTAGGTTCTGATACGATCTCCTCATGCAGCCCTTTCTCTTGCTCAGTTAATTCCCCCTCACCTTCATCAACCTCAGGGGCTGCTTCCTTGTCTTTAATTTTAACTTCTCTTTGTTCCTCTTTTTCCTCTATGCCCTGCACTTCTTCGTCTGTCTCATCATCCTCACCCTCTCCTGCTTCTTGACCCACTTGAGGTGATAAACTAAAATCTTGCTGAACTGAATTCTTATTATGCTCCATATATTGCACAGTATGAGGTGGCAGAAGTGTATTCTGACCCTGTGTGCTCTCCAGCTGTGAGTGTGTGTTCTGCATGTGTCTCTGCAAGGCCTCCTGACTGCGGCATTGTCTAGAACAGAGGGGACACTCTGTCGCCGCCCTCATGGCATGGTACTGCCAGTGCAGCTGAAGCTTCTCCTGAGTGGGGAACGCCAAGCTGCACCTGCTGCAACGGAACCGGTAACCATGGCGATCAGAGAGAGAAGGGGTGTCACCGTGTGGGGACGTGGGCGGAGAGGAAGGGGGGATCTGAGTCGGGGACTGAGGAGCCAGTCTGCCATTGGAAGGGTGAGTGGTGTTGTCTTCTAGGGGTGGAGTGAGCAGAGCTGTGACATCTTTGGGTGCGGCTACGTCTCCTTCAGTGTTCTCCACTGAAATGCATAAGAATGATAAACAAAATTGAAAATAGTTTTTCAAAAACAACACAAGTGAACAGGACATGGTTTGATATTAATGCATCTTCAATTAGAAAGAAGTTGTGGTCAGTATTATTTAATGCTTTACACCAACCTTTGCTTTTCTGTGAATCAGCTGAGGCAGTGGAATCCCCAGTAGAGGAACAGTTTTCTTTGTTATTTTTGTACATTTTATCTTTCTGAATACCATCTATGCACAAGTCTGTCTGTTGCTCCATCTCCACATGAGGCTGTGGTGGTTCCTTGGAAGATGTGACCTGGGGGTGGGGGGGTGCATCCGTAAGTTTAGGTTTTCCTTGCATTCTATTGTCAGGCAGTGTATTTTACCAGTTCAGAACAAAAGAAATAAGGCATACTGCCAAGTTTTCTTAATCCACAATATGAATAAAACATGTTTAATTGTACAGCAGAATGGCAAGCAAATATCAAGATGTATAAACACAGA
Organism: Parambassis ranga; assembly: GCF_900634625.1. Lineage (NCBI taxonomy): Eukaryota > Metazoa > Chordata > Actinopteri > Ambassidae > Parambassis > Parambassis ranga. The sequence continues at coordinate 15,863,254 of NC_041039.1, read as the reverse complement.
ATATATGCACCGCTCATACTGATATCATAAAACATTAAAGTGTATTGTTAAATCTTGCACCTGCCTACACAGCAGTACAAGCAGCAAGGCACATCAATTTGTTAATAAGTATACATGGTTGAGATATGTGGGTCTGCCCTTCCATTCGTGCGACACCCTCCAACATGCCCCAAGGGTTTAATAAAACTTTACTGAGCTGAATAATGAATTTATTTAAAATCATTCTTCATATAGAAAACCTCCATCCCCACAGCTTCAAGCAATGAGAGCAAATACTATATCTTTGCGAACAGCTAGCTACCCTAAGGAGAGGACAGACAGCCAAAGATGAGATTTACATGACAAGAGTTTTCTCTGCGTAACAGCTTCATAAGAGCAAAAGGGAAGAACAACCGCACACACACATGCCCACTGCAGAGAAAACTGAAGGTCAGGCTTAATCTAGAGAGCGTAATTGGAAAGCAAGGTACATAATGGCCATCATCACCTCAGTCTGAATTAATGAACCTCAATTACTATCAGACAGAGTGAGGGAGGGGTAGGAGGGGTAGGAGGGGAATGAGGGTTGGGGGGGATAGGGGGTGTAGAATATGAAAAAGAGAGAGAGTGTGCAGGGAGAGGGAGGAAGTATGGGGCAATGAACAAAAAAATCTGCTCTGGAGAAAGACAGTGAGTAAGGGAGGGGGTAAAGCATAAGATATTGAGAGAGAGCTTGGGAGAGACAGAAAGGGAGGGGCAGAGACAGAAATTGCAGAATAGGAATGATAGGAGTCGCTAGAGGGGGGAGGGAGGGACAGCAGAGGGGAGAAAGGGTGAAAAGCAGTCAGTGAAGTGGAGGGAAGAGAGCAAGAGACAAAGGCCACTTAGCATACAGGCCAGGGAGATGGAGGATGGTGATGTGGATAGATGACCGGTCATTGTTAGTTGGAGAGACACAGTAAAAAGCATGGGGGCCCCTTTTTAGCTTGACTGCACTTCTGGTAATAGAGGGCTACTTAAACATGCATTATAGAAAGACTGGCTTTTCCCTCACTCACTCAGTCAAACCCTCTCTCTTCCACTCTAAAACACGCACATACACATACACACAAAATGCACGGCTGCATCAAAGATGATAGCGGGGAGCTACTTAAACATGCATTAAAAAAGCGCTGCCTTTCTCTCTGGTGCCTTCTTAATGGAATTGTCTCCCTACATTTCACTCTCACCCCATCCCCCATAGCTTTGCCTTTCTCATTTTCTTTTGCTTCCTGACAAACGCAAATGCAACAAATACAAATACACAGTTGCATACACTTACTGTGCTGATGAGCTTGTCTACACAGTCTTGTGCCACACTGTGCACATGTGTGAGATGCTGTCGAAGGTGTGTGTATGGGAGTTTAACCTGGCACAAAGGGCACTGGACAGTCTGTAAGAGAGAAGAACAGATGATAAGTGGGGGAATTGTTAATTATATGTGCATGCATTTATGCCACAAGGAACTGCCAGATTCTCTACTAAAGACCTGCTGTTATTGTACCTTTAGGAACATTCTATATTCAAACTTAAATTATTAAAATGTGTGTCAACTGACTCACCTGCTGGTTCTCATTTTGCTGGTGTGTTCTGGGGCGTTTGGTTGTGATGGAGTTTTCCTTTTCCCCACATCCAGAGGATGGGCGCTTGACTGAGGGCATTGACTCCTTCTTCTCTCTTTCCTCCTTCTTCTCTCTTTTCTCCCTCTTCTCTCTTTCCTCCCTCTTCTCTATTTCCTCCCTCTTCGTCTCATCTTCCAGGAAAATAAAAATGATCATATGATTGGATTTATGTTTGATTATTAAACGATGTGAAAAAATGAAAATTCATGCTGGAAGCCACACCTGTATCCTCAGAAATCTTCTTTGCCCCCAAGTTACATGTGTCTTTGGTTGTGTCCAAAGGACCAGTGCTGGTCTCACTGGAAGTTTCCATATCCTCACTGAGCTCTCCTGGGAGAGGACAAGAGAAGTAATTACTTTATGTTATGCAAACACAGGGCTTCCTACAATATGTTCTCACAAACTATCATGCTAATTGTAGTTTATATTATCCTCTAGATAGCATCCTTCAAAAAGACCAATGACTTTGGACCACACTTCATTCTTCTTGCTTGCCTATTGATCAAGTATTGATTCCACATTAGATTCTCCTCAGAGGTGGAGTAGAGGTAATATGGACTTACAACACATCAGTTCACCTCAATAAGTCTTAATCTGCATAGAACCAAATCACATGATAGCTTTAATTTACAAATAAAGCATTATTCACGCAGTCCAGACTTTATAAATTTGGTGTTTTATCTTGCACAGATGCACAATAGGAACTAGCCTCCCCCTCCCACAGTTCTTGTCCTGAGGATTTGTATCGGTCCATTGATTAGCAGGTGCTAGTTAGCTGTTGTCAGGGGTGATTGGGGATATAACAAGGATGTGTATCGACTAATCGCTTTGCTTGATCAATATCTCAGCAACAGCCATTACTCATTTTCTCACTCTTTTCATCTTAATCCCCTGTCTGTTCACTGATGTCTGCAACCACATGCAACATGAAATCAAATACACCCACACAGTTCATATCCTCACCTGTGACACCATCAGGGCTTTTTCTGATGGTGAAAATGGCTGCCAGTTCCTCTCCACCCATTGGCTGCAGCTGCAGTAGCCCTTCCCTCTGTTGATGGGTTGGGGTTTGACTGTGTTTCAGTACTTGCAGTTTAGAAGAGGAGGAGTGGTTGCATAGAAGGCAATGGAACAGCCACGAACCTCCATCAACCTCACCATCATACTGCTGTAGGAACTAAAAATAATAAGGGAAAGTAACAACATATGATTAGACAATAGTTCCAAAATCTTGTCTGATCACATGCTAGATACATTACATACATTTGTTTTGTCCAAAGGCAATAATGTTTTAGTGTATGTACAGTGCAATAGAAAAATAGGTTTTTGTGTACTTACTCTGTAAACCCGGACACTGGCCTCATGGTGTGAGCTAATGGAATGCCCTCGTAACTTCTCCACACTGCTGGTAATGTAGTCACACAGGTTGCACCTCAGCTGGACAGGGTTGCCCTTAGCAATGAGGGCAGCACCCTCTGGCCCTCTGTCTCCACCCTCCTGGAGGTGAGCAGCCAGCTGGTACCGGGTGCGGTGCCTATCAGTCTGGCAGTGCAAGGAGAAGTTGGCCCTCAGCGGAGTGGTGTAGCCGCATAGTCTGCAATGGCAACCACCAGCAACTAGGGAGCACCACTCAGACTGGGGCAAGGACCGGGGAGCATTCAGGTGCTGCTCCACAGACTCTAAGCTGTCGGACGAAAAGCAGGAGCACACAAGGCATTGGAACACACCCTGGCTAAGGGCTCCAGTTGGGGACAGAGATGGGGCTGGAGGAGGAGAGGGTGAAGGGGACGGGGAAGGAGTCAGCGTAGACCCAAGTGTGACTGGTTGTTCAGTGACTTGTTGACTGGTGAGTCTCATGCTCAAGGAGAGCTCTGCACCTAAAACAGAGATAAACCATGAACTACAAATGGTCATTCTATGTTGGACTACACCAAGAAACATTGCACATTACTCACCCGTGTTTTGTAGGTGTTTAAGCTGTGGGGCAAGGCTCCTGCAGTGAGACAGATAGTAACCTCTCTGGAGCCGAAGCATGTTGTGTGTGTGTTTCTCGCTGGTGGTGTGTATGCGCAGATTGCGGGCAATGCTGGTCTCATAGTCGCACACATCACACCGCCACCGCTTACCATGATGAGAGTGGGAGTGTGCAGGTGGTGTGAGCTTGGCGGGCTGAGTAGTAGGAGTGGGAATAGAGAGTGGGAGCTTGTTGTATGGCTGCTCATCCACTGTATGACCGTTGGAGGAGCTGCTGCTGTTGTTGGTAATGTGAGAGGCATGCGTGTGACCATTTGAGTGTCCCCCATTTTGGACATTATTAAGGTGTTTATCCGACTGCATGTGGATGCTGAGGTTGCCTTTCGATGAGGTAGCATAGTCACACACCTCACACCGGTAGGGCTTGTAGCCACAGGCGTAGGTTTCACCCCGTGCTAGGCGAGGATGGGGTTTCCCCGAACTACAATACCCACATACCCCTCGTGACGCACCACCGCACACACACTTCCCCCCAGAGGCGCCACACACGCACTGGCCTCCCGTTTCCGGATGCTTCTCCTTCATGTGAACCTGTAGTGTATGCTGAGACTTATAGTGCCAGTTACACTTTGGGCATTTCAGGGTCTTGCAGGAATTGCGTGAGTGCATTATGGTCATGTGACTAGTCAGTGAATTAGGAGAGAGGTCTTGGTTGAGGTTTTTAAGGACAGCTTCTTTCTGTTCTTCTTTGTCTCTCTCGTCATCCACCTCTGTGTCTAACTGGCTGTCATTTGGTTCTGGAGCTTTGGCACCAACTCCATTGGAAATGGAAGAGTGAGGAACCCCTGCCAGCCCATCATCCTCAGCAGGTGCACTGGCAGGCTCCATACCTGCCAGTGGAAAAGCCAGAGAAGACTGCTGGGATCTAAAGCTCTGAGGAAACCCAGAAATCCAGCCCTGATCTCCCTTAATGTCTTTTACCTCTGTCTCGCTCAGCAGGGCAGAAGAGGAGGACGGACAATTGAAGTGCTTTGGAGAGATGGGAAAGAAAGGGGAGGGCTTTGGAGAGGCGTCTGTTTTGCTGTCGAGTGTGCCACTGGCCTTTGCAGTGCTGGAAGAAGAGCTGTGCTGGCTCTGTTGAGGTAATAAAGAACATTTGGATTTGGTTTGGCTTTGGTTTGAGATGGCCTCCTCCTCTTCCTTCTCCTCCTCTCTGCCTCTGCTGCTGACGGCTGCTGGAAGGCCCCCTGTAACTGATGCCTCTCCAGCACCTACATGCGTATCCCCTTCTTCCTTCCTTTGCCCTGACAAACATCCCTCCCCGCAGATCTCCTCCATCCCCTGCTTTTGATGCACTCCATTCTCCTCTGAGTGTCGGCCTCCCTCGTTCTGCTCACCTCCCTGGGTCTCTTCTCTAGCCTGGGACCCCTCTGCGCCCTCCTCCCCCTGCTGAGGCAGGGTCAGGGGCTCTTTGGCAGGGGCCATGGCTGAGGTATGAGAGGACGACCCCTGCTCAGGACTGACCGCCAGGGTCAGGAGAGGAAGAGATAAAGCCTGGGGACTGAGGTCAGCATCTCTCTCCTCTCCTCCCCCTCCATCCCCTCCTCCTCCCTCACCGCTGTCCATACCAGAGGCTACAGCTGCCACACATTACTACCCCACCTGTGAGTTTCAGATACAGAGAAGAAGAGATCAGGACAGATAGACAGAGAGAGAGAGAGCAGCAAAGTGAGGTAAAAAAAGGGGGAGAAAGGGGGAAAACATGAGTCATGTAAATAATATTGCATAACAGAGAAGGCATTGATTAGAGTCCCTGGATAGCATCTGTTCAATACAGCCTTCACAGTGCGCAATCCAGAAGCTGGTTACCCAGGGGTTAGCGTTAGCCCTTAATGGGAAAATCAATAGCATGAGCGCTAAACTAGGTAGAGGAATGCGGGTAAAGGCTACGTAGGAGGTCTATAATATTCCTCAGGGGATAGGATTAAATAAAGAACTGAACGCTTCTGAGCTAAAGGGCTTCCACTAAATTGCCACACTTAGATAAAAGCAGATAAAAGAACACTTTTTGAAGCCTGTGTATCAGTCTCTACATCTTTTAGTTGCACATTAGTATAGAGATATCATGAGGCTACAGGATCATTTTTGCATCACAGGGGTAGACATGATCTAATAAAATAACACCTGTGTATTGCATTCGCAGTTCTTAGATGAAAAATATCTAATTTTAAACAGGTGTAAATCAAAATGTGTGGGGATATTTTTAAGTAATATTGTGGTATTTTTGATGTGGCAGCATTTGTATTGATTTCTCTTGTTAATATTGTGCATAACTATTATATGTTCTGTTAAATGCACAAAAATGGATCCCTTTTTGTAGCAAGCCTTATTTGTACCTCTGTAGTCTATTATATTTGAATGTGCACAAGTGAATATTTTAATTATAATTATTATATTTGTGACGAAAGCAGCACATGGTTATGACATTAGCATAACCAAAAATGCAAAGATTCTGGATCACACACAAGAGTCTTCCCTAAAAATACGAAACAGGCCTTTCTCCTCTTCAGACTGACATATGAATCCCATTTGAGACAGATACATCTCTGTTATTGTGTGTGTGTGTGTCTGTGTCACAATCTCATTACTGACCTTTTTTTTAATCAAGGAGAGACCTTAATCTACCCTTTCACCTTCTCCTTCAACCAACCAACCCCCTCCTCCTCTTCCTTAAACACCCCTTCTCGCTCTCTCTCTTTCTGTCTCTCCTTCTCCCGTAGCCACCCCACCCCCCCCCTTCTCTGCAGCTTTAAGATATATGGCTCATATCGGCACTCTGATAGTGCTTTAATGTACTGTGTTTATGTCACAGGCCACAGACCCTTGCCCACTGCAGCTGTCCACTGTCCTGCCAGAGAGTGCTGAGGGGCTGAGCCGGCCTGCCAGCAGCTGAGAACAGTCTCTAATCTGATAAAGATTTTCATTTACACTGCAATCAATAACCTGGGTCTATCGGCAATGTAACTATTTATACAAGCATTCCTGGCGCTCTATCGATCACAAGTGCGGGAAACCATCATTTAACAATGTGTGTGTACATGTGTGTATGTGTGTTAATGTGTGTACATCCTGTTGTGCTCCTTATTGTGAGGATGTCAATTAAACACACACATATGACACCTGAAAATTATGATGTACCTCAAACTTAACTTACACTGGCCAAAACAGCCTATAACAGCTGATTTGTTACATTATATTAAGATGGCAAAGCACATTATAAGTTGTTTTTGCTACAGAGGTTGCAACATGAAATCATATCCAACAAAAAGTGTATTCACTGATTCCCTATAGGGTGATGTGTGTGTGGTGTGTGTGTGTGTTAAGAGGAGAGAGAAAGGAGAGGCAGGGGTGTGAGGGAGGACAGAGAAACAAGACACACAGAAGAGTTGTGTGGGCTATACTTTAAAAAAATGCCTTTTGTTTGCCATTATTGGACCTGGATAAAAATAGCTGTGGATAAATAGTCTGCTGTTTTGCATGAAGAGTCAAGTGGACGCCACACAACCTCCGCCACTCTCAAGGTAAAAGTAGCATTTTGCATTATTCTGGGACCATAGTATCAGGGCTGTTGTAAAATAAAATACCGGACGAGAGGCAGCAGCCTGGATAGTTCACTCCCCGTCTCTGTGTTGTCAAGCCACTGACCAACCATCAGCCCATACTTCAGCCTTTGTTTACAGTGTATCCTACCCCTCCGTACCACACAGCCAAACCCAAGAGTGATCGCGATCAGTAACCAGTAACAGGTGACTCAGTGCACAGGCAAGACCGACAAAAGCTTGATTTGTGAGAATTCTGTACGGGCTGCACTGACCAAACAACCCCCTCCTCCTCCCCACACCGCCCGGCTCGCTTCCTTCCAGCTCCCTCTAATATCGTAAACAAATGACACACTTACATTTCTGCAGCGACTCTGGTACAAAGCTCCGCACTCTGAATGTGTAGTAGTCCAGAAAACAATCGTATAGAGAGCCCACTCATTCCTTATGAATGATCCTCTGCGTTTTTACGGAGCCAGGAGGAGAAAAAATACGGGGAGAGGGAGAGAGAGCAGCGGGGTCCAAGTTGTTACCAAACAACAGTGTAATTAAAGCTACATATAGGCTGTAGTAAACAGAAGATGGGGGACGGAGGGGTTTGTGCGAGCTCCAGAGGTAGAATGAGTTCTGATCACTGTGGGAGGAAAAACACTTGGCTCTTTATTCCTGCTAATTAGTTTCCTTCAAAAAATGGCTGAGATTACGCCCAGTGCGCATGTGCGTAATTGCGCAGACACCGCTAATTAGCCCGTTTGGATCAATAGGATTCCGCGAGAGAGAGGAGGGAAAGGGAGGGAGGATTGTGGGAGGTAAGGGAGGGGGAGAGACTACCGGGGACGCGTATAAAAGACGACTGAGAGAAAAAATATTTAAAAGTATGCAAAATTATCGCAGAAATATTGAATTTTAACCTCAAATAGGTTATTGTGGATGAAAATTCACCCGTACATCCACAATCTTTTATGGATAGTATGATAATTTTCCTTTTATATAGATTTCTGGTCTAAAAACCAGGAATGTTTTTTTACAAAAAAAACAAGTTATGCCAAAGGTGAATATTAAAATGCTGCAAAGCAGAATAATAAAGACAGAAACAAACGCGTGTAATCAGTTGTTTTCTGCAATGCCAGAAAATGCGACGCTGCCACTGTGAGTCACTTCTGAGGAGCACAAACACAGCAGGGCCCTGGAGGACTGCTTTAGGAACATCATATTGATATTTTTGTTTCAGATAAACACGGGCTATACTCTCTAATGTATATCATGTACTTTAGTCGCATCATTTTCATGGGATTACACAGTTTCTGTACATCCATACTTGCTTTGCACAACTTGAAGCTTATGAAATTGAAGCCAACAGGGTGTTCTAAATTATTTTTAAAATGGAAACATAATATATGTCTGGAAAAATAGGTCAGTAAGCTAAAAGAAGCATATTTTATTTTTATTTTATTTTTTAATTTCTCCTTTGGACTGCAGGTTAGTCACGCCTGCAGGTTTCGGATTTGATTGTTCATCTTCTGTTTTTGCAACAAAAATATATATATATATGTATATATATACATATATATATATGAAAGAAATCTGTATTTAAAGTTAAACTGATGTGTCCGTTCTAATGTTAGGTACCACAGAAGACCTTTAGTGATTTTTTTTTATCCTGCTCCGGCCATCCCATCCTCGCTGCTCAGCCCCATTGTTATGATAATACTATTGTGAATTTCACGCTGGATGTGCAATCTGTCGACCGTCCATATTTTAAAAGGTGAAAACTGCATTTATTTGTAAGATCAAATAGTCACCCCCCTTTTTTCTTGCTTTTCTGGGCTTTGATTTTGGAAGTTGACCTCGTCAGTATTCAACAATGCTATTTTTCCAAAGAAAGGCTGCACCCTTACTGCAAAACGTCCGTATGTGGAAAATATATATAGTAGACCTAATATTATAGCATTAAGCATTAGCATCGACTGCAGTGAGGTTACTATCAGCTTAAACAACCGCACTCTAAGGCCATATCAGAAGAGCAGCCTGAATGAACATGAATATTAACACGTTCTTGTGTTGTACTGACATTTTGCTTTTTTAATTCCCCCTAGTTTGGTTTGATACTTTGATTTATTTAACTGTAAAAAAAATGTTAATCGATTAATATGTGCCAAATGATTTGGCCTGTAATACATCCAACAATTATTCTACGATTCTAAGACGCTTAAATAATCCTGGTCTGGCTCAGGCCACTATCAGAGATTGCAGGTTATCAAAAACATAAATCAGAGTCTGCTCTGTTGTTTTTACGCCTACATGGATTTTCTGCTGTTACGGCTGCCGTTAAGTACGTGACAATTTGTCATTTTATGAACAAAAGACAACGACAGTGAATGGTGATAATATTTTAACGATAGTTCAGACGTTGTCTGGTGTGTGTGTGAAAGAGAGAGAGGTGTGTGTGTGAGACAGAAACAAAATGAGGTGTTCCTGTGTTTATAGGTTTAATAATCAAAACGTAAATTTACAGTGATAAATGAAGCAGAAGCAATATGTGGTTCCTCAGTCTGATAATATGCATATAATTCATATGCATATGAATATTATGGATTTAATATAGGTGCTCAGCCCAAAATAAAGCCTTTGCAAATTACCCTAAAGTTCAGTTGTGCATGCACAAAGTAGTAAATGCTCTAAAATTATCCTTATTATTTGTGGTGCTTATTAATGTAAATGTCTGTCCACATTTAGACTTGCAAGTGTATTTCATTGGCCCTATTTTAATCAATAAAATATTAGGTAAACACATTTTTTGTGGAGCTCTCAGCATGTATATTTATATCTGCATAATAATGCACAACCCGCCTGAAAACAATCCACACCTTAAGTCTTAAAATTCCATATATCTTATGATTGTTTTAAATGTATGCCTTAAGAACGCTATGGGCAGAGACCCTCTCTGTAATTGCCTATAGAGAGATAAATAAGGAATAGTAATATTTCACTAATATTAAAGCACAAGTGCAATATGCACACATCCTCTCTCTCTCGCATACACACTCAAACATGCACAGACCATACTGTAAAACACGCCATGCTTTCATGCCCTCAGGTGTATGCCAGAGGTTTGTTGTTTTCACTGTAATATATAGTTAGCCCTTCCACCAATTTACCCTGTCAGCGCTAATGGGGCAATTAACCACTGTGATACCCCCCAGGCAGAAGGAGAGCCAAAAGCTCCCCAACTCCAAACTTGTCTCTATGACATTTATATGACAAAATGTGTATGGGGGAAGCTGGGGACCCATCTGACACCTTGGAGGGTCCTTAATGTCACTCCCTCCTTTGCCCCCGCCCCTTTCTGCCCCAGGGTATGGCACTGAGCAGGAAGTGTAATACATCATGTACAGGAGAGGCTCAGGCCTTGTCCAAGAGGGGAAAAAAACTTTGTACTGCTTCCAAAGCTTCAAAGGGGCAACTCTGATTTACACACTGTGTCCCGTTCTGCATGATTATAAATGTAAACTGGCCTCATACACAGACAAACACTCCCCGCTAACATACTCCAACTTGACCTCTCCCTTCAGTTAGGCCTTTTTGGTGTCTGTAAGTCCCTTTGTCTGTGCTCACATTCCCCCTGTCCTTCTAACATCCCCAAGGAGGCAATAACCTCCCTAGCAAGTGCTTCCCCTTGAGTCGTTGTCATAGTAACTTGTGGGCTGGTCGACATGACAACCCCACCATGGTCCAGAGATAGATGATAGGCCAGAAATGGGGAGGGAGAGAAGGTACATGGGGGATTTGCACCCCCTTTAATTTGGTTTGCCTGATTTTGATTCAAAATGTTTTTTTTCCTCTCTCTGTCTCTCTCCCTCTGAGGGTGAGGTGCGGCCGACAATAACCTGCTTTACATTTATACAGGTATTTACAGGCTGCGAGCACTGTCGGCATCTCGGCAACAACACTAAACCGCTACCTGCAAAGCGCCATGGCACCTGGATGGATAGTGTTGACTAAAAAATAAAATTGCTCAGCGTTGTTCTGTATTTTTATTAATTTTTCTAAAAATCGGAAGAAGTGAAATCATTTTTTTCTTACAAAAGGAATATAAATAGGATATGTAAAAAAAATAGTGTTTCATATATTTTTTCCAGGCACTGAATCTACAATGTGTGACCTTCCTAAGAGTTCCCAAAATTTGCTAAATTTATTACTGTGCCAACATGAACTGATTATTGTATGAGTTGAAGTGGTCGTCCTGTCAAATTTGGTCATTACTCACATTTAAACAATATTTTAAAAAAAAATGGATTGTGTGCAAGACACATAAGCAATAGTGGATATTCACTGGTAGTTATTTTGTATTATTTGTTCCAACTGTCCTGTTTTTTTTTTTCAAATAACAATTTAAATTTCATATTTCATAAAAAATAGAGCCTAAGAACACACATCCTCTATGGTCGCCCTCCTCAGTGGAATGATGAATTTCAGCCAGCTCCAGGGATGCTGCCCCTCAGCTGACCCTGATCTCTGACCCATGGGCAGAGGGTAGCTAGCAAAAAGAGATATTTCCTATAAGGATCAATAAATATCATTATAAAGCAGGACTACTGTATTACAGGAACATCAGACGTCTTCTGTTGGTCAAATATGCATAGAATACTTTTAGAGGTGAGAGAACGAGAAGCAAGAATCAACCCATTGATTCATGTTTATTTAGTGGTGATTGGTCTGGTTTTAAACTCAGCTCATTAGAAAATGTTTAGATTGATCATGTGTATATTGTTTATAAAAGATACATTATAGTTTTTTGTTTAATTATTATTCATGACTTTATCAGTGTAAAAGCAGACCATGGTGTTTTTCTGTCAGGGGGTTTCTTAGGCCTCCTGTTTGTGTGAATGTTTCCTCTATTTTTTGATACATCTGACGCCTGTGCTCCGCTTCGTTTTTGTAAGCTCTGCACTTGACAGATGAATTTCCCCTTGGGGATCAATAAAGTGTATCGTCTCATTTCATCTCATCTTATCACCGCAGCTTTGGCCTCCTACAGGAGGACATTAATAACATTAATGTTAGATGTAGATGAGTGTGCCTACAGGTAGCCAATATTTAGATTCAGCATACTAATCCATTAGCAGGAGGAAAAGATTGATTGCTAGATAGCACGCATAGACAGACGGAGGGGCGGACAGACAGACGGACAGACAGTCATAGATCAGATTTAAATTTTATTAATTCCACTTCTCATTAAATGGCTCCGCTACAAAACATGCCTGCAAACCTGAGCAACACCGCCCCTTGATGGAGGGAACTGGAATTAAAGGCAGCCATGCAGCAAAAAACAGCAAAGGTCGCCTCTGGGCCACCGTACATTCGCGGAAGTCCTCAAAACATTGTTTTAAAAACGTATGTGGCGGTCGTTCCGAATATACCTTTACGGAACTTATTTCTTCAGATTAAAATCCATCTTCTTCCATTACAGGAGGTGGACATGGAGGAGGAATGGGAAGAGGAGGTAAAAAATCCCGTCATTGTCTAACCTGCTGGATAACAGTACATTAGCCTCACGTAGCTAACAGCTTAGCTAAACGAAATGACAGTTAATTGCGTTTTACGATCAAAATTCTTACTAAAGGTCGTTTTTAGTCGTTGTTTACCTCAAGAAAACGTTCATTATTTGCTCTTCTGCCATCTAAAAGTGATTTTGTTTTGGTGCATTCAGGAGCAGCTTGTTGTTGTGGAGCTTTCTGGCGTGATCAACAATGACTTTCTGTCCAAGGGAAAGGGAACATGCAAGATACTGGTGAGTGTGAGCATCTAGTTCATTTAAACATCACTGTACGTCTGTCAGAGCAGCTCTGCAGATGTAGTTTTACCATTTCTGTTCTAGGACATTGACAGTGAGAAGCCCATGATGCAGGTTGGGCAGTATGTGTTTGCAGGGGAATATGAAGGTGAGAATAAACCATTACTATTATTGTTATAGTGTTTTGACTGACCTGTGAAATACATTAAACAGAGCATTATACGTGTCCTGCTATCTTTTTATTTTTAATCGTAGACACTCTGGGAACATGTGTACTGTTCGAGGAGGTCCCACCAACAGGTAAGGTTCTCCTCTAACTTATAATAATATTATTGTTTGTATAATAGGGCTGGGTAATATCTGGAGTTTTTAAGATAACTGATATATTTTCATACCAGATGTAATTTTATAAAGAGGAAGAATCACTTGTGTTCAAGGCTGCAGCCTTCAGCTACTCTACTGTCACTCTTGTGCAGTTTTAAAATACTGTAGCTACATTATCAATATAAGCAATAGAAAGTACTGCTATTTATATATATTGATATCCGAATACCACAATTGAAAACTGAGTATATGAGAATATCCCTACTGACGAAATATTTCATAGAACACTGGAAAATAAAAAGTGCCTGACTCCAATCAGCCCGCATTCCCAAACATTATATAGTATGTCTGTCTTTGAACTGTTTTTTAATTTGTTATTTTTCAGAAATATGTATTTCTTATGTTGACTTTTGAAGGGAAAGAAAACCATCAAGACCTCAAATATATGTGCCACACTGTGAAGAAGCTGATGATGCAACGGATCTTTCTTACTGACAAGAAGGAGATGGAAATCAGAACAGGTCAGCCAGAAAATCTAGGACTTTTGTTTTGTTACACAGAAATTTAAAGTATTTATGCTCTTTAATAATAAATAAATTCAGTCTGTATTTATCAGTGTCTTAGTGAACAATCAAGTACACAAAACACACAACACTCAGATATGACTCATTTGTGTTTGTTCCAGTCGGGGATGGTGACAGTGGTGATGGTGGTGACAGTGGTGAACAGAACAACACAACCTGTCAGTCCATTGAAGAAAACAATGATGATAATAAACAGGAAGACATGGAAGAAGATATGAACAATATTGATTTGGAAGACTCGGCAACAAGCTGAGATATGGACAATTCTATATTTTATAGTACTCATGAAGCTGTAAAGAACTACATTTGAGTGGATGGGAATTCTGTTTACTGAAGACCTGTTGTGACTTTTGCCACATGTGAAGTTTATGTTTGTTTACAGGGACAAAAATGAATTCATAATAAAAAATAAAATATTATTTATTTGTGATATATAGTGTTTGACGTTTTCATTGCACCAATAAAGTAGAGGTTTGTTGTTGTAAAGCTTACATGTCCAGGTAAATGTGTTGTCAGTTTTATGAATGAACTCCGTTTTTGTTGACTTTGAGGACGTGGCGGTTCTCGGCCAATCCAATCAACGGTGCTCCTGTGAAGTGGACCAATGAAATGGCGACATCACACTCGGCGTTTTGGAAGCTGATTGGTCAGATGGCGTTTTAGCACAGGAAGTAGATGGGTGTGTTTCCGAAGGGAGGGCCTAAGGCAGCAGCGACTAACTTCCCTTGCAGACACCGGTGAGTTCTTGTAAATTGTATGTATTGTAAAATAGGGAAAAAAAGTGAATGAACTGTGTTTGTGCTATAGCGAGTATAATGAAAGACGTAGTTTAAGTGATTATATTGATCCGTGTTTATCTGCGCTGGACGAGTGAACCCGCTAGTCAGATGGAGAAAGTAGCGGTATGCTGGGTTAGCTAGTCCAGTTCCTAACCTGGGTCTGGATGGTTTGGAAACTCTTGCTATGTGTCGCATCCAGGAGATAGTAATAGTCAAAATCGAATATTTTTTGATGAATGAGGCATTATTTCAATGTGAATCCGTCGCCTCGGATATTCTTAATATTTTCTCTCTTAATGTTTGATGTGAGATTTATTTAAAAAGCTAATTTCTTTTTGCTTCATGCTCTTAACTTAGTATGAGAAAACATTTAGCCACTTTCATGGGAGAACAATGTTTAGTTTGTCTGTTTACATACCTACTGCTCAGTGTGACAGATTGTCATTGATAATTAAAGCTATGTGTCACATTCAAGCTCTTGGCAAAATAAGTTTTGGTTTGGTCTGGAGCAATGAAGTGTTAGAGGCTGAGGGAGATGAGGGATTGCATCAGCTGGAAAAGATTAGCCATAGGAGTATTTCCTTCTAAACTACTGGCACAGTGACTTTATTCAATGAAAAGCATCCCAGCTGGACCAATGACCACAGCTTCGTATTGACTTCTTTTGTTTGTTTTAATCCCTGTAGCATCTTTAAACAAACACAGGATGGAGCTGCGGCCACTGGTTATGTGCTTTGCTCTCTGTGTGGTTTATGCCACCAGCAAACCCACAGAGAAGAAAGATCGCATTCACCACGACGAACCTCTCAGCAACCGAGAGCATGACGATTCAGAGAACTTCGACTATGACCATGAAGCCTTTCTCGGACAAGAAGAGGCTAAGACCTTTGATCAGCTCACTCCAGAGGAAAGCAAGGAGAGGCTCGGGTAAGAACAGCTCTTTCACTCCTCAGGTATCTGGGACATGTGTAGATATACAGAACTCTTAAACTCTTTGGATTATTTCTCTGCAGCATGTTGGTTGAACGTATAGATGAGGATAAAGACGGTTACGTGACTGTTGAGGAGATGAAGAAGTGGATCAAGCATGCTCAGAAGAGGTGGATCTACGATGATGTGGATCGACAGTGGAAGAGTCATGACCTCAATGGGGATGAAGTGGTGTCCTGGGAAGAGTACAAGAACGCCACATACGGATACATTCTTGGTATAACTACAGACAATTTTTCATTTTATACACCCGATATAGCACTTAATTATTGTTAAGCTGTATATTTTATTTTAAAACTGATTTATAGATGAACCTGACCCAGATGATGGCTTCAGCTACAGACAGATGATGGCTCGTGATGAGAGGAGATTCAACATGGCTGACCAGAACAATGACATGAAAGCTAACAAGGAGGAATTCACAGCCTTCCTCCACCCTGAGGAGTATGACCACATGAAAGACATTGTGGTGCTGGTGAGTGACACACACACAGGTGTTAAACAGTGATACCCACCCCCATTCTCACTGCCCTATGCTTCTTTTCTTCAACAGGAAACTATGGAAGACATTGACAAGAATGGGGATGGTTTAATTGACCTGGATGAGTACATAGGTGAGTCCATAAAGCCTGTAGGTATCTGCTACCGTATAGGAAAACATTGCTCTTTCATCAACACTCAGCCTGCCCCTGTCTTGTTGTGCTGTAGGCGATATGTACAACCAGGATGGAGATGCCTCAGAGCCTGAGTGGGTGAAAACAGAGAGGGAGCAGTTTACCGAATTCAGAGACAAAAACAAAGATGGGAAGATGGACAAGGAGGAGACGAGAGACTGGATCCTGCCCAGCGACTACGACCATGCTGAGGCAGAGGCCAAGCATCTGGTCTACGAGTCTGATGCAGACAAAGTGCGTATTGTCGTTTTTCTTCAGAAATGTTTCCTTCCTGCTTTGTTGCTGAGTATAGGGGGAAGTGGAACGTCGGTGAGTGTGTGACTGATAAGGCCTTTGTGGACATCCTCCTTCAAAATCTGCCAAATCATCTTGTGTAATACACAAGTGTGTGTTATATGTATAATGCAGAGATTCTCTAAAAAGTCATGGTGTGATCAAGAGATGTATACCAGCACCTAGGGACAAAAACAAATTCTCCAAATATGTGAAAATATCTGTTGTGACATAATGGCAACACAAAGTATCTGTGACACAGACACAATGCTGACTGTGCTTTCTATTCACTCTCTCAACAGGATGGCCGCCTGACCAAGGCAGAAATTGTTGAGAAGTACGACTTGTTCGTGGGCAGCCAGGCGACAGACTTCGGGGAGGCTCTGACTCGACATGACGAGTTTTAACAACCACCTGCCTCCTAAGACTGTTGCGCTCTTCTTGTGTACCGCCTAACTCCTACCACAATAGATGTGAGTTACTTTAGACAAGATGAGCTCAGCTAATCCGACGCCACGGACAGTAATTTATTTGATTTCTTGAATGTGTCTCATTGTACACACACACACACACACTAACATTCTGAGTTGTGTTCATGCTTGACTTCACATTGAGTTGCGCCACAGATTGGGATATATATCGCTACCCTTTGCTCTACTTCAACACAACAAACTCGACACACTTTCATTAGAAATGATGATTTTTATAAGATGGCTGCCTTTTAATAGAAGTTTAAGTGTGTTGCGCTGCTTGATTTTTTGGAATGCACTGTACTGTGAAGCCTAAAGCTGTGTGTGTAATTGGCTTAAAACAAAAACACTAGATTTGCCTGTTTTACAGATTACAGATTATTATGCTGGATTGTAGAATAGTTGGAGCAAACAAGCTGCATTTCAGTGACAATGGAGACCATTTGGCTTAGTGCAATACAGCGTCATAGGTGGGACCAAGCTGTGTTTGCTATACCGGTCCTCAAAAAACACAGGCTAAGCGTCCTACATGAGGGCAGTTTGCGTTGTGGGTCAGTTGAAGAAATCAGTATGAACTTAGGGACTTAATGGATGCTCTGTCCTCGAACTGCCTCCTCTTTTCTCTTCTTATCACCTCAACAGTATGTGTGTGTGCATGTGACCTGGGTGTGTACATACTGTATATTCTGACTTCCTCCCTTTGTTTTGTTGCTGTCATTTTTTGAGTTGAACAACTCATTTGTGTGCCAAGCAAAAAAAAAATCTTTGTCCTATTTCGTAAGCAGTTTGGGGAAGAAAAAAAAACAAAAAAAAACAATGCTTCCTTCCTCCCTTCTAAAATATGTTTGTTATGCTTGTATTGTTACTACCACCATTTATAACCACTGTTAATAATTTTTATGGTATGATAATGTTTTTTTACAGGCTCACTGCAGCAACAAGCCTTTCACTAGTGACTTTACTGTAAATACGTTGTTGGTCTGCAAAAGGAGCGCTCTAACAATCAGGTCCAGTTTTTGTGATTGAGAAGTGTCTCAATAAAAACAAATAAAGTTGGAGCTTTGAGAGTGTTTTTTATAATTATACTCGGGAGAAAGCAAAACTGCTAAGCTTGGCACGTTTTTTTTAACTTTCCATGAATTAAGTGCAGTTGCAAAGTTTCACGTTTCATCAGAATCCCCCTTAACCCGTCACAGTGACTGACTTTTTTTCCTTTTTAGGCTCCGTTTCCTGCGTTCCTTCTGTTCATTGACCCTCTAATCTCTGGATTGTTGTTGCAGGCATATCACAATTTATCTTCACCACTCCGGTCCAATGACTTTCCTGTCCTACTCTTGAATCGATCACACTCAGTTTTTTATTTATAAAAATGTACTGCTGCTTGTCATTCTTGTTCTCAGAATCACCACTAGCATCTTCCAGTTTATGGCAACATGCTGGTCTGAGGAGAGTTTCTTAACTTTTGTCCATTGTGGAGCAGATGGTTGTTTTTTTTTTGGTGTCCATTCAGTTCAATGAGAAGCACAGGAAGTTTTCTGTTTAAAATGATTTAATAAACTCATCTCAAAGCTCATCCCACCGGTTCGGCATACCAGTCCAACGCTTTAATAAGTACTTTTAACTCAGTGTTTGATATAAAGGCTGAGTTTACAAAAAAAAGCTGAGGCAGTTTGTAGAGTAGGCAAAACAAGCGGTACACTATGTGAGTCTCTGCAGCTATTTCTAAAATATGCACAGTGCCAGAGCACTTTTATCTTTAAAAATACAATGTCATTAATAGTTTTGCTATTTTTTTGTGTTTGAATGTGGACTATCCTTGACAAATCTAAATGTGTGTTTAAATGCTAACTTAAGTCATGTTATCTAGGCTAGTCATCATGACTTGGTGCTGTTAAATGTTTTTGTTTACGTAGAGTATATATAGTTCATGAACGTCCTTCCATGGCTGCCGTGCTTCTGGCTTGCTTGCTGGTGTGTCTGCTGTCCACAGCCTGAGTCTTTCCTCTTCACCTTACCTGCTCCACCTCCCTGTGGTCCAGCCCATCGCTCTTGGTGCCTGCGATATATTAGTGACATCACTTACTAAATGTGATAAATATAGGATTACAACGAGCCATCACTCTTAGCAGCTCTTCTTCATCTGACTCCAACTCATCCTCACCCTCACTGTTCTTGTCTGCACCATCTTTCTCATCCCCCACCCCAGTTTGGGTATTTCCTGAGTTTGTTGATGGCCTTCTGTCTTGAGAGGGACTGTGCGTACCTTCATGCCCTGATGGGTCTGTGTGGTCCAGTAAGGTGGCAGGCTCGTCTGCATCTGCGCTGAAAGTCTCTGAGGTTTGCTGTCGTGTTTCTGGAGGTGTGTCATGGGGAGATGTATCTATGTGTACAAGTGTGGCTTTTAAAAGGTCATGCTCTGGGGTGGATGGGGGTGTGCTTGTCTGTTTGGAGGTAAGTAGAGGTGAATATGGGGGTGTCTTCACACGAGGTTTGCGGAAGGGTTTGTCTATTTCTGCTGAAGCGATTCTGGTGTGACTACAGGGAACACTGGCCTGAGAGGAGGGGCTGGTGACGGGGTCGATGTTGTCATTGGTGGACTGGGAAGCAGGACTAGATGAAGGTGAAGATGGAGTGGCATCATGGGAGGGGGTGTTTTGCATGTCAGTAGGGTCAGGTGGTAAGCAGGGGTTTTCTTCGGGGGGAGCAGAATTTTGAGCTGTATGAGTGAGATTCAGATCCACAGCCACGGGGCAAGAGCTGGGTGAACTGCAGGAGCTTTTGGTTGGTGTGGAGGCGTTGTTATTGGAAATCAGGGGCCTGCAGGCAGCCTCGGTGGGGATGAAGCTGGTGTCGGGCAGAGCAGTTGTTATTGGTGGAATGGGTGCTTGGCTGTGGGGGAGGTCTTGATGGGTGTGGGTGCCAGTTTTGTCTTGGAAACTGAAGGAAGGATTGCAGGTTCCGTATTCTTCATTTCTGTAGGGATCTTCATCCATCTGTGGCATGGCACCGCCTCCATGACTCACCTGAAGAGAAACCTTAGTTATGAAGTGAACATCTGGAAGAAGAGAACTCTTCTGTTTAACAGAGATGAGGCCGTCTACAGTGACTGAGGTAATTACAATGTGGGCAACTGTTTTCCAGACTTAAAAGTTGTCTCATGTCTTAAACCTTGGTTTTATGGTGTTTCTGATCTTAATGGCAGATTCACATGGTCCATTTCAAGTTTTATAGTTTGTGTGTGAATGCTGTTTAGAAAACAACAGACAAAGATGAACTTCTATAGAAAACACATTACTCACCAGCTGAAACCAGCGTAAGCTCTGTGGGAGACACACACAAGGTTCTTTTAGGAAACATTGAATGAATGAAATCAGATACATGGACTGTGGTCACAGCTCTTACCACATTGGGGTGTTTGCCCTGGGCCACACAGCCTCTCTCCAGTGGGTTCCTCTTTCCTTTAAGTTTTCTCTTCAGCCACATCAGCATAGACAAGATGCATCCGAGTACAGTCATGAACACCATGCTCAGGAACAGGGCTTTGCCCACTGTGCAGCCTGTCAGGTGGTCGTCTCCCGGACTAAGAGGGACTGCAGTGTGCACAGAGACAAAAGGTTTGTTTTGGTCTGCAGGCTCAACAGACTGTTATAATATTATAAATGTGAGTGTTTGTTGTCCTTACTTAGTTGTCCTTCAGCTAGCACTTCCACCAGTACAGTAGCAAAGGCGGAATCACCTGACTCCTGGTCAACAGCCATTACCTAGAATTTATGTTGACTTTTATTATAATTCCGGTCTTCCATAATTAAAAAGTCAAAATATTAGTTGACACTCTTTATTCAAACAATGTAAAGTGTGTTGCTGACCTCTACTACATGTTTCTGTTTTGGTTTGAGCTGATGGGTCTTGGCGATCAGGAGCCCCTGCTGTGTGACCTGATAGATGTCTGTGTGGTTGGAAGACGGACTGAAGGTAAGGTGGATCAGGGGATTGAAACCCTGTCGGTTTGTGGGGGGGAAAGGAGGTTTAAATCTAGAATCACACTGTGCATTCAGCATTATTAGTGTACTGTGTGTGTGTGCTTACATGGTCGAAGTCTTGGTCTTGTACGTGTAACATTAGTGCTTTGCTGCCATAAGTGTTGACGAGAGAGGCGGAGCTCTTTCGTGCAGCTACAAAGCCGTGATACTCAGCCATGTCGAACTCTGGATAAAACTTGTTCACAGCCAGGATCCGGACCAGCACTGTAGCCACAGAGTACTTCCTAGGGTCGTTGTCCTGATAAGCCTAGGGGGCAAGACACATTAAAGCAGAGAAGTGAGATTGTCAGTCCAGAGTGAATGTATTTATATTGCCCAATTAAAAATAACAAGGGCTGACAAATGTGCTGTATATGATCAATAAATACAAAGACAAGACGCATGACAACAAATGTCAAACATACAATACACACATACCAAAATTAAACACACAAAGACATGTACACTACAGAAAAGAGAGGTGTCTCACTCAACTCAACTTAAGAGATAAAAGCTGAGTCTTTAAGACGGTTTTAAATGTATCAAGTGTTTCAGCTGTTCTAATCTGGACAAGTAGGCGATTCTAAGATGTGAGGCAGCCAAAGCTAAGATTGGGTCACCTCACCTTTTATATCGTGTTTTGGGTGCCTCTAGCAGCAACTAGTAAGCTGATCTACTTGCTTTAGCAAGTGTTTGGTGATATAAGACAGATAACCTGTATGATGTATTACTCCAGGACCGTCACACTCACACCTATGGAGTCAACAGTTAATGTATAGCCTGCACATCTGGTGCGTCGGGGCAGGCCAGAGTACCTGAAAAAACCCTTGCAGGTTGAAGACATGCAAACTCCACACAGAAAGGTCCCAGCCAGATTCAAACCAGGAACCTTCTTGCTGTGAGGCAACAGTGCACCACACCGCTACTGGTGGAGAATTTCTTAAGGGCGAGTTTGGCATGGACGGAGGTGACGTGTCCCCATCAATAATTTGACAACCCCCCCCAACACACACACACACACACAGAAGATTCTCATTGGGTGTAGTAAGGGTTAAATTCCATTGGAACCTTAGGTCAATTTTTGACCAATGTCAAAAGTAAAATCTAGAGCACAGCAGCACAGTCGGCCAACTGGGAAGGTCCTCCAAACAAAAGTATCTCCATGTTCTTGTCATTCACTTTCGTTCACTGCTCCAGCAGTGCACAGGATCCTTACTCTTGGTTTTAACAGCAATATATATTTGTATCTCATCTGCAGGACAGTGTAAAGATACATTATACTTTATAAAGTATACTGGGTGTAGGAAGCACTCTTACTGTGAGTATGTGAGCCTACCATGACCTGAAGATGTAGCTCTGGAGTTGTGAGTCTGTCTGTCACCCCCCGCGTCAGTCTCATCTCCCCTGTTTCTCTGTCCATGATAAAATGGCCTTCATCATCTCCTGCCACAAACATAAACACAGTTACTTACATTCACATGTAAATGGTGCAGTTTATTTACATGAATAGTACCTGAGAGAATGGCGTAGCTGACTGAAGAGCTGAGGCCTCTGTCTCCATCCACTGCATGAATGGGACCAGGAGAAAAGTCCAACACAATGTCCTGCAACATGACATACAACAAATCAAATCAAATCAAATCCAGTAAATTAATCAGAATCGTGCATAGTTTGATGTGAAATAGTAGATCATAATAAGACAATGGCATTTTTAACATAGCCTGAAGAGACCTCTTCGCCCTCTGTGATGTTGACTGTGTACACAGGGCTGGTGCAGACCCGGCTGGACTCGTCCTGGAAGAGCAACACGCAGGGCAGGAACTGTGGGTACTGGTCATCTCCGTCTAGAACAGTAATGGTGATGTTGGTGCTGGTATTGAAGCGCTCAGCTGTGTTCATTTCCTGAGATAAAGTCAATGATATTATGCTGGTCAAGCATTGTTGATGTAGACACATAAAACTAAATAAATTAATACTAAACTGAACTAAATATACACACTGAGGCGTAGATGGTGACAGTGAGCAGAGTTTTGGTCTCGTAGTCCAGAGGCTTGGACAGCATCACCTCTCCACTGTTTGGTAGATCAACTTTGAAGTACTCTGCATCAGGCTGCAGAACACATAACCACAGTGATGGAGTGCTCGTTTGTGTTTTATTTACTTATGATGTAATTGGAGAGGTAGGACTTACTGATGTCTGGTCAATTGAGTAAATGATTTTGTCATTATCTGCATCTGTGGCCTGGACGGTGAACACAACAGTGTTGACTGGAGTTAGCTGGAAAACACACAGACAGGCGGAGAAACATTTTAGACAGACTACGCAGAATGTAAACCTCCAAGTTTTATGTTTGTGTGCACTGATATGTGCGTGATGTGAAAGCATTATACCTCACTAATAATAAGAGACTGGACCGTGTCTTCTGCAAAGACTGGAAAGTTATCATTCTCATTGAGAATTTCCACCATGACCCTGTACACACTCTACAACAAAAACATGACATATGCTTACACAGGTTTGAATCTGGAATGGCACACTGAGAAATTGTGTAAGATGATGTGAGGAAGTCTACCTGAAGTAAGTCGTCCTCATAGCATGATAACTCAGCCATTAGGACAGGACCCAGGAGCTGAGAGAGAGGGAGAGGGAGAGAGAGAGAGAGACGAAGACACACCACACACTGAATATCAGCAAAGTGTTATTTGTACATCTAAGGTAAAAAAAAATGCCTGGATCTTTTATTCAAAACTGGACTGACACTGGAGTTTGGGAGCTTTGTAACTTGCCAATATATGGGCTGATAATATCTATATACTGTATAGCTGGCTAGGTATAGAGCTGTAATTGTGGCTTAAATGTTACGTTTTGATTAACAGCTAAGGCAAAGATCTTCAGCTCTAGCTAGCTACTGCTCTAACATAGTAAATAGAGTTTCAATTAGTTCGGCAGTTTCGCTTTAAAGCAAAGCATATTAATCATCTGTGGAAGCTATAAAACTCTAAAAACATCAGCCAATCCTACGAGGCGCCCCTGCGCGTACTTTCAAAATCTACCTGACTCTCACTGAGTTTTCAAAATCTCCTACCCTACCTTTGAAGCTAAAATGAAAGCTGCAGTTCCACAACTGACCACTAGAGGCTAGATTTAAAAGTGAGTCAATACCCATAGATATCTGTGCTTGAATACCCAACCTTAAGAGGTATAAACAGCCTGGTACATGGAAAAAAGCTGTTTTGGTCTCCAAAGACAACTTTGAGACTATCTATCGATGTCCGCCGGGGTCTTATATCTTAGGACTAACTTACTGTCATTTTGAGACTTGTAGTCAGTACATTATAAATGTATTTTTTAAGGATTGAGTAACAGAATTAGACAGCAGGACATACAGAGGGACAGCTAATCTGTTTGACCCATTGACAGCTGCCATGATGTAAGACAGCTGGCTGGGAAGAGGATGACGAGAGGAAAGATTGCATTTGGCTCCAGGATGAGGTTGTGAGGTTCAGTCTCTGACAGTGTGTTACAAGCAGCAGCAGCCGCAACTAAAGGGATTGTACACATAAAGTCTATCATTTCTGATTATGATAAAGCAACAAAAACTCTATGATCAGCTCTTTAGGTCCTGAGTCATTACCTCTTGATCAAGGATCTTGTCAGCTGACGCGTTCAGCCGGATGCTTCTTTCATCCAAAAAGAACCAATCAGCGTCCTTTCCGTCCAGACTCCAGTGAACTCCCTCCATGCCAGTGTCATCCATCAGTTCAGCAACAACTTCTCCCCATACGCTATTTTCCTTGATTGATGCAAACACATCCTGACCGTCCAAACATCCGGCCCAGCCTGACATTCCTATGTCAAACACATACGCAAAAGGGTTTGTGATGCATTCATTGGCTAAATCTTTGAAGGACTGACAGTGAGGTGGCTGTACCTGTGACTGTGTGCAGACATAGGTGGACCAGCAGTGTACAGACCACAGTCCTATGATTCAGTTCTGTGACGGCCATTCCTTGACCTCAGGAAACAGATCCGTCTGAGTGAAGAAAGACGATCAATCATTTCATCATTTTCCATGGCATGAAAGAAGTGGCCACACTGAGCCTTACTATAGAGAAGAATAGAGATTACGTGACACACACACACACACTGTCCTGTAATTCCCCCAAATCCCCTTTAAATTGGTTCCTGCTGGGCTTTCCCCAGTCCGAGACGGCAGACCAGTACAACAGAGTTCTCTTCAGGTCTTGTTTTTTTCTGACTTTTCTTGCTGCAGACATGGATTCTAGACTTATCTAAAAGTTGAAAATACTCATTATAATTTTGTTTCTTGCATTTATAAAATATAAAAGCTAAAGAATTCTTCTTGAATTCTTCTCCAGTCATCTTGAAAGAGCATGTTTGCTTTTGACCGACTAGGTGTATGTTCTTGAGGGGATCTTTGCTGTTACACACTCTACATGCTACTCATTAGGTGACTGACCTGTTGTCAAATCCTCAGCCGCTCTCCGGTCAGCCTCCATGTCCTGCTGACTCGTGACGGACGCAGCATCTCTGATTCTCAAAAGCCTAAAATCAGCATTCAGAAAGACAGATCGACGCTTTTAGGTGTAAACAAAGCAAAATCAACACATACACACTGACCCCACCCCCTGTATACATTAGAAAGGAGGTTCTGTTGTGCATCCTGGGATAAACGTCAGCTCAGAGGCTAAAGCCTAAAGGGCGGGGCCTGCCTGGTCAGGGACGATCAGATTAGAGACACCAAGAACTTGACAGCGAGGTCAAAGAGCAGGGTCACAAGTGAATTTAAGAGATTTGTCTGGTACTTCACCTTCGTAGCAAACGGTCTGAGCCAGATTGTGTGCACACGGTGCTCTCTGTCTACTGACGTGCTTATTAAGAGATTTCATCAAGTCTTGGCAGTTTGTGTTAATTTTCACATACATACCTACACAGTATTTTGTGGGTTAGAACTTGTTGTTAAAAGAGCATGAGTGTGTATTTTGGATACACAGCCTGTGCCGGCTGGATTTGTTCAATTAGCAATGCCTGACATCTAATGGGGCCTGACAAGGGATTAGCTATCAAACGTCGGCTGTTCATCGTCTGAAGATTAACCCACATCCTTTTACACTCTTGTCCTGGCATGTACACACACACAGGCACAGATAAGATACAGAAGTATGTGTGGACATATTTTCAGGGCTCCTGTGATGAAAGCGTGTCGTCTGGCTCCAAGAGACATGTTTTGGTTAGGTTGAGAAGCTTCTATTGTTAGAAAGGGGAGCCACTTTTTTTCTTTACTTTTCTTTTTTTTTTTAAAGTTTGCCTTGGGGAGAAAAGGTCGAACCCTGCACATGTAGCTTCTAAGCATGAAAGAAGAATTAAATGTTAAGCAACAGGCAAATATGTTTGATTACTGTCACTGTAATGGGTGACATGTGTGAGTAGATTAGATTAGTCTGTGCTGTGAATGGGCACGGCCACTGGATGTCAGCAAAGATGTGGTTAATGAGACGATGGGAGATGGTTGATAATCAACAGTTGGCTTAAACAGTTACACCATCTGTTTTCCCACATTAAATCTGAGCTGAGGGTTTGTTTATTCTCTTGCTATAAGTTACTCAATTTGCATGAGCGTGACATTAATCGACCTGTAGAAAAAGACTTGAAGTGTAACTTTGTGTTCTTTCAGGAGACAAACTCTCCACCTTTTAGAACTATGCTCTGTACTTTCTGCTGCTTTGTCGAAGCCTCCATCTGCCCTGGAAGAGCTTTACCATGCCTTGCTTTATGGAAGAACCACTTTTATCTTTGTAAACTAGCTGGCATGAGTTGCAGAGCAGATTTTTGCTATGTAGATGTAGGGTGGGAAGAGTTCAAATCAAGGATGTAGCATGGATGTCTTTTATGGGATGTTGTGTCCTGTGGAAAAGAGTGATGAGGGACTCTGCAGTCTGCTACCTGCAAAAATAGAGACCTGGGCATTCTGTCATCTTAACAAAATATTTCATCATGCCATAGGGGCAGATAAGAGTCTAAGGATGTTGTTGTTTTTTGTTATGATGGTGTGTGCAAAATAAAATAACCATTGCAAAGATGGGCAAGACAAAACCACATGAAGAGGAAAACCAAGAGTTCTGGGTCAAAGAAGTTGGTGAGAGTTTGGAGCACTGGGACTTTTTCCAAAGCAGTGAAACATGACTACATGTGTTTACCCCCACCCTCTTCGTCTCTGTCTATGAACAGACACACATTTTTTGGCTGCTTCAGCAGCATGGCTCCTCTCCAGTCTCCAGACCAGGTTTTAGCTGATTACCAAAATGAGGGTCTTTGGGAATCAACACCACTCTCCTGGGTGGAGAGTTTTTTTTTCCTGACAAAAAAACAAGAGGTGAAAAATAGAGGAAGAAGAGATACTGGAAACTGGAGAGGGCAGAGACGAGAGGCGGTGACCTCCCACACGCTCCTGCACACCTGAACCCTTCCTTTCTTTCCATGTTTCTTTTACTTCCACGTCTTTTCTCTTTTATCAGTAAGCAAGGAATACAAGATGTTTTTGAATTCCTGCCATTGAGATAACGGAGAGAAAGTTAGTTGTTGTACTTACTGCCCCATGCAGGGAGGGACTGTGTGATCCGGAGAGGTGACGCCCTGCCTGCATCCAGATGTTTTATGTCTCCCCCCTGCGCGCTCTTTGGAGAGGTCTGCTGGCGGAGTGAGCGGTGGAACCCTGAACGCAGCCTGCACACTTTGCATGGCGGCAGATTAGGTTATAAAAGGACGATAAATGTCATAGTTTTTGTGTAAGGTGTTTGCAGTTTGACCAAGTCGCCCCTTTTTGTTTGGTTGCGGAGAATGGACAGCGGCAAACTGAGTACAGTCATGCTGCTGCTGATACATTTGCTGTGTGCGTTTGCGCTGACTGTGCACGGACAGTCCACTGCGAATCAGGAGAATGGTAAGATAAAACATGTTATATTATAAATGTATAAATGTAAATATGTTGGAAAGACAATGTAGAAACTTTAATATAACGCAACCTGAAGCCAGCATGTGTTCAAAATGAATGGATACATTCAGAAATCTCAAAATCCTATATATGTGTCGAAATGATTGATAATGTGTACGTTGTCAATGTGACATAAACTTTACTATATTTCCCCTGTAAAAATGAACTATCCTATATTTAATAACATGCCTAACACAGTTTATTTATTAAAATAACATTAAAAACCAGCTATAAGTATCATATAAATGCAAAAAGATCCGTATTTCCAATGAGATTATGAATTATTATATTATTTTTTGTTAAAAACAACTATTATTATAATAGATGTTTTTAACTTTTCCACCATGAATAACTTTTTAAACCAAAACAAACTGTCACTGTAACTTTCAGTTTGAGCCTCAGGTTTAAAGTGTGTCACATGCTGTGTTGTATTACTGCTTCAGACTCATTGTAACATGCTGGCCTGCTGGTTCCGGGTCAGCTAGGCAGCCATGTGTGACCGACTGATGAATGGCTTCATTCTGATCCCTGCTCATGTCGTAGTAACCCAGAAACAACAGTGTCATGCTCTTGACCTCATGCTGTATGGATGGATGTGTATGACTCTCTGTCTGATCTCTGTTCCTCAGCGATTGACCTTTTGGCGGCTCTGAACATGTCCCACCACATGACCGGTGTGACCAGAGTGCACAATTCCAGCAGTGTAGTATACAAAATACGCTCCAGAGCGTCCCACCTGAGCCTCCCTCTTGAATATTCCCACCTACTGTACTCTAATCTTAAAGGTGGCATGGGGGTGCATTTGATGGGGCGCCAGTCGCCTGGATCCACCGCTACAGTTTTCTCTCTCTCCTCTGGATCTTCGCCTATTCTCCAAATAATCTCCTCCACCCTCAATGACACCCTGCGTGTGGACTACAGCACCACAGGGACAACTCAGGGCCTTTCTAGCTTTGATTTTCCAAGGAGAAACCCCTTCTCTGCTGAGCAGTGGGTGAAGCTGGCTGTGAGCCTGGAGCCTGATAGGCTGGTGATTTTTGTAGACTGTCAAGAAGCTGCTGTTTTACTGACAAAAAGTGAGGCGAGGGTCAACCTACAACTGCCTAAAGATGTCGTCATCACTTTTGCCAGCACACCAGGAAAGAAAGCAAGCAAGTTTAATGTGAGCCTTTTATTCTCCTTTGTGTCTGCCTCATCCAAAACAACATAGTTTTTACCATATACATAAAATAAATTAAATACCTCGAGCAATTACACACCCTTACAATCCATATTTTCTGTCATTATGCGTGTGTGTGTGTTTTTTTTACAGGGATATTTCAAGAAAGCTGAAATTTCACTGAAACCATACCAAAGGCGTCCATGGATCTGTCTCAATGTGACAGGTAAAGAAAGGTTCATGCAGATAAATGCAAAAAATGTATATAAATTTACACATTCAATGTCATAATGTGCACCAGCAAGCAGTAGGTGATGTATTTTTTAGATAAGGTATAAGAATGCTTATCTGTGCAGATATGTCTGCATCTATATCTCAAGACTGTAGTCTGATCTGTATGTATATCTCTTTATGATAACATCCTTTGAGGGTTTGCCGTGTGGTCAGACTGCAGTGCATTCTCCTTTTTGTTTGCATTTGCCTCATTCTTTCCCATTATTGTCGACCACCCATGTTCTCACTGATGTGTTACGCTTTTGCTGTAGTTTCCACACAGCACTATGTGTATTGCAGCAGGCACTTTAAGCAGCTGTAGCAGGGGCGCAGTTTGAGTGTTGGAGCAGACATTTTGGACGCAGTGGTAGCCTGCGGTATGGGTATGGTGGCAAGCAGTCTGAGCATCAAGATAGGCATCAACTTTGGTGTCATGGAAAAGCAGTTAGCACGTTGCAGTCTGGGTGTGGTGGCAAGAGTGTGGGCGCCACGATAGGCTTCAGGTTAGGTGTCATGCCAGGCAGTCTAGAACCCCTAGCATGAAGGCTGTCCTCATTCTCACGGTAAGAGCTCATTCCATAAAATTTGGCCCTAAGGCTAAAAGTCTCCCAAACAGTTTGTTTGTTATTCTTAACTGTGCATCTTAGTTCAGTTGTTTAGGATGTTTGGTTAGGCTTATATTCAAAAATATTCAAGAGACTCTTGATTTCCTCTTTTCCTGTTGATTGCATCTCTCTTCTTCTAGATGCTTTGCCTCTGTCTAGGCACGCACACACACCTGACCCAGAAGCTCAAGCTGACATCCGGCAAATATTCCAAAAACTACACAGTGCTTCACCCAGTAAACGTCAAACAAAGCATGGGCCACAAAAACAAACCAGCCATCGTCCCCACAACATCCAGAGTGATCAGGTGCAGAGAGGAGCCGTACTGGGGCCTCCAGCTCTAAAGTCTGTTGCTCAAGAACAGAGAGAAGACAGAATGAGGAGGCTGGAAAGGAGACTGGAGGAGCTGGCTCTGATGTTAAACATGGTCAAAGCTCAGGTGACTAACTGCACTTAGAATATGACTTACTATGCCATGAGGTAATGATACATATTTGGATGTTTTTTTTTAATGACAGAATACAGACCTGCAGACACGAATACAATACCTGCAGGGATGCGAGTGTGTGCGGCCGCGGTGTGTGTGGGAGGGACGTGAAATGACGGAGGGTCAGACCTGGCAGATTGATGTCAACACTCTGTGTACCTGCACCGCTGGGAAGGTTACATGCCAAGCTAACATCAAAAGTGGAGGTTTGCCTTTAAAATATTTTTTCATTTTTCTTATTTACACACACACACACACAATCACAATAAAATCTATCTTCTTTTTTTCTCAACAACATAACATTAACACATCCAACTGGTGCTGAGTAACGGGTGTTGAGTAGCTAGTTTGCAGATGGCTGTTCCTCTCCCAGACCCTTGTCTGTCTAACCCCTGTCAAAGTGGAGGCACATGTTTCATCCTGACCTCTGACCCCACTGGGTTTTATTGCTCCTGTCCTCCCAACACCAAGGGACCAGTGTGTCACAAACAGCAGAGACAGGTATCTTTGAGCCAGACTGGAGATGACTAGAGTGGTATCATACA
The DNA here is from genome assembly GCF_900634625.1 of Parambassis ranga. NCBI lineage: Eukaryota > Metazoa > Chordata > Actinopteri > Ambassidae > Parambassis > Parambassis ranga. Next base: position 15,832,052 of record NC_041039.1, on the reverse strand, counting down.
TTAGAGACAGTCCAAACTTTGTGTGTCTGTGTTGTGAAAATGTGTGTATTATACAATATCTTTTTAGTGTGTGTCTTTGTGTCTCTCTGCCAGCTGCATTTTCTGTCGGTGTTGTTGTTTTAGCTTTGAATATGCTCTTATTAAATGTTTGGTTGCCCAGCAGGTCTCCAGAACTTTTCAGATGCTTGAGGTGGGTCACATCACAAATGAAAAGCAAGGTTGGAATCCTCCCTCTGTATGGGTTGCTGTAGATGTCTTGTAGTTCCTTGTATAGCATTTTCTTCTAGTCATTTGCCCCCACTGTGCCGTTTACAGTGCTACTCTGTGCTACTGCGGTAGTGAATGATAAAGGAATGTTTTGGCATTTTGGGAAATACATTTGCAAAAACTTCTAAATGTTGTAGAAATCACCATTTCCTCTTTGTTCTGGACAGTATGCTCCTTGCTGTAGCCTCTAATTTAAACAAGTTCGATCACTTCTTACCTAACTATAAAATTAGAGCCTTCTCAAAATGTCAAACTATTGCTTTGATTGTCTAGTTTTTTTTAGATCACTCATGTGATGGCCTGTTTTTTTGTTGTTGCAGCTGTAGTGTGTGGCTTAGCCTGCTGCATTGGGTGGACCCAATAGCAGTGCGTTTCTTTACTTGTGTCCATTCTAGCTATAGGCGTTGTAGTAGGTTTTTGGGCAGGGTAAGAGGCCTTATGTCCCTTCCATACTTCCAGGCCTGTTGGGCACCTAAACCAGAAAGCAACTGTAAAACAGAGAAGCCGGTTCACCGTCGCTGGACCTTCAATCCTTCCTCCGGCCTCTGTGAGGACTTCCTTTACTGCAGTGGGAACAGTATCAACAATTTCCCCTCCTTTAATGCCTGTAGAGAGCGATGCATGTTAGGAGCATGCTGCCTCAGCAAACCAAGGCAGGGTAACCCCACTGGACCAGCGCATTATGTTCAGGATGAATACCACATCTCTGTGAACAGCACTGCCTGGGGAAATGACAGACCTAATTTGCAGGCTGAAATGTGGTACACCGAGGTCAACCTTACTGACAAGGAAGAAATCCCCAAAAGACTGAACCACCACAAAGATCCAGAATTTATTTATACCTGTGATTACCTCACTCTAAGCCAGTGTCAAGCTTTGATAAAGGACCTAGGCAGAGAGGCACAAGTGGTGAGCTTCTCTCCTGGAGTGAAATGTTCGGACATGCGATGTGGCAGAGGATGTGGATGCTTATCACAATGCAAGCTCTGGAGACACAAGAAAATGTTCAGGCAAAGCTGTAAAGACAGCATTTGCACATGTAGTAGGAGAGTTGACTGTGTCTGCAAGCACCCGATCCAGCGCAAAGAGATTAGAGATCTGACACTGAGAGAGAGGCGACTGTACCAACGAACTATCAGGAAACTCTACAACAGGCCAGGTAAAGCTCTGACTCAGAGAGTTGTTTTCTCTAGGTTTTTTTAATTCAAAAGTATGGACTTAGTATAATTAATAAGTGTGTTACTGTTGTCTCTGTGTGTGTTTGCATACAAATACAGCTGTGTGGAAGGGCTTTGCACTACTGAGAGCCGAGTTCTCCGCTCAGGCTGGTAATTCCACCTTTTTCCTCCCCTGGAACCGTTATTTCTTGCGATTAGTGGAACATGAGCTGCAGTCAGTGTCGTCATGCAAATTAGCAATTCCATATTTTGAATGGACAGTGGACTCTGGGTCAATGAAGTCTTCAGCTGCCTGGCAGGCTGGGATGTTTGGGGGTGACAGTGAGCCAAACTCCGGATGTGTCCCACATCACCCTTTCCAGGGCTTATCATCCCATTTTCACTGGATCCCTTGTCTCAAACGAAGCTTCAATTCATCGGTATGTCAGACAGATTTTGCTGCACCATTAATACATCATTGTATTTATCTCAGTGATTTTGGCTGCTCTCTTTAGGTGTGGCTGCCAGATGCAGTAACTCTGCAGAGGACTATCAACCAGGCAGACTTCCAAGTGTTCTCCCACTCTGTGCAAACCTTCTCTGGACTCTTTAGGCTTTGGGTAGGGGGGCACATGGCTTCACCTCTGGCTGCTTATGACCCTTTATACCTGTCACACATGGCATTTATGGACAAGCTGTGGGAACAGTGGCAAGAGAAGCACCTATGTGAAACAAAGAGGCCAACTGCTAGCGACTTCCTCTTCCCTTCTGGTCTGGGACATGTGAAGATGAAACCTTTTGATGTTACCCCTAAAGAGGTGATTTCTTTCCAGGTGGAGGCATGTCTTGTATATGTGCCCATAACCATTGGTTCACCATGTAATGTGACATCTCACTCATACCCTCAAGGAAGTTCAAAATATCGGTGGCGTGGTTTCAACAGTTTTGACAGCAGTGGTTTTGACCAACATGGGTACGATCGTGACGGCTATGACCGGAGTGGCTGGGACAGATGGGGCTATGGCAAAGATGGCTTTAACCTGGACTTCATTGACAGGGATGGATATGATGTGTCTGATTTTAACCGGTATGGGTTCAACCGCAGTAATGTTACCTGGTTTGGCATGCATAGGAATGGAGAGTTTGAGAACAAAAAGAAGACACACGGAGACAGGATCATGTTTGAGCTCTTCAGTGATGAAGGCTACAACATTTATGGGTTTGATCCTTTTGGTTTGGATCGCGGTGGCTTTGATGCCTTTGGCTTTCGAATGGATGGGTATGACAAAGACAACTGCAACTGGTTTTTCAATGGGCCGCACTATCTTCGCATCTACTTCCACACACAGCAGCAGCTCATGTCATCTAGTGACCAAGCTTTGACCCGTATCAGCCGTACATGCCCTCCCATCACCTCCCTACCCCAGCACTGGGCCGCACAGGATTGGATGACCTCTGATGTGGTCCAAAGCCATGTACTGAGTGGTCAGCCTCAGCCTGACTGGGTAGGACAAAATGAGTCAGAAAATGAAGATACTGTCATGGCAGCTGTTCAAAATGAGAAGAATGTATGGCTTCCAGTTACACCAGATCACAGGTATCAGCATCACAAGAGGAAATAATAATAGCCACACAAAGCTGACCCATATATATCTTTGCTGGCTTTAGGACAGCTAATAGAACCACGGCCACTTTACAGAAATAAAGAAACGCTGTTCCCATAGTATTTAAAACACAGGTATGATCCTTTTTCCTTTATACATTGTCTGTAGGTTTTGTTTCAAGCTCCACTGGTTCAGCGGTTGCCCCCTTGGCTCTGCACCTATCACCTGCCCTGACCTCTGCCATAACGCTCGTTGCCATGGGTACCCGGATGCTGTCTGCCATCTGCACAATTGTGGTTCCTGTTTTATAGATTGGAGAGATCCAGTTACGGGAAATCATGTGATGTGTCATGACTGGTAAAAAAAAAAGAGGATGCACCATCAGTTGGTACCATTTTACCAACATTTTGATGCTCTAGCTCCCATCCATCATCTTCAGGAGAGACATCTGAACGAAAAAAGCCAAATCTAGACAGAAAGTTCTAATCTGATATTGCAGACCCCCTCAGCTCTGTTGAACATTTTTGCATCTTGCAGTTCATTGTGTTGGTTTTAAGTTTGTAAGTTTTCATTTTTGGGTTTAATCTCACCTTGTGTATGGTCACACAGATGGAGTTAGCAACTAGCATTACGTTTAGCCATAGTTTTAAGCATAAAAAAAGATAATGGTGGAGATAAAAACTGAGCAAGATACTTATCTGCAAATGAAGGATTACATTTCCCATGATAATGTCGACTCGACGTGTTTTACACTGCTCCAAAATGTCTATAGATTTTGTATTATTACCATTTGCAGCATGCTGTACTGTGGGCTTCAACGTACCTCATGGTTGTAAATATTATTGTTGGTGCATTTGAGGTAACTGTGTGAAGCCACCTGTTATTGTGTTAAAAAAAACATGCTGTAGTTGAGGTGAGCCTCATTAGGGATTCCCTCTTCCTCTCTTACGTCACTCCTTTTTGTAAACTTTGTTCCATCCTGCTTATTGTGCAGGTTTTATTTCACTATGAATTTACCACAGATGTGCTCGAACTGCCCGCTCTCTCCCCTTCAGGACTCTTCTCTCTGTCACTGTCTCTCCTGTTTCATCCATGTTTCCCTTAATTGTTTCTGCATGTAGGCCAGAAAACTTCAGTGACACCCAGTTGATATACACACTCGCGGACTTGCACTCCCACACACTTTGATCTCATGCTTGGCTTGCTAAAGGAAATGCCTGTTGGCTGCTGGCACAGTAGGCTGCCCCACTAGCCCCTCTCTCTCACTGTGATTATTGCTCTCTCTCTCACACACAAACACATTGTTTCTGTCCTTTGGAGAGTTGTCATTAAAATAATTATCTACTGAAATGTCCAGGCTAAGCAAAAATAATATTTAATGAGAACTGGAAATGCTTTTTAATGAAAACAATCTGTGGCTGTTTATCGTATTGGTAAGTATTTACAGCCATGGTCTGACAACGTTTGCAGGGAATCCTACAGATAAGTGGCATGCTACATCTATTCCTTTCCTTAATAGACTTGTACATCTTGTCTTTAGTAATCTTAAACATCTGGAAGCTCTTCTGGTTGTGGTTAAAGTCCATAAAGTGTGTGTGTGTGTGTGTGTGCTGTTGAGAGCAGTCAGATGTTCCCCAGGGGCAAAGGCCACGACCCGCTATTCCTCTTCTCTTACACTGACATGTCAATATACTTTACAGACACTAAAACAAAGCTCAAAACTTAAGATTCTGTCTCATCTCCAGGGTGTCAGCCAGATGGTACAATTGAGAATGTGTCCTACAACCCAGACAACTGTCAGCCAAGTTCGTGTAGGGTGAGTGTTTGACATTTAGCCACAGTGAAACCCATAACCTCAACAAGAACAGTTTATTGACGCTGAATGAGTTTTTTTTTAAGGGTGATGCCAGTGATTGCTCTCCCCAGCCATGCCCTTCGCAAGACTGCACACAGACAGAGCCTGCACCTGGAGGCTGCCGAAGTAAGGACACCTAAACCTACATGTTATGAATGCCTTCAAAATTGGAATTGAAGCCCTTCGACAATCTTTAATATAAGCAATTTTTACCTGGTGATATGATGATACATTTGAATCCCACAGATTAGTAAAATTCCCCAAACCGATGCTCTTTGTAGCAGAATAGGAAAGTAACCTGGTGTTTGTGTATGCAGGTTGTATCCATTTTGGTGTCCAGTATGAGAGTGGAGCAGAGTGGAGGCCCTTAGAGAACCCTTGTGATGTCTGTCACTGTGTGGTGGGTTTGATAGCAACTAGCTGTCATCTAATCCTTCACCTTCATCTCTGCTGAAGTCGTTCTTTCCTCTCAACAGGAAGGTCGCGTTCGCTGTGAGAGGGAGCACTGTGACACCCCTTGTAAAAACCCTACTGCTCCTCCACCCGGTTCCTGCTGTCCAGTCTGTAACGGTGAGGTTTCTAGATTTTCCTCAGCAATGTGAGCGTCTTCAGGCTGACTGTGTATATGTGTCTCATAGGCTGTGGTGTGAACGGACATGACTATGCTAACGGAGTTGTGGTCCCTACTGGAGACCGCTGTCAGCAGTGTACATGTGTGGTACGTTGATCCAATATCACAAAAACTGTGGCTCAGTTGAGGCTCATTTTATTTTGAAGTGAACTGGTTCTTCTTTCTTTCCCAGAATGGAGATGTGACATGTTCACCCCAGCCTTGTCCTGCATTGTTGTGTCACAAGCCTGTGCATCATCCTGGAGACTGTTGCCCACGGTAACAAGCATGAACTAACTCACCTGTACCAATGTTAGATGTTCAGTGTGTGAAAACCTATTTTGTGTATAATCTGTGTTGTGTGACCTGTAGATGTGAGCAGTGTGAATATGAGTCCACAGTGTACATGAATGGACAGAAGTTCTCATCCACAATAGACCCCTGTGTCCAGTGCCGCTGCTCTGTGAGTGCAGTCTGAAAAATAAGCTTCTGGGTAATGTGATGTTCATATGACTGGACTTAACGGTGCAAAGAAAACCTTTGAAAGCTTACCATAGCTTTTTAAAATGAAAGAATGTGTTTCTGGAAGAGTAATGTGTTGCAGGTTACATATTTTTACTCATACCACCTTTGCATGTTAGGCAGGTGAAGTGTACTGTGAGCGCATGGACACTTCCTGTCCCACACCAGGCTGCAGTCATCCAGTCACACGCAAAGGAGAGTGTTGTCCCACATGCAGTGGTAAAGTACATTATTTTCTTATGATATCGTTAAGTTAATTATATGCTGTCATCCACTGTTTGAACACAAATGCTTACATCTGGATATAATCTTTCTGCCACATACAATGCAGTGCTTCCATCCATTCCCAGGAAGTCTCACTCCAACTCACATGTGTCCAGTAACAAACAAGGGGGGGTTAAGCTGTTCCACCATCTCAACTGAGCCTGCAGTCTCATCCACCCACTGAGGTTTTCCTAAAACATAAAAGCCTGTTGCCATCTTGGTAGAGCATGAGTGGCATACAACCTTACAATCAGCATTGGAACCCATCTGTAACTGGATTTCAAGTTGCTGATTGAGCATATTTCAGGCTTTAATATAATTTAAATGACTGTGATAAATAGAAATTTACCAAATACAGTTTTCTTGAAATTCAAAATTAACTGTAGAGACCAGCCAGTCTTTGTTGGAGCATACATGTTAGCTCAGTGCTCAAGGTCGCTGCTTCGACTAGTAGGGAGGTTCAAAGATGCCATCTACTGAAAATCAGACTCAATCATAGGATGTGTCAGAAGCATTCACACCTTGATACATGAGAGTTTGTTAAATTGTCTTCATTTTGAGCTTTGTTTGCGCCCACAGAGTGCGAGCTTGACAGGAGGGTGTATGCTGATGGAAAACTGTTCACTCCTCCTGGGAGCGGACCCTGTCTGCAGTGCAGGTGTCAGGCAAGTTCATACAGTATTTTAAAAAAACAACAGTACAATGTTGTCCAAAACTGAAAATAAATGCTCATAACTGAGTGTACATATCTTATGTTTGTATTACAGAAAGGGAATGTCATTTGCCATGAACAGAAGTGCCCTGCCGTCCACTGCTCCAACCCTGTGGTAGAGCCGCATCATTGCTGTCCGACTTGCAAAGGTAATCACACACACACACACACATCTAGATGCAACTCATTAGTGACTGCACTATATGAAAACCCTCCTTTCACACTGCAGCATGTGTATCGGAGGGGCTGGAATATGAAGAGGGCTCCCAGTGGCAACCCGAGGGTCCCTGTTCGAGCTGCACCTGTGTGAATGGAGAGACAGTTTGTTCACAAACACGATGCCCCCCCAACAACTGTCAGCATCCAACCAAAGCTCCTGGTAAGACTTATGTGTGTGTGAGAGCGAGAGAGCTTTGTTTGTATGCAGACAAGTGTGTAACTTCTTTTCCTTTCGTCAGACTCCTGCTGTGCAGACTGTGAAAGCTGCACTTACAACAACCGTATCTATAGTAACGGCCAGACATTTACGACCCCTGACCACCTCTGCCAAGTCTGCACTTGTCAGGTGAGTTTTTATTCACAAACACATTGTATGGCACAACCCACCTTCACAACCTCTGACACTCTCTTCTCAGTATGGCACTGTGCAATGTGAAAGACAACCCTGTCCTCTACTCAACTGTGACAACGCCTACACCCCACCTGGGGAGTGCTGTCAAAAATGTCCAGGTACTCAGACCCCTCTAGTGTACACTGTTCTGCAGGTAATGTCTGTTCCCTGTTAACGTAATGTAATGTTTGAGCTTTTCATCTTCTTCAGACTGCTCCTTTGAAAACCGTGTGTTTGTGGAAGGAGAGACTTTTTCCAACCCTGTGAGTGCATGTGAGGAGTGCAGGTGTGTGAGTGGGAGGATCGACTGCCATCAAGCACAATGCCCTCAGCCTCACTGTAATGCGCCTCTGCCTGGACCCTGCTGTCGGAACAACTGCAATGGCTGTAGCTATGCTGGAAAAGAGTATCCCAATGGACAGGAGTTCCCCCATCCCACAGACAAATGCAGGACATGCAGCTGCACAGTAAGAATAGTGACAAAGTCTTGACTCTGTCTGAGCTGTTTGAAAATTGGGCTTCAGCTCTGCTTGTGTTGTGTTTGTTACAGAATGGGAATGTCCAGTGTCTTACAAGGAGATGTCCATCGCTGCCATGCTCCAACCCTAGTGTGGTGCCAGAAAACTGCTGCCCCCAGTGTCCTGGTAAGGAAGTGCAAGCATGGTGTAATAAGCATCCATAAATCCATCCAATACCTCACTCCTCATTATCACAGTATCAGTAAAGTATAAACTTGCTTCTTGTTGTTCCTTCAGCTGCTCCAGCCGACTGTGTGTACGAGCAAAGGTCCTACAGACACACGGAACGCTTCCTCCACCTGACTGACCGCTGTCAATCATGTGTCTGCACTGATGGGACAGTTCAGTGCCAGCGCAAGCCCTGTCCCTTTGCATCATGTTCTCACCCCACCACACAGGACTGCTGCCGGAGCTGCGAAGGTATGTAGGTTCTGGTGCCAAAATGCAGCTTGGGTATTTGGTGCCTTCATTTATAAGGCCCTCTCTCTCACAGCTTGCTTCTATGAGAATCGAGAGCGAGCTAACGGGGAGACATGGAATGATGCGTCAGACCCATGTGCTGTGTGCGTTTGTCGAGAGGGCTCCGTCCAGTGTGAGAGAAGGCGCTGCCCTCCGGCCAACTGTAAGCACCCAGTCAGGCGACAGTGCTGCATGTCCTGTGATGGTGAGTAACAGTGTCTTCTGTGCTATTTCCAGTGATGACAATAATGGGGTTATAAAGATGCTTTATACATTAATGAGTAATCAAACGAATGACAATTTTACAGTTACTAACAATAAATTCCAGTGTTACTATTGAGCTCATTAAGTAGTGATGTGTCGATCGCAAATGAAATGGCTCTTAGAACCGGCTCTTGAAGTGAACGATTAACCGGCGCCAGGATTTAAGATTATATAGCACTCTGTTGAGTATAATAAGTCATAGAAATAATCCTGAAATAATCCGGGAATCCTGTGCAGTTATCAAAAGTACTAAAACAGCCTTGTCCACATCATCTCAGAAAAACAGTGTCAATTAGTGTACAGTGATTTACTGTAATGTATATATTTGAGTGTCCATGTCATTCATTTGATGATATTTATTATTCAGTTTTATTACAAATAATTGAACACACACTTTATTAAATTTCGTCAACATATTTTAACGTTTGTTAAAAGTAATGCAATAGATATTTTTTCTGATAATTAGTTACTTTTCTATTTAATAACTCAGTTATTAATTCAGTTACTTTTTGGGAGAAGTAACTAGTAACTGTAACTAGTTACTTTTTTTTAAAGTAACGTGTCCAGCACTGAGTATTTCTATTTTGGGAAGTTGAAAATCTTAAGCTAGTAGTTGAGTAAGGAAATTAACCTTTATTTTATAGTTTAACAGGAGAGTTCTTCCCGCTGCCTCTACCGACCTGTAGACAGACACTGATAAAGAAACTATATGCATGATCCACAGTCATTGAACAAAGTCTAGGGGCAATGCTAAACATTCTAGGTTTTCTAGAACTGACCCATCCCATTTAATATTTCTTCCACATACTTATGTTCTTTGTGCAGGCTGTCTGTATGAAGGTAAAGAATATCCTGACGGCACTGAGTTCCGTGATGACAGAGACCCCTGCGGCGTGTGTCACTGCTACAGAGGCGAGGTGGTCTGTGCTGCGTTGTCCTGTCAAGCAGAGTGCAGCCACCCTTACAGACCTCCAGGACAGTGCTGTGGAGAGTGTGACCGTACGTATGGTCTGAATTTTAACCTTACTTCTATGATCACAAAATGACAAATTATGGCTGTCTTCCTTTGTCAGGCTGTTTCTACAACAGTGCGGTCCTTATGAATGGACAGACTGTCCCTGACCCAGGAAACCCCTGCTCTGAATGTACCTGCCAGGTAGAATCTACACACGTACACACAGAACTTCCTGCTGGTTACTTTTTTAGACACCGAGTGGGACTTCTTTCTGTTACAGAGTGGGTCAGTGCGATGCGTGAGCAGGTTGTGTCCACCAGCCCACTGTCCTCATCCTGTCCCAAACCCATGTGGCTGCCCTGTCTGTGACGGTAACCAGCTTTCAGCATGTCACAGGTCATGTTATGTAAAGTACAATCAGTAACCATTGCCTCATTTTGTGTGTGTAGGTTGTCTTTATCAAGGAATCACTTACGCCGATGGGCAGACATTTTCAGAAGGAGAGAGAGGGTGCCAGGAATGCAGATGCTCAGTGAGTGGGAGAAGCGCATTAGCCAGGCCACTAACTTTTTTTCTTGTTCAGTCCTTACAGCTGCTGTGCATCTTTTTTTTCTCCACAGAGAGGTGAGGTTGTGTGTTCACAGCAAAGGTGCTCTCCTGTTTCATGCAATCAACCAGCTGTGGACGGCTGTGGGTGTGGAAATTGTAACGGATGTAACTTTAATGGACGAGATTGTTTCAATGGAGAAAGATTCCAGCACCCTACAGACTCCTGCCAGCACTGCTCCTGTCTGGTAACCTCATGCATTTTCATTTTGCAGATTAGACCTCAAATCAAATCAGCTTCATTTGTCACATACACAGTTGTACATCGTACAATGGTGGAGATATGGGACAGAGCATGTCAAGTTACTGTATGTAGGACTATCACTGTGTATGTAAAAGACAATATTTTTTGTATGTTGAATAAGTTGTGTATGTGTGTGTCTGTGTGTGTGTGTCTGTGTGTGTGTAGAATGGCCATGTGGTGTGTGGGAGTGCATCCTGTCCGAGAGTTTCCTGTGAGCATCCCGTGACGCCTCCAGGGCAGTGCTGCCCTGTCTGCACAGGGGCTTGTTTTCACGAGGGACAAGAGTATCAGTCCGGCTCCACCTTTACGCCCTCCTCTGATCCCTGCTCATCCTGCACCTGTCTGGTCAGTTTGAGAGTTGCTGCTAAATAAACAGAATATTATCAGTTTGATTTGTTAAATATTTGCTCTTTCTCCTGTCATCTGCTCATTTGGCCAGAATGAGGTGGTGAACTGTCAGAGGAGACCCTGTCCAGTCAGGTGCTCACACCCTGTCCCATCAAATATCTGCTGCCCTGTCTGTGACTCCTGTCTGTATGAGGGTGTGGTTTATTCTGACGGTCGCTCCTTCAGTCCCCCATCCGAACCGTGCAAGCACTGCACCTGCAACAGAGGCACAGTTACCTGTGACCTGCCTGCCTGCCCACCAACGCCATGCCCTCGACCAATAACCAGGCCAGGACAGTGTTGTCCCGAGTGCCCAGGTTAGTAACAAGTGGCAACAAGTGGCACCTAAATATGTGTACAGATTAGTCTAATGACTAATCTGTATAGAACCTGTTGTTGAGGTACTATCTCAAGGGTTTTGTGTCAATGATTATATGCAAGGTTGTTTTAAATGTTTTTTACTTGTAAAAGATGTAGCAAGAAACCATTCAAAATTTAGAATATTGTCAAAAAAATCTGGAAACATGCATTTTTCTGCTTCTATAGATATAATTCAGAAAACCACCTTATTCCTTCCTTTCTCTTCTGCTCTGCTCTGCTCTGTTTGCCTGCCTGCCTCCCTGTCTGCCTGCCTGTCTGCCTGCCTGCCTGCCTGCAGTCTCAGTGTGTATGCAGGAAGGACAGGAGTTCCGTGAAGGACAGGCATGGACCATGCAGTCAAATCACTGCTCCACCTGCACCTGCCAGGTCTGACCTCTTTTATTTCTCCATATTCTGACTCCCTTAGATGTGTCTGGGTGCTAATCTGTCTTAATCTTGCAGACAGGTAGGGTGCACTGTGCATCTCCTGAGTGTCCAAAGCTGAACTGTATGCATCAGGTGACTGACCCGGGACAGTGCTGCCCTCACTGTAGAGGTAAATATAGGAATTATAAAGCATTATATTCACGGGGTGGAAGAGTTTGCCTGTGATTAAACTCTCCTTGTCAGGTTGTATGTATGGAGGAGAGGAGCATGCAGAGGGCAGCACCTGGTTTGCAGACTCCACTCCCTGTATGACCTGCATGTGTGTGGACGGAGTGGCCACCTGCTCCGAGGTACGCTGTCTATCTCCATGTAGCAATGTCATGAGTGTGCCAGGGGAGTGCTGCCCTGTCTGTGCCGGTAAGCAAAGTCTCGACCTCATACATGTTTCAATATTATTATACATTATTTCATACATTATTTATAGCCATTGGTGTTTGATAATATGGTTTTGTTTGAACAGACTGTGTATTTGAGGGCAGAGTCTACAGCCCAGGAGACAGTTTCCATCGAGCCGATGACCCCTGTCAGATCTGTACATGTGAGGTATGATACCTGTGATGCGTTAGTAATATGTTGTGTTGATATTTAATATTTACATGATAAAGTAGTGATTATATGTACATGTTCTAAATAATAAGCAGGAATTTCACTCATTTACTATCTTAGTCCAAAGCCAGGGTAGCTTAGCCCCTGTTCAACAGAGGTCCTGGTGTTTACAATATATTCTGCAGCCCATTAAAGGCCAGTGTTTTATGTAATTACTGTCTCTGCCAACAGGGGGAGACAGACATTTTGCCTTTTTTCAAACAAATATTTACAATCTAATCTGTCTGTGTCTCAGGTAATGCCGGACGGGCAACATCACTTGAAGTGTTACCGAAAGCAGTGTCCAAGTCTGGTTGACTGTCCTAAAAACAGTATCTTGCTTGCTGGGTCTGATTCCTGCTGTCCTGTCTGTGCACGTCAGTATTAAACCTGCTGTTACACTGTGTATATTCTTGGTCATTGAGCTCTCTTAACATTTGTGCGTATACGTGTTTAGAACCTCTCAGTAACTGCACTGCTACACTAATTGGCAACGAGGTCTTGGCAACAGATGACCCGTGTTTTACCTGCCAGTGCAAGGTAAAAAAAAAAAGTGCTACATTGTGAAAGCTTATACTGTTTTTAAATAAGGATATTTCAGCATTGTGGCATCTTCCAGTGATAGTGTGTCTGTGTCTCCATACAAAGGACCTGACCTGGACCTGTTTACACCAAAACTGCCCACCACTCGACTGTCCTCATATTGACCAGTTTACCCCTCCTGACTCATGCTGCCCTGTGTGTAAAGGTGAGATCTCACTCCACATCATATCTGGGAAAATGCTGTTTGGAATGTGACTGTATCCCAGTCATCATCACAGTGTGAGCTATAGTGAGTGCTGAAAGTCGCGTCTGTGTTTTTGTGTGTGTGTTGCAGAGTCTGGGGCGTCCTGTTTGTACAAGGGGACGGTGTATCACTCTAATGAACGGTGGGAGGTGGATGAGTGTACCATCTGTACGTGTGTGTCTGGAGACGTACACTGTCAGAGTGAACGCTGCCCTCCACTCACTTGTGCGACAGTCAGTACACAGAAACAAACACATATGCAGTTTCTCTGTGTTTTGTCATAGTCTGAAATGTTCCCATGATGCCTCGCTGTTCTAACAGTGAATGTAATCTGACATTTCTCACCAGTGTTTACACTTCGGCTGCCTCCTCTGAGCTCATTTTGACACTGCAGACAATTATTTAGCTTCCACTGAGTCTCTTGGGTTTGTTATAGTTACACAGCCAGTGTAACGCAGTGTGTGTGTTTGCTGTCAGGACGAGATGCCGGCAGTTATCCCGGGTTTGTGTTGTCCTCATTGCATTCCTCGTCCGGCCACCTGCATTGCCTTTGGCGACCCTCACTACCGTACCTTTGATGGCCGAATGCTGCACTTCCAGGGAACGTGCACATACGTCCTGACACAGGATTGTGCAGGTGGAGACTTCAGGTAAGAGGGTTCCTATTGCTTCCTAATTACAGTATTTGTTTTTCTAATTGCTCTTCCTGCTCTATAAAAAGGCCTCACATGATGATTCACATGATCTGAGAGGAAGAAGTCCCATTGCTCATAAGGCCTCAAAGCCCTTTAAGGCTATAGGGTTGTTTTTAAAACTGATTTGCAGTTTGTAGGTGCATCACTGCTCTAACAGCTTTTAGCATCTCATTGTAAATAGTTACTGCAGTCCAATGAAGAGCCAATTATATACATCTGCAACGCTTTTTTTGGGGAAATTATTCCAATTCCCCAGAAAAAGTGGAGAACCGCTTGTTAGGTGAAGGCCCTGGAAGCTGCCCCAGGCCCGGCTGGAGGGGTTACATCTGCAGCTGGGAGATAGAGACAGAGAGGCTACAGTTTTGGTTGATAAAATAAACTTGATTCCTCATTGTTTGTCCAGTATTCATGTCACAAATGATGACCGTGGGCGTAAAGGAGTGTCCTGGACTAAAGAAGTGACTGTGTTTCTGGGGGACGTCTCGGTGCAGCTGCTCCAGAACTGGCTCGTTAAGGTTTGTGTGTAAATAAAGTGTTTTTTTGTAAGCAGTGATGTTGATTTGTTATGCATCCACTCACATGTCTATCGTTACACTCGTCAGGTGAACGGCGAGGATGTGAGTTTGCCGTTCCTCAGAGAACCATACATCTATATAGAACGGCAAACCAACACTATCTTACTCAACACTAACATTGGGCTGAAGGTATTTTGTATTCTATTTTTGTTCCCATGTCACACTGGTAGATTTATTTTTAACACATTTACACATCTGCTGGTCCACCTGTAGGTACTGTGGCGTCCTCGCTCTCACCTGGAAGTCAGTGTGCCAGGCTCCTATAAAGACCACACCTGTGGCTTGTGTGGAAACTTTAACAACTACCACCAGGATGACCTCAGGACACCCAGCGGACGGCTCAGCCAATCAGAGTCTGATTTTGGCAACAGCTGGAGGGTAAAATAAATTCAAATAACAAACATAAACAAATAGTTTGACTGCATGGGGAATGAAAATAATTGTTTGTTTTTTAAGGTCACAAATGGTAGCCATTCCGTCTCATCCTGTCGTCCTGGTGCTGACGTGGACCCCTGCAGGGACGCAGGCTACCAGGCCAAGAAGGCGGCCAACAGTCGCTGTAAAATCCTCAAGTCGGCTGTGTTTAAGCCCTGCCATCGCGTGGTGCCTCCTGAACCTTGGTATGGAGCTTGTGTGTATGACCTCTGTGCTTGTGGGTCCAATACCGATGAGTGTCTTTGTGACACACTGGAGGCATACGCCAGCCAGTGCAGAGAGGCTGGAGTCATCCTGCAGTGGAGGAGCACATCACTTTGTGGTGAGTTTAAGTTCCAGAAACTGATGAGTTTCTCTAACATTTCGATCAGAACAAAAAAGCCAGTCACCACTTAAAACGTTGACCTCTAGTTGTTGTTGACAGTCCTGCTGTCACTGTGTCATGCACTTCAGCTATTGTGGCTATACTGTCCTCATTATTGTTCCCCTCCCTGTCTTCTGCAGCTGTGGGTTGTCCGGTGGAGAGGGGCTTTGTGTTTGACGAGTGTGGCCCTCCATGTCCTGTAACCTGCTTTAACATTGACATACCACTGGGGGTGATAGAGAGCCACTGCTTCAAGCCCTGTGTGCCAGGCTGCCAGTGTCCTGCTGGTCTGGTTCTACACAACAACTACTGTATACAGCCAGAAAAGTGCCCTAAAATCATTCATGGAACCTCTTAATGGTGCTTGAACTGCTCACTTACAAGTGGATTCTCTTGTGTGCACACATGCACCGTGTCCACTCTTACTGTACACAAATATCTAGGGTACCTCTATGACCTGTGGATTACTGCATTATTGCGTAAAATATTGATATATTATATGTAGCACTGAATATTTATACTATACAAGGGTTTGTCATTGGAATTTTGATTAATACCTGTGCAAGATGCACTATGTGACCAAAAGTAAATGGACACCATGACCTCATTTGTAGTTCTTAAGGCGAGAAACCTTATTGCTGTCTTGTAGACAGCTGATGATTGTTCATTGTTGATTGATTGTCCATTATTAATCAATCAATGTATTGTGATATTTTATGGACAAACCAGTAAAAAACCTGTTGCAGCATTAGAGCATAGTACCTAAATAGGTGATAAGTGTGTGTTTGTTGGCTTCTTAGACTTTACAAATGCTTAATTGGTCGGATAGTGAACTATAAAAATGGAGGCATGCAAACACAAGTGATGGCTAGGTGTCCGCATACTTTTGGTCCTTATAGCGTATATTTTAAAAAAAAATATTAGGAAAACAGCCTTTCTTTATTGTGCAGGTTAAATTTCAGCACTGTGCAATGTCTGACTGTATAAACAGTAAGCCACATAATCTCAGGTATTCTTCATTTTGCAAATAAACAAGTTTCATAAATATTTGTGGTGTTTTATATTCTAGATAACAGCTGCTGTATTGTTTTAGTGGAAGAAAAGTCTTTGGCTGGATCCATAAAACTTTCACTTCACTTTACACTCAAGTGTAACACGTCTCAAGGTTGTGTATCATATTTCACTCCACTATGTCTCCTCCTGACAGACGCACTGTCACTTTTGTTGCTCTGTAAGCTGATCCAGCTGTTGTCTCAGAGTACTGCAGTGTAACCATAGTAATAGGCTGTATAATTTATCAGCCTGTAGTGGTGAAAACATGGAGCAGGTAAGATGTTTTGACACTAGGGGAAAAAATGCATTTGTTTTTCCATGTGTAAGCCAAAATGAATGACCCTATGCCTTTGCTTCAGGATTGCATTACAGGTCTTTACCGGTCCCTGGGCATGTCTGCTGGAGCAGAGTTTTCCACTGAAGATGTGAGACTCCTTTACCACAAAGTGTTTCATGTTCCTTTAAACACCGGCGAAGCACAGGCAGCTATAAAGAAGGTAACAACAACAACAACACCAAGCAGTTGTCCTTTTCTTAAATCTTAATTTATCAACACTATCCTGGTTTGTGGGTGTGTTTCAGATTGCAGGAGTTGACAGCAGCTGGTCCTGTGTTGGAGAAAATGTTTTAGATGTTCTATTAGAGATGGAAAGAGAAAGGGAACAGAAGGAAATGGTACAATTAGATGTTCTTATTTTATGTAATTATATTACAATATCTAAAATGTACAACATGCACAGTATTAATACTATGCTGTTATCTTCAGTTGTACTGGGACCTCCAGCTTCTAAATGCTGCAAATCTTCATCACATGATGGATTACCTGCACCAAAGCACAGACTCCAGTATTTTAAAAAAGGCTTCAGATTCAGGGTCCCTACAGTCCTGCAGAGGTGAAATGGACAGTCTCCAGGTATGTGCAGTACTTGCAGACAAGCATTTTTTTTCTGCAGGAAGTTAGTTGCTGATTTCTCTTCTTTTTTTCCTCAGAAAAAACAGCTCTGTGGAAGCATGGCAGGAATGAGAGTGCTCAAGAAAGCAGCCAGACAGTGCTGGGCCAGGTGAGCATGTTTTATTAGGATGCATGGACTTGACTAACATATCTACCCTGATTGATAAGGTAAAAAAATGACAGTTTTGTGTAGTATTACAAGCCCCTGCTGGTGCACACATCTGTGCTTGTTTACTTTTGTGTGGTGGATGTGCTTTGGTTTAGACTGGCATCAGAGGGTGTGCAGAGCATACTGCCATCCCCCTGGCAGAACCATAAACCACGGATTAGAGGTCAGGCATGGGGCTGCATCTCCTTGTCAGATATCCTACTTTTGGTGGAAGTGAAGTATGATGTGGTGACCCACATGCTTTATACAGAAATGCTCCAGAAGCACCACAGTAAGAAAATCTTTGTCTAGACTGTATAACAATATTGGAACTCTTTAGTAAGATGTTAACATTACAGAGTTTTGTGTAAATCTGTTTCATTCCTCTTTCTGCTCAAACAGCTCAAAGCGTCTGGGAGACTCTGCTGCCATGGCAACAACACAAGGAAGTAGAGGGGATGGAGGATCTTGCAGAGGGAGCTTTGGAGTCTGTTGACATGCTCCGATTGGCTGAACTGCCCGGAGCATTTAGGATATACAAGTAACACACATGCATTACGTTTGTTTATTTAAAGCCCCCCTTATGATGCATGAAGACAAACAAATCAGCCAGATCATTTAAGGAGTACTAAAACATTCAATACTTTAGTAGCCAAAATTAGAGATGTACAGAAAAACAATCCTTTATATATCTCAATAATGTAGAAATTTTAGCCTGTCACCTTTAAATCATGACGTTATGCAGTGCAAACATGGGAATAAATGATCTAAACAGAGCATTGGTCGGACTAGGCTGTTAGTCACGGTGGACCCCTGACCTGAGTAGCCATATGGGCTCCTTCTGTTAATGATCTGTATAAAATGAAGATCATGGCTAGAGAAATGTCCACCGTACCTCAGTGGTAAACCACAAACTGGATTAGAAAAGAGAGCATATGTTACATACAGTATATAAAATTATATAAGCAGAGGTAACTTTGGTTACAAAATATAAAACATACATAAAAAGCAAACTAATTTATACCATTTATTGAGTCTGATTCAAACCAGAGAGCACCTGGGTACAAAGTATTTTCCTGCAGGGCCTGTCTGGGTGCATCTGGATCCAATGAAGATTCCTGGTCTGCTGTTGCTCTGCTGAATGAGTTGCACACATTTCGCCAACATGAGCGGGACACGCTGACCATACTGAGTGAGCAGTAAGTACACACATTTTGTTTAAATCACACAAATTTCAGGCATACATGAACTGACACATGGCTCTGAGCATGGCACTAAGAGAGAGATGGGATGAGTCATTTATTTTTGTCCCTTCCAGGCTGCATGAGGAGAACTTGAGTTTGTTGTGTCTACACATCAGGTTAGCAACCCTTAAAGCAAAGAGGGAAAAAATGTCTTATGGTGCTCTCCTGGCTGCCCGGCAATCCTGGGAGACATGGTGAGTCACAGTTAATCACCGAAAGTGAACACACGTATTCACAGATGTCACACAGTCATGTCCTTTCATTTGTTTGTTCAGGCCTCATGTTAACAATCCATGCAGAGCAGAGCAAGCTGCTCTGTGGCTACATGAAGAGGAGGAAGAGGATAGTGAAGATTTCAAGGCACAACAGCCGGTAAATCTGACTGTGAAGTGAGCCAGAGAGAGCGAGAGAGAGCACTGCAGTATTTTCATCAGTAACAGTGCAAAAACCTTGGCGCTCTCCCAGCAGGCTGTGCTGCAGCTGCTTGTGCTGACTCAGGAGCAAGAAAGGAAGCACCTGGTCAGGTTGGTACATGGGGTCTCCCTGGAGGATCTGCAGGGGCCAGGTTGTGCAGTGCCTCCAATAGATGGTAAATCAGTTATTACAACATTTGTTACAACTGGTTTTCTTCTGTTTTCCATCGCCTTGTTTGCTGTTTGTTGTACAGACAATAATTTACAAACTGCTTTGAGGAATGGCTGCATAAAAAGGCTCAAGCAAATCCGAGCTGAGCTGCAGATACACAACGTGCGGCCGCTCAAATCCCAGCACGAGAAAGCCCAAGAAGAATGGTCCCAATCTCACCTGGAAAACTGTGCCCTGCTCCTCCTGACCCTCCTGACAGAGCTTCAGGAGATCCAAGCTGCTGCTTTCCTGCAAGCACTGGTGGAGAGGGTGAGTAAATCACAGCATCCAATACAAGCCAGAAGTATGTACAAATATAACGTACCCGTTTGTGTCAGAATCACGTCCAAGCCCTGCAAGAAGAATGCGAGTCTGAAATTCAAGCACAGCGCCTCACCAACCTGCTCCGCCTCCTGATCTCAGATGCCCCACTTACTTCAAGCTCTATTGTGGCTCATCACATGAACATGAATGAAAACAGCACCAGTGAGAACATCACAGCTCAGTCCTGCAGTGGTGGATCACCTAAAGAGCAGGCAGCCAATTCTAGCAGTTTAAATGAAGCCCAAACTGCAGATGGAACAGACCAACAGGATGTCTGCTCAGGTATTGCAGCAGAAACGGTGAAAACTACCATACCACACATGCAGAGGTTAAGGTTTACCATCCTTTGTGTTCTTCCAGGTTGTGGAGCAGTCATGGAGGAACTGCCCTACTTGGAGATCTTGTGTGTGTCAGATCCAAAAAGTAACGCTTGCGAGAACCTCGCTGCAGAGGGAGCAGTCCAAGAAGACGAAGGCGGTGCATCACAGAGCTATGAGAAACAAGGCTCCCTGATCACACTGGCTTGGAGCAAACCACCAGAGGATGGGGTGGAGGCTGCAGATGGAGGCACTGGACAAAGCCAGGATGATGAGACCAGTTTGGGGACTCAAGTCCAGACTGCACAGTGGGAGGAGAAAGTTCACGAGAGAGACAATAATGAGCCGAAACCCATTCAGTTACAGTCTCCTTCTGAAGGTCACCATGATGCAGAGCAGGTACATAATGTGTGTCAAAGCAGAGTTCACAGTCACGGTGTCACTTATCTGACTTCCACATCTGTTATGTTCGCAGGTGGATTCTGGTGATCAACAACATCAAGATGAATGTGACCTGGGAACACCTGACTTGGTTGCAGTGAGCCTACCGGCTACAAAGCCACATGGTGACCTCTGCTCTGCTGACTCTGATACTGATGGCAGAGAAATGACTGTGGAAACGTGCCCCTCTGTGTCTGAGCCATGGGAACCTTCTGACCATGAGGACCAGGATTACTCTCCTGAAGAAACAGTAAGATTTTATTTTGGTAACACTAGTGCTCACAGACACTTATTTTAAAGATCCCAACAGCTGTTTTTTTTTCTGACCTCAAGAGTGTGTCGGAGAAGAGGACAATCAGAGATGGAGAGCAAGTAGGAGGACCAGTGTCTGCAGTTGAGAGAGAGCAAACAATGCGCAACCTGGTGGACATGCAAAGAAAGGTGGAACAGAGGCAGCAGAGAGACAGAGAGAGACAACTGCTGAGGGTAAGACAAAAGAAAGGTGGACAGAAAGAGTCTTTATATGGCAGACAGAGTTCCTCTGACATTCTCTGTTTCTTAAAGGTTCAGGAGCGTCTTTCAATAATCCAGAACAGGAAAGCAGAGGAAGACCTGCATGGCTTGAAGCACACCGAGAGGCTAAAGCACCTCACACAAGATCTACCACTGGTAAATACTGTCTGTCTGACTTAGTAAGATGTCAAAGATAGTCTGTAGTTCTCAGTAAGAGCATGTGCAGATCAACACCTTTTGTGCTTGTGTGAATGAAAATTGAAGTCACCATTGTGCAGTCAGGTTGCATTGGGCTTAACAAGATTGAGGAGGACATGGCGGCATCCGTAAGGAAAGGGTGCTCCTCTGTACAACACAGGGAAGAAGTGGACTACTCAATTCTGAAGAGACTCAGAGAACCTAAAAGATGACTTGAAAACTAGAACATTCAAATCTGTGTCAGTTTCCAGGGTCCTGTATCCTGATAGTAGGGTAAGGGTAGGATAGTGCGTTCTGCAAATGTTAAGGGACAATCTTGACATTTTTTGAAGTGGATCACAAGAAATGTTACCAGATACTATATTTCATAACCAAGGATAAGACCTGGATCCACTGCCCCCAATTGTGTTTCAGGAGGACAAGAATCAACAGAAGACTGTTGTCAAAGAGCGACTGGAGCAGTTCAGACGAGAGCGCTCGAATATCTTGCAGTCCAAAAGAGACAGGTAAATGGCCTAACCACATTTAATTAGAAAACCCCAAGTTAACACTGCACTATTTTATTTCTTCAGGAATACTTCAGGGTTTAAAGAGCTCCTGGGTCCAGTTGCATTTCACAGCACAGAAGCAGAGGATGGAGATAACTGAAGAAAAAACACTGCAGTTTAAAGTCCTTGGTACTCATTGATTTCATTAAATATTTTTATTTTATTTTTATCTGTGATAGGAGCAGACCATGCTGAGTCTGTAGTAATTCATAGGAAACAGATCTCAACAAACTTGTAGTTGTTTATTATACAGTTTAATTATCATCTTACAACCATAAGCATTAACAATATGTATTCGACCCCCTTTCAATGTGTAGACGTCATCCCATGGCCTAAATTACATACACAATGAGTCACAGAGGTGCATGTTAGCAGTCTACAGTGGTTCCAGTAACTTTTTATGTGAACATAATATCTATATGTTGGCACTGTTGGCCATGGTTCGCCTGTGTAACAAAAAGTTGTGACTGCAGAAGGGCACAGCTGTAGACTTTGAATGCACCTTTGGACTAGGACAGTACTTATTTACAGGTATATGGGAGTGGGAGTATTTTAACATGTCAAGGGACATGGGTTTGGCTAGCAACTACAAGGGGGGGTATGTATAATACAGAGGGTTTGGTGCAGGCCCTGTGGTTTTTCTGCAAGAGAGGAGCACATCTGTCCTGGTGAGGTGAGGGACAATGACTGTCTACATGAGAAATTCTCAGCAAATAAACATTCTTTTGTATTTTTATCTGTAGCTGACTCTATATGGCATCCACTCACACTGCTGTCCAACACATAGAGGACATTACCTACCACATTCCACAGTAGCTCCCACACACTGAGCCACTACATAGTACACTGACAAAGTACATGTGTGCATCCTCAACTCATAAATCAAGAAATATCAAGGCCTCAAACACACATCCACACCAACAAAGACAAAAAAAGCTTAAAAGTCCAGACTAAAATAAAAACATAGTGCCTGGCTGGCAGATGCCATACTCAGTCCTTTAATATTGTAACATCATGACAGCGAGGAACTGAACAGAACCAGCACATCCTATGTTCAAAATGTGAGAGTTTGCCTTAGAGTATGAGGTGTGTTTAATGTGTGGTTCTCAGCAGAGTGTTGTAGAGAACACACTTTAAGAGATGTCATCAGGTTAGCTCTTATGGCAGCGGTGACACACTGAATTTGAAACAGGCGTGGGGTCAGATTTCTCTGTAGTGTTGCGACCTTGTGTCTACATGGCCAAGATCTTCAACAAGAAGCAGCATGCGTTTGTGTGTGACTGACTAAACTACACCTTTTACAACATAAACAATATTTGCAATTTATACACTAGACTGATGTTTCCCACAGTGAAAGGTAAAAGCTTGGGATGACAACGAGGGGGTCCTAGTAAATTTCAGCCATTGAAGCTGTGAGAATGACACCACCTTCTTGCTGGAGGCTTAGATGAACACTACTGTCCATGGAAACAAACAGCCATCACACATCCAGGTTCTCTCTGAATTATGGGCACCGTGGAAGTGAGGAGGATATTTGTGTGTGTATCTGGTTTTCATATGAATGTTGAAAGAAGAGATATGGTCGCCTGTGTGTGTGTGTGTGTGAGTAGTAAGTCTTGAACAGTGTTAGCAATGGGGCTTAAGGGATGTTTGTGTATTTTTGCGCTTAAGTGTGTGCAAGTCTATGTATGAGTCTTTCTATTGGTGTGCACACTGCACGCCTGGGCCATGATGACCTCCTTCATCATCAGAACTATCATTGTAAGCCTCTCTCCTGGCTCCTCCTCCAGAACCTTGACTCCTGTCAAAATCTAACAGATCGACCTCCTCGGCATCTGCAGCGATAACGGGATTCTCGTCACGGGCAGGCAGCAAGCATTCAAGTTCCTAAAAGAGACACAGAAGCCCATCATGATGACTGAATCATTTCAGCTTCATGATGTGTACAGTGGGATATTTATTGTTTGCCACTCACGTTCAGTTTCTCAGGGCTAATCCAGTTGTTTTCAGGGAACTGGACATCAAACTTGATGTAAAGGTCTCCCTTCTCGAATGGATTTCTGTACTGAGGCATTCCCTCTCCTTTAACCATTCGAATAGAGCCTAGCACACACAATAAATATTAAGACATGTACATTTGAACCCTTTAAATTTGGATTTCCGGCAGAAAAAAACAACAACAAAGGAACAATAGTTATAGTTTCTAATAGAGGTTCCTGCAATTTTTTTCATTTGTCAACTACAGTATAGATGAGTTATATGTGGTATTAGACAACTATTACCTGGCTCAATGACCTTGCCAGGTGGGTATTTGACAAGCAACTGACGCCCATCCAGGTGTGTGACAATTATCTGGAACCCACAAAGAGCCTCAACCAGGCCGATACGCTGGACCATGTGAAGGTCGCTACCTTCACGGCGGAACTCCTGTTTCAGATTGAAATCCCATAGTTGTTATTTCATTTCACCACAAAATTTTTCTCTTGTTAGTGATGACAAAAATCGCTTTACCTCATGTTCTTTCTCTTGCAGCACCAGAACTATATCTCCAGGTTCAATGCCTGGTGCTTGGTCAGCTTCACCAGAGAATGTGATCTTCTGTCCATGTCTCATGCCTTTGTCCACATGAACTTCCAGGAGCTTGGTCTCCTTACTCACCTTATGACCCTCACACTTTCTGCAGCGGTCCTTTTCATTTATCACCTCGCCTGCACAAACATACACACATTAGATTTCAGGATGCCATTTTGCTTTGATTGACAGATTTTCAGTATGTGGGTGTATGCAGATGCATTACCCTCTCCATTGCAGTCTGTGCAGACAGTCTGCATCTGTTGAACCATCCCTGGGGCCAGCTGTCTGATCATAATTCTCATGCCTCGTCCTCTGCAAGCCACACACTTCTGCACGGCTCCTGCCTTGCCACCCTGACTAGAAACCAAAAGTAAAGCCCCCACATTGTCAAAACTTTTCATCCGCAAACAATATTACTGCCACTGTAAATCATCATCATCCTGGCCTGAAACAACAAAATTATTTTAATCAGAATTCGTAGAAGCGGTAAAGGAAAACTCACCCATTGCAGGCGCCACACAGCACATTCTTACTGAGCTGCAGTTTTGTGGTTTTGCCATTGTACAAGTCTTCAAGAGAAACTCTGTGCACCAAGAAAACATAAAACATTATATTTCAATGACCAAGTGTGACCCAAGTGACCCACAAACCCACCTCAAACTGCCTCATTGTGAAATACTTACTTTAGAGGGTGTACCATATCATCTCCTCTCCTCCTGCCTCCATTGCGGCCTCTGCCTTGACCACCCCCAAATCCAAATAGCCCTCCACCAAAAATGTGGGAGAAGATATCATCCATGCCAGGACCTCCACCGCCCTCTCGTAGGCCTTGTTCCCCATAGCGATCATAAAGCTCTTTCTTCTCTGGGTTTGTTAACACCTCATATGCAAAACTTATCTCTTTAAACTGGAAATTGAAAGAACAACAAACAGTCAGTGTTTTTAGTGCTGCAGGTGTTAATGTGTTTTAGGGCATCATACCTTGTCTCCTGCATCAGGGTTCTTGTCAGGATGGTACTCTTTGGCCAACTTGCGGTAGGCCTGTAATAATAAAAAAAAAAAGGAAAATCTATGTCAACAACATAATGTGAGTGACCTGAGCTAGTGTCTGGCTTAAATCGCCCTGCTAGCAAATCACTAAAGTGTATTAACTGTTCTTACGCCAAGGGCTTGACTTGGCCTGCTGCTGTCAAAAACATCAGGACACTGGCAAGAGCATGGCTGCCTTTGACAGATATCCCACAAAACAGAAAATCATCAGGTTTAAGTCTGAGATGCCAGCATGATCTCCTGTGCTACAAATAAAAGAGAGCTCAAAATTTTGACCTAGAATTGTTTTGAAAATAAACTGCACTAGCTTTATCTGTGACAACAGATAATTATCTTGAATTATTCTAGCCTAGGACGTAATTAATCAAGTTATTAATTAAGTCGATTGGTTTGCATTTACAGAATAGTAAGAAGTAGTCATAAACATGTCACACGTAACAGAGTGGTGTTTTGTAAAACAGCTGTCCATTGTAAATCATTTTTAATGGATTGACGTTTGAATATTGTTCAAAGTACTCAGCGTGTTCCTGATAGCTAACACAGCTACACAAAGGCCGACGTTGATGTTGGCTTAAACAAGTTTATCAATAGCGCTGTAATACACTAAGTTTGCCTGATGTTACACTCGTCTGTAAACACACAGACGCAATTATTTGCTTGTGGTGTTTAGCTTGGTGAATCGTTAAGCAGCTATTTCTTCGTTACAGAACCGGAGGTGGCTATTTGCTGGAATGTACCATGTAGCGTTTACAGCCGGTGTGAAGCTAACACACTCGTGGTCTCAGATATATTTATTGGCTCTCGGGCAGGCAAACGCCACCCTATTGGTGAACTCATGATAAAATGGCAATATAGTTATGAATAAACCACCAACGTAGGGCGATAATTAGCTTTTAAAAACATCGTCCGGTGAAGTTGTAGGCTCAGGCATCAAACTCTATTGCGGTGCTAGCGTTCTGTAAGCTAGCTGGCGTCCATTAGCTTGTTTATAGGCCACATTTGACTGGTGAGCACTCATTTTAAATTGCTGTTAAACTCTTAAAACGTTTCCTTTACGTTTCAGAAAGCACATACCTTTTTCAGTTCGTTTTCAGAAGCCGAAGGCGAAACTCCTAGGATGTCGTATAGCTTTGTATCCGCAACGTTCGCCATGATGCTAACCGGCTACCACAGAAAGACCTTCTGCAGAGGTTCAGCTGAGCGACAAGCCGACGCGAAATTCACCGGTTGGGACTGTCCGTGGTTTTGCCAGATACTAAGGACACAAACACCCACTCATAAACACCTGCCAAAACACGGCAACCGTACTTTTTCCAGAAACTCTCACAACGCATATAAATCGACATTTAATTGGCCACTTTTTCTTTATTAGTAATAAACAAAATGTTACATTTTTGATCAATACAACCTCTGTGAAATAGTGCAATGGCAACAAAGGGGTAAACTTTAATTTAAGTTTTCATTTTTTTATTCCCCGGTGATAGAAAATAATAAACATTTTGTTATATTATTTCTACAAATAACTACGCTGACCAAATAAATGCAACAGATGGGAAAGTAAGGGACTGTCCTGAAAGTAGACTGTCACTATAATGTGTTAATTATTAGATACTAGCGTTTGATGTATATGTGTATGTATATTGTGTATAATGAGGTCGATGTTTTATTTAAAAAGCTCTGGTCCAATTTTGGTCTAACGAAAACACATTTAAATACATGTTTAAACTATTTGCAGACAATAATGCAGTTTTACTTTGAGTAAACATTTGTTTAAGTACATCATCTGCGCAGAGGATTGTGGGAGAGCATGTCAGCCTGCCTGCTGCCAGATGAAACAGAACTTCTAGCTTGTGATATAAAACATTGTTATGCTATAATGCTTTATTTTCAACAAGTACAGCTCCACAGTAAAAATGTGAATTTGTTTGTATATTTGTATTTTTGCTTGTTAACTTCTAGGTACTGTTTGTTTACTTTCATAAAAAAATACATTTACTTGAGAGTGTGGACGTGAATGTTAAGTGTCGCTGCAGTATTGGCTGGCAGCGTTTTTTTCAGTGTGGCAGCAGATAAATGTGAAGTTATTGATAGACAGCCCAACTTTTGATTACGTTGTATGTAGTCGCCATTTTGATTTTCAAATCTGACAGATTTTTTTTTCCTGACTGCTGAACAAAAAATTTGTGTCAACAAACAACACAGCCCCTCATCGAGCAGGCAGGCAGGCAGGCAGGCAGGCCAGCCGCCGTGTAACGGCAGCGTAAATGACATTGCAACCGGGAAAGGGTAGTACCGTTAAGCTAACAACGCAGTCATGAAGAGGCAGATATGGGCCTCCGGGTGACCTGACAAACAAAGTCGCCGAGTTGCCTTTCTGCTTATAGATGACGACTGACAAAGTGATGGATCACAGGTAAGTGTCGTTTATCTTTATGGGACAAGGGGGACGTGTAATGTAATGTACAGTGTGTGTGTGTGTGTGTGAGCCTCCTCGCTGTCAAGTGGTCGGCAACTCAAGGCTAGATATTAATTACGTCTTCCGTACACACACACACACTGTGGACACTGTACATATAAACAACTGACCTGTCATTAGCTTCAAACCTTAACATCGCTTGTCTCTGTTTTAAAAACACTTTGGTACCGTTAGCAATGCGAAGCTTTGCTAGCGGGCTGGTAGTATACGGTCTGATTGCAAGGTAAGTGAAAAGCGACGCCGTTAAACCGGTGACACACGGATAAAAAAGAGATAACTAGAAGTTTAGTGTATGGATTAGTTAACCGTCATCAAATGATATGATCCTGTTTACAACTCGTGTCTGTTTATGGCTATCAGTGTCCAGCTGATAACAGGACGCCTGATAGGCCTCTGTGTGGACGCTGGCCCTGGCTGTGCTGTTGTACAAAATTTAAAATCCATAAACAGCCATGGGGAGAAAAGATGACTTTATAATCCTCTAAATACCTTTTTAGCTTTAACCTGTTTGTTCAAGGGTTCTGTAACCAAAGGAAGAAATCGTTAATATTATGCAATCAGTTTAATTGTGCTTAGACAAGTTTTTTTTTCTAGCTTCTTTAATACACAGCCACTTGTTCTGGTGTTTGACTGCTGAATAGGCACTGAATCCTTTTCCAGTTATTATATTTATGGTCTGGCTTGATTCAGGGGGGTGTAAGGTGAAGGTCTCCCACTTTTGAGCCACATGAATCCATCCTGCCATCATCAGCACCTCACCTTGTCTTTAAGTTTGCACTTTGTAGTAACAGAGATGTCAGCAAATGTAAGACTGTATATGTTTTTACAGAATATTCTTGTTAAGCATCATTCGTGTCCCCATTTACTTGCTCATGTGTGAGTCTATTCTCAAAGCAAGCTGGGTAATGTCAATAGCAACAGATGTGCAGCAAGCTTTAACTCAATTACAGATGCATTGCTTCCTGCTCTTTCCAGGGAGGCGTGCGAGCACAGCTTCTGCACTTACCCTGCCTTTAAGTCTTCATCTGGCTCTAATGAAGGCAGAGATCTTCATGGAAATTATCCTGTAACATTTCTGTTGTTTCTTTTTCTCTCATCCTCAGGTCAAAGGCAGTCTCTGGTATTAGGATGAGTTACGCAGGTGTGCATGTGTCTTCACTGTATGAATTTGCTGGCGCTTGCTGATGCTGTTTTGCAAGATCTGACTGAGGATACCACTCCTTGTCCAAAACGTAAGAAGAGCATTGTTTATTGTGTCTAAACAGGCAGCATCTGTGTAAAAACGTGTAATTCTTTGACTTGTACATGCATGCTGCCACATAATTTTGTTTGTTCTGCTCAGCAGATAAGTGTTTGCTACTTTGACATCAGCCATGTTTTGGAAGTTTGATTTACACACATCCTCGCATTTGGAGGCTTTACTGGACAAGGAGGATGTCACGCTCTTTGAGCTTATGGAGGAGGAGGATGTGCTCCAGGAGTGCAAGGCCCAAAACAGGAGGTCTGCTTATTGTTTGCTGTGCACCAGCCGTCTAAAATTATTATTGTCATTCAGTCAATTTTGGTGTTATTCTTCTGATAACTGATTTTTTTTTCTTGCCATCATCTTTCTTGATTTGTAGACTTCTCCTGTTCGTGTGCCAGGACCACTGCATGCAGGAATTGGTTCGTATGATTACTACAGAGCCCCCTGCTGGTGTAGAGGAGCTGAAGCGCTTCAAGTAGGTGCTGCTGTGGAGAATATGCTGATACAGTACTACAGGAAAAATATGTTGTGCTGGTGCTGCATTAGTACTACAACTACTGCTCTTACCTGCCACCATGGCAGAGCATAGAGCTTTAGAGAGAGTGCAGACTGGTCAAAGAATAATCTTGATCCTGCTAAAAAACACTGATGATGTATTTATGATGAAAACAATTCACGCAGATCAGAATAGTGCTGTTAAAGACAATGTATGATAAGATGGTAAATGAGGTAACGATTTTATTTCTTCTTCATTTTGCTTCATCATATGTTCTAGGTATCCAAATATAGCATGTGAGTTGCTGACATGTGATGTGGGAATGATCAATGATAAACTCGGTAATGAGGAGGCTCTGCTGGAAACTCTGTATGCCTTCCTGGAACAGCCATCCCCACTTAACCCCCTGTTGGCATCTTTCTTTAGCAAGACAATTGGAAACCTCATTGCACGGAAGACTGAGCAGGTAATACACACACGCACACCAGTAAATCAAAACTCATAGGAGTACAGCTGCATTTTGTCATGTTGGGAATCGGCAACATGCAGATTACCAAAACACAAAGCACCTCTATGATGTTCAGTTTGTGTCTTAACTGGTTGGAGGGTCTTTTTCAATTTAAGTGAGTCCATTTGTGTGTTTTAAACCAACGTATGAAATAATTTTAAAGCCCCCCTGACCTTTACCAGCATTTTGGTTCAAGAAAAAAATGACAGCCTGCACTGGGTGTTGCTGTGCATCAACACCACCATCAAACAAATATTTCCTCAGGTGACTGAAAAGACAAATAAAATTCACCTCAAAAAATTATGCCAGCAAAAATTGGTTGCACGTCCTTGTTCCAAATGTCAGTTTCTGCTTTGTGAATTCTTGTTCCCTCTGCTTTGTTTGTGGTGTAGGTAATTAGTTTTCTGCGGCGTAAGGAGGAATTCCTTTCGTTGGTCCTGAAGCATATTGATACGTCAGCCATGATGGATGTGCTCTTACGCCTCATCAGCTGCGTGGAGCCACCCCCTCTTCGTTTTGAGACTCTTACTGTATGAGACAAATGGACTCATTTCTAAGCTTTTACACAAATCTTTTCCATGCTGATGTTCATTTTTGTATATATATGTTTTTAATGTGATGTTTCTCTCAACAGTGGCTGAATGAACAGAAACTGGCGCAGAGACTCATAGAGCTCATTCACCCTGAGAGAGACGAAGAGGTGGGAGAGAATTATCCTATTTTTACATGAAAATATTGCTCCCTGATTTATTGTCTGTGTGAGTAAATGCTATTTTTTCTTCTAACAGAGGCAGTCCAATGCATCTCAAACCTTGTGTGACATCATTCGTCTTAGCAGAGACCAGGCCAATCAGCTCCAAGAGATTTCACAGCCTGACCCTTTGCTCACTGTGCTGGAATCGTAAGTCAGACAGATGCACATGCTCACACTCTCTCAACAACTTGTGTAGGCGATGACATACCTCGTTGTGTTTCCACAGGCAGGAGTGCGTGGAGCAGTTGTTGCAAAATATGTTCTCAGGAGAACGGACTGAGAGCTGTATTGTCAGTGGGATACAAGTTCTTCTCACCTTATTGGAAATCAGAAGGCCTGTGTGAGTGACTAATCCCATTAAATTCTGCTCTGTGTGAAATATTGTTTTTTTCGTTTTCATCGGCCTGTCAGTTTTTTTTTCATGTCTTCACTTATTGCAGGTATTTGTTAGATGTGTGTTTTCTGTTTGTGTTTCTGACAGGGTGGATGGTGTTATGGATGCTCAGGGATTTGAGAGAAGTTATACTGTTAACAGCAGTATTTTGCTGGCCATCCAGCCACACCTGATACACTTCCACCAGCTACTTCTGGAGCCACCTAAGGTAGGTGGCTCAAGATGCTACCATACAATGTGCTACAAACTGCTTCCTATACCATTATGCAGTATGTATATAACATTACTGTTGCACACATGTCTACTGGGCTTACAGTTACCAGCTGTCACATTGGCTGTCACATTATTTAATGCTTTAGGTTGGGATCAGTATGTCAGTAGTAGATAATATACTTTTCTATATACAGTAATATACCAGAGGCTCCATGCTACTGCATTATTTAATATTCCACAAAAATACATAGTAGAGATATAGAGATGTAGCTTAGCAAAATGTACAGGATGGACCTACTATTGAACAACAAAGCACAATGAATGATAAACAACTACATTGAGTTGCATTGGATTAAGCTGCTAAAAGAACACAGACGACTAAAGGCTGTTCCATACTCCGCGAGACAAAGAGCGGAGAACGCACTCCACGGGTGGTAAGAGATACAAAAAAAAGGTCTTTTCCGCACTGAGGTACCATACTCCGCAAGACGCGTGTGTGCAGAACTCCTCATACAGCCCACCCACTAAACTATAAGGAAAGACTTTACTGAGTTTTTTAACACACCACAAGGACTTGTGCCATGGCAAGAGGGCATTATACAGAGAGGGTGCCTGCAACAGCGTGAGATGTCCGGCGATGAGTTGTGAAAATGCGACATTAAAAGTAACAATAGCAAAGATATACAGACATTGTTAACGAGCCTATTATGCCCGGGTATAGGAGTATATAGAATGGTAATAACAGTCACCATCTGGTATGTGTGAATGGCTGTCTGGAGTTATTGGTGACAAATCACCCTTACTTGCCTTTCTTTCTTTTATTGCTCATCATGCAAAACCAGTATGGTCTTATCTAAATCTGTTGAATCAGTGCTGTTTATACACCTACCTATATACCTGGAGAGGCTCTTGCGCTTCTCCACTTTCATTACGCCCACAATAAATCCCGACCAATCACAGCATGGTTGCCGCACAGCCTTGAAAGACAAAGTTCGGCCCGGACCCTGTGCACAAGAGTGCGGATCAGCGGGCGGTCAGAGACAAAAAATGACGACATTTTGTGGGCGTAATGTCTGCAGGGGGGAAAAATGTCTTTGTCTCGCGGAGTATGGATCCAGCTTAAGTGTCAGTGGCACCATCAGTCATTGTGCCTCTCTGGCAAACACATTTTATATGTATATGTGTGTCAACAATATTGAAATTTTGTGTACTAAAGTATGTTCTAAAAATAATAAGTTGTGTGTGTTTTTAAGTGTAGCAGCTGTAGGACCTTAATATTCTGTTTTGTAGTTTGAGATTTAATACTCAATGCCATTTAAATAGTATAGTAAATACTATAAATAGTATAGTAACATGTTTTTCAGCTATGTAGGCATCAGGTAGGAAGACAAGTCTGATCCATATGTAAAACCCACAGCCATAAAGTGAATGCATGTTATAAATGTCAAAGTTACTGTGAGAAATCATTTATACTGGGCATTTTTAGCGAGATCCTATGCTGACCACTCTGGGTGTGCTGGAGGAACCATTGGGAAACACACGTCTTCACGTGGCCAGACTAGTGGCCTCTCTGCTTTATACCAGCTCTGCTAGCCACACAGTCGTAGCACAGGAGCTCTGCAGACTCAACGCAATGGACCTCCTTCTGGTGAGATGAGCAAACATGCTATATTTTCACAATCAATGTGTACAGTGAGAAAGTGACCAGTGCTGAATGACCCTTTGGAAATGCATGCCCTTTTTTAGGACTTGTTCTTCAAGTATACATGGAACAACTTTCTCCACCTCCAAGTGGAGCTTTGTGTTGCTGCTATTATCCGACCTTGTGCTCATGAAATGAAACTTCAGCCCAGCTTTGGTTCCAATGAAAAAATCAAGTCTCAGCAAGAAGCATCGATAGAGCCGGATTCGACTGAGACCCAGACTTCAGATCCTACAGTCACCACAGAAAACTCTGTACATAATTTAATGGTGACTCATGTAGGTGTCTCTGCTTGTTTTTTTTGATCTACAGTAATTGATGAAATGCATTCTCTGTGAATTGAAACAATTATGTCTTCGTTAAAAGTTGTTTCAGCACTGCCATCTTGTCCAGAGGATTCTAGAGGCTTGGGAAGAGAATGACAAAATACAGTAAGGAACTTTGACTTGAAGCTGTTTTTTTGGTAATGGTCAGTAAGGTGGGATTTTTTTGTAAGTGTGATACTTTTTTGTTCAGGTCAGCGGGTGGAATGAGAAGAGGGTACATGGGACATTTGACCAGGATTGCTAACACTGTGGTCCACAACTTGGACAAAGGCCCAGTCCATGCACAGATTAGTAGTCTCATCACAGGCATGTGCACTCATTTTTATCCACAACAAACCCATGCTGCTGGCTATCATAATGCTGTTGTTATTGTGTTCTTGGCTGTAGAGCTGCCAGAGGACTATAGAGGGCGCTGGGAAACCTTCGTTGACCAGACACTGTCAGAGACCAATAGAAAGAACACCATTGACCTGGTAGACCCTCATACACTGTTTACTGCAGCTGTTTTTATTTATACACAGACATTCAGACTGTAAATGTTGCTTTTATGTTGGTGTTTGTATGCTCAGGCTGGCACTGGAAACCCTCGTCCTTCCTCAGAGGACGATATGGAGAGCCCATTTCCAAAAGAGCTGACAATACAGCAGGTATAAACATATAGACACACAGTCTATAGGGCAGTAGTTATGAGCTGTTGTATTCTAATTATTCTTGTTTTATGCTTTTAGGCTTTTTCAGACTATCAGATCCAGCAGATGACTGCTAATTTTGTGGATCAGTTTGGCTTCAATGATGAGGAGTTCACTGATCATGATGACAGCATTGGGTAAAATACCTGTCATACCTCTTTTATAATACATACACATATGTGTTTTGCCTTCTTAGATTGGGTGCTGAGTGAGTTAATCTTGCCCTTATTGCAGGGCAACTTTTGACCGGATTGCAGAAATCAATATCAACATTGATGCAGGCCAGGACAGCGTGAGTTCATCTAGAAGTTTCATTTTTGTATCCTCGGTTTGGGATGTAATGTTTTTGTTAACTGATAAACATGCCTCAGTGTATTTTTTAGCCACAATGTGGCAGATAAATTGTTGATTGAACAACCAGGCTGTATTTAAACTATCCACTTGTTTTTTTTTCCAGGCTAACACAGCTGTGTTTGAAGCCTGTTCCAAGGAGAGGATTCAGCCCTTTGATGATGACGAAGAGGACATCTGGGAGGAGAAAGAGATCAACTATGCAATACAGACGAAGTCCCGGAACAGGTAGACACACAACCACAAATACATATGTTCTCAAGATTTATTTCAGCCTCGTGCTTTAAGTTTTATATACTATGCAAAATCGTTGGGGTTGCTCAATCATCAGGTTTGGTGGGTCACGGTCCTCTCAAAGCCAAGCAGCCATTAAGACCTGTGATACGACAGCAGCTTCTGGCACAGAGATCCCTGATGCAGCAGGCGACTCAGAATCTGAGGAAGAAGAAGACCCTAAAGATGACCTGGATCCTTTCTCAAGTCTGGACCACAGTGAGGCAGCTAAGAGTGAGATATTTTTATATTGTAAAGTATTCAGATTGCTTTATGTGAATTTAGAGACCAAATCATGTAGCGTGGGTTCGTCTGTGCTATTGTTCACTCTTAGACACTGGATGGGTAGCTGACTTTGGAGAGGTGAACTCAAAGGCTCCAGCAGCAGGAGGAGGCTTTTCTGCCTGGGACACCCCTGTTACTCAGCCAGCTGCCACTGCTGAGGATGAGGAGAAGGGGTGGGCCAAGTTCACGGACTTCCAGCCTTTCTGTTGGTAAGTTTGAGCTCTAAATATGGAGCCTAGTACAGAAAAAATGTTGAAAAATAAAAATCTTTTTTTTGATACCATGGTTGTGTCTGTTGTTTCTGCAAGTACACAGCCATGAATGAAAAAAGGGAGAAGGTCATGCCTAGTAGCTGCATGTATGTGGTTTATTAGCTGTTCTGCATATGTTTTTTCATGGGTTAACCTATTTGTGTGACTACATGTCCGCCAGCTCTGAAACAGGCCCCAGATGTAGCTCTCCTGTGGACTCTGAGCTCAGTGGATCAGACAGCACAAAACCAAACCAGAACCGTAAGTTTTAGAGCGTTGGCTGTTTTATAATCAACCACGTAAATATTTACAGTAATAAAATATTCAAGCTAACATTATCAATGTTATAAAAAATCACCAGTCTGACATCTGTACAGAAAGGTATACTCATGTTAAAGACAAGCCATTTCTTCTCCCTTGCTCTCCACAGCATGTGTCTGGAGTGTGTGTGTGGCACGAAAAGCTCCACTGGTGGCTTCAGACAGCTCCTCTTCCAGTAGCTCTGACAGCGATGAGGAAGAAGGCAAGACAGAGTCTACGTCTAGTGAGACGGTCACCACAGAGACCATCACCACAGGTGCTGGCAAGGAGACCATCCGACTCACCGTGGATGCCAAAAATGAGAGGGCAGTCTTCTCCAGGTACACAAATAAATAGGGAGCAGCTTCTGTGGTAGACTGTGTCCCCTCCTTCTTCATCTTTGCTCTCCAGTCTTTATCCTGTACAGTTTTACCTCCCTCCCTTCTCTTCTGATGTCCTCCTCCTACTGTCTGTTCCCTCCTTTCTCATCTCCCCTTTGACTCCAGAGTATTCAGGCCTGCAGTCAGACGGTATGTTGTGCTTGGGGCCCTGTGCTCTCAAGTGTGGAATGCTATGCTGGAGTTGTATGAAGGACATAGGATGTGAAACATGGTTTTGGTTTGCTTGTTGCATTTAACAGGATGTGGACTAATAATCCTTTTTGCTATACATCTGATAGGCTACAACCTCCCTAACTCTCAACGAGGACCTATAGATTTTTGTCATATACTCAACATGATTGTAAACCTCATGAAACGATTCGCTCAGTCACTCTGTTACAACCAAAGGTGAACGCAGTGTATGACTTATGTGATACATGATTATTTTTAGGACACTGGATCTCATTCAGAGCACCCCTCTCCACTAACAGTCTGATAGCATGCTGTGAACAAAAGTTGCTACCAATCCAACATTCAACACTAACAAACCAGTACATTAGTTACTAACAGTGCACCAGCATGCTACATTTAAACAGACTGAACTCTAGACTTTAGTCAGATTCAGAAGGGTTTGGGTCAGCTGCCAAAAACAGGGCGGTGGATGCACAGGTTGCTGGACATGGTGATCAATAGTGTTTACAGAGTCCAGGCCAGATACCTGTGGAAATTTAGCACCACATAGGCTTAGTATCTGGGCTGTTCTTCTAGTGTGTTACTGCTAAATGTCCTTTTATTTTCAGCGAAGCGGATAATGTGCCAGCAGAGGGTCCCTCCATGAAAGACAAAGGGAAAGGCAACGACAAAGAAGGTGAAAAAGAAAAGAAACGTGAAAAGTGTTCCAGCGCAAACACCGCAAGTCCAACTAAAGAGTCAGCTGCTGTCACACAGTGAGTGCGTCTTTGTTTGTGTGTTCAGTGTTTACGGCTAAATAGAGGAAATACAAGCTCACCAAACACAAGTCCAATGATTCATCCCACATTTTATGTAGAGACAAAATGCAAATAAACCTGCACACGTCTGCAAGTTCCCAAACACGGGTGTAACATTTCATCTAGGTGTGCCAGAGCTTGGCTCTGTGTGCGGAGCCTCGCTTGTTTGGCACACCTGAGTGAAGGAAAGCCTTTGTTAATGAATCTGTTTATGAACACAGAGGGGTACTGAAACGTGGATATCAAACTGTAAATGTGATTACCATAAATTAACTCGTTTACAGTATTTTGCGATTTTTACTCACCAGTGTCCTCTTCAGCCACATTACACAGACTGCATACAGATGTTACTGTATTATAGAGAAACTGTAAAATAAATGTAAAAGCACAGATCATTATATGTTTTTTTTCTAAGCCCCTAGACTTGATTTTAGAGACCCTAAACACATTATTTCAGAACTTACCAAAGGTGTAGAGCAGTAAAGCAGAACGCTGTGTTCTGTAAGGTAACATTGCTGTTTTTGATGTCAATGGCTTCAGTTTCTTGTCTTACTGTAAGTTACCACTGACAGGGAGATGCCAGGTGAAGTCATTATTTTCCTGAATTTCTGTCCCTTTTTGTTTTTGCCTTGCAGAGACGTACAGTCCTCTTCTAACGGACCCGCCTAACAAAGCGGTACAGGCACACACTTCTTACCTGTCCATTCAACACACAGCTATGCCACCTTTTGCTTCCTATTAAAACAACCCTCTTAATGCCACTGTTTTGTGTCTGAAGACATGTAAGTGAATGGAAGATCCTCCGTACTGAGGCCACACAGCATTTATGTTGGATATCGGCAAACTACTTTGCACCTTTACAAAAATAATTACAGTTGAACTGCTTTAAGGAGAAAGGTGGGTTTTCATTGTGCCAGACACCCCAAAGCCAAATTGTGTTACATATGATTTTGATTATCCCATTGAACTTGGAAACGCACTCATCTGTTGTGATGAGCAGAAGTGACACAGTGCCAGTTGCATTTTATGTCTGATATTTGACCCATTATGAACTTTAGCATAAGAATTTCAGATTATTTAAACCTGTCAGTGCTCTGGGCATAAAATCACAGCCCAGGGTGTTTTTTTCTAGCAGAGCATTTGACTGTTTACACAAAGAAATCCTAATTGTCAGCCAAGATTACAAAAGCCAAGATGCTTACAAAGTCAGATAGCAGCCATTTTGTCTTTAGAATTTCAGTGTACCTGCCAGGCAGACATTTTATTGGTGCAAATGTATGATTCATAACAATTTGGCTTCTTTTCCTACATGCTATAAGATAAAAAGGTTTTTCATTTAGGTCAGATTTTAGTTGCAGTGACCGTATAGGTACATTGCTTTTCTTTTTGGTTAATTGGGATTGATCTGGGAGGATCATGTGTCACTTCCTCCTCTGACAGAATCATGTAGTTTTAGAGCGGTGTGTGTGTGCTCTTGTATCCCAGTGTGTAGGCATGTGCGTGTGTGTGTGTGTTTGAGCTCTGTCTGAGGTACAGAGCATATTCTCAGGTTAAAGGAGAGGTATGCAGATACAAAGAAAGCACACCTGTGTAACACACACACACACACACACAGTGTCATACACACACGCAACCATATCTACAGACACATGCAAAAAAGGAAAAAAAAAAAAAACGACAGTGACGTGCACATACCACCCTAAGAGCTGTTTAAATGTAATATTGTGAAATTTGAACCTGTATTAGGTTGTGGCTATTCTTGGTATTATGTAAACGTAATATATATGTAAACAGTATATATAAACATTATATCTATTTTTGGAATAAATCCAGTGTATGAGAAAGGAGGTTGTTTTGCAGGTTGCAACGTGTGCGTATCGTATGTGTGTTGTACTGTTGAAATGAGGCAATAATGATGTTTGTGTTTGGGTTAATAGGTCAGCATCAGTTCCTGTTCCTTTGCTACATGCTTCCTTCAGGGAGGTTTAGGAGAGTGCATGTGGTCGGTTGTCTGCAGTATGTCTTCCGTAATGTTTACTTAAAGGATAATTATTGTTAAAGCAACATGGTTCTTATTTTCCATTTACTAATTTAAGCAGTCAAATTCAAGCAAATCCTGAAATAAGTAATATTATTACATAAAGGCTGTAGCTCATCGACTGCTGCCTTTTGTAAAGTTTGTTAATGTATTTGAATTAATGTGTTAAAAACGCAACTAATGCTCTCTGCAGTGTAAAATGATTGTCCATGGAGAGAGAGATACGACTGCTTTAGTTAAGTTAGTTAGTTAACACAGTTCAGGATGATATACTGCTTCTATTGTGTGCACATATTTTAGGTTATATATTGAAATCAGCTTGAGTTTAAACAAATTGTGACAGACGTAGCTTGACAGTTTACAGACCAACCAATGCTTCTGTTTTCTTTTAAACAAACAAGCTTTACTCACCAATACACCTTGTATTTATCCCTCAGCTCTAACAAATGTGCAGCAATATTTTCCCTCCCTCTGAAAACCAAGCCGAGCAGATTGTTTAGATGCTTTAAATCCAGCGTTGTTTACATTCATGTTTACTTCCTAGCAGTCTTGTTCTTCCCGTTTATCGGTGTATTGTTTGCAGCCATTGGCAGGACTGACTGTATCACATTCTTACACACACTCTTTAATGTGTGTGTGGTAAGAAAACTAGAGTCAGGTCCATACTAGATTTTTTCAATACTGATGGTAATATACATTTAATATAGCCCAGAAAATTAGTTTAGTACTACATGTCCTATTAAACATAATTATTGATAATGAACTTGTTTAATACAGTCTAGTAATATCCAATAGAACCCAAAATTCCAGAATGATGACCCATGTTGCAGTAGAACAGAATTACCCTTTATATCTGCGTGTGCCGGACAGTCATGCTTTACTTTCTTTCTCCTCGTCGCTCTCTTTCTCAGGGCAGGAGTTGACTTTAATTGCATATATGCCTATTGAAGCGATTTAGCGATTTACATAGATTGTTGTATTTATTTTAAAAGCACTTTTTAAAGAAGCACTTTTGGTTTGTATGTGGCGGTGCTAAGCGCCACCATATTATTCCCCCTCTCAAAGAGGTGGGAATTGTTTGACTTGAAGGAGTGAATCATAGAGATAGTGAAGAAATTCTTCAACGCTTTCTGCCAAAGTGTGTCTTCCCACCAGTGTACAGCTGGGTTCCATATCTCCGAAGTAGCCTCCTCTCTTGCTGTGACCTCACAGGTTTATCTAACGTGGTCTTTGTTTGATCACTCCTTCATGTGTTTTTTTTTAAGACATTTGATGGAGTTTTTAGCAGTAAGAGAGGATGCCACGAGTCAAAGAAACACTTTGAAGATTCATCTTAGATCGCCATCTTTTTTTTCTGCTTTTATCTCTTAAGCGCTTTGAGCCGTTTGAAGTGGAAGTGCACAGAGAGCTAGTGTTGTGTATGTCAACATTAGAAATGAACAATAGGGCTGTTTATGTTCTATTTTATTAGGACTGTGTGCAGGGTCAGAACATTCCTTCACCTAACCTAAACACTGCATCTGACCTTTTTTTTGCTTGTGTGCGTGTGTGTTTCTCCCACATCCTGAGAATGTGTTGTTTGCAGTATACATAGTTACGGGTACGTTGTGATGTAATAATGGCATGAGGTACAATACTGTCATCTTTAAGTGCCATTAAGTTTGCACATTAGCCTCGCTCACCTCATCGGGTATGTGCTGTATTGTTCAGTGTGTGCCCAAAACTTTGAGAAACATCAGCTCTTGTTACTTACAGGACATTTCAAAGTTTTTCTCACGTTATGGAGAGGTAACGTCCTGCCCTCATCTATTGGTGGAGCTTATTTCAGAAAAAAAAACCATTTGAGATGTTTATTTATCCTGTCTGGTTTGTGCAAGGTGATGCTGGTGAGTTTAGAGGAGAGAAGTCTACTGTACTACACACATTTTTCCCTAATGCAGGAACTCAGGTTTTTAGGCCCACTCAGACACTTTTGAAGTGCTGTTGGTTCCTGCTGTGAAAAAAATGTCTACGGTGTCAGTTCTTATCTTGGCCAGAGTTGTTATTGTAACATTTTATAACTTAAGTTTGGGAATTTGCAATGAAATACATCATGTTGGTGTTTCTTAAATAGTACGTTGTGCAAGGATGATGTAGTTAACTGAACGGTTTATGACAAACTGCTATTGCAACATTGTGTTTTAAATGAAACAACATTTGTGTGATATGTCTCTTTTTTTCTGAAATAAGGTCCCATGGAGTTCACAGAAAAGAACAGGACTTTGCCTCTCTTATATCTTTTGAGTATGTGTGTGCAGATGTGGAGAAAGCAGTGGGAATAGACAGTCGTGTTAAAGGCCTTTTTTTTTTTTTAAAGCGGACTGATGCTGGTGTTTTTTGGTTTTGTTTTGTTTTGTTTTTTTAATTTAGAGAGTAATGTGTCTGTTACCTGTCGTCAGTTTAGCTTGTACATTCAGATATGAACCTAATAAATATGTCAAAAAGAAGAATGAGCATCTGTTTGTCTCACACCTACAGCCGGCTCTAAAACACACATGCAGTACAAACACAGTGAGAACGGGACAGGGAGTATATTTACCTTAGGGGCAGGTGAACCACTGGATTATGTTGCTTCCCGGTCCATACTGTGTACTCCAGCACCCCCCCCTCCACTGCAAACATACACCTGACTGTCGCATAGAT
Source organism: Parambassis ranga (assembly GCF_900634625.1). NCBI lineage: Eukaryota > Metazoa > Chordata > Actinopteri > Ambassidae > Parambassis > Parambassis ranga. Next base: position 15,790,431 of record NC_041039.1, on the reverse strand, counting down.
CTCACTGTGCTGCAGGCAGAGGTGACCTGTGGGGGAGGATCTGAAGACCCTTCTTTTGTGTTCATACCCCTCTCAGATTCTAAATGTTCATCTTCTCATGCTATCCTTGCCCTCTCACCTGTGGGTGTGTGATTTCATTCCCTGGCTTATATTTGTGTCACCACATTCCTCTATAATTCAAACACAGGCACTGATCCTTGCTGCCTCTTTTCCACCTCTTTTCTTGTCCACACTTTATTTAGTTTGTCATCTGCACCTGCCTGCCCTCTCTGTGCAGAGTGTAAACATACATGTGTAGAGAGTCTGCCTACTTGCACTGGGTGGAAATGGGGAAGAAGGCGGAGTTGTGTGTGTGTGTTTAAAACTTTTAATGGGTTGTGGAGAAACCTGCCTGTCTGCTTGGAGCAGAGAGAGGAGGAGCCTGTGGGGTGTGGGACTCCAGACAAAGGAGACATAAACACACTGACAGAGCTAAAGGAGAAGGGAAGACGACTGGAAAGCTTCACTTTTGGTCGGAAAAGACGGTCCTCCAAGTCCTGGAATACTTTTTTTGGGGGGCCAGGGGGGGAGGGGAGGACTTTGTGAAAAAGGATTGCTGTGTGTATTTGTCAGCTGTGAGAGCTGAGACATGTTAGTGTTGGAGCAGTGTTTGCCATATGTTGCCCATGGTGTGTAGAAGTGTGTGTGTGTTTAGGATGGAAAAGTGGGGCTGGCACGAAGAACTCTGCTCTTAGCTTTACGCCATGGGGGGTTGCCATAGTTACCCCTCGGCTACGGAGGCAGACGGGAAGACTCTTCAGCCTTCAGACATCAGCAATGAAAAACTGTAAGTTTCTCAACTGTCTTGTTTTTCTGTGGTTATGTTTGCTCCTCTGTACTAGAGGAAAAAGAAAGAAGAGATGAGTAGAAAGCTGGCTGCACATGGTTTACAGAGGAATGTTTTCCAGATAAGAGTGTGAGTGTGTGTGTGTGTGTGTGTTACATATTTGTCTGATGCCATCAGTGACGGTGGATTCCTTTAACAGTGAGAACACATGTTGAGGAGCAGTTTGAACCAATGCAGGGGAAGGCACTCAGGAAATGTGTTGCCATGCAAATGTTTTCTCTGGGATGAATCTTTTACAGCCAGCTTGCTGCACTGAGAGAAGCAATGTTTATTTCAGCCGCCACGGCAAAGAGGAAGGTGAACAGATGGCCGAGAGCAGGAGAGCAGGGTCACAGAGGAGTGTGTTTACACAAAAAACACAACACTGCAAGTAGCTCCGGGTTCATTGTGTTTGTGTGCTGACAACTGGTAGCCAAGAGCCACTCATTTGGTTAGTAGTAGAACAGAACAGGATGTTAAGTTCCTGTGGACGTTAGAGAAGTTTGTCACCCTTTGATTTGTGTTACTGATAATGTTTACATTATGTGACGTCACAATTCCTGCTTCACTTGTGTCTTTTCTGACCTTCACGTTAGACAAAGACCTGCTTTTAAAACCATTAAACAAATTCTCTTTGCTCAGCCCTCTCTCTCTCACACACACACACACCAGAGGGAGTGAAACCCCATAGAGAGAGCAGTGTTTTCCCTTATCACAGTAGGCAAGGTCACACTGTGTAAACCCTCAGCTGCTGCTGCTGCTGCTGCTGTGTGTGTGCAGACATCTAAAAACTGAGCATGGCAGCTGCCTGATACACGACACACAGAAATATTCACTTCTCTTACTGTAGGTAGAGCCGGGCCTCAGTGCAGCAGACTGCTTCAACGTCCTGCTTTGAATAAAGTCAAATCATGCTGCCAAGTTTGACTTTCCAGAACTCGTCTGTGTTTGAAAATCAGTCAGTCCCTGAACTTACTCTCCACTCAGCAGTTCCTGTTACTGATCTTTAAAGGACACTTCCTGTCATTTTAAACCTGGCTGTAATTTTCTCATCTCATTTGGATCCAAAAGATTATTCACTGATCCCAGATTAACAAAATGTTAATAGTCTACCTCCACTTTTTTTCCCTGCAGCAGGACTTTCTTTTTCTTTCCATCCTGGTTAAAATGGCCGCTGCAAACATGATGTTTTATAAGGCTAGCCACAACATCCACACGTCCAACCTTAGCTGCCAGAAGCAACATACATGGTCACTAAGGTTACCCTCAACTTTTGTGTATAACTGTTTGGATGACAACAAATGGGGAAACACAAAGCAAACTTCTCCCACCAGCTTCTTTGCCATTTTTTGTGGTGATGAACCTTAATTGGCAGATTTTACACACACTTACTCTGTACAACCACAGGAGGGCGCACAGCTGAAGAAACAGCATCTGTTTCTTCACCTTCAACTGCTGCTGAGGAGGTTTCTTTGTAGGCCATATTAGTGGGATGACATTACGTCGCTCTCCTTACATTCACTCCGATCGCTCCCTGCAACAGCTCCTGTGAGACTTTAGTGGAGTCCTTCCAGACATTTTTGTCCTATTTAATCATTTGGATTTTGCAAAGCAGAGAATAAATATTGCCCTTCCAAGCTCTACTTGTAGCTTATCAGTAAAAAAGCGAAGTCTTTTACAAAGCCAGCAGGCGTCTACATTATCTTGCAGCACTGACCACAGCAGCAGTCAGCTTCATTAACCGTAATTACTCTGGCTCTGAATCGAGAATCGACTGCCTTCATTACATTAACTGCTGCTATAAGGGATGTCCAAGGCTGCAGTTACAGCAGTGTTTGTATGTTGTTGTTGTGTGTGTGTGTGCCAGTCAGATGAGAGTGTAAAAGGTGTTATCTACTGACTGCAGCAGCAGTAATTAAATCCACTGACCTATCGGTTGTTTTACACAGTGTTGTTTTCTGTCTCTCTGTCTGCCTCTGCTTCATTAACTCTGCACTGTCTTCCCAAGGGGAATTAATAACAATAATCAGGAAGTGCGGCCCTATCTGCAGCAGCAGTACGTGTGCCAGAGGATCACACACACAGATATGTTTGCTCTCACAGCCCTGCCGCCTGGCGTCGACAAGGCAGAGTGGCTCGCCAGCAACAGTGAGTATTACCAGATATCTGTCTATGCCCTTATTGAACTGCAAAAGGAGCAACGCATCCAAGATGTTAAAGCGGTCATATGGATTTCTTTCAGCTGTGGCGTTTTTCAAGCACATCAACTTGTTCTCCAGTGCTCTGTCAGAATTCTGCACGCCCAGCACCTGCCCGACCGCCTGTGGACCAGGCAACACGTGAGTGACTGAGCATCATATACTGAACACACATACACTGTCTGTGTTATATCCACTGGCTACAGAGTAAACAGAAGACTCAGAAAGTATAGTTTCCAAAAAGACACACATCTCTGTAATAATGAATAACAAACAAACAGTGAAGCTGAAAAATGTCTCTTTACGTTCTAACTAAGATATGAATCATTTGTAATCTTATTTTCTTAAAAATGTTTTTGAGTTTGACCCAAAGTGCAGAGATCGTCAGCCAGACCTGATGCATGTCCATCCACTATGGTTTGTATACATGTGTGACGCTGACTCTATAGATATTTGTCCCTTGAAGGGGTGGCACAGTGGTGCAGTGGTTAGCGATTAGCCTCAAAGACAAAATCTGGGTGGGGCCTTTCTGTGTGGAGTTTGCACGTTCTTCCATTGCTGAAGACATGCAAGGTTGGTTTAGTGTCAAATGGGGGACTCTAAACTGATGAGTGTCAGTGTGAGTGGTTGTTGTCTCTCGCTGTGTTAACCCTGTGATCAGCGGGCGGTCAGAGACAAAAAATGACGTCATTTTGTGGGCGTAACGTCTGCAGGGGGGAAAAATGTCTTTGTCTCGCGGAGTATGGATCCAGCTTTAGGGGGTCAAACTGTCCAGGGTGTACCCTGCCTCTCTCCATTGAAAGCTGGGATAGGCTCCAGTCTCCCTGTGACCCTGCACTACAGGACAAAATGTGTTAGCACAATGGATGGATGGATTTGTCCTTTGAAAAAACTCAACATAATTCTGATGCTGCATGAACAGCTGGTTGTGTCTTAACATCTCTGCGTTGCTGTTTTCAGGGTCTATGTTTGGACTGATGACCACGGCCGGAAGCTGAAATGCTCGGCTCCCCTTTACTTTGACTACGCCATGTCCTACATTCAGGACCTGCTGACTGATGAAGATGTGTTCCCCACAAAAGCAGGTAAAAATGTGTGTGTGTACCTGTGTTACTTCACTCCACATTGTCACATCACTGTCTCACTTTTGTGCCCCCTCTCTTTGTCAGGCTCAGTGTTTCCGACGGGCTTCTTCTTTCTTGTCCAGAAGGTGTTTTTGCTGCTGTTCAGGACTCTGGCTCACATTTATTGGTCTCACTATAAAGAGGCACTTGCACTGGGCCTGCACGCGCACCTCAACACACTTTTCACACACCTCACACTTTTCTGCCGACAGCACGCGCTGCTGGACTCAGAAGATATTGAACCTCTGCAGGACCTCATCACAGCTCTGGGGCAGCATGGGTGAACCTAAAGGGCACTAACACTTATTTATTTGTTACACCTTCAAACAAACCTACATTATGGATTCTTTTAAAGAACAGAAGTTGGCAAACAGAACATACAGACAAATTATCGGGCTGTAGCTGTCAGTTAATTGTATGAGCCTAATATTGCATGTTTTTTTATCGTAATATTGCTTTGTTGTGTTTTGATAAGGTCAAAATCTTCAAGGTCATTCATGTCTTCCTCGTTTGAATTGTTATGATCTTTTTAAATCAGCCAAACAAACCCAGCTTTTTTAATGTGTTGGTACAAAATGCCATATAATCTCACCTGTAAGGAAATATCTTTATGTATGACTCAGTAATAAACATATAATATGACATATATTACAGCCTGTCATTGGTTTAACAACATCACCACCTGCTGTCAGCAAAGGAAATCAGTGAATGCCACACTGATCATTTCTTTCACTGTGAGGATGCAGTTCCACTTTTCACCACAGAGAGGCATCAAAAACAAGAAACAATCTGAAAACACTCACTGTCTTCACCTATATGCACTTCTATACACAAAATCTGTTATTTAATATCTCACAAAATAATAATTTGAGCTACATTATTGCTGATAAACTGTCAGAGAAAAGAAAAATACCTGTGAGACTAATTAATAAAGAGTCAAGAAGGAGTAAACTTCAGGGGACAATCTGATTCCTCTTAATTTAAAGATGGTTTTTATAGAGGATTTTTATAGAGGTGCAAACTTCTTATTATTTGCAGAAAGACTATAATCCTGCTTCTCATTTTTTTGCTGCACTTTGGGCTTGTGCAACAGAACTGGATTGAAAAGATTTAACTGGATCTGTCATGATCCCCTGTTCGCTCAGCTTTGTTTTCTTTTCAATACTTGCCTCGATTTTCCGAGTTAATTTAGTTTCTGGTGTTTTGGGAATTATTTCTACTTTTATTTTGAAAACACGGCTTCTTTGTGTTCTGACTGTTTTACTTCCTCCTGTGGTTCCCTCCTCGGCCCAATGGCTTTCACCTGTGTCTTGTTAACCCTCTTTGTATTTAGATGTTGTGCTCCCCTTTGTCCTGTGTGTCCTATGATGTCCCTGTGTTGCCATCCTGGGTCTTCTCTTGCGTTAGCTCCCTGTGTATCTTCCTGGGTTGTCGTCCTCTGGTTTCTAGTTCTACTTTTTGTTTTTTGGACTGGTTGCTTCTGTTGAGTTCTTTGAATGAAGCTCACCTTTTGTTAGTTATTGCCCATGTTGTTGGTGTTTGGGACCTATCTGAACTAACTCACAACAGAATCTTCACGTTGTGTTTTTTTAATCGGCTCACCATGAGGGCTTAATCAAATAATTGAATTAAAAAAGACTGATCCAGTGGTGAAAAGGGGTGGTGTGTGTGTGTGTGTGGATAGATGTGTTGAGATTATATTAACAGATCATGAAGGAGGCCAGACATCTGATTTCCACTCTGATTTCAGCCTGAGGTGTTCAGCAGACACAAAGACTGCTGCAGAAAGAGAGAGGATCAGTCTGGATGGTCGTATGCACACACACAGAGGTTTGTTCTTAGGGTAGATGGGAGATGTGTTAATGCACACGTTGGACTGAGTGGAGGCTCACCGTGTTGGAAACTGAGCTTAGAAGGTAATACTGCAAAGTGCTGAGTCACAGACACACACGCAGCCCTTTAATTAAGACTTGAAGCCACCTCCTCGTACAGAGCATTCTTTTAATCAGGTTCAGAGCTTCTCATCTGTGTCCTCCTTCCAGCAAAGAAAAGAAAAATTGTTCTTTTAGAAGGATGAAGAGGAGAGCAGGCTGATTTTTCTTTTCCCTCTATGGACACCCTAACAGCAGCTGAACTGGGTGACCAGTTAGTTACACAATTATATCCGAGTCCACATCAAAAGATGTGCCAGAAATCAGGTGCAGATTTGGTTCCAAACCTTCATAAATGGACCCAGCTCACATTCCCTCTTCTTCTTCTTCTTCTGAATAGTTGGAGGCATTTCACAGGAGTTTTATTAATTAGTCCAGTAAGTCCTTAGAAATAAGAGGATCTGTGCAATATTATCATTTATTGTTGGCATGTTTTTTATTGAAATTGAATTGTGTAAAGATAAATGTCAGTTTTTGCAGCTAACTTTATAAATGTCACCAGCCGCTGTGCTGCAGCGGACCTTAAAATGGCACCTGGGTGTAAATCCGGACCAGCAAAGCTGACACTGTATACAACATGTGGTTTCTGGGTGGAGCAACAGTCTGTAAAGCCTGAACCAGGAGCATCAGTAATCAGGTCCTAATGTAATTATTCAGTTCAGGTAGTGTCATCTCTGCAGGCTCTCAGCCTCTGATGGTGCAGTATGTGCATGATGTACTTTATATAAAGCCATAAATACAAACACAAACACACTGTCAACATGTAAGAAGTTGCACTGAACGTTTTCCGTATCAATTTAAATGATTTGAAATTTATTTTTAAAATGTGTGCATGCAACATGAAATGAATGAGTGATAAATCCTGGATCGTATACTGCAAATAAAATATGCTCAGTATATTCCACAGGGCCTCACTGTCCTCGTGTTAATTTAATTTCCAAGTGGGTCAAGCCACCAACCAGTTCACTGCGTAAAAGGACTCTTAATCCAATAATAAAATGTACAAGGGCGAAGTAAGGTCGCCATTATATAGCTCCCACATTTAAACCAGCTGATATTTGACAATCGTTCTTCACCTTTCTAACCACCGCTGCTCGATGAGACTGGAGCTACTGGGGTTTAATTATTAGGTTGTGGGTTTCATTTCAGGTTAGGTTGCGTTGTACAACAGGACAGGCCTTCCTCCTCTTCCTCCTCCTCCTCCTCCTCCTCCTCCAATCAGACTTTATAAATGAGAAAGCTCCAGTCACTGCGCCCCAATGAACTCCTAAGTTCTCAGTCGGATAACCCGGAGCGTGTCAGAAGATGCAGCAGAGCGGACTGATGATGGTGATGACGATGATGATGATGATGCTTTCAGAGTCACTCATCTGTACTGGACGGTCTTACCTGTTGCCTTAGAACAAACTTTAAAGTCGTCAAACTTCACGCTTTTTACTTGTTGCCCAGCTGTCTTGTCTGATCTATTCTTGTTTTCTTTTTCTTTTTTTTTAAATTCTAAAATCAATTTTGTAACATTTTACTCTCCTGAGATCCGCCTCCTCCCGGGTAGTGCGTCTCCGCTGTATACGCCGCGATGTGCGCGCTCCTCTCGGCGTGGCTGTGCTTGCTGCTCGGCCTCCTGCCCATGGAGCTCCAGTGCCGGGCTGTGACTCTGCAGAGGACTCACAGGAACAGGTACCTCAGCCGGACTTTATGTTTATGCACTGAGTTATAAATGCTGTTTAAAAAATGTCTTTTATAAACGTGTGGATGCCAGAATGTTCCACCTTTAAATCTTTTTTTTTCGTTTATGATAAATATGAAGAGCAGAAAGTTAAACTGTGTTTGATGCATGTTTATGTATATATATATATATATATATATGTGTGTGTGTGTGTGCACAACTGTGACAGAGGTGAGAAGCAGAGGTCTGTCTGTGCTGGTAGCAGTCACTAATGTGGGAAAAGAGGTCCAGCAGCAGAGTGAGGTAATTCCTCTCAGCTGCAGGAGGTGAGACAAAGGTGACGCTGATTTAGTTGGATTTGGGGAACGGAAACACACCGAGGGGCCAAACAAACACTTTGAATAATAACAGCAGTAATGATAACACACACACACACACACACACACACACCACATACAGTGCCTTCTGCCCTGTGGGTGTGCTCCAGGCACAGCAGCATCACATGCAGACCCACACATCACTTTTATTTTGTGCGAGTCATTAGTCAGACGCTTGTTGCTGTATTACAGTGTATGTGTGTGTGAGAGAAAGAGAGAGAGAAGGCAATGGAATGGTTTCTGAATCTCAGTTATATAACAGGGATTTCTCCATTGTTTTATAGTACTTTAATCCCACATTACTGTAAACACATTTACAGTAGCCTATTGTTAAACAGCTAAACATCAGGTGTAACTGATCGTTAGTATAAAAACAGATGGAGATATAAAGGTTTAAAGAGGTGCACTACTGTGAGCATTAATAATAACATCCTGAGGAAAAAGAGGGAGCATCTCAGTGCTGATGGATGGAACACAATACCGTCATTGGCACTTAAGAAAATACCTCAGAGGAAAAAAAAAAAAGAAGAAAAACTGAAGAATGTGGCGGCAATTTAGAAAAGATTGGAGAGAAAGAGGCAGAGAGACTGGTGTGAAACAGTGGGGATCTGATGGAGACAAAAAGTTTTCTTTGTGCAATGTAGTCTGGAGGAGTTACAACAGAGAAACGTGTGTGTGTGTGTGGGAGTTGAGGATGTGAACCTTTAGAGACTCTGAGACTAAAAGGTGCTTCTCCAACATTCCTTCCAAGTTAGAGCGCAGCATGGGGTCATCCACTGAGAAACTGGACACACACACACACAGAGACGTTTGTATGGCTATCTTTGTGAGGACATTCATTTGTGACATAGTGCATACCCCACTTCCTTATGCTAACCTTAATCATCACAGCACATAATGACCTAAACCTAATTCTAACATTTACCCTTAAAACATGTCCTAACCCCCAAATAGCTACTTTAAAGCGCCTAATAATGACTTGACGTCATTGGTCTGAAACTTAAATTGGTTCTCACAAAGATAGCTGCACAAGTGCACACAGACTAGAGAGAGAGGAGCTCACACTGTACTTCCATGCTAGTGTGCTAGTAGTGTGGCAGTTTAGCAGATGCATAAAAAAAAAACAGAAAGAGTCGTTGACTCAAGTAATGTATGCATGTGGCCGCCATGTGAGTGATGCCCTTTATCTGTCTGACTGCAGGAACACAGAAAGCAGTGTGTGAACTGCGTCACTGCTAAAGTAAAAAACAGTGTGGGTAAATACGTTTCCATCAAACAGTCAGTTAAACACTGGGAGTCCGGTCTCTGATTGCAGGCATGTGCAGGCAGGCATCATGCTGAAGTGGAAAGTTTTCATTAGCAGTCTGTGCAGAGCTGTGTAGGGATGAGTTTGAATGTTTTGACATTTGATCAGAAAAATAACTGACATACTGTGTGAAGAACCTTGGGTGCGTCCACTGTCTTCTGCGGTCATTCTAAGGTTCTTCACTGCTGCATGCCCACCTGTGCTGGTCCTGTTAGGGACTGGCAGGCAGATCAGTGGCCTACATTTCCTCTTACTGGGAATTGCGTTAGCTCCAAGTGCCTTTGCCTCCAGAGACAATTGTGTTTCAAACCTCTCCACAGGTGGCCTTCTACCCGTCCATGTGTGTGAGTGTGTGTGTGCTTGGAGAGATATAGAGTTTGCATGCACTGTGCAGGTTTTTGCGTTGGTAAATTGTGTCATGTCACACATGTGTACCTACTACTGACTTTACTAAGCAACAGTATGCCTGTGTGTGCGTGTGTGTGTACTCATTCAGCATCCACTAAATCCAATTTAAATCTTAAAAGCTTGAAGTCACTGGTATAAAACACAATGCTCAGTGAGGGAGTGAATGAATGAGTGTGTGTGTGTGTTGGCACTGAGAGCCTAAGGTGTCCGGCCAGAAGAGTGATCAGAATACCAGTCAGGATTAGTTACAGGATAAAGATCATATGATAATCTGGCCCACTTTTAACACCAAACAAACAAACATTATCTTTAGCTTTAGCTTTATCCTCACTTCATTCTTTATTCATTGTTACTCAGCTCCTGAAAAAAACACAAACTGTATGAATGCATGACGTGTACAAACACTTGAATGTTAAAGCAGAACTACTGAATGTTTCCTTCCAAATGACACATTGACATCACATAAATACAACGACAAATTTCTGAGATGGATTTCAGTGGAAGTTGGAAATAATCAAGTAGCTAAGGAGCTATTCAGTGCATTGACAATGTGGATAGTTAATGTGTGTAAATATGCATAAACAGTAGCTCCCTTGTGTTGCTGCTGTTTGTGGTGACATTTAGATTTCATCTGTGCAGACTAGGGCTTCAGCTTGCACGTAATACAAAATTACAGATATGAAGCTATGTGGATGTGACACTGATGACGCAATGGGCACATATCTGCTCTAACTCTAATGTTTTCAGGAAGAATTCATGCTATTTTTAAGGACATACAGACACAATAGGACATGCATGATAGGTCTCAGACCACAGCAAACAAAGGCACATGTCGATAGATGAGTTCTCCCCTGCTTCTTTACATGATCTACACAGAGTAATGCATAATTTCTGACTGGTCATGTGACTAAACTGAACGGCTGAACATGTCTGAGAGAACAGGTACTGTGGTTAGGTGTAAAAAAGTTGTCTAGAGGTGAGAGATCCAGATTCAGACCTGTTTTTTCCTGTCCTGTTGTGTGATCTGTCAGCCGACACAGTGTTGCTGATTTACAGAAATTATTTTTTTTTAACCTGTGTTGACAGTTTTAACCACTTTGTTCTGGTTTGGTCCTGAGACATACGTGTAAAAGACACGACTCATCACTCTTTAACTGTGGATAAGAAGTACTCCAGTGTTTAAAGTGACACGCACACAGCAGATGACGGTGTGATTGGATAAGTCTGGTACAGACAGACTGCCACCTGTTCACCACACGGCCTATCTCACCTCCTATCTGTCCTTCTCACTTTTACTTTTTCACAAGACTGAGCAAAGACATTCCTGCACTACAAGCCTGACTTCCTGTGAGGCATTCAATAGCTGTAGTGATCCAGTTTCAGTTAGAAACCCAAGCAGGTGATGCAGCGGTACCCAGTGTGTGTGTGTGTGCTGTCTTGATTTTTTTACTAATATTTACTTTTTTTTGTCTTTTTCTTAGGATGACCTTACCCAGAACCTCTAAATACCCAAAGTCTTCTTACCCCGCCATTTTGCCTACTGCAACTGAGCTCTCTGTCGCCATGGACAACCACATCACCCAAGAAGACAGACAGATCATCTGGAAGGCAGTGCTGCATAAAGAGCCCCCGCAAACTTGGTCTGACCCGCTGCTTGACCCGAGCCACAATGCGCTGCCTGAGGCGCCGGCCCGGCAGCGCGGGTCAAGGGGTCGTCGCCATGCCACCACTGGTAGCGGGAGAGGCCATGGCCACCTGATGAGGGTTGGTTGTGTACTGGGCACCTGTCAGGTTCAGAACCTCAGCCACCGGCTTTACCAGCTGATTGGACAGAGTGGGAGGGAAGACTCCTCCCCAATTAACCCTCGCAGTCCTCACAGCTACGGCTAACGCGGCACATCTGATACAGCACAACGCCTTTACTGTTGGTCCTCCGCTGCATCAGTCACACAATTAGGGTCATAAACACACTTGTGACATCGGTCAAATGGATAAATGGTAGTTTTACCTATAATTCTCATAATAACATTGTACTCACAAGGTAAAAGTCTGTGCATTAAAAAATGATAACAATTCATGAAATACATGATGCAGAAACTAGAGACAAAGGCTTGATATTCTACCTGCATAATGGTCTGCATATTAACATGGGTTCAAAATTTTAAAGCACCATGCTAACAGATTGGCATGATGGCAGTCGTCGCAGCTAAATTTCTATCAAGTTTTGCACGCCAGACTTTCCCAACAGCCAGCCAACTCCCTATAACCAGACTAATCCATGGGTCTGAGGTCACTGTTTGACTGATGAGTACAGTGTTATCATACCTATACACACAATGCTGTGAAAATGCTGTAATTTGTCATTAATCAGAATTCTGTATTCTTAATGTATGTCATTGCCACGTTTTTATTTTGCTTTCCTAGTGCAGTGATCTTAGAGTCCTAGTAACTCCTATTTGAGGAAAACTGTGAACCAGAGCAGCCTCTCTCAAACTGGCCTACCTGACTAATGTCTACTATCGTCATCAATGGTGATCCTGCTGCTCTGAATTTACCTGAGCTCAGCGCTAATCCCCCCGTCCCTCAAACGCACATTCATCTCCCCTCTGCAAACAAGTAGCTTTACCTCACAAACCAAGAATAACTTCCAATCAAACCCAATTAACCCTTCACCCAGAACCCCACAGTGCGCACATTCAACCAAAATAACCAGTAACCCTAATCCATGATCTGTCTGCGCAACTTCTTAGCAGCTCATCATTAAACAGACACGGAGGCCACACTGTACAGCGCTGTGGTCAGTTGTTGAGCCTTAAATTAGTTGCACGTTAAGGCCTTATAGTATTTTGCCTTTTTTTTTAAAGTGAGCATTCCTTCTTCTGATTTTTCAGTTGAGCAGTTTCAATAGTTCTCACGTGTCAGATAGATATGCATGAAGCACTTTATTGTACCGTACATTCAGACTGACTTGAATTTTAAAAGATGTGTTATTATTTAACTTTAAATTGAGTCGGTTTTGCTGTGAATATCCCACATTTAACTACAGCTTCATGTTAAAACAAGTGTCCTTTTGTGAACCACCTTGTTCTGTTGCTGTTTTCTTCTTCTTTGGTGTTACAGTAGCAGCACTCTCTAATAAAACCTTCATCTGTCAACGCAGCACACGGAAGAGAGTTTTTCTTACGCCTGGAAAATTTGCCTTGCACCACGTTATTAAACATTGTCATTAACTACGGCACCTACACACACACACAGTGAAAAGTCCAAACCAGTGCCACAGAATCTGTCAAGTCACCATGAGTCATTACGTAATTGTTGTAACAGGTTTACAGAGAGTGAGGTTGGAACACACAGCTGAAGATGAGATATTTTAAGTATCACTATAAAAGCTGGATTTAATACGACTTGATTCAGCAGCAGCTGATGCAGCATTGAACACAACACAGAGATGAAAAACAGTCCAGCCCTAAGAGATACATTTTGAGGCTTCACTAGTTTATCAGCTCATTTTTCAAGGCAACTGAAAGGAGCAGTGTTTACACTGGTATCACCAATGTTCATGTGTATAACTAGGACTGACAACAAAAGGAAAGAAGAAGAAGAAGGTAATTTGTTTTTTTTACACCCTGTGACCTCCAGGTACAGCGTGCATTCAGTTAACCGTTTAACTTAAAGGCTTGTGATCATGGCCAATCAAATTTCAAGGTTGCGCCACTCCCAAACACAACCTCTGGCTTAAACAAAAGTAAAAGTAGCAGACCATCGATCAGCTACAGTATTAGCAGGAACAGTCAAATATTTGTCGGACTGACGCTTGTTTGCACACGTTGGTCAACAAACAAACAGATTTCCTCCTCTTCAGTCACAACCAATCCTACATTAGAGATCAGTGTGTGAGGGAAGCAGGTCATTTGATACTGAGAAATCACAGGTCAGAGCCTGCTGTGTGTGTGTTACAGTTAATACTGCAGAGATACAAAGAAGAAGGACGGGATCTGTTTTATTTGTCTGTGCCTGAAAAATCAGTTATATAATAATATATCAAAGAAAAATAAACTGTAAAACTACAAACTACTAAAGCGTTCCACATAAGACCAAACAGCTGATCTGCTGATCATTGAAAAAACACTTGTCCTTAGGTTAACACACTGTGCACTGTTACGTGCGAACGCACGCAAGGCCAACGTTCAATACAGGATACCCCCTTCAGGTGAGGTTTAGTTAAAGTGTGACAGGTCAAAGCATTACAGCAGGATAAATATGAGCGGGGAGGCGAAGGACCGACACACCACAACACAACTGCTGCTGAGAACTCGTCTGTCAGCCATGAGGGTCATCAACATAGTAAGTTACATTCGTGTTTGTCATGTGCTTTTGTAAAAGCTGAAAAAGTTTCTTCTGTATTTTGATTTATTTATGTACTTATTTATTTTAAATACAGGGTCCAGATCCATCACTGGCATACCGGCCAAATCTGGAGAACAGTGAATCCAAAGCGAAGGAAGACTACAGAAACTTTGTGGTAAAGCAAAGCCTCTCTTCTGCTGCATTATGTAAGCTAGAACATCATGGGTCTGTTAGAATTACAGTTCATTTTAGGCAGGATTCTGAAAGCTGGATTAATTTGTGACAAATTGTATGAAAAAATTTTTTTCAGATTTTCAGAAATCTACATGTAAAGAAATCATATCAAATCACAATCATATCCCCAGTATCAAGTTTTCTTTTAATAATCAAACATTAACTTAGTGATCGGACCTGATCAACTTTCTGACTGGGGCAGCTGGACAAACAAACAGGAAGTCTATGTCACTAACATCGGAATAAGAAGTGTTTAATAACCAGATCTCTCTTAACAAATGTTGCATCCATGTGTGTTTCAGAGTGGAAGTCTGTATGACCGTGTCTTCAACACATACAAGCTGATGCACACCAACCAAACCCTGGAGTTTGTGAAGAGAAAGGTGAGCACTTTATACCACTTCTCACTGAAGTGTCATCATTTTCTGGATGGATTTTGTCAGACAGAGCGAAAGAGAATGAACTTAAATCCGCTGACATAGGCAAAAACGTCCATTAATGTTTGTTTAAGCACATGTCCCCCCCTTGCAGGTTACCTGGTGACATTGTCCTATTTTATGTTTTTGTGATCTAGATGAGAACCAGTTGTGGTCACATTCACTTTACCTCCATTCAAGGTCTTTTGTTAAATGCTGCAGAATGTTGTCAATATCTAATTTTCCAAATCTGAATATTTACCTGAAGTGTCTTTTCTTTCTGCAGCACTCTGAATGGACAGGATGCAACCACACTCAAATGGAAATGATGGACGCCATCATGTCTCTAGACCGACTTGTGGATGAGTCCGATCCTGATGTGGACTTCCCCAATTCATTCCACGCCTTCCAGACTGCTGAGGGCATCCGCCAGGCGCATCCAGACAAAGGTACAGGGAGAAAGACAGACACAAGGACACGCACATACAGTATGTCAGACAGCTAAATATCTTGTATTTACTGTCCTGACCCAGACTGGTTCCAGCTGGTGGGTCTGATCCATGATGTCGGGAAGATCATGGCTCTTTGGGATGAACCTCAGGTAGGTTGGATCTAACTCCTAATGACCTCAGAATGCTGCGTGTCACACTTGTTTCTAACTGTACATAACACGCCAGCAGTCTCAGGGAACTTTGTGTGTGTTGTGCAGTGGGCTGTCGTGGGCGACACCTTCCCTGTGGGCTGCAAATTTCAGACCTCCATTGTGTTTAGAGATAACAGCTTCCTGGACAACCCAGATGAGAAAAACACCGCGTACAAGTTAGTATTTTCACAAGAAAGCCTGCTGGACATCTTTACAAACTATGCAAATGTTCTCAAACATGAGTTCCCCTGAAGGTGTGATACAAAATTCTGTATAACTCTGGAGAAGTTTCTAAGTAATCCCGAGTCCTTTCTTCTTTTTAGTACTGAATATGGAATCTATGAGCCAAACTGTGGTCTCGACAATATCCTCATGTCCTGGGGCCATGATGGTAAGAGGCACCTTTAACATATCTTCTAACTTCTGCAGCATACTTAATGAAAATGTTCACCTTTTCTATAAAACTGTGCCTGAACTTCTGCTTTGATGTTTTTAGAGTATCTCTACAGAGTAATGAAGTTCAACAAGTGCTCCATCCCCGAGGAGGTGTGTCACTCTTTACGTTAAATGCTTGTGTGTTGTATTAGTAGTGTGTTGTATGTTTTGGATGATCCTGGGAAACTGGGTGGAGGCAGAGTAACGCTTACAGTTTTGAATCGGTGTGCATCTGTCTCTCTTCAGGGGCTGTACATGATTCGTTTCCATTCTTTCTACCCGTGGCACTCCCACACTGATTATATGCACCTGTGCAATGACAAAGACCGCCGCATGTTGCCCTGGGTCCAAGAGTTCAAGTGAGCATCTTTCTATTTAATACTGTATGTCGGGGCTTGGATGCCTGAGACTTAACTTTCAACTATTCCTGCAGCAAATTTGACCTGTACACTAAAACCACCGACCTGCCTGACGTCAACCAGCTGAAGCCGTACTACCAGTCTCTGATCGACAAGTACTGTCCCGGAGTACTGAAGTGGTGAAACAAATGGACAGCAAGACAAAAATTACATGAATCAAACCAGGTATCTGAATATGTTGCTGTTTTATTATAACAATACTGTCGTACTCTTATTCACTCATTCATTTTATAGCACAAAATGATTGACCCATTTTAATACATACATGTAGAGATGAGTATTTCTATATAAATGTATTTTAATGTTTTTAAAAAACATTGAAAAGTACGACAGTGTTCTGTGTGGTGTTGTTGTTCCCTCTCAAAACAAAAAGACACACAGAAATACAGGCAAAAGTGCTCATTTGTTTTAGGACAGCATATACAGCAAGAGAGAGAGAGAGAGAGAGAGAGACAGGAGACACACAGTGGCATTGTAATATTAATACATTTACATCCATGATGGGCAAACCAGCCCATTATATTATAATCTAGGTTTATTCTATATTATTTTTGTTTACTGTGAGCTTGAATCTGATTCTGAATTAAGAAGGCTTTAAATATAAATCGCTTCAGAATGAGTATGTGATGCAGTGACGTTTACAAACAGAAGGCGAAGTAAAGTGACTGGTAAGGAAACATGGATACACAACGACCTCTTTGGTTATTTTGTTTCTTAAAAGCACATAGTGATAACAGTCTATGAAGAGATGACCTGAATCTTTTGCAAAACTTTCACCTATCTTCTCCCTCATCATCTTCATCATCAGTAATAGTGTCTTTCTCCTCTCCTTCATCCTCCTCTTCCTCCCCCTCTGACTGTTGCTCATCTGGCTTCCCACACTCGTCTAAAGATCCATCGGCTACTTTTTCTGTGTGTTCTCTGATAGTGGCTTCATTAGCAAGCTTGATATGTCCCGTTTTGCTTCCTTTTCGCAATCCCTGAAGCAGACAGAAGGTGGTGCTGCAGGCAATGAGGGTCCAGATTAGTGTTGGGGTAGGAACACCTCTGACCTGAGAACGTAGCCATTGCATTGCCCGGGCAACAGTGTTGTTGGACACACGACGTGGAGCCGATTTGTCCTGCGGAGAAAGATTAATATAAATCAGGGTCGGATTTAATATATTACACATCCTTGTCTGTATGTTTTAGACTAAATCTTAATAAATAAAAATGATTTACCTTCAGTCCATACTGGTTAAGCATACCCTCCAGAAAGGTGTGGCCCAGGTGCACTATAGGATAGAATTCTTCGTCATAGACCCTCCTCCACCAACGCTGAGGATATGAGCTGCCAAAGAGTCAGAGTAAATTTCCTAATGTTTGTGTGTATGTGGGATTAACTATAAAAGTACCAAAGATAAAACAAAAAAGCCAAAGTATAAGAAAAAAAACAACCCGTTGATTTCTCAAACAGAAGAAGAAAACTGAGCACTGACCCATCTGCGTTTGTTTCAGTAAACCAGTATCTGTAGCGGTGAGCTCGGAGGTAGGTAGGAGGCTGCTGGTGAAACGGATACCGAGACACATCTGTCTGGATCAGCTCGATCACTGCAGAACACAAAGCAAACATTTGGATAACACAACCGTGAACCGTTTCAGGTAGAGAAGTGTCTGCTTACAGTGTGCGCACCGTCTTTTTTGCCTTGCAGCAGTTTGTACATCAGGCTGGTAAACCATGGCGCCTGTGTGTGAGTCCCCAGCGCAGCAAACCACATTTGCCAGTCCAGCCTGGGTTGATGTGGCGTCACCACAGGAGGAGATGCACTAAGATTGCCTGGTTTATACATAAACTCAATCTCCTACAAGAGAAAGAAAACCACTAATTGTGTGAAGAATAGCTTCATTTGCCGTACAATACATGTGTTCTCCCCTCACCGTCCATGTTGTCCCATCATTGCTTCCCTCAATGACGACCTCTGGCCGCCCTCCGACTCCAGTCATCCTCCTGAACAGGCCGTAGGAGTTAACCAGCTGGTAGCGATCCACCGACTCATAAGCCCGCCGGATTCCAGGCCAAATCCTGGCATTGGAGTCATATTCTATGAATGTAAATGGCACCTGAAAGGGTGATGACATTAGGCTTAAGGATCAGCTGCACTTTGGGTGTTTGATTACTGCATTACACAATGCAGCACTCACCAGGCTGACAGCAAACATTGAAGCGGCAGCAGCACCAAAAATGGTCCACTGAACCGTTCCCCAAAACCTCCGCAGGAAACCAGAGACGCACGCACACCTGGAGAGACACATTACAGGCACACTGATCCACTGCATACTCCATAATTACCCAGCGCTCCTCCATACATACCTGAACATAGATGTGACCATCTCCCAGGTAAAAGAGAGGACACCGATCCAGATACAGGGGATGGTGACAGTCTTTAAAAAGTGGTTAAACTGGTGGTATGTGAATGCTGCAAAAACAAAAATATTAAGAAAATAGCAGTACAATATTTTTATTTACATGACAAAACAGACAAATACACACACGCACCTGTCCTGGTGGTGATGCCATTCTTAGAAGAATCCAGCTGCAGATCAAAGCATACAATTGTTCCAACGATCATGAGGGCCCAGACTACGAGCTCCAGCAGGTTACACAGCCGCGACCAAAGCTTCGAGTCTGACCAGAACACAGAGGGCAGGGATGAGTATGTGAGCATGCACGGTGAAGATTTTCAAATTAAATATTTTATGTTTTCGGATCAGAAGAAGTGACTTCACAGATACTGTTGGGGTTTAATGTGCAGCCGTTGAGATTTACATAGCACAATCCAGCACTGAGACTATTGTGCAAACTAAAGGACCAGGATACATCTTATTTTTTTATATTTATTTTTTATCTGTGTCTTACCATTGTCACTGGTTTTGTCTGCCTTGCGGAGCCAGAAATGCACATGTTGATCATCCAGGAGGGACAGACAGAGGGTCAGCGTCAGCAAGTTGAAGAAGTTGTAGTTCCCAGACAAGATGATGAGAACTTGAAGCAGCACCTGCTCAAGAAAAGTTAAATATGAACATTTAAGGGGAAGGAAACAGAAAAAACTCAAATCAGCAACAACATAAAATGTGTATAACATGTATAACATGTAGAAATGGGCAGTACTCTGTATTACTGCCCATTTCTACATGTTATACATATGCACCACCACTGCCCTCTAGTGGTACAACGTTGACTTCCACAAATTGTGCATACAAGCTTCTTTTGAGACACAGCAATTGTTTTAAAAATTGAAAAATGAACAGAATCTAGTATACAGTTTTACAGACAATGAATAATTTGAATTTCTACCCACCTGCAGGTAAAAAGCTCCCAGTCTCAGCCCGCGCAGTGGACTGAAGAACAGTAAAGGTACAGGTATTTCAATAACGAAGGTTGCCGCCACACTTAGCTTTTGCCACCACACTGGCAGCTGGTGGGCAAACCAGGCCAGCGGGGTAGGGATGCACTGAGTCTCATAGTGATATGTCAGGGCTGTTCAACAAAACCACACAAAAGACATGCGATCAGATGGGAGGGAATCCTGTGTACAGCCTGCGTACACAGGCACACACACACACACCTGTAAGGCCCCACCATGTGGGACAACGAGATGTGAGTTTCACCACTCCAGAAGCAAACATCAGTCTGAAGAGCAGCCAGCGAATCAGCCAGAAGGTCACGCAGTCATGCTGCCTGATCCCTCGTGACCCCCGGACTAACGTCAGCGGAGCGACGAGGATGCAGAGGAACCCTGTCTCGAGAAGCAAATTGTCCCTGAAGGAGAAAGGAGTGGTCAGAGGTGGCAGAGACAAGCAGGACATAGAATAACACTTCACAGCACACTGTCAGGAATCATCTACTCACCACTGGAAGTAGAGGAAAACCTGGCCCACCTGTAACAAATGAGATGTTGAGCAAAGGAGTCAGACAACTGAAAATACTCACTCAGTAATCACAGACTAACCTGGTACATGGACAGATACAAGGCCCACAGGCAGAAAAACACCACACTGTCTCTGAGAGCCTCCACCAGTGTGGCGGCGAGGCTCAGAGCGGCCCCTATGAGACACAGCAGCTCCATGGCCGTGTGTGTGTCCAGGCCGAGCCGAGGTCCCAGCCACAATAAGGTGGGAGAGGAAAGCAGCTGCTCCAGCAAGGGCTTCCCGCTGTATCGCAGCTGCCACCGGGCAGGCAGCAGCCCCTCATTCCCATAGAGACCTGGACACAAACAAGGGAAACAGGTAGTGTGCACTTCACTGCTGAACATTATCATTAAAATCAGGGCTTGTCAGTATATGAGGTTTTAATACATTATTGCTTCACAATGTAATTTGTATTGTAACAACAGCTGATCAATCATTTCCAAATCCGTTCATTATAGTTAGATGCAGGCTTGCTTAAAATAAAATAACAACACACTGTGAAGAAACATGCAATGGAGAACTGGCGGACACAGTGACTAATAGACTATATTTATTGGGCGTGGGCGACGTCTTGTGGACTTCTGCTGGGTTACAAAAATAAAGCGGAGGAGTTTGTGCTGTGGTACAAACCGCAGCTACAACAGGTTGGTTCCCTCTGAGCAGATGTTAGCTCATAAAGTTAGCCTCTGTGCAGGACAGCGGAAACTTCCAGGCTGTTCCCCGCGTATGACAGCATGACAAGCAGCCAAGGAGCAGAGAGAGAGAGACACACACACACTGAGCGGCAACTTCCTCCCACTGCTAACAAGCTAACACGGAGCATGAAGTTTAAGTGAGCTAGCTTCCACACAGGAGGCGGCAGCGGCGGAGTTAAAGAGTCTCACCTGGTATCTGCACGTACAAGGAAACAAAGGCAACCATGTAGATGACCGCCATGCACCAGAGGAACATGCGCCGCGGCAGGATGATGTCCCCCATGTTGGAATCAGTACTTTCACAGTGGAGCTGCTGCGGCTGCTCCCTGTTCCTGTATGTGGAAGCTAGAAGCGGGATTTCACGCAGCCGGCGGGGAAGACACGTAGTGAGAAGCGGGTGACGGTAAAGTAATTCACCCGTAGGGCCGGCAGATGTCGCTGCAGAGAGACAAAAACGCTGTGTTGCATTCAGGCTACATAGGATGACACAGTGTTCAATCTTCATAAGACTTTTCTTATTTTCTTAGTTTGTGCTTTCCTTCGAAAATCATTGTTAGCACGCCATATTTCTAAAATTCACCCAGATAAGAGACGAGGATGGAGAAGGTTCGCTGGATAAGCTTTGAGCAGGGACACCCCAGACTATAAACTTTAAAATATATATAATAAATATTTTATAGCCTAGTTACATCTGTCTGAGACTTAATCCTGAATAACAACCATTTTCCTGAGTCACTTTGAGCAATTCTGCTGTGTATTGTCTCCACTGTATATTGTAACCTATGCGTCCTCTGTGTTCATACAATAACGTCAAAATGTGCATGTTATTTTATGTCAGTATCGGCCTTTTGTTATTAAGAAATCTGTCAGGTCACATGGACTTGTCAAATGGCAACCTAGGGGCTTAGAAATTAGGTCAATGTGGAAGTGGCCTGAATCCAGATCTAACCAATTGAAGCAAGGATCCAGATCTGTAGACGTCGCCACAGGGTGTAGGCTTTAGGTGTGATGGCTGCTTCACCTCCTCTATGTCTCTCTTAACATACACATACCAGATTAATCACAAAGCCTTTAATTTTCTTGGTGTTACTTTTTCAACCTTTTAGTGCAAAATAATAATGTATTTTTGTTAATAATCTTGCATAGTGACACTCCAACATGGAACCTGTTGCCGTCTATGAACAATGCCCATGACCACTGCTATATATGCACATTATTAGGATGAATGAAAGAGGACAGATATGTCTGCAAGTGCTGCTTGTGAACTGAGGACCTGTTATGTAATGTTTTTGATGCTCCATGTCACTTTTGGTAATGAACGTGCATTAGTAAGCTACTAGCTCAATGGCCTCAAGTTATTGATTTTATAAAGGGGTCTGGAGAACACGGTATAAATATGGTTGAGTCAAATCAAAGAACTTTATTTGTCCCCAGTTTACACAGTTAGCATAACAATAGCAATAGAATAAAATATAGCATTGGCATAAACAATAAAAAAGAATAGAATCAAGTAACACAATAGGTGCTGTGATTAGTTGGAGTATTAACAGTTTAAATATATTTTTATTTATAAAATTATAGATTGACCAACAGGACATTTTCCAATAGCAAATATGTGGCGATTGACATTTTAATGCCCGTTGGGAGTTTGTTGGTGGCAGTCAACGGCGTTATTCAGCCACTTCCGCCCCTCAACGTGTCATCACCACTCTGGGCCAATCGGCTTGTCCTCTCCGACCAATCAGTGTCTCTTCCACTTGTCTATTTTTAAATCCCTACGCGGGCCTATTTCCTGGCCTGCAGTGTAGTAATGGGCTGGGATTCCCTTGTTTTTATCCGCTGTACTTTGAGTCTGGACTCTACATCGACTCTCTCTGAGTCTCTGGTTGTTTCTAGTGATGGCCAGATACAGTCTCATGAAGTCTTGAAGCTTTCCATCCAGTTGGTTAAAGGTAGGGTAGGAGATTTTGAAAACTCAGTGAGTTTCTCCCTTTCTCTCGGAGTTCACCCCGAAGCCAGGCCTCCCAACCAGTCTGTGACTTCGGCCATGCACGTACCTCTCTGATGCGCGCAGAGCAGGAAGAGAGCAGCCAACCAGCCAACTATACGCGCAGGTGCGCCTCATAGGATGTTTTTAGCGTTTTATAGCTTCCACAGATGATTAATATTCTTCGTTTTAAAGCGAAACTGCTGAACTAATCGGTTGCTATCAGATTGTAAAGAGAAGTTACACTAATTTAACAACCTACCTTACCTTTAAAAAGAAATAGGTTAATTTCTTTATTGACATTTGACATTTGAAGCATTTGTGATGGCCTCTAGGCTGTCTAGGCAGCAAGCTTGATCCTCGATCCACACTTAAAAGACTTCCTGGATTTCTCGACACACGGACGGTTTGAAGCCTCGGCACAGTACCTCCTAACACTAGTGGTTTCTATTTATTCCACCACTAAGCAGCTCCTACCATCACTCCACCTCCACAAAACAGTTGCCCATCTGTGGCCTTCAATGTAGCCATTGCGGCCTGCAATCTAGCTTCACCCGCTGTTCTCCAGGTCAGTACTTCTACAAACATTTGCTCTTGTTGAAGCAGCTCCAGGTCCTTGCAGTGCTGCTGACATACTTTCTTTTGAAATAATGGTTGCAGCCATCCATCGTATTGACTGCAGGCTGGCAAACTCTGGAGTGTACCTGATAGAACCACCACTTCAAGGAGTGACGGCGAGATCCCAAAGTGGCATTTGGCATGCCTCGCTTGCTGAAGTGGTATCCGATCTTAAAGTGCCATTCCTGGCTGTTTTGGTGGCATGTGGCGATCTAAAAGTGCCATGCCACTGCCATGCCTGATCTCAAAGTGCCAGTGCCATGTCTGACTGTTTGTGGTATGTGGCGATCTGTGGCTCACATGCTGCTGTTTTTAAGCAACATGCCATTTTGTTGGGGGATGTTTTGGTGGCATTTAGTGCCCGTTTTGGACTTTATCGCTTAGTCTGCTCAAGCACTATATGTACCACTCGTATGGCATTTGTGTGTCAGCGCTGGCTGTTTTAGTGGTATGTGCCGCTTCGTTGCTTCATGCCACAGTTTTGGGGATGTTTTGGTGCCATTTAATGCCCGTTTTGGACTTCATCAGTTTGACAGTCTGCTTTAGCGAGTTGTATCACTCAGTGTACGTAGCAATCATATATACTGTTGCTGTGTTAGTTATGTGCAGCTCCTTGTCTTCATGCCGCTCACAGACAGTGGCATGCCAGGTTTGGGGGATGTTTTGGTGCCATTTAATGCCCGTTTTGGGATTTATCAGTTGGCACCATGTGTCACTCATATATGTGCCGCTGAAATTGGTATGTATGGATCTTCCAGTGGTACGTACAGCTCTGTGGCTCATATGCCTGTTTTTAGCGAAATGCCACTGTCTGTGTCTGTAAGCGGAAGACAAGGAGCTGCACATAAATAAACAGCAACAGTATATATAGCGACTTCCTCAAACCTCCAAAGTCGCCAGATGAGAGGAGAGATGGGCCCTACCTATTTGTCTGACGCGCTGTAGGACGCTGAGGCTGTCTTCCTTTTGATGAGATTTTATATAGTAGATGAACATGAAATAAGACACTGCATTGCAGAGGTGAAAACTTAAACCAAAAGAATAAACCGGTGATGAACATGCAAAGGTGTGCGCTATGGTATGTTACGTTATGATATGCTGCGTTATATTACGAAATACTGCGGTCACCAAAAACTGTGGCCACAAAGCCTCCTTCTCTAACACCCGTGCAGATGAGTGAGTGCCCGTTTTATAGATTCCAGTTGTCACCACCTACACCCACGTGACGCAAATATTCCCCATCACCATGACAACCAGACTAACAAAACGACAAACTACTCACTACTACTGTGCCGTCCTCAGTATATGTCTGCTATACTTTGACAGGCCAGTTAAACTCCTCCCCCTTTCCAAGACTCTGAAGACAACAGTCCGCTTGTCTTAACAGGTTTATTGGATAGCAGGAAAGTGTGAACCTGAAAACAAATAAATACAACTATTTACCGACGTTTTTAACAGTCAATATGCATTTATGACCTAAAACTGAATAAAATATTATTTATACGTTGTATGTCTAACAAACCTCACAGCTCCTAGTTCATTGCTCAATTTCAATCTCTGTCAGTATGTTCTATCACCAGCAGGTGGCATCACACGCTGAATTCTGGTTGTGCTTTGATGTTCCCTGTAATTGTGGGTTTGTAGAGTTTAGTTGCCATATTCAATGCCTCTCTGTGTGATGACGTGCGGGCTACGTCTCGGTTCAGGGACCGCCTCCTTCAATGGAAGTTGAATGTCTTGGAGGAGGTTGTCAGTATTTCTATGTGTTACCACCAAAACATGGCCTACGATATGTATGGTCAACCTTACAGGGGGCAGCTGATTGAATGAAGGCGAGCAGCAGAGTTTAGTCAGGGCCACACAGACTTTATTAGGTATTTCAGGTGAAGACAGGAAATAGAAAATCCTTCACATGACGAAAGACAGAAGTTTAACTGAGCGGCGCTAAACGTAGTGCGGCTTCAGGACAGTTACTGGTTGGTTACAGTTAGGGGTGAGGAGTTGTGAGTGAGAGGTGAGGAGGAAGTTACAGTGATACAGTTCACTTCTGCTCGGGCATCAGGTCATCAATACTATCGCCGGCCTCCAGGCGTTTCTCCATGTCCACCAGCAGTTTGATGCCATCCACCACCATTTGAACCAGCTCCACCTCGGAGAAGCCCAGACGGTCGGCATTGGAGATGTCAAATACACCACCCACGGCTGCTGTGTCCACACCACCTGAAAGACAGAAGTGATATGACCGTCCAGTCAACTGATGATCAAGTGATCCACACTGTATCTGTACCCTGACAGACAGGTGGACCAGTAGACATAGGGTGCATACCTGTGCCTCTCTTTTGCAGCCTCAGCTTCTGTAGGATCTCTCCAAACTTATCATGCTTGCTGAGGTTTGGCAGTTTAACATGGACACCAGCTCTCAGGCCTGTCCCCAAGTTGGAAGGACAGGTGAGAACGTAACCCAAGTGTTCGTTCCACATAAACTCATGGCTTCGCTCCTTGAACAAAGCCTCAATCTGCCAGAAAGAGAGAGACAGACAGCTGGTCAGGTGTGATGGGTTTATGAACCCTGCAGCAAACAGGAAGTGCACTACCTTAGTAAGTCCGGTGCAGAAGCGGTTAAACACTTCCCTTATGTTCCCTCCTTTCTGCATGCTGATGACGCGCAGATGGTCTTCCTCGTTTACCCACACCAGGAAGGTCTTGTTGTCATTGTGCCTGCAAAAAGTCCATCAACATGTCTCACCAAATTCCAGGTAATCAATAAGCTGTCTGATGACTCAATGGTCCCCACGATGCTCACCAGATGCCACGGCCATCAGGCCAGTCACGGGCCATGCCGGATGCCAGCAGCAGCGGGGAGACGGGTTTGTCAAACAGAAAGTGGTCATCGATCAGCTGCTGCTGCTCCTCCTCCAGCATGTTCTTCAGGGCGTAGTACTTGCCCTTCAGGTCCCCCTCCAGGGCATCCAAGCCTGGGGCACACAAGAGGTCATGCTTAGAGGTGAAATCTTTATTCAGCAGGGACTGCAGATTTGCTTTAGGAGAGGCACAGTGTTCAGACAATGTGGGTGTGAATGTGAATGTGGGGGTTTCTGATTGGCTGAGCTGCAGCCTCATTAGAAGTCTCAGCAGGAAAGTCATCTCTCCACTACATAACAGTGTGATCTGCTGCTGCTGTGTGACATGCTCACAGGAGGCAGGATGGGAAATATCTAAATAAAGAGCCTTCATCTACCAGTCAGAGCTAAATAAAACCAAGACTGTTGATCTGCAGGGAGCCCATCCACTTCCTGTTATTACTGCTGTTCAGCCAGAGGGCGCTCTGCAGAAATGGAGCTACAATAACTATTACTCAAATAATGTAGTCATGCAAAGTATGGATTATGTATCAGAACTTAGTTTGCTTCTTTTCATTGGTGCAGATGTGAAACAGAAGTCACTCACTGTCTTTTAGTCCCATCATTACCAGTAGTTTGAAATTACATACACATCATTATCGGTGAAACAGGCCAACAAGGAAGATGCTGTTTGAATGTAGTTAGTTCAAGTGGTTTCACTTTGTTCTGCTCTGATGAATTTTAGAGGAGCTCAAGCAGAGTTGACTGCAGAGTGTAATGTGTAACACAGCAGTATGCAGACAGAGGGCAGACTGACACTGCAGCATGCAGGACACAATTAGTGACATCGTACATTCAATGGAGAGGTTTTCTATGGCACGGCGCTCCCCACGGCTGCAGTGTGGTGGCAGACAGAAGCCACGGATGCTTCGTCCTGTGCGAACCCGAGAGCTCAGCACATAGTTTTGATCCAGATTATCTCCACCCTGAAACACAACAGATGACATGTTAGGAGAGGCAGGTACTTTCAGCACCACATGCAGTTCTGACAGAGGGGTTCCTATTCTGTTCCAGCATCACAGTTGAGAGTTTTGATGAAATCATCTCTCAACCAACCAAATGAAAGCTTGATGAAGCAGGCGTCTGACAACAATCTATTGAATCTGTGAAATCAATACATACATTATGTGCAAACGAGTAAATAGTAAGCTGACGGCACCATGTGCGGGACTCCAGCCCACCATGTTGCACCTATAGGTGGAGACCTCTGTTTTAGTAACAGGTGGAAATGTCCAGTGATATTTTTGTTTGTGTGTCTGGGTCTAAGTTTGGGTCTGATTCTGGGTCTGGGTCTAAGGCTGGGTCTGATTCTGGGTCTAATCCTGGGTCTTTGTCTGATTCTAGGTCTGTGTCTGATTCTGGGTCTGAGTCTGATACTGGGTCTGTGTCTGATTCTGGTCTGGGTCTGGGTCTTGGTCTGATTTTGGGTCTGAGTCTAATTCTGGTCTGGGTCTGATTCTGGGTCTTGGTCTGATTTTGGGTCTGAGTCCAATTCTGGTCTGGGTATGATCCTGGGTCTTGGTCTGATTCTGGGTCTGAGTCTGACTCTGGGTCTGACTCTGGGTCACACGTGTTGCCTACCTGTAGGTTTTCAGGGTTCAGGTCTGTTTTGTGTTTGTCTGAGGGTTTGTATCCTCCGTGGCGGTCTTCGATCACTGGGTCCAGCAAGTCTTTGAACACCTCGTAAGTCTCCTCATCTCCGGCCACACAGCCCACTGTCATGATGAACGGGTGGCCTGCAGGGACACACAAGGACCAATCAGGGCTACCAATTGCTGTTTATGAAGGGTCTGTTCATGCTAGTGCTGCTAAATGAAACTAAATTGGATCTGGTGTGGAGGTTTCCACAGGAAGTAAACATGGTGTCCCGCCTTTGTAGACGAATTAAGGGAGAGAAATTAACCCGATGTAATGACTTGATCCAATTACAGAGTTCATTAATCAGGCAGCAGCTCCAGCAGAGAATGTCTCCATGTAAAGGAGACAAACATGGAGTCGCCTGGTCAGGAGAAGGGATTTCTGGTTTGTTACCCAGCTGTAGATGGCACACTAAGGAGAAGGTGTGTGGTTGTGGATTGGTTTTAGGGAAGGTGTCACCTGGTCTGCAGGAGTGGTTACCCATCATGGAAACATGTTACTTGGACTTGGTAGTCATAATTGTGTAATTGGAGGTCCCCTGGTTTAGAGGACTGCATGTAGGATGTAGTGCCATCCAGCAGCGAGTTTTCAGACTGCCACTTTGTAAAGTGGAAGAAGCATGTAAAATATTTGCAAATACTGTTCCGCTTGTTAATATGCACCCTGATCCTTAAAGGTCTGTGGGGGTTTGGGACAAGTCACCTGCTTTGTGTGTGGGTGAAGTTACCTGGATTGTCGACGCCAGTCTGGATGACATCGTCCAAGGTGAAGCCACTGGATGTTTCCTTGTCCCTCAGGTTGGCGTACATCTCAGGCGTGAGCACCTTGGCCATGTGGTTGTTGTGCTGGGAGAGGTCGGGGTACTCCTCCTCAGCAGGGTACTTCAGCTTCAGCTTGTTGTGAGTGTTTCCAAAAGGCATGATGATGTCCGGCTCTGAGCAGACAGACACACCAATAGTTACTGATCCTCCTCCTGATCTTTCATAACGGTTCAAAAGTTGAAGAGTAAAATAATTATTCTTTTATTTTGTTTAAAACCTGATCAGGTTCTGGTGGAACCGGTTTAACATAAATGTGGTAAAAGTTCATGTGTTAAAAGCAGAAATGTGCTCCTAGTGTGCAGCTGTTTGCATTTTATTGACAACTCACTGACAATAACTACAAGTTGAACAGATGTTGGTGGTGGAGATACCACCATGCAAACAGCCGTCATTTAGCTGACGGTGCCGTCAATCTGCTGTGATGTAATGTGACAGTTAACGTTAGCATGTAGCATATATCCTAGCAAATAGTTGGCAAGTAGACAAATGAATGACAGCTTGATGAGGCGACACGTGACGTCCGTTGCCCTGGAAACCATATGTTTTATACCGGTAGTCTTCTTCCAAACTTTGCAGATATAAATACTATTGTATTATAATAATGTCTAAATACTATACATCATAATATTAATATGTTTACCGTCGTGATTACTACCAATATGAAGTGCAATTTAAATATAGAAATCAATATGAACAAATGTGCACCAAGCAAAAGATTGACACGGATAAATATGTAGCAGATTTTGGAGTTGAAGTATACATTAAACGAGGGAACCAAGAAAAAAAATATTTCTCCACGTTACTTCTACACGCCCCATTTCCCGTCATTTCATAAGGAAATGCTGTCGCACACAATCATATCAAGCACTGTTGCATTAGAAAACAACTTTTATCGATCAAATAAACGTATGTCGACATAGATGGTCGTTTTGGGCCGGTTTGTTTGTGTTAAATAATAATATAATAGTGATCGTTTCCTAAAAAGCTTTATTAGGGCCAAATCACTTAGAGAAATGCGTGAATTGTCAGAGCGACATGACTATAATCAAATCGGCTCATTCATTTCTGTTGGCGCTCATGTCCACACTTATTAAAAACCGTGGTGTCCCTACGAAAATGCCCCGATTTGACTTTCTATGGAGACAGTTTTCCGTGGTGCCTGCACGTAATTTCACTACTTTTCGTATCGGTGCCACGTAATGCAGTGTTAACAATCCGTGTGTATGTCACAGTTTCCTCCTCTCCTCCTAACACCAGTGCAGGTGAGTGAGTGCCCGTTTTATAGATTCCAGTTGTCACCACACACACCTACGTGACGCAAATATTCCCCATCACCATGACAACCAGACTAACAAAACAACAAACTACTCACTACTACTGTGCCGTCCTCGGTATACCGCTATGAATTAGCCAATATGCATTTATAAACTAAAACCGAATAAAATATTATTAAGTTTGATTGCTGCTAGGCAATCAAACTATTGTTCTTCACCCTCTTTCCTCTTCTTCTTTCTTATTCTTCCGTACGTTTTTTGGCGCAGCGTATCTTCAGCATACATTGACCGATTTCAATCATTCAACTATCAAAATGTTCATCTCACAGAGGACATTCCGGGTCAACTTCAAGTTTTTTTTCAAAAAAAATTATAGTTTTTCAAATATTAAGCAATTTCGGTGTCATTTTTAACATGGGAGTCTATGAGAGAGCCCTTCAACGAGGGTCATCTGCCAAATGTATCTCCTCCTACAAATATTAAGCTACAGACTACAGATTTTAGTCTTAAAACGCTCATTAGATGCTGCTCTATCAAACTTGTATTCAGAATTTTCTAATTCCGAATCGTTTCCGCACGCCAGGCTCTCAAAGTTAGAGTGGTTTTGAGGTCTCTGCTGTTACCATGGTGACAGGCTGACACACAGAGGCATACAAAGCTCTGAATTGCTCTGATTCTCCAGAAATTCAGAGCAATCCTTCACATCAGCATTTTAAGCAATGCTTCAGCAATCAAACTTGCATTTTCTTCAGGAAATGCTTTTTCTCTAGTTATACGTTGTATGTATATAACAAACCTAAATCTAAAATATTAACAGGTTTTTTATCGTGTAACATTATCGTGTTATAAACAACTCTACATTCGCACATTTACATCTAATCTGTATCTACACACGCTGCACGGCAATCACCTTCAAAGAACTACTCTATCAAATGTAAAAAATATCAACACAAGCACAAAACAATAGAGATTCCATCTAAAGATCAATAAGATAAAGTAAAAACAAAGTTAAATACTCACGATGCTGCGTTAGGCGTGAGACATAAACTGTTTACACTGTAACTAAAGGCAGCGGCTCCAACTAAAACTGAGTGCACTGTTAACCATATAGCCGCTCTCTGTCTCCATGGTAACACGACGCTGTAGCTAAGCAGCGGGGATTCGTATATTACCACGTCATAGAATGCAGTGAGTATCTGTTTCTAAATAAATTATATAAATAAATCTGGCTTTTTTATAACAAAACAACTACACTAACACAATATATGGCTCCTACAGTATGATTGCTGTTAGCCGTTCCTGTCCTGATCCCAGAGCCGTCGCAACACGGTAGACAAACCAGGCAATTGCCTAGGGCCCCGAGCATGAGAGGGTCGGTCAGTCGGTCAGTTAGCCCCACCTTGCAACTACAGCTGTTTGGGCCCAGCGCATTGACACATTCAGACTCCGCCCTCGCTCCGCCCCCACGGGGCCCTGTGTCAGCGCTGCTACACCTGTCTGCTTCGTGTGGCGGCATGTTCAAAATAAAGGATGAAGCACGCACACTGCAGGCTGCAAGGACAGAAAGAAGCAGAGGACAAAACGGAAGAGAGGTAAGAGTCTGTAACACAGCTGAGCCTCACCTTACTCCACCACACTGTCAACTTTCACATTGTGTCACTTAAACACTTTTCGAGATGAAACGCTTCACGTCACTACAGTCTTCTTTATACTGCAGCCTAAAAACTGAGTCGCTGTGTAAAAACGTCTGCTAAATGAGTTACAAACGTCAGTATAAAACCGTGATATAAAACGTAAACGTATATGTTAAAACGTAAACAGTGAAGCTGTAAAGTAGCTTGTTAGCTCATGCAGCAACAGTGTGTAGCTGCTATGCTAATGATACTTTAGCTTGTTTAGCATTAAGCTAAGTGCTGCTGTTAACAACTTACTGTTAGTTAATGGCCTCTAAACCACAGCAGGAAAAACTAATGTATATATTTAGTCTGTATCGTGTTTAATAATGCTCAGGTGTTTCATTGTAAATAACAAGCTAATTAATTATGTCATATAATTGTTATTTTATGGCTTTTTTAAATTATTTTTTCATCAGGTGCTGTGCTTAAACACCTGTCTGTGTCTCCTCACAAAGATGCCACAACCTCCACAGAAGGTATGTGCATTGTGAATAATCTGGATATATTTAGCTAACATGCCAATCAGAGGAAGTACCAAAATAAAAGCCTCCTCTGTTGTAGTAGGTATCTACAATCAACTTTGTGGCAAGTTCAGTTTAGACCAAACAGCATGTTGTAGTCTGTGACAGATAGTGTCCTTTTGAAGGTTCATCTGCTAAGTATTATGTTGAAAGTTCCACAGGTCAACCCATCTGGCACCTCATGTCAGCTTTACTGCCTGCCAACATGTGACGTAATTTAGAAGTACAGATTTAGCAGAAATGCAAAGTTTCTACGCCTACAGCGATGCCCCACACCCCACTCCCAATGGATCTGTGGAGTAGAGCTGACCTGAGCATCACACTGGTCTGACCTAAAGTTGCTGTTAGTTTGTCTTCTGATAGAGGGCAGCCACATGCCTACCTCAAGAGGAGGAAGAGGAAGGTTCCTTTATCAAGCTTTTCCAGGTTTGTTAGTAATACAAGCAGTAGTTTTTTTCATTGTCTGCAAGAGACAATAGATAAAGATAAATTTAAGTTTTGGGTTCAAAAACATCTGTAAATACAGCTTATTGTCGATAGGTGGCACCATAGGAAAGGAAAATAATGTGTTGGTGGCACTACTTTGAAGCTATACTTTGATGTGCATCAGCGCACACCCTAGGATTGGTGTTGAAAAACAAAAGTTTGGAGTGCATCTTTATCATGGTTATTGTAATTTGTTCCAATGATCACAGACTACTTTTGACAAATGTGGAAAATGGGCATAAGAGATGGTGTGCTTACCTGGTGAGATTTGGAGTGAACGCTGGAGATATGTCAGCAAGTTTGAGACTTACAGGTAGTTCTGGGAGTGATGGAGGTGGAGGTCTAAGGAGAATAACTCCTGGAAGTGGAAGCTGTTAGACAAACATAAGCCCCGGAGGGGTTCTACCTGCACACCTGGTGGATGGTTGCAACCGTTGCTAGACAAGACGGAAGCATGTCAGCAGTTACTACTTGGATCTGTAGCTTGGCTTGACAGAAATGCATAGTTTAGAAAAAGAAAAACCTGGAGCTGATAGGTAGCACTTGAGTACTGGAGTGAGGTGGATCATCAGAGATAGATCAAATCCAAGGTCCAGTAGATTCAAAGAATTTGAGGGGTTCTTGCACCATGTTGCTGTGCTGCTCCTATAAACAGAGACTGATTGGTCTGAGAAAATCATTTGTACAGCAGAGCAGTAAGTTGATAGCATGGGAAAAGCATAAGAGATGTACACAGGCCAATGAGATTCTACTTTTCCCTCCAAAGCAGAATAGTGTAGTTTCATAGTATTGCTCTCATCTAATTTAATGACTCTAACTCAATATTTAGGAAACTAATATTCAGGATTTTAATCATTTTTGCTAGAGTAGATGATAATTAGAGTGACTAATGGGTTCAGGTGACACTATTGTGTAAATATCACATGTATGCACACTGGTATTTGAGTAAACTAACAACAGTGAAATAAAAGCAGGCTGTTAATAAAATAATTCTTTTAATTTTAAAGATAATAACAAAGGATATAATCACTTAAGTATATTGTTATATTTTACCTGGCATCCTCTGCCTCCTCCTTTTGTGTTCAGTGGTCCCTTTTTGACTCATTTAACAATCCAACCTGTTTATAGCATGCTTTGAGAGGCACTCAACCCAAACTGACATGCATGATAGTGGTAGACCTGGCCTGTTTTTCTGCCTGTAGGTGGTAATTAAATCTAGATGCAATAATAACAGTACTAAATAAAGCTTAAATTTAGGTGTAACTCCACATCAAAGTTCAGGATTTTTTCCTGGTTTTATCTACTTTCATTACCACATCTTTGCAGCAGGGGGCAGTCAAACACTAGAAATTTCAACTAGATATGAGACATGGTAGAATTTCAAAAAATGCCCTTACAGTGAACAGCACATGACACAGGACAACTCATTAACAAGACATTTTCTTTTATTCAATAAATAATTTACATTACAAACAGCTGGCATGTGGGACCACATTGGCTTTACATACAACACAGTTTGATCTTTTAGGTGTTCCCCATTCAGCTATTGTTTTTAAATTCTTTTTAACCATTACAAGTCAAACAAACATAAGAGCTAAATGAACAAAAAAAAAAAACATAAAGTGCTTTAAACTCAAAAACATGAACACCACAGAACTCTTTCCTACATTCTTTTTTTGTAGTTAAGGTGGGCTGTGTTAAGGGATGCTTTATTGGAGCTACTTACTAAACGGTCTATCCCAGAATGTACACTGCATTTGATAAAAGACTAATCTGTTGTGTGGCGTTCATGTTTTTGCGACAAAAAAAAATCCCTTTTCAAATAAAACAAAGTTCACATTCACCAATACATCTCATGTACAAAAACTGGAGTGATAAAATTCAAAAACACAACTGGTAATATACAAATTTAAACTCAACAATGCACAAAACATTATGTACAATCTCACATTACACACGTAGAACCGTATATACTGTAAAACACGCAATACAAATTACACCTATTAACACAATTCAACATTACAATCATCTGTTTGTAGGACTTTTTGTTGTTGTTGTCAAACTGCACCAATACATTTTCCAAAGAGCAGTAGTAAGACCTGCCAAAATACTTCAGTGTAACGAGTAAATGACCATTAAAGTGTGTCCCATAGAAGTAATATCTACGTAGAGGGATACACACTAACAGATACTGCAGCTGAGAGCCAAAGTTCAAATGGAAACCTTCTGCAGCGTTATGGTGAAACACAAGGACTAAACTAAAAAAACATTACGTGTGACTGTAGTACTGCAAATTCACCCACAAACACACACTTCTATCACCAATTAAAACACAATTGGCTGAATCTGCTTTAAATGTGAACTGTTGGCACAAGGGCGTGTTCTTTGGCAATGACTTAAGCCATGAAATCACGTCTGTAGACATATGCTTATCGTTTACTCACTAAGCCACAGTCAGGTCAGCACAGTGGCAAGTCTATAAAATGCTAAACTGACTTAGAGGAGGTGACGTTTCAACAGCTAGCACTGACAGTATGTACACCGCTGTTCTGACTCGGAACTGATGTAAAATTCACAAAATGGTCGCAAACAGTCATATTATTATAAATCTACATTCTGTAACTGCCCTTATCCCAGTTTGTTCTTTTGCTTTCTTGTTAACTACATTCACATGTACAAACACTGTCTGATCAAAGTGTCGGCTCAAAAGATGGAGGGAAAGGTTGTGTATCGTTATGAAATAATGAAAAAAAAAAGGCTATTTTTGTCAGTTCCCTTTTTGGAATTTTGCTACTTGGATGACAGAGGCCACGTAATCAGACTGGAGTGCTTTGTCTCTTCTATTTCTGAAAGTCTGGGTGCAACACAGAGACGGGGAAGGTTTTGTTATCTAATTTTTATGGAAACACTCCTGCAACTCACAAACGCACAAAATTAACCACAGATGCTGAATTCTGCACACATATTGTACTAATGCACAAACACACTCACACACGGCCTAACAATATGACCCATTAATCTCCACAGCAGACAACTGGAGACGCTGCTCTGACATCCTTTTGGCTGAGTGCTTCCTTCAAAAGGCTCAGGCTTTTCCAAAAGCTGGAAACTAATCAAACATAGAGCTGGTTCTGGCCTAAGGTTAACAAAAGCCCCTGTCAGGTTCTCTTGCTTCGCCACATGAGCCACAGAGAGCTTCACTGGCTTGGCACCAATGAGGAAGGGGGGGGGGTGTCAGGGGGAAGGGAGGCTCAGCAAACTCCTCTGTCTGCAAAAGATCATCTTGTCCAGCTTCCCATAGGCATGCAGCCCCAATGAGAATGTGGGAGCTAATCCCAGGTGGATATCCTGAGCTCGGGGGTAGCTGGGCTCTCTCACCGCTGCTCTCTTCAAAGACCAGTTGTATGAACCAGCTAAACACGAGTGATGATAGGTAGGTGAATGCTGAACTCATCCTAGTCATTAGCGCGATGTCAAGAAAATCAGACTTAAGGCTAGGATGACCGACAGCCGAGACACTGGTCAAGTCATAGAACCAGAACAGAGCAGAGGAGCTGATGTATGACACAGTGATGCTACTGTAACACTCACTGACAGATGAGGAGACTGTTTTGAAGAAACTATAGATGAACTGTGCAACATTCACTCCACAATAAGACAGCGAGGAAGAGGAGGAAGACTAAATGTAAATCTTTCCCTCTCTGTGCTGCATTTCTTACTAAAACATCATTTTCAAAGATGTGGTATCTCTTGCTGTTTGAGTGGAGCATTTTTACATCCTCGAAGGCGTAGTAGGCTGCCATGGTGAAGTTTATGTCTCCAGAGGAGAGGAGGTCAAACACACAGGACTGAAAGTACAGATCCTCTACGGGGAGCCGCTCCTTGCACTTGGCCTTTGCTGACTGGTAGGTGAAGCCTTGTGCCCCGGCGCCACTCCTGCTCCTGCTCACGCTCTGGGCCTCTGCCTCTCGATTTCTGAAGTTCCTGAAGTCGATGCGCTGGTTGGCAGGACAGCCATGAAGACACAAGTACAAGTCCTGGTCATCACCCTCCTCCACAGAGTTCACCACTTCCTCTGGCATTCGCACGGCAAATGTCAGGTAGCGCCCCACCTGCCGAACCACGATGGTTGTTCCGATGTACCTGGCCTGAATCTCCACATGCTGCCCAGGAACCTTCTCCACCACACGCAGAGTGTTTGCTCCGTGCCGATCCCCACCGTTTTTAGAGCCATCAGCAAATGCTGCTGGCAGCTCATCTGTTTCTGCGTGGTACATCTTCTGATCCACGCATTCCTGGAAATTCTTAAAGATGATTGTCAGCTGCAAAAGGAGAGAGAAAAAAATCTTGTCAGCCTTCAGCCCAAAACATCATAAGTATTTTAGGAATATCAGTGATGGGACACATGCATATATAAAAATGGCCATAAGAAATTAGAAGTGCTCATGCATTTGCATTAAGAACAAGTTTATCCAATATGTGGCATCTACCCCACCACCCTACTTCAGTGTCACGTTTCAGGGCTGGCTTAAGAAGGGGGGAGGCCAAGGTAAACGCCCTCAAAAAACACGGGTCCCGGCCATGTAAAATCAGGCCTCAGTTTGCAGACACAAAGACGATCCATTCATAGCACTGAAAAACCTGCTTGTGAACCCCCAGAACTATGCTCCAGGGAGTGGCGTCAGGCCAGGACAGAGCGATATACTCTGAAGCTAATCAAGTGAGACTGGTCAGGACTCTGCAAGCTTGGTTTCATCAGGACACCAATGAGCCATTGTCAGAGCAGTGATATGAAGGCTGCCTAGGGACTCTGATGTCTGCTTGCTTGAGACAGAGGACAGGGAGTCTACAGAATATTGTATGAGCTTGACAGTTCATCTGCTGCACCAGTTCTGTCTCAATTCCCTATACACTCAGCTAACATTTCCAACGTACATTAACTTGTTTTTTTCCTGCTGGGTTCATTTCTTGAATGAGAACAAACAAAGAGGGGAAAAAATTGCCTCCGTTATCGCTCCATCAGAACGAAGACGGAAATATCCAGACAGTTTTATTTGCTGTAGCGAGAGCAATGTACCAACACAGAGCTCTGCTAATGCAGATCTTTTACCAGAAGGGCCTTGTTTGCACAGGTGGCATTGGCTGCTGCTTTGTTTTCCCTTTGTCCAGAACCCACAACTTTAAAAAGCTGTCTCATTTGCTTCCAAGAATAGCAATATAAAAAAATGTAATTATGTTAAACTCTTATAAAAAAAACACACACACAAACGCTTAATGGACTGTCATTAAGAAGCCTTGATTACAGAAAATTATAGTCTCCACAAATGTGATTAAGGACAAATTCCCTTTATAACTTAGAGTCTAAGTACTTCACTTAGGATGCAACCATTGCTGTTGAAACATAGCCAAATCAAAGTCAAGTCTCCGTTATGACCTTTAACTCTTAGCGACCAGCCATCCAAAGTACCCAATGTACCATTAAACTAAATAACAATAATAATGTGTGTACTGGTGAAAAAGCTATGAGAGACATTTGTACGCAGAGACACTGTTTACTGTGCTCAGTATTGTCTACACTCCAAAGTTAAAACGGAGCCTCGTGTTAACATTTGACGCAGCACCACTGCTATAATACTAACATATCATTTATAAAGCTTATCGAGATCTTCTTCACGATTGTGCTGGGTTGGGCTTCATCATCTGTTATAATGGAACTCATCCAAACACTAACCAGAATCCACAGCAGCTCTCACAATCAGACCACATGAAAGAAGAGACTCACACATACAAAAATAGGAACAGCTTCATATTCTGATGTATTCTGACGTTTATGGATCCAAACCAACAGAGCAGGCTAACATGAAAACCAGCTCAGCATAGCAAGGACCAACAACAAACTTTATCATAATTGTAGTTAATAAATCATCATTTCTAATTTTAACAGCTCCTCTCCAGACCAACAGTTCAAATTAATACAAACAACAGTAAAAAGCCTCTCATACTAGAAGCTGGATTTTTTTTCTACATAAATGATTCGTCCTATTAGCCTATATGCATCTTTTTAAAATAATGAATTACTTGCTGAAGTTCTTTTTTCCAAGCATCCAAGAATTTTAAATGCAACAAAAATAGCTGTGGGCTGGCAAGCTGAGTATTTTGAGGTTTTGGAGTGCCGGCCAGACAAAACAAAACATCACTATAAAACTGTGATGGACAATTTTTCAAATAAAAAACGATTGCATACAGATAGATTTGAATGAAAATGAGAATTGGCTGCAGTCCTGGGTGTACTGACTGTTTTATTAGACCATATACACACAGGAGGAACAGATGCTGTTGAGGATTCTCACCTTGCTTGTGGCCGTGGCTAAAGAGCCCGGTACTACAGGAGTGTTGGTCACCTGGACAGACAGGTATTTGTTGTGAATCAGCGGCCAGGCCCCTTCCACTTTACACGTCTGGAAGTCATCACCGAATGTTCGGAGGTGCGGGTCTCCGAAGAAGCCACAGTGGGTGTAGTTGGGTGGTGCTGTGTTGTGCGGAAGACTGCGCTCGTACTGGCACACTTCTGGACCATCGGAGCGTTCTTGGCTGTCGGGCAGGACCTGAGGGGGTGGAGGAGGGAGCGGAGTGCGGGCGCGTGGTTGAGATGTTGGCCCCTCTTTGGAGCAGTTGTGTTGACTCATTAGATCCTCTATGCCATGCTGGGCGGAGTGGAATGTCAGGTCACCCCTGCAGGTTCGTGCAGTCCGGCGTACACAGCTGTTGTACGCTCGCAGCGCCGTGCAAAACTCCTCCTCCGGTCCAGAGTTTGAGGTTGAGGCCCAAAATTCTGAGTTACACTTGAGGATCTTGCACTGCAGACTCACTGTCAGGGAGGAACAGGATACCATTTGAACAAAAGGAGCATACAAGAGGTAACCATGTCATCTAGGAACATGATAGGCACAAGTACACAGATGGATCCATAAATACACTATTACTGAGGTTTGTTTAAAACCACTGACACTTAATGTAAGACAAGAATAATCAGGTTTTCACAAAGAAAATAATGAATGTGCCAAAGTGATAACATATGTATTTTGCTACGTTAAACTGTCTAATAGCTACATGACATTGCATTAAAAACCTAGGATAATATAAAAAGCACTGGACATTTCTGAAACATTTAACCGTAGTAAACATTAGGTCTCGAATTCAGGTACAGCCACTGTTTGTTTTCGATGACTGTACTTTCCTTTCACACCCTTTAGCGTCCACTTTATGTACACGTAAAAATACCATTAACGATCCTTATCTGCTTGTCTGAGCCTTTTCTTCAGCTATAACGCCACATCCAGCTAACTTTTAACACACACTTGTTCTTGTTGCGACACTTCTGTTTGACTAGTATCACTTTAAACTAATAAAGACTTTATCTTAATAGACTGTGAGAGGTTTCACCCGGTGTCTAAAGAGAAGGAGAAGGAGAGGGGGGAGCCCTGTCAACACTTTGAAGTCACACTTTGAACAATATTTCTGCAGAAAGCTTAACCACACCTCGATCCAACCACACATACACACACACACCACTGCTCTACTTACCAACCCTCTCATGGATGGCAATAAACTACTAATCTTGATCTCAACTATCAGCACTTTATCACTTTGTTGTTTGACGGTAAGTGATTTAAGAGGGAAACTGATAAGGGGGTTGGCAAATGTGCAAAGTGAGCTGACTGAGTTGCAAAAAAGTGACAGACTGCAGACATCTTTTATGTCAAACTACAAATATATATGCCGGAAAAAGTTGTTAATGTATCACTACACTGCAACTGTAGCTTGATAAACAAGCTAAAGCCTGGACAAATGGGGTCTTTTAAAAGCTACAGTGAAGTACTGAGGCATGCCCCCATCCCCCAAACAAAACATGGTCTGAGAGCTGCTGCAGCTCCAGGAGGACCTCTCAATGTCTTTGTCTTTCTCTAATAAAATAGAAACACTGACGGATGCTGCAAGAACTACACCAGAATAACGAGACCTTTCACATCCAGTGAACACAAAAACAGACCTCCAAACTCACAATAGGCTCTGCCACCTAAAAGATTTCCATCTTTTTTGCATTGAGTTTGGTGGAATAACGGCTGACTGTATCAATTTGTGGACTTCACCACGAACAGTGTATTTTTTACATATTCA
Source organism: Parambassis ranga (assembly GCF_900634625.1). Taxonomy (NCBI): domain Eukaryota; kingdom Metazoa; phylum Chordata; class Actinopteri; family Ambassidae; genus Parambassis; species Parambassis ranga. The sequence continues at coordinate 15,749,320 of NC_041039.1, read as the reverse complement.
AAGTGGATGTACATCTTTTTATTATTATTATTTAAAGTATTTTGGCTACTAAATGGTAAAGAAGTAACGCTAAAAACGCTAAAAAAAGTTAGCCTAAGTTAGCTTGTTGTGTGTTTTAGCCTATACACAGTAACATTACAAAGTTAGCTTGTTGTGGCTTGACGCAGATTTGAATTTTTTTGTATCTTACCAGAGGGGAAGAATGTGAAAAACACGGCGAGGACTCTGCACACTTCAAGCGCCGAGGGTCTCCCTCTCTTCCCCATAACCATCCATCCAGCTCGGGGTCGCACTTCACTCCTCTCCCTGGTCAAATCGGATGAAGAAAGCACAGAGGGGGGGAGAAAAGTTAGAAAGTCCGCGGCAGGTGAACACAGAAGAAGTCCGCGACTAGCTCCGAAACTGAGACTCTCATCACTGCCTCGCTGAGCAGACGTGTTAGCAGGCTAACAGTGACCGCAGGAGGCTGGAAAGCAGGACGATCTATCTCCCCTTTTCAGGGAGTGTCGAGGAGGTTCAGCCTCTGTGAACAAGCGGACACACGGAACCAATCACGGCCGCCTGCTCTGCCCTTAAACCCCCCCTCTCCTGCAGGTCTCAAATTACACCTCAATGTGCAGACTTGTTCTACGACGACCGACTTTTTAACGACCCACAAAGTGGCAGTCCACAAGGCCAGATAAGAGAGGGCTGATCTGAAAATCACCACAGTAACATGACGGTGAAGGGGAAAGGACAACAGTCAGTGCCATGCCTGCACGGGACACGTGTGAGGAGGTAAACAACCAACAACAAACATCACTGCTGACACATTAAAGCACGTATTTAACCACAAAAATACACTCTATACACTACTAGTAATGACTAATTACAGTGAAATATTCCTTTAAATGAGCAGACATTATTATTATTACCACCTGTCATAATAAAAGCATGTAGCAGTGACACAGTAAAGCAGCCTGACCCTCGGAGCCACTGTCTGTGTCTGAAAAAAAAGGATAAAACCCCAATTTTTTCTTTGACCTTTGATGTTCTACTATGTGAGCTAACAGCTCCACAGAATATTTCGTTTTCTCCATGTTGTGTTTAAACTAATCCTCTTAAAATACCAAAAGGCATCGGGAAAGTCTGCTTTCACATCCCCCGTTTCCTCATATCACACAATAATACAAAATAAATCTACAACGCAGCATATCTATGTTATAAGATATTTAATTACACATCAGACATGCTGTACATAAATTAGCAGTTGGTTTGGTTAATTTTGACCCACTTAGCAGCTACTATGCTAACAATGCTAACAGGTTGATCTGCTGTCAGCCACTTGTACTGGCTTATATGTATGGGTACAGCAGAATATGGTCGGGATAATGCTGTTAGGGGGTTTAAACTATAATGCTACATAACCTACATGTTAATTTCTGTTCATCTGCAAAGGAGCCAAAGTCATCAAAGATCTTAAGGAGTAAAAAGTGCAATATTTGTAGTTTTCCTATTTTCTGCCATATCTGTGGATGCTCTCATTCATCCAGGTCATAGTCATTTCCGAGAGAGAAGAGATTTTAAATCGAGGCAACTGGACTCAAGGATTGTTTTTTGAAGATGTTTCGCCACTCCCCCAAGTGGCTTCTTCAGTTCTGCCAGTTTATACTTTGAGCAAGAAGTGGCCCTTTAACTATTCATACCTCTAAGATGGATGCCTGACAGAAACTTAAGGACTCTTGTGATATTGAACTGAACTGTCCTAATGTTTCTTTCATGTGTCCATTATACAGGTATTAATGTTTTATGTTTCTATGTTTAGAGACAGATGCTTTCTTCAGACAGATATAATTGTAACAAATATTTAACTTCATATTCCTCCAAATTACCACCAGTTCTCAGTGATTACCACACACCAGTAAAACTTCAATTATGCATTATTCAATAACAACTCTGTATCTGAAGTGTTATCTTCTTACGCTGCTGTAATTATGTTTCAAAGAACTGACGACGGCCCCAAATTAATATCAGAATTGGGACTTAATTACCAATTATGTGTGATATAACTGTAATTATGAGATTTAAACGGATTCCCTGGTCGTTAAGTGACTGAAATGACTGAGATCATTAGCCATGTGTTGTTAATGACACCCACATACATGTGTGGAAATACTGTATGTGTTATTGTGGCAATACTTTACCCAGCAAACATTTAGACCCAGTGCCCTGCTTCAGTTTAAAGCACCCCTCAGGTTTCCGGTTATCATGTCAGTGAATGAATTAAAATGGCGAATGCAAAATGTCTGTTAGGTTGTTACATGTATGTACTGATCATATGAGCAGGCGTTGATTCGATTATCATTCATTATATGATACTCGCACAGATGACACATTTCACTGTCATTTTAAACCAAAACACAGCCATACACACGGCTGCATGTGTGATCACGTCGAGGCTGGCTGCACTGTATTTTTCCACAGAGTGCTGAGTGTCTTTGTGGTTGCTGTCCCTCACATGGGTGATAGATACGTTCATGTACAATGAGGTCTGAGCCTACACATGTTTTCAACAGGGGTGGCCCTGTGCAGGCTTTATACTTCAAGCTTTAATATACCCAGCATTCACATCTGAAATGAATGGCTGCAGCTGAAAGGTATAAGCTGGCCGCGCTGAAACCTTCTGATGAATTGGGGGGGTATTTTTGGATTGTGGCAGACTCACTTTGGCTGCAGCAAAGGAAGCGAGGAGACTGTCCTGCTACACTTAAAGGCTTGATATCTCAATCAAATGGAAACCTCAGAGTGAATCATATCTCAAAAATAGATGCCTGACCTCAAATCATGTTCACCTGTTGGTGACGAAAATGCTTACAATCAGTCCTTTAAATGGCCTCTAATTGAGCTCCGTTTCTTTGTCTGTTTGAGACAATCAAATTAAATCCGTAATTTGGCCTCAAATCTCAGTTTTGTATTTTTGTAAAATAAATATTTTTGGGCTTATGGGCTTTGTGTCGGACAAAACAAGCTATTTAAAGACAAAATATGCATCAGAAAATCAAATACCTCATTGATTAATGCTTGTAAGATCATGTGCAGCCATAATTTAATTCTAGTCAGGAAGGCTCATCAAAATCAGGTTAGGACCTTCTACACCATCTGCCTGTAGTAATCAAGCATTCACTTTATGTTGCTGTTAGATCACAAATTTCAACATGTAAATGTTTTACACAGCTGCAGACATATAGATTAGGCAGTATAGAGACAGCTGGCAGAATACGCTCCACATGTTGTAACTGGTTAAAGTGATTTAACAATAAAACACGTCCATAAATCTAGTTTAGTTCAATCACCTTTTTACAGTGTGCCGCTTTAAATCTCTGTCACAGCATGCTGTTAGAGCATGTGACAGGTTTGATATATGTTAAACTATACCTTTTGTGCATGTTTAATTTTAATTTTATTTTATTTTGTCTGTGCATGTGTGAGGGACTGATCCTCTTCTCCCAACAGATGGCGCTTGTTATGAGCTCTGATATGAAACCTCAAATCATGACACAAACGCACATGGCATTATGAGGACAACCAAACCTGTCATTAAATTTGAGCTTTATGGACAGCTCGGTTATTGGTCTAATTATAGCTGTCATGCAGTGAGGATTTAAAAGGTGAAAAAATCTGCAACCAGCAGGCACATTTGTCCTGTTCAACTGGAGAGGATCATCCTTTATTACATGTCAGACTTCAGCAGCCTCAAAGGTATTTTTCAGCTTGTAGTAATGCATCCTGACAAATATGATAAACAAGACTTCCTGAGGGGGAGGCAGGTGAATACAGATTTTATCATCAGTTGCATTTATATTTAGATTTTTCTACCCGTTTTGAACGCTTCAGTGAATATTGCAGAAATCCAGCTCTCCGGACTGCACAGATGGTTAAAAGAAACACACACCTCAGAACAACAGAGGCATAGTTTGAACTTCTGTGTGAGATAAACTTCTAATAATAATGTTGAAAAAAACAAACAAACCAGGATAAACCAACCTTGGCGAATGCATGGGCTCTGGAGTTCTGCAGGAACCCGGAGAGGACAGCGAGCAGGAGCGGAGAGGAAGCGGACTCCTTTTAAAAAAAAATCTCCCCGCTTTAAAAAAAAACACGTCCAGTGTGTCACAGTAATCCCAAATCACTCGCACTCAGGGGCTCTCTGAGTGTAAAATCCGCCAGTCCGAACATGATGTCCACCGACTTCCAGGTCTGCGCTGCAATCACTGTGTTTTATAGTTAAAGAGCCACTTCTCGCAGCCGGCGGATCTCTCCAGCCATTCCTCAACTCATTTGACTATCGCTCGATCGGAAAGGAGACATTATGATAGATTAAGTCCAGTAATTGGCCTCATCCGCGTGCCGAATCCAAATTGTTAGTTATGGTCGACGTCAGGGAGGAAAAAAAAGCCCTGAGGGCGAAGCCGCTGCTGCCGCTGCGTATACGACCCGATCCGCTGCCTGGATGTTGTGAAATGGCTAGTTAGAAAGTGTGAGAGAGACAATGATCGGCTCTGCATGACGCCGCATGGGAGCCCCCAAATCCAAGACCCCCCCCCCACTAGCATGCTCAACTACTTTTTCCTCTCAGACGCTTTGCAGAGGAAGGGGGTGGTTTACAGATTATGTCGCAGCTGCACTAAAAAACAAGCCAGAATTGACGTTGACAGTTATTTTTCCCCAAAAACCAAACAGACCGAGGCCGTGCATTAGATTTAACTTGTGTATCTGCTCCTTTTTTCTTTCTTTTTTCTGATTTCTTGGATCAAATTTCTTAAAATTTCACATTTTTTTATTAATTTGTGACACACAAACACAATAGTACTCCCCAGCCAGTCCCTCATCTTTGCTAATCACAGGTTTTGAAAAAAACAAATCCATAATAATCAGGATTTAATGGAGGATCATGGACAAACACTTTGCAGACCCAGATGAGGGAGGGGGTGGGACGTGCTCAAAGGCAGAGAGGGCTGCAAGGAAGCTGCACCTGTGTTTTAGGATCAGGCTGCATGCAGGAAAATACCACCACAACCCCCACCCCTCCTCCACCTCCTCCTTCTAAGCTTTTCAAGCCTTCACTCCCTTTATAACACAACTGATTCTCTCTGCTCCAGTTTTCACTGCAGCGTCTTGACAGAAGCAGTGGCCAAGATACAGAATGCCTGACAAAGCCTGTGATTTCACTACACTGTTAAAGTGGCTGAACGGTGCCGTCACATTACATCATCCCTCTGTGGATCCAGCGCAGAGAGTGACCCCTGTAATCTGTCCGTTTACTATCACAGCCCCAGACCTGCCCTCTCCAGATGGCCACTGAGAGGCAGCATATTTTACATTGATGTAACAGAGGAACATGAAAGAGTGACACCCCAGTGTGAAAAGAATGGCTTTAGAGGTGCCGGATGCTGCCCCCCCCATCTCAAACACAGCTGGTGTACATGCAGCCTTGCTGGGGCATTATGGCGAGTTAACACAACGGACCTGTTATACAATAAAACACATTAAAATCAGTGACAATAAGCAAGTATAGCAAGAAAATAAGCATTCACAGTCACCTGGTGATATACCCTTGGGATTCTCTCTGATTTCCTTCAGCCTGTGATTTAGTCCAAATATAAAAACATCTTAAGATCTTTCTGCCTCCTCAGAAACTATGCAGGGTTGGAAAGAGAAGACAAAATCTGGCAGAGAACCGAAAATACCTGCGAGACCAATGTAAAAAACATGATAAGCTTGACCCTGACGGAAACATTTATTTTTCAAACTTTTTTTTTGTGATGTAGATGGAAGATATTTCCAGAAAGGAAGAGTGATTTACTAGATACTCCAACTTTTCTGGCACACAGGGTTACTACAATATGATTAATCACAATATGTATAGTGTTGCTTCACTTTCTGTTGATTTCCACAGATCGTTACATGCTGTACTTCCTCTCTGTTGGATCAAAAGTCCACAATCACACATTCATAAGCAGTGCTCCTTTGCCTGTTGGGATGGGTGAATGACAAAGGGAACCCATCATTGACTGAAAAATGTCTGCATGCATCAGATGTGGAACTCTTCAGGCATCACAATTGTCCCCATCAGAGATGTAGATTTTCTTTTTCCAGTGGTGTCACATTACGCTCTCTTAAAAGCCTATTTTGGGACACACGTCCTCCTGTGATCACTGCCTGTCATCTGAAAAAAAATATATGCTAATTCGTTGCTAATTGCACTCCATTAAAAATATTATTTCTTCTGACAGAGGATTGATTAGCAGCTCATACACTCAACCTGCAAACAATTAGTGGATTATTTAATTTGCAACTATTCCTCTAACGGAAGCGTTCCCTAATTTCATTTGCTCTTCTTTGTAGCCTTCATGATAGTATGTAATTTCAAACAGCTGCTAGTGGCTAACAAGTTAGCTTGTTATCTTTCCCTGGTAAGCTTGTGACGTGTGTTTGTCTTTTTGGAAAGATGTCATTATGTTGAAAATGATCATTCACTCAGATATCAGTGTTTTGTTCCTTTATTTCATAAGGTACTATGGGACAAATAGTGATCTTTAGGGACACATCAAGAGAGACTCCGAGGACCAAAATGATAAGACTGTAGGGTTTATCAAACGTATCAATATTTACCTTTCAAAAAGCTTGCAAAAGGCGATAACCCTCTCTTCAACAGAGCTTCTTGTTGCCGTAAAATATTTTTTTTTAATACATTTTTGGTCATGTGTAGATTTATTTAGTATATCTAGTATAATATATTTTTTGTTCTTGCAATGTGAGGAAAAATACTGTACATTTTGTATTATTTGTTGTGAAATAAGGTCTCTTAGATGTTCACGGTTTATGATTAACCAGGTTTGTAAAAACCCTGGAAGACACTGATGACCTGATCAATCATCTCTCATTTCTTCTCTCTCTGACAGGATGTCCACGCTTGTTTTTGACGACCCATCCGTGATATCCACTTTGTGAGTATTCATTGTTTCTATGAAAAACACCAGCCATGTGATCAATGATTCATCAGGTCTACTTTCTCTTTCTTTTCTCACACATAACCTGGATTTAGAGCAGATGTAAAGATTGTGGTGGGCTGATCTGAACTTAAATCCCAGTTGTTGCTGTCCACACTGCTGGATTAAATAATATACTTCATTAATCAGAATTGCTAAAAATGATCAACAAATAATATTTATAATCAGTTTCTTTAGATAAGATGATGATTTTAAGACACTGAAGGAGTAATATCGAGGATCAGACGTGCACATCTCACTTCATTTTTATTTTTTATTTGATTTTAAATTAAGCGTTTACTGCCAAAAGGCTTTTTATAATCAAAGGCTATTGAGGTTGTTAAGCAGTGACAGTCTCTCTGGTAGTCAGTGAAAATACCAATAGACTAAAGATCTATGTTTCATGTACCTGATTGGCATTTAAAAAGAGGGGGTGGTGCTCCCAATGTCACTGTCTTTGGTAATAAGGTGTGAGGATGAATTCGAAAAATTCTATTAAGGGGTGATATGTGGGGTTCAGAGAGTGTGTGTGTGGAATTACTGCCACGGTCTGTAATAATATGAATGCAGGAAGCTTGCAAATTGGCCTGTTCATGCACACAGAGGAAGGGACTTGAATGTGTAAACCCTCATTACAGAACCTTCTCTCTCATTTTGAACAAAGAGTGAGGTTTTTTTTTCTTTTTATATTTCTAAAGCCAGACTGCGGTCCAGCAGCAGCAGCAGCAGCAGCAGCAGCAGGAATTATGCACACTGTTTAATTCCAGACAGGGACCAAAGTAGACAGAGTGTGTACAGACTGCTAGATAAATAATTAGCTCTGCCGCTAAACAGAAGTGATGTTAATGAAAAGACGCATCACAGCAAGCCAATTTTAGTGAATAGATAACTGTTTTAGACTGAGAATGATCATCACAATTTAGCACCTGACAGGGTTTAAAAAAAAAAAACATGTTGGTGAGCAGCCATGACTCCATTTGCATGCAAGATGCTATAAATGCACGCACGAAAAAAACTGAGGCTTATCTCAATAAAACAGCTGCCTTTTTAATTTCCTGCTTCTAAAATTCTACACAAAAAAGTGGAGCACTATCTATATACTCATTTTCTGAATATAAAATTAGAGGTTTAATGCCACGCTGTGGAAATAATAAAAACCTCAGCAGCGCGCCTGTATTTGTCTGCATTAAAACAATTATTGCTTTTTTGTCGTTGTTTTGCACAAACAATAGGTGCAAAATTAAAAAAAAAAAAACAACTCACTGAAATACAATTAAAACTTAAGGATTGCAGTGTGTTGCATTCATTTATCATACCACACAGATGAATACCTCCATATTAGGACAGCCATTGTATCCAGCTGTCATATTGTATCTCTGTGCTGCAGAGACAAATCTGTGTCTTTGAACAGCTTCCTGTCTAAACCAATATTTTTCCTCCATTTACACCCTGGTTATCCTTGACCTGTGTAAATGCAGCACGACGATAACACTGACAGATATACGAGCACAGAGAGAACACAGACTTTATCACAACAAGCTGATCCCCATGTGTTAGACCGACACGCTGTCCTGAATGGCAGTCCGGAATGAATGCTACCGACGCTCTCTGGGGGATTTCGTTTTGGAAAATAAGCAGCCAGCAGTTTGAATTCTTTGCAGCTCTTTTATGTCTTCTGCTTGCTTGTTGAACTTTTCCAGTGTCCTGGAGTGTTGTCATGTATGCACAGCTGCAGGGGCTTCGTACTGGCCTTCGCCTTTGTCCTGTCTTGTCACAATAGTTGCAGTGAAAAGTTGCTGCAGGTGCAAGCATATTATTGGCAGCCTGAAATGAAACCTTCATACTGAAAATAGTAGGAAACAGGGAAGAGTTTTTCTGTTACCTTTTACTTGATTAATTTCTAACCTGTCTGGTCAGTAAAATCTTCAGTGTTACGGCACAGTTGGCTCGCAAGTTTTTTAGAGAATCACCTTTAACCCCAGCTGCATTTTAGCTCTCTCACTTTTATTAGTCCGACCACACACACACACAGGCATTTACGTTCTCCAGCCCAGATCGCTGCCTCTACAAAGCCCTACAACCTGTTCCATTTCACATCTTAATACTCCAATTCTTTTACATTAGTTTGAGCAAATAAAATCATTATTATATTTTGGTAACTGTAAAGTACAGAAGATTTTGTTGCCTATAGTTTTAAACCTGTATCAGTTGCTCGATAAAATTTTAGGACATTCCACCCAAGTGCATCATTTTATCCATGGTTGGTGGTGGTGGTGGTGGTGGGGAAATGAATTTGCAATTCAGAGCCTAGAGAAAGATCATTTCCATGATGAAATATTTATAGACCCTTTAAAACTGTTGAAGAGTGGAATTTAGTGGTGGCAAAGACAGAGAACAGATTTATTTAAAAGTCATTAAAATATGCGCTCTCTATCTCCTCAGAAGGCCAAAATGGATGTATTTATCTTGTTGGATGCTTTGAAATGTTCTAAATTTCTTTTATTTATTTATTTTGTATCAGAGTTGAGGATAGTTTTTTACATTCACGCATGTCCGTATCCCTGTGCAGCCGTGTCTGCCCTGTCTTTGTAAAACTTGCTGTGATTCATTAATGAGATGTGGAAATGTCAGCACTTTGGGTTCAGATTAATTGAAAAGCCAACGGACATCTAATTACAGGAAAAAGACTTGGAGATAAATATCAGCCTTCTGAGACGGCAGACCTTCCCTCCAGGCTAAATGATGCAGTTATTGATCGTGTATGTAAATGTAAAATGATACTGTAATTTCTCTGTCTCGGCTGTAGCAGTCGAGGCAGGTTAATTGGATCAGACCCTAATAAGGATAAAAGAAAAACATTGGTGCTTAACAGGCTATAAAGGTTTGATTTGTTATGTGGTCGTCCTACCTCTGAGGCTCATGCTGGATGTGCAGTGAGGTTAATTAACAGTAAGTTGAACGGGTGTGTGTGCGCGCTCCTCGGAGCAGCCCCCTGCAAAACGGCTGCCGTGATGAGGAGGTGGCATCTGGTGTTTGGTCAGGTGTTTGTTAAACAGTGGAATGATGATGGAGGCTGTTGATGTTTTACTGATGGCTCTCTGTAGTAACACCTCACACACGCTGTGGCTCTCCTGAAAAAAAAGTTGTGAAACAGGAGGAGACACGAACCCCCACCCCCTTAGAAAAAAAAAATCCCAGTAACAGAGCCAAAATAACATCCGTGAGTCATAGTTCCCTTCAGGCCATGCTGACTTTATCTTCTCTGTCTCAACATGCAGGCTGGTCCTCTTACCAGTAACTTTAATTAAACCTCAAGTAGGAGTCACCACGTATTTAACCTTATTGTAATGCGTTTGTGTGATTTCAATAAATGGAAAATTTAGTTTTACCTAAACTGTAAAGGAATGAGTTCACTTCTGCAGTAACCCAACTATTAGTGTTGATATATAGCCTCTCTATTTCAATCTGCAGTTACAGTTTGAGTGAAAGTGACTGCTGGTGGTTCTCATGACTCATATATGAAAGTGTGGTTCATTGTCTGTGCCTCTACTTGCCCCTGTATTGTCTGCATTTCCTCCCATTTGTGCCACTCAAAGTATGCCAAGGAAGAAACATACCTAAGGCTATAGAAACCTCAGTCATATTACAAATGATATGTTATATGAAATAGGGTACCTTTTATATCAAAGCTATTGTGTGACACACATACATACTGTGACTGTCAGGACATATACATCACCTAAATCTTCAGCTGCAAAAATGACTAAAAACTCTCTGTTAAACGTACATTATTAAGTGTTCAATAGGGACTGATATGCAACATTTGTGCATTTTTGATTAAGAAAAAAATGTCATGTGATGCTCGTACACTGCACGTCCACACAAGAGGAGGATTAGAAGTTGGGCTGTGGGATGGTTATGCCAATACTTTCATAATAGCCAACAGCAAGAAAGACAAGGAGACGGAGCAGCTGGTGCCATCGAGGCTACATTACATTAGTCAGCATGCTCTAGGGCTGAGAAATGAAGCCAATGCAGAAGTGCTAAAAAACAGCAGTACCTCAAGTGGCCACTTGAGAATGACTTCATAACTGGGTCAATCTTTGTAGACCTATGCGTTTGCAGCAGAAATGAATATACATCAGGTGCAGACGCTTTGTTCCTCGGAGCACTATGTGTTGTTACAAAAGGATAGTACCACATCGCCTTCATCATTTTTTCTGATTCCAAATCATCATTTGACTCTTTCTTAAGCAGAATAACAGCAAAAATATCTGATTGTGCAAATCATTATAAGATCTTTTGCTGTTGTAGTCTCGGGCTATTGTTCAGCCTATGTACAGTCTCAGTTACTACTACTTCAGATGCTACTAACAGGAGAATATTTCCTTTTTTAAAAAACAGTCAAGTCCACAGATCTCAATGTCTGACCAAGGAAATAGAATTTCAGCTGTCTTTGCCAGTGGGAGTATCCAAGGCTGCTGCAGCTGCTTCCTCATGTTAGGTGACTGGAAGCACCCAGCCACCCACTTAACATGTATTATGTCCAGCACCCTGAAAGGAGCTGGAGCTGCCCGTGGGCTTTAGTGAAGGTGTGAGGAGCCAGAGAGAGTCTAAAAATTACTCTGGGCTGTAAATACTATATAATAATATAAGTCAAACTGGTTGTGAAACCTGCTCTACAGATGTGCTTCTAATTTCTGAATGTCTTATACTAGTTGGTGGCAAAACTGGGTAAAATTAATATTCTCTATGTTGGGAGGTTTGGTGAGGGTTTCCAGTTGGCACACACTAATAACTAGTGAGGAGAGACCTAACGTTCCTGAGCTGGTGACAGATTGGGCGACATTCCTGTGATGGAAGAAAAATACCAGGTTTTCCAGTTTTCCCAGCATATCACACCGCGCCTGCATGAGTTGTAAGGCCTGTCCAAGTATAACTGGTTTCCACAGCCTTGAGGCCCTTTCTCTCTCTGACAATAACACTGTGGTTAAAAACAACAAAAACAAAACACTGGTTTCCTCGTTTATTTTAATGAGACCACTGCATTGGTACATTAGGGTTCCATAGCGAAGAATCCTCAGGGCTAAAAAAGCCTGCACAACAACACAGGATCATTCTGTACTGTGTGTGAAGACCTAAAGTCCGGTACAAGGTTTAACGCCACTAGGTGTGATCCTTTTCTTCCATTTAGGTGGAGGTGAATATGATTCCCCTAGCATTTCATAAACCTTTAATCTTGACTTATGGATTCAGATTTCATCTTCTGCTCGCACCCTGCAACAACATGCCAACACCTGTTGAGCACCTTGTGCTGTGTAGTCAAATCCCATTACAGAGGAAGGGAGCATTCAACCTAAATCACCCCGTGACTAAAAGAAAAAGCTGTTACACATGCTGTTTGCAGCCCAGTAAGGTCATCTGAAGATGGACTCTGAACATTGCATAAAATGAATTTGACTTCAGGCTACATATATAGATAGTAAATGTACAGTACAATATGGACCCTGAGAGATTGAAACAGTCATTGTGTCAACATTGTTGTTGTCTGCCCTGTCACTAAGACAGTGAAGTAACCCCAAATTGTGACATTCATGTTCTAGCTGGTATGAGATTCGTCTCCCCCCAGACCCTGGTCAGCATTAAATATGTTAAACATGTACTTATTTTTGATTAACAGTTGCTTTTTGCCTGTATGTCCATGTATCTTTTTCTGGTATGTGTCCCATATAGGGTCACTGTATGCAGCCTCCCTGCTGTAGATCCTATGGTGGCATGGGGTCCCTTGGACTGTATTTGCTGGGGCAACCAGTCATTTGTAATCTGCTACACTTGTAGATGATTTTCTTACTGTGTGATCATTTATTTTTACTGAGATCTTTAAGACCTCTAGACTCACAGGCATCCACAGCCATTTATGTGAAAGTTTAAATGATACACTTTCCACCTGCATCCCTTAATGTGGTTGCTTTCATTAGCACCTAATTTGAAGGTGTGAGAAATATGTGTACACTTATCCATGTGACTTTATTCTAACTGAAATCATGAACAACAACAAATAATAGTAAATAGCTAGCTGAGCCATGAAACCTCCTCTTTAGTTTGAAGAAGTAGAAAGAGTGTCAGCAATATATGTGGCAATCCTCAATCACGAGAGAAAGAAAGAAAGAAAAAACACAGAAGGACAACAACATTCACATAGGAGAGAGCTGGAGAGATAATCACCCTTCTGGAGGTCGAAGATCCAGATCTAGAACATCTGGACTGAAGCACTAACAGCCGAGCCAGACACACACACACAGAGAGAGAGAGAGGTCCTAGGGCAACCAATTGTCCACCACAGAGAGGTCTGAATGAACACAGAGGGCAGGGATGAGATGGGAGAGAGATGGGCGCACAGCTTGCTTGAGGACAACAAACAGACAGGGCTATGTTTTCATATGCTATAATGAACTACAATGAGTGTAGGCTTAAATTAAATGAGACAGCACATAGCAGGTATAGACTGTCAAAGATTAACAATTAACTAAAGGTGAAGCGAATAGTTTGGATTTAATTGCCCAGCTGTGTCAGTCAGATATCAGCTGGAAAAACATAGTCCTCACCACCATACTTTAATTTATTGGAGTGTCTCTGGGATATTTGATCCTGTAGACTGTACTCGATTCTGACTGTGGGGTGAGTTAGGAAAACATTAGCATTCCCCCAAACTACATCGCTGAAACATCTCTATAATTCATACATATTTATGGCGTTCTATGTGGTCTTGATCAGCGGTCCCCAACCTTTTTTGCACCACGGACCGGTATCATGTAAAACAATACTTTCACGGACCGGCACAGAAAAAAAAGTGCATAAAGAGACAACTTACTCCTATGCTTAATTAGTGGGAGCCTTTGAGCTTTCTCAGCAATGAGGCGGTCCCATCTGAGGATAATGGGAGACATGACACCCGAAGTGTGTTTCTTATGTCCAGTCCACTCCGTAATTTTGTTTTGGCCGTCATTAATTGCTTCTGTCCTTCTTGTTCATGTTTTCTTCCATGGCTTGTCTTTTAATGCAGGGTGCTCGGTCTCGCAGTTTTGAAGGCTTCGTTGCCTCATTTGCGAGTCTGTCGCCACACATCACTCAGAGCGGACTTGGTGTGTGAGAATCACCTGTTGCAATAAATCCGTATTTTAAATAGCACTCCTGATATAGTCTTTTAAATGCGGGTTTCTTTTTCTTTGAAGGGGTAGGCTCCTCTTCTTCTGTCTCCTCGTTAGGCCTTTTCCCCTTTCCGAAGAAGCTCTCCAAAGACGTTTGTTTTTTATTCATTTTTGCTGACCGAGACAAGCGTCTGGGCAGGTGCTTAAAGGCACAGGCGGATGAATCTGATCGATTTATAAATGAAACAGCTTTCAGACTCAGATAATGAATAATATATGTTTTGCTCAGTCTTTCTGTGCAGCCCGGTACCAAATGACCCACGGACCGGTACCGGTCCCCGGCCCGGTGGTTGGGGACCACTGGTCTTGATGGTTCTTGAACTAATGAATTTTTTTCTTACTGATTCACTTCTCAAACTGCCTCCCAGTGCCAGTGTAAGATTTTTGGCTTTCAAACTGAGACAGCACATAGTTATCAAGGACATCTTAATCAGTGTGGCGTTTGCCTGAGCCAGGAACCAATTTCAGTTTTAAGATCAGACAAGCAGGCCTTTAAAGTTAATAAAGCTTGTTAGACAATTTTTTTTTTACTTTTTTGCAGTGTTGACATGCAGTGCTCACACCATTGTACACGCCTGTTTGGATGTTTGGAAAGTGAGGTCGCCTACACTTTCTGTCAGTCTGTTTAGGTCTGGTGGTGTGTTGAGGTGTGAACACGTTCTGGGTGCAGCCAAGTGCAACAGTATGAATGTCTTCATGGACACACACACACACACACACACTCCTTTTGACAAACTTGCACTGGTAGAATGACTGGATGATGATGGATCTGAACTGTTATCATGTAGCTACACTGGACCCTGAATAAAACAATGAACAACAGCACAACTGACGTTACGGAGGCCAGACAGCATGGCTGCTGTCCTTTAAACCAGTGGTCCCCAACCACCGGGCCGGGGACCGGTACCGGTCCGTGGGTCATTTGGTACCGGGCCGCACAGAAAGACTGAGCAAAACATATATAATTCATTATCTGAGTCTGAAAGCTGTTTCATTTATAAATCGATCAGATTCATCCGCCTGTGCCTTTAAGCACCTGTCCAGACGCTTGTCTCGGTCACGGGATACGGCCCCAAAATTAAGCCCACAAGCAGCAAAAATGAATAAAAAACAAACGTCTTTGGAGAGCTTCTTCGGAAAGGGGAAAAGGCCTAACGAGGAGACAGAAGAAGAGGAGCCTACCCCTTCAAAGAAAAAGAAACCCGCATTTAAAAGACTATATCAGGAGTCCTATTTAAAATACGGATTTATTGCAACAGGTGATTCTCACACACCAAGTCCGCTCTGAGTGATATGGCGACAGACTCGCAAATGAGGCAACGAAGCCTTCAAAACTGCGAGACCGAGCACCCTGCATTAAAAGACAAGCCATGGAAGAAAACATGAACAAGAACGACTGAAGCAATTAATGACGGCCAAAACAAAATTACGGAGTGGACTGGACATAAGAAACACACTTCGGGTGTCATGTCTCCCATTATCCCTAGATGGGACCGCCTCATTGCTGAGAAAGCTCAAAGGCTCCCACTAATTAAGCATAAGAGTAAGAGTCTGTTTATGCACTTTTTTTCTGTGCCGGTCCGTGAAAGTATTGTTTTACATGATACCGGTCCGTGGTGCAAAAAAGGTTGGGGACCGCTGCTTTAAACAGTTTACAAGCGTGGGCCTACTTTATTTGAACAGAATTTGTTTTAAGCAAATGACCATCTCATTAAAGTCTGGTGTTCTGATAAACTCCCGCTCGATAGAGAGCATAGCCAGGGCGTTTAGTCTGTTCTGTCCCATTTTACTTAGTAGAAAAAACTCCTCCATCTCATTCATGGTAGCGCCTAACATTTTTTTTTTTTTTGTCTTCTTCTTTCCTCTTTTTACAGCGGTATTGGGTTAAATGTAATCAGCCCCATTTACACCGTTAAAATAAGTAAGAGAGATTTGATTCGAATAAATTAGCACATGTAGAGATATCCTGTGTTATTCTTTTAACTATTTGGTGCTGTTGCTGCTTTAGGTTTCACAAAAAAATTATACTTACAACAATATATTGTATGTTCTTTAGTCAGTAACTCTCTCATCTTCATTGCATAAGGTAGGGAGGGCTTAGCCCCACTAACCCATTTATACCAGCCGTCACTGCATAAGGGTCAAGCTAATTACCTTATGCTCATTAAATTAGAATGGGTTACAACACAGTAAGGTGGAACTGCAGTTTTCGGATTCATCTCTAGTGGGACAAAAAAGTGGGAAAGTCTGTGTTGATGAAATAAAACGACTCCTTTGTCTCGGCACAGAGGATGCATAGTATTATGGGTAACTTTTCCAGATGGCTGACATATGTTCATTTGCTTTCCAGCTGCTATCACTCTCTTATTCAGAGTAAGGTGATCTGCACTTATGATCCCAGCTGTATCATTGCAGCAAATTCCAGGGTATCAGCAGTCAAACACACAGCTTCTCTCATCTGCAACATGAACACTGCATTCTACACGGATGGGAATACAACAGTGTGGGGCACAGACAAAATGCAAAGGCAGACCTCGCCTCTTAGTGTCTTTAAATATCGACTAGTGCGAGGTGTGTTCCCAAAAACTGGAACTGCTAATAAAGAACTCTTAAGCTGTGCAGCCTACGCAGAGAAAAATCTGAAATCATTCTGCCATTTTAGATAAGGAACTCAATTTCTGTTAGATCCCAAGCCAAGAATTCTGCTCTGCCCATACTTGTCTCTGGCTGCATTTTAACAGTATTGATTGACTGTATTGATTGTATTTCCAAGTAGATTTAAAGAAGCCACAGTAACTTATTCAACTGTAATCCAGAGAAGTTAGCTGCACTATTTAAAAAAAAAAGCATGTTCTTCTTTCCATTGCATCTTCAAATCTGTCTTTTGCATTCCTCAATGTTTTTCTATTCATTAACCAAGTCCTACTTTTTGCACCTGAGAGCCGTCTGTCACAGTGCAGCAGCCTGGCAAAGAACTGAAGCCTTGGTTACACAGAGGCAACTGTCAGCCGGTATAGATTTTACACAATGGAGGGTAGACGGAAGAAAAAAATAAATCTTCTAAGCCATCCAATTGGATGCAGGCAAACGGCTGAAATAAAACCATGCAGGAAAGACTTAGACAGACACAGGGTATATGTAAAGTGAACTGGAGGATCCTGAAATGAGCGTAGACAGGCCTCACAGCCATCTGTGTACAGCGCCGCTGACATCCATGCAGCTGGATTCTTACTTTTATCAACACAACTGAAAGCAAAGCAAATAGATGACAGAGAGGTTTATTTAGTGCAGACATTAAAAATCATCCATTACACTGACAGCCATGCATGCAGTGACAACATCAGCCTTTATTCTTGCTTAATCAGTACTTTCATGCTTAAGTCTACTTTTTTTATAATGTTCTTTTTCTCAGGCGTCTCTTGCAAACACCCGTCATGGATTGATATACGATCGAGTGGAGAATAATGCATCTTACATAAAACTGTGAGAACAATTGAGAACATTTAACTGGTGAACAAATAGGAGCTTTGAGAAAGCTAAAACATTATTCGGTTCCAAAAGATGACTGGATTCTGTGTAAAGAAGGTTTTAGTCATCCAGTTTAACCCTTTCCTACAGCAAGTTTTGAACTACCTTTGCCTCTGCAGCCATTAATCCTTCCCCGCTGCTCGCAGTGCAGCGCTCTGACCCCTCTATGTTGTGGCATAAGTGTGCAGGGCTAATTGGACTTGATGGCTCGTGCTGTTCTTTGGTCACAAACCAGTCAGAAACAACTGGACACCTTTTGTGCTCTGCTGTGAGCTCGGTGATAAAACTCTTAACTCGTCAGGCCAGTTAAATTATTTCCTGACACTCTGGATTATCCGTTTAACTATTTTTTTTCAAGTCATGTGCTTTAGTTTTAGATTTTTGGTTGCCGCCGATACTTTCTATAAACATCCCGTGTGTCAGATTTTCTCAGAAATTTAACCAACCGTCTCAGCAGCGAGGGTATGTGAGAAAACGGAAGCGCCCATCTTCAGTGTGTCTCTCTGTGGCTGCAGTGTATGTGCTCTACTGATCCTTGACACAAAGCCGGGATGTGCAGAACCTTTGTGTGTGTGTATGTCAGAATAGCAGGCTTAAGGAACAGGCCCCAGCATGCAGGGCTCTCCTCATACAGCAGCAGCACTGTGGAAACTTAGCTGACACTGAGAACATCTACAGTGATATGGAGAAATAATGCTGGCAGGGGTGAAAACACGCCCACAAGACAAATAGTCTTTTACCACCGTCAGTGTTTTTGGAGTCATATTTTCCTGCAGGTGCGTGCTGATTTAATTAGATCAGTGATCCCAAATGTCCATCACAGTCATCACAGACACTGAGTCTGGAGTGAATGTTTGTGTTGGTGTAAAAAGAGAGAAAATATTGAGTCATAATTTGTTGTTATAGGCAGCTGATATATTTGTACCTACATGAAATTGTGTGGTAATATTGTGGCAACACAGGCTCACCGCATTTAGTGAAATACTCACATAATTCAAATGAATCGTCCATTTCTTTGTGAATTTATCACTTTTTTTCATGCACAGTTACACAGATACGGTTAGCTGTTAAAATCCAAGGTAAAGTTCTGGATTGTCATTCATATACTTTCAATTACATCACAAACATTAAAAATTATTTGGGGAAAAAACTGCACCAAAATTGTTAATTTAGTTCCAGTTTTGCTGCCTTTTGCTGACAGTTTGATTGAAACTCCTCTGAAAGTTACTGTAACTAATTGTTTTTCAGCTTTGTTCATTACATTAGTGTCAAGGTTTTGCAACCTGACATGACAACAGCAACATTTAACTGGCTAATCTACCATATAACTGAGGATAGTTTCTGAATTTGATGGTTTTGGTGAATAATTACAGATGGCTATATTAACTAAAGCAGAGAACACATCCTCATGAAGACATGCCACATTTGGTAGATAACAGATCTGCCAGGTATGACACATAGTTACGTTTATGGAACTAATGGAACATATGATCTTATTGCCCAATGTCATCACATCATGGGACGGATACAGCAGCGAAAGCGTAACATGTAGAGATGCGGCTGGACAATAAAACAAATATGTTCTGTTTTCAAAGACTGAAATGTCAACCTCATACATTTTTCTGTTCAGGACGGACTGAAATAAAAATTCAATAACAGACTAGTGTTGCTTTTATTGAAATTTAAAATGCATGTAGATTTCTAACAGCAACAGCTGTAGTTACTTCATCATCATCATTTTCACAAGTTGGTGAATTGGTCCTTGCCTTTAAGTGTCAAGTGTCATATGAAGTTGCAAGTGCACTGACCACGTATTTCTAGTCACGATTATAGTCATGTTGACATGTTTGTCAGTGTGAATGCAATTTTGCCTGAAAACAGTAAGAGTAAGTACAGTTGTATGTGAAGGTGCTGCTGACTGAACTATTCCTTGCACTGATTTGCATAAATCTGGGTTGCATTTGTTGGATACAATTTTGTGTAGTGTACACAAAACAGTATATGAAGTGATGCATTATTTTACTCCAGCAGACAGCTCCAGAGCCTTTACTTTATGTGTTTCTGCTCACATGTGTGTCAGTCAGTTGTTGCACCTCGGGGTGTCTGCTTCTACTTCCTGGAAGGTTTGAGGTATTTAGAGCAGCTCCCATAGAGACCCAAAAACATACAAAGAACATCAGGTTATAGAATGTTTGTGTGCTCTGGTTCTGATCCACAGGGATGGTTTTTATATTTTATTTAATAAATACAACTCAAAAACTTTAACACGCCATATAGTACACATCCTGTATGAGTTCAGATGTTTAAAGTTGGAGGCTCACGCCAACTGAGAACATACTGTCTGTCTGTCTGTTTATGACATTTATTTATATTTAAGTTAATACATGTCTTTCTTTAGCATCCTAACTTTGGGATATGCTGTTGTGGGGTGTAACACATTTAGTTGCTGCCATTTTCATTAACTCTGTCATGTTTCTTGAGAGCTCCCAAAGGCAAACTGGTTTTGGCAGCCAGGTGCTGGATCAGGCCACCTGTCATCTTATTTCTGCACATGGCCTCTACTGTCAAACACTTGCTCACATTCCTCCCCCGTGCCCCACGCAGCACCTGTGATTGGCTCACATGTTGCCATCACAGCTGTCGGGGACCCCCCCTCCCCTCACTTTTAATTAAAGCGACAGACCTCCCAAAAAGCTGTTTATTCCAACAGCTCTGTGTTTTGTAGCCAAACATATTACAGCAGTGACAGGACTGTAAATATTGCATTTATGGAGTTCAGTCGTGTGCTCGATTGACAGCAGTGTATTGAAGTTAACTATACAACTATTGGGAGAATCATCTTTTTCATTTTTTTTTTCTAAAATGCTGTTTATATTAAATGAGAAAATAATTTTGACTAATAAGAATAATCTCAAGGTGGAGCCTTCTTAGATTATTATTTTTATATGAAAAAATAGATTAAAAAATCTTTTTACACTTTATCCTCAAAGTTGATGTTGAACATTAAAACACGTTTGATATACAAAATACACATTTTATCAGTGTTGAAGAAATGGGCTATAGGCTGCCACTTTTTGTCTTTATAAAAATTAATTAATGACACATATTTTGGTCAAATGAGTTGGAACACCTCTCTACTGACACAATACCAACTGGCTGAGTATCCTAGAAATCCTGCTATCTTACTGGTGATAGCATTTTAACAAGCCTCTGGCAGGGGGCCATGCTAAGTGCAGTGTGCCAAAAAATAGTCGGATGAGGTTGTATACTTGTTGCCTCCGCTGCCTCACTTGGGTGGCAATTTAGCAGGTGAGTGACAGCTGCCTCACAAAAAAACAAAATCCACAAACAGCCTGTTTAGCTACTTTGCTATCTATAGTGTACAACCCAAACTATTTCCACACAGAGGTTCTCTGAGGTCAATGGGATATGCAAGTCAGTCTACTTTAAACAGCCCGCATTTAAATGAATATTTTTACAACTTTTTCTTGCTTGTGCATCTCCAAGTACCAATGCTTCATCTGCAGTGCTTCCAGGGAGACTAATATGGCTTTAGAGCCATCCAACAACCTTCACCTGAGAAACAAATCTAGAGCAGAAGTGACAAAAAACAACTCCAACTACTGAATAGGAAAATGAATTAGAAAAAGTGCATGAAAAAAATCTGTACATGCACTATAACATTTATAGTTGTTTCATTAACATTTCATATCCAGCCATAAAACCTGATTTTAACACCACGAAAGGGGGGAGCAACCTAGCTAGAGAAAGGTTAATGAAAAATAAGGATGGTAACAGCAGTTTGAAGAGGTTGAAAATATTCTGCAGATGATCGACCATGAACTCTTAATTATGAGCCTGCAAGGCACCAAAAAGATCACGATCACACAAGAGAAACGAGAGCAGTGAGCAGACTCAGGGGTTTATTTATCTTTATTTACAGTATATTGTTGGAAAGAAATAAGACTAACAGTGGCTACAACTTGCAGCTAATGCTAACTTCTTGGTGTCAAAAACCCCAGTCCTTCTTTCAGGGTACTCTTGAAGTCCCAGCCCTGGCAGGTTGGAGCTGTTTTGGCTGCACACAGCATATTAGGCTGAGGTGGCTGTTAGTGTTTTTGGAGCATCACCACTGAGACTCCAGTTCTACAGACACAAATCAGCCACAACAGAGTGAATGAAACACAAATGTGCAGCATCCCTGCACAATTGGATTTGTGTCAACTTCATCTCCCGGGACGTTTGTTCCCAGAAAGCTGGAATATTCAGCCAGTGAGACAACAGCAGTTGCAACACATTGATCCAATCCAAGGCACTTTGAGGCTTGTTTTCAAAAATAGATCAGTTTTTTGCTGTTCAATATCATCTCAAATAGACAGGCAGCATCAGAAAGGTGTCTGAAATTAATTTGTCAAAATGAGTATGAAACTATTTCTGCACAGTATAGCTCCAGCTGTATTAATCATTTCCAACAGCAGCAGCATTAATATGCAAAACCCATGGCTGATTATGCAACAGGCTTACAAAAAGCCTCCCCGGCGTCCCTGAATAAGACCTAACAGTATCATTAGAAGTCTTTAAATTTAGGTGCAGAGCACAAGCCAGCAGGAAGAAACAGACCAAAGAATCTGACGACCCATGAGCCAAGACAGAGTTTTCCAAGCCAGCCACCTACTGCCGTCCCTGTGTGCGCATAATTCCACATTATGTATGGTTTTTACAACAATGTTACTGGATTTGCTTCATTATTATTATCCGACACTGGCGATGCCTGCAAATATCATCCTTTGATTCATTTCATGGTGCTAATTCCTCGCTGGAAATACAACTCAAGTGTCAGCAGAAAACATTCCCCCTTTCTTTCCCATGAAGTGGGAGAAATACGGACTCCACGGGCTGCAAATAACAAGATGCTGATGTGGATGAGAATGTCTGTGAGGTTGCAGATAATAAAACGTTATCTAACACGTGAATAGAAATAAATCCAATAAGTGATGAAGTCTTAGGATTAAAGCAACAAATTAACCCAGTAACCCCTGTATGTGATGCATTATTCATGTCCTTGGCATGTTTAACCGGTCCCTCATGAAAGCCAATCTGATTTTTTTTTCCTTTTTGTGTCCTTTTTCTTGTGATTTGACTGTGACAGTGAGCAACTTTGATGTTTTGTAGAAAGTGTAAATGGGAGCAGAGTTGAATGAAGCGGTTGGGTATCACTGTGTGACTGACTTTTCTTTTCATTTCCAAACTTCCAGTAGCCAAGCAGAGCCTCAGCTATGGATAAAGCATCTGATCTGTGCCCCCCAAACATTGTCCAGCTTCAAACATATTTACTAGATAAGGATTGTCACAGTTATTATCCCGATATGACAAAAAATCAGGCGGTCTTTCATCACAGTGACACTCAGTCAAATTAGCTAGTAATGAAGCTTTATTTGGCTGAATGGCTTCAGTGTTTTTTGTTCAGCTGACAGAGGACGAAGCCTGCTGCTGAAGGAGTTCCTGGAAAAAAAAAAAAACGTCCGGTTTTTGAAATGTCCCCCCATTCAGGCCAAAGGAAAGGATTTTTTTTCCCCAAGCCCACTGTTCTCACACTTGTGCTTGCATCTCAAATAAACCTCCTATGGATTCCTAAGTTCACAGAATGGCAGT
The DNA here is from genome assembly GCF_900634625.1 of Parambassis ranga. NCBI lineage: Eukaryota > Metazoa > Chordata > Actinopteri > Ambassidae > Parambassis > Parambassis ranga. The sequence continues at coordinate 15,725,904 of NC_041039.1, read as the reverse complement.
GAGGAGAGGGAGGGAGGAGGAGGAGGAGGAGGGACGGGGGAGTGTGTGCCAAAAAGGAGTGTTTTATTAAGATGCTGATTTCTTATTCACTGGTCCTCTGTAAGAACACAAACCCGGAGGAATGCACATTGAAAGCAACAATTCTCTTTCAGAGGCTATAATGCATCCATCGTATATGAGCTGAAAAAAGAGTTTCCCTGGTGGGAAAATAGTGACCCCCACGAACCCCCGGTGAAAAGATAGCTGCAGTGCATGAGGGGAGGGGGGGGGGGGGTGCAGAGGTGCATTGTGGAGCGAGTCGTGCTTCTCACCTGCACAGACACAGAGAGAGAGAGAGAGAGAGAGAGAGCCATCTCTGGCTGTTTACACCAAGCCCTCCTCTGCTCCTTTGCAGTGGAGCAGAGGAATAACAACATGGCTGAAAGTGCGGAAATGCATTGTAGCTAGATCTTAATCAAAGCATTCACAAGAGGCATGGATGACATATTGTTCACTTATTTTTGCAGATATCTTCGCTTTGATCCTTTTTTTTCTCTTCGCAGTAGATTATATTGCAAACATTATGAAGCATGAAGATTGTCACAACAAAGAGCTGTCACACCTGATAAGCATCACAAAAACACCGACCAAATCCAACAAGTTAGGTGGAGGCTGATGATAACAGTAGTTTTTAAATGTGTTGAGAGGCATTTCTATAACATCTGAAGTCACTGACAGTGCAGTGGCTTCAGAGAAATTCACGCTAAAAATAAAATTCCAGCCAATAAATTAAATATAAACTGTTTACGCTGGAAAAAAAACTGCTGTAAAATTCAGATAGGACCAACTCAGTGCATAAATAGGAGCCAGTTGTAGTTAATCTATGTCCTGGCAGAGCTGCATGGATGTGCATTTATTTTCTTATATTCCCTGACTTGAAGCCAGCCATTATGCACGACTTGTGCCACATTTGGAAGAGATTAGATTAGAGATTATTCACTGTTCCAGCTGACAGGACTGTTAAACAGATGTTAAAATTGGAGACAGATATTCTCGGTGGAGTGAATCCAAGGACTGGATTTACAAACTGAACTGATGGACACATGACATTTGGGTTTGTGTGTATGTGACAAAAGAGAGAAAATGCAGAGTGCATGTTTTACATACGAACAAAGCACCTAAACAACACGTCCTGAATGCAGCAACCTTATCCTGTAGTCGAGCCAGAGAGAGCAACAACACTGGCAGCTCCACAGAGAATGAGTTTCCTGGGTGATATTAGTATTTGTGGTGAGTTGTGCATGTCAGTCACATTAGAGATGCTCTTTATATAAAACCCTCTGAAGAACCTCAGTTCAATGGGTCCATAGTCGGGAATGCTTTGGAGAGAGCCAAAGGTCAGGGCTTTTCTTCCGCCCCCTTTCTCTTTAGACTGGGTGGTTTGTTACTGAGGCCATATGGTTCCTTTGCACTTAAAAGATCTGCACATTTTTAATGTGCTAAATGCTATAAATACACACGTACATGCATTTTTAATGACTGCATGTATCTGCATATCCTGGTTATGGTAATGAGCTTTTTATTTAGAAGGGGGGGGTATGTATACACAACACCATGGACTGGATGAATATTTAATTACACATACACATCCCTGTGCTCTTACTGTTCTCATCATCATCATCATCAACATGTTGCACCAATGACAGATTAATGATCATCTTCACACAGCAAATCAATTCAGTTCATGAACAACTTCCAGAGTCCACTGGGGCTCATTTTAAACCCACAGATGCTTGTAAACAGACATTTGTGAACTCATTTTCAGTGGAATGTCCACCTCATAGTGATGCAGGGCTTCTTCTACAAGTCACTTTGCTGTAGGTAACATCCTCGTTGATATGTCTTATTTTTTGCCGTGTTTATTCTTTTTTTCTTTTGAACCTCTAAAACTGAGTTGTTGCTGTCTTTGTTGATTTTTAACGCCCCCTGTTATGTCAGGAAACTGTTTCAAAGTTAATTAAATTAGTCGTTACTTCAAAATGGATTTAGAAAAAAAAATAGAGGCGTTATAAATGCTGCTTTTTTCTGTTCCTGTATCCAACAACATTATCAGTCCTACCTGGAGCATCATGCACTCTCTCGAGTGTAATCTAGACCATTATTTCTAACTTTTGCTCTTTTGCAAAAAGATTTTGGAGAGAGGTTGGATGATATAAGTTATTTTTTTAACAAATAGACACATATGCATAAAGGCAGACCGATGCTAGTTCAGGTAGTTCTAATGTAGCTGACGAATCTAAAACTTTATTACAACAAGAAAACAAACAGGCAAAATAAGATGAAGATGAAGATTCTTCATGATGCGTTTTCAGTATTTGATGCTGAAACTATTTGAAAAAGTATCACAGCCAGTAAACTGTTTGGGTGGTCTTCCAACATTAACACTTGTTGCATGAGACCACAAGTGTCTTCAGTCTGTCTTGAACAGCTCAGCTGTCTTCTGCTCGCTACTGGCAGTTATATCTTTTTATGTATTATTGTCATCTTGTATGTGTTTGATTTATTCTACCATTAGCTAAGTCTTCAGTGGCAGATAAGGTGAAAATGTGTCTATATTTCCCTACATAATATCTTCCTTCTGCCTTCAATATTGATGCTTTAATGGAACTTGGCATGAAATTAAAAGCAACATTTCTTGTTGGAATTCAGATATAACTTATAAAATGACTAGGGGGCTAAGAAAATAATAGTTTTGACATTTATACCTGATCAGCTGAGGATTTCTTGTGATAGCAGCATAAACAGAAAAACAAAGCTCCATTGCACCACAGTGGATGCTTGTTTGGATAGAAAAGCCAGTGTTATTTGTGGACAACCAACTAATCAATTGCGAGACAACCACAGAGAATTAAAGTATTTAGAGTCCCAGAGTGACGAGCCAGGAAGTTGCTAACGATTTCAATGCACATGGCAGCGCTTGGCAACCCCAAAACACAGAGCAGGAAAATAAGCCTTTGAGATGTTCTCAGGACTCTAATTGGGCTCTCAGTGACGCCCCTGGCTAATACAGCGCACTGGTCGGACACAAACGGAGGGAAGGTTTATTATTCCTTAGAGATGGAGCGAAATCAAAGGTGGCCTTATTTTGGAGGTACCTCAACCAGATTCACGCCAAACTGGAAAGGTACATCTGTTCCCTGCAGAGACATGTGGCTGACATTCATACTGACAACAGAGCTCATTGTTGAAACATTCCACTGCTGTTGGCATTATTATTTTCTCAGGCAAACCACTTTATTCTCTACTAAACTTAGAGCAAGATGATAATTCAACCAATATGGCTTACTGGGATTTTTTTTTACTTTTGATGAGCAGAATCAATGTAAAGTTTGTTCACATTAGAGAATAATTAGTATATGTGGAACTATTAATATCAGAAAATAAAATGTGTGAAATGTTTTTTGAGGTGTTTGTGTATTATTCTAGTGGTCAGCCAGCACAGGTGCAGATGAGGTGAAACACCAGTGAGAGAGCACAGCAGATGGTCTGATAGGATCCCTGTCAGCAGGCATGAGGGAGAGCAGGGAGCCCTGCTGTGGAGCTGCTGAGCACGCTCAGACCTCCCAGATTTGTTTGGAGTGGTCAGATCATTAGCGACGGGTTGTCTTTTGCAAAGTGATACAGTCATCAGGGTGTGACACTAACAGGTGTCGGACAGCCTTACAACCATCATTATTATCATGATGAATGCACTTCTGTAGGGATTTGAACAATAGTAAGAATCCACTCAACCAAATTAGCTGAGGTTTCTTCAAGGTTTAAGGTTATAAGTTGACACATGACACTTTTGCAATGTATAATGATCTAATGATCAAAGACTGAATGAAAAGTGGAGAAAGTTTTAAAAATCAAACATTGCTGCTTTGACATCACCTCAATGTGGCTTATATATTCAGTAGTAATTGTCAGTATAGCATTAAAAAACAGAAAAGTTATATTTAATGATAATGAGTGAAAAATAATGCTGATAACTGTAAATTCTCAAACTCACTTCCTCCCAGCTCTTTGTCTGCATGTCTTTCTTGGATAACTTGTTTTCATATCTCTCCGGCAGAACCTTTTGAAATAGTGACAGTGCAGAGATAAAAATGTAGATCAGTGGTGTGATAAAGACAGCTCCTGCTCTGTCAAAAAAAGGATGCAGTCTTCTCTGTCCTGCACTTAAAGACAGAAAACGACTCATGAAATTCATCATGCTAGCATGCTGTGTTGCTTCAATTGACTGTGATCTGATGAATCAAAGCAGAAATTGACACCTTCACACAGTGTTTGTACCTCTGAGCTCCAACTCTTGCATACCAGACGCTACTCAGATGAGGCACGGAGAGTCCTGACACCTTTTTTTTTTTTTAACCCTTTGCCTCCTCATCTTGTCAGCCACAGGAGTTGATGGATGAAACAAAGGCAGGCGAGGAGATGGCAGTCCAGAGGAGCATGCCTCAGGTGTGAACAGGTGTGTGGGTTCACTGCCATGCTGGAATGGGAGCAGTTCCAGGTGCACAGCTGCAGGGTGTGGCTCACTCACTCACATATATACCTATATATACACCCAGCCTCCCGGCCTGTGTTGAAATACTGAGTCCCTGGGAAGACGGTGGAAGCGGGCTGGGTGGGGCTTCTGTGTGAACTTAATCTTGCTGTAACTTTGAATGTGGAAGAAAAAAGGGAGAGTATGTTTGCAGCTTAGGGTTAGAGGGCAATAGTGGGGCAGATCATAAGAAAAAAGGGGGCAAAATCAAAGGTCTGTGAATGAGAGTGTGTCTGTGTGTAGGCATGAGTGATGTGTGTGTCTTTAAGAAGCAGTATGGCCAAAAGCAAACAGAGCAACAAAGAGTGACGTTCTGGAGGTTTCTCGTCTAGGAGCTAAATGTGTGGTAGTCTGGTTTCCAGGGAAACTATTGTTCTTATCAATCCGTGATTAAACAACTTTGGTAATTTGCAGTCCTGCTGTAACACATCCTGGTGGATTTCTGTGGAAAGAACAGGTCTGTGTTGAGCTTCTCTAAGCCCTGGACAACATCAATCTCAGCCTCAGGACAGATTAGGTTGGAGACAAGCTCTCTGTCTTCAGGGTACATGATCTCTAAATCTTTTCCATCAAAGGTCAGAGCAGCCAGGTGAAGAGGAGCATCAGGGCGTTGTGTGGACAGTCATTTTGGATGGTTTTTCTGTGAATGTGCCCACACGTGCTGTCAGGGGACTCATACAAATATGCGCACAGGGATGCAGTGAAGCCATCACAGATTGCAGATTTGCAGCTTGACATTCTGCAGCTTTAAATCCTAATGTTTCTTGTACATTGGGATCCCACAGTCCCATTGACTGCCAGACAGTGTGCCAGATGAGCAGTCTGACCTTTCCTGTCCTTGGAACAATTGATGCTGTGTAATATATTCCGCAGTTGATTCCTTTTTTCGTCCTATGAATTTTAACAACTTTTTTTTTTTTTTTCCTCCTCCGTCTCTGCAGAAGCACTGAGTCTTTCACTCAGTGTCTCCGCACTGCTGGATATTATTCTTCCTATTACCTTTCAAAACTCCAATCACCAAGATGTCCTGTGGAGAAACAAAGCTGCGAGACACAGTCAAAAATGGAAGCAGTGCAGAGAATGTCAATTTCCTCCAATCGGCTCAGAGTACAGGTTTTTCTGTCCTGTGGGGGAAGATTAGGTTGATGTCAAATCTCAGATCCAATGAGCTAAAAATGTGCTAAAGACAACTAGCACTGAGGAAAATATATAAATGAAACCTCGCTGAATTCCACTACAACAACGACAGCTGTTAAAAGCGGTGTCAACCTATTTCTCTCCACCTGCACTCCCATGATAATAATACATTTGTCATGTTCAGCTGCCGTTGATATTCCTTTTTAGTATAAAATCAGCCAACAATAGAAGATGCCAAGAGTATCCATCAGAATCCATTAGTCGTCTGTTACTAATTACCAGTGACTCTGGGGTTGATTAAAAGAAATCACCAAGCAGCAGTACACACCATTATGCTAATGAAAACTCATTTGGAGAGGCAGAGTGGGGGCACCGCCAAGTATTTGGACTACTTTGCCATGCAGTCGTGGCTGGCTGGAATAAATGGCTTCTTGGACAGCATGTCATTACAGGGCTGGAGGAGAAGGAAGCCTTGTGATAATGACAGCGACGACGATGATGTTGATGATGATAATGATGATGGCAGAATTTGAATCAAATGGTTCTTCATAGATTTATTCAGACTTTGACTTTTTTTCCCCTTGCGTCTCATTAACATATATATATGTATATATGTGCTTTTTTTGCTTTTGCCCCACGGTGCAAGCTACCAAATATCTCTCTGGCAAGTGAAGATAAGACGTGTTTGGTGTGTTTTAGTCATAATTGATTGTCTCATCTAATTAGAAACCCCTTCAGGGGAGAGAGCAAGACACCAAAACAAGCACCTAATCACCCAACAGTGATTGCTTTAGTGACAAAGACGCCAGGACATGCTGTACTGCATCATGTTGCAGACACATGTTCATTATGAGGTATTGACTACTGATTATACAAGCAATGCAAAGGTCAAGGCACCTAACAATATAAAACAATGTCAGATTATCATAGCCAGAAGAATTCAATTGTCTTTATAAATTCATCTTTATTTTTGTTTATTGTTTTATTTCAGATTTCTCTTGATTCATGACTAGATTGTGGTGTCTACCACTGTCTACTACATGCAGTCATCAAAGGTGAAGGTAGATTTTATGATGCATGTAGAGCATCGTCTGTCATCTCCTCTGAAAGGATTTTAGCCTAAGAAGCCACATAATATGCTAGGAGACCACCAGCAGATTTAAAAAGTCCTACTGAGCAAATCACATTCTAGAAGGACAAACAAAAACTGCAGTGCTTGAGGAAATCAGCTTTTTCATTTTGTCATTCATTCAACCAAACACTTCTCTTATTATTTCTGTTATCCAGAATGAAATTCTGTGGGTTTTATGCTAACTGCCCTAATCCCCTGCTTCCTTTATTTGATGAAAAGTAGCCTTGGGCTTTCCAAGGATTTCATCCCCATGGAGTTCAGCTCCAGATCCACCATCCAGTCCCTGAGCACCTGTTAAAGGCCGCTTCTTCACAGCATATAATAAACAGCTCTAACTCTTGATCCACTCACATAGTGTAGGGACCACTTCTCATCCCTCATGTCTGTGATTTCCCTGAGCATTCCCAAAAAAATTCCCTCGGTGCTTTAGTGATCTTTCTCAGCTGTTAGCGTGCCCTCGGGCTGGGGGCAGCCTCGCTGTGCGCTCCAGCTGCAGGCTTTGCTGTGGTCATGGGGCCCAGCTGAAGGGCACTATTGTCCATTCATGGGGTTCACTGTGTGAAAGGTCAGATGAGGGAGAGCCTCTGTGTTGGAGCTTGGCAGGAAATGAAGGTGGAGTGGTAGTTTGGGCGATAGCGTGCAGGCTCGAGCCTGAGCAAACAAAATAGTTCAAATAATCATAGAGAAGTTGGGTCACTAGGTGTGTTTCACACTAAATCTAAGATGAGCACAGGATAAAAACCTTCATATACACGTCTTCTGCTGCAGTGAGAAGATCATTCTGTAACTGGGAAGCCACAGCGCTTCACAGATGAGCAGATAAATCTTCATTTCTCACCCAGTTAAGCAATTCAGTTAGCTTCAGGGGCAGTGCTGCTTCAAGATAAACTCAGAATCCAGAGAAACTGCAGAACAAATTGGAGAACAAATAGTCACACTGGGTCATTGGCATTTTACTCAGGAGGTGGGCTGGCTACATCCAACAAGGAACACTCAACCGACACTTTTTAAAGTGGCATTTCTCACATAAATCTTTTATAAGGCACCGTCCTCAGTCCACAATCCAAAGGGAGCTTAATGGCTTTAGAAGGGACACAATAGTTATAAAGGACAAGTCAAAAGGTTTGTTATGAGCAGCTATCAGATCAGCAGTGAAAACAGAAGGCTTTTAAGAGCAGAAAACAGTGACAACCTGACACACCTCCACAGTTCTATTAGATGGGTTTAGGTCTCTTGTTGTCTTTTCCCCTTCAATTAAAGGGATGACCTTCAAGAAATTGAGTTTTCTCGCTCTGGGTGGCTACATCCATAAGACACAGTGAGTGTTTGTCATTGTTGATGTCTCAGCAGGTTAGGGCAGTTGTGTATTTTAACATAAACACACTTTTGTTCCTACTATGCTGCAACTGTAGATTATGTTTTTTAAAAACTATGCAGAACTTTACAACTGAGAATAAGGGAAATGATTTACTAATGTTTTTTTTGCTATGTATTTATTATGTAATTTAGGTTTTTGATAAGTGTGAAAAATGCATTTACATGCACAATGATTCGAACAAAGCAATGAAATTATTTCCTCACACTCACTGGATCCTCTGTGCTGCTGACACGCTTAAGCATAAAAACACATTGGACTTTCATAAAATAAGATGAATGAGAGGATTTTTACTTCTTGAGGGAAATGCCTGTAATACAGTCAATTATTCTGTACAAGCTAAATTAAATAAATCCTACATTCAGGGAAAAACACTGACAAGACTAGAAAGAATTTTTCAAAGCATTTATAACAGCTTAACAAGAGGCAGAAATGGGGGATAAAATAGGAGAAAGGCAACTATTTTCAGACAATGCAGCCTGTCTGTTGTTTTCTGGTAGCAAACAAGGTCACATATTTTCAGCCGAAGATAATGAGCAGTCCATGTTATGTTCTCTGAATAGGCAAACGGGGACCACACGTGGAGGTAATGCTCCGACATCAGCTGCAGTGTTTCTTTGTTGTCGGTTTTCTGTCCACTGAACAGTGAAGAGAAAAAAGTAACAATTAGGATTCAGACAATAACAGACAACAGTAATGTTCCAGATTGCTCTGCATGCACAGAGGTGTGGAGGAGGGGAGGGGACGACACCGACACCAACTGTTGAGGGATTATGGGCCAAAATGGTGTTTGAATGGCAGACTGACTGACCTTTCTCTACACTGAACTGGCAAGTGGTAATCAGGGGCAATTATGAAGGCCTCTTGGCCACAAATAACCTAATCCTGTTGTGGGAGTGGGAGCCAAATGTAATTATGGCGTGCTGACCCTGTGCCTAGCAGAACTAAGCCCAGAAGCCAACCAGAGCGATCCAGACTGCCAACTTTAGCTCTGTCCAAGTCAGACAACCAAAGTGTTCCCATCCGGTCATAAAGAGAGAATCACCTGGTTCCTGCAGCTACTCTTTATTCCACTGACATCGAGCTAATCAGTGCTCTGCATAATGTGCAAAAACACAAATAGTCCTTCAAGTTGATCCATCAAGTGTAATAACTTTGTCTGTATGTTTGCATGCTGAGTCACATCCTCATGGTCCACTGAAATTTCAGAACAAAGCCAGTTAGTTTGACTGAAGCTGCTGTGGCTTGCTCACAGAGCTTTTGTACTGGGCTCAAATTAGGTGAACTTTAACATGCTAATTTGTGCTGTACACCAACTGCAAATCCCTTTGACAGCACTGACCTTTCAGAGAGCGCAGAACTCCAGAGTCCAAAAAATGTGGGAGACTGGAAGCAGTGATGCACCATCAAAATGTGAAAAATCCCTCTAATCATTTTATCATTATGCATAGTGTAGCATAGCTCTCTGTGCTGTAGAGCTTTATTGTTGTCCAAGAACAATTTACAGTCAACAACAATTTATCAGTCAGTCACACTGTTGTAGAAGCTGATATTTTTCTGCATTGTCATCAACATGGCTACTGTACATGTTGTCCTGCTGAAACACTAAATTCTTTGGCATTGGAAATAGTCAAACAGATTCTCTGCAGTCGTCTAGTGAGACTTTTTGGAATCAGTGACAGAGACACCCACGTCCACTCGTGGCTCACGGCCATGAGCAGCTTTTCCAGTATGCATGAGTCTGAAGTTATCATTTTCTTTCTCTGTTGTGTTTATGAGATGTGGGATGTATTACTTGTGTGATTGAGGAGAGTACAGCATGCATGGCTGTTACAATGCTGGAGGCAGCGTTTTAGTGTTCTTCACTGTTTAGTCTTTGTACATTGTGCATTGTTCCTCATCAGTATCAGAGTTGGAGTGTCAGTTTGCTAAGGTAATAAGATTCACATCATGGGTGTGGTGTCAGCAGGACGCTGTGTAGTCTTAGATCCTGTTCACACTGGGGAAATCAATCCGGCTAGAGCAAGATTCGGGCCGTATTTGGATATATCCTGATATATCTGAGTGTGAACACTACGAATCCGGCTATATCCAGCTTGATTTCAATCCACCCCTTGGAGGTGGATCTAGCCGGATTGGCTTATTGGCCCTACCGCGGCCTGAACGGACTCTGTATATTACGAGGCGCCACCTAGCGGTTTGGAGGATTCAAACCTACTCTAGGTGGATTGACTTTCTCCAGTGTGAACAGGGCCTTTGAGTGCCTTTCCTTTTCATAAATCCTGTTTCCAGTGTGTGGACAATAAATTAGACTTCCTTTGACTGCAGCATCTATGATTTTGGCAGAGACATGATTCAGCTCGGGAGTTCTGGATGCTAGTGTTTGTGCTGGAAAGAAGTGCGGCTGTGTTCAGTACATCAACTCTGTGCTTGTTTCTAGTTGCTGCTCCTCTCTGGTGCAGTGGATTGACTCCATAGTTCATGTCACCACTCTCTATGATAATAGAAAACTGCTATACCTAACCACACATATACTCTGATTTTGAACGTGATGTATGTATGTATGTACGTATGGTTAGGTAAAGCGATTTTCTATTATCATAGAGAGTGGTGACATGAACTATGGAGTTAATCCATATGCTCCAACACAGATTTAAATTAAGATGAAAGCAGCTTTAGCATCTCTGAGCTATTTAACAGAAACAAGAGCCATTTCTTTTGAAAATAAGTACAAACACGTTTTGTTTCTTATAAAAGTCTCCTCTAAACCTGCTGGGAGGACATTAGTGACTCTGCAGCATAGACCGTATATAAACTTTGCAGTCTGTGCACCATTAAGTCATCAATATGTGAGTCACACTGCAGAGAGTGGCTAACTCCATTCCCAACCTCCCACCAATCTAACTTCAACAGCTGACTGATCAATCCGAGCAATGAACTCTGACAATTAATAATGACTGCAGTTTTCATTTCCTCTCCTACTTCTCCTGCAGACTCCCAACAGGACAAAGACACTAAACTGCAGCTTCACTGCGGGCTTTTACTTGCGATATCTATTCTTTTTTTTTTTTTAATCAGGATGTTTTAAGCACTTCAATTTATGAATAGCTGAATGTTTGAAAGAAAATGATCCATTTTCTATATTTCCCTCTCGGCCTAGCTCAGCATCATTTTAGAGCTTTGCAGTCAGTAAGAGTGGGAGCCTGTCAGATTAGATTTGAACAAATTCACCTCACTTAACACCGTTTATTTAATGCAGCTTTGACTTACTAACATCATTTATTCAACACAGCATTGATTTTACTTCACAACATAATCATTTGATGGATTTCTTAGGCATTCCACCTAGAATTCCTGCTACTACACTGAAGTCTGTAGTGGTAAATCATTATTTGGTTTCTCATCACGACAGCAGACCCTGACATACAAATTAAAAAGGTCGGTCCAGCTTCCTTGCGGCATTGAAGAGACAGGTTTTGATGCTTGAAAATCAAACCACTTCAGGCTGTCATGCACAAAAGCATATCTGAAAGAGGGGAGGGAAAAAAACGCTGACAAAAACTAGCATTTATATTCAAGAATTTCTTATTTATTAGGTGAATTTAGATGTCGAGCTGTTTGGGAGTGACAGATTCATAATTCTTGCCTGTCAGTTAAAATAATGTTGGGGTATTAAATGTCAGTCAAACTGTGATCATTTATACCCAGCACCTCTCATAGAATAGAAGCATCCACCCACAATTCATTCGTTTACCTGCTATGTAGCCCGACTCCAAAATGAAACAGAAATGGCAATCAATCATTATACAGCAGGGCAGAAGCCTCTGGGGACAGACGGGCTCAGTCTCTGAGAAGTGGAACAGGTCAGGCAGTAAACTACACAGAGAAACCATCAGCCAGGCAATCGAGTTCTGGCTGTTAATAAAGCAATCAGACAGATTTATTTAAACAGATGTATACAAGGCCAATTCTACTGCGTCTGCAATTGATTTTGTTTAAATAAGTTTTCTCTTTAAATGACCATGGCTATATTGTGCATTTACAGTAAGAACAAATGCAAAGGTTGACCAAAAAAAATATAGTATAGTAAAGTATAATTTGGGCGACAAACAGTGCTACAAAGAAGTCACTAAAAAATGGACTGTTGTGTTGTAGGGCGTTCATGTTCTGTTTTGCCCTCTTAGACCGTGATGTTGGTTTAAAAATCAATCTTCCAAGCTGTGCCTCATAAAGGAGTGTCTCACTGTTGCCTTGTATTGTATAGCTCAGGGTATTTCTTGACCTCAAAGATGAGTCTCTGATGTACAAGTAATGATGTGTGAGGCTGGAAGTAGGACAACAGTGCACACACCAAGTTGGTGTGTATATATGTTATTGCTACCATGACGACAAAGTTCCCCTGACCTTAGCAGAACCATTTTTTTCTGCCTAAACCCAACAATCCTCACTGCATCAGTTCTGGGCTGTCCTGGAGGATATGGACAGTCATTTAAACTGCAGTGTAAACTATGCGTTAATGTAACTACAGCAATACTGTCAATACGGCCGACTTGAGGGACATCAACCCATTTGGAGTAAATACACTGTATAAAAACATGAAGGATGCAGCTCGGCCTTGGCCCGTTGTACAAAATCAAGGCCAAAGTATCTCACTTATTGGCAATATCATGTTGAAAAAAGGCACCATCTTGGAACGAGAGTCTGCACAGTAGAGTTCAACAAGTGAAAGTTTCTGTTCTACCCAAATCCCCACCCACTTCCACGCCACTCCCTCAACTTTGTAATCCAATAACTACATTAATACAAACACATTGAAAACAATGAGAATTTGAACACAGATCAAAGTGACAAGCACTAGCTAACAATTCATAAGCTTTGTCTGGGATGTACTTTTATCTTTTAGTTGGGTCCATGTCCCATCCATCATGGAGGACACATGATTTATGACCTATACTGCAGCCACTATCTCAATTGCTAACATGGGGGCTATAGAGATGTTTTGGCTACAGTTCTGGGGTGCTGTCATGTCATCCATCTTTATATACAGCCTATGTTTAACTCAGCTGACAAATGTAAACCTGCATTGTAGTTACTTGTATTTCCGGTAACTGGCATGTTCTGCATTGATTATGCAGCTATAATGGCCAAATTAAAGCAGAGAAGTTCTGTTTTTTGATCTTCACTCATATCTAAGAGAATTATTTGACAGCCAAAAGCTGCACTTTAAGCTGCTAGTTGACTTTTTGGAACTCTTTTATCAAAGCCCATCTTAACAGAGACTTAGACAGCACAGCTCACAGTGTGACACAACAAAGAGTTAAACCTTTCTTTCACATTGCAGCATCTCCTGTTTCCAGCAAAGGTCTTTGAGGAGTAAAATAATGAGGGATGAAGATGCAACGGATGCATCTAGCGTTACAGAGAAGTGCTCCCCTGAGCGAGCAGGGCAAGAGGAGAGGGACCAGGACGTGTACAAGTACAGGCAGAGGGCAAAGTGCCTCTGAGCTCAGACTGATGACTGCAGGAGAACATGATGTGCCATTCAGACACGTTCATCCATCAGAGATTTACAAAAACGACGATGCTGAAGTCACAATCTAATAAATGGCAATATATGGTTAATGCAGGAATGTGAATGACCTCTTGACTTCATCAGAGCAGATAGATGTTAACACTATAAATGATGAAAATCATGTACATAGAAGTGACTGAATATACAGTGTTGTCATTGCAGAGTGTATTTGTGACTTCCTACATATAATCAGGTGTACTAATATCATTACACCTCAGGGAAATCACATGCTTTTTGTTCTCACTGTCTCTATGAGAGGATTTCAAATAAACTCCCTGCAAGGGGAACGTGGAGGTTATCAGATGACTGCAGTGATTCTCCTGTGAGAATTTCCAGTCAACTGACTCCTAATGAGTTTTCTGCAGAAACAATTAGATCTCAGCCATGCAAGACATAAGGAACTGGGCATCATGCCACATTGATTCAGTGCAACAATTCATAGTCATTACATTTTTGATAAATGTCATTTTTTTTTTGTTTCATGCAGCTGAATAATGGGACAGATTATCACACATTATACTGCAGTTTCGTGTCTAAGACAAGCAGCACATTGCAGCTTTTGAACCATGGCTGTTGACACCTACAATGGACAGTGTATAATGTAACAGTGGCAAACATCCATAAGGAAAGTTTTTCTCATGTCTAACAAAATGTAGTTGGCCATTAAGTGCTCAGACTTCACCCAAATTCCAACTAATCCCAAAAAGGCCAATAGGTGAAGTGTGAGATTGACTCAAGCCTCATGTGGTTATTAGAGGAACTGCAGTTTTTTGGCTGCATGGCTCCATAGCTGGATCCATCAACTTGATGCTGACTTTGTTGAGAATCTTGCGTGTGTGAAAATAGAACACCAGCTTGTTGTCATTTTGTTTTGTTTGTTCCTCTTCTGTTTTGTTTGTCTGCGCCACTCCTCTGATGCTTTTTTGAGCTGATACCTGTCAGAGTTGTAGATGATGTCTTTTGCTTCCCTCTGCTAAGATGCTATGGAGATATTTGTACTGCACGAAAAGCTTCTAAGAGAGATGGTTCGTTCACGCATAATTACAGTGCCGCTGGTGGTGTTTCAGCTTTCTAAACTACGGTTTGTGGAAGAAAAAGTGAAACTCAGCTGGAGCTGTACAGTGAAAGATAAAATATTGATAGTGTCTAGCTGCAGCATGTATGAAGGTCAGATCATCTTCTTTATTGCGGTAGTACAAAGGGAGCTATCTCAGTGAAGACTTTGTCACTCTGAGCCAAATCAATATTCTCTGACATTTGTAGTAAGGGGCAGGGGCAGCAGGGGTGAGACTGGAGCAGAGTGTGTACAAAGGATAGGCTTTAGACAGAGCTGACAGGCCCCGGTGTGACCATTAGCTTTGTGAGAGAGACCCTGCAGTGCTTGAAGAGTGGGAGGTTGGCGAGGCGCTGCGGGCATTTTTATTTAGAAGACACGACAGGAGACCCAGATGAATAACTCAGCCAGGGAACAGGGGATAATGGTAGGTTTCACTCTTCAATGCAGAGTTCAATGGGCATAAACAAAACAAGGCTTAGCAGGCCCTTTGAATTGAAGGCAAATAACCATATTTTCCGCACCACATTCCCCTGGCTCACATCTACACATGAAGATCCAGTTTCGACTGTCAAACGTATGTGCAGTTTGTGCTGTAATGTAAGCACTCAGTGTAATGAATTCATGCTTCGTTTTGACTCTAAATGCATCAGTCATGGTAACAGTGTCTGACTTAACATGTTCAATGGAGCTGAGACAGTAAATGTCACCCTGACAGTAAAACAAAGCATTAATAGAGCTGCAGAACAGCCTGTATGTAGAATAGAGTTTTAACTTTTGTCAGAAATAATGAGTTTTTCCCCTTTTCCTGTGGTATAATAGGACCTGTGCTTTTGTATTGACAGTTTCACATTTAAAATTCATTAACAACAATGAATCAGTAATGAGTCTCACAACAATAGACAAACTGCTGCTCTGCAATAAAATGCCTAATTGGATGGAATAACAATATGGATTATAGTATTTTAATGGAGGTGACAGGATTATACAGTTTTAAAGGGATTTTGTGTGATTTATTTGCTCTAAGAAGAAAAGGTCACTTTTGCCAGATTCGTGACATGATGCAATGGCAGGATATCTGCTAAAATCTTTGTTCTCAGTGGGACTGATTGCACCTCAGAAAAAAGGAATTTTTCTCTTAGGCCCGCTGTGTCTAATTCAAGCATGGGAGCAGCTAAAGCGACTTACGGAGGAGAATATTGATTTTAGCAGAACAGGGGGATTTCATCATTGTTACCATGCGCGACACATCTCTGTGAACACAGAGCCACTCTACTGTGCAGCCTCTGTCTTCAGGGACTACCGTCTAACAGGTACTATGAAATAATGAGGGATTGGCGCTGGCAGATCAATAATTGAACAGATTTATTTCTTTTGTGCCGTCATCGTCTGACTGCAAAATGTGTGCTGTATTAACATGTTGCAGGGATGCTGCTGTCAGCTCGTTCCTCCCACTGTAAATCTGGCCACGGGGCAGCCTCAGGGCAGCAACACATGAGGATGACTGTACTTCCATTTATTGCAGTCTGCACCTTTAGACCTGCTATGGGATGCTGTTTCATGTCCTGATTGTTACATCTGCTATTTATTCATGCAGCACAATAAGAAAGGATTAAATCTAAACAGATATTTTGTATCACTTTGCACAAGTTATTTGTTTTCACATGAATCCAAGTCTTTGTGTGCAAGACTGTTGAGGCTACAATATTTCACTCTCACCAGTGAAACCTAGGAGATAATCAATATGACATGCCAAACAATAGAACACAATGATTTGAGTTTAATACCCTTGGCTCGAGAATCACTAATGTTCCTGTTGCAGAAAATCGATCTCCTCCACACCGGCTCTAACTGAAACGCACGGAGCGATGAGGGGTGAAAGTACATCAAACACAGAGGCTGACTGTGCTGCACCTACAGTGTGATGCATGCAACCACTACACACACGGAGTTAGTACAGTAAATGTGCTCTAAAAACTAAAGTGCTTCAAAAAATGCAATTAGCTCACGGTGGATCAGATCAACATTTTTGAAAATATCTTCTTCATTGAAGTGATTTAAGTAGTTTAAAGATTGACCAAAAAGAGGCAAAAGACTTTAATCAAGGTTAGGTAAGGGTTAATTTTTAGGATCAAACATTTTTTACTAGTTTTACACATTTTGCCAGGTTTTCTATATTTTTAACTGACATGTCCCACTCCACTAATCCCTCTGCTAGCTTGACTGTACCTTGTTAGCATTGCCACGCTAAATCTAATTTTCCTTTCATTCCTTTTTGCTCTGACTAATTGTTCCCCATCACAAAACATTACCCCTAACATATTCACAGGTTTCAATATTTGCATTGCAAATGTTCTGTTGTCTGACTGATTTCTGTTAGTGCTGCAGAGACACACGTGTATTGCAAAGATAGTCAAAGGAAATCTTCAAGCTGCTCTGTGTCTGGGTTTCTGCTGCATTTCTTATTCTCTCAGATGAATGTAGCATGTACAGTATGTTACTGCTAGCGGTGAACAGTCAGGCTAAACTTGTGAAATAACGTGGAGAGGTTTGCTCAAAGAGTTAAGGCCAACATGTAATTAATTAACCATGTCCCAGAGGCAGAAAATGACAGCCACATTTTAGGGCTTCTATTACAGGGTGTTGAGTTGCAGGCCTCAGGGGGGGCTGCCACATCTCAGGAATCTCTCACTGTCAAATCAGATACATGATAAATATTCAATGACACATGGGCTTATGGGTAACAACGGGCTCTGTTTCCCTGGACTTGATGGAAGAGGGGCTGGACGGAGCAACGTAATACAGATCCTCAAACCAAAGCGCAAGTCTGCATCAACACCCCCGCGGGATTTACCCTCTGATCTCCAAAACCGTAGACGCCAGTGTCAGTAAATGATCCCTACAGCACACTCCTCTCCTTACAGGTGAAAGCACGGCAAGTCCAGTCCCAATTCATGCAGTGAGAGAGAGAGAGAGAGAGAGAGAGAGAGAGAGGCGTGTAAAGTTATGTAGCAAATATTTTCCACTACTTTAGTGTTTTTCGGTATCATCGCCCAATATTCTTTTGTATGTTAACTGTAAAGGGTTAATGTTCGCTGTGTTTGCTTTCGCAGTTACTGAAGTCATTGTGTGACAGCATGATCAATAGAGCAGATTATTCCACACTGTCAGCTATCACCTTTCTCTCAGTGCTGGGCAAATGAGCTCCACACTACAGTGATGGAGGGTGCCAGCTGTTTGTGAGTGAATGAGTGTCTGTGTGAAGTAAATTATGTTTTGAGGCAACTAATTCACATTGTAAACCGGTCTTGGCTCCATTAAAACAAAATATTCAATCTCATAAAAGCTTTTTATTTATTCGTTTAAATACACTTTGGCATAATTAGAGGTGTAACACCATGAAGCTGATTAACTGTAAATCATTGCTTCACGTCAACATATTGAACAAAGGGAAATGGTAATGAGGCAGAGAATGGGCAAACTGTGCTCTCAGCCTGTGACCTTAATTAAATCGTCAGACAGAGCTACTTGACCGGCGGTCAGGATGCTCTGTCACACTGTCCTGCAGCTCAATCCAGGACACAAAGCCAGCTGTTACTGGTGCGAATCATAAGGTTTTTGTTGTATAAGCGGTCCAATATGTGAATGCTATGACAGTCTAGCTTTCTGCAACATTTGTGCACAGCGATTTGTGGTACAGTTAACACAGCTGGGATCAATATTTTCACAAAAACAAATGGCTCAAATGAAAAATGTGTACGCCAAAGCCGTTCCTTTTAGTGACAAAACCACAGAAAATTATCACCCTACAGTGCATTTCCCCCTCTGCTTTTTCGAGCTTCGTGTTGTCTTTCAGCTCATTAGCTCTGCAGCTCCTACTCTTTTGTTTTGGTTCACTGTCACAGGGTCATTTTGAGCCACGGCAGGTAGCTTATTTCCTGCTAAAATGCTCTAAACAGTGATCAGCACCACACAGCAGACAGTCACAGTTAGTATCTAGCTGGTGGAACATTTAGTGACAATAAGCCTGTATTTCTCTCAGGAGCTAAGGCATTTAGCGACTAAAAGCAGACCTAATAGAAGAGGAAACACAGGACATGCATCCATTTGTTTGACACAAACATGACTCCAACTATTGGTCCATAACAGTACAATAAATGTGCAATTATTGGTTATCAGTTTTAAAGTTGCTCTCCTGGCATTGATTAAAATGTTAGTTAATTTAAAATTCGAGTTGAGCTTTCTTTCTAAATAATTCTTCATGCCTTAAAAATCTCCTATCATACACTTTTTAAACAACTTCATCTAAGTTTATGTCCACAGAAGTTTTATAGATAAAAAAACACAGGAGTTGGGGGTGGAGCTGACACAAAGGCTTTTTACATGTGAATCTGGTGTCACAGCATGGGACGTTGTAAATATGTCCCAAAACAATGATAAAATAGATTTACCTCAGTATGTTCACTTTAAAAATGCCTTCTTTTTTAATATCTGAAACTGTCTGTCTTAATCTGTATTTTTGAGACAGTGGTTTGTAAGGATAAGCTCAGCCATTGACCTGACTAATTATTTCACTCACAACATATATAGGTAATATATATATATATATATATATATATATATATATATATATATATATATATATATATATATATATATATATATACATACATATATATATATATATATATATATATATACATACATATATACATACATATATATACATATATACATATATATATGTATATATATATAAAAGCACAAGATGGCTACAATAAAAACGTCTCATTGATTAAAGGGATTTGGGCGGACTAAGATTTTTCATCATACCAACATTTCATAAACTATGGCAGGTTCAAGGTTAGGGAAAGCTCATACTTCTATTTAATAAAAAAGGGCAAACATTAATCAGGTCTGTGAGAGGACTCAACAGCTGGTCTCTGGGATGAAAGCGCCTGACTCACCACATGCCCTTCTACCAGTCCAAACACAAAACCCTTACAGTCCACCTCCCTAGATTAAGGTCACTCACACCTCTTGCAGAGGCGGCCGAGTGAATCTCGGCTTTTATGGATGTAAATTGTGCAGATTTATTCAATGCAGAGGTGTTCCCCATGGATACACGGCTGAATATTAATACATCTGATAAGTCTATCAGTAGAGGGGTGGTTGCCATGAAAAGGATGTTTCTATCACTGCTTCTGTACAGACTCCTGTATAGCTATATTTTTTTCCTGTCTCTCTCTCTCTCCTTGTTTCACTCCTGACAACAAAATTAGCATTCACAGGCAACAATACACACAAATTCAATTTAGTTTCCAATCTTCCAGACTGATTGCAGAGTCATTTCATTACAGATGATGTTTCCCTTCATCATGTTTCTTCTGCTTTGTTTCAGTCTTGCAAGTTAATTCGTGGCGTATGATTGGATCGGCTTTGTCTGTGCTGCTGTGCACTGTTCCAGACTGATCATGTGTTTGCAGGAATAGCTTGTTGAAACTTGCTTCTCGCACATTTAAAGGCCTGGTCATCATACAACATACCTTAATCCTATTAAAGTAGATCACTTACATACTGTATAACACCAAGTCAATAGAGATACATGTAATCTTATTGCCTCTGAATAAGAAAGATTGCCCTAAAGATACTTTAAGTGGTATTCATTTCACCCTATTGATGGGGGCCCACAGCGAGCAATGAGGCTGATACTCTAGTGTCTCCAGTGAGACGTTTAACAGAGGCAAATGGTTACATGAATACTTCATGGACTTTGGGTGCATATTTCCACACATGCATAAGCTGTTTGTCCTGCTGGAATTAGCACAGTATGCAAAATTCAATATATAGTTCAAAACATAAATATATTTAACTTGAGAAATACAGTCATTAAAACCTAAAGTCACCTGCAGCGACGCTGACAAATCTAAGGCCATCGCCATGGCAACATGTGCCAGTCCATGGCAACCTAGTGACAGATCACATCATAGTCTAAATGAGTATCAATAAGTGACCTCTGAATATTAACCAACAAGGAGATGAGATTTGAATTAATTACACACTAAATAAGTCACGCTTATATTTGGCTACAACCAATCAGTGAGTGGAGGATTATACACAAAGTCTGAACCAGCACTCATCTGCCCTCATATCATTATAGTGAGAAAATGAACCAACTCCTTTTCAATGGAGCTTGTCAGCTTAGCTGTGACCTAATTAACACCACGGAGCAGTGCCTCGGAGAGGAGTGTTGCATTGCTTTAACCATGGTAATGAGTTCAACCTCTTCACTGAACTGGTAGAGGCTCCTCTGTTTCCCTGTAAGTTTGATTTTAATTTATAAAATAATTAAAGGAGTCAATATCTGCATCAACAGAAGTGACTGCAGGGGGAGGCGGCTTTACCTTAACGTGGTTGATAATAATTCAGTTTATTAAAGGGTAATTTGGGTATTTTTAAACTTGAGTCCTTTTTTTCTTTGTATGTTTGCACTGATCATAATCTGAATTATTAAAATGTTTGGAATATGGAATGTTATAAATGAGGAACTGGGAAACGGCTGCTACATTCTGTGCAGTATTCACATAAGACATTTGTCCACAGTCCTTTAAATAAAGCCTGTGTTTGCTATTGGCACACTCAGACTGTCACAATAGGAAGGTTTCATAAATAGATAGATATGAAAAAATAGAAAACAATGATTCATGTTCATTTCTAATGCAACACAGTTGTGTTGAAGTTAAGGCTTTTGCTACAAATGGATGACATCACTGTGCACCATGCAGATCAACAGCATATACCGTGTACTGTATATGAAAATGGACAATTAAAAACTGTAAACACATTTACTCCTGCTGTAAAGGACATTTTAACATGGCGGTCTATGGCGAGTTGGTTATTTTTGTAACTAAAGCTACATATTGTCAGTTTTCAGTCCTGGAGATTGCTGCTTGGTTTGCAATGATATTTTAGAGTTTAAATTTCCCTGAAGAAACATAGCTGCTCCAGGAGAACGGGGAGCTTCTGCAGAGAGTAGAGCAAAAATCAAGTAACTGTTTGGACTGCAGGCAAATGTCCTCTGTGGTTATGTGTGTATGTATATAAAAATGATTAAGTTTGCCTAGAGATGAGGTTGATTGAGTTCAAATGTTGTCAATTAAAAGAAAAAGAAACTTGAACTGGGATATTTGGAGGAACGACAACTGTCAAAATAACTTCAGTGGCGTTATCATTTCACATGAAGAGTAACAGCAGTGTAAATGTGCCAAACCATGCACAGGTGCCTGTGATGATTCCAAAACCTATGTATAGATTTCCCATTACATCCAGTGAAGCATCAAATGGATCTCCCTGTGCGATAAAATTATCATTCTGTAGGTGTGAATGTACAAAATAAGCACTGTTTTCGTATCTGTGCCTGCAAACCATTTTTTTTTAATCTATCTGAAGTGCCCTCTGATCCATGCTCGCCTCATAAGAGGTCGTCCTGCAGTCAGGAAAAACAGAGCCAGCTATTATGTGCAGCTCTGCTTCAGCAAACAGAGAAAGATAGAGGCAGCAAGTCGAGAGCCACTGAAGAGGAAAAACCAGGCGGATGTATGTCTGAATCTATATGGCTCCTGTCATTTGGAATTTACAGCACATAGGCTGTGCAAAGTGCAAAACAAAATGACAGAAAATGACTCCTCTGCCACTTTGAAGCTGAGTAGAGACAGCAGAGAGGATGAAGACAGACAGGCACAAGCTTTCATCTGCTTTTGAAAATTATTGTTAATCAACTCCAAAGGCTCACACTTTAATACTGAACTGTGACATCAATGGCAAAAACAGACTCACTGGACTTGAGTGATCACAAAAACATTTCCAATGAAACAAGTTATAGAAACGTGAAATTCCAATGGAGCGATCCCATCAGTAACATCATTGAAAACCTTTAAAATGCATCAATATTGCAATAATATAATTATAATGGCAGGCACGTCTAAACTGACGGAGTGACAGTTTCAGAAAAATTAAACACAAAAGCTGAATGATTATGAGAATGTGGCTTGCTAATGACTCATAGCTCACAATATACTGAAAACTTTCCTCTGTGTGTGTGCTGGTTTCCTCCTAATGAACCAGGCGCTCTTGAGAGACCGGTATTTCTCAGTTTACTCTTCATAAAGCACTTTAAAATGTAAATGACTTGTTAACACACTTCTTCCTACTGGGAGAGTTTAATGGTGTGAAACAAAACACTGCCTTATTTCCATACAGCAGCGGACCAGAAATCTCTGCTGTATTCACACAATGATTGTTTCATGCTTCTTTGTCTTCTTTTTATGCAGAGCTGAGTCACAGCAGCACTGAAAATCCAAAGCTGGATCAGCCGTATATAACCAGGATATACTCCACAGTGGTGGTTGGTGAACTAGTGTCTTGATTCATAGGATTAGCTTTTAACTAATGTCCAGATTTTACTCTTTCTCTGGAAGGGTTGTCAGAACAAGCACGGCGGATACAACTCGTAGTTGTCACACTGTTTATTTCACACTCACACACAGGCAACGCAACAACATTCACACGCTACTTAACCTGGTACCAAAACCCAGGAATCAATGACTAATATCAATCAATCAATCATAAAATAATAAAAATCAAAACGTTGCTACAGCTGCACAACAAAAACAACTGCATGCTCCTCCTTACGTGCGTGAACGTCATACTTACACTACCGTTCAAAAGTTTGGGGTCACTTGGAAATGTCTTTATTTTAAAAAAAACAAAACATTTTTTTTAATGAAGATAACATTACAGTAATCTGACATACAGTCTAGACATTGTTAATGTGGTAAATGACTATTCTAGTTAGGCTGATTTTTAAACGAATATATACAGATTATTCAGTATTCCAGCAACCACACTTCTATGTTCTAATGATACATTGTGTTAGCTAATCGCGTTAAAAAGGCTAATTGATGTTTAGAAAACTCTGTGAAATTATGTTAGCACAGCAGAACTGTTATGCTGATCAGAGAAGCTATAGAACTGGCCTGGTGACCCCAAACCTTTGAACAGTAGTGTATATAAAGGTATGAAGAAGTGTCATGCCTGTGTCAGATTTTTTTGGAACATCTTCTGTTGTGTTTAGTTACACTTTTGTTGTTCAGTTGTTCATGAAGTGCATGAAGTGAACATGAATAAGGTTGCTGCCCTTTTACTGCACCCACTCAGACTAACTCCATATCAATTTACATGATTAAAAGAAGACAGAGCCTGGTCTGCATAACCAAACTAAAAAACACACACACAGTCTGAAATACAAAGCATCATCAACTTGGGTCCTTATCGCTCTAAGAGGAAAAAAAAACGATGGAGGCATTTATCTTCTGCTTTGATACGCCTTTGCAATAAATCTGTCTCCTGTCTTCAGCAGACAATGCGCTCTCTGTGGAACTTTTTCTGTCGGTGTGATGCCTTAAAACGTTCACACAGACTCGCTGATACGTTGTCTTTAATTGTTTCTCTAACCTTTGTGTGTGTGATGAAGAAATCAGGATTCTCGTGGCTGAGTAGTTCTTACAATTGCCTTCCCTCCCATTATATTGAATGGGGTTATTTTAGCAGTGTCAGGGGCAGAGAGGAAGCAGTGGTCCAGATCAATCATATCTATTCCCTTTCACTTTCCACAGAACAAAAGAAAAAAGAAAGTGGAAGGATTCCCAGGTTTGGCACGAGCTGTGATAAAAAGCAGGCATTCATGACACACACACTGGGTTTAAGGTAGCTAATTACTTTTCAAATTGACCCATTTATCTTAATCTGAAAGGCTGTGAGATAAGACGACTGTAGTGCTGCAGAAAATCCTTTGTTTTGGATGGACAATAGATGGATGTAAGAGAGAAATAGGTTTTATGTTTGTGTGTACTTATCACACACACACACACACACACACATATATATATATATATATATATATATATATATATGAGCACATTAAATGAACTTGTTACCTTTGAAATTCAGCTTTAAAGGCTTCATCACCTAAATACTTTTACACACACAGATGGAGTTCTGTTATATGCATTAATAAGAACTGTTCATTTTTGAATCAAGCACATTAAGCAAGAGAAGAAAAAATGTTGAGCAACATGATGTGTGAATATAAACTTTACATTATGTTGCACACTTAATACAATGATTGGATTGTTAAATTCATGGTTTATAAAATAATATTGGTCCAGTAAAGAAAGTCATTTGTTCTCAAAGTTACATTTTCACATTTTTTTTGTGCTCAAGTGTAATTTTCTTTTAGTTTCAGTTATGCTCAGTTATGAGGTGGTTTTTCTGTATTTTTCTAGTTAGCCAAAATATATTGGAGAACGCAACATTGAGCATTGCTCCCTGTGCCAGTGTTTGTGTAAGCTAGTCTACACAAATCAGTGTCAGCATCAATCACCTTCTTTACAGTAAAGTTTGCTCAGAAACTGATGCTGCGTTTGTGGGTGTAAGAGGCAGAAAGTCTCATCAGCTCAAGCCCTGCTGAAATGCCTTTGACTAATTTACCCAACTCACTGAATGCATTATTGCATTCTGTGCAACAGTATTGAGTAATGGACTAAAGCTCTGGTACAGACCACTTTTTTCTCCCTCAAAAGGCTTGACATGAACCGTCCCAATTGTGTAGACAGGCTCATTAAAAGCTGCCTCCCCTTGTGTGACAGTGGTCATTTGTTTAAGAGCCTATCTTCTCTGCAGCCAACCCTGATGCAATAAGTCAAAGCATGAGAGCGCTGGCAGCGACACCTGACAAATGACAGAATGTGTACCTGCCTCAGATCATCGCTGCATCTCTCTGAGAGAATAATGCCAGAGAAGAATCAATTTCCTGTTGTGAATTTCAGCTATAGGACCAAAATCTGCAAGATGCTAATGTGTGTGCACATAAGCAGTCAGTGTTAGTGGCAGGAGGGATGTAATATGTGCAATAAGAGATGTGTCAGATTATGTCATTCAATAAACGATATCTGCAGCTACATCACTGGAAGATTTTCATCTATTTGTCTCAGCAGATGAAGGAAAGTCTGTTTGCTCTTTACTGAAGGTGCTTGACAGATAATATCCTGCCACTGTGAAGTCAAAGGAAGACAGAAAAAATATGGACCCAACACGTCCTCATATGTGAATAATATAATAGATTGAATGACATTGTGGTGGACGCCGGTCCAGACTGTTCCCCAAGATTGTAAGATTTGCATCCTATCTGTCCAGTCTACTTTCTGTCTGGTGTAAAGTTAGACACTAAAACTACATAATTAGATGTGGAAAAAACTTTGTCTTGGTTTGGCTCTAAAAGGACCTAACAAGCTTCTCAACCGACAGGTGGAGGATAGTTCAGTTGTTGTGTGTGGGTGTTTTTGTCCTGTCCTGACTTGTCACTCAACTGAATCAGATGTTTTTTTTTTTGTTGTTTTTTTTTTTTTTTTAGCCTTTCCAAGTTAAATGGGTTTAAAGGGCTCCTCCATTCACTTTAATGTAAAAATAATTTTAGAAATTGTTTTATTATTTGAATAGTTAAAATAGTTTAAAAATAGTTTAAAACACAAGTTTAAATATAGTCGAATAGCTGAACAGAATGATAGTTTAATGGTTTCTGTAGCTTAAAGTATGATGAAGTGGATGAAGGTCAAAGTTGGAGGAGAAAATTCTCCATTCATTTCAATGGGCTAATAATTTTAGAAAAAGCTTAATAAATAGCTTAATGGTTGTTGAACTGTAATAGTAAAAGTGTGTAAGAAGGATAATAAATAAGAAGAAATAAAGAAAAAGAATAAAGAGAAACAGAAGAAGTTTGATTATTTCATTAATGTTTTCAATAGTTTGACTGACTAATCACGTAGTCTGCTGCACTTAATACATACATATAAAGGTGAATCTCTTTCATCTGTTTTGCTCAGGAGATGAATGAATGAGCAGTTATTAATAAAACCTATAATTCATCAGCTTAAAACAGTCATATGATATGACTCAAAAAAGCTCGAAATGCTACACTTCTTATACATGCAACTAGTTTTTTAAAATATTCAATGACACGCTAACAAGTCTCTGGTGCCTAAATAAGTCATAAAAATATGGAACATATAAAATTCAAAACACTGAATATTGCATGCAGAGAAAAGCTTGCTGTAAATTGCCTCTCTCTGTGTGCTGCGTCTCACATTCTTGAGCCTCTACAGTGCACATAACCTTCACCTTCTGTAGTCCTTGAAACTATTCTAATGCAAAGCAAGCTGTGCAGAATTTAAATGTTTACTATAAAAATAACCTGAAGCAAACAATAGCCAAATAACCTTGGTCTCATTAAATATCTAATAATAGTGCCAGCAGCCTTTCAACAACTAATATAACACATGGTAGCAAAACAGAAGAAGTGCTCGACCGGCTTGTGAACGTGTTTGACGTGGTCGACACATGAGAATCTGATTGCAGTGTAAATGTTTTATGCTGGTATCCATGAAATATTCAATTCAGAATGTAAGAACCAGAATCATCATTTAACTACAGTTTTACAATTTAATCACAATGTTACGCTGCAGAAGACGTTCTTTCTGGAATCCGTCGTATAAACGGTGACTTATAATACCGCCATTACCTGATATGAAACACGCTGTCAGAGCTGTGAAGGGTTAAGCTGCTGTAGCCGGCGTGCACTGTCTGTATTTCAGTTCCATTATAGCCGTCTCCCTCTGGCTGTATCGAGTGTCTGCTGCTCAGGATGTGGTGCAACAATTAATCCTCAGATTGATTCACTTCCTATTGAATTGCCCCCAAACTCAAGCTGTAATTCAACCTGTCCTTGTTAATCCTAGACCCTGCTTCACTCAAAAAAGCGAGACATATAGCAACTGTTTCATCATCAGTTTCAAAGCTTGGAGTCACAGACTCTGTGGTGGTTCTTATGTGTATAGTCACATTTCTGTTTGCCATTTTAAATCAATCAGACTGACTGGGACTTGATAACACTGGGCAGGTAGTGTGTACATTGTGACACTTTTACAGCTTCTTAAGAAATGAATAGATAGAATAGATGAATAGATATTTGGGCTACAACACACATCTGAGAGTCTTCAGGTTGAAAATGTATTTTTGGCTCAGTAGCTACAGAGCAAAGACTGCTTTCAAGATCAATAAAAATAAATGCTATAGCTATAGCAGTAGACGTTTAAGCCCACCTTCCTTTATGTGTCTGTAATTGCAAACACAAATTGCAACATTAACACAGAGCCTTTTTATATTCCTGCTTGAGGCAGTGCAGTACCCTCATCAAGGATATGCTGAGGAAGATTCAAGCCTAATCTTTTTTGCATGCACATTTCCACCATGAATTCCACTCCACACTAATCTCAGGACTGTCTGTTGAACAGGATGGTTTGCATAGCTTAGCATAAAGACTCGAAACAAGGGCATCATGCTTACCTAACTCCCTTTGAAAGTAGCAGAATCGAAAAACCAGGACACCAAATTCTACCCAAATCTGTTTTTTTTGTTGCATAGATTAAACTAGGTACTTTTGGAGCAAGCTGAGGAGATTTCAAGGTGTGAGAACTTGCAAAGACATACAATGACGTTAAAGCTGCAGTGTCAGAAGTCTGAATAAATTGCTTGCTGGCACTTTAGAGGAGGCTTCAGTACAGGCAAAGCTCACTGGAGGTATAAATTTTACAGTTTAAAGGCACATCATCAGCAAAGCTACTTAGTAACTGAGGGCCACTTATGTGCTACTTACAAGCTGCCTTGACACATTTTTTTTATTATCAGGTGTGTAACAGTAAAAACAAGAAGAAGAAGAAGTTTTTAAGTGATCAGCAAAAAGATGCGATGACAGTATTTAACATGAAAGAGAGAATCCTGTTTCCTTTGTTCTACTGAAGCTAACATATTGATATTCTGATGTACTGCAGCTGCAGATTTTAAAGTGTGCTGCAGTCTTAGATTGCCTCTGATCACATTTCCACTGATAAAGTGTTGGGGCAGCATTTTTCAGAGTGAGATTTCATATCACTTTTGGGAGATAATATATTTATATTAAAAGGCTCTCAGTGCAATCAATCTTTCCTGAGGGACAGGAAAAGGGAGCTTAATAAGGTTTATCAGCAGCACCTTTTAAAGGGCCTATAGTGGTCTGGATTATTATGATTATAGTGCAGCACTATAGGGCTCAAGGGGCCGCTTTGATATTGTGAGAACAAATATTTCACAACTGGGAAATTTGTGTGGGGTTGAGACGGCCGGGATAGTTTAAACCGCTGAGTTCTGGGGACAGTGTGCTGTGAACATCATTGTGCAACATGAGACGGTAACAATACTAATCTGCTTCAAAGGCAATGTGCTTGTCACAAGTCCTTTAAAAGCTCACTTTCCCAGTCTGAAAGTGCCAGAGGGAAAAACCACAAGGCTGCACTTTGATCTTGCCAGGTCTATCACTTTTGATAAGAGCTTCTGAAGCAAATAAGGAAAACATTGTCATTCAAGAAGGCAGCTTGGCTGTATGGCACGTTAATTAATGTAAAATGCTGGAAGCTCCAGCTGCACTAAAAAGGGGATAAAACTCTGTTTGTTTGTGTTTTACTCTTTTTGGCAAAGATTTGATCCTTTGAATAAATATGTAAGCGGTTTCTGACAGTGCTGCCACGTAACATATACATTTAAAACTTCTGAACTTTATTACACTCCACATGGCGGGAAAGTGTCAGAAGAAATGGAGTCATCAGCATGATCTGAAATGAGTTGAAGCAGGACTTTCAATATCCTAGATTATATTTATGCTAACTGAACATGTCATTGAATTACCCAACGTCACCCAATCATCAGTGTTGGGGAGTAACGGATTACATGTACCGACGTTACGTATTTAGAATACAAAAAAATACTAACTGTATTCTGTTACAGTTACAGTCTAAAGAGATGGTAATCAGAATACAGTTACATTGTTGAAGTCAGTGGATCACTCAGTGGTACTTTCACATGTTTTTTCACTCTGCTGGATGAAACACGTCACATAAAAATCACTGTCTTCTTACAACAAAGATCCTATTTATGGCAGATGTCTTACTCTCCTTATTGCTGATCTCTGTGTGGTCATAGACATGTGTATGACGGTGAATAGTCATTGGAGTGAGAGCTCTTAACGTCAATACAACATCTTTGATCAAAGCTAAAGTTTTTGGTTCATGTCAGCAAACTGGACAGAAAGCTGCAGCTGCGGGGGACAGAGAGGACAGTGCAGCCGGATTAATGGCGGTCAGAGTCTGAGGATGAAGTGCTGCATGCTTAATGCTCCTCATGATGCTGGTACACTATTAGTGTCACTTGAAAGAATCAACTAGTTAGCTGTTAGCTGCTAGCTAACTCCGTCCAAAACGGAGGCTGATTAACATTTAAGTAGGAACATGTCTCTTGCAGTCAGCTACATGGTAAAATGAGTCTGTTTTATGAACATATTCAACTATTTTGTGTGTGAAATGACTTAAAAAATACGTTATTCTGACATCATTATGTTCTGTTTCTCTAGAATAGAACAGAATAGAATTGATATGAATGCAGTCAGCTGGAACAGTCTGGACATTTTCTGTTGAATGTTTTATAGCATCCTCTGTAGTAAGCAGGGACTGATTGTTGCATTCAATCATTTAAAATGCAATTCATTAAGTAATCCAAGTATTCAGAATACGTTACTCAGACTGAGTTATGTAACGGAATACATTACAAATTATGTTTTAGGGCATGTAATCTGTATTCAGTAACTGAATACTTTCTAAAAGTATTCTTCCCAACACTGTTAATCATGAGACTAATATACACACAAATGTCTGTTTTAGGAGGCAATGTGACAGACTTTCAGTCAGGACTCTGGGGTTTCAGTCCCCCTGCATCATGAACGGTTTTGTTTTCAAATGCTGTTAAGTTTCAGTTTTGTTTTTTAATCATCACTGGATTTAGCATAAACAAAAAAACACAAAACAACTGGTTTAAAATAAATACATAACATTGAACACATTTTTAGAAGGAAAACTCATCCCCGCCCTCATGAACACATACAGATGAGGCTACAGATGTGTGTAGTAGCACATCATAATGTAACTTCCCCTTCCAGGGAAAAGTGCTTCACCTTTTTACAAACTTCACCTTTACTACCACAGCCAAAATGTCATACGTCCTTTTGATGATTTATTGATAATATATTATATCTTTAGAGAGATTTATATCATTTCAATGCCCTGTGCATCAGCGTTATAATATATAATTCACTTCTGCATTCCTCGCCACTCTCTCTTAATGTGCAGATTTAAATTAAATTGCTTTTTGTCAGCAGTCCAAGAATTAGATTGTAACTCCAAAAGATGATTGTGTTACAAGAACAAATGACAATTCTCTGTAGCTTTCGTCCAATTCATCACTGCGACTGCGGACCAATTACCTTCCTGAAGCAGAAAAGTGAGAGCTGCTTATTTCCTCATTCGCTGCAGACACATGCAGTCACGCATCCATGGATTAGCTGTTCCCTTAAACACCACCTGTGCTCTGCTTTGTCTGTTAGTTAACAGAGCAGAGCTTGCATTGATTCCCGCTGGAGACAAGATGAGAAAACATTTCTCTGAGCTCTTTGATGTGTGAAATCATTTATGACTTTTCTTTAGCTTCCAACCTTTTTATGTCCTCATTCGCTGCTTCTGACATTAGTGAGAGTTATAGTATCTCGCTCTCAGATCACAGCCTGGAGACGAACATAATAAAAGCCTCTTTCTGCTCCTACATCCTGTGAGGTGTTTGCCTCCATAAAGGAATGGAGAGCGCACTATAGACTGAGAAGAATCATCTCCCTGACTTGTGGGAATACTAAATAAAGCTTGTCATACTGTAAATGATGTGCTAACTGTGAGAAAAACATTGGCATTTGAGTCCCTAACATGAAAATAAACAGGAGAGGGAGTGAAAATGTTTACAGCTCATTCTCCTCTTGATAACGAGAGCCCGCTGAATCAATCAACAGAAAACTAGCACGCTGGGGGCCGGGCATCTCTCGGAGAGGCACTCTACGTGTCTTACCGAGCCTGGAAATCTAAATACTCTGAAGGTGTTGACTTATTTAAATGAGATGTTCCTTTCATGTCGTCCTCAGACATTTGTAGGATGATCTGAGGCTCTGTACATATGGTATTTTGTTCACATACTCATGTTTGTGGGTACAGTTTGAAGTAATTTCCTGCTGATTCCTGCTCCAGGCTGTGCTCAGTAGATTTGTCAGGAAAGCTTTATGGTATATCAGTCCTATTGAACAGACACTCGGTACTTTAAGTACCCAGTTTCATATTTTGTGTCACTTTACGACCGCTTTGTGATCATTTTATATCTCCCTGTAGTCACTTCTAGTCGTTTTTTGCTCTTTTGCGTCATTTTGCATCTCTGTGCGGTTACGCTGTCACTTCTTAGCCTTTTTTTGTAGATGGTATTCCGTTTCAAACTGCTTTTTTCTCATTGAATAAGCAGTTTAAGAAAATCTTTTTTTCTGTTTTAGTCATACATAGAATATTTGAGAACATGTAGAGTTTTCACTCTTGAACATGATCAATATCTCAGGGAATTTCTTCAAACTCAGCACAAATGATCCCTCAGACCTGAGGATGAACTGATTAGATTTCAGTGGTCACTGTGTCACTTCACGTCTGTCCCAATTTTGTGAACGCGATATCATAGGAACGCCTGCAAGGGATTTCATTACATCTGGTGCAAATGCTGACCTGGATTCTGATTAAATTTTGGGGGTCAAAGGTCACTATGAATTCAGAAAATCCATCCATAAATCAAAACTTCACACAGCAGTCGACCCTCTTCTATCCTGCTTCCTGGATAAGTAATGGAAAATGGGCCCTTTGTTCTCGTTTGGTCAAATGCCAACTGTCTTACCTTATCTCTTTCTTTACATCTCTTCTTCTTTTGTTCTGCTCTTCTTTGGCCCTGTTCACACTGGAGAAAGTCAATCCAGCTAGAGTAGGATGAATCCAGATAGCCTTCAGAAAATCCATCTATGGATCCTGGATACAGTCAGACCTATTTTTAAAACTGGCTATCACACACGCGTGTCTGTGCTCAATCGATCTTAATCCGGCTTGTTTGTTGTTCCTCCAAATCGCTAGGTGGCACCTCGTAATACAGAAAAACAAAAAGTAAAACAGATTACAGATATATTTTTTTTATCATGTATCTCTCTACCTTTAGTTTTTTTTCAGTTCAAAAAGCAGTTTATTCCTTTGTAGCCCTGTCGAAAATAAACTCGGGGCAAAGCTGTCATTCGTTAGTACACTCAACAAAAATATAAACGCAACACTTTTGTTTTTGCTCCCATGTTTCATGAGATGGACTTGAAGATCTAAACTTCATTCCAGATACACAATATTACCATTCCTCTCAAACATTGTTCACAAATCTGTCTAAATGTGTGATAGTGAGCACTTCTGCTTTGCTGAGATAATCCATCCCACCTCACAGGTGTGCCACATCAAGATGCTGATCTGACATCATGATTAGTGCACAGGTGTACCTCAAACTGCCCACAATAAAAGGCCACCCTGAAATGTGCAGTTTTGTCTCACAGCAAAATGCCACAGATGCCACAAGCATTGAGGGAGCGTGCAATTGGCATGCTGACAGCAGGAATGTCAACCAGATCTGTTGCTCGTGCATTGAATGTTCATTTCTCCACCATAAGCCGTCTCTAAAGGCGTTTCAGAGAATATGGCAGTACATCCAACCGGCCTCACAACCGCAGACCACGAGTAACCACACCAGCCCAGGACCTCCACATCCAGCAGGTTCACCTCCGAGATCGTCTGAGACCAGCCACTCAGACAGCTGCTGAAACAATTGGTTTGCATAACCAAACAATTTCTGCACAAACTGTCAGAAACCGTCTCAGGGAAGCTCAACTGCATGCTCGTCGTCCTCATCGGGGTCTTAACCTGACTCCAGATCGTCGCCGTAACAGACTTGAGTGGGCAAATGCTCACATTCGATGGCGTCTAGCACGTTGGAGAGGTGTTCTTTTCACGGATGAATCTCGGTTTACATTGTTCAGGGCAGATGGCAGACAGCGTGTGTGGTGTCGTGTGGGTGAGCGCTTTGCTGATGTCAATGTTGTGGATCGAGTGGCCCATGGTGGTGGTGGGGTCATGGTATGGGCAGGCATCTGTTATGGACGAAGAACACAGGTGCATTTTATTGATGGCATTTTGAATGCACAGAGATACCGTGATGAGATCCTGAGGCCCATTGTTGTGCCATACATCCATGAACATCACCTCATGTTTCAGCAAGATGCACGGCCCCATGTTGCAAGGATCTGTACACAATTCTTGGAAGCTGAAAATGTCCCAGTTCTTGCATGGCCAGCATACTCACCGGACATGTCACCCATTGAACATGTTTGGGATGTGCTTGACCGGCGTATACGACAGCGTGCACCAGTTCCCACTAATATCCAGCAACTTCGCACAGCCATTGAAGAGGAGTGGACCAACATTCCACAGGCCACAATAGACAATCTGATAAACTCTATGCGAAGAAGATGTGTTGCACTGCATGAGGCAAATGGTGGTCACACCAGATACTGACTGGTTCTGAGTCCCCAGACCGCCAATAAAGCAGAAACAAAATGCACAAGTCCATCTCATGAAACATGGGAGCAAAAACAAAAGTGTTGCGTTTATATTTTTGTTGAGTGTATATTGATAACCTTTACCAAA
The DNA here is from genome assembly GCF_900634625.1 of Parambassis ranga. NCBI lineage: Eukaryota > Metazoa > Chordata > Actinopteri > Ambassidae > Parambassis > Parambassis ranga. The sequence continues at coordinate 15,691,286 of NC_041039.1, read as the reverse complement.
ATACACTTGTTAAATTTTATGTTTGAGAACTGATCTGATGGGAACACAGGCTCACAAACATGACGCAGAATATCTAGCTGTTACTGGAAGCCGATGCTTGTTTTATTTTACAGTTCTGAGGCGGCACATATCACTGTGCAAAGCTCACATAAGAGTGATGAGGCTACAGCAGGAGACAACTAACTGTGAACATGAGACGCATCAGTCTCTGATCAATAAGGAGCTTATGACAGTGATGGACTGCAGGAATTGCAGAGAAATTGGAGAGACAAATTGTACAGAGCTCAGAATACACAGCTCCACCTTGTTTCAAGGTCACTGCACACACAGTCATAGCTACATGTGAAATGATTGCTGTCAGGCACGATCTCACTTGAAGGAGCTCCAAACATTTTTTAAACGGTAACATGAGGAAAGAATCGAGTGCTGAATGTTTTACACTTGAACAGCAGTGTACCGGTGACCTGCTGTGCTAGTGCTGGTATTGAGGCAATTTTGTTTTAAAGGTTATAATTATTATTAAGATGTTTTTATTAGTTATATATTCATTTTTTTCTCAACACTAGCATATTATTCTCTTTTTTTCAATGACCTGCACTTTACTTTTACCTCACAGTATGGTACAGATCATTCATTCTGTCATGTCTATGTCTTCATTTTAGCTCTTAATGTGTATTATGTGTTGCTGTCCGTGACACTTTTCAGCAGTGGGCATTGCCTTTCTTGCTGGTAATAGTCTGGCTGCTGACAAAGCCTTGTACATTTTTTCTGCCTCCATCTGCCTGTATATGAGAAAACCTGGATGGTCCATTATCGCTGTCGGAATAGCATCTCCTTCTGTTTTATGTTGTAAAGCATTCAGCAGATTTCCTGCAGCATTCAGCCAGGTGACACGTGAAGTAAAAGCATCACAAAGCCTGTCTGCGCTGGCTTCTTAGTTGTTTGGTGTTATTGATTCTCATTTATATAGTGACACAAGCAGGGATACGTGTTACATCACCATCAGGTTAAAAACTAATAAAACAGACCTTATTTGACTTGTGTTGCCCTGAATAACCAGATAAAGTGTAATTGTAAAGACAGCCTTGTCTACACTACAGATAGAAGCACAGATAAACAATGATTCGGCTTCAGACTAAGCAGGTTTGAAAATACCACAGCCAATAACACAGAGCAGAAAATCAATACCCGAGCACAGTACAGCCACAATACCAACTGCTGCTCCTTTATAAATAGACTGAACCTGGAATTACAGAAATAAATATATGATGTATGATTGTATGCTTTCCCCCTGAGAAACACAAGCAAAAATGGCCACCTCTTAAAAACAGGACAGGATAGTCAACAAGAAGTGAGAAAGGAGGGAAAGGAGGCCAGTTTGAACACACACACGCACACACACGCACACACACACACACACAGAGAGAGAGAGAGACTTGTCTCCTTTCCATTGGAACAATGACAGGTTTCACATAAAAGACATGATTTCTCTCTCTGGAAGAAAAAGCAAGTAGAGAACAGTTTGTAACAAAGAAAGATAACAAGTTCCCAGAATAGTGTTTTTTAAAGAAGGGGGTACAAAAAAAGTGATGATAAGATACTTCTGGGTGTTTTTCAAGCTGAGTTAATTATGTGAGATGAGACCGTTTCAGTCCAATCATGCAGCAGAATTGTAACTAAAAGCTACTCTGCTGGAGAGGATTGCATCAGACAGACAAAAACACTGATTTAGGTGACAAGATCACTTTATTTGGTTCTACATCTGCCATCTCTGCACGGCTCGGTGGGTGATCTAATGCAGCGAGGATCTCATCTAGAGCCGCGCTGCAGTTTGTGGGTGATACTAAAGGGCGTCAACCACACTCCAGTGAATCATTAATTCACATCACACAAATGAATCCAAGTGCAGGCCTCTCTGCCTGCCACACACAGAGAACCCCTCCACTTTCCCAACATACACGTACGTATTCCAGCACGTAGCCACATTCTGGCACCCGGCACAACACAAGTGGGAAAGCTGGAGAGAGGGGGAAAAAAATTGGACAAACATGAAAACACCCTCTGTAAGAGTTTTAAATAATGCATAGTGCGAGTCAACGTAGACGGTCTAGTCTGAAAGGAGTCATAAATACCACACACATGTCAAACCTTCATGGTGTCTGCCACATCTGAGCTGCAGGCAGCAGCACTGACAGCATTATAACCCCCACACGCTGCACACTTTTTCCAGTTTCAAGCCATCATGTTCTCTCTCGTCATTAATTATTAATCTTTATTGGTTAAAAGGTATCTTTAAAAAATGTTGTTTAAAGCAATAGTTCGATATTTATGGCGGGGAAAGCGCTCACGTGCTTCCTTTACTGAGAGTTTGGATTGAACAGGCACTTTCATGTCTGTCTGTATGAAGCTATAGATAGTAGCTGGTGGGCTTAACTGAGTGAAATGCAAACCTGGCTCTGTCCAAGTGTAACATAATCTTGAACCTGCACCTCTAAAGCTCACTAATAAACATTAAGCCATGCGTGCAATAGAAGTGCACAAATACAATCTGGATCCTCCTCAAAACTGGCTTCATATTCAGCAGACAGATGAGTTAGCTTGTTGGACCAAACGTGGCTGTCAGCTTGTCACATTAGTAGTAAGTAATCTTTTAAACTGCACATGTTCACTCTCATACTTTCCATAGTTTCATGATAAACTGTGACTTTCTTCATGCACAAAAAAACCCTACAAAGACCATGAGTGTAATTTATGGCTGAATTCAAAATAGATCAAACCATAATTTGTCTGTCACTGAGGACTGCTGCATATATTTCTTATGAAAGAGGGTCTCACAGGACTCTCTTTAAAAACATAGCCACCACGGTACATTGTTGCGTGCGCCTCTCTCATCTGCTCTCTGTCATCACTGCAGGTCTGTGAATTTAGTGCACAGCACAGAGAGAGACCACAGTGGACAGGATGAAGTATACTCCTTCGTTACTTCCACCTACAAACCATCTACCTGTGATTGTTTTTGTTTCCTTTTGTCTTGACTTTTCTGTGTTTTTATATAATTTTCCAAATTCGATGTGCAGCCAGTTTTGTGATCTTCTGTTTTTTGTGCAGCTGAATAATTAAGAGGACATCTGCTGGACTGCACTGAATATTGACACTGCCACCATCACAAAGTCCTTGTCCTCAGCTTGTTTCCTTGGAAACATGCCCTGTATCTCTCTGTCTCCTGGCCTCTTCTTTAATCTGCAGCACAGAGCTGAGTACACAATAGTCTGAAATCAGACATTCATCCATTTTAGCATTTCTCTTGACTTATCTTAATTCAAAGATATAATATATCTCCACATCATTCAACACTCACTGCTTTACCAGCTCAGTACCCTGCTATTAGGCTGAGTTGGTGTATGGGAGGTTTGTCACACAGAAATGAGGGTAAAATACCGTCCTCCAAGGAGTGCTAAAACTACCGCCACAGCACAATTAATCACATTTATTACACCATGAAATGAAGAATTTATGATTAGCATTACACTATTAAAAAAAGAAGGAAACATTGAGCTGTGGCAGTTCAGCACGTTCAACATCTCCTCCTGGATTTCCTGATCTGCTGAGTAACAGAGACGTCTTGATGTCTCAGTTCATATAAAAACAGTCTGATCAACAGAATCCACTCCTGCTGTTCAGATGCTCATTTTCATCCTGCTGATGTATCTTCCTTCCTCTTCACGGGGTACGTGCATTTTTAATTGAGGCAGCGGGCGGACAGGACTGGAGTAGACTTGTTGAGGAGGAGAAAATAAGACGGGTCCAGGTGGCTAACAAGTCACAGCAGCTGTGCAACATCAGTATCATGTAGCTGAGCGTGAGGATTAACTCTACTCAACCATCAGCAGTCAGTTTAGCACGGCTGCTAATTCATGCACCTAAAGGTTAAAGATGAAGACGGCAACTGTGTTTAAATGTTGGAACATTTTTGTGAGCTCTTAGTCATATGGCTTTAATAAAGGATCATTCTCAATTTTATTCAACACTGCAGTGACTGGGGCTTACTGCTGCTAGCATGGATACCACTTAGATACAGTATTAAATGACCAGTACACCCTACTCCAGAAAATATCTATCTATATATATCTATATCTTTTGTTTATCAATCAAAATATGTTGACGAGTTACAGGCCTATGTAAAATTATGCTCTGCTTAAAGACTTCCGTATGTTTGTTGGATTAATTTAGCCAGTATTGTGAGTAGTACAGCTAAATCCAGCAGCTAGCATTAGCTCAGATTAAATGGCTGCATTTCCTGACAAAGACTGTCATGCTTACAGTCTTTATACAGATAAATCCAGTTTCTTCCTCTGTGATGTCTGCTATAAATCCCTGCAGATTGTCCTTGAGAGTAGTTCAGTTAATCTCTGGGGATAATAAAGTTGAGACATTCACTTATGAAGCGTGCTATCCAAACATTCCATTTTCCTAATAAGACCTAATCTATGCAGCATCACTGACACATTTTTTTCCTCATAAAAACTGGATGAACCATCATATCAAAAAGGAGCAGCGTCTCCTTGGTGACAAGGTCGTATACATTCAGAGCTCAACTGTGATGCTCTGACAGCTCCAGATTACTACTCTCATATAATCAGGCTAAGTCTGTTCTGACCTTAAAGAGTAAATGCTAATAAACAAAGTAACACAGTAAGAGCACAGCATACACCTAAACATTGCACACACACACACACACACACTACTCATTATACAAACGGATAAATTAGATGCAACGCAGTCATACAGCATGAAAAAAAGACACTCACTGCCCCTGTCTTCCAGAGAAATACATCTGTGCATATTAAATACTCACCAGTTCAGTCCTTGAGGAAAAAGCCTTTTTTCCAACACCACTTTGACCTCTGACCTCTGACCTCCTGAAAGGAAGCACGGTGTACTTGTGATCCATCATTAGCCGTCAACCACAAAATGCCTTGAGAGGGGCATTAGACTCTACACTTTCCTAGAAAATATCATAATAAGAGCAATCTCTGGAGAAAAAAGGATATAATTATGTGTAATATGTGACCCTGGACATTTATGTAGTGACACATTCGTGATGATCTGACCCGCAGGTTAGAAACTATTGTCCTAGAAGATGGGATTACATTTTATTCATTTTTTTTTATTTTTTTTATCCAAGATTCTAAGTCTGATCTAAACATCCGCCTTAAAATGGATGAACACACACACACATGCATAGCGCGAGAGAGAGAGAGAGAGGGGCTGCTATTGATTTGACAGGCTGTTAATTCAAGTCTTTTGTTACCCTAATAGAGTCTGATCTATCGCCAATCACAACCTACAGCTGAGTAGTAACTGTGATTGGCTTTAAGCATGCTGATCCCCTTTCAGCGAGACACCTGGGAAAAGAAAGGAGGCAATACTAAACAGAGGATTTCTGCAAATAGAAAAAAAATGGTGACAGATGGGCCAAAGGTGCAGCATAACATGGTCTAGAAACATTCTATTGGCTGTATATGACACATTATAAACGTTATAAACCTATACATGCACCAAGAATTTCATATACAAGTCATAGAGTGAAACAATAAAATCTCTATTATGTAACTCAGTGGATGGAGCACAAACACACCTTTCCTTTCTCATACTAAATAACAGTGGCTGATATCAGATAGATATCAGCCACTGTTTGTTCAGATTGCTAATTGCTTTAACACTGAATTCCTTTCAAAGCATCAGTTGACTTGTGTTGAGGTGTAACACACTCTCCTTAATCCTGGCAAGAGCTTATTTGATGCAGTCACAGATAGAGACCCAGTCAAAACCAAATCAGCCAATAAAGCATAACGCTGCATATCTGATGCTATCAATGTGAACCAGTTGAGCATAAACTTGCCTTTGTGATTCAAATGAGTATTTTCTCCTTCCTTGATCCAAACAGATGGAAGATAACGGCGCGCGGGGATGCAAATGCGTCAAAGAACGTTTCCTTTATTTTCAAATCTGATCATATTTTGTTTCTCCCCAAACGAAACATGCAGGGTTTGTACAGGGATGTTTTGTGATCAAATATTGTTTCCGCTTGTCTTCCACTATCAACGACTGTCTGTGACATGTGATATGTGGAGTAAATATGTGGCCTGTCATGATTTGTGCTTTCGTTTTTTTTTTTTCCTCTGCTGCCAGGTTATCTTACACACCATAAATATCAACGTTCACATCAGAGAGCCGTCACTGTGTACTGATTTCACAGGGAATGGTCCTGTTTACTGTAAAAATACCAGGTGGCTTCTTCTTCTGCTCTGACCTGAAAGCTGAATGATGAGGGCACTCTAATATTGGCAGGCCAAAAAAATAAAAAAGGTTCAGTTCGTTTTGTTGCAATGCTAGTTGACAGAAATGTAATGCTGTAGACAATGGTGTGTGATAATGTCTACAGCATCTTTGCTGTTTGTGCTGTTGGACAAAACAAGATACCTGAAGCTGCCATGTTGGATGTGAAGACAAAGTAGTTATTAAGACACTTCTTGTTACCTTCAGGTGCAGTTGGAAGGTTCACAGGTTTTGAACTGAACTCATTCAGCTCCTGCCCTGGCACCCTCATGCTTCCTTGGTCTGCCTTTGCTGTTATACCATTTTTATTGAGAGTTCATGACTTTGGCTCCACCACCTCTTCTCCAAGAGAAAGACGAGGCTCAGTGGTCACTATTTTGACAGTGATGATAACAGCATTGGGAACAAGATGTCAGTATGCTCCACTACTGGTGGACTTTAATATTAGAAATTGCTGAAATTGTGCGGCCGAGTAGCTCTAAATATGTTATATCTTCTCTCAGTAATAATTGACAGATTCATATAATGAGAATAGTAATTAGCTGAAGCCATGACATTGTATAGTGTAGCTTATATTAAGGCTCCTCACAGGGTCTCACAGCAGCTTTGTGTCATGCACAGTGTTTGTTTCCATGAGCTCATGAGCTCAGTCAGCAGAATGATGCAGCAAATAAGAATCATATCACCACATTTGACGTGCTGTGTGTATAAGAACATGACGTAACATGTGTTTATGTAGGCTAAACTGAAAAATAGATGAGATTACAGGACGTGATGTCCGTGTTCATCTGTTTCTATAGACTCACTGAAGTCAGCAGCCTTCTTTTTATAGATCCGTCTTGAATGTGTGGAATACACTGGAGCACAGTATCATTCTGTAGCTAATGAGAAACATGCAGAGAGCGAATGCTTCCAATTCCTGAAAGATGTGAACTGCTTCAGTCGTATACAAGCTGCTTCTTAAAGCACTGTTGTCATAACATGAACCAGATGTATTTTTTGGGCTGTGTTTCTCAACAAAGAAACACCTACTTGGCACACAACTTTTAACTCAGTTTGAAGCAGTGTGTTAAAATAACGGCAGGAACAGTAAAACTGAGCGGGAGAATCGCTTTAATAAATGCTTACACGCTGATTGAATAAGCAGTGCTGCTTTGAATGATAGGAGTGGTTCTGCTTTGTCTGTCTGGACTGCAGGAGTTGTGGTGCTTCCCCTGGATGTGTGGGTTTGTGTGTCCCAGACTGTCCAAATAGGATCAATGTGTTTGGGAGTGGGCACTCACTCCCTCAGCTCCAGACATGAGGAACAAATGAGAGTTAGCACATATGAAGCTTATCTTAGTGAGGAGGAGAGATTGACAGATCCAGGCCATCAGTCATAGACTGATGCCTTCACAGCTCGGTTAGGATAGTGTGCCTAATTGTATAACGGCTAATTACGGCACAGTGAAAGCTGTGTAATAAGAAACCAGGATAATGATCCATTACAGCAGCAGAGGATCATCAGGACTTCTAGCACCTAGCGGGCCTGCTCGATGCTGTGGTTGTAAACATATAATAGCTTAATGGCGGGACAATTTGGAAGCAGCTGGAGGCAAAGCAGGCCAGGCAGCTGTTTCGTTTCAGACCAGCAGAGGAGGAGGAGGAGGAGGAGGAGGAGGAGGAGGAGGTGGCTGCAATCCAAAACACTGCATTAACACAAAGGTAGTCAAACTGTTAAACTGCGGCTTTATATTATATATATATGTATATATGGAGCTTTTGTCTGTTCTCTCTCATCACTAATAATAACATGATAGGTGTAACTACAAATATTCAACCCAAGTGTGTGTAGTGGTGAGGACAGCATAGTATGTATTGGCAGGAGAAGCCAGATATTTTCACTTTACAGTAGGAGCTGCAGCGCCCTCTACTGGCCACCAGCGGTCTCTTACTGTAGGTCTGTGGTTCCTTGAAAACATACCCCAGGTCCACAAGAAAAACCTTCAGTCACATTCTGTTGCCCGCAAGCTTAGAAGCTATAATTTCGTGGCTTGGGTGAAGTGATTTACTTGGAGGAGATGACTGAGGTTTTCTGCTTCGGCTGATGTCACTGCCTCAGCATGGAGCTGTTGTGTTTGTTGTTGGCCCTTTGAAAAACAACAATGAGCTTGAAAAAAAAAAAATTTAGTGCTCCATGTGTTAAACAAAGAAAGTATGTGTTTGTGTTTTTAGCTCTTAGTAAGCAGCTACCTGGAGATGTGGAGAAGTGGCTGTCTGCATGATCCACACTTTGTTACAGACTAATTATAAACAATAAAAGCTGGCAGCCAGGCTGCAGTGCTGCTTTCAAGTGGAGAGCCACTTTCGCCACTTTCGTTCACTCTCGGCTCAAGCGGATATTGAATTTTGTTGCCACCTGTACAAACACACACACACACACATGCATGCAAAATCGTAACACCTATTTTTAATGACGTTGCCCTGGAGAAGCTCACCACCATACAGAGTGCAGATGTTCCTGAATTTCTAAATCGGGAAATGTTTGGATGCGTCTGATACTCCATTTTGTATCATCCTGACTGCACGGGGAGGGATACCTTTTACACAATAACAGCCTCATGCTGTGACATGACAGGAAAATCCCACAGAAACACTTGACAAGGTCTTATTTACACTGCTGCGCTCAAATAGATAAATGGCGGGTACATCCTGGCAATAACAAAGCACAGAGGATGAACATGTAGCAGAGCGAGAGGAAGGGCTAACAGCTGCACTGCTTCACCTACTGCAGTAAGCGAATACTCTTTTCCTATAACCGGACCTTTTCTTCCATTTTGTGAGTGATTATAAAAAAAAAAAATATGGCGATTCTTGACCCGTATATGTGACAAATAGGAAGCAGACTCTTCATACAGCTGTGAACAATTACAAACAGAGGATGGAATGTTTCTCCACTGCAGCTCTCAGGAATGTGCATCACGGCCCTTTGTCCTCTGAACAAATTGGGAGGAGAGGACGGCTGAAGCCAGCATAATCCGTGGATTAGTGCTAGAAAACGGTTATAGTTTACATTGTTTTGACTTAAATCGATGTTGGCACCTGTGAAAACAACAAAGCACCAGGTGGGATTTTTTTTTTACAGTTTGCCTACTCAATGTAGTTTTAAAAGCAACTCGAGTAGGGTTGCTGAATTTTGAGTTAATTTAGAATAAAAACCTTCAACTGGAAAGCAGTTGAGAAATGCATGTACATTTACAGCTAAAGTACAATTACAGTTGATGTATCCAGTAGGATCTGGACATGAGGCAATGTAGCATGACTAAGAAATGTAGCCAATGCAAGGGTGCCAAAAATTGCAGTTCCCTGCGTGGCCACTTGAGGGTGAGCCAGTGTTACACAGTGTGAGATCAGTGCCTGTCTAGAGGTGATGTTGTGGATGGTTCAGCTATCTTTATTTGCAGTGTGTGATGCACATGCGCTGAATTGTCAGTTTACATCCAAAGTATGTCTTGAACAGTCAAATTAAAATATGCTATAAAAAGCAGTGAAGCGTCAGACATGTCAAGCACTTGATGTCTTACATAAACCTGCACACGAGGTGTGGTGTTCGGTGAGGTGTTGACTGAGCTGTGAGAACTAAGAATTATGTTGTTGTTGATCTAAAGAAGATAGCAGAGAGCTGAAAGAGCTTGAAGCATCAGTCAAAACAGACAACAAAGCAGTGGAAATCTGGCTTACATGTGAGGAGGAATGAAGAGCGGTGAGTCGTCAGTATCTATAGAGCCACATTAAACTCTGCTATATTTCACAATATTAAGTTATTATAAGGTTATACAATGAGATATGCGGGATCAAGTCATCAAGAGGCAGCACAGTAATACTGATAGGGATGGTAAAGGGATTTATGCAGTATGATTAATACCAGTGATTCATATCATATTTGCCCATACAGTCTATATCATTAGGTGCATGGTAATAAGGTTTCCAGTGCCGCCTCACATCGCACAAATTACGCTTGACAGTATTGCTTCTTTTGTTGTTGAGCTCAAAATAACCTCACAGCCGACACCATGACAGCACCGCTGACAGGCCTCACTCATGTTTTCACTCCTGCTCACGTAGCACCTGCTGCTCACCTGTGACACAGCTCTCTTTACACCATCGTTCAGGTTTAATCAATAAGTTTTTTTCCCCCTTCGATATCTGATCCAGAGGCTATTATTGAGTTAACACCAGACTGGTCATTTTACTGGATGAGAGCATAATTTTAAATGTGCTAAATCATTAGTGTGGTTTAAATACATTGCTGTTCCTTTCATGTTGTCTTGAACGCTCCCTTCAAACAGTACAACACAGGAGAAAAAGAAGTAAACATCAAACATAGGGAGAAAAACAAAAGCTTAAAAAAAGAAAGGCGAACAAAGCTTTCATTTCTGGTAGGTTTTAATAAAAGAAAGCAACTCGTCAATTGTCAGGTTCTTCTTTTTCCTCTGTAGATTGGTACGGCATCTTAGCTGCTGCAAATTTGGACAGATTTTTTTTTCTTAAATCCAACCTGACAAGTTTAAACAAAGCAATTTCAGACCCTTCTGCGCCTGCAGTATTGACATGGCTTGTCAGGGGTGTCTAGCAGGAAGACAATAATTTGTCTTGTAACACGACTGAAATGAGCTCAGAGTCTGGACGCTACCGGCTGTGGGTGCAGAATGACACCCAGTAACAGGCTGGACTCATAAAGGACGCCTTATACAACAGACCTCTACATTTACCACACAAGCTGTACAGAGCAAAGGTACATTACAGCCTAACATGTGGTATACAAGCTGCTGATGTCACCTCTTTTCAGTAATGGTCATCCATACCCATTAAAAGGCTCAAACTAATAATGCATTCTTCCATTTTCTCCGTTATTTATGTGATACATTTTATTTTATTGTTAATATTTTGTTTTATAAAACTTAAATAAAAAAGATAACACAACAATAACATAATCATAATTCATGCCCCATGCTTGGATTTATTAGCACATTTTTAAAGAGGATCAGCTTTCACTTTGCACTTCTTTCAGTGGGCCTGAGGGCTGAGGTTGCTAGGCGATAGTGGCTATCTCTGTGGTGACGTGATCCCCCTTGGGCCTGATTCTCACTCATCACCTTCTCAGACAGATACAGGGCACACACACACACACACACACACACACACTTGAGCACACATACATCCCTGCTGTCCAGAGGTCTTTCTCTGCACTGCACTCTTATCTCCGGGAGGCTGTTGTCACTCATTCATTGCTGTGCTGAGAGGAGCTTCAATGCCCTGACCTGATGAGGCTTAGAGAACACCTCGGAAAAGCTCTCAGGTGTCAAGGAGAACCAGATGGTGACAATGAAAAGGCCCCGGGAGCAGGAGCAGCTCAGCACCTCCTCTTGTCTACTGCTCAAACAAGAGGTGGACAGAAAGCTCTGTTTATTCTCCGAGTCAGGACAAGTGTACAGATTTATTCTAAGTTATCTGTGAAAACCTTGAAGGACAAAAGACCCCTTGAGACATGCGAGGAACTCAAGCCGCAGATATATCAACTACTTATGTACAGTAATTCAAGGAACACTGAGGAAGACTCTGAGGAAGAGTAAAACAAGGAGAATCACAATTTAGGAGATGTTTAAGTATTTTGTTGCACAATTATATTTGATTTTATAAGTGACTAATCCTCTGTCCACAGCAGTTTTAGCCTAAATGATTACACTGTATGACTGAATGATAGCATTGTATAAAGTGAGAGTCTTCAGATATGTAATAATTGCATCGAAAAAGTAAATAAAGTCGCTGTTAATTTCAGAATCACTTCATTTGAGCTGCAGAACATATTTGTCAAGTCAAGCTAACATGACAGAAGTTAAGCCATGGTTCATCACCAATATATTGACAGAAAAGATTGGAACTGAGGCAAGTTGTTTTTGGCTACATTAGATCCACTCGTGTTTACTTGGCGATCAGACTTTGGGTCTAAAAACCCCTTTCAGTAGCTGCCAGTAAAAGTTTCCCTGATGAAGAAAATCAGATCAGAGACTAACTGAGTAGTAGTTTCAATACAGGGAGCTTAAAGCAATAAACTGTCCACCATTACTGACCATGTTGCTTCAATGTATTCTAAAGTGTTGACCTTTAGCGTTAGGTTACAGTGTGTTGGGAGACTTCATTGTCACCACTTCTCTCTCTTTCTCTCTCTCTGTCTCACACACACACACACACACACACACACACACACTTTGTGTACAGTGTACCTCTAAGCAGAGAAAGGAATCATGTTTTCCATTCTCCGCAGCAGCTGTATCCATGGGAGCACAAATCGGGTCAGAAAAACATATCAGCTCAGGGAAAATCATATCAATTCCAGAGAGAGAGGAGAAAATGAGTAAGTGTGATTTTATAGTGCATCCATAAAGCTGAGCGCTGGAGTCAATGAAAGAGTTGTGGCATGAGTCAGGCAAATCAAGTGTTTATGCATCAAGTCTGAAGTCATGAAACTGATGTCTATAAATAGGGCTTGCATGTAGGGCAACTGCTGTTTCCATTCAGACTCTATCAGACTAATTTTTTCAGACTGATTTCTTTATTTTGATCACACATACTGAGCTTTATTTCCTTATATTTCATCTCAGATCCAGATACTTGAAATTAAAGAGTGACAGCTGTGACAGCATTTTCATTCCCATCTGCCATGTCTTAAAAAAACGCCTCTTAATTACTGTAGCTGTACATGTTTGTTTGTACACATGGGTAGATATTCATATGTGACTCTTTCAAAATAATCCACATTAATTCTTAATTTTATTTATTCATTTTCCTTATATTAACCTTTATATTTGCACCAAAAACTCAAGTGCGTGCTAGAATCTGCAGCATCTGAGGCAGACCAGGACGGGTCTGAGGTTCAGCACGGCTCTATGATCTTTTTGTGTACACAAGTGGAGGGCTGGGATTTATCACAGAGCTGAGAGGCGCAACGGAGAGGAGTGTGCTTACATTTCTCAAGGGGCATATTCCACTAATCCTGATTGCTATCTTAAAGTAAGAGCATTTATGCTTACAGTTGATTAGCTCAGTTTCAACTGTGTTTACTGCTGCAGAAGTGCCTGTGTGACAGGCTTCATCAGCACTGATAAAACTCTCTAATCCTGAGAAAAGGTGCTTCAATAGATCTTGTGTACTTGCACCACTGATTACAAAAGGAAACTGAAGTATCATGTCTTAATAACTTACTCCAGACTTGACCTGCTTAAAGTAGTTTTATAGCTCAGTCAGATTTAATATGGCCCCCAGAGGCTAAATACTGACTTTGATGACCTTTCTCATATAGCTATAAGTTCGATCAACTTATCCTTAAAACAGCATGCATGGGTGTACAAATACCACATATGTGACAAGGTTTGATCTGCTGGAGTGAACCTGGGGGTGGTGATGTTTGTATTTCTTTGAAGAGTTACTTTATTATGAAGCACCACAAGACAGTAATATCTAAAAAAATCATCTACTAACTATGCTGCCTGTGTTATTGAAAACAACTTTTGTGGTAAGGTCCCTAATAAGCCTCCTATCTGTCTCGTATGTACATATGTTAAGCATTTTCCCTGCTAAACCAGCATGTGATTGTTTTCATTGTAGCATGCTGATGTAACCAATGACACCAAGCACTCCCTGTTAGACGAGTTCTGTTTAGGTGTGTGCTGGCATTAGCCTTTCTGGACAAACTATTTTCTTGTTCTCCTATTTTAGGTTAGCAGAACACAGACATCTTTCATTTTACACATAGGCTTCAACTGCTGTAGTCTGCTGACTGCGAGCACAATTAATGACGACCATCAGCTTGACTGTGTACACAAGCCTGATAGTACTGACGGCCCGTATGTGTCGGGATAAAAACAGCTATTCGTAGCATAGATTTTCTGAAGTGAAATGGTCATCCCAAAGCCAGCTTTTGTCCCTTTTCCGAATGCCAAATAATTCAAGGTTATCATTCAGTCTCGGGGTACAAAGGGCTCATCGCTGTGTCTTTATCGGGCCTTGCATCGGGGGGCGCTTGCTGAAGGGAAATGGCTGACAAGAACTCCCCCGTTGTTTGGCAGCTTTGTGAGACCTGTGATGGGAGATAGACGCCTGTTCCCTGCGTCTGTCTCTCGTTGTCGATCAAGTCCTCTATCATGTTTTCAAGCATTTTCTTTGACCTCACCATTCAGTGCACATGCTGTGTCAGTTGAGATGTAGTCCTGTACAGTAATATCAAGCACAGGAGGCAAATCTGTACATAATAATAATATATCTTTTTGCAAAATAACCTTGGCATGTGTGGACATGTGAGCATCAGCATATATAGTATGAGAACTAGTCCTTTGAAAGCACCTCTGAGAACATCTGCGTGGGAACATCTGGGAATGGCAGGAAATTCGGCATCTCTCAGCGTGACGTGCAGCGAATGTTTTCAAGCACTTCAGAGGGATGAGCAGAGCGTCGAGCCCTGTGAGCTCCAAACCCTGACAGAATTTATGGAGTCCGGCAGCGAGTGGTTCTCATTACCCATGTCATCTTCCTAACAAATTGCTGTATTGGGCTCGCAGCTGGGGTGCTGGGTGTTTTTTTTTGTTGTTGTCTCTTGGCATAATTACTGTTATTTTCTCTCAATATGTCCACAACATTGTTCCAGTCATTGTTAACAATGCGCTTGGTGTGATGTGACTGGAATGAAAGCAGCAGAGGAGGATTTTCATATCATTAACTGCCTGCATATTTGCATTATCTTCCTCTTTTTATTTCACAAATATCCCAGAAGCCCTTGTGTGGAATAGAACCACAGACTAATAACAGGAATCCCCTACCAGTGTGAGTTGGGGCATTCCACTTCCAGTTTTAGCTGTGTTCATCTGGCAATGAGGAGCTATGAAACTATCCACCAGGAATTATGGGATAAATATTGTGCCTGAGATTGGAGAAATGAACAAACTGCACCTGGTCTGACACAGCTGTTTCACTCCCAGCTCTGCAGAGTGTCTTGAACGTGTCTTAAAATGTGTGTTTTTACAGTCATTTTAAGTCTAAAGAATTTAATTTGGCATCTACAACCCAGTGGGAAAGAATAATATAAGAACATAATGTATTCTCTGAAAGCTCCTGCAGCTGAGGCTGTGACGAGTGGACAGTGAGTGAGGTTAACTTCATCCGTGCTGCAGGTGTAATATACTGCGAGTCCATTTCTGAGCCTTCTGTTTATGCCTCGTCGTGCTTCTTCGGGCCAAGCAGGTGTTCAGTTGAGTTGCATCCAGTGATTTAGAGAAGCATGTCCAAGCCATTATCCTCTCTTCATCCATGCCTGTCTCAGCAGATTCTTCTACCCTGCCAGGATTTTACATTGTCCTCTGCAGCTAACAAGGACAACAATGGAGCTGAAGTTTTTGTGAGTGGGATGATTCAAATACAGAGAAGTCTGTCAACAACTCCTGCGTCAACTTTTTTTAAAACCATGAGTAATAAACTGATGCTAACTGCTTGATTTTAGATCACGGCGAAGCACCAAAGATGAGCGCTCTATTTTAAGAATTTTAGACAATGAGAGGATGAGGAGGCAGATGAAGAGCAACTAATGGATCTGTTCAGAGCTGATTCACTCATGGATGCCAAAGAGATGGATGCCAACATTTGGCAAATTTACTAAAATATTCTTCTTATCATGTGATTTGTTCAGCTGCAATATGCACATTCCATGAATGATATGTGAAGAAATCCAGTTCACTGTTTTCGATTCTACTGCCGTTAGTATCAGTGCAATCAAAAATAATGGAATACAATGACGGAATATTACAAAAAAAACATGCACACTTTTTAAATCAATCATTTATAATAACAGGGAAGCAAAGAATAAAACAAGATCAAGATATAGTTTTAAAGACATAAAGGTCAGAGTGATAACATCAGGACACTCCTGCTTGTTTTATTTTTCTTAAATAAATCAAAATCCTTGGACTTTAACTCCCCCCCCCCCCCCCCCACTCCTCCCTGATATGGTCTGTATCAGTGTAACTTGGAATACAACTGTCCCTCAAGCATTGGATGGAATTTAAAACAGGTGCTGCACAATTGGTTCCTCCACAGCAGGGGGGGGGGGGGAGAGAAAGAAAAACAGCCACCCCTGCAGGAACATAACTGACAGAACATCACATTCTCCAGCCAGCTGTGTCCTCATCCAGGGGATAACATACAGTCCTGCATGCATGCAGTATAATAATACAAAAGAAGAAGATCATTTCATTGAACGCAGCTTTAAATAAACTGATTGGGGCAGTGTAGTCACAAGAAGAAGTGCTAATAAAACAAGTTAAAGAATATTATTCCTTGACACCTTGTGTGTTCCTCAAGTGGCGCTATAACATCTGGCACAGATTTATACACTGACATTCTGGCTTGAGATTCAAAGTGTTTTTTTTAATTGAATCCACTCCACAAGTCTGTGAGACTGAAATGTCTTCTGGCAGGAGCCTTCAGATACATACTCATGCTGCTGTGTCATGTGACCTCATGTGCAGCTTGAAATAGTTTTTCCCCTGTTTTTTTTTATTAATTCAAACTAGTGTAGTCTGATCCTAGAGACAGAAAACAACACGTTTAAGCAGGCAAAGGTGAGCAGACGTTCTTAAAGCTGCGTTCAATAAACGTGCGGAGCTCACAGTGTGTTTTATTGTGTTTTTGTGCCTCTTAATCCTGACTGCTGCCTCCCTTCCATCGGTCCGGCCCTGGCCACAGCACATACCAGCAGCACACTGAACCTACTGCTGTGTAACAATACACACATTCACATCCCACAGACAGCAAATTGCTTCTCTCATTCCCCCACCACGCCCTGCCTTCGTTCTCAGCCACCTGCAAAACAAACTGTGCTGGAAATTTCACTACAAATTACCCTGTGTCTGCCAAATCCCCCCGGGAGCGCAGGAAATCAAAACCCTGGATCTGCCCTGCCCCCACAGAAACACACACCTTAGCCTCACTCACACACAAACTGTCCTGACTGCAGCTCGCTTTACCTGCTAAAAACCACGTTTTATCTTGAATTAAATTCAGTTTGATGTTTTGATGTGCGTTTGAGGTTGTTTTTTTCTACTTGTAACTATTACAAGTGAAAAACAAAAAGCCCTAATAGGAGTTCCCACTTTACCTTTTACCAACACTAGTGTCATGAATGCCCTGTACTTCTGAGGCTTTAAAGCCAACATGACATTGTGAAACTTAGCCTCTATTCCTGCTAAGAAAGAGTGAAAACTGAGACCTGTTTCGCTTCATGGGAAAATCAAAGGAAAGCACATACCTTAGCAGTGAATAATGATCAACATCATGCCCAGCAGCAGTCACACATTGCTGGTGCCGCAGCGCCGCCTGGTGAAGGCGCTGAGTAGCTCCAAATGGACAGCAGGAATGTCAGTGAGTGTGTGTGTGTGTGTGTGTGTGTGAGAGAGAGAGAGAGAGAGAGAGCGAGAGAGAGAGAAAGAGAGAGAAAGCAAGTTAATGGCCGATGTGCCAGAGAGATGAGTGTTGAAAGCTCCTTGGAAAAAGGATTAGGACTGTTTATGTTGGCCAAGTGGCCCACTGCCAGCTGCTCAAGTGTGCAAACTTCTTAAAGCTGCAGAGCTTCGGGTTGGACATGAATCTTTTTTCCCTTTATTTACCCTCCACCCTCCAGACTGTGTGGATGCTTGTGCTTTGTTCACTCCCTCACTCCCCCACCACCACCTTCAACCTCCACCTCTATAAAAGCTCTGCTGCTGGAGCATTTCTGGGACAGCACCCCAACAAAATTCACCCTGTGTGTGTGTGTGTCTGTGTGTGTCTGTGTGTTTCAACACACACCTGTTAGATCCATTTATTTCTAAAAATACAGGCAAAACTCACCCTAACAGAGTTTGTTGGTAATATTAAAGAAAAATGTATCAACCATGGGGTAAGGTTCTGGCTGGATGCCACAGCTCTGCGGCCTGGAGCTACATCACAGCAGAGTCTGTGAGCCGAGTGGTTATGAGACACGGGTCTCAGGTCATGGAATAATAAAAGGCAGCTTCGGCAGCTAAACCTTCAAAAGATGCTAATATAGCTTCGCTAGTTGGCTGCAGGAGTGCTGCTTAAGGTACTCCTACATGCATATTCAGGATTTCACTTATATATCTATTCAGCTGTGCTGTCAAGCTGCTTCAGGCGGTGGTTAACATTTCTTTTAGGGAGTGTGATTTTTTTTGGCTTTGGACATTGGGTACAAATTGTTGCATTACAGCAAGCATCCCTGGGCCACACACACACACAGAATTTCCTATTAGTTTTAGCTGTGCTGACTTTGTGCTTTGACTTGAGTATGGAGAGAGAAAGAAAACACTTACTCTGGCCGTGTTACAGAGCAAAGTCATGTTTCACTTCTGCTGCATGGTTTGTTTTATTTATACAGTCACTGTTGATTTATAGATAAAACTATTCATATTTCAAGCACTGACTGTAGTGTTCAAATTAAGCTTTTTATGTATTTATTAGATAATGTTACAGCACTCCTGTCATAATGCAGTTTATTAAAACCTGTTAATTGTGCTCGAATAAATACTTAAAAAGGAGAAGTAATTCATCAAAAGCTGAAAAATGTGTCACACCAAATCATGAAGTCCTCTTTACATGTGCATGCTGCCATCTTCTGGTAAAAGAGGATATTGCAACTGATAAAATGTAGTTGAAGTGTTGTATATTTTCTATCAATACAGTTTTATCAACAAGAATATTGATCAGAGGAAAAAACATACACACACAACAACAAGTCACAGTATACTTTATAGAGTCACACTTTGTATTCCAACTGTTTGAAATGCTAAATAAGAACACTTTCTACATTTGATATTGGTTTACAAATTGACTGGTTATGAATATATATTCTATCTCCATTAAATTAAAATACATTAAAAAAAGTGCACAAGCCACACAAAGTCATCAACCGTTGACGTCGTACAAACACCAAACAAATTCTGACGATGACAGTTTAAGGCACTTACTCAGGCAGAAGCAGTGTTTCTATCAAAATGCACCATCTTGTATTTTACATATAACAAGATGGTGAATGAACATATACAATGTACCGAGATGAAGAAAAAAAAACTACACCTGGACATTGCTACTGTAAACATAGTCACACTTTTTGGCACCATCAGACACAGAAAAAAAAAACAGGCACGGATGCAGAGCGAAAACTAAACAACAAATACACACGGTCACTACAAACAGAAGCACACACACAATGCTCATGTGCAGGAAAGTTTAACTGCACATCTTATTGATAATAGAAGGACATGGATTATTTATTTTGGGCAGAAGTTTAAGAATGACATCAGAATTTATGCTGGTGTTGTTTCAGCATGATGCTGTTGAAGTCAGCCAATGACATCCTATCCAACACCCCATATAGCTTAGTTTACTGTCATTTAAGGACAACTATGATAATTCTACTATAATTCCCTTTCTAATGCACTAATGCAATTAAGTCACATGGTGAATTTGTACCCAGTAAAGTAAAAGTTTGTTTTGTTATATCTGACAATAGTAGATATAAACATGTGAAATGAAAGCTCCACTCTAACACAGAGTGGTAGTGGGCTAGTGTTAGTAGTAGCTTTGTTGACCTGGCATTGGTACACACGACAGCTTGGCAGGATAACTAGTGGACTGTGGACAAATGTTCCATGTGATTTGATTGCAGTGGGTTCACATTTAGTGTAGTACTGTACGAGCTGTCCCAGACATCCACACAGTAGACTGTCGATTGTTATAAAGAAAAGGTTTAGGACACATAGTGTGAGTAATGTAAGGTTTTCATAAATATAATAGTATGCAGCCATTTTGCTATTTGTCTCAAGCATCACAGTTACACTATAATAACAGGTAGAATTCACTGCTGGTAATTTAACACAATGTATTATTGCACTGAGGTAAAGCTATTTGGCTTTATTGTGATTGTCAGCTACATCAGTGACCAGTGACCAGTCCTAACCATGTTTTATCCTGGCTCTCCTGCACCAAGGCCTGTCCCAGAGGCATTTGAAGAGTTAAAGGGCCCATGCAAAGCAGCACTTGCATCTGTTGGTGTGACGCCTCCATTATCTTTGGTTTTGAAATAAATTACATAAAATAACGGCAGGACAATACCTATCAGCAGCATAGCAACCACAGCGTTCCACCACTGGATCCCCCAGTCTGCACCATGGCTGGTGAGGCGCTGTCCTCTGAAACCCGACCTCTTGGCTTTCTCGGAGTATTCCGAGAAATCCTCATCTTGATCCGCTGTGGTCTGAATCAGCTGCTCGATATCGTTGTCCACCTCCATTAAAAAGTGGGTGACCTCCTGTAGGTGCGGCTGGGCTCTGACCCTGTCCTGAGGCTTTTCTAGTGAGGAAGATGAACGTGGCTCATGAGGCTCACTTGCGTCTGAGAAAGTCTCTGTTAAAAGGCTGTGTTTCTGAACTGGTATCTTGATAGACTTCAGTGCAAACAGATCTTGTTCCTGCATTAGGTTGTTGACCCGCTTTATGTCTGCCACCTGTTGAGATAAACGGGGATGCGGGGGAACCTTTAATGACTCCTTTTTACAGAAGACAAAATATAAGCATCAGTAAATTTAAAATATCTTACCTTACAGCCATACTGCAGAGCTAGCTTGTTGAGGTTATCACCTTCTAACACCTCCCGTTCCAGCAGCTGGACATTCCTGTCATACTTCTGATCCTGGGACGCCTGTGGCTTCATCTCCATGACGCTGAGCTCCTTGTCATCTGACGACACAGTGTACTCATTTGACCTCCTCTGGAACATATATACCTGGCCATCTGCGCTGGCATGAACGTCTACGGGGGCCTGGAAAGCCCGCGGCCCTTGCTCACCCCTCCACATGATGACGCAACCACCTGAGGGACGTGATACAGACAACACAGTGAACAGGTTCATATATATATATTTGCACCACCATGTTATGACATCCTCAGGGGTTGTTTAAAATGGTTACATAACATAGTTTGTCCAGGAAAGCACACTGTTTCTTTACTTTGTAGCACACATACTGTCTACTTCACAGCTGAACAGATGGTATGAAATCATACATACATTTGTTAACTATTTTTATATTTCTTATCAAGTGTGAAGTATAATCAGAAAACACTATTTGCACTAATATTTAATTAATAGGTTTACAAGGGATGATGGTCTATTTTGATAACATTATTTGCATTCATTGGAGAGTTTCACTAATTTGTACTGTAAAGCGGATAATACATCTTCATTCATTTGTCTGTTGCACATCATTTTATGCGCTTTATGCTCAGTGTAGGTTTTGTGTACTCATTCAGATGCTGACCGATAACTCACAGAAGAAGATAACTTACTTTAAACATAATCATAACTTATATAATTTCTGGGTTGCAAACCAAGCTACAACAGCCCTGGTGCTTAGTTTGTGAAAAGGGCATTTCCTGAAGAAGAAAAATGCAAGTTTGATTGCTGCAGCTGAAGCATTGCTTTGAATGCTGATGTGAAGGATTGCTCTGAATTGAAAAACGTACGGAAGAATAAAAAAGAAGAAGAAGAAAGAGGGTGAAGAACAATAGTTTGCCTATCAACGGCAATCAAACTAATAAATATACAAACTTTACCGTAAAAATAATGTATCAATAGGCACGCTGTGTGCATTTATGTTGTCGGAGCTTACAAGGAGTACCTGAACGCAGCACCAACTTGAGCTAACAAGCTAATCCTAATGCTAGCAGGTTAGCTTTAGCTTTTGACGTTCGGCATGTGTTCACCATCTATGGACACCGTGTCAGAAACCAAGTCAGATTAACTTCAGCTGTAGTTACAGTTAGACTACGTGTGTGACAACATGTGAATGAACGTTACTTACAGGATGCACACGTCTCACAGGCACATTCAGTCTGTTTCCATTTAGTTATCTTACCAAAATACTTTGGCGACTATAAGCCACCGCCTTCCCAAAACACTCCCCACAGCTGATCTTGTTAGCATTACAGCAGCAGTGTGGCTGTCAGGCTGTTGGCTACTGGCTAGCCCACTTCTTCGTCGTACTGTAGAAGGTGTTGGCGTGAAGGATAAAAAAATGAGACACGCCCTCTGGTGGTTTGCAATGATACAACAACAACAACAAAAACTACTACCAGAGGGGGTTATGTCAAAAGAACTCTCAAAAATAAATTATATTTCTTACCTGAATTTCCAGTGGATACAATTTTTAGGTTATTTATTGTATACAACATTATTCTTGTATTTTGCTTTTTGTGTTTGCTAGCATCATTTTGAGCATACAATATTGGCATTAAGCATGTGCACACTTTGCTTATTAACACCAAACCACTGAAAGTGAGGATTCTGATTTCAGTGGGCTGGTGAAGGTGATAGAGAGTGTAATTATTTTCAGTAAAATGAGAGGAAAAAATGATTAATGGTGTGTTCCATTCTGTGACCACTAGATGTGGCTGTTGAACTTCATATGGTCAGGAAGTCACACGCCTGTTTTGTTGTTTTGTTTTTTGTTGTGATTGGGAAAAGTCTTATCTTGGGGAATTCATCTTGATAATTTGTTTTACAGCTGGGCTTAATTGTTCAATGGACAATAGCCATCATAATGCTTTAATAATAGCTCCATCACTGAACACAGCCTCTATAAATAAAGTTTGTAATCTGTCCCTCATCCTGTGTCCTGTAGTAGAAATTATTTCATCACAGTTACTTAAAAAAGCAGGATGAGGTCAAACCATTATTAGTCATTTATTGTTAATTATTCAGCAGCTACTGGATAACATTATAAACTGTAGAGTCAGCTTTATAAATATTGAAAAATGAATGAATATGTTCGGCCTATGTGCATTACTACATTTGATCTGAGATGAAACACTCGGGTTTTTCATACACACACACACACACACACACTTGTTTGGTGGCCCATATATAATGGCTGAGTAGCATGGCTAGATGTGGCCTCTTCCCTCATTACTAATCAAGCACATTAAAGTCCTGGAGGTGGTTCTGAGTGTTATTTGCATTTGGTCGGTGTTTACTGGAGCTCTTAATATAAGGTCTAAGATGTGTCTATGCAAGTGAAGGAGGGTAATTAAACAAACCCACTGGAGTTTGGACTGATGAAAGAAAGAGGAATATGTACCAGAATAATAGAGAAGAATGATCCAAATGCCAACTCTTCAGTCAAAAATGGTGGAGACTGTGTTATGGCATGGATGTGTCTGTCTGCCAATGAAACAGGTTCACTGCTGTTTCCTGATGGTGTGACTGCTGGTAGAAGCAGCAGGATTCATTGTGGAGTGTAAACATCTGTACTCTCTACTGAGATATAAATGGTGCAAATATCATATCATATCATAGATGATGACCCAAAATATTCAGCAACAGCTACCCAAGACTTTCTATACTCAGTCACCTGATCTTAACACAATAGAGCATGCTGTCCATTTACTGAAGACAAGAGACTGACGAGACCCGCAAACAAGCAGCAGATGAAGGCAGCTGTTTTAAATGCCTGGCGAAGTGTCTTAAGGGAGCAAACTCAGCATGTGGTCCTGTCCATGGGTTCCAGACTTCAGGCAGTCATTGGCTGCAAAGGATTTTCATCCAAGTATTAAAGGCAATCCTTGTTTGTAATTAAGTTAGTTTGCCTCATGTATGACCCACCAATGAAAATTCCTGAAACCACATCCAGCTTGTAACCTGAATCCCACTGATAATAAAACATACATTTAATAATAAATTGCTTCAAGCTGTGAATTGTTTTCAGTTAACTTTTTGTAGTCTGCCTGTCTGTCAGTCATCCTGTCACACCCCTACGCCTGTCTGCGCCCTCGTGTGTCTTTCTACGGAAGCCTATAAGTCACCCCTAAACAGCCCGCATTAGTTTTAATGGATGTTGCGACTGATAGTGCCAAACTTTTATCGAGTCCAATAATCTTTGGGACTCGATAAAACACGATTCTCTTTGGGACTCTAATTATAAATGCGCGTCCGACTCTAACGTCAGTGGACGTAGTTTTGTCTGAGAGGGATTGAAATGAAGCGAGTAGTTTGCTAATCAGTCCGTCAAACACCTGTATGCAGGAGCGCAGGTAGAGGTTAGCTCAGCTAGCCTAGCTAACAGCAGCCGACATGTTACTGCGCAGGAAGTCCAGCGGTACGAAAGTTATAACGTCACTAACGGGCCATCATAATTAAAAAACGGTATACACACCGAACTATAAAATGTTACCAATATAAACAAAGAAGACTTATGTATGTACTCATGTATAAAGAGCACAGTTAGCTTTATGGCTAACTTATCACTTGGCTAGCTTAAAAAGTAAACACGTGTTTACTGACATGTTGTATGCGTTTCCTCCATTTTAGCTGTAGTGGTGGTATTCTGTCATCATTATCCCATAATAAAGAACATAAAAGTCTGTGACTGGGCTCAAGGTTCATTTCTGCTTAGCAATTTACTTCATTTATTTTTATTTAGTAAATTTTACCTCCAATTTCCACACACCGAGGATTTAAACTTGTTTAGTGTTTGGTAAAGGAAATCCATCTTTACTAGGTTACATTCACTTAGATCATTTTTTAAGGATCATCTCATGCATACAAGCTGTTGCTCCTTGAATATCATCACAGATCCTGAACCCTTTCTCTGTTCTCTACAGGTAAACATCTAAAGGAAGCCTAAGCATGGAGAGAAGAGCAAAACCTTTAAGGTGAGAATAACAAATAGTTTTTGTAAAATGTTTTCAAATATGGCTTACATCTCTTGGTTTGAATAGCTTCTCTAATGTTTGGCTCTTTTGATAATTCAGATTAAGATGTAACAAGCCTCAGCTAGAAAAAGTGCACCATGATGATGAGAGATAAAGGTGTATTGTAACCATTCAGACTCATTGGAATGGTTAAATTATCTTTGATGCCATGTACCTAAATACTCTTTGTAAAGTAAAGATCTTACTGTGTGTGATAGTAATAAATATATCACATATACCATATGTGATTGGTGAGGCAGGGCAACTAACTAACCAAAGTGTTGATGCTGGAGAAGGTTGTTAATTGTTAGGCTGCTGTGTGTGAAGACTCATGGATCTGCACAGAAACATACAATCTGGTCATGGTTCAGGCTTGTTTTCACAGTCAATGCATAGGCTAGAGAAACCATTAACCAATTAGAGGTTGGTTAGTGTTGGTATTTTGAATGGCAACTGTGTCTGTGTGTAAAGCGTGTAGCTATAGGGACTGGGTCCCTGTAAAACTGAGCATAAATGAAGATATGTGCACACTGTGCTGATTAGTGCAAAAACCAAAGTGACCATAGGCCATCGAAATATAATAAACACATGTAATTTTTGTTCTGCAAACTACAATTTGAAGATGGTGCTTATGGATATACTTTCTGTGTCAAGAGTGAGTTGATCAAGATAAAGAGGGAAACCTTGATTTTCATGAGACGAACCGTGTGCCGTCATCATGCACTATAAAAGCACTTTTTTTTTTAAGCTTTGTCAAGGATACAGCATATTTCTTACATTTAGTGGTTGCAGTCATGACTTTTATGAAACGTGATGTGTGTTTATATTATTTTTAGTCACATTTGATCCAGGGCTAAGCTACAAGCAAGACTGGTTAAACATGAAGTTAATAGCAGTCATGCATATTCTAGTGTTTTTTTTCCACATATGCATACCCATTCAGCTGGAAACCACAAATGACCTCCATTTGACTCCTTTAACAAGACAGCGTAGTTGACGCAAAAGCAAATTTGATTTTTTTTTATTTAAGAATATAAACCAGTCTTTAATTAAATTAATTAAATTAAATTGTTCAGTGGTAATTGATGTTATGTGCTTATATCTTTGGCCCCTTTTGACCATGACTGCAGAGGAATTACATTTGTTATATTCTCTTAGCACAGCCTTACGTTAAAGGAAACCTTACTGTTGACTTCATTGTCTCATGAAGGCAGCCTTTGCACTTGAAAAACTGAATGATGGTAAAGTTAATGTTGCCTTAGAGGGAATCATCATATCATTTACATTGCATTCAGATTCAGTGTGTAACGCTGAACGATGATCAACGGAGCGGCATAATATTTCAGGGCCACTGAGCAACTTGTACAACTGACAGAGATAGAAAGAGAGAAAATGGAGAGGGAGGGAGAGAGAGGGAGGCAGGCAGGATAGAGAAGTAGGGCTAAAACCATGTACACTGCACATGTTGCCCACAGAACTGCAGAAAGGACTTTGCTCTAAATGATTCAGAACATAGATGAAATATTTACTGAGGTGAAAGATTCATGTATGCCACATTTATGAAGTCATTGCTATATGGCCACATTAGATCATGTTCCAGTACTGTGTGAGATTATTTCATTAACGTTTTTTTTTTTTTTTTTTTTTTTTTTTTTTTTACAAATATGTCTGAAGGGACAAACTTTTCAAAAAAAAATGTACAAATACTAGTACAGTTGCCTTGCTTTGACCTCCTGAATGAAAAAAAATACTAGAGATACCACTTTTAGCTGAGTGTGGGGTACCCTTGTGTGCTTTTCATGTGATAGATTGTTTTAGTTGGTACAGACCAACAGATTTTATAGACCATTTTTATTTTCTGATATCCCAGTGATTCTTGTGTTATTGACACTGTGTTGACTTTCTATCAACAATGTCCTCAGATTTGGAGGATTTTCAGCATACCACAGTAATTATCTTCATTGCTATTGAAGTGTTGACACAGGCTTGATTACACCCGATTGCTGATTGCTGCAAGAAACATTTGATTATTTGTCTTGCAGAAAATAGAGCATAAGAATTTGGTTTCCATGGCCAGGGTGGATGCTGATGATGAACCACAGGTAACTAGACGTTTGTCTCGGAAATCCATGGGGGCCCTGCAGCAGCCAGTGCTGGGATACCAAATTGAATCCTTAAGCTTTGGGTCATGGCAACAGTTCAGATGTTTATTGATTAAATGTCAACTGCCCAGGTGAATGTGATTCACAACTCAGCGGAGCCTAGTTCAACAATCCATCAATGGCGGGGGACACATTCAAACCTACACATCACTCGTGCATGCTTAGATCCTGTGTTGTAATGTAACTACAGTCCTACAGTGTGGGGATGGCTGTGTGTAAGTCAGCTGTTCTAGAAGTCCTATCAAGGCTTAATGTTGAGTTTATTAATGAACGTGGAGTGTTCAAATAAAAAAAAAAATATATAATGCTATGTTGTTTTAGGGCAGGGGTGTCCAAAGTCCAGCAATTGGCCCCCAATTGGCGGCATCATACACATTTTTTATCGTTTAATTTAATGTCTTCGAGGGGACTGTTGGCCCTTGGACACTTTTAAATGATCAAATCTGGCTCTCCCTGAAAAAAGTTTGGACACCCCTGTTTTAGGGGATTAAAGGTAAACGGCTGTAGGTTTTAACTGTCCGCTGTGTATTTTCAGTTTGTTAGTTTTCATAGCTTCAATGATTGAGATTAGAAAGGATGACAACAGAATATAAGGTCAACTATGGCTCTGCGAGGACAGCAATAGTTCAAACGTGTTGCCTAAAAAAGCAATCATCCTTACTTATGATGGTATGCTGCTCTGGGTACAATTTCAGGCAATGAAGGCCTTCATCCAAGGGACTGGGGGAGCATTTTGCTGATAGTTGCATTCCAACTGTTGTGGGGTATATTAATTTGGATTCTGGACCCTAAGGGTGACCCCTCACATGAGACAGTGCTCTGGCAGTCCTGGTCTTCATGCAGGCCATGAGCGTACAGTGACACATAACCTTGCCCTGTCACCACCCTCACCAGTGTGTCAGCTAACATTACTGTGATTGACGTTGAGCCAGCATTCCAGTCCTATGAGATCTGGGGCTCTGTATAACCTCGCCCTAGCTGCGTACCAGGGCTAGGACATTTGAGGCATAGTAGTGGATCATGATGCCATCTGTGTTTGTAGCTTGTACTTTGGTTAAACAAGGGCATAAGCTTTTGTAACCTTGTGTTAATGCGCATTATGTCAGCCAAAACATTTTTTCATGAAGTTTTTGTTAAGTAACATCTTAATGCTGCACTTAGAATCAGAATCAGAAATACTTTAGGGTTCACCTCTTCCCACCTCTCAGTCACTGACAAGATGGCACTGGCTGGTACGTTGTTTATTTGTCTTTAGGTACAGTCTGTACATTTGGTCCTTCAAGGAAAAGCCATAAAAACCCAACTCTATATTATTTGGAGACATGGAGCGTGGTTTAGTCAATTTCGTAAAAAAACACACGCTTTTGCACGTATTGGTTGTAGGTCTCTTTTTTATATATTATTACATATATATATTGCATCTCTGTGTGGTGAGGATTCACAATATTGAAGTTTTGCAGTTCGGGCTTGTTGTTTTTGTTCAACTCATTTTGATCGACCGAATACTGATGTTTTTTTCCCCCACCTTATTGCAGAGAACATTGAGCCTTTCCTGTAGTAGAATTGAAGCTGATTCTAAACTGTAAATCAAATCTTTATGCTCTAAGCATCTGAAGTAAAACCATGAACCTTAAGCGAAATCTGTAGGTTAGCTTAAGTAGACCGCTAACCTAACCCTAAAAGTTCTTGACAAAAAAAACATTTTACAATGGGTACACAGTTAATTGCAGGCTTCTGAAATCATGCCTGCTGATGTTATCTTTTATTACACCTCAGTGCAAGAAAACACAGAGTTAAAAGGCCTCATGTAATGGGCCATGTTGGGAAAAACTACCATTCTTATATTGCTTGTATCCTCTTTGTGAGTTCAAACTGCAGTCGCAGGCATCACAACCTTTGCTGTGCTGCTTCATAGAATGAGAGTTTACTCATGACCATGGGATTTTATTAATTCATGTCGGCTGTGTTCGTTTTATGCCTTAGTTGAACCACTACAAGTTTCTTGCCATTAAATCACTCCTGGAAATGGGAAGAATGGGTGCATTTAAATATTGATTGTTGTATAGAAGACTGTGGTTTTCAAACAACATACATGTGGACATGTGTTGCAGTATAAGTGTTGTAAGGAACAGCTGCTAACTTCCTAGGAAACCATGCCTCTCACCGAATTTGGGTTGCCCCAACAGATGCCTGCATTAACCCTTTTTTATAACATATCCAGTCATTTTTTTTTTACAATGATAATGAATAAGGATTGACAAAACGTGCTTGTATCAGTACAGTAAATTGTGCAATGTCCAGGACAAATTCTGTAAATCAGTGAATTCCCTTCCTTTATTGTAGTCCAGCTCACTGATCACAGCGATGTACTGAGACTTTATCTCATCTGAGAAGATAAAAACTGGCTCTTGGATGGAGTAGATGAAGGGACATGTACATTGTCAGGTTGTTTTTACATTCACAAGACTGGCAGTCAGTGACCTCAGAATGAACCATAGTAAAACATAGAAAACTAACTGTGGGGGCGGGATGATATGGAGCAAAATACAGTGTCGTAATCGCTGCACAGTAATCCAAGCAATCACTGTGACTGCCAACCACAACTAAATATAGCTCAAGATAAATAGAAATCCTAGTGATATGATACCGCTGGATTAAAAAAAACAACTAACAGCGACTACAAACACAAACAAAAGAGCACAAAATGATAACTTATATTACTTCATTGTTTTTTAGGTATCTACCTGTGAGATCAGAAATGAAGCATAGTGGCAGCCATCTTTCATTTAACAGGGTGTTTTAGACACTACATTAAAGAACAGTACTATATTAACCTTGATGAAGCACATCTTCTTTCTCTTCGTTGGTCATCCACAGGGAAAGAGAACAATTAGGGCCAAAAAAAGGAAATGGTCAGCATCAGGAAACAGTACTGTTTCCAACTGTGCTACCCCTTTGCCACTTTTTCCAGAAGACAATAAAAGAAGACAGGCAAAACTGAGAGTCAAATCGAAGGTTAATTGGAGCCAGGGAAATGTCAACCAATTTTACCGATCACCCACAAGGGATATGCAGCCCTTGGTGGAAAAGATGCCAGAATATCTGCACAGTATATTAGCTTCCTTTCTATAATGGCCTCCTGAAGAGAGCGATGATGACATCTTTTCAGCACTCCGTTTCCCCTCAAAGCATTTGTGTGTGTGCAAAAGGCAAAGTGTGTGTGCTGGAGTCTGTGTACATGTATAGATGTGTTGTATGCTATATGTCAAAATCAGTATTTTTATTGGAGATACAAACGCCCTGGAAACAGACAGGTGTTGGCAGCACATCTCTAACACCTCGGTTGTCATGGCATATCCATCCCCTTCAGTAATTTTTACCGTAACTTATGGTGGTTTGACAACTACAGTGTCTCATTTTGGGCCTGGCTTGCTGTGTGCTATAAATATGACAAATCTAATAGTGAAGATAAAATAATCCTTATGTTTTATGACTTAAAAGCAGTTTTTGAAACGGCTGACCTGTGAGTGTGGGTTCTTGTTCATGTGTGTGTTTTTTTGAACGATAGTTACAGCAACCTTCACAAATGAAACTGAAATCTTCAAAGAATTAACGTTTTTAGGGGTCAAGCTGAGAGAGAATGTCAGCTGTTGATAAAATGAATTGGCCTGATCTGTGGAAAAATGAGTACAATTACCACTTAAGGTTTGGGCATACTTGACCCACTGACGTAAAGCCAGAATCATTTTTGATCCTTCGTAGGAAAGAATTTGTCTTTTGAATGTTACCTCGCTTTAGTGATAGATTTTACTGTACTTAAAACCTAAGTGTGACCAGTCTGCTTATCCACTATTATTTGAATTAACTAATGCTTCAGCTTGTTTGTTGCCTTTACTAAGTAATGCTCCAACTGACCCAGCTATCGCTAACATTAAATCATGCTGTCAACTCTAAAGTCTTTTTTGTGCCTTTGACAAAGGGCAACTTTGCCTTGATCTTCCTCAAAGGACCATAGAGCCTAATTGTAATAAAAGGATTACTCTCGGTATAAGAAAAGGTGATGTAGTCTAGTCTTAATTGGTGAGCTCCCTTGCAAAGTTGATCTAGTCTTGAGGCTGCCAGTCAGCGAACTGGTCAATTAATCTTTCCTCTCTCGTAATGAGGTGGGGGATTTCAGATGGCTGGTCCTTCACAAAGACAGACAATGTGCCCAAAGGATCTTCTGTCCCTGCACCAAGTGACCTGACAATTAAAAAATGTACCTCCCTGCTTCCCCTACCCCACCAGGTGGCAAATTGGTCTGACCCAACATCATATCAAAAGGACAAACCATGACTTCAAATCAACTTCAGAGCCACATAAAGGGACAAAGGGCAGTATCCTCCATGAAATGAGATTGTTGTATTAAGGCTTATGGCCTGGTATCATTCTGCCTTCCTCATTTTTGAGGAAAATGAAAAGAGACTTGTTGGATCCTCCCTGCTGTGTTTCACAAAGGTTTACCCTCTCAGAGGCAAAAAAATGTGTTGTCGCTTGACATTAATTTGATGATGCGGATGTGACAGTGGAATAAGCTAAATGTTAAGGGTTAAATGTGCTTGACCTTGCATTGTAGCAGGCTTTAAATCTACTTAGGGAGAAAGAGGATAATAGAAAAGCCAGTCACAGTCAAAGGCAAAATGTAAACCAAGGATCAAAACCCTGACATTTGACTTTTACTCACTTGCTCTCTACTCTATGTATTTTATCTGTGCTGATAGAAAAATCGCAACAGTGGTCAGCTGTATGATAAAGAATATTCGCTGTACCCTTTTACATGAGTACTGGCGTTTGTGAATTTGCATGTTTTTACCAATAACTAGCACCACTCATACTTTTTGACCTTGATTAATATACCCTGTTACACTGTAAAATAATCCCCATAATAAAACCCACAATTATTTTACTAGTGCAAATTTAATTGTTAAAAGGTTAACTGAGGGTTACCCCAATTTTATCTGGTAATCTAAAAACCACTAGAGAATTTGTTTTGCTTTTAGTAACTTAGTGAGTAGCAGTCTCTTGGTTACAGCTCAGTGGTTAAACATTAAGGTTGCTGATGACAGTTCACTGTTGACTGTCATTTGGTACAATCCTCAGTGATCCATGATTTTACCAGGTGCTGCCATGCAGAATGGTGTACAAACTAGAGCTTAGTCCACTCATTGCTCCAATATGACCCCTGACATTTTGACGTTGTCTGCCAGACCTTGAACACCACAGAATTTGACATTAAGACCTGTTTAGGTGCATTGGTTTTTCACAGGCAGTTCAGGCACATGTCCAGATATTTAGGACAAATAAGAATTGGGGAAAAATAAAAGTGAATAATTCATTTGATGGGCTGTAGGCTTCTTTTTGTCTACTGCTGCTATGACATGTGCTTCCTGTTTATCAAGTCTCGAGAATACCGTAGTTAAAAATGTTCCGATTTTTCCAGATCTTTTTCATCCCAGTCATCTCACTACATCTTCGATGATGAGGTGTTTCTCACAGACTATACCGTCACACATTAATTTCACACATGAAGCTAATCTCAATACTGTGTTAAATTTTTGAAAATAATAATAAAAGCATCAACAGTATGTGACTATATGTCAGTATTGGCCTCAGTTGAGCTGTCATTGTGTCTTGGACTGGTGTCAGTGACATGCAAAGACTTTGCAAAGAACTGGATGAAAGGATGGATGGTTCTTAGCCAGTAGGTGGTAGTCATATGACATCAACGATGTGTTTTATTCAAAGGCTTAAAAAGACATTCAGGAGGGGACTATGATCACCTTAGCCACTGAAGTCAGCGTCACACACATTTGTGACACAAGTTAAGACTTTGGATTTGTAGTATTCTGTAACTTTATATTCAAGCACAAGCAACTTCCTTCAATTACATTAACATGTTGTTTTTCCACTATAAAGAACGTATAGCCCATGACATCGAATATGTCTAAACATGACCTTACTCGTAATAAATTTATGGTGACTGGATTGTTCAAATAATAAAAACCCCTGTGAGGGATGATTTAATAGTGAGAGTACCCTAAGTATGGGTCAAGATCAGAGTCAAGTTTTTTTGGCTCTGTCTTGTAGAGTGCAGACTCCACCGAGAGTAATTATTTGTGGAGGGTTTAGGGCCCTGGGGGTGACGGAGTGGGCGGGAGGGGCAGAGGGTGCGCTGAAACGGAAAGCACGCCAGTCCCACTCATGGTTGATGCTCAGTGAATCTGAAAGGTCATGTCATGTTTTCTGGCAATTGACTCGATTGGTTTGGATTCTGCAACATAAGGCAGGGACAGTGGAGTGGTGTGTGTGTGTGTGTGTGTGTTTCTGCACATTTGCTGGGAAATGTGCCCCTGGGTTATTTTTTGCATTGACCTTATTACCCCGTGCAGTGACGAGCTTGCCACAAACCTTGCTCCCTCTGACTCCTTACCACACAAACACATCTCGAAGCATTGTTAACATCCAGTATGTGAAATATATCATCCACATTAGGTCCAAAGCTTTTGTAATTTCCAAAATGGTCAACAAAAAAACTATTAATGCTTCAGTGTCACAATATTATGATACATATGACAATACATTTTAAATATGTCATTGTAAATACATATAAAATAGTTTGTGTGTGCTTGAATGGAGTCTCCAGCTCTTTGAAAGAACACGTCCAAAACAGTGTTACCACATTTAATTAAGGTTGATCGCAATCATCAAACACAGACAGCTTACAACTGGAAGCTAGAAGACATATTGGATGTACTGTGCTACAGTCTTTAAGGATTTATCCACTGATATGGTGTCTGCCTTGCAGCCATTCTCTCAACTAATTTACCAGAACAATGTAATCTTAACCTCTACCCTTTATTCATCATCTGGGAGGCTCAACTCAAGCGATAAACAAAAAACACCACCAGCATGGTGAAGGTTTCTATATATAGCGTGGAGAGGTGCAGCTGCACTGAGAGCTACAGAACAATGAATTTTTAAATGTCTAGTGATGCCACCATACACATTTTGTGTCTTTTTGAATGTGTCCCTGTTATGAAAAAAAAAATCCTGATCAAACCAACCAAAAGAGTGAGTTTATCCTCTGGGCATTAGCACACTACATGTAGTTTCACCAGTAAAGCCTTTGCCAGTCTACACTTTGCCATGCCTGCACGGTTGACTCCTGCACTGCAGCGGATCGGTGGCAGAGGTCCAGAATCACTTAGATCATTTTACCCGGGGCACAAAAGGGGCAGAGAGGAGCCACTGACCCTGCGCTCATCAGGCAGGGCTTTACGCCTCGCTGACTTCCCTAGTGTGACATTTCTCTTGTATTTGCCCCCTCCCAACGCCTCCCTATGTAACCACCACTGCAGTGCAGAAAAAGATCATTGTCTGTAGAAATATCAATCAAATGAACAGCAGCTGGGGTCAATCTGCTGTCAGTGCTCCCTCTTTGCTGTCCCAGCTTTCATGTAAAGTGACAATAATGACAGAATGTCAGAAATGTTACCAAATGTGATCACTTAACACAAGACGACACTTTGCGCTGTGGTGCTCTTAAACACAGATATCGTACCTGTCTCCCTCTCACCACCCATCGCTGGACCTTCACACACTCTTTTCGCTTCTCTTAGCATTATGTGTGTGTATATGTGTGTGTGGAGTCAAGCCCTCCCACCCTCCCCCAGAACAAACACACCCCCTGCTATGGGTCATACAATGGTCATGACATTATTAAAGGATCAATCGTGCCTTAAAACACTGCCTCTTCTCCATGGGGATATGTAGTAGAACAGATGGGGCTTATGCAGTGCGGCTTTAATATCTATTTAAAGTGCTTTAGAGACAATGATCTAATGAGACATTTACATTTTGTTCAGCTGGCTTGAGAAAGCTAAGACCAAGCTGTGATCCTGTAGTACCAGCATAAACATTTTTAAATTTTCTGTAGCCTATATATAAGGAAGAGGATTAGGGCCACTGGGAGGGGAAAAAAAGGTCATGGCTTCATTCTCAGAATTCTAAAATTCAATAAATTCAGAGAATTTTAAATTTTTTTTTAAATTCTGAGAAAAGTCAGAATTCTAAGAATTCAGTGGCCCTAATCCTGTGCAGTAATTAAATATATTATGGAATTTGTAGATGTTTTAAAGTAAATAAATAAATAAAATATTTTCTTGAAAAAGATGACAAATGAGAAAGCTGGTATTGTTAAAAAATTTAAGGTAATGCACTCTAAATGTTAAAAAATATGCATACAATAATATAAATAATTACTACTAAGGATATCATAAATGCATTTTGAAATATTAGAAATACATTATGAAGATGTCAGTGTCAGTTACCAGTGGATGAGGGTAAGGGTGCATTTTATAAAGAAAAGCTGCAGTAAAGTAAAAGGCCAGGACATTCTCTCAATCCATAAGCTGCTATCAGGGGAGTTGCGAAGAAGGGTAGGAAGGTAAAAGCGAGGACATGCTGTGCTGGGATCAACACGTGTCTGCAAAAGCCTGGAGGTTCCACAACAATCTGTTCCAGTTGGTTCACTCTTGTGCTGTGACCTCAATTTTTGACTGCTGTTGGAGCTTCCTTGCACTCTGGTTTGACACGAGAACAGTACAGTCAGCTCTACACCCGCCCAGCTGAGCAGAGGGGGGACATAGTGGAAAAGCTGCAAACAATGAAGCTGTGAAGGAACATTGAATTAATATCCGCTTATCCTGGGCTGCACAAGCATCTCCAACTTGGCAATCCTGTGAAATGACACTTTCAATTGGGGTCAATTGGACCCCTGCCTCTGGATTTCAGGCAGCTTCTCTGCCTAGGGGTAATCAAGGGCCATAGATATAATTAGAGTAACTGTAGTTCAAGCTGTGTAACTGAACATTTGAGTAACACTAGGGGTCAGTGAAAGTCCGTGCAATCATGTGCTGAAGAGACCCTTTTCAGCATCACTTTCAGGTTTAATCAGAGGATAGACTATGTTACGTCTGACCTATAGGTGGCAGTTAATATATTTACATTACAGTCCGGAATTACGCGCAATTTTGTTTGTGGCCCTTTTTTGACTACCACAAAATTTTTTTTTGCAAAGGTCAATGATCATAGCACCTTTTAGAGCATAGCCATCAAGTGTGTTTTAAATCTTCATGTCTTCTCCAGGCTCAGTTCATGTTGAAACTGTGATGGTGGGTTCTCATCACTGTTCATTACTTTCTCCACTCTCTCTCTTTCTCTGTGGCAAAGCAGAACATCTCAGCAGTGGTGACACGGTGGTCTAGTAATTATCTAATTGTTCGAGCTATGTCTTTCTTTGATTTATGGTCTTGTATCAGTGGCTGACCTGATTTATAATGAGGTTCCCCCACTTGTGAAAATATGAACCTGAATTATGTGGCACCAGTCCAATTATTTCTTTGTTCGGCTGAGGCTCCTGTCGACATTGACGGTGTGCATCACAAATAGCTGCCATTGAAGCTTTCACCTAATAACAATAATATGATCCATCATTTTAGATTGGCCCAATCACCCCTCCCACCATGTTAGCCACTTCATCTATCATTGTGTAGATGCACCCTTATCCCTAAAAATTCTAATCAGACATTTTCTTGTAATGGATTAATGGTAGCGCATCAGATTGGAGTTTTCATTAGGGTGTGTATCAATTTCAAATCTGGCATGTACAGTAGATGGTGTGATTGTCATGACTGTGAGACTGTGTGTGGAAAATCACAAGAGCAGCAGGAAAACACCAGGACGACACCTTCCATTAATCCAACAGGCCTCCTGTTATCAAGTTCAAGCCACAGAGTCAAAAAAACTGGTACTAAGTGGAGCAAGTTGCTTGGCACAAGGACAAAGTTGACAGAAAACATAAGGCCCCCACACACTGTCTGGACAGCAGGAGGCCGCACATACATGGGTTGAAGAATAGACCCAGCCACAAACACATCCACTATACAGATGAGCTGCCCCCTTCAAATTAGCACCGAGCACAGAGACTGCTGCTGGTGTCTGATGAAAAGATGCACGGCTGCCACTATTTGTGCCGCTAAGGCATTCATCAAATTAATTACTGGTGGATTCAAGCACCTCTCTGATACCTCTTTATTTTGAGTCCAGTAAATGGGGACTCAGACTAGTGCTGACAGAGAGGCCTAATACACCCAGTCTTTGGCTGCACATAATTAATTGAAATCTTTGCTAGTTTGACAAATTGGAATGATGAATCTATCTTCTATGAATAGCTTAAGAAAAAAAATGCATAATCAGTCAAAACCATACTGTAGATGCAACATCCTGCTCTCTCCGTCTCACTCACTCACTCTTTCTTTTGCTCTGTGCAGCATTGTATGATCCATTAGGCAGAGAAAGCATGGCTTGTTGGGGAGACTTCCCTTCCGTTTGCCACCTCGATTGATAACTTTGGCTTCTTACTTTAATAGAGCGGTCAAGGTGGAGAGTTCCTTTGTATAGTTCAATAGAATAGGGAGGACATAAATCAAACTGCACCTTGCCTCACCACAGTAAACATGTACTATTGTCTCTAATCTCTCACATCAGAAGAAAAACCCAAGTCAGTTTTGTAAATACAAATGAATAAGTGAATTACCAATAAAGTCCAATAAAGCAGCTTCATGACCATTTTATATAACCATTTTTTGATCCATACAACTTCCTGAATTTCCCTGAGGGACCTTCCCGAAGGGATTAATAAAGTATATTCTATTCTATTCTTCAATTTCTGTAAAATGTGAAAGAAACTGTAATAGTAACATATGACTCAACTCAGCTTTAAAGCAAATGTTTCGACCCACAATGCAACACCAAATGTACCAAAAAGAATCAAGCAATTCTTTTAAGAGTTGGTGGAGACTGCAGAAAAGTTAGACCTAAAGTCACCAGGTTGACGGAAACATGGAGTCTATGATGGTGGTGTGGTAGCCTGTGTTTATT
Organism: Parambassis ranga; assembly: GCF_900634625.1. Lineage (NCBI taxonomy): Eukaryota > Metazoa > Chordata > Actinopteri > Ambassidae > Parambassis > Parambassis ranga. Next base: position 15,652,981 of record NC_041039.1, on the reverse strand, counting down.
TTAACAGTTATGTTTAGAAACAAATGCTGCAGATTCCCTCTGCTACTATTGGATCATTCTATCCAAAGTAATGTGAAGTTATAGTTAAAATTTGCCAAAACAAATTTTTTTAAAGATAGTGGTGGGCTTTAGTATACGATTTTGAAAATTTCAAGGTTACAATAAAGGTGTTTGTAGAGAGGGCAGCAACCTGCTTGAAAATGAAAGACACTATGTGCGCAGCACTTGCCTGAGAGTATGTGTCTTGTGTACATATATGTGTGTGTGTGTGTGTGAAGATTGAGAATACACTGAATGTGAAGGTTGCCGCTGTGAAGGACATATCTTGTCTATGGTAAGTAGTCATCCTTAATAGGTTTGGTTTGGATGTGAAATATGGGTGTGCCAAGTAGCTATGTGACATTAGTGTCGTCTCTAGGGAAAACTGCAGACTGATCTCAGTTCAGCCAGTACTGAGACAGGATAGGGGGCTAAATAAAGGCTCAGATAGATGAAACTCTACCTAAACCTTACAACCTCCAGACAATCATTTTCCTCCACCTTCTGTGATGTCCATGTTCATCATATATGTTGTGTGGAAATAATCCTTTTTTTATGTGCATGTTTTTTACTCTTTGTTTCATTGTTTTCATTCAGTTCAGTCACATTTGTAGTTTTTTATTTAGATACGGTGTAGTCATAGCAGCATGAAGTAGTGATGTTTGAAAGCATTTTAACGTAGACTTGGAATGAATCAGGTTATTATCATCATAACTGATGAAACAGCAATATACATTAAATTCTAATTAGAAAACAGGTTCTTTTTTTTCGTAATACATATGGAAAGTTGTATAGTCTTATGCAGTAATTACTGTATGAGTAATCTCTGTCGCAGTGAAGTAAAAGCCTTTGCGCCTTGTGTAGATTTCAACAGATGTTAGATGGTTGTACATGTGCCGTATGGGTTTTTTTTTTGTTTTTGTTGTTCTGTCCAAAGCCTGTAGTCAATTAGATAGAGGCCAACTTCTTATGATGATAGTTACTTTTTTTTTTAACAAGGATGCAGGAAGCTATGGCTTTTACCGGTTTTAAAAAGTCTTTGTCTGAATGATGTGGTTCCTTGATTGAAATCCTTGCCATGGAGCGTGACATGAGCATTTCCTCTTCGTTCTCCTATTATCAGCCAAGCCTGTGGTGCACAACCTAATCCCTCTTCATCAAAGTGGTGTGGGCAGCAGTCAGCGAGATGTGACCATCAATTAATCACCCACTATCCCCCTGACCAAGCTCAGGCCCTGCACAGATGTGAGGCCTCATTGGTTTTAAACACTCTCACTGGGAGATCTGCTGGAGATGCAAGACTGCCACAAACTGGCTTTGTCAGAGGGCTTCTGTGGACAGTGAGGCTGTCCTCACTGCGAGAGCCGAGCTGCTCTCAGGTCAGTGTGAGAGAGCACCATCAGATTAACCTCTGAACTGAGCCTTAGCTACTTCCCTTTTATAGTCCTGCTTTAGTAACTTAACTTCATTTTTAATGGAAAGGAATGCTCTGTTTTTTCGGTATGTTTTCTCTGAGAGTTAAGAATACCTAGAGAGCTCATTTACTCAGTTTCACTCTCAGGGTTTCACTGTTCTGCAGTTAAGCTGCTTTCTGAAAAGCTCATTGTCTTATTGGAAATCTTCTGAATATTGGATAAACCAATTTCCTCAAGCCAAAACCCTCCCCAGTTTCTCACACACAAGGGAGATAAAATGCCCGTGTGTGCACATACTTTTCAGTGAAACACAGGTAATGTCATTACTAAGAGCATTTTCATTCAGATATGTACTATGTACTTTAAACTCCAAATGCACTTTTTGCCATATAATATTCCATGTAAATTTAAGCATCTCCAGACCAGTAGCTTCGAGCGTTGCAGAACAGAAGGGTTGCAAAGTTCATAAATGAGTAAGAATCTCCAAATGAGTTTGGTGACCTCTTAAACTCCATGAAATTAATATAAGCAGACATCCTGCACGCTGCAGGCTACTGCAGAGCTGGGGAAGATCACTTAAGCTCTCTGAGTTCCATAAAACTTTTATAAGTTGACTTTCAAGACACATTGTAGCTGCTTATTGGTGATGACGGGGAGCAATATGGAAGCAAACAAACCTGCACTACCTTCACTTAACCCCTTCCTCAAGTACAAGGAAAATAGTGGCATCCAAACATGTAACATCACCCGTGGGTGTTGCACAGAAGTTCACCCCAAAAAGATTTCTGATTGAATTGCCACAAGAATGCAGGAGAACCAATGAACATCAAAAAAAGTGACACCTGTTTATTGGTGATTCATTTCCTTGTTTTATTTCTTTCAGTTAATTTCAGTAGAACATTAATTTACATTTGTAGTATTTTCCAAAAGAACCATGTTTTGAAGTTAAGTAATCAGATTTAGCTCTAGCCTCTAGAACACCGCTGCCTGTCTTCAGTAGGCTAAGGCTTATGTGGACAAGAGGGCCCCACGATTGTGGTCCTTGCCCCTATGGCTTGAAACAGAAACTGAAAACTGAAAGTGGTAAAATGCATCAGCAAACAATGTAACTAAGGTATGTTTTGTGTCAGACAAAGTGCTACTGTGTGCCTTGCAGCCAGGCAGAAACAGTACTGTGTTATTTTGTGTGTGTCTGGGGGTCTTATTTTAATTCTGTAAAGTACTTTGTGTTACAGTATTTAGTATGAAAGGTGCTGTATAAATAAAGTTTTGATTGATTGATTGACTATTTAATGTTAACAGAACAAGTGACCAAAAATGTGAGCAGAAAACCTTCATTTAGAATAATGTCAAAATAATAACAATAATAGTGCAGATGTTTTTTTAAATGTACAAATACTGATTTTACTGAGTTGTAGAATCTGTCCGTCAAGCCTTTTTCCTTAGTGATTTGACGTCAAAATAATATACACTCACATTACGGTGTTCTGTAACCTTTCCCTTGGAGCATCACCCTTGGAAATCACACATACCTCTTTACCTGATGATGCATTGGAAATCCTTCTAATTACTTCTGTGTGCCTGGGAGGGTATATGTTAACTGAGTGTATGTTAAACTACTCTAGCCTCCTTTACCATCATGAATCTTAATGCAGTTCTTATAAAAAGGTCCTGTTTTAAATCTCTGGTGTCCCAGAGTGTGACTCTCTAAGCAGCTGGTGGGATGCTAATCTGAACACGCCTCTGGAAGTTAAGAGGGAGAATTGGCTGTTTAAATATGATCAAGCAGAGTGACGCTAGGGGTGTTTCCTGAGGTTATCTCCTGTTCTCAGGTTAAGCAGCATGTTTTTGGAGGAAAATGGGCCAGCAAGATAAATGGGGACACTGAAATGTATTTAATGAGGATGAAACTGACTTCTCCCATAAGGATGTGCTTCTGCTTAATGAGTTTTACCCCCAACCCTAAGAGTAGATTTACAGAAATGATCTTGCCAGGCTGTGAATTAGTGAGGTAGATTGAAGGAGTATTGGAGTAGAAGTAGCAGAAGTTGATGCACTAAGATCTGTTACAAATTGGGTAGTTTGAACTTTCTTTACAGAAACGACATGGTCAAGAAATACAGAAATAACTGTACTTTAATCTCAAGTAAGAATTGAAGAGATATTTTATTTGTTTTTCAGTAGATACCAAAAGATGCAAATGTCTGCATGTTAAACCCCATTTGAACATTTAAAGATGATGGATACATTTGCTGTCACCCACTGGACTTATGCTGTCATATGGTTGAGTAGCTCTAAAAGCAGCACCATGGAAACAGAGCAAACATTGTACATTTACATGCACTGTCCACATCTTTATGGTGACTGTGCTGGAAGATGTGTCTCTTCTCATATATCTGCTCTTCATGTTATCAAGCGAGTGACAGAGATAAGAATCTGTCATCTGCTGAGGTAACTAGGAGGTGACTAAATCAGATGTGCACTGGCCCAGAAGCAACACTGTCACTGTCTGAGGAGCGCCATGTGACTAAACCATGCTAATAGTGTCAGGGTTTTAATACAATGTCCGCAGTACAGAATTAAAAAAAATAAAATAGTGCTGGCATTATATCAGAGTAATGTTCATATACATTAGTGATACACTCTGATTTATGCAGCATAAGCTATATTCCAAAAATAACAGTCCTTCTCATTGCCTATAAAATAAAAGATAACATGGCTAAAACCACTGTGTCATGCAAATGGCCCTTTAACTGCAGCGCTAATGTACGCTAAGACCTTAACATTGAACATTTTTTTCATCCAAAGCATTAATGTGTCCACATAAAGCTGAGTATGGGGTAGCTAAATGGCCTTACCTGGAGGGCATCTGCCACACTTGTCACTTCATGTATTGTATCATGTGTTTTTATATTATCTCTAATCTTATTCTTGATAAGCATATATTCGGATGATTGCTATCTTTAGTCCATGACATTATTGTCCATAACAAAGCACATGGGTATTGGACAACATTAATTAATGTGATATGGTATGTGCTATTGAGACTATAGTGCTTTGTAGAACTGCTAGAATTAAAAAGTACTATATAAGTAAAAATACATTAATACCACTCCACCTGTGCTTGACTGCAGAACATTTGAGTGTTGCAACTTTTGTTTGGTATCTATGTTAAAATAACCAACAGGTATCTGAATGACATATACAGGATATTTATGCCAGGAATATTTTTTTCTTGCTTCAGAGTAAATCAGTTGAGATGTGATGTCTACAACAAGATAGTACACTAATTGGCTAAAAATGCTACAAGTTTGTTTCAAGTTTGTTTATGTTTATTGTGTTGGCCTTCTTGATGATGGGGTATGAAAATTTGCAATTTTGCTTTCCACCAAAGGCTTCTCATTACTAAGTAAATCCTACAAGTTTCCAGTACAGAAACCTTGCAAAGCATCCTGTCCTTTTAGTTGTTTTCATTCTTAAATCCTATTATTTTGGTGTTGTTAATTTTCCTAAGGCTCTGGCAATTTTTTTTGTTGGTGCATAGGGTTACAAAATGTATTTTGATTAACACTTCTACTTCATTAGTAGCTTTAGAGGGAAACTCTGAGGTACACATGTAACAGTGTATGTTTAAAAGTTAACATACTTAATGTTAATGTTTTCCGTTTTTTTTTCTCTTAAAAAAACATATGGAAAAATCAATACTTATGAACTTCATCAGGTCAGTTGTTTTTCCTAAGCTGCAGTTTCTCAGCTTGGTAGAGCTCTGTAGTAGAGTTATATAGTGCATGGTATGATGAGATTATTAGGCATGAGTGAAAAGGCGAGGTCAGAACCAGGGCACTGTATGCAATAATCTCAGTTACATGCACCATCAGTATGGAAATGCGTGGGTTAGAAGCTCACCTAGTGTGTGTGATTGCGCATGTGTGTTGTTAGGTCCGTGTGTGTGTGCGCATGTGTCTATGTGTGAGAGTGAAAGAGTGAGAGAAGGAGAGTGGGAGAGAGAGAAAGAGAGAGAGAGGCACACATACTGCTGGATGCTGCAATCTCCCCTGTGGGCTAATAGATTCGAGATGACATGCTCTCCGCTTCCATGCTGAATGTTCACTGAACTTTCTGGCAAAGGAGGCTGCCACTAAAGAGGGTTCAACCAGAGGTTAATATAAACAAACAGCAGAAAATAGAGAGCTAGGCATTATTAAATACAGGGATGACTGACAAATACTTCATTGCTATTAGCCTCTGGCCTCTATGTATGCCCCTTGTCAGAAAAAGAGTGTCGTCCTGTTGTTGCCTTGATGACCCTTTGGATAAAGTGGGTGCTTTGCAGGTCAATTAGTCCCTATTGTTGATTATGAATTGACATAAATCATACTGTTGAAAACAACTTGTAAATATGGCTTGTAATGCTTTCTGTTTTGTCTGAAGGAATTTATTTGTGTAGTTGGCTCTGATACAGTGTAGTTTCATTACACATCAGGATGAATTTTATGAATTTTTTATAACTTAAAAAGCCTGGCTCTGATTTATTTTATATTTTGCAACATGTGTTTATGACAACATTTCACTTGCTATCCCCTCTTTTGCCCTCATGTTAAAATATGCTTACTTGTAAAATGGACTTCACAAGTTCATAGTGTGTAAACTGTTTGCTGCCCTCCAGTGGTTGTTTTCGTGCATTGCTTTTATTGTCAGACAGCATGTCAGACTGAGGCATGTGTTATTACAGAACATCAGTTTGTTTTCCATGTTAAACTCAAAAAATGGCCATCTCAAATTTTTATCTGCAGCCTTGGTTCACAAGTTAACATTTTTTAGTGATTGTACAGCACAACAGTTGATTAGTACATATGCACTACATTATGTACTAATGACTGCTGGTGATTTTTTAATGTTTTCATGTAGCATCCTCTTATTATAAAGTTGTAAAACCTATACTTTACTGTCTTGTAAAGGATTCAGCTGTGTGTAGAATGCGAGTTGTTCCTGCTGGGATACTGAAATTTATCACTGCCAGCACTAATGTGCAAATTTTGTGATGTTAGCCGTGCATTGTTAACAGTGATTGTCATCTAATTAAATTGTGGTCCGTCGCAAGAGATACTTTTAATGGTGAGATAAGCGCAGGGAGTCCACTGAAGCATTCCCAAGATCAATAAAGATGTTACAGTCTGGAGTATGAATTGTCTTAGGGTTACATAGGCCAGTTGAATTAATTAGTGTTGCAGCTTAATATCCCCCACTCAAACTTTCTGACCAAGCAGCATTCGGTTGGATGCAGGATATGTCCAGCCTTGAACTCTCTTGCTGTTTGGGAGATTTATCTGCTGTTTTTGTTTTTATATATAAATAGACCGATATTACAGATACATATTATAGATATATTACAGATAAGGCTTTTTCTGCTGTGCTCTGGATGTCATTTGTGTCGATTTATCTATTTTGGCCCAGTTTTTTTTTTTGCAACAGCTTTATAAATCATGTCTATCAGCCCATTCTGGAAAAAAAAGCTTTTCTGTCACTGCAGGGGGCCCTGCCAACAGACTTATGTTTTCCACATTTGTAATACAGCGCAAAGTCTGGACAGCTACTGCTGTATTGTTATGTTGCTATTTTTGGTTATGGGGGTTTTTAGGGCCAAAAAAAAGTATTCAATACTGAAGAGTTTTTTTTCATCATTGTCATGGTTTGAAAACCAATACAGATAAATAAAAGAGGGGGGGGGTTGGGGGTATCAGTCCAGGCATATTATAGCAGCTTCCTGTTGAAGACATGTGACTATGACTGTGTGAACCCTGCAGTTCCTTACAGGCTGTGTCTTGTGTCAGCAGAGTGAGCCAGGGGCTCAACTCAGGGGCTCCGCTCAGGCCACCTAACTGGGAGTCAAATCAGAGGCGCTCAGTTGGCACCTCATGCCTGATTGGCCCATGACCCCGAGGGCCAAGACCCATGTCTGGGTCATGTACAGTCCTGTGACCCACTTACCAACTGATGGGAACATGACAGTTATGGTGTTATGCAGCAGCATCAAACTTCACTCTTAAAAGACAGTTGTGCCGTTTGCAATGCAGCGACTTATATCTGATCAGACCCCATGAATTTAATGATGTATTTACTTATACTTATGTATTTACTTATATGATGTATGTACTTATATTCATTTTGTCATATTTTCTGTTTTTCCAAGTCCTACTTGGATTCAATCATTCTGTTGGTAATCTGTCAAAGTTTACATTTTTCTGTTTTTTGTAAAAATAACAGAGTTTGTATCCAAGTGAAAAAGCCATCATTGTGTCCAGTGAAATGTTCTCATTTATTTTTTTTTAATTCAGTAGTAAAGTAGAATGTATTGTTCTTGTGTTTTACACTTGTCCTCTTCAGTTAAAAAAATAGTTAAAATGTATAGTAATTCAGCACATGACATCATTATATATTTATAAAATAATAACAGGCTCTAACTAATGTTTAAAATATTCTTGCAATACTATATATGTGTGTGTGTGTGTGTGTGTGTGTATTATATTTTATATTTTTCCCTGGAAATCCAGTGTGGACCTAGTTTTTAAACAGGAATTACATTTGCATTGTGATGTCAGCCATATTTATCAGATGTGACATTTGGTATCTCGTGGGTATAGAGAAGCACACTGCAGGCTTCAAAGTGGTGGAGGGCCACTTGGAGCACATCACCTGCTTCCCTTGTTGTCACTCTTTTCCTTGCAGCTGTAAGATACCACAGGGCCTGGTTACTGCTCTATGAGCCAGTTCTAATGCATACCACCCCCCCCCCCCCCCCAGTTTGCCCTCTTAATGGCCTTTACACTTCAGTGTCACTCCTCACGCTCACCTTCCACACTGGAAAGCAATGACTTGTCCCTTTAGATCAATGAATTGTCCAATGTCACGTTCATACATCACTTTTTTTTGACAAAATGCAGCAGTGTTTTAGTGTTCATAAGAAGCAAAATACTGCCCTTTATAATAATTTAATACTATTTTTGTTGTATGCCATATTTGCATACATGTAGAATTAGCAATTAAAATTGACTGATGTCCGTCAAGACACAGTGTTGTTTGAGAATCGGGTTGTACAGATGAATAATGCTGGCTATGGGTGAAAAAAGGGCTGCACCTCTTTAGCTTAATTTGATAAGACAGAACGAAACTGTGGTCTCTCCTTGTGCGATGGGGTCTATTAGCTCACCAACATACTGCGTAGTATGTCGTTTGAGTCTGTTACAGTGGCAAACTGCCTTGTTACCCTTGTGCCTTGTTGTGCAGCCTGACCAATTACTTTTGAACTTAAGAGGACATGACATTTGTAGGTTTTGCACTCTGAAATGACTGCACATGTTAAAAGATGCATCATGCCTTTTTCCTTGCAAATAATTTATAGCACTCGGCCCCCCCAGGGTTTACTCTTTGAACTTAAAGGTACAATCTTTAAATAGAGTTGTTATAGTAATGCTTTTAAAGATGTCACTTTTGGGATAACTTACAACAAACTGACGAATTTGAAACAATAAAATTCAGAGGTAAAAGTTGAACTGCGATGTGAGCAAAGTCCTTTTTTTTCTTTTTTCTTTTTTTTACTGAAACAATGTTAGTGGGAATGAAGAGGAAAATACCACTGGGTAATGCAAATACCTTTTCTGATCTGTCAACAGCCTGCATATTTTTATGTTGTTTTATATGGCTAACTGGTAATGGGTGATATGATGTATGGGATGTCATGTTTGTGTTATTAGGTACACTGAAAGCCTCAGGTTTAGGCATATTTTATGCTTATTCAGCCATTTGAATTGCTGCCTTTCATATCCAAATTTGCTGTGATAGATTGGCGAATATGCAAAGATTCTCTGCAGTGCTGATCAAAGATTTCTGTTGTTTTTTGATGAAGATGAAGGTAAATATAGACACAGAACATGAAGAGGGACTTTTTGAAATGGATTACTTTAAAACAAGTTTATGCAGAGTTTGATTGTTATCCTATCTTTTGACAAATCTTACTGTCTTGTTTAATTTCAACAGAAAAAAGCTGCAGTAAATGAGAATGGTGTAGTAATACTGTAGGTTTACATATTACACAGTGAACAGTCCTTCGCTACCTAATTCTGTAACATATACTGTTCATTTACAGCATAGTGACTGCTTTTTGATGATTTCGGTCCCCCCATACCTCTTTGACCGCAAACTTATTGACCAAGGATTATGCAGTTAAAGCCACTCTTCTCATGCAGCTGCTGGTTGTCACGATATAGCAGATTAGACACAAAGAAAATCAGTTGTGGGAGGGTGGGAGGCTGGTTGTAAACCCAGTCCTATTCCCTAATTCCCTTGCTGAATACATGTGTTACCTCTACGGCAATTTGTCAAACACTACGCTGCATGCTTGATGAATCAAGTGCCCCCTGGTGGTGATGTAATGGACCAAAAAAATAGATTTTGATTGTTCAAATTGGATGTACAACCAGCCAAGGGCACTCTGTGTCCATTTGAGCATTAATTTGCACAGGAAGAAACAACTTGTAAGGTCATTTGTACAAGCCTCAAACCATGCAGGGGTATATATATATATTGGTATATTGTGCTCCTGCCAGGTGGAGAAATTGCATATATTTTAATGCATAAGATTATTATGGAATTTACAGAGGCACAGGGCACAGATGTTAGGCAGTCATATTTTATATTTTTTTTGGTTTGTTTCCAAAGTAGTCACAAAGAGTCATCCCCTCTGCTGCCTTAGATCCCAATTGTAGTGGAGTCTCGACATGGATGAGTAACCTGATGCCTCCTGCATACACAACCACACACATGAAAGACATAAACAAATAAACAAGGGGTATGATAAGTGTCCAGCCAGATGGTTTTTAGCCTTTGTGTTTTTGTGTGGAGGTCACCAAATGAAAGGGAGCCAAAGCAGGGCATTTAATCCCATCAGGAGAACTGCATTCCCATAATGAGAAATTAATAACACGGGCATGCTTTCAGATTAAACAGAGCAGTTAGGACCATTAGATCATTTTCATTGCTGGCATTAGGGCAGCGGATCAGTTTTTTTACCCGTATAATCCAACAAAGTAGGTCAATGTCTATTGAGTATTAGTGCTGTGGCTGTGATCCTGTTGTTTCAGCTCCAGGACATGGAATTAACCCCAGAGACAGCTAAAGTGGATAGGGCAGAGGTTGTTGGAAGGGTACGTAGCCTGGACATGGGTGTAAACTGTGGATAGCACTTCTAAACCTCTAACAGGTCCTGACACTCTGCTCCTGCTTATTCTCGGGGCTTGAGCAATGTTTGCTTCCCTCCAGCATCGGCTAAGTATCTTGTTACTGTACCTTCCACACATGCTGATGCTGACTTTTGCTCAACACACATTATGGTAAGCTCTGCACTATCCCAACTATCAACTGTTGTACAATATATTCATTTATTTTAATAAAATACTCAATATTTATAAAAAAGGCAGAAAAAAAACCTAGAAAAATACTGGTAGACATTGATGTCTCATTTTTTCTTTTTATGGCAAGAATTTTCTCATGCATGACAAAACAGCTTGGTGATCCTGTCCACAGCTGCCCAGCAAGTAATAATCAGCCAGCAAGCAGAAGGCCTGTTTAAGATCAGTGTCCTTAATAACCACACCCAAGAACTCACACCCAATGAGATGATGACGGGGGAGTCGCAGATCACGCCAGATTAGTGCAGCTTGTTTTACTTTGGCGGTTGGAACCCCCCCACCCCCCACGTCTCACATAGTCACTCACACACACACACACTACCAGCTTGTCACTGCTGCCCTCTTAATGTGAAAGCAAGTATATTTTGACAGATAACAAATGAGTGGCAGGAGAACACAGCACAACTCCTATTATATAGTGAAGTGATGAATGTAGGATGTGACAGTTAAACCATGGAAATAAATATTTTTTAAAAAGCCTTTTCTCTATTGTAGGAAACACTGCTAAATAGTGCACTGAAATACTGGGATCTCGTTTTTAGCCAATGAAACGCAGCTTACTGTATGACATATAAATACATGCAGAGTGTCTGGGCATTCCTAAAAAGACAGAACAACATACCCCTGACAACAGATGACACTGCTTTGGCAGAGAAAGCTTATAAAGCACAGAGGCTTGGGCACCTACAATCATGGAAGAACCTAAAGCCAGTGATGGTGCTTCTGAAGCTATATGATGCCATTAAAAGTGACAGCAGCTGCTCTGTCTGTCCTTGTGCATGATATCAGTAATTCCCTCTGCCACTTCTTAAAGAGCCAGATCTCTTCTGCCTCTATTGACCCACTTGCCCTTTTTACTGTACCTTTACAGGAGTGTTGAGAGGCAACATGACCATCTCTGAATTGTGGTGGCGGTGTAGTAAATCCACTAGATCTTTTTTTCCAGAGCAGTTAGCCCATTGTATCTGGTGACAAATTCACACAGATAATGCCATGACCTGAAAATACCCTGTTGTCATGAATGCAGTCAAAGTTGGATGGGTTGAATCCCAAGTGAACTGTGCTGTGCTGTTAGTGTGACCTAAATAGGGCAGTTTGGCACATTTACCTCAGTTGGCCCTCACAGAGACTGGAGACAGAAGAGAAGGGAAGAGAGAGTGTAGAGGAGACAAGAGGTGAGGCAGGAGGAGAGGGTTCAACAGAGTGTGAGAGCACGCACATGCATGCAGCTAGGGACATGTTGTGGGGATGTGATTCCAGGACACATGTAACATTATTGCTTTAAAAATACATCACAAATACATCATCACTAGATGTTTTGGCACAAAGCCTGTGTGTAAATGTTCATTCGAATGCTTGCAGCGTAATTGGCTACTTCTGTTTAAAGGGATATACACAGAGGTCAAAAGTTTAGAAACAAGAATAGCTCTGTAATAACTCTGTGTAAATGCAAATTGGGGCTCAATTACATGATACAACAAACATCCACATGTCTAAATATTGAAGTAAAATCTTTATTTTGGCTCACATAGTGTTGATCACATCTTCCAGCTGCAATTTGTTTACTCTAAATGTTGCTGCAATCACTTCTACAGTTGTCATCAAATACATAAATTCTACATAATGTGGCCTAAATAATAGGCAATAGCCAAATAGTGATTTTTCATTTTGGTTTCCTTTCTTAGTCCATTCAAACATGAAGACAAACTAGGCACAGAGGATAAGCAGGTTTGTGTAGATTTTGGATTTGTATGTGAGTTAATTGCTCTGCTGTGTAAGCTCTTAGCTAGGTCAGTGACCTTAGCACCAGATAATCTCAGTCTGTGCTCTTTGAGAAGTGCAGCAGGTGACTGCAAGAGCTAGCCTAAAACTAGCCTGGCCACTATGACAAGATGAAGATAATCTTCTTTAAAGGTTGTTAGTAATGATGCAAGTGTCAACAAGTAGTTTGTGATTTTTGTACAGTTGTACACTTGAATATAGGAACATAATGCCTCATTAAATCAATTCATGTCTCTAGGTGCCCAGACTAAAACAGAGTCTGTTGAGTGATGGAAAGATTGGTTGTAAATAGGATGTTGGGGACACAATAAGCAACGTCACAAGGTTCATCCTGTAGAGGGCAGTGAAGACACATGGCATAGTGTAAGTCTGTCCTCTCAGAGCTGTACTCTCCAACCATGCCTTCTGTAACAGAAACACATATATACAGTACTGACATGTAATAAATGAAAGCTTTACAGAGCCACTGATCTGCAGCATCAAACTGCCAGTGATAATCCTGCTTCTCAGCTGAAAGTAATCCCAAGGGAAAGTGGTTTTCTTTTACAGTTATACTTTACAATTAAGTAAAAATTCTTATTAAAGTTCTGTTTATAATAAAAGCACACCGGGTCCGAATTGCTAAAGGTATTTTTAGTCATATCAAAAGAGAACAGCAAGATTCTTACCAAATTACCTATCCAGACTTTCGAGCTGTACTCCAGCGATGTGTAGTATGTCAATTCCACAAAGATGGAGCATGTATGAGAAACGGATCTTATAAAGTGGGTCCAAATCTAAAAGCAGAACAGGCCACCATATCTTAATATTAGGGTCCTGCAGTTTCTGTGATGCCACAGTTTTTAATTGCATGCTATGTCAAACAAAGAGTGTTGCTGTGTGCTTTAGTGATTCTGCAAAATAACATCACTGGTGTTCTTTGGCAGTTTAAATCGTATTTTTGATAAAACATTTCAGCTACTATACAGTTTAAGTATATTAAGTAAAGCAGTTCTTTAAGTGAAAAGTGTTAACCATCTTTTGAGTTTGTGCCTCTTTGTCATTTTTTTGTGGTGATACTATTATGCTAATTTATAGGAGTACCAAAAAGTACCAACTTGCTAAGCTGAAAATTCACATCTGAAAGTTTGAGGTCATTTACAGTAACTGACATAATTGGGTTAACATTGATTTTTTTGGATTCTTGGGTTAATGTGTGCTGCGTGCGCATTTTGGAGCATCTTTGCTTTTTACTTTAAAAGCTCGTCAGAAGGACTGAACTGCAGGATGCGGTTATACTGAGGCATTTATTACTGATTCCTGGAGTTTTCATTGAGAGTTTATTTGTTTGTGGTTACTACAGTATGGCCTCAGTGGACTGATTATTTGAATTGGATATCTTCTTTTCTTTCACTTATGGGGAAAAAATTATTTTAAAAAAGTATAAAAATAGTATGAAGTCTTGGTTTTTCCAGCTTTTAAACCCTAGCCACACTATATGTAGTTTCTCCTGTGGTTGCTGCAAAAATATCATCCATCCACATTTCTACCAGCGTTCTAATTGGAGTATGATGCTTGGTCACTTATGTCAGATGATTATTACATGCCACTCTGAGAGAGAGAAGGCCCTGGAATGAAATCCTCCTTGGTGCTTTAGACTATCAGAGTGCAGATTCTCATCCAACATAATGTAGAGGATTAGGAGAGTAATGCCTGTGATGGTACATCAGTAGCACATGGTCCAAATTGCTTCCTGACCTGGCTGTTTTTTAAAGAGGTAAGTGAGGCAGATGAACTAAATGAAAATAAATTGCACGTGCACAGCTGCATAAGCTCAGAGTTTACAGAATTTTGTGGCACACCGGCTCCCTCTTTGCTACACTACTGCAGTGGACGGCCAACAAACAACAACTTGCCCTTCATTTATTTACGTGAATGCTTTGTTTTTTTTTGTTTTTACACTCTGAAATCTCCTTCATCATGTCCTCCTCTGTTAACCTGGATATCAGTGGTCCTGAAAAGGATGTCTTGTGTCATATTACAAGCAGTTCCAAAGTAAAGGATAGGAGACAAGCCTGGGTCATCATGGCAATCTTCCAAACAGCTTTTAAACAGTGTTTCACAATTGATAAACAACCGTGCCTGTAATTAATATTGTACATTCATGGTAAAAGGCATTCTACATAATTACTCCACTGTCTCCTCCAGAAATATGCACATTCAGTGTTATTATAAAGCACACCAGTATATCATATTAAGTCATAAATAATGGTAGTAGAATTAATTAATTTTATACACACCCCTCCCCCTTGCGTGGTACTTTACATTTAACTATGTCAGCATTTATTGATGCTCTCTTTAAACAATGACATTTTACATGGCTTTTAAAGAGAGCTATTTTGTGAGGTGCGGGTGGTGTTGGTTAAAAAAAAAGACAAAAAATCTCAGAAATGACATGAGAAATTTGCATAACCAGTACATTTAAACTGTTTCTTTCTTTACCACATGTACATGTTGTCATGAGATGATTTGACTGAAAAATGAAATACTTGAAAATACAAAAATGTTACCCGATTGAGCATTGTGCTGCTTAATCAATGTGTTAAGTGGCTTAATGCTGACTCAAACCTTAATCAGCTTAATTAGGTAATTGACCCAGCAAGGAAAAATTGAAGCTGTAAATTATCATTGATGAAAGAGATGTACATTCTAAAGTTTGGCTAATGCTAGTAATGCTTCAGTAGTCTGAATAAGCTGAATCTTTCACAGCTACACACTTTGAAACACAAAGTTCCTTATTTTGATTGCTTTTACCTTCATGTGATAGACCTTTAAGTGCCTGTGAGGTTTGTTGTTTAGTAAAAAATACCTAAATGCGTGTGTGAGTGAAACTACCTGGGGGGGTTCCTATGCTTTGTTTGTCAAAAAACATAGAGGAAGGATTTGCTCCCTTTGGGTGTTCACACTTGTAGCTTGGTTCCTTTGGTCCAAAGCAGAGTATTGTAAGTCCTAGTTGCCGTGCATTCATGGTGGCATTTCAGTCTTTAGACTTATTATGCTCAGTTGAATACATTTTTTTTAGCATCACTGCTATTCAACCTGTTTAAGCTCTTTCTGTGTTAGAACATGCTGTAGCCTGCTGTCATTAGAGTTCTAGGTGAATATGTTAACTAGCTTTAATATTGGTTTCAGTCATTTCGCTGTAACTGAAGTAAGAGCTATGGGAATGAGTCCTAAACTTTGATGTGTGTTTGCAGTTTAGCAGCTTCCGGCAAAGTATGCCAGTGAATGTCTTGCTAATGAAGTTTGTACATGTCTTGAAGATGTGGTTAAACTGGAGCACAAAGGTTTGCAGAGACATTAGCACACTAAACAGGTCAAAAATGTCATGCTTAGTGGTCGCGATGAAGTCATATGACCATTGTGTAGTTAGTTTATAGCATAAAGATAATCTTACAGTGCAAACTCAGGGTGTTTGGTTTTGAACATAGTTTCTGTTGTAATACCAATAATCCAAGAGCAGATGGATTAAGGAAAAATCCCATTAGGGTTTTATCATGGAATCCAACGCGATGCTAACTTGTTGGCCTTCAACATTTCTGAGTATTATGTGAACAATCAAAAACAATTACTAATTTTTTCATGCACTTCGTTAATTCTGGATGTGTTTAGAGTGGCTCAACAATGGTCCTTCAAAAATGGTTGTACTTCAAAGGCAATGGGCCACTTGCACGGCAGTATGTTAAGAAATAAATGGTTCTGTTTTCATTTGAAACAGTGTTTCAAATTAAACAAATTAACTTAACCTTATCTGATTCTTTTCAGGCATTTGTAAAAGTATGTAAAATAGCAAACTTCCATACAAGCAGCACAAGGATTTTAAAATGTCAGGTGATGATTGACATTTATAATTTAGCTGCTTGATAAAACTAGAAAACCCAACATAATACATGCAGTCTGTGATGTTTGGATCACGTCCACAAGGAGATGTGGTTGCATGTATTTAATCATTTTGTAATTCAAAGGTGCACCATGTCCTATATCTCTAACCGGGTAGTAAACACATTAATGAACTCATGTTTCTTTTTCTGGGGTGAATGTTGGATACACTATAATAACAAGTCCTGTTTTTTTATTTAATATTATATCAGATTAATATGTTGGTACGAGGGCATTTGAGAACACATGACAACACTTTTGTAGTTTCTATCCTCTTGTCGGGTTTCTTTTTTTTTGATAAATACGAGATGTTGTCTTTGATGGCTGCTCAACAAAGAGAGAGCTGTCTTCAGCTGTAACCTCTCTGCACCAGAATCTGGAACATGACACATGTCAGGCTGTGATAAATGGTGCAGAGTCTCAGTAATTTCACCAGGAATGCCCTTGAGATGCCCAAAACCCCAATCGCAAATGCTATTGTTGAATTAAACCATAAAAAGAAATCCTTCCCTGTTGACATGATAGGAGCCAGGCTGAAAATGGAGAATTTTTTTTACTCTCTGCAGGATTTACCTGCAGTATTTTGGCTTATTGTACAATGTAGTGTTTATATGCTTGACTGCAAGACAGACAATATAAATGCATATGTTAACTATATGTCTAGTTAGGTCTATGGCACTATTGTGGAAGCTCTTAACAATAGGACTGTAAATAAAAAAAAAAATAAAAAAAATCTTATATTAGCACAGAAGCAAATTATATATATATATATATATATATATATACATATATTAAATAATATACAAAATGTAAAAAAAGATAAAAAATCTATAAATCATCTGTCAAGGTATGGCAGTTTTTTTATTATATTATTGCCAGATTGAAGATTATTGTGTTTAAAATGATCTCAGAATACAGGATTATCTGTTACCGTTAGTATGTGCCAGAACACAACTGCAATCCTCTTGCGGTTTTGTTTTGGTGACCTGAATGAAGTAACGCAATGAACACACAGCTACCGTACATTTTGCTATATTTGCTCAACTGTCAGGCATGTTGTTCTGTTGTTTTAGAATATAAGATCACATTGTTCAATGAAGTCCACTTGTCTCACCAACTCATGGTGTATGTTGCACTGTGTATTTAAATTTTTTTTGAAAATGCGTTTACAAGTTTATTAATACAGCAAAGCTACTACATCTCAACCGAGCTAAACGGCAAGTGTTTCTGTCTGCACAAATTTGTTCTCATTCTGAACAACCTTGTCTTTAAACAATGACAATAGCTGCACACTATTAAGCGTTACTTACTATTAATGTAAGTGGAGAATAGGCTGTGACAAATAGTTTTCAGATCCAATTCCCGTGGAGGCTTATCTGTAAAAATAACACAAGGGGGAAAAAAAACAAAAAAAAAGCACTTTTGTCACCAGTGTTTTTTCTCAGGCTCACTAAGCATTCTTGCGTGTGGTGAATTGCCCAGCAATTAATCCAAAAACTATGGCTAAACTACCCTCTGTGATATCCTTTCCATCCTATGACAAATAGAACTGTGGAATCTTAATTAGGAGGGAATGCGCTGCA
Source organism: Parambassis ranga (assembly GCF_900634625.1). NCBI lineage: Eukaryota > Metazoa > Chordata > Actinopteri > Ambassidae > Parambassis > Parambassis ranga. The sequence goes on along the minus strand of NC_041039.1, from coordinate 15,634,780 downwards.
GATGTATTAGAGTAGCGATGGGAAAACAGATGAGGCCATCACACCACACAGCAGGGAGCTGAGGAGTCTGGTCCCCCATCGCCGTGTCCTATTCATAATGCCACGAGTGCGCCACATGCCTCTGCTGTCATCTGCACAGTGCCACCAGGGCCCCCAGGGGCTGGGGAGGTCCTCACTATCCAGCACTGGAGTTCAGCCTGTCAACCTTCACTATCACATTGACCCTAAAAATTAGTTTAGAGCACTAAAGAACGCCCATGAATGTTTACAAATACACTAAAATATGGTTTCGTTTTATAAGTTAACATTAACAAGCATTTGTAAAGTTATCTTTTAAGTCTGTGAGATAAGTCATGGACGCATGTCTGCACAGCTTTGTCCTTTCACTTGGCACTTAGGGCTGCTGTTTTTATTTATTTAATTTCCATGCTGGCCATTGAGGTTCACTTTTTGAAAAATAGCCATAGTTTGACTATGTCTGTTCAGCTGGCTGCCTTCAATTTTATACCTGCAAAGTTTCAATCTAGGCCTTCCCTGCGTCCTTTAACATTGGCTGCTCGCGCCAGCACCCTCCCCCACCTTCGTCTTCCTCTTCCAGGATTACTGGTAGGGACTGCACTTGTGCTGTTATTTTCAACCTTGGTGGACAGGGGCTTCGGTATGTATTCTGGAAATACTTCAAAGAAAAGCAAAAAGGCAGCAATTTTCTGCTTGAATATCCCTCTGACTAAATCCATTGATCATCCATGGGGTTCCTGAGAGAGAGGGAGTGAGATGGAGAGGCATGTTTTATCCTCTAATAACTCCTACCTTCACCCCTTCCTGCCTCTCTGTTGTTGTGTTGTTGTTGGTCGCACTTCTGCTCTATTCCTTGGAGAGCTGCTGAGATTGAAGTTATTTTATGCTTCGGCTCCCCGGGCCCCAATTTGAAAACTCTTGTGTGTCAGTTTTCACACACTCCTGTCATATGGCACTGAGCACTTTTTTTCTGTGAAGGCATCTTGTGGGGCATTCTGCCTTTTTGAGACAAATGGGTCACATAAAGAGGACTAGTTTATGTGTGTTTTAACACTTAGAAAGTGTTTATTTTGAGTGTATTATTTGTACACAAGGATTTTCTTGGTATGTTGTTCTGGTTTGCATTACACATCACTCCAACTTATCTGTGCTAATGTACACTAGGGACCAGGTCTCCTATACTCATAAAAATTATATTAAAATAGTTAGATTTGAATGTTCTGAAATGTTTGGAACAGGGAAGATAATGAACAAAAGATGGGAAAATAAAATAAAATTAAACAAAAAGAAAAGAATTTTGTGTTTTCTCTATAGTCAATAATAGTGAAAACTAGAGTTGACAAACTGCTATCTGTGATTGGCTATTATGTAGGATGTGCAGCTAAGGTTTGGCCATATTATACAAGTTGACAAGGGCGCTCTAGTCTTTAGTATCTGCTGTCCAATCAATCAGTGCTGAAAACTCATGCCAATCCAGCAAACCATACCCGAGAACCTGTGTGTTGATATATGCATGCATGCATGAAAGGATTAGTACTGTGCCAAAAATATGCTGTGTACCTCTTCTCTCTAATTAGGCGTGTGTATGTGCAGTGCTTTTGTACTCCAAAATTACCCATTATATAAAGGAACCATAGACATACCATTGACCTGGGCATCATCTATAGTTGTGTACATGTGTCTTATTTTGTCTCGCCTGTAAGGTCTGCTGGTCAAGATGGTGTGGATGTTTGGGTCACAAATGAGCTCTGTCTGATTTTGGCGTCCTGTCCAAGGCACCTTTCAGACTGTTCTCTTTGCCTGCCAGCGTCCTCCATCTCTGGCAGACTCAATAAACTGCAGCTAATTGGAAGGTGATGACAGACAAGCCAGGCCCAATTTATTGCAGTTTGAAGACAACCCATTCACTTTTCATCTGTGGCCCGTGCGAGTCCCCATGTTGAAGCATTGCTTTCACTCATCCCTATACACGCATGTGACGTTCCTGCTGCTGTGTGATGGAACATGAAAACAATCCATATCAGAAACTGAATGATCTGTCCATTAAACAAAAGCTTAGCATAGCCATTTTTAATGCTATTAGAGATGTTTGATATGACAGACTGCAGTAACAACCTGACAGTAAACACAATCCTCCCTATCCAGACAATAAGTGATGTTTTATCAAGTTAGTATAAATATATGTTGAAGATTGTCAGACATCCAGTACAGTCGTACAGTCCAGTATCATTTATGACACAATATTAAGTTTGTTTTCTGCTGCTTGATTGCTGAAGCCCAAGCCTTGACACTTGTGATGTACTCTGCCAAGAACATTAAGTATCCGAAAGTGATAAAGCTTCAATTTGCTAGACCATTAGACTAATTACTGCAATAATTAAGTAACTACTTGATTAGAACTAATGGGTACCTAATTATCCAGGAAGAAAGGATCAGGTGGTAATTTATAGAGTCAAGCTGATGTCTTCTGACTTAGCAATGCCGATTACCAAACATAAGGGACTGAAACTGGTGAGAGCAGGAAAAAATAAAAGACGGAGAAAGAAATGTCATTTGAGTGTTTACCTAGCCCCTGTAGCTAAAGCAAACAGTTTGTTAGTATCACATCACATTAATGGATTGTTGATGATTGCTAATGGAACAAGATACACATCAATACATTATTCAGCATGATTAGCCTGCATCTATTTTCTAATTAATCCCTGAGCAGAGGTTGATCTCAATAGTATTGATACTGATTACAGAGATAAGGAAGTATTATACTGCACTTGACATAAGTTATTTGGATGGATGGATGGACATTTGTTTTTGGTTATACACAAGGCTGGATTTGTGTGGCTAGAGCCACACAGAAATAATGGTTTATACCTGATTTTAATCACATTTCACAATGACCATCTCTCACAGACACAGAAGAAGATGAATACAGACAAATCTAAAATTTATAGAAATCCACAATTTGCATAAAGTGTATTATCTAAACATATAAGTGAGAGGTAAGAGTGTTGTAAAGGTCATTAAAAATTGAGTACATTGAATCCAGAATATAGACATTATCAATCCATCAATGTGCTAGTTATAAAATGTATAATTGTTGTAAGATGGGCAGCAGTCAAGCCTAGTCTACATATAATATGCATGACTGTGAATGGAAGTAAAAGTGAAAGCTGACACCTTGTGATGTATAGTTCTTTTATATATTAATGTTTGAATAATATGTGCCTGGAGGGTGGGCTATAAATTAAAAAGGAGAATTGAGGTATAAATTTTTATGAGTCATCTATTTCTATTATGTATTCAAAAATGAAAGAATCACAGTTATTTGGATTAAACAGACAATCCCACGCTGCTGACAGATTGAAGGTGAGGGATGTGTTCAGGAATCTTCAGGTTCCCTTTGGCAGCTTCACAAATGATGCAGGTAATAAAAACTATGATGCTAAACTCAGTATGATTAGCTGATTGTTTAGAGCAGAAAGAAAGTTGATGATCATATTTTTGGCATTCGAGTTTTTATAAATGTTATTTTAATATATATATTTTTTTGTATTTCATAGACTGTGTTCATGGTTGTGAAAATCAACATCTATTCAAATTTAAGCAATAGAATATATTGGTTGCCGGTAAATGCAGTCTGTCTGGAGCATGAGTGGTAACGAGTCTTGCTGAGCATCACTCCATGGATTTGTCAAGTGAACACGGGTGTGCCACACATGCAGTACCTCAGTTGACCACTTGAGGCTGGCTTCAAAAGCAGGTCAATCCACAAACATGGTCACCGTCATCTTGGGCCTCCATCCTGCACTTCTTCTTGATCTGAATGGCAGATGCACTGTTTTCATACAGCTCACAGTGGTAGCTATGGAAACACTGGCCATTTCAAGTACTTTCATATTTCGACCGCTGCTGTCATTTTTCTGGTGATGACACTTCTCATCATGAAAGGCTGGGACATATAAACTGATCTACTAAAAATTAACTCAAGGCACAGCATTACATTCTTAATATCATTAATGATTTTCTTGGTTTTATTCATTCAGGTTAATTTGGATTCATAGAAGTCCGTACCTGATGTCTGTTGTGGTAGGACTCTTCCTGGGAGTGTGCGATTACAAATGAAAGGACAGTAAGGGAGAAGGTGTGGGGGGGTCTCCAGCTGACGGTTCCTGTGAGAGCTCCAATGAGGCTTTTTTAACAAGATGAGCTGTGAGGCCAGTGTTAGCATACCTATGCTCTCTCCGTGCATATTCCAGTGAGAAGGTTTTTTTTTTTTATCATCCCAAGGCAGGATAAAAATAACATACTTTGTGTGTGTTTTTGTCGTGGTTTGGCATTTGAAAGGTAGGGGCTTGTATAACTGGAAGCTGTGGTGTCAATTTATCAAGTGTTTATAGGCTGTGCTCTACGAGACATCAGTGCTGACTGTTTGAAACATGGGCACACTCTGGACACTCCGGTTCATTACTCTAGTCAACTGTCTAACAGGCTGCAACTTTATTTTCTTTTACACCATACAAATACCCAATAGGTTGTTGGAAAAGCCAGGTGTTTTTAGAGTACGTGAGAGCTTATTGCATCAGACTACTTGTAGTTATTACTCAGTCACTATCCACTCCTCTCACCATCCTCCAGTACTGCTCTGAGCTGATATGCAGTCTAATCATCTGCTAGGAGCTGATGTGATGTAAATGAAAGTAATTAGGGAAATGTCAAACACAATTAATAAAACAGGTTTAAGTTGTGAAAACACTTGTCAGAGGAATGAATGAAGATTTTGCCTGTTGTCTCCTCGACACTGACCTCCCTTTTTGCTGCTGTTCAATTAGGTCACAGATTGCTCCTAAGTTACTGCTCCCCTCTCATTTTCCTTCTTACCCTCTATCTCTTGTTCTCACAGCCTTTCCAATTCGATACATGAAAACCTGTGAGAAAGGAGGGGGGAGCCACCGTCCCGCGGAAGGGAAATAAATTTGCCTGTCCATCCACCGCCTGGATGAAATTAATTGCAGACTCCTCATGCTGTCTGGGTACAACTGGGGCATTAACATAAGCAATTTGCGTCCAACTTCTTCTGCCGGCTGTTTAATAGAGCATCGGACCTGGCCGATAAGGCGTAAGGTCCCTGACGCATTAGCATTTTCATAATATCAAAATATTATAGCACCATGATTTGCTAAAGCCCATTCATTATTGATAAGAACAAAAGGTTTTATAAATTACAAAAGGGGAGCATGACCTATAATTACGGCAAGCAAATTAGGGTGTGCAGTAAAGTCAGTTACATTTTGAAGGAAAATAATGATGCTGGAGACCTTTCCTCCTCCCTCTGGATTGAAAAAAAATAATAGATTCCTTCACAGCCTCATGTGGGGTTGAGGAGCATGCTCACAAGTTCATGAGGGACAATGTCTGCACAAGAACGGGAGCAAGTGTCCCTGGCCCATACACCACACTGCATGCATAAAATGGGCCATTAGGCAAGTTTTAGTTTTAGTTAATGAACATATTCAAACTGGATATTAATGCAAATAAACAGGAAAATAATTCACTGTTTTTCTGAAGATGCCAAATAACAAACTTGTGTTATGTAAATGATGTGAGATATTTCTGTAAATAAAGACAGCAGTCTTGTTTAGTGTCACAGTAGCTACTCTAATGTACATACTGTATTCAAACTCCAGTCACCTCAGGCAACCATTACAGCAGATCTGAAGAAGCCACTCGGAGGAGTGGCAAAACGTCTTCAAAAAACAATCCTCGAGTCCAGTTGCCTCGATTTAAACTCTTTAAAACACACACACACACACACACATTTGTGGAACTCTGCTACACTGAGATTGCAAAAAATATTTAGACACAATTTGTTTTTATTCACAGTTTGTCACACTCGTACACAATCATCCTTGCTATCCAGATACATCCCTGCTATCCTCCTACCTGCCCAACCTACTGACACTGTATATCAGATTATGCATCTTTCCTGTGAGTATGCCTGTGTATGAAGGTCATTCTTGGAACAGGACATCTTTAGCCAAACACCGCCACTGCCGTGTTGTGTCACATGTCATGCTACATGCTCTATACTTATTGACTAAGCGGATCCTTCTATCTAAGCTTTACTAAGGTTCTTTTACCTGGTGTTGAGATCAGCCTTTACTTATTCTAGCAGACACAAAATATGGCCAATCAAAATGCAGTTCTGAATAATGTGTCTTTTTGTGACACCTGTGTGATTATGCTTTGCTGCCATTATCATATAACTCAAAATTTTCTGAAATGTGCCAACTACCAGTCTGGTAGCCTACAGAATAAAAAATAACAAATCCTCTAAAGTATCGTTTTATATCAGTGTATCAGTGTGCAGCTAGGTGCTCAGAGAAGTTATATAGTAGTATAACCTGGGGGAATTATTCTCTGTTATCTCTTTCACCCTTGTAAAGTGGACTCAAAGTTTGATTGTGTCCTATTGGGCCCGTCTAATCACTGCCACACTGTGTCCCAGAGTGCTCCAAGCTCGTTATCATTCATTAACCTCTAGCTGTGATGTCGCTCTGTCCTCCCCTTTCAGTCATACCGCATTTACCGCACTATAGATATATTTTGCAGAAGAAACAATGACCATGTAGGGAGAACATATTGTGAAACCAGGCCTTTGTTAAAGGTGACTTATTCACCACTCTCTCTTCTTGTCCCCCCTCTCTCAATTTCTCTCCATCTAATCTCCCTCTGTCTATAACAATAAGAATTAATTAGCCTGCTTATTTTTCTCTGGTTGTAGAGAGGCTTCCCATCTGGATGGAAGACAGTCCTCTGTGTGTCTGATTAATGGTTTGGAGAGACAGTTGCCAATTCTAAAGGCTTGCTGTCTGGCCCAGGTCAGAATTTCCAGAAGGCAACCTAATGTTAGTCCAAGGGAGGAAAAAGAAAAAAGAAAAAAACGCCCTCAGATTATTGTGCTTTTTTAGAGTTGGCAGGATGTTTAGTTGTAGTTTGCAATAAAAGTGATCTTTGAGCGCTAAGGAAACGTTTATTTAGTGAAAATAAATTGCAGTGTTTTCACCTTTTAGTATAAACATCTGAATCATTAGCGTGAGTCAGTTCAGAGTTTATAGTAACATTTGTATATGTGTTGGCTCTGATTCACTTGACCTTCACTTGTGGTTCTGACCTAAATTTTGGTGTCAGTCTTACACATCTCTGTGCACTTTCTTTAATATTGTGATATTTTGTGCAGCGTTTCATGCTCTACTTGCACATGTTAACCACTATCCACTGTTAATCCGAAATAATCGAGTGCATTTCATTTTCATTCGTTTTTACTAATATTTTTTAAGTTTGGTAGGCTATTCAATGAGGGTCTGTGGCAGTACTGTCCTAACTTGCTGTTTTGCAGCAAAGTACAAAGATGTAATTGGAGTGCGTTGTTGTTACAACTTTAAGCCTACAGCTGAGCTTGTCACAGAGCCAAACTGACATCTGTGTGAAAGGGAGAGCTGGCACACAGCACAAGGTGCACTGGACACAGACATTGCTGTATTACATGTCATTCTTGGAATACAGGCATTCTACGTGAAAGCACATTTTGGGTTAGCACACAATTGTCACCACAGAAACCAGATTAAAACCTCATGTATTCTTAAAAAAATACAGAGATTTTCCTGGCTCAAAGGGGCCTAGCTAAAAAGGAGCACATAAGAAGAAACAAATACTGTGTGCTACCATGAAGCTGTTGAATTGATGACCACAGAAGGCATAGTAGTAGCAATACAGTGTTGGAGCGATAACAGTGATCTGAGGAATGGAAAGGTTGTGAGGAAAGTGGAAATACACCAACACGTCGTCGTGCAAAAAAACACCACATCTGCTTGATAATTCATCCCCCAGATATGACACATGGTTGCATTGCATATGCTAACAGAATATATAGATGTATTGGCCAACGTCATCCAATCATGGGACCAATACAGTTGCAAAAGTCAGGATGTAGGGTTAGGGATGAGGGTTTGAGTCCCCCTGCCACTGCAAGCTGTTTAGTTTTCACCTGCTGTTATGTATGGTTTTTGACAGCAGTTAAGTTTAATTTTAGTTTGGAGTTAAGCAATAACAAACTACTGGGTAAGATTAGGCATTAAAAAAACAGGGTACATGGTTAGATAAAGATCCATTCGTTTGTTTCTAAACTCACATACAGTATTCATGACAGTAAACACATTGTACAAGGATAACCATTCCCTTCTATAATCGCCATTGCAATTAATCCCTGCCCCCATGAATACATAGAGATGTGGTCAAATACACATACATGTTTCATTTTTTAAAGACTAAAATATTAACCTCATGTTGTGTTTTCCTGATGAGGATGAGCTAAATCAACACTATCAATAATCTATATTTTAGATCGTCACCTTTCTCATCCTGTTCAGTGTATTTTCAGATTTTTTTTCACATATTCTCTTGTGATTGATGCCAACTTTTTATGTATGTATGTATATATTAATAATCTTAATGAGCTTGTAACATGGTCTAGTATGCAAAGATGAGTGTGATCTGTCTGTGTACAGACAATAGCATACCAGCTAATACTTGAACTGAATCAAGCGCCCACTAAATCAATGGAAAGCTGCACAAATGTGAAAACAAGATGAAGAGAAAAAACCAGTGTCTAGACCTCGAGGGCCAAGATGCACAACATCACACCAGACTCTTATCTCTGGATGCATCTTTCCCCCTGGGAGGATTCTACACTCCAGCAAACAGCAGGATTCAAAGGTATATCAGGTGCATGACCTTAGGGTTAGTGGAATCTACAACCAAGCAGAATCAGCTAAAAAATCGGACAGATCTGGAGATCATATGGCCGAGATACACACACACACACGCACAATACATGCACGCAGCGTAAAAATTCTTTGAATGTTTGGACTTTCTCCGATAGAAAGAGAGTCGGATAAATCCTTGTGCATTACAGTAATAGTATGTAATAATGTAATAATGCCTAATAATTCTCCTTATATGGTTGTATTTTCAAAAACATTTGATTTAATTCAGATTGACTTTGCATTATTCCAAAGCATAATACATTATGTGCTGTACGTTTTGGAAAAAAAAAAATCTATTATCATTTAATTTTCCCCTCATTAACCTTTGGTTTATTGCTTAATGTGTCACAGGCCAAAGGCCATTGTAATCTCTCTCAATGGACACGCTGTTCTTGATCAATAGTCTTCTTGCTCAGCAGCTCACATTGTTTTATTTTCCTGCTTGTGTTCCACTGTAAGGTGTGAAAGGATCATTCCAAGTCTCAAAGGAGAGGCTTCTTTCAATATCCTCAAAGTAGCAGATCCCACCCACTCAATTGTTCTCTACATAATCATATAAAAAGATTCAGGAAGGGTTGTTTTTTATTGTTGTTGTGTTTTTCCTCTGCTGAACAATGCCCTTCCGCCACAGGGTCCCATAACAGCCCACCAGTCTGTGCTCAGCTCACCTCCACCCCTCATCCCACCCTTGCTATCTTGCCTTCCTCATCTGGCCCAGACCCACTTCCACATCTACATCCCATTGTCTGGGCAAAGGCAGCACGCGCAGGGCTGCGGCCAGTCCAAACATACTCATCTCTTTCTCTGGAGGTCTGCCAGCATTCTTTGAAAAACGTAAACTTTGTCACTTTCCAAATCAATTTAACAGTTGTGTTCTTGTAATGGAACAAAGATTACAGTCACTCTGCCCATTGGAAAAAGGAGCTGCTGTATATATTTTCATGGCTCCTTACATGTGTGTTTTTGTCATGTTGTATGTTGGGATTCATGCATACACGCGTGTCAGAAAAACCAAATCCCAATCCATCATTTATTCCCCCAAGGTGGGCCAGCCTGTGTGTGTGTGTGTGTGTTTGTCACTGTCCCCTGTCAGGAAAGAGGGCTGGAGCGTGTTCTCCGGACAAACCCCCTTTGGCTGAGGAAGTGCTCCTCTGTATTGGCCTCTTTGTGGCTCGCTAATCGAGCTTTCCTGTCAGCAGGCTGCACGGTCCCAGTGCAGGGTGCACTACGTGATACAGACCCACTCCGGTGCTCCAAGGGAAGTTCTGGGATCAGCAGATAACAGCACAGCTCCCTCATCTAACACGCAGAGCAGTGTTACCTCTCTCTGTCTCTCTGTCCTTGCATGAATAAGGAAAACACCAATTTTAACCATTAAACAAATCCATTATTCTAAGCGGATAGCTGGCCAAGAGTCTTTTCTGGAAACCCCAATAATTCCCTTTTTAAAGAGAGTAGTATAACAACACCATTGTCCATACTGAGGATGAATCAAATGCCCTTTATTACACTACAACCTAAATATCATCCTAGACATGTACACTACTCTCCCCTTTGAATTACACTCTCGTTCTTTATTGCCAATTTTATAATTAAAACAGACTGTTATCCTTCCCACCTGATTTTTGTACTCCACAGTGGGCCATCACATAAACTGTAGCCCTCTTATCAAATGTAAATGCATTCTAGTGCTATCTGTGAAGAATGGCCACGAAGGACCCATGCTCTAGTATTCAGAACCAATTATGAAATAATAATTTGTATGTGTCACTTCAGTTTAACATTTCTTGTTAGTCAAGCGTTTACAGGAGAACTTTCAAGGACATGTGGACAGTGTAGATTCCTCACTTTAGACATCATCTGTGTCTACATCCTTACCGGTGTTTTTGTTTTTAAACTATGTTTTGCACAGTTTCATACTACTCGAAGAACCCCACTTGACATGGGATTTGTTGCAGGGTCAATTAGTCTATTCTATTAGTCAGCATTATTGTCATTGTTTACCTCTGTAAAAAAGCAACATACATGTTTTGTGACCACTGCTAAGACCTTTTAAACAGCAGGGAAAAAAATCTGAGCTTTTCAAATGCACTGTAACAGCTGTGTAAGTCTCAGTTTTATGTGGTATATAAGTTATGTGTTCAAAAATGGAAAAAAAAGCATTAGTAGTGTGGTGGTTCCGATGAGTCAAAATGCACCCTTAAACATGAAGTAATGGAAACTGAGTTAAAGAGACCCTCAAAGACATAACCAGTATGTGTCATTTCATTTTCAGTTTGAACCAGTTTCAGGTTTCAGTCCAACACTGTATGGACAATTATTTACAGTATCTATAAAATGGCTATACATTCACCATTTAATACAAAAGCTACATGACATTATATGTGAACTCCCTATATAGATATTAAACTAGCTAGAAATAGTCCAGACAAACACAATAGGGATTATTCTCATTGTGAAGGCCATCAATTTCAATTCTCTTGTTTTTTTACCATTTAACATACAAGTATGAGCTGTGGGTGCTAGTGTTTCTAAAACAGAAATATCAAATGCTGTTCTCAAACCACTAAATTATTATGACTTTTACTGGATGGTGACATTTTCCAGCGGCATATGGCGGTAAGCTCATGGGAGAGCACAGCTTTTTGATGAATACTTTCAGTCAAAAAGACCAAAGGACAGCACGGGGCATGTGTTGCCTTCTGTCTTTTCCTTGTGAAATGATAATGTGGCCTCAACAACATTCTGAAGCTAGTGAGCTGCTGTTTTTAGCACCAAGCAATACATGAAAAAAACATTGAGGAACCCATTACTGTGTACTGTATGCGGTCACATTGTGTGTGTGTGTGTGTGTGTGTATATTCTTATGTCTGCATTTCCTGTCTGTCATTTGACTTTGTGTCTCCTCAGTGAATGTAAGTTTCTGTGAAACAATGGAGTCTGTCTTTGTAATTTAACTTGGGTCTAGTTGTGTTTAGACATGACTGATGATATTAACCAGAGCTTATATACCGAGTTTCTCAGTGATAAGTATATCTTAAGTCAGTGATATGTGATATATCAATGAATGAATTTATGCTTGAGATTGAAATAAGACACTGAATTTACCAAAGGTGCACCAGAAAGAATTAAATTACTGTCTTGAACTATGTGCCATGTTTATGTCACTGCTGATCACTACAGGAGGTGTTCCAGTCAATGTCACACCAATAAATAAGACATTAATGCAGTATATATTTTTAAACTGGATTTGAGGCCCTGTGCTATTTAATAGTTTTTATGGTTTCTTTTTCAGTTAAATCAACATTTCTTTCAATAACTTTCATGTCATGTGACCATATGACTCCAAAATAAGGTGTAAATGCAAAAGTGCAAAAGACTCGGTGTTGTGACAAACATTGATAATTGCTGCCCTTCTCCGCCCATGTCATGTGACTAAATATTCATAAAACAGGTTCATCAGTGACTTTTGTGACAAAATATGATTGGGATCAGAAAATAAGCGCTCTAAATGTCTAAGTGCTTAAAATTAAAACTCAACTACACGCTGTCCTGTTACCTACAAGGCGTGCCCAGAATTGTATTTCAGACCACCTGTTGTGTACTTGTATATTCCCTCTTTTGTCTCAGGTTTTGGTCTTTACTGACTCCTAAGGCGTTTTAAGATTTGTATGTAATTAGTGGATTAATACGATTTTGGAGTAATCCAGTGAAATTAGCATTATATTGGATTACGTGGGCTGTCTTTGTTAAACACCGCTGCTTGGTGCTTGGCAGGCTTATGTCAAAGCAGTGAGAGTAAAGTTATGTTCTGTAAAACTAAGCAAACAATTTTATATGCTGGAATGAGCTTACCATAATGGTAATTATGTCACTTGTGCTTAAAAACACTGTTGGAAATTCACTAAAATCCTCTCAATATTTTTATTGATATTTACTGATGCAACTTTAATGTTTTTTACAGTGTTTTACAGTTTTTTCCAACATGGTACAAGGCTGTAATAAAACACTCACATCACTGGAGTTAATGTCCTCCACAACACCTTCTTCACAGTGCTCTGCACATGAATGAAAATAATGTCATATTTAGCTGTGACCCACAGGATTCTCTGAACTTAGGTGTGAAATTGTCATATACACAGTTGAGCAAATAGGTGTCACATTTTGACATGTCTGAAAGCTCTGTGTGTATAAAGGCAGACACACACATGCGTGCACATGCACACACACATACATACACACACAAAGACATTTGCATTCTCCAGTTTCCATAAACAAAATCAAACTGAAAAGGGTAAAGCCAGAAATTAATTATCCATCTAAAGCAAATGTACTGGAAAATATAATTTATGGAACAATTATGAAAATGGTGCACTTAAGTGAAAACCCCACAATAATTTAATTAATATTTCATTGGATTACTCTTTTAATTCTTAGCCCTGGTGAGTGTGATGGAACGTACAAGGCTGTTGAGTGGAGTGGTATTTTAGGTTTTAGTTAAAGGGGGGGGTGGGGGGTGGGAGGGGTGTGCTGCTTTCAATGAGATTGGACTTTTAAAAGCTTGCTGGTACGACAGTAGATCCAAAGGGTAAATGTTCTGCAGGTGATTAAAACATTTACAAGATGAGACCTTGACTTTTGTTGCTGAGATATGTTATATGATAAAGCATATTATTATGTGCTGGATAATTTTGGTCCCTGGTAGAGGGAAATAGGTTTCAGGGAAAGTTTCAGCATCTCCATATTAGCCCACAGGGTGGGTGATTGTGTGCTTGTGTGTCACTTTACTACACAGTGCCTCTTTTTTTTTTGCCAAGGAGGGACTTGCCCTTCTTCCTGTCACCCGTCCACTGGGAATGGTGCTCTCTGTGCAGTCTCATTGACATGCTAAAGAGCCCTGATATTTTTGTCTTACATTTAAAGAGGGAATTACGCTGAGCCGTTGAGGGCTTATGTCCGGGGCATTTTAACTTTTTTTCATGATTCTTGGAAGTCGTCCAAGTAGATTGAAAAGATTGGAAGGTTAGAGAATGGATAGAGAGGTTATTGACAGTGCTGAGGTTATTACTTTGAGGGACAAGCGGAAACAATGTGCTGACTGTTAGCCAAGGACCAGCTCTGCTGTATTGCGTTGGGGGGCATAAGTGTCCTGAGTGGGCTTTTTTTCAGATGTTTCTTCCCTTTTTTACTAGAAAGCTGTTACAATAAAACCAAGTCTAAAGCAGCAATTTGTAAGTCAAGAGCCTGGCAAAATGGGTAGTGTGGGGTGAAAAAAGGAGTTGAAAGTGTCTGGTGTGTAAAGAGTAAGAGCCTAGAGTCTGTTCAGGGCAAGTGGATCTCTGGTCAGTTTTGCATGGCTCCCTGTAGCTCATTGTGAAGACACTTCAGTACTGTGTTAAAGCCCTTTTGTTTACACATACATAGTATGTATCTATATATCACCTGGTTTGATTTGCCATTGGAGTTCGTTCTACAGTGTTTACAATAGCACTTGATATACTGCACATTCAAACAGATAGGATAAAAAATAGGATTATTTTCATTTAAGAAAGCAGTCTCTATGAACATGTCTGTTTTTCCCCTAACAATATTGCCATAGCCTAAATAAAACCCCCTTCTGCTGCTTACCCAACACTGTCATCCCTGACACCAGAATTGTAATGGCACATCTTAACTGTGTATCTCCTCTAACTTCCACACACTGCGAGTCACCAAAATGCCAAATGGGCGCAGTTGATAAATACTCCTTTCTGAACCTCTGGAAAAAGTCATCTCACTAACATGAGCCTCCCACAATACACCCACATGATAAGTCTGACACTTTCACATTTAACAACATCTGTCATTGTTCTAGTCCTACATGTGGCTTTGATAGACTTCAGAGATGACTCTAAAAATATGTAGCTTGCTCTATTGTTGAAGGACACCAGCTGTGGCAGCTTGGATTCACACTTACAGTGGATTCCACCGACAAACCAGAGCCATGTTGTAACAAACAAAGAACAACAAACCTTCATATGTATTCTTGAAAACACTCAGCAGCACATTTCTCTTCTTTGTTCCTGATTTAGAGTTTTCTATGCTACATGAAGCTGTCAGCCTAACATTGGGATGTCCTTTACTCTGAAACATGAAGACTTTTACTATAGATATTATAGATTTTGCCAGGTTTTTCTGCAGTACTTATAAAAGTGTTGAAACCAAAACTTGGTTAACGATTAACTGGAAAAAGCAGCTGCTAAAAGCAGAGAGTTGCAAAATGTACTTTCTGTGTATGTTTGCACAGTGCTTTTTTCTTATATAGTGTCAATTTAGGACTTTAATTATGTATGTATTAATATTTTCATTGTGGAGTATAGTGTAAAAAATCACTGATGCTTTCAGTGCAAATGTAAAGAGTAAATATACAGGGGTTGTATGAGGCTTTCTGGAAAATTACAGTGTGACATGTTAACTGTTGCCTCTTAGGCAAGCATTTCTGATAGAGTCCCTGAAGTATCAAAACGATTATGAGAGCCATGGGCTGCCACTGGAAACAAACTCACTGACACGCTGATAAAATCCCTGCCCCGTGTTTATGTGCCATTTTGCAAAGAAATCAGAAAAGGTAATCATGTATGGAAGCTGAGGTTAAGAAGCAATGTAACAGTCTATTAAGTTTAATATAGATATGTAGAATAAGCATATGCAGGAGGACATTAGCATAAATCTTGGTTACACACCAATGGTGCAGTGCACTCTATTCTCTCCCTGCAGTCGGGTCTAATGACAAATACTGTGAATGAGCCATGCCAGCCTGCCGACTGCTCACTTGAGCTCTCAATTAGCTCCCTTTCCAGTCAGTCCACCCTGCCCATCCATTCAGAGTTCAGGCATTATTCTCTCTTCCAAAAATTAAATGTAACAAAGAGAGATTCAGACAGCACTAATTAATAATAAATACTACTGCTGCTATGAGCGTGTTTCTGTTAAGAGAGTTTAACTGTAAGCTGCAACTCTTGACATCAAGAGATTTTGGTTGTTGCCAAAAAGCTATTCATGGTTGTCAATTCACATTTTAAGCTTCTGGCTGTAGCAGCTTTTCCATGTGACTACTAATGAGCATTATAAAAGCTCAGTAACTTGTGTTTAACCATATTTAAACAGGACACACAATCCCTCAGTTTTACTTCCACAAGTGTTAAAAATTTACAGAAAGGCAAAAATGAAAACATCACCATGGAGGAGAAAGCTAATCACAATGTGTAATACGTAATACACATCAGAGTAACCAACTTTTATTTACACTTTTGTTTGGTTATGTTTTTTTAAAAAAAACTTTTTATTTGTCAGTGAGCAACTCTAAGCTATCATCACACCTAAAACACCTGAGATTTATAATAACGCTGGAAATGGAGTGTGCTAGAAATAGTGAATGAAAATATGGCATTTCTTATTTTTGTCATCCTGGTTTATCCTTTACAAAAACATGGCAGTGCCCTTGTATACGGTTCTGCTTTCTTGACATAATGATCACCTTTTATTGAGTGTCAACACTAATAATCAATGGCAACTTACTGTAAACATTATTATAAAAGTGATATATCACATGATAGAAGCCTAGGTTTCAAGTGAGTTGGTGCTCAGTGTAGCGCCTTCAGGGGCTAATTGGATTGGTGTTTAGCAAGACCTGCAGATGAAGCATAGATTACCTTCATGCATAAAATTGTCTTTGTTTCTCTCTGTTGTCTTGTCTTTCCCTTCCTTCCTTGCCTGGTTTTCCCACCGCCTCCCCCGTCTGCACAGGCCATTGCAGGAGTCATGTAAGCATACCTTTGTCCCTGCATGGGAGGAAGAAGAAATGATCTGGTATTAAATTTCAATAACACGTTTTCCCAGGTCCTCCAGAGTACAAGCAATCAAGGGTTAAATTGGATCTGTAACGTATGCTTGGTGACCCACAAATCGCTTACCCATCAAACAGACTCATTACGAGCCGGCAAGCAGATGAGTGTTTGTGAGCCTTGCCTCTGAGCGGTGGGGATTGTGTGTATTACCGCTAACACGGCTGAGGTATTTAAATTTTGATTTTTTCGTAATGGGTTTTGACATGTTTCATTTCCTCTGGGGGAAGCGCTCGAGACCTCCGAAAGTAAATGTTGCTAAAAAGTCATCAAGGCAGAATATTAAAATGCCATCAAATAAGAATTTCACTAATGCGATGGGGCTTGGGCTTCAGGTACGCAGCTCTGAGGTCAGAGGGGCTTGGTTCTGGGAGAAACACTATTTGTTCCCCTTGGCTGCCTTCTTTCCCTCTTAAATAAATTATTAAACTACTTCACCCCCTTCACTCCTCCTCCTTCTCCCTTTCCTCCTCCTTCTCTGTCCGTCCACCTCTTGTGCCTCACATAGCTTAGCCCTTGCTTTTGAACTGAAAGGCCAACCAGAGGAGGGACGGTTAGAGTACTGAAATAGCACACCTTTCGCTAAAATGAGATTAGCTGAATCCATCTACATTGTCATATGGCCTGTGTCATGCATTAAAAAAAACGCAGCCACACAGATTGCATCAGTATCATGTTTTTATACATTCTGCAAAGGTGAAAATAGAGATCCATGGACGGGAGCCTCCGTGTTAGAAGCTTTTCTGTTTCGCCTGTTATTGCCAAGGTTTAAACCACTGTATTGCTGGTGGTTTTGTATTCCATGGGTACTCCTTTTGAGGCCATTACCAAGCTGACAACCCACCAGCTGTCACTAATTGCACACTAATGGGGTTTGGTGGTCTGATGGTTTGTCTGTGAGGGGCGTTCCAGTTCTACACTGGAGGTCCTTCTGACTTGCCAAATCAAAGGGGACACATTTAAAAAAGCATGTCATGTTATTCTGTTATATTACCTCTAACTGCACCTCTACAATAACGACTAATTTACAGGGCAATATACTTGGAGGCAAAGATTTCTTGCGTGTATAATTAATCACAGATTATTTCCTATCCACCTGACATTACCCTTGTATTGTTTAAAAAATGGGATAGATCGCTTTGTTGGTGGCAACAGCCATTATCATGCATGATATTTTCTATTCCTTGTCATTGAAATCTTTTGCCGGAGACAAGAAGGGCTCGTGTCTGCCCTCTGCGTCAGCCAGCCCGCTAATAGATGTGAGAAGGTCATCTGGCATTAGTGGCAGAAGTACGTTAGCATTTGTGCTGAGCGTCTCTTGCCAGACTGTGTGCATGTTTGAAGGCGCTTGGACAAGCAGGCCCTTTCATGGTGATGAATGGCTTTTTTCAAGCGTTCTGCTCCCTAGTTATGAGAAGGGTGACCTGGTCATTGGACGACTTTATGAAGCTATAAAAAATGTATGTCAGTCTGCAGTCTCTAATGCCATCCCTAAACGGGAGAAGGGGGGCAGGGGTAGCTGGAATGGTAAAAAGGCCATTTACCGTCACTCTAAATAGCTCTCTGACTGCCCTTCTCCACTTATCTGACAATGTCCTTGTCGTCAAGACAATTTTTTATTCTCTTTTTTATTTTTCACATTTTTTTTCTAGGTTATATTTGAATCAGGCATAGAAAAGCCAGCTATTTCTACCCAGTATTTTTCAGGTCAAAGTAGTCAATTTACCGCTAACTTGTCGTTACTGTGTTGATACAGGTAATTGATTGAATTGTTTATCTTCATCTGGATTTATCTGTGTAGTGTGTAATGCTGTAATAATGCTATATAACCAGTGGTTCACACAAGACTATGCAGGAAAATAGTGTTATACTGAGCAGAGCTCTACATGAGCCATGCTTTTTTCTCCCAATCCACATGTGACATGGCTGGATGCCATTAATCACAAATGTCTCCTTTTTAATAAATATGCAAATTTATATTAGTCAAATGGTGTTACAGCTTTTGTGTCATTAATAAATAATGAGCTCCTTTGTTGGATATCCTAGGTATTTAGATACAGATTCCTTACACTAGCAAACAATGATGTTCAGCAAGCGAATGTGTCTCAGCTTTACATTAGTGGGTTAAACTGCAGACATGCCAGGGCAGCCTAAGCTCCATGGAAGCTATGCACTGAATCTATCATTGTTTATGGACACAAAGACATAATCACAAGTCTTAGGTGTTAAGATAAGTTGGTTGAAAGAGCTTAACTAAACACACACACAGTTTAACACAAATTTTAGATTTGCCCATACGTATTACAGAAATTACAAGGAAATAGCTTTTCCAATTTTTGGCAATATATATTTCTCTGAAATTTATCACAATATATAGATAGATAATATTTTAGGTAATACAAAAACTTGTTTGAAAGAAATGCACCTGTTAAAGGCTGGTAAGTGGGCCTTCTGGTATCTAAAATATAACAGAATTTCCAGGAAGATTAGAAATAAAGGAATGTTTCCGTTATCAGACTTGAGAAGCAAAAGTGAGATGTGGGGGGCTGAACTGCCTGACTCTGTCTCTTGGTGAGCAATCAATCATGGGCCTCTCTGCAGTCTCTTTGATCTGAAAACAGCTGTAATCTGTGGTCATTGTTGCTAGAGTAGATTGTTTGCCAAACTATTACCATAACTGTCAGGCCAAATCAGAGAAATAATCTCATGGTTCTGGACTGATGTGGTTCCTCTGCATTATTGATATGGTCATCTGAGCGAGAGGGGGGAATTATAAAACATAGTTCTATTTACAAAGGGAGATTGGCTTGGTCCTTGAGAGTGAGTGAGTGGGACAGGCACCTCTAGAAAGTGAGATATAGCCAAGTTCAGGAGCAAAAAAACAAATTTCCTGGCTCTTTTGGGGTCAGCTCACCCCATGGGTCTACTTCCTCCCTGAAAATGAGTCACCAGAATACACAATGGACTGATTTCTGAGAAGTGCCTCGACATGCACCTGTATAAAGACATTAAAATATGTATATATTGTTTTTACTCTTACTTTTTCTCATAGGGTTGCATTACCCTTGTGACAAGGCAGGGCATGTATTCACTCAAGTATTCATAGTTTAGCATAAACGGTTACCTCCAATTTGTTTTTCTGTATGCAGCCATTTTTGTCTAAGTAAATGAAATTCAGGAGTGTGACAAAAGAAAAAAAAAAGACAGCCTTTAGCACAACATTGAATGTTTCCATTAGAGCACACGGTTGCCTGGTGGAAAGGTTGTGAACCTGAACCACCAATGCATGTTTATTTAGCAGCCCTAGCTGCTCGGTGAGAGTGGCTAAATTTCAGTCAGTTAGTGCGGCCAATGAAAAAAATCCCATATCTTGAAATTACAATGCCTTAAGAGTGTAAGTAGAAGGACGTGTGAGGTTGTTGGTGTCAGCAGGCAGACACAGCATGTTATTAGCAGGGAAGGCAGCTATTGCAACAAGCGGGCAGAAAGAAAGGCAGTAAAACAGATTTCACTTCGTATATCTGTGATATAGAGAACATTGATTTGTATTGTATACCACTTTTGTATAAAGTTATATTTCTGTATAATTTTAAACAGACAGAAACAAAAAGTAAAGTGAAACAATAATACGAACATAGCGCTGCCTTCAAGGCATCAAGGTTTTGTCTACAAAAGCCCAAATTACAAACTCACCCACGTGCCACTTGCCAGAATTTCCATTGTGGAAACATGTGGCCCTTGTTGGCAAAGGGCAAAATTTGGCAGGGTCCGGAGAAAACGATTACAAGTGCTGGCATATGGAAGAACAAATAGTTCCTCATTCAGTGCATCAGGTCTGTGCCATCTTCATGGACTTAAAAAAAAAAAAAAAGACACATGATGGATGTGTGGAAGTGCTTACTGGGCTGGGGCCAGGTACTGCTGATGTGCAGTTCAAGAGAACAGCATGACCCTTCCATCTGCAGGAGGATGTCATTTTGACTAAATCTTTATTAGTTTAATATGTTAGTTTGTCTTTAGGTAGGAAAAAAAGAAATACATTACTCTCTACATTCCAGATAGAACTAAAGGGAAAGTTTTTAGAAAAGTTTCAGAAATATTAATATTAATGGCCACCCAACAACTGCATATTTTGGAAACCATCGCTGCATTGTTTGATGAATTTCTTATATTTTTCCACAGTGTGTCTCCATCTCTGATCAACTGGAGGTCAATACTATCCATCAACGGCCACCCTCAGAGGCGTTCCATATCCTACAAGCACGACCCAGGTACCACGTTCGTTTTCTCCTTATTGTGTGATTGTTGTGTGACTTTGGCGTAGCTGTGGATACAGAGCCACAGCACTCAGGTTGTGACGAGTAATTGCAATCAAACACTTTTATTGCAAAATGTTTTGGTTTACCTTTTTTCTTTACATTTGCTTTTTTTTTTTGGTCGTGCAAAACCTAGGACTGCTTTCAGAATGGCATCATTTGTGTTTTTGTGCTATAGCTAGCACCTTCCTGCTGGCTTATCGATCAATATCAGTGTTCAAGTTCTGAGCATGCGGTCTACTGTTCTGAGATGTCGGGCTCAAGTTAAACACCCTGCACATGCATCTACCATGTTACTGAAGTAAATATTATGTATCATGACCAGAAGGTCATTCATCAGTACATTGTGAAATTGTTCTTTTTATCCTTGCTGATGTTTTATATTTCT
Organism: Parambassis ranga; assembly: GCF_900634625.1. Taxonomy (NCBI): domain Eukaryota; kingdom Metazoa; phylum Chordata; class Actinopteri; family Ambassidae; genus Parambassis; species Parambassis ranga. The sequence continues at coordinate 15,613,356 of NC_041039.1, read as the reverse complement.
TAGTGGCCGTAACTATATAGGCACCAGTCGGTGACAGAAGTAGCACGACCTCCTTTGATCCATAAATTACACCTGTTAGTTGACTCCCCCGTCATTTGTGAGTATACTCGGGCTTAAAGGTTAACAAAAGAGAAACAGGGCAAGCTCTGCTGCTGCTACAACAGATCAATGTCAAGTAAATAACCTTTTCTACCTTATTTCCTGACTGGTATTGATCTGTCTCTCCTTCGCCCGTCTGCCGTCTGCACTCTGCTCCTTCACATGCCACCTCACCCTCCCCTTTATGTTTTTTCCTCCGCTCTATATTTTGAGACTTTTAATATGCTTTTTACGATGAAAAGCAGTATTTTCTTTCCCGGCTTTGTCCTTTTTTTTTTTCAATCATTTTGTTGTGTTTGTTGAGCATACAAAGAATGGGGCTTTTGGACGGCCTTTATTCTGTGGTCAGGCAGAGTAACTGCTTTTATTCATTTGAGTAGAATGGGTCACAAATATTGGAAGACAAGAAACCCTGTGTGATGACATGTACATGTTAGGATATTTACAGTCAAATGATTACTCGGCGTATTAGAAGTTAAAATATTCTTCTTTACGCTTGACATTTTTTTTCCTAGAAAAAATGTGAGAGAGGAATTTGCCTTTAATGTTGAAACTAATTTAAATAGTGATGATTAAATGAGTTAAAACACAAAATTTGATGATGAAGGAGAAATGGCTCTGGTGGAAACTATTTATTCTAAATATATTTTGGATATTGGATTGTTGGAGCCAAGTACTATTGAATCTGAGCCATTATTAGACCCCTGTTCTCATTTGGGGAAAGCTGCAGCTGAATCAGGAGTAGTGTGTGGTTTAGGGATTAGCAAGACTAGAAGTCTAAAACCTCTCTAGCAGACTGCAGTGTTCATTACACCTTACAACACAAAAGCGATCGACCCCACAACGGGCCGACAATTTTGCTGTTCTTAGCGCTAAGCTTAGCTAAAGAGAAGAGGTCACTAGGGCATCAAAATAAAAATGGATGTGTCCTCTTGGGAGCATGTATTAGCTCACGAAGCATCTTTCCTCCTCCATTTTCATCTCGATGTGCATCAGCGTTCTTTATTCCAAGTTATTAAACTAGATTTCTCTTCTAGAAGTCACCAAAAATGCATGATTCATCCCTTGGGACCATGAACACTCAAAGCTATTTCAGGTGAATTTTCATTATATCAAGAAACATATTACCGATATCCGCTGTGAAAAACCTCAATCGTTTGCAGTTTAACAAGCTTCTAGCACAGACATTTCATACTTTTTATTTATATATATATATACATATCATCAAAATATCTATATGGAATAGACATGACATACATGTATACAAGCTCGATAGTACATAGGACAGAATTCTTTCAATGTGTTTTTTGACCAGATTTTTCTATAATTTATGAATACAGGAGCTTGAAGTCCTTACTACCACTTGTCTGTGGGTTAATCCTCTGTGACACTGCGTCTTCAGATGTGGTTGTAAACACAGTTGTGTGCATCTGTGCCCCATTGATTTTTTTTTTTTTTTTTATATAGGAACAGAGCTACATGTTCAAGCATGGGTCTGACTGACACTCTAGATTAGCTATTTTGTAATAATAACCTAAAATCTGGATGAGTTTGTTGTTCGGATCACTTTTCTGGACACACTGTCTGTCTCTAGCTTTAGGAGCTAACATCATTGTTCATGATTGCAATATTCAAAACTCAGTAGCCTGCACTCTTTACACTCCTAATCGCTAATTTAGATTCCATATCACAGTAAATAAGTGAAACAAGTGCTGGAATCCACACTCAGATGAAGATGAGGATGATTTTGCTTGTACATACAGTAACAGTGTCAATCACAAACTGTATAAACAGATGGATAACATAACTCTGCCTCCACACGTTGTAGAAAAGTGAGACTATGGCAGCACAATGTTGGTAAAAGACAACAAGAGTTTGTGCAGTAATGGTCAAGAGGTTAAGGCTTATGGTTAACTGCCTAAATGCCCATTGAGCACACCCCTCACTCGGTTTTGGCGTAACTTGGCTCTCCATTGGCATAATAACTAATTAAATAAAGACATGTCAAATTAAAGAGCCCTTAAGCATGCACTAGCAAGACAAAAAAACCAGGCCATAAACCATCTTTGGGGAAAAGGTATTTGAGGTGTATTTTTGACTTTTAGTTGGTTTTGTGTCCCATTCATTCACAAGGCAAAGTGTGGTTTATGATCTGTACAGCAGCCAGGCACCACGAGGTAATCCAAACATTCTGACATCGGTTTTGGGAATCATGTCATTGATATTTATTTACAGTTTATGGTGTTAGTGACTTCAGAAGTAACTACAGCTTTACTTTTTACCTTCCGTTGATGAAAAAACATGATGATTTTTGCTTTTAGCTGTTGATAATGGATTCAGATGCAAAATATTTCCCACAACTCTTGTTTTGCACATAAGAAACAGTAGATGTCCTTTTCATTTGTGACACTTGTGACTTGCGAGGATAACAGGATATGGATTTAGTCTTTACAAAATATGATCCCCATATTTCTTACCATTAATGGCAGTGATTAGCAAGTCTGATAACCCCTCCAAAAAATCCCTGGGCAGTCACTCTGAAGCTTGAGTACAAAAGGACCAATAATAAAGAGCACCTGTTGGTGTCACACACGGATCAAGGCCTTAGTGGTGTTGAGTTGTATGACTTACTTCAATGATGCTATATGATCCTTTTGACGTATCACACAGACCACCAATGTCGCCATTCTTTACAGTGAAACACAAGTTGGCACTAGATGCTAGTGGGACAATAACTGAAGGTTTGTGGACTTCCTCTAAAGCAATCATGACTCACTATTGATAAATATGTTTGACTGTGGGGAATGAATTCATTGATTGAAAGAATTCTATCATCTTTTCACAAATTGGTGTAAAAAATTAAAAATATGTGCAAATTTGCATGTGGTTATATGCAGGATAATTTACCTTACTATAGATTTTAATGCTAAAAATCTGGGCAGCAGCTAATATTTTTGTCTTTTGTACATTATATATGTTCATATTTCTAACAACACTATTGCTTTGCTTCTGCTCCTCAATGTCAAGCTTGATAGTTTATGTAACACACCTACACAAGTTGCAAAAAACACACTTCAATGATGGTATTTATACACTAACAATGAGATCTTATTGTGTTTACCGTATTTATTGATACTCCTTTTGCAGTATTTTATACACTCGGTGAAGTAGTTTTGTTGTTCGCCAGTTTGAGCTAAAGAACCTTTCTGCTAAGTGAAACCAGGCCCTCGGGTTTAAGGGAAAAAAAAATGAAAAAGAAAAAGAAGTTCTCTGTGGTCCAAGGTCAGTGACCTGCTCTGTAGCTGTCTCTATTCCACCTCGGGGCACCTGCTAATGTCAGCCCTCTTTTAGATTCCCCAAATCGTGGCTTGCCACTGGTTATTTTCAGCCGCGATAAGTGATCCCAGTGACCCCAGAGGTCTGACACACTGCTTTTTTTTTTAGCTAGAAGTCAAATGCCATAGCATTGCCTCCGGATCAAAGCCTTCAAAGTCAAACTCTACTTAGGCATCCATTGAAATAAGAGCTCCAAGCCCAGTGAAGTGTGCAGAGCCAGTCCAAGCTCATGGCTTGACTTTCACTCACACTGCAGCCAAGTGGTCGGCCAACACGCTCACATGTGCAACACAGTCATTTTTTCTTTTAATTTTTTTTTAACTGCTCAGCCTTTTGCACTTAAAGACTAGCAATGTCAGATTACAAGAGTAGGCTGCCTGTGGTATGCTAAAGCTGCTCAGCACTGGGTCAGTCAGTTTACCTCCCTAAAGATGCTTTTAACCATGCTTATATAGTGCAAAGGCTATTTTTTTTTGCCATTATGAAAATATGACACGGTTGTTTATAAATTATTGAAGGAGACGGGGGATAGATATTGTACTGTGTTCCTTCCATTCTCTCACCCAATCCTGGTTATGTCCACTTCCTTTTCCTGTTCCCGACATTACTGCACAACCCCTCCCCCACCTGACAGGATGCAGAGTCTGGCCTCTCAACAGATAATGTGACGCACACGTGTGCTAGCGGAAGACGAGGCCATGAGCCACAAAGGTCCACTCTGGGTCCCGGATTATGATAACATCAGGAAGTGCAGAAAGGAAGAGGTGTCTGCAGGAAGTTGGCAGGGCTGTGAAGGCCTCGGAGAGAATCACACTTATCTTTCTGAGAAGCCTGGGTGTCAGCTTGACTCTTAACATGATGATCATGGAGAACGGGTGACACATGGGTAATCATCAGAGCACTGTGCCGTACAGTGTGGGCTGTGTTTTTTTTTAACATTATTGCTGCCTTCTTCCTTATTATGTGTGTGTGTGTGTTTTTAAAACATGACTCCTCAATAATCACTGACAAAAAAATGAACAAACCAGAGACAACATAAAGTGAGCCTCTTCAAGTGTGGTAAGACCTCAAAAAATTCTGTCCTTAAAAGCATATTCTCAGTGGAGGCAGCTCAAAATAAATGTTAAGGTTGAGAGTCCAGATGGTCTTTTAAAGCGTATTCCCCCGCCATAAGCACTCTTGATTTATGAGATTCTCTAATGGTATCTCTGTTCTGATCTGGCTTTCTTTCACCCTCTCTCCTCTGAAGCTTTAAACTCATCAGGTTCTCTCAGCCCTGCCGTTAATCCTGAAGTACAAAGGGAAGGTATGGCTGTAGAAATTTACAGATTTTCTCTTCGTCTGTACTGAAACTCCTGCTGTCTGATGAATGATAAACTGATGAACAGCCTTAATCCAGGAGAACTGCCCCCTGCTGCTTCACTTTACATTCCTCTAACATATGTAGTCACTGGTGGAAATGTGCCATGAAATTGGGAGCTGGTTGGTGAAGACTTCTTTTTACATGACACCACAGTGCAGACACTGACCTTCATGCTCCAAAGTGATGTTTGTTGGCATTATATTTTGGGGGTTGTACTCCTGATGAAACATCGTTTTAGACAACTTGTTCAAGGTTAAAAATAAAAACCCATTTAAAATACAATTTTACGATCTCACACAAAAGTATTTTATTCATTCTTTCACGAGGTGGGTCCAGTATAGTGAGAACTGTGAGATTTTTATTGTACGTAACAAGATAGCAGAAGGCATTCACTGAAACAATGCTTGACCACTTCTGAGAGCAGACTGGGAATATGTCTTAAATCCAGCATGTAGATTCAAACACCAGCATGTAAATTCATCCTCTGTTTATTAAGGAGAGTGTTTATTCATTGGTAATTTTGGAGGATAGCATGGAGGTGTCTCTGTCCACTATTACTGATATATACCCTCATTGGTATAAATAAGATGTGCAAAATAATAGAAACGTCTGTATACTGGAAACAGAGCTTACAGAGACACAGTAAACATGTATCAGTGTTGCTTCTGGTGTTCACACTTATCTTGAGGCTTGCGTGCTCACAGAAGAGAAATCTTTTAAAGCATGGCATCAGTTAGTGTTTCAGTCTTGTAGTGGTCTCAGCACCAGCATGGAACTTTAGCCCCTGGCTGTACAGATGACAGTTTATTATGATCTCTCTGACAGGGTTTACACCCTGGGGAACAAGGAGCTCATACTCTCTTCAACAAGCACACTCATACTGACGAGGCCATTCCTCCACCACCTCCGATTCATGCATGCTTTCTATCTCTCTCACATTTCTTTGGCTCACCTATCATTTTATTGGCTCTCTGGCTCTTGATCTTGATACAATGTTTGCAGACAAAAACACAAATAAAACGGTGCAGAGTTCCTTCATGCTTTACACAGTAATTGAAGATAGACTGAGCAACGACAAAGAAATTAACACACTGAATTGACCTAGCAGGGTCAAGGTATTGAGGGTTAAGGCGAATATTACTGCTTTATTATTGTATAGCTTTGCCTGCTTTTTCTCTAGTTTGTCTTTTAATTTAAAAGGGATTTTTAAACCATCAAGGCTCTGCTGTGGATAATAACTGACCTATGCTGATTAATTGACATTTACATACTTTACGTGACATATACACCTTTAACCAGGGTAGAGAAACCATCGATCCCATGTGCAAAATGTCATTGGAGTCACATGGACCTGAAGCCAGTGTTAGGGCTAATAATCCAGGAGGAAGAAAATGATTTAGCTCCATCAGTGTTAACATTTTGCAGCCATATTCCAGCAGCTGATGAGGGGCATGAACGAGGATATGAATGTGTGCAAGTTGATGATCTCCTGAACCACAAGTCAGTCCAATGCTTGCAATGCTAGAGCAGTTAGTTTTTAAGTCAACATATTGTGTTGGATTGGTTTATTTGGATGTGTTTTCTATTTTATTTTTAATAATAAATGTATTTCAAATATAGATTGTCTATGCTATAGTTCAGCTACTTTGTGGTTAGTATGTGTCATGCCTTCTTTTGTTGCTCTTCATCTTGTAGTTTCTTTATTTACTGCCTGAGTATACTGCTATAATATTTAAGCTTGCACACAGACAGGAAACATAAATACTATGGAATGATACGCAGCCAGCTTTTCACACTTCACACAATAAAAAAACAGCAGCTGCATCAGGATTCAGGATGACTAAACTCGGCAACCATTTACTAATATGGCTGACATAAGACTCATCATAAAATTATTATGCCTCTCAATGTTCTGTATTTCTGAATGTACCCTTATTACCCATAATATTTTAAACCCCAGTTTATGGCATTATAAATGGGATTATTTCACTGAACTATGTCTCTAGCACAGTTTGAAGAGCCTATGTTCTGCATGACTGAAGTTCACATCAGTCTTTACTGACCATGCTGTCACATTGTGTTACTCACCAAAAGATTTTAGACTACAGTACATGTCAGCATGGGACAGCAGTGGGTTTTTTTTCCTGTAGTAAACAATGGAAAGGACATGTTGTCATTTGTGCATGACAGAATTTACCTTGTATTGATCACTAGGATGATGAAGAAGGAAAGAATCACATCTAAGAGAAGGGTCGACCTTTTACATTTTTACATACATACTATACAGTATAATATGTTATATCAATGTTCAGGAATTCTCATGCTGCTCTTTGTATAACATTCAACTCTTATTTTCCATTTTATTTAAAAAAAAAACCTTAAAAAGATATGAAATGTTAAGAAGTAACGTCTTCTTTAGACTGCAGTTAAATGCTATTGTTGTATTTCTACAGCTGTTCTATGTAGAGGAACCTGCATCAGAAGAACAGTATCTGCACTGCCCCTACTTAGTTCCTCCCCACAGGTGCAGTGTACAAGAGAAGGAGCCCATAAAGGTGCTAAATTGCACTTTTATTTAGCGAGCAGATTCTAGTGCTCTGTCACCTTTTGCTCCCCTATCTCTCTAACATCCTTTGGGGTTTTGTTCACCTTTCATACTTTGCTGTCATTGTCTTGATGTTTTTGTCAGCTTGAGCCTGGAGGGCATCAGAGCAGCAGGTTTGTCCTGAGCCTCTCAGTTCTGCGCTTTTCATTACAACGGTATCCGACTTACTATTTCAGGCAGGGAGACACAGAGACTAGCATGGAGGCAGAAATGGTTGTAAAAGTCAGGACTGGTAACCTTGTCCGCCCATGGTCATGGGTCATTTGGCAAGTGCACGATGGAATTTGCCTCAGTAGGAAACCCCTTCCAAGGCAAGTAGAGTGAATGAGAGGAGCTGGGCTATAGGAGAAACATACAGAGACAAAGCAGGCAGTGTTACAGAGGAAGCTGTCTGAGAGGCATTAATGTATAGTCTTTAAAGGTTGATGGTGTCGTGATGTATCTCCATGCTGACAGAACTACACCAAAATAATGAAAGATAATGACATTATTGATTAGTTACAGCTCAATATTGTGTCAATATAATATCATTATTTATTGTGTTTTGATTCTGGATTAGTAATGTACTCAGTATACGAGCGTACCTTAGCCTAGAGAGCTAATTTTGCCTTTTCAGCTTTGCACACTGCAGTTGTTATTTGTTTTTAAATCCTTCATACACCTTCTGAAAACAGGTTGTTGTTGTATATTGGGGTCACGTTTAAAAACTTCTTTCATAATGATTAAAAGTATGTGTTTGGGCTTTTTTGTAGAGGATCCATCTCTACTTAGAAAATTCTAATGTATTTTGCAGACAAGATACTGTAATGTTATGTAACATCTTCAGTTCAAGCTGGAGCTTGAAAAAAAAGACAATAGCTTTTTGTATTTACTCTCATTTCCTTCCCTAATTGAGTCACTGACTAAAGTGAAGCAATACAAAGGCTTTTTTGTTAGCTACGAGAAACACCTATCCAAACACATTGTGCAAGGGCATGCTGGAGCAATTAATAACCCTCTGAGGCCAGCCAGTCGTAGACTTGTTCAAGTATAGTCGATTTCAGCCAGTAGGTCACCCCAGCCTGGAATGCCTAATAAATATTGAAATAATGAGGACTATAATTACAGAGGTATTTTTTTGTTATTTTAATTCTGAGAATGTATGAAGAAAATTCATCATGTTCATGTCTGGAAACAGTTAAGTGTGTGCGAGTAGTTATTATTATTTAACCCTTGAATTGTCAGTTGCAATGATTAGATGTATATACATACAGAATCAGGTGTCCTCTATCACCAGAGGTAAGCAGCAAGTATTAGGGGCTTATATTATGTTACATTAACCTTGTCACTAGAAAATTTAATGTTCCAAATTCCCCAGTGTCAACAACTAATGTAAGTGAAAGAAGAATCCCACTCAGTTATTCAGTCCCATATGAGCATACTTAAAGACTTCTCCTCTGACATGCTCTTGAGAAATGGCGGCTCTCTTGGCAGGTAGCTTGATTAAGTGCTGCAGTGCTGAATGTGTTATGAAATGATACAGTTTTCCTTTCTGCAAAAGATGATCTGTTGGTTCTGTAGGTGTTAGTTATTTCCCTATGTTTTCTGCAGCTTCAACCCATTAACACGTAACACTTAGGAGATCGCCCGGTAAATGATCGACTCACATGACAGTTATGGGTCTCTGGCTGCAGATGACGGGGTGCTTTAAAGGCGCAGTAAATTATTTTGAAAGTAAAAGCAAAGCCGAGCGGGTGCAGGGAGTAAGCATGCCATTAACATTCTCTCTATTAGGGATATACACGCAACACATTTCATTTAGTTGACATTTGTGTGGGCTCCTACAATTAAGGTAATATGAGGCTTTTCACCACACATTGCAACTCATGCTTGTACACTGCAGGAGCTGTTTGAGGGGCTTGAAAACAAGGTTTAAAATGGTTAATTGGAGCAGTGAGGGTTTTATTGAGGAGCTGTCTTTTGTTGCATGCTTTCTCAATCCTTTGACCCACAGGCATACACCTGGTATTGGGTCAGGTTACAGCCAGGCTCCAAGGCTTGCAGGTCAAGACCTAGTGCTTCACAGACCTCTAATCCCCTGCATGGCAACATATTTGACTGAAGGGCTAGATCTACACACTCCAAGGCTTCATTCTTGAAAAAGTACAGCACTACCTTATTTGCTCGCCTGGCCCTTTTCCTGTGTTTTTTTCCACTCTCTGCACAAAGTGATGATTTAACACTTAAAGGATGTTGAAGGGGTTTTGTGGAGCATTAACCTGCTGTGATTTATGAGCTTATTGAATTATGAGGAGTACATTTTGTCTTTACATGAGTTTGTGTATGTGTGAGACTGTACTGTGTGTGTGTGTGTGGGTACAAGTGCGATGGAGAGAAGAGGTCCATGTATCTTTTTTCTCAATTCAGAACTCCTGATAAAGAGATAAATTTTAAATCTTCTACCTCAAGGTTTAACGCTAAAGACTCACTCTGAATACTGTGACTCTGTACCTGTGATGGCAAATGTTTTAATAGTGTCCTGCACATGTTTTTTGGAGAGTTTCTTTTTCATTTTTCCTCTCTGAAGTGCAGGACTATGGTGAAATATTTAACAGCATCCAGCAAAGGTGAATGAAAGGCTACGGTTCCGGAGCATTATATGGAAACCTACTCCTACTAAGTTAGCACTTTGACCTGAGGGTGCATACTAATTACACCACAGATTATTCTCCCAGGCAGTGCAGTGATAAGCACACCAGGGGGAGCAGTTATACTGTTATTTTGATCCAGAATCAGAGGAAAGAGGAGCTCGCACTTCCCATCTTTAGATGCTTTCACAAGCGATAGAATAGATATTTCTTGCATGATTACATAAATAAGCACATTTCTATTAGAGACCTGTTTCACAATCTGCCCAATTGCCCTGCCTCAAGTGGCCCCTGCTGCTCCTGGTTCAGAGGATTTCAGAGTGTAATCCTGCCTGACTCCTGAACAACATGCTCGATCACACAGACACACACAAACACACACACACACCAGCGTCTGCTGTTATAAAATTGTGCTCTGTGTTTAGGCTACAATCAAAAATGATGGAGATAGTGTCAGGACATACATAAGGAAGTTCATTTGCTTCTCCTGTGAAAAATAATTATACAGCTGCCAAACATGATGTGCTTTTTCTACTACAGCTGTATACTGGTAACAGCTTCAGTTTTATTAAGTGTATGCTGCTGTACATCTTTGTGCAGTCAGATTACTCAGCGCTTCTGTGCTGCCTGTCAAAAAAAAAAGAAAGAAAAAAGAGGGAAGCATAATGAGTTTAGCTGCTGTGATTTTACCGCCCTGCATCAGTAGTCTTTAACAGTTTCAATAACACAAGTCAGTGTGCAGAGTTGATTTGTATGTGACAAGAACAGCCACAACCAATGACAACAACAATAACACGACAAACCACAACATCACCCACAAAAACATTCATTCACACACTGGTGATATGTCAAGAAAAGCAGTGACTCTGTCAGTGGTTACAGATACAACAACTGACTGCGTGTACATTATCGGATTCATGCAACACTCTACAGTACATGCCTTATGTGGTTACTGGATGGTTTATGTATATTGAAACTAGCAGAGCACCACAGATACTATATAAATGTAATGAATCATTCAACTTATTCTTCCTATTTTAATTTCCAAGGTATAATTAAACATTTAATAATAACATTATTCATCATAAAATGTATTGTACTTCATAGAGTTCTGTTTTTCTGTCACACTTAAGCACACAGGAAACAAAATGAAATAATGTAAGGGGTTAAAAGTTCTGTTAGTGTCAGCAAAAGATTACATTAGCCCCTTCCAACCACTGTGTCATCAATGACTGGTAAATAATAATACATTTTATAGTGTTTATGTTTTATTATTTTAAAATTGTGTTTAAAAGATTGTGTACAAAACAAACTAACTCTTTCTTGTGCAAACATATTAATTTATATCTTTAAGCATGCCTTTGTGTATTTTTGTGCGATTGTGTGTGTGTTTACGTTGTAGTGTATGTGAGTGAAGCTCAGGAGGGTTGGGTCCTCTCTCTCCTCTTTCTCAGGATCAGGTAAATGGCTCTATTACCACACTTCTTTAAGTTGGTTATTGCTCCATATAACTGACATACGGCACAGCCTCCATTTTTGTCCCAGACAGTTATGGGGCTGCGGTGATCATGTGAGGAATTTCTCTGGTGCCCTTGGTTTAATAGGATGTGTGTCTTACATCTCTGATAAATACACCCATTTGTGAAAAGTAGCTGGGAATACTCCAGCAGCCCTATACTGTTTTTTATCCCGTGCCTTTTAAGCGTGCAATATAACAACTACAAAGAGATCTTAAGTGTTTTAGGACATGACAGAACTAACCAGTCTGGCAGATGCTTTAGCTGATAGCATTTTAACATCACTTTTACAGCAGAAATGCTTAGAGGCTGTAACAAGTCAGAGACACACACTGCCCTTTTTTTTTAATAGTGATTGCTGAACTCTGACTCCCAGATTCTTTCTCCTCACCCCTGACTTCCTGTCTTAACACAGCAGAGGACTCTCATTGCCATTCCTCTGCTCTTGGCCTTTCTCTTCCTGCGGGAATTACCCTGAGTTGTGTTCCGGTGAAACAACTGTTTATTAAGTTTCCACTCTGTTAATTTTCCACTTTGTTGTACTTCTCTAAACCTCAGACACTCGGGCATACAACGTCAGTCTGCCCCCCCCTCCACAACACGAGACTCAATGACATGAAATACGTTATGGGTATTAAGGGGGTTTAAAGTCGGAAGCTGCCTGCTATAGAGCTGCGTATGCTAATGTGATTATGAATACATATTTTTAGAATAACCTTGTAACTGACCTGGTGGTTTTTGAAATGTAAATTGGGTTTATGCCTTGAACTTTGCCATTTCCTCATCTGTATGAGTTGTTTTTTTTCCACACTGTTTCACTTGCTGGACATGGTTTTGATTGCTAGAAAAATGTTGGAATGGATAGTGTGGGTAGAAACACAGTGCTGATGTAGATTTATACTCTTCATCAAAATGCAGACATGAACAGCATAGATGGGTCTGCTGTTACATACTATAGTGTCTCATCCTGTAATGTGACACGATTACTTCTGCATGTTTTTGTGCAAATTTCACAACTTGATCTGTTTGCTGATTTTAATGGGGAGCTACATTTCAATACACAGAAGATTCACATGTTTAAACTAGAAGTAAAACATTTAGAAATGTTCAATTCAGTATACATTTTAAATATCTGTTTAGGCACTAATACAGACTGTATTTTGAACCATAAGTTATAATTATTATTGTTACTATGTATGCAGGTCTACAAATAAAAACAACATACCAAAAAATATAGAGAAAGAAAAACAGATAAAAAACTCTTCTGATTTTAAAATGCCTGTGAACATTTCTAAAGATGGAGGTGGGGCGCAGAGCCATTTACACTTCTAATTTAAGGCTTCTTTATTCCCAAAATACTAATGATTGGCCCCCATTTTGAGCTCAACCCCCACTGGAGGCCTGTTCAGGATCTCCACTGAGGCATTTGTGTGTGTCTACCCTGCTCCTTTCTTCTACTTTTAGCCACACAGGCTCAACTTCACAGGACAGTCGACAGCCCGTGGACAGCAGATGAAAAACTAAGGCAGCATATCCTGCGCCTGTTAAGTCCTCAACTAATTAGCAAAAATGGTGTCCTTTCTTTTCTTTTTAAGCATTTAGTCTCGGGGGGTGGCAGAGAGAGAATAAGACAGAGAGGAGGAGACGGGGAAAAGGGGGGTAGATGGTGAGCGAGGGGAGAAAAAGGAGAGATGGAGCAATGCTGAGAGGCAAGGCTGGAGTGAGGGAGTGACTGAGGAGGAGGAGAGGCATCTGAGCTCTCAGCTGGGCTGTTTTGAAAACACACTGTTGAAAGCCTCTCGGTTAATTCATGGCTTTTGTTTTTAGAGCTTTTGTGTTTGCCAGTTTGACCATATAACATCATACATCTGGTCTATAGATTTTTTGGGGGGCTTTTTTTTTGCTCAGGGACACACAGAGTCCCCCTGGGCTCAAATTCGAGTGGTCGTGTAACATAAAAGCACCTCAAGTGTGGGCTGAGGGAGAGACGCAGAGCCAGAAATGGGAATAGATAGCAGGGATGCATTTTGAATGTCAAGGGATAAGAGCACAAAATTGTTTCACTCTCCACTGCTCCAGTTTATGTTGTCTTACCTGGTGAGGTATTGTACATGACTATTGACTGTAGGAGTACACTGTTCTGTCACATTTTGCCCATTTCTGTCCATACTCTTGAAGAATAGTGCAGTGCACAGTTCCAGTAAATAATTATAAAAGCACAGTCAAGTCATTATTTTATGTGAAGTTTCTTTATGTTAATTCCCTGTTATCGCCATTCCCACTGTAGAGCATACTGAAAATAAGACCATATTACTATTTTTGCCACTGTAGATTATGTATGTCATTTGGTGTATATCAGACAGGAACTATAGCCTTTGCTGCTTAGCCATTTGTGACATGCTGCAGTCTTGGTCTGTGATTTGCAAATGTCTTTTTGGACAACTGTTTTGAAAGATTGCAACCACTCAAAAAACCTATTTGACAGGGTGTCAGCCAGTCTGAAGCAAACAATTACAATTAAACCTATCTATCTCCAGTATGTTGGTTGAAAGATTATTCTGGAAACCTATTGTTATGGTTATTTGAAGTAATCATTTTTCTTCTTGTTAAGGTAAAACTCCAAGTGACTATTTAGTTAGTTGGATGAGCATATGACTGGGAAACTGACAACACTATGACTATCTCAGTGTAAACACAATACAAGTACAAAGATCATAGATTTAAAGAGTTAGAGGAGATCCTTTTATTTGTGTGTATAACCTGTACAGTGCTGTCAGTGAAAGTGTGCTGTAGAGGCTCTAACATAAAGTACGATGTAGAAGGTCCAGTTTGAATAATCCATCCATGAGCAGCAGACATTGGCATACTGTATGTAGATTAGATTCGCATAGATTGTAGACGAGACATATTATTCACAGCACTCCATAATACCAGGAGACATACTGCTCTGAAGAGTTCAGGGAGGTAATGATTTTATGAATGAATTTTACACTTCATGTTACATAATCCGCAGCAGAAATACACATCATTACATTACATACATTAGATCACTCACCACAGTGTGTTACTGGAGACCTACTGCTGTGGCATGTCCACTGTGCCCGTCACTGGTGTCTAAATACATGGCAGTAAGTGTTGTTTTGAAGGAAAGGCTACTGATTGGACAAATGTTAGCAACTTGTTATTGGATAGGTTGGTGGAAGAATGATTCAAATCTGTCTTCTGTCCCGTAGCGTTTAATTTAAATGACAAACAGACTGTTTGATGTGGAGTATTAATATTTGTGTGCTTTTCCAGGCTTTTCTTGATGCAGTGCGAGTTTTCAGAAAGATGAATGGAGTCCTAATTAATGACTACTTATTGATGTGGATGGTTTTTACTCATAGAAAACTGCTGATTATGGAGACTTACAGATGACATTAATGTGTTGCAATTACATCACACTCACTTAACCCCCAAAGGGTTAAACAGTGATCTATTTTTTTTTACCTGGTTTTATCATTACATATTCAATATTTATTTCACTTCATTTAAAAGCTTAATAATCAATGACAGCAGTTCAGCGATCTGTACTTTTTATATCATACCGGCCAGATTTCATTGTGTTTAATTGTTTGATTTTTTTTTTAAAAACACACCCTCAGCTCTCCTATTTTAACTCAAGGAAAAAGCAGTGTGTGTTCCATTTGTCTCCTTTTAAAAGAGGAAGTTAGTGAAAACTATATGCTGTGGGAAGTAAGCAAGATATGTATTGAAAAACACAAGTCAACTGGTTCAGCACTTCAGCCTGACCTGGTTTTAGTGCAGCTGTAACAACCTTTTGTTGATGTGCCCTCATGCTTTGCATCTAACCAGAAAACACAAGCAATAACAGGTGAGGTGAGTAATAATGAGCCACAGCAAACTGCCTCAATTCTTTTTAAGTGTGGGTTTGTGCATATAATTTATGCACACACAAAACACACTTCTTCTTCTCTAACTGGATAAATAGAAGAAAAAAAAATAACCTTAATTTAAAAATATATATACAACTAGAGAATAGCATGTTGATTAAAGAATGTGTGTACATGGTAGTGTTTTCTTATAGATAATATGAAGCTGGTAGGAAGCTGGAACTTTGCACATTATGGTCTTCATATTGCCCGGAGCGAAGTATATAAGGGTCAAGGGAGTACCCCCAATAAATCAATATGAGATATAATAAGCCAACAAAAAAAAACGCATTTGAAAAATGGAGTCTATATATGATACATGGACTGTATAGACATGCACACATGAGCCTTACTAGCACATGCTCATATGCACACAGGAGAATGTACACAGATATGAAGATACACAAAGATCACCACCCCCACCCTGACAATGAGAAGAAAGAAAGAAGAAACCCGAAACATGTACTGGGGTTATAAATTAGGAGCTGTCAGTATTACAATGTATATTAATAGTCACACCTCTTTTTAATGAGTTTGGCATTGGCAGCTGAGAGGAAATACAAGTCATCATAGCACAGCTCATGCACACCCCGATGAAAGAACCTATAATAAATCTTGTGAGAGCAGGTCTCACCATAAATATGTATCGCATAAGGCATCTGTTTTACATTCTGCATATAAATCAGCCAGAGTGCTGAATAGCAATGAATCAGGCACTCGACGCTTGATTTGATAACAAATCGACTCTGAACTTGGGAGGGGAGAATTTAAAGCCTTCAACAAAAGTGGGGAATGGTGGGGTCAGTTAAGACCTCTGAGACTCTGACATGCTTCTCTTTTTTTCCTGGGTCAGCTGTGGGACTAATCTCCTTTGAGTTATCTTTTTGTACACTGCCTACTCTTTCACATGTCGCATATGATGACATTACCCGCACCTGAACTGGTCACAGTTTAAGCTACAGTGAAAACCACACAGCTATAGCTTTATAGTAGGTCTGTTGTCATGTTAAATCTAACTGAGGAATTCCTGCTAGCTGGTAATTTTTTTGACTAAATCAGATGAATTTTTCAAATGTCAGAATTAAATAAATCATTTCACTGTTTATTTATTTATGTACTTTTTTTATTATTATTTCTGACAAACGCTGCATTATTCTTCTCTAACATTTTCCCTTACTGTATGCACACATGTATCTGCAGATAGTGTTACAGGTACAGTAGCATCAGGGAGGATGTTACAACCTCTACCAAGTTCTAAACATGACAAGATCAATAAAAAGCTCTTGTTGATTGTGGTTTCTGTGGGAGTATCAGTTTGACTCTAGTATTGTCATTAAGGGTGGGGCCAAGGTCACTGATAAATCATAAAGCAGTGTTGTTTTACCATCAATCCAGAAATTAAAGGGTGAATTTCCAACTGCTGATGTCATTGTCTGGTCCGGTGTTGACAGTAATTGAAGCCGTTTGAAGCAATAGTGCACGCTATATCGATGAGAGAAGACATTTTTTTCCTCAGTTGTCCTGCTTGCACAGCTGTGCCTAGTATCTGTTTCAGGATGCTCACGACCAGCTACTTTGTTGGCCACACATAGAATAGCATATGCAATTTCCCCATTGTGGGACTAATAAAGGTTTCTTAATCTTAATTACCTAAGTCTTTGGCACTCTTGATACTGCCAGTCGTGGATGTCTTTTTCAGATTATTAGAGTAAAAGTTCCTGTTTACAGAGATATGGTGCAGAAAAAACAGCCCACTGAAAGTTATATCTACAGAATGGTCTCACGTCTGTTGTCACTGAAGAACAATTTACACCATCAGTTGCAGTTTCCTCTCATGAGTTTATAGATGGTGCCCACCGGCCATATTCTCTTGCGAAGTTAATGCAGCTGTAACTGCAGCATTTTGTTAGATTAGATCTTCCTCTCTCCGAAACATCTTCTGCACACTTTGTTCACACAGTAGGTGTGACATTGTGTGCTGGGAATGTGTGCTGTCAGTAAGGGAGCTGTCAATGTGTAGCAAATTTGATCAATTTGATCATCTTAGATGTGATCCCTTAATTTATATGTGATGTAGCTGTTGTTCTAGATTGCCTGTCATGTTAAATGCTAGTTAGGAATGTTTGCAGCATTTTAGCCAACATGATGCTGTTTTAATTTGACTGTACATATAAATAGTATAAGTACTGAACTGAACTATGTTGTAAGTGTTCTCTGACATAGTAATGTGGTGGTAATAGTTTAAAAATTACCTCAAAAGCTGTTTCCTGTGTTCTTATCAGCCTGTGTGTAATCCTGATATTCTGTGATGAGCTAGAATTGGTTGATTTACTGACCCAGTTGACTTTGGTTGGTAGATTGCTTAAATCATGCTACAATGCACAGCACAACATGCAGGTCGTAAAGAGACGTGCTAATCATACTGTGTATGTAAAACGATGTGTCACCTGATCTGTAGTCTTACAAAATGTTTTGAAAGGTTCAGATGGGTTCAAACAGTCAGGGGCAAAAAGGGCACTGGGGGCGGGTGAGAGTGTAAAATATACTTAACAATGAAGCTGGCTGATTCACAAAAAGTAGACATAACCATCAACACAACAGCCAAATGGGAGCTCCCTCCACAAACATACAAATTATCTTGTGATAGCAGCTGGGGTGGAACATCTGCCTGGGAAATCAAATACCCAGGGAGCAGATGTTCATACAACCAATGGTGTTATTTTCTCTACTTTAAATTGCCCTTGGCTGTAGGGCCAGTGCTGAGATAAAGGTGTGTCATTTATCTAACCTGGCTCAAACCAAACCATGCTGGATGTTCCCCTCAGTTTTAATGATGAGGCTTTTTGAACAAAATGTAAAAAGTGCTTCTGGATTGTTTTAGATGTTACACCTAAGTACAAAGTAGAGACAGCTGATATATCACATCACATCAACAAGTCAGCCCTCCCAGAGGCCTGTGGATGTGGTATCTCCACAGACAGGATGCCAGAAGGAACGTTAAAGGCAAAAGAATCAGAAGCCAATGCTAGCTATCTGGAGAGCTTACACCTCAGCATGTTCTTATCCCCTGTTGTTCAGAACAGGCAGATGGTTTTCACAGAAATTCAACAATCTTCTGTTGCTCCAGGGGTATGAAGACGATTGGGAGTCAATGTCTCCTGATATGAAATAACCTGATCTGATTTGCTGGCATAGACACTTGAATGCAGCAGAACCATTTAAGTTTCATATTCTCACTTTTGTTATGTGATTTACAATGTTACTCTTTTAAGAAATCATGTATAGCGATTGCAGATACTTGATTTGAGTCTTTATATCCTAGACCCTTTTCTAAATTGGCATTATATGTGCAAAAATTGGTGTTTTGTTTATTACATGCTTATAGTGCTTATATATATGGGCTTTCTATTGATGCCACATATCCATATATTGTCCCTCCACCTTTAAACCTATTTCCAAAGTGGACACCTCAGCTTGGACACAAGACATCATGCTGAACATCCCCTTAGCTCTTCAATCTAAAATGGCCTCAACATAAGCTGACAGCTTTAAAATATGTTCTATATGATTCTTTAATGATGATGAAGTCTGTTATTTTACCCAGCCACACCCATCCACAAATATAAACCCCAGTGATCAGGTGTTGAGCAGGAAAGATCAATAGTAGACAGAACAAAACAAATTATGTTGTGGAGGGTAATTTTAAACATTTATCTTTTATAATCACTTCTTAGCTTCATCTCATAATTAAAAAACAGAAATACTGTTTGTAGTTATTGTATGGAAAATTGAAATGGTTCTATAAAATCCAGGATCTCTCTCACTTGGAAGAGAATTGGGCAGAAGCCAGTGTTAGATGTATGATTTCTGTTGAATATAAAGATAGTCGTGACAAACAAGAAAGATTGAGGAAGAGACTGGCTCTGAAAATTTTTCTTGCAGCTTGATTCACACCTGTACACACCCTCCGTGGCAGCATGTTCTGCAAGGGTCGTCTGTTGCACGGCGGGAGTATTTGGGGATGATTAATTGCTCTGTCTTTTCAATGGTG
This sequence comes from Parambassis ranga, assembly GCF_900634625.1. Classification (NCBI taxonomy): domain Eukaryota; kingdom Metazoa; phylum Chordata; class Actinopteri; family Ambassidae; genus Parambassis; species Parambassis ranga. The sequence goes on along the minus strand of NC_041039.1, from coordinate 15,593,826 downwards.
TGCTCAAAACAGCGGGATCCTCTGCATATGTAAATACAAGCAGTCACAGCACAGCAATCTAGAGCAGGATTAACACAGGTATGCTTCAAGTTTTAAACCTACTCACCAATCTTTTCTGCTGTCCCTGCCATCCAGCCTCTTTCTCTCTATATACATCTTCTCTTGATGCGTTCCTTACAGACACAAACGCAACAAAAGGTAAAATGTGCCTTTTTTGAAGTGATATAAAAGGTTAGAAATATCTATTTTTCAGCCATTTTTTTTAATGTGACGAAGTAAGCACTGGTGTCTTTAACCTCACATCACCTATGGTGGAAGATTAACAAGGCCACCACAACAAGGTGTGGAAACTGGCATAGGCCATTGCCAGAGGGGTTTCTTCACATAATGTGACCAAGGTGACACCATTTATTCTTAATAAAAACAGGCAAGCCCTTTGCCTCTTATTACTCAGATTTATGTCTACTGGCCCGAACCATGTTGTCAATGGCAACGATGGGAACCTATCATGCTGCATGGGCTTCATAAGATCTGTTACACTTAGTTTAACAAGTTGGTGACAGGTAGTTTTGAGACTTTACAAAGTAGTTTAACACAATATCTGGCCTATATACAATGATGATGCAGTTAGATCACTACAGAACACTGCATGTCACCTTATGTTATCTTTTAAACCCTATTGTTAAGTAATTTAAAAAGAGAGAGAGAGAGAAACCACCTCAAAACAAGCCAGTGATAAAAGGTTTCTGGGCATCTTTGAAAATTAAGTGTCTAACAAGCTCCTGCCCGCCTAGCAAGACAACCATTTCCTTTGATATGTTTCATCCCTTAATGCCATTGGCTATTACGTGTGAACTCGCCGCCTCGTGGCAGGTAAGGAATTTATTGGTGCTCCATTATTAGGGGATGGCAGAGAAAGAAGTGCAAATCGCTACGGTTTTCTGAGGATGTTACGACCTCCTCCTAGATTATGCCTTCTGACAGGTTTGTCATCCCTGTGCACTGATGTGCTCTATGGAGTGCTCTGATATCATTAGCTTCATTGCTCCTAATGTGTCTGCTCCCCTCAGCAGGAGGACAGGTCATATATTGTGCACATCAGTGGACCAAAGCCAAAAGCCAGAGATGAACAGTTTTCACTAGAAAAGATGTGTTTCATCAGAATTACACATAGTTTTAACTCTTATGCAGCCAGTCTAGATACCATAGTTTGTTAGCTAACAGTATTGGCAATATGATTTTAAGTAGAGAATCTATGATTTAACATTTCATTTCACTGAAAGTACTGTCGAATAGACTGCACTTTTATATTGCAGGTTATGCAGTGAGCAGAAGGGTAAGCTCATAGCTACCTTACAGGATTAACAACAGTCTTGCAAACTGTGTCTTTTGCAGAGGCCATCTAGGTCAGTAGCAACAATAACAGAAGTGGTGGGATGTGAAGGACACTCGTGACTTTTAGATTATGAATCTTTGGAGCATGGAGAAGTCGTTCTACAGCATCAAAGCGCTTGCTGCAACTAACAGCAGCTTCGTGCCCATAAAATTGCTAAAATGACTGAAGGGAAAGGTTCTGGAGATGTCCGTGACATGTTTTAGATTAGATGTTATTGTAATTTTACCTCCAATTAGAGGTGTTGCATTAGTAGAACCAACATCCTACGGTTTTAAGTAAAACTGGCAAGTTGACATATGCTGTATGAATCAGAAATATGTGTTTTTGTGAAACATGCCTACAGAAAAAGACTATATATGTAACTCTCTTCTGTAGAAAACAACACTGCCCACCTTTGACATTGCCTTTTTTTCAACTCTCACAGAAGTCTTTCAGTTGCAACATGTTTTAAAGTGTTTATGTATGCAGCGTGTGTTTTTTGTCCATGCTGCATTTGCAAAGCGCAAAGAGTCATTATCCTGTTGAAAGGTCCACTTCCTGTTCAGCTTTCACCTTGGAGAGCTCTTTAGATCTTGGCCATGATGACACCTCACACTTCAACAGTCACCAGACCCCCAGATGTCAAAGGTGTAAATAAGACATTTACTCCTCTAAGGTTCTAATCACTGCCACATAATGTGAATCCCTGATAAATAGATACATAGAACATAGCATAAAAATACACACATATATATATATAACAGACCTAATGAAACATTTTTTTAACAGTTGACCCTCAGGCGAGCAAAGTCACCACGGTGCCATTAGATGAACTGCAAACTTAAACACGTCTCTGCTGGCGTCATTCAGCCTCAGTGGTTTGTTGGAGACTTGCATCCTTCGCACGATATGTATGTATTTTTAAACACAGCAATGATCATATACCACCAGTGCTGAATGGTGATACATGGCCTATTTTTCAAAGTTTAAATATGTGTTTTAAATTTTAAAAATGTGTTCATGAAAAGTTTCTCAGTCAAACTTTTTTTTCTTTTATTCCCACAGAACACATGTATAGTCAGACATTTTTCTTCTGACACCAACTTTGTTTTTATTCTTGTTCAACATTGTTGCCATCTGCTGTGTGCCTCTCATTGTGTAATGCTGTTAAGGCAGCCTGTATGACTGAAACTAGGAGGAGAAAAAAAAAAAGCTGATGAAATGTGGTGTGGGGAATTACACCAATTGAGGAAATTCCTATTTTTCTGTGACCAACAAGAGTTACAGGGCAAAGAAAGGTTGTATATTTTGGTTAGGATGGAAAGGGGAGTTGAAACAAGTGAATATTGCTGAAGGAGCGTCGCTCGCATTCAGATACAGACAAAAGGTGGAAATGAAATAACTTCCTTTGCTTGGGAAAACACAGCAGCTCTTGACAGAATAATAGCAGCTGAGTAGATGGAGAAGGGCTGCTTGTGTTAGCTTTAAAACACAGGAAGCTGTTGTGTTGCTTTCTCGCTTATTAAGAGTGAACAGACACACTCCTCAAAACAAATGTAAGGTCCTTGGCTGAGATTTTTTTTATTTTTATGTTTTTAAAGTGTTATAAGTTAAGGCTCTATAGAAGAAAGTCAATAAAACTAAATGGTCACGAGTGTCAGAATGTGCCCTTTGAATCTGCTTTTACACACTCACACCGGGGCTCACAGATGTTTGCATGCTGTGATACTTGAAGCTGTCAGTAGGAGACATGTTGTGAATCTTTTACATACACCAGTTTGTAGGTTGATGGAGGAGAGGGACCTCTTGACGATTTAAATGCTATGTCCAATCAAGCAAATGATCTCCCTCTTGCAATATGGTAATGAGTGAGTGAGTGTGTGTGTAAATGTGCATGTACATGTGTGTGTATTCAGGACCCGGAGGTCAATATATTATACTAGTGTAGTAAAAGGTAATCACCATATGTTTGTATGTCCCATAAGCTGATGTACTTCATGTTTATAACTTGGATTATTAAAATGTCTCCACTCAATTACTGGAGACTCTGAGCAGATCAGTGCCCGGCCTTTTGTTTGCTCTCTTCAGAATGAGTGGCTAGTGTGACTTCATGTAAATTTAATAAAAACAAAAAAGCATTTCTAAGATAAACAATATAGATTATTAGGTTACCGGTAGCTTGGTAACCAAAAAAATTAAAACAATTTTCAAAATTTTCTGTCCACACTTTTTGTCATTAAAGTCTTTTCACTAGCTTTCTGTTTTCTGTTTGCTAAGAATAAGCAGACTTGGTTCTGTAAATGGAACAATAACTAAGCAGCAGGGGTGTTTTGTGACTATCGTCATCAGGGGCTGGTGTGCTGGCTCTGGGAAACCATCTTATCCTCTATGTGTGTGTGTTAGCTTAGCAGCAGCAGTTGTAGCAATGGTTTGCTTAGCTACAACCTAGCTAACGTAAGAGTTGGATTGCTTGCTGTGTCGTTGTTGCTCCTCTCTTGTTAATGTGGTTGCCTTGGCGACGCACGCCCATGAATTTTTTTTGGGGGGGCCAAACCTTTGATGGAGCACTGAAAAGGAGGCTGCGTTTGTTTGGTTGTTGAGTTCAGATATCAAGCGTGTTTCTGTGGAATTGTTTACTCCACCTTCCAGCCAGGAGGTTGAGAACCACGAATACAGACAATGTTATCACTCTTAAAGGAAAAGTATTTAAGTAAAAAGTCAAAGGGCATATAACCATTTGTGTTGCTTTGTAATTGTTTCAGTTTAAACTGTGCTAAGTATAAACACTTCTTGCTCATTCTTCTTCACTTGGCAGAGAGTTAATAGCAGATAATCATAATCGTTGCTGATGTTGATACTTGACCTGTACAGGTTATCGTGTGTGTATACCTGGTTTCCCTCTTCCCCTGAATCAATTGTCTGTTAATCTCTTGCTCTGGGTTTCAATTGTGAGAAAATGTAGCTACTGCAAGGGGAGTCCTTTAATGGCTTGACCTTGAGTGGCTTTTTCTCATGCAGACAAAGGGGTGGTAAGGAAATCAAAGGGGAGCACATTTGAGAACTGTAGTGCCTTGTAAAAAAAAAAATATCACTAATATCACCGCTTCATTCAAGTTATAGTATCAGCTTTGAATAAGGGTGCTTCTTTTGCTAGCTCTCTACAGTCATTTATTATTATTACATTAACAATTTTTAGTTATCCACTGAAATATAAAAATGTGTTGAACTGTCTGTTTCTTTCTTTCTTCCTTTCTTTGAAAGAATGAAAGAATGGAAAAGAGAGAGTGTTACAGTAACCTCTGTACATCAGGGACCTCAGGAGTAGAAACAGGTGAAGGCCACTGTTGGCAATCCATCAACTGCAGAAAGCTAACCCTTTACACGTGTTTGCTCATTGATTTTGCAAGACAACATTTACTGTAGATCTTTGATGTGAATAGCCCATCACCACAATGACACTGTTCAGGGCTAATTGATTAGTGCAAGTTCAACTACTTAGCTCTTAAAGAAATAATTATCTTAGTAAAGTATCTAGTGTCAAAAGATTCAGGTGCTTCTGGGAGAGGTGTTGTACTGTATACCAAACAAATGACATATAGTAGCTTGACTAATCTTTGCTGCATTGTTTTCTGAATTGTTGCCCATTATTTGTTATGTTTCTCTCATAACGGCTTGTTAAGAAGCAGATGATAGTTTAGGTTAAGATTCGCCGTTGTGGCAGAAATTAAATGTTTAGTTGTTTATGTGCATGTTGAGTTTTTCAATTAATGGTTATGTCATTGTCCTGTTCAGCCATCATTTGTGAAAGAATTCTGTTATCTTATTGCAGTATTTGAGCTACCTTGAAAGTCTGCGTCTCAGGTTAGATAATGCGATTGCATACAAGGGCAATTATTCCACTCACAAATGTAATGGGGGGACATTAAATGGTCAAGAAGTCATTGACATTGACATAAGCACTAGTAATGAACCTGAATGTGAAACTGCAACATTTTATCAGCCTTGATTTCACATGTTGTTTTTTTGTTCTGCATTGAAGGCACTGATGTGCAGTACGCTAAATTATTCCTCAAAGGCACATAATTAGCCCTGTTAAAGACCTTTGGCTCAACGAACTCCGCCTTAACTGATTGACATCATTTTCCCTCTGTGTGATGTATCTGGGCTGTTTATGTAGTTTGTACTGAGGGTAAATACCTTCAGGGTGTAGTCCTTTTACCTTGATATAAATGAAATAGACGTTTTCTCTTTAGTTTTATTTTAAATGCACGGACATCTGAGTTAATGAAATGTTCTGATGTTTCTGAGAGATGATAAATATGCATTTGTTGACATGTTTCACCCTGAGGGGAGATATTTTTTTTTTTTTACCATTTAGGTACTATTTGCAGCCATGCCATTAGTTACTTATTATGAATTACATGTCTTCTCTCACTAAGGCCTGCAGGAATTTAAAAAGGACAGAATTCATTTGGCCGTAGCTTTTTAACTTAGCCCGAACTACTTTTACATAACACTGTCAAACACTGTAAACATGCCTAATCAAGATGTTGAAAATTTCCTTTTGATAACTTAAGAGTTAGCAGAGTGGGGATGAATCGCCATGGTTATCCAGCTTGAATGAGTGTTTAGCATCCGAATGTACCCTTCCCCACTCATCTCTGTTTTTTGTCTGCTCTCACTGAGACAAATCCCCATGCCTAGCCCACTGCTTTTATTAAATTCGCCTCAATAAAAAAGCTCAGACAGGATTTATTAGGTACTCAGCACAGACGTTTAGTATTTCCCTCCGTTATTAACTGAAAATCAATAGAAAGCAAAGAAAATGGAAGTCATACAAGTGTTGTCGCCTTTATATTATGTCGGCTGTCGGGTTAGATTCATGACGGAGCTCCAGCGTCTGCAAGGTGGATTTTCTGCTTACATTGCAAGACCTAAAGTGGAAGTTATTCATTAGAGTAAGCCAGCGGTCAGATACATTTCCAGGCCCTTTCACACATCTGTCTTGGTAAGACTGGAATAGAGTGAGAAAGGATGCTGATATACCCCGATAGAGATGTCAGGTGCAACACACAGCTTGCTGGATTTATGATTATTTTGTTCTGAAGACCTTTTTTAACACCATCACAGAGCCTGTACCCTTGGAATGTTAACTGAAATAGCATTACGCTTAACCTTGTTCCCGCTCTAATACATATCACTCATTATGTCATCTTACTGTTTATTTTCTTAACTTCTGCAGGTGTCAGTTGCACCTTGCAGAGCGAGGCTGGCCTGACGACAGCAGCTCATGCTTCCAGGGTTTTGAGGTGTAGAGGACATTTGACAAATCAAAGGGAGATAACGCATATATAAGCATATTAGAGGAAGCTTTAAAAGGTGTACTCAGGCTTATTTTTGCACAAACGTTAACTACTGCACACACTCAAGTTCAAAAGAGTAAAGGTGGCACACAATTAATTTGCTATAAAATAATCGTCGTTGACTGAAGCCTGCATGCAGTGGCTGAACTGAAGGCAATTCCATCATGAGGAAAAGTGGCTTTGTCTACATGTTAGTCTTTTCTTTCACAAAAGGCCAGAAAAATGTGGGAATAAAGAGCTTACCCACCTCACTAATTTAATTACTCTTAGGACCTCCATGACAGTAATGTAAATATTCCATCACGAGGACCCAAGATACACAGAGTAATTACTTAAGGCTTTCCTTCACATCTCTCAAGACTTTTTTTTATTACCCAAAAGCTTTTTAACATTAGCACTCTCTTCCTGACAAATTAAATGAAATTTCATTACTCTAGCCATCCTAATGGCATGAAACTATCAGCTGTTGTATGCCTGGTCTCTCTTCCCCTGGCTGCCCCACCAGATTAATCAAATAGTCAGCTTCAGAGTCAAACTGAGGGGAGCATCGATCCGCGAGTCTGTGTTTGTCTACGGTTCCTTCGTGTTGCTGATCCGAACCTTGAGTGAAAGCCCTTATATATTGATCTCCATATGTTAAACATGTACAGTCCATCACAAAACAATTATTCAGAGCAGAGGCAAATGTCTCCCAGCTGCTGGCTATTTCTCTGAATAGACATTACATCCAGGCTGCATGTTTCAAATTAATTTAAATGTAATTAAAGCTTAATTTAATTAGATGTATGTGAATTTGCATGTCATTGTTCACAAAGCCCACAAAATAACAAATAGTTTGCATTATTACATCCCATAAATTCAAAATAAACTGTGCATGGCCACAAAATATTACAGAGGGCGTGCACCAATAAATGGTTTTCATATATTTGTTATAACCAGCTATTACTTACTATATTTAACACCTTCGGTTTTGTAAGGGTTAAGTTGCTTGGCCTTTGATCTCTCAGGGGTAAGGTCTTGGCAAAGTGGCCCCTCCACCACCTGAAGCCCTTAAGGGACTTTCAATCCAATTGCTGGCTAAGAGTGGATGCAGATCTCAAGGTTACACCTGAGTGTTCAAGGGCAGGTCCAAGTGTAATCGGCACTTAGATCATAGATTAATCTTATTTGCTATCTATTAGGCTTGATTCTTGCTTCCTTCTCTCCCCACCCAAAGCCAGGATTACTGTGATAGTTTAAGATAATGGATTCTTATGGTAGAGGAGGTCAAGAACCATTCTTGTTTCAGAACCTGCAGATAATATGATTAATCTAAAAGCCTCTTTCAAAAGAGGTCCCACCTTCAAAGGCCTAATTGGCAAAGAGGTATAGAATAAATCTGTGATGTTGGCTCTTTGGTATTTTATTAATTACAATTTTATTCTCTCACCATGTGTAGGTGATAGAAAATAGAATTTGTATCTAATTCAGTCACTCATTCACCAACAGGAATAGATCAGTTGTGCTTTTTTCATCATACAAATCAGCAGGGTTTTTATAAATGGCTTTTATTAAATGCAGTGTTGCTTTAATCCTATTCTGCAGCGTTCAACCTTTTGGTCCTTGCGTATGTATCTTATTGATATATAATGCAATCCATTGATGTTGATGAGACTATTCGGTACAGCGTAATTGACATTTCTTTAATACAAATTAGGCAGACGTTTTAGTGAGATGAACTACTTTTAAGCCATTTACGAAATGCTCTATTAACATTTAAAAAGCAAAGGAAAATGTAGCATCATTGTCCATGCATTAAACAAAAGGTTATGTAGAGAGATATATTGATTTCACTAAGTAACAATCTCATTTTGATTCAAAATCTCCCCTGTTTTTGATTCCTGTGGTAGCCACTAGCTAAACAGATAACAGATAAACTCTGATAAAATATATCCAAATGTGGCAGCCTCCCTGATAACCTCTGAAGACACATCTGTTATCTTGTCCAGTCATCAGCAACTGAATATTTATCGCAAAGAACAGACTTGTGTTCCCGCCTGCATGTCTACCAGTTTATACACAAGTTAGAGGTCTTTGTTTTTTCTAAAGAAACAACTGATATGTATACCAGAAGCATGTAAAGTCTTCACTTGTCTATATGCAGATAAATAAGGTGGATGATCTATTTTTTTTCCTTTTATTAGGAAAAATCTTCTGACACATATTGTGTGTGTGTGTCTCTCCTTACATGGCAGTTTCTTACACTTTACAAGTTATTTATTGAATCATCTTAATTAGCATTACACCAGGTTGTATAATAATTTATTTACTTCTGCAGACATGCCAACAGATGCTGTTACCTCATTATTTATGGCCGTATCAATTGAAAAGATGCACAGCGGAATACTTTTTAATATAATAGAGCTGCTACGAGTCTGCCGGTCAATCAATAATTCAGGTCTTGGTTCTTGATTAGTGCCCCAACAAAGCTAATTTTAAAAGAATTAATTATTGATTAAAATGTCAATTATTTTGTTGATAAAATAATTATGTTTTGGGTCTATAATGTAAAAAAAATCACTACTATTTTACACTAAGACAAAAAAAAACTGTAATAGTTACCACTATGACATTTCTGGCAGCACACTAGATATACTGTTTATACAAATACACCTGCACACACCATACATCACACATGTCAAATAGCATCGAGCAGATGCCCTACATTGTCTTATCAATATCCTTATGGTCATGAATTAAAAACATGAGATTGATTTCTGTTGTATACTTTGTGTGTGACAGTTTGTATGAGTATATTGTAGAATAGGTAAACATTTGTAAATTGTGTTTTTGTCAAGGCATGTCAAGTATGTCACACAGAGGGACACATTGGTTTATTTGCATGCACACTACACATTTACACAAAAATGTGACCTTTCAGATTAAACTCCACCTGGCTGCTGGCGACCCTCGTGGTAACTGCTGTCACATTGTTAGTGAGGTTGCTTAGCACAGTAGCTGAAGCAGTGGAGAAGAGCAAAACAAGTGTATTTATTATATGTTTTGTATGTATTCAGTCATATCGTAACCACAAAATTGAAGCACACGTTGCAATTTTTTTGTACAGGGTTAGTAGAAATGCATCTTGGGTAAAATAGCTGAAATATAATCTGAAAGAGGGAAAAAGAGGCTGATTTGCCAGATCACAGTGTCCATTTTATGCAAATCAGGATTACAAAATACTGTCTGGTTGTATGTTCTTATGAAATGGGGACATAACCTTTGCAAAGATAGATCGAGGCCTAATTTCCATTCTCACCTGATACTGTCACACCGCTGTGCTCATTAAAAGCTGTCTGTCAGCCCTCTCTCTCTCTCACACACAGACAGCCCTGTCTTGTTTTCACCATTCATCATTGCCAGAGTTGTCATGAGAATCAGAATCACACACACATCTGTAAATGACTGCCAGTGCAATTAATCTTCAGATTATATCTCTATAATTGTTCATGATTGGTGAGGGTGAATCAATACGCCATTGACTCATGACTCAATTCAACCACTATTGAGAAAGAATGCCATTTAAAGGATTGAATGACTGCACCATATTTCACATGTTGAACATCAGAAAAAAAATCACCTCAGATGGCTGAGATGCACACTGTGTGTTGTAGGCTCCTTGTTTCCCTTCTGCAGATGTCTCCATTACTTCTACTGCATGTCCCTACAGCACAACATAAGATCCAATGAGAACCAAATATGGACATGCAATCTTTTGTGTCCAGTATCTGTATGATCAATGCACTCAAATCTTATCATATTTTGTGAATGTAAGTATAATTTACAAATATATTTGTTTATATAAACATAATTTAATACATTACACTTGCCTCGTCTTCAGTACTAAATATTTTTTAGCTTGCCTTTTTCAACAGACCTGAATTTTTCTTAGATGTTCTGATGGACAGTCATTTTCCTCCATATAAGAAGGTTTATATTTTGTGCAGCATAATCATTGCATCAAAATGAAGTAGGATATGCTAATGACTCTAATTGGACTACTAATAGAGACTGTTTCCCCAGCTTTAAGCTTTTGGGGGGTCTGTGTAATCAGTGCAGACAGTCGTTAAGGGAATCGAGAGGCAACTAGCAATGTCAGGAGAGGGCCCAGGCGGTTCCGGCTGACACTACCCCAATCTTCCAGGACCCATTAAATGGCAGTTTCAACACATTACCAACCATAACATCCTTGAATATCACTGATTTTATTTGCAGTATCAAACATTTCATTTCACGCACCATTAATGGAAAAGTGCTGAGGTTCTAATGCTGCCAAACATTTCGTAACTACCTGGACTCAGAGAACCAATTAACTCCACTGACAACATGGCCAATTAAACACACAAATAGGTGAGTCCAGCGATGGTTACTGCCCTAGTAATTTGCTTTTGAATAAACCCGTGCAAAAATAGAAAGTCAGTCATGGAATGACCAGTTGAGGTGAAAGGAAGAGGGTGTAGAAACATAAATGGAAAATAATGTACTGTACCAGCAGTTTAGTTGATATGCTGGGAAAAAAAAAATATGTCATGAGGTATTGCACTTCTAAAAATAACAGCACAAGAAAAGTGAAGTGACTGAAGGGAGACTAAGTTGTCTTTAATTCAATTTAACATGAGTAAATAAGCTCCCGTTAAAGTGAAAGTGCTTGGAGAAAGTCATCAGTGATGAAACAGAAAGGAATTACATTGTTAGAATAAAAGCGAGCTGTTGTGTTAGTGCAGTATCCGGAACTGTGCGAATCTGTAATCCGGGTCATTTGAACATTTGATACTTGTATAAAATTTGCCTTCATTATCAGGAACACATCATGCATGATGTTGTGTAATTCTTCCTCTCTTCAACACTTTTGTATCCCACAACCCATAGGTGATACAAACCGAGGCATTGGTTTGTTGCTCTGTGTTCATACCATGGTAACCTCACAACCTCATCTAAACTAGGTAATATTTTTTGTATTGATTTTCCACCATTCTTGCAATGATGCTTTCATTGGGAGCCAAAACATGTCAATACACAGCTGCCAAACTCTAATGGCAGAGGGAAGAAAAGAAAAGATAAGTTGTGGGTGTTATTTATGTGATTCGTGTCATACTGTAGGTTACTAATAGGGTACCAGAACCATTTCGTCTGTATGGGTTAGAGAAGAGTTAGAGAGAACTCACTTGATTACCTCTGGGGTTCAGCTGACTGATTAGCATTGTTTTTGTTGGGTGTGAGTCCGTTTAAAAAAAGCCTATTAGACAAGGTACAATCCTGCATTATGCCTTTCATCATAGAGGTTTCTTTCTCTAAACACATTGAAATATTAGGCAGATATAGACAGTCAAACCAAACCAGTAATGATCACACTTTGAAGGTCCATCTCACACCTTCCTGCTGGTTTACACAGTACTGTTTTGTCACTGAAAATAGCTGCTGTCTATAACTGTATACAGTGTTAATACAGTTTGTTGTGACAAAACAGTTTTTGTCACAGGTGGTTCCAGAGGGCCTTGGGTCACTAATGCCTAATCTTTAACAGTTGGGTGTCTTGTTTAGTTTTTTTTTTTTTAGTTTGAAAAAAGTACACAAGACTATCATTCAATCACATCAATGGTATTTTCATGCTGCTGGAAGCTAATAAGGTATGTATGCAGTCATGTTACCAATAAATCGAAGCAAGCCAAGAACTCTAGAGATGAAGGTTTAAAGAACTCCTGCTGTGGCACTTGGCCATTTTGAAATTCAGTCATGCAGTGATGATGATGAACTTGGAATGTCCCAGCAGTCTGTCAGCAGAATTCTTCATAAAAACCATAAATGCTTCAAACCTACATTGTTCAACAGGTCATTAAGTTTCCATTAGATATCAGGAAACTGCCAAAGCAGCCAAGATCAGGCTTTCCTGAATGTTAGCCCTCTTTGCTCTTTGTTATTCTTGGATTTTTGGTCATTTCTTGCAAAATCCTCTGCATTTTGTTAATTATTACACATTTACCAAAAATTCTTACAGAGGTTTGGTGCTGTGCTGAGACTGCTGTTAAAGGTCAGCGGTTTGTAGTGTAATAATAATGATGATGAAACAGGGGGTATGAAAAATTTGGCTGCATGTTGTGGTGCATCTCTTACAGGGGGCTTCTGTGCTAAATCGCTCCTCCCCAAGCCTGGCCTAGATTTGCTTTTCTGTGTTTTTTTGGTGTCATTGGTTTATTTTGTCATTTGGCTGTTGAGCCTGGATTATAAAGGACAAACTGTGTTTTTATCATGTAGAGATGGGTTTATTTTCCCTTTGGTCCTTGTCTCTGGATCTCTGCTCATTCGTTTAATTAGGTCTACAATTAGCAGGACAATGGTAGAGTAGCATTATTCAAAACGTTACACGCAATCAATGTGAAATGTACATTGTGTGGACAAGTGAAATGTTCAGACTGCAAAAACACTTCAGTGAGTACAACCACGATGAGCAAAGTGCTCATGCTGACGGACCCTCTTCACAGAAGGTTCTGTTTCTATACGGAGTAACAACTCTATAAACAGTGAATTGTACACAGGGTGTTAGTCTGCACACAATCCACTAAAAGTGCTTGTTCTGCCATGCATGCTGACGTATACAGGTCAACAAAAATACTTATAATACCATTAGCCTACCTCCTCTCTGTCTGCAGCAGCTATGTCTGCTCTATGAATAGCATTTTTTTTTCATAAAAAGTGTGTTGGTGTAGGAACACCTTCTATTTGTCTGTAATAGCCATAAACTGTTGCAGGTTTGTAAGGCCCAGGAAGTGTTGTCATCCATTTGTATCAGTCAGCCACGACTTTATTGTGTCTCTGTCATTCAGGGGTTGCCAAACACCATCCATTGATTGTTTTTTAATATTTTAAATAGCAGTAAGCTGCGGTGTGGATCCGACATGTTACTTTACTTTCCCAGACTTTCTGTGTGTTCTACTGTAACTACTCACCCCCGTGAGATTTCAGAACGTTTCATTTCCATGTAAAACAAATGTCTCGTCTGTCCTATTTGAAATGTTTTCAAACACTTGTCAGCAGCAAAAACAAGCACTGTTACTGGATAAACATCTCATGTGTGTTTCATAGTTGCTGCATTCTTGCACATTACACTGCCTTCAAATAGTTTTGTCCTTATTTAATCTTTCAGACTCAATAAAGTGGGAAAATAGGACCCAGGTTTAAGAATGTTCCTTGTGTACATCGTCTAGTTTATTGTATTTACATTTAGCAAACATGATATAATGACATTTCAGAAGGTATTTTAGCTTTTCTTTATTTACTTTCGTTTTAGTTCTAACACAGATCTACATACAGTATTTATTCACCTACTAGTGTTTAATGCCTCTTATCTCTCAGAACATATTTCATAGTGCAAAGAAAACAATAACCACTGGAATTATTCCCTTCCAATTACAATATATTCTTTGTACTTTCACAGTTTTTTTCATATTTCTTCCTTAGCTCTTCTCTCTTTCTTCTATCCCAGAGTGTTATTCCTCCTCTGTCCTCCACCTCTGGTGTAGACATCTAGCAGTATCCTAGCTTATTGTTCAGGAGCAAAGGGGTAGCCAAAGGCCAGGTAACTTGGATTTGACTGGTGTATTCTCTTGTCCCACAGGACATCAGATACAAATCAAGTTGCTTTGACCCCATTGTCCTCTCCACACTCCTCGTCCCCTAAAGGCAATCCTGTGGTATGGGATTCTTTCTTCCCTTTATTTATTTTTTTCCCTTTTCTATGGCCGGTGCTAAAGGCATAAGGTACATACATTTCCTTGGGTAAACCATTCCGCATTCAGGCCCAGAGCCAGCTAGCATTTTCATTTTAAATGGTATTTACCTATCCTGATAGCTTCATAATCAGATGGACATGTCCATGCTTGAGCCTCTGTAGTAATAAATACATATTTTTGGATTTATAATAAGACACACTATTTGGTTTTGCAACCTGTGATAGATAAGTAAAAACTATATATACATAGTTTCTGTTTTCATCTTGGAATGGTTGTTTAATGAACTGTTTCTAGTCACGTACCCTGTGTTAACCAGTATACCCAGATTACTCAGCAACTCAGTATCCTGGTGTTCCCTCAGTGATGTGTGGTTTGATCTCTTCACAGATGCAGAACCCCATTTTGATGCCACACTGGCCTTTCTCATTCTTAATGAAATCGGTCCAGACTTAAAAACAAATAAGCACATTTCACCCGGTGTTAGCCGGCAGATCATGCCCGTGACCTATGGCCTTCATTTTCTATCCAAACATATATTCATAGGTGGTGCCCTGTCTTTCCTTGATGGAAAGTGTCACAGGTGTTGAAGTCTGATTAAAAATATGATAATGTCAATATCCTTGTTGAAAATTCCTTTAACAATGCAATGAAATGAATCCAAACAGAATCTGTGAGGAGCGATTTTATGAACATATTTCAGTCAAATGCAGTTTTCTTCAAATACCACAGTGCTGTTAATGTGGACATCATTTTAAAGCAGATTCTTTTATTACCTACCTTTAAAGCAGCCATTTGTTTCCATAGATTTTTGTACTTTGAGAAAAGATGACTTGAACATGCTTTAGTTATCTATTATTGTGACCACAAGCGTTATTAATGCAGGAAAATTTAATACTGTAATGCAATTGGTTAATTAATAATTTGCTACTTGGCAGCAATTTGTCACCTCCATGTATTTCTAGACCATGTAGCCCTCAGTCTATTGCCTGATGTTTAGTGATGGTGATTAATCATGATTTTCTCTGACCTACGATGCCTCCTTGTAGTTTGCTCACTGTAAGATAAGTGAGAAGCTTCAACAGAACGAAGATAGTTGTCTACAAAGGCGTGCTTCGGCCACATTTGCTTGTCATCTGTCTCAGGAGTCTCTAATGGAAAAGATCCGTTATACTATTAGCCGCTCAGGCTGCTCAGCACCAGTAACAGTGTGTGTTTATCTGTTTGGAGCATGTTGATGCCACACTAAAGCAGCTGTTCTCATTCTGTTTCTAGTGTTGACAATTTGTCTGTCATTCTATGTTACATTTTAGTTGAAAATCTTTCAAAGAATTAACTTAATGCTTCAACTAGTGCTTCATTTTTGCAATTAAAAATTAGGTAAAAAAAAGTGGAAGCACATTCTCCACAGAGTCAGAGGAAACCAATGTTCATTTCTGTGTCTTTTCCAGTTGTCATTGTTGCTTTTGAGTTGAAGCAACATACTGAATGTACTGCCGGCTTTAAGCCCAGATTTTGTAAGGTTTTGCTGTGATACACTTTTTCAGTCATGCATCACCACAGTCATGTGTGTGTGGGCCTTCAGTGTTTAAACATGGGAGAATTGGTCCCGGCACGCACTGGCTTGAAATCAACATCATATGCAAACAACAGAATGGGTCCGCTGCCAGTGATTCTGTGCAGTAGTCTAAAGACCAATCAAGGAGTTGAAGTCGATGTGATTATTAACCCAAGTCCAGACTTTTACCCAGGAGACTAGAGTTGTTGTTTTTTTTAAATTAACTTTTCTTGTTAGTCATTGTTAGAGTTATCTTCCTCCACTTCTGGTTAGGTTTAGAAAAAAAAATGGTGTGTGAAAAATTCAAGCAAATGGCAAATGTATCCACTCTGCAACAGGCTTCTTGCCAATGTGATGAGTCCTGGCTTGACTGGAAGATGCCACTATAATTATACATTTAGTATCAATGTACTCTTTTTTATAGTGTCAAGACAAATTGATTCATAATACTTATCACACGTGTCTAGAATCATTATGTTTAGGAAGTAAGACTTTGTCTTGGCACCTGTTTCTTGTCAGATGAGGCAAACAATACAACCCTTTAACCCACCTACCACCACAATACTTATCAGCACATTTCCTACAAAGGGTTAATTCAATCATGTCAGGGTTCTCTGCTCTGTTGCTTGCCTCTGCCATCATACTTTAGGCGCAGTGGACCGTCTCTTCATTGATGGCACCTTTGGCTTCACAATAGAAGCTAATTTGTTAGAATCTTTCACAGGTCAGAGGCTGCTTAAAGGCGAGGAGGGCGCCTTGGCCACCGGAAAAATAAAGCCATCCACCGAGGTGGAGGGGGCAAATTAAACGCCCGGTCATTTTATGGTGGTGGACATACAAAACATAAATATCCATTTTCTGTACTTCAGTGCAGTCTGTGAGATCTTGCCAGCCATCCCAGTTAACACAGGTTAATAGATTGATTCCAGTGACATGGATCATAATGAACAGTAAATTGTTTTATCTCTTAAGTCTTATTTGGTCAGCCAGGAAAACATATGAGGTAATATGGCTGAGACTAAATGGAGCGTATAATAGATCTCTCAGTACGGCATAAGGATAGGTTGATGGCAGGGCTATGATTAATGTAAATAATAATGCTCTTGAAATTGAAATTTTTCTCTTTTTTTTTTGGCCCTTTCAACTCTTTCCTGCTACGGTCATTCTGGCTGTTCATGCACAATGTGATTTATGTGTGATTGCTTGTGTCTTTATTTATTTCTATTGGGTCTTTTCACTGAGAGGAGTAAGCTGGCCATGAAAGAAACTTCAGCTTACACTGATGTCTTACTTATGGTTAGATGTGTAAGTGAATCTCAATTTGCTTTTACCTTTGAATTTTCAATCTCACCTTCTTTATTTAAAGACATTGTTACAGCTACTACTATAGCTTCTTTTGACCAAAGACAGAAAAAAACTTGCAAAAAAAAAATCAATGACTTTTAATTCTACACTATTGATATGCGTAGATAATGCAGCAATTGAACTGTGCTTCTGCCAGCAGTGATGAGGAGCAGTAGATGAAGAGTAATTGGGCCCTGACCCCTGTGTGCCTTGGCCACCATATCACCAAGGCTTCCCCCAGCACACTCTCTCCTACAAGCAGGAGGGCTCATTTTGCAAACCCTCAGTTGTGGCAAGGTGATAAATTACAGTTCTTAACTATCATTGATTACTCAGTGTTTCTCCACTTTCTGTGACAACTGTTCAGTCACTCTGAATGGCTCTTAATGGCACATTAGAGAGAAGAAAGCATACAGTTTCCCCAACATTGATTAAACTTGCTTGTTGCTTAATAAAGACAAACTGACATGCTCTACTCTTTGGTAGCCAGTGAGCAAGTAGAGACATAAGACTGTAATCGTGTAAAACAATGGGAAATCACTGGTTCTCCCACAGTTTGGATACAATTAGATGATTTAAATGGAGCACCCGAAGAATTATCCAGCAGTAGATCTCAAATTTAGAACCTAACATAAATAAGTCAAATGTCAGTGTCCTCTGCAAGTGGGTACAGTTTTAAGTTGAATAGAGACCATTTCAGGAAAGGACTCAGTACTCAGTACTTTTGTTGTACTTGCAGTGCTGTTATTACATTTTACATAAAATTGCAATTAGGATAGGATCTCTCATTTAGTCTCATTTTTTAAAATGAATTTATATAATACAAAAGTAGCTAATATCTATGGTATGTATAAATAGTAATGAAGTAACATGGATTTTTCAGGAGCGTGGTAAAATACTAGCAGTTAATACCATCCTAAAGGTAAACCTTGATTTAGCTCAAGAGCAGTGTACTAGCATTGGTGCTGCTGTGCATGTTAACATGTGACCATCTGTTGGCGTAAGGCCTCACCTCGCTTGTGGTTAAAAGCACAGCTGTAATTTCAAACTTGTAACCTTGTAACATTTTTGGTGCATCATAATCAGTAAGAGCTCTCAAACATTGTCCATTCTGCATAAAGCAGCTAATTTTAATACAGAAAGAGTTTGAAAGAATATGTTACTTCTTCTTTAGACATAGTCCTGTCAGTAAGGTGGCAGTATCAGCACTGACTACTTCATTACGCTTCAAAATGAGCTGTAGTGCCTCTGCTTTTTTAAGAGCAAGGCTTTGACTGACTTAAGAATCGAACAATCCACTGGGATCTATAGTCTTGTATGGTTATTCCAGCCATGGTGGCTGTCTGCACTTCAGCTGTCTGTCTTTTCATTAATGCCCTGAGCCATTCCACTGACAACAGCAATGTAATGATGGGAATGTATTGCCTTGTAATGCTTCTCAGAGAGCGTTAGCATGACGTGTAGCTCATCAAACTATCTTAACATTTTTTTCACATGGCAAATATACTCCTTATGTCCAGGAAATCAGTGCTTGTTATTTTAATGAGTAAATCTGTAATCTGTAAATGACTAATTTGTAGAAATCTGTGATAAAACATTCTGGTGATCCAGTAGATATCAACATTTATTGAGGGGGTTTTGCTTGCACAAATATTATTTGCCTTATGGCTTCTCCCTACTGAGAGATTTGATCCTAAAATGACATGTATGTGGCTGTAGTCCCAAGCACAACAAGCTAATAAAAACACATTTTTATCCCCACAAAGCCCCTCTGAATACTCACATTAGTGTCTGTAACTTACATATTTATAGGAAAGCACCAACTAAGATAGAGAGCTCAAGAAGTAATGGGGATGATGGAGTTTACATTATATAAATCTATCCAGGACTAACGGTTGGGCCTCTCATGATGCAAAACGCTTATTGACCTAACGGGTGTGACGGTAGTGACTTCCTGTTTGGCTTGTGAAGTTTTTGGATCCCCTGAGAGAAATATGTCCTGGACTGACTGAAGGAAAACAAGATAGCAATCCTTGACTTAGTATATTAGACATAGAGAAGCACCGAAACATTAACTCTTTGTTGAAATGATGCAACTTCATATCGTATGAAAGATTAAATCCCATTTCAAAACTTGAACTGTAAGCATGTCACAAGGGAGGAAATAACACATTTACCAAAGATAACATCGATATAAAGCTATGTGAAATATGGGTATGTGTTTCAGTCAGTCATCTGTCGCTAAGATAAAGCAAGCAGGCATGGTGTGTGTTTATGTCTGAAAAGCCAAGGAAACCAGTTTTGACATTTCTGTCAGCTTGTGACCCACTACTCACAGCACTGACCCAGTCCATCAACAAAATGTCACTGAAGACAAATCAAAAAACAAAAGAAATGAACCCTCATTTGAATAAGGATAATATCATAATAGTGGCAGGTTGAGTAGTCTATAAGATGCTGTTGGAAAGGTTTCTATTGTGTCTGAACCTGATGTCAAAATGCCACAAGAGGTGTCCCCCTGCCAGGTCAGTTTGCCTCTGAGGTCGGGGCTTTTGCCCCTGGCCTGGGCTGCAGGCCACACTGACTCTAGAGTGGGCCTGGCACTGCTGTCAAGCACACATCATGTGAAACTGCAGAGCTGAACTAGTATAACAGGGTTAAACTGATTAGCAATGCACTTGTGTTCAGTGGGTCACAGTTTGAAGAACAAAAGTGACATTAAAGGATCTATATTTCTTCCCTGGTTCCTTCATGCCATCACTTCTCTCATCATACAAAAGTCTGCTGGAGATCCCTGACAGATAGGTGCCATTTCTTCTTTTCAGTTTAGCCTTTTCTTTCCTTTCTCAGTGAATATCACAAATCCCCTGCACCCTGAGCCCAGTCTTCAAATTCTTAACCCCACGTCTTCCCCCTGTCAATACATGAACTCTTCTTTTCACTTTTAATTCTCACTTTTTTGGCTTGTACTCAAACTTCTGCTCTGTCTTTCAGTTCCCCTCTCACTTTCACCCACACTCATCCCTGGGAAATGTAGATCTTTTCCTGACAAGTTCCTCGAGAAGCAAAGCCTCTGGAGATCATCAGCAGAGCTCTGCCAAAAAATGCGTGGGAATAGCCTGGATGGGAAGGGGAAGGGACTTTTAATTGTTTTTCTTTTTTTTTTTTCTTCTCCTTCTTCTGGAATTAGTCAGTAAGAAAAAAAAATCAGTGATTGTTCCTTTATTTACCTTACAGTGAGGATTCAAACTGTGGGTGGCAGTAACTGCTTATATAGGAGACTCAGTATTAAAGTATTCTAATGTAACTCTAGCACTAATGTTCATAAATGTTCTCCATGTGATACAAATTATGCATATTAATTCTGTTTTGTATGATATAAATCAAGCTACTTTGAAGAGTGAAAACCATGTACTCTGTGTTTATACACTCAGTAACCTGCCTGTATCAACAGCTGGAATAACAAGTGCAGTATGTTGCTGTTCATTAAGAGCTCCCTCAGATGGTTTCCTGACTGGAGGCATTTTAGAAGTTCAGTTCTGGGGTTGTGGGTCGGTTATGCTGGGAAAAAGAGCAAACGCATTTATGCACTGAGAGTCACTGTTTGTATGAATAGGTACACAATGATCATTGGTTTCAGAGCATTGATTTTATTTATTTTTAACATTATAAAATATGCACTCAACTTTTTTTCAGTTCTGATCCAATTATTGTTTTCATTATTATTGTTGTTGACATAACGTGCAAGGGTACATGAGCGCACCACTTTATCAAATATTTATTTTTTATCCAAACCCTTTAATATTACATAATATAAAATTACATTTTATCTACTTGCAAATTGTGGCAACTCTTTTACACAACTAACAGATCAGAATTGGCACTAATTAATCTTTGTGTTCAGTAAGTTATCACTTAAATTGTGGTTTTCCATTTTAGATTATGATCTTTAATATTTATTGCAAATTATGGTGAGGTTACTATAATATGTCTTGTTTTTAGCTTCTCTCTTGTACTTTCTGTGATCTACTCTCTTTTGTGCCAGTTTATTGATACATTTAAGCTAATACATCTCTTATAATAGGTCCTATGAGGATTAGGAACTGATCCATGGAAAGTTGCTGCAAAACTAATGACTGCAAACCGTAAAATGTAAAAATGTTCTGTAGTATTTGGTCAACGTGACAAGCACACAGACAGATTTTTTTATTTAAGACACACTTTCTAGGTTCCAATGTCAGTACAATATATATATCTTATATACCATATTTTACCATCTTATATAGATATAAGATGGTAAAATCTAATATGTATTGGATAGTTAAGGGAAGCCAGTCACCATCTTAGTCTGTATAACTAATGTTATGTAGTTTTAGCCTGTTTTACTGCTTTGTTAGCATTATACATATGCATAGAAATGCAAGACACATAATTACACGTCATTGTAAAAAGTCTAAAATAGAATCCTAAAATAGAGTTTTTAGAGGTAGACTCAGAAATCTCAAAGACTCTGTATAGTAGTTAGTTCACTTAGTTGTTGCACAATGTCAGTTACCATCTTTGCTCAGTGATGGACATAAGAAGGCTCCCATTGTTCCGACACAATGAGCCTCCATTCTTGAAGCAGATAAGCATAACAAAGTAAAAGTAGGGGGCCGTCAAACATCCAAAACTAGAAGAACACTATTTGCATATTAGCCATTCTCTTACAAGAGAACAGCTGAATAAGTTGTATTGATTAAAATAGTCTTCTGACAGTTACTCTTTGTGATGTGATTTTATTCCCAGTTAGAATAAAAATAATAACAGCAGCTCAATGACAGAGGATGCAGTTGAATGTGGTGACAGAAGTATTGGTCTACTTTTTTTAGTGTTAAAGTGTTCCGTAATTATAATTTTTGGCTTTTCTGTTTGTTGAGAGATTTGTGTTGTTGCCCCATTAGTAATTTGATAAATCACAACCAAATCAGGGAGAACACATTTGCCTCATTTAGGAACTCACTTTATTGTCTTTACATTGCAAGAAGACTTGCAATTGATTGGATTGGTATTTCTATTACAGAATCACTACAGGGGGCTGATTACCAAACAGTACTCTACAGCTAACAACTGTCTAATGTAAAACAAAGTAAGTGATGTAAACCACAGCGCTCAATAATCATACAGTGTTTTCCTTTTATATGTGGCGGAGAGGAGGTGAGAGTCCACATGTGGATGGTGGCATGCTGCAGGCTGCAGAGGGTCTGAACCAGTGCCTGGGATCTGAATCACAGCTCCACAGGAAGCAGGCCGGCTGGTTTGTTTAGCTGGATGTGATTTCGAGTGGCAGGAGGGGGTGTTGCCTGGTCATATGAAACACAATGGGGCATACTTTCTGAACACGACTATTAGGCAATAATGACGTGGCTCAAGTCCAAGCCATTTGCAGTCCGTGTCTGCAGATTAAGATATGCTCCTCCATGTATTAATCAAATAGTGGCCTCTGTGTGAGGGCAGTATGTGAGCAAATGCTTCTAAAGTGTCTGCACTTGTTTCTAGGGGCAGAAGATTAAAAAAAAAATATCCAGAGAAGCAAAGTAACATTTTTAAATTGTACAGTTGAAAGACAGAAGATCCAGTTGAACATGTAAATCGTTGCTGTTAATGATCACTGTGGTTTAGGGATTTCTTTGTTAGAAAGTCCTGGTTCGTTATTCCAAAAGTGACCATTGCCCTCAACCTAACTTGCACCATAATAATGTCCCATGTGTACAGTCCTATAAACATTTGACTAAATGCTCTATTAACATATTGAACAAACAGAAAAAAACAAAGAAACCCAGGAGTATCCTATTGCAGGAAATAACTACTCTCATTTTCTCTGTAACTGATTCCAGCAAAGGAGCTACATGAGAGAAAGAAGTCAAGCAGTGGGATTTAGAACACTGAACAAGATAGATTCTTCCAAATTCTAATTGGAGAACAGTTGATTTAATTGGTATCCATTTGGCTGACAAAAGAAAGCAAGAGTAGTGGGCAGGCAGGAATGCCTCTGGGGCCGATGTGAACATGAAGTGGCTCTGCTCAACGCTCAGGGACGGATCACTTCCAAAGACAAACCGTGGGAGCTGGCAGGACAGACTGCAGGGAGGGAAGGAGGGAGGTGGGTGGGTGGCTGTGGAGGGGTGAGGGGGGGACTAAATTCATGGTGGAGTGAGGAGCTTTCAATAGAGAGGCATCTTTATTTGGAGAGGGAGGCATTTTAGACGCAAAAGTGAACTCCCACTATGGGTAGTAATGTGTAATGTGACTCTGACCCTGAGATGGGAGAAGTGGATATGGTTCACCGGGTCCTGTAAACGGGCTTTGGTGACAGACAAATCTAAATTATAGCAACCAAAACACACCATTGGATTCAGAGGCTTCAGGGAGCGCAGGGTAATTGAGTATGGAGATAATTTCTAAAAGTTTACACTGGTCTTTAAATTAAACGTATTAATAACGTTATGTTTAAGGAATGTTTAAAGGTCAGTCAATAATAATCCCTTTACAGATGTTGTAATGGCCGTCATTATAGAACAAGGCTGGCCTTCACAATATCAGAAACCAGGTTTTGTTTTTATGCCGAGCCCTAATCACAAAGCGCTCTTTCTTTGTGTGCAAGCATGTGTTGTCTACGGATGAAAAATGTAGTGAGAGGTGTGTTGTACTGTAGCTTGTGCAGAACAGAGGGGGAACCCAGGTGTTGGAGTGTTTTTACTGCCTCTGTAGAGAGGAAGGGTGGGAGAGCGAGGGCAGATGACCTGGAGGGGGTTCAGAGGCAGGGGCCGTGCTTGGGAGACCTTCACAGCCCGTCTCAGGGGGATACAGCCACTGCTTATCTCTTCCTACACTTTTACTTCTTTTTTATCCTCTTCCACAGTACTGCTTTCATTTCCCTTTCCTCTCAGTTTAGGAGGACGAGTACTCCGGCATTATTTCCTACCAGCGCCAGCCATTGTATTATCTGCTGACACGCATTTTCTGAGAGTGGAAATGCTCCTTTCTTCTCTTTTACAGCAAATATTTGAACCTGGCTGGATTATAAATCTTAGTGTTGAAGTACTCTGGGATTAGGGTGTCTTTAATCATTTATTGAGTGCTGGCCAATTTGGAGCACAACACACACATGAGGCACTCTTACAAAGACATAGTATTATCATGATGACATTAATGGTTCTACACAAGACCTCTTTTCTTGCATTCAGTTTGAAAGCCCTGGTTACACTGGCTCTTTTCCCGCAGTGACTACAGTTGGTTTTAATCCTCCTACAGTATATGACAGGCTTGCCCTCACCTTGCCCAGCACTTAAAGAAGCAATCTTTCAAAAAGTCCCCTTAAAGCCTATGTGAATGTGCGTCCGTTCAGAGGAGAGTGCAGTATGCTGATGGAGAATGGGCCCATTCCTGATGTAAATGAAGAGATGCATATCAGTGTTAATCCATTGCTTTGTAGTCACGGCCATACCCAAAGTCTGTCTAATTTCCCTCACACTCCCTTTTGCAGCCAGAAGTGTATCGATCGGCAGTAATTGAAGTGTACTTGATAATCCGTAAGGCAACAGGGGAGAGGGAGACCCTCAACTCTCACATCGATGCACACAGAATGGGGCTGTGGGGTTGTGTGTGTTTGAGTGTGAGTGTGTGGTGCAAAGGGGGGGCTCTCTAATGTATGGGCGGGTAAGGCAACACCCCCCTCACAGCTTCTTCTCAGCTGATTAAACTCATTGAGAGCCAGACAAGTGGAACAAATAGATATAAAGGTTTGCCTGGCAGCTTACAGCCATTCAGATTTCTTCATTGAAACGGCAAGCACCACATCTACATGGCCTGCTTTATGCTAACATTAAGCAACTGGAGTGCCTGTTTTTGAAATGAACCTTACATTATGAGCCACTTTCACTAAGATATCTCAGGTGGAAACTTTAAGAACATGAATGGACATATTTGCTTTTCGCCCGGTTAAATGTGCAGTGCAGCTATCCAGTGTAATGTTGGTGATTTCCCTTTAAACACAACGAAAGGCTAAAAGCACACTGTGCTGTTTGCAGGATTGGCTAATGTTATTTTTTTTAGAATGTTGCTCTGCAACTGCAATTTGGAAGAAATTGATTTTACAGTCTTTACAAGCATTTATTTAATTTCTAAATCTATATATATTTCTTTGTGACAAAAAGGTGACAGATACCATTACTTTTGTTTAGTCACTGTCTCATTACATTTAAACCACAAAACTATGTGAGGTTTAGGAAAACAGTAGTAATACACACAATGAGGCAAAATTCTCTCACCTGCAACAAGCCTCCCTGCCACTTTCAAGGGTACCACGGTGACCATCTTGAAGTGGATTTATGCAAAATATGAACACTACTGTCACTTCTCTGGTGAGGACAGATTCCTCTTTTTCTACTTTGATGTATTTGGTTGTTCTAGTTTAGTGTAACTTGACACAGGTTGCCACAGGTTTTAATGTGATATGTAATGTGAATAATTAGTATAAGTTATAATTTATTTATGTTGTGTTTTGATTGGCAGATTATTGCCCAAAGTAAGTCGTGTTTTGTTTTTGTGTTATTTTGTTTTGGTGATGTGATGTGCGAGTGCAATAGAAACGATTATTAGCTGCACTTGATAACAAGAAAAAGCAGCCATGGCATCTTCAAATCTGCAGCTGACGGGTGATTATGGCCTCTCTGCGGATATGGGAGCAGTTACTAGACGGCTGGTGGCATAATAAAGGGCAGGCAGATTAAAGATGATTAAGAAAATGTCTCATCTGTAAATGTTATGAGATGATATTGAGATATTGGAAGTTTTTATATTCTAACAATGATCATGACTATGATGTCTGGTTACATAATTATAGTTTTCTCTGCTAATGACAAAGATGACTGTACCAAGGATTTATTATTATCTCTGCAATCATCTAGGAAAATACAGTATATTTGCTGTTATATGGAGTTAAAGCTGGTTTTCTTTTAATTCTGTGATAACCGCATAAAAAGGCCACTATCCACAACCCACTCTTTAAAATTGTCATGAACAAATATTATCTTTGTAATGATTTCTGTTATTTGTCACAGCCATGGCTTAGTCATGAATATATTACTGCAATAACATCTGTCGCCTGTGTCCTTCTAGGCTTCTACACCCAAACCTCACACATTTGAACCCCTCTGCCCTGCCCCTCTAACACACAGTCACCTGCTCTCACACACACACATACACACACATACAGAAGGAGAGAAATGTTTCACAGAGCGTCTCAGCCTGCACAGAAAATAAGAAATAACCATAACTCCTTCCACTGCCAACCTGCCCTGCATGACCCCTGTTTTAAGTGGGTAGCAGGTAATTGCTGAGGTGGTGTTACCCATCAGCCTACAAGTCCATGTGTGCCTTATGTGTCATCTCTATTTATTATATTCTGCACGCTCCCTGGGCCTTGGTAATCAATTTCACAAGGATACAGGGCTGATATCAGCTGCCGTGCACATTATGAGGCAAGCCCTCCTCTTATCAAGTGCAGAATTGCCGGCTAGAGGTCATGAACAGATAAACAGGGATGTAACACAACTCCCCCACTCACCTGCCCCCCAGTGAACATGAAGGTGGGAAGGTGATGTTGTGAGGGGGGGTACAAAGAACAAAACACCCAGCAAGGAAAAGGTTGTGACCCTTGTAAGGTGCCTCTTGTTACGCCCGACCTTCAGAATTTCATCATCAGTGCCTCTGTCTGCTTAATAATTCGGAAGCTCCCTTCTCATCTCTCTCTCTCTCTCTCTCTCTCTTGAGTCAGCGTATGTGGGTGTGTGCATGTTTGTGTGTGGTGGGGTTATGAGGCCTGCAGACACCCTCTCTCTGATTATCTCCAAGCACTCTTTGCAGACCTTTATAGACCAACCACAACTCCATCAATCATTTGCCCTGCCGCCTTACTCCTCAGGCTGACCCATGTCCCACCTCACCACTGCTGGGCTAATATTATCTAAAGCTGTGCCTGTAGTGGTATGTATAGTCTGAAAAAAAAACTATTTATTTTTCCTCTTAAACTTTGGGGTTTAAAATATACATATTCATAATGTTTAGATGGCAGGGAATCAGATGTAGTCAAATTGACTCCACTTTTTTTTGGTCCTACATCAAGTCAATATAGCTGCAGAGGTGAGGCATTAGGCAGCCTCAGTTAGTGAGAGATTTAAGAATCTATGTTTAAACACGCTTTGAGCTCTAAAGCAGAGATGTCAGACTAAGAAAGTGTTTAAAGAGATCATTTGTGGTCAGTGGGCAAGTCGTGCAGCAGTGGAAATGTCATGCAGTTGCATCAGCCTTAGTAAACATTAATTATGAGTCCATCTTTGTTTACTCATCCCCACACCCCACACTGGCAGCTGTGCATATTTGCCAAGAGGATTGGATCTCCGTGTCACTATATTTTGGTGATATGCCTATGCTATCGACCCTGTGTGTTTGAGGAAAGATGTTGTTATTAATCCCAAGACAGGTCATCACGTGGTGATTTAAATCCTGACATTCTGAGTGGGGAAAGTGTTTTAAAGGATCTCGGATCACTGATGTATTTTTCAATAGACAAAGTTTCACTCTAGTCACCTGCCTTTTGTTGTAGACATGTGTCTGGCTCTCACAACCTGCCCCCCGCTGCAGAGCTGACCTTGTGCAGCCTTTCCAGGCCAAAGACTTGATGAGTGTTTTTTTTGCCCATCCCCCAACATCCCTCGGCATGTGCACTGCACATCCGCTCTGTCATTAAACCCTCCACCCGTGGCTTTAGGACCCAACCATATGGTGCAGCTAGCGGAGTGTTGCAAGAAAGGCTTGGCTTTGGTCATAATCTGATGAATCTTTCTCAGAAAAGAGGTTTTCTATGATGACATCACAACCAATCATCTGGACAGCAATCTGTACTGCTGTGTTTAGCGGGTGTGTGTATGCAGGCAGATGTGTATCTTGCATTTTTTTGTATGTTAGGCATGCTATCAGCAGGCATTAAAGTGACAACATAAGTAGAGTGACAGAAGTCCTTGGGGGATATAAATTATAATGCACTTCTTGACAACTTATACATTTGTTTCTGTTAAAACCACAAAGATGAATGTTATGATGTTAAATACCTTAACATGCTTAAATGGTTTAAAAGCTGTGGTACCTTGTGCAAGATGAAAGGTTGCCCTTGGAGTCGTTAGAGGCATGTTCAATAGCAGCACGGACAATAGTTGCCAGTTTCACAGTTAAGACATGACCAGTTGTCTGGCAACATGTTTAGTATGCAGCAAGCAGAGCGTATCACACACACACAAAGATGGAAGAGATTTTCTGTGGCTCACACAATCCAAAAGAAGCTATCAATTCCCTGACATAAGAGTGAATGGATATGGCTGATGTTCAGGCGATGTTATCGGTGCGCACATACTAAATCCGTCAGAGAAAGCAAGACAGCGAGGTTCACGCTCGTATGGCCAGAGAGGAAACAGTGTAAATGAAAATCATGCTCTTTGTCGAGTTATCATGGGTCAGGGACATGCGTAAAAGTGTGTGTGTTTGTGTGTAAAAAGAGAGAGAGCACATGAGTGAGAGAGGATTGTGGTGTTTGTTATATAATGCTTCTGAACCAGTTTTTGTCGTTTTGGGTAGGTCACATTGTGACATCTCTGACTGACAGATGTGCTTATTGGAAAAAAAAGCCTGTTCAAATTTAGTAAATGTGCTATTTTATAGGCCAAAGTGCTGTGTTATCCTGTGGATGTCAGGTCATGTCTGTTATTATCCAAGCAGTGAGTTTTTTTCCCCCAATATTATTACTGTTTATAGCGGCCTAGTGACCCAAAAAGGCAGAAAACCAAATGTGGTCACAAGGCATAAGCTCATTTCCCCTTGGAAATTTCAATGAGCGTAATACCGCAGGCAGCTTCAGGACAGAGACATATTCCCTCATAATTTGTGTACAATTAATCCAGATTCCCTCGATTCGGTTGAAACATTAAGCTGTATAAAAATATATTTGGTTTCCCTTTTTCAAAACATTACTAATGATTTCATGATTTTCAAAGCTGCTCCTCACAAAGTTCACAGAGTCCGTCCTCACATAAAAAAACATACCAGCATTTAGTCTAATAGGCCTAGAGGCCTCTTGACTTTCTCATTTAGTTGTTTTGTGTATGTCAGGGTAGGGGGCAAAGGGGGAACACGGGGCCTAAAGCAGTAATTTCACCAGACTGAAGCGTAATGCAGATGGGAATTATTAATTTGTATCTGCTTTGCTTCAGTTCTACCACTTACTGAAGAGGGGAAAAGTGTCATTCTATTCAATTTTTGTGTTTCTGAAGTCTCTGGTCTCGAGCACAGCCTGGTCCAGGGTCGTGAGTGTTAAATGTCAAGCCTTGTAGTGAGCTGTCAAAGAACAGAATAGGCCCAGGATGATTGATGACTGGAGAGCCTGAAACCAAAACCTCCCAATTGCAAATGCTACCTTGCGTCAGTCTTCTTACCCACCGCCCCCATCGCCACCTCCCTTTCGCTTTCTCCTAATAGTTGCTCACACACTAAAGGGCCAAAGCAGCTCCCACATGCACATTCACAGCCAGTTATGCTTCACTATACTGAAGAATGTCTTCTCTCTGTGCAGCCAGGGGTTGTTTTGTATGTATGCGGGCGTTAAGTCTAAGAAAAGAAAACCTCTGCTTTAATCTCAACTGCTGTTTTTTTTTTTTTTAAGACTCTGACATTTGTAGTAATGAGAAGTTGGCAGAATCCAGAGGTTTTGAAAACCAAGTTAGACAATAAGTGAATATCTTGGCGTGCTGAGCTATGATGACAAGATTATTAATGGCTCAGCCAAGACCATGCTTACCTCCATGCATATTCAGTGGAACCATACAGATGGGCTTCTGGCTGTCAAAAGTTTTCTGCTGTCTGCCATAGGTCAAATAGTCAATATCTTAGTTTTTGAATTGGCGTAAAAACAAAAAAAAAACAAAAAAACAAGTGCAAAATGATACACGTCTAAGAAAAAAATAGCATGCCATCATCAGTATTAAAGATAATTGATATAATATATATATATAAATAATAAAATATATAATATATGCAAATAACTATTCATGATATCCTAATAAACTTAATAAATCATGATTTGAAAGACAAATCGTGTACTTTAAAATAGCCTAAGGGTGCTTGTATGTCATCATTGTACATTGACAGTCCATGGACCCTAATACAGAGTAAATATTTATGATTGCTTGTGTGTGACAGCTTTAACGAGGAGCACTTCTGATGAAGATATCTGCCTGAGCGCAGAAATGATCAAAGACTGTCATAGCATTACAATAGTTCCATTTGTCTGCCTCGGCAGGGACATACATCCTGCTTACCGGATGGTTAATCAGAGACTCCCTCTATCATCTTCATCAGGATTGCCCGTGGTTTTGGACAATGTGTAAAAATGCGCTCACATTTCTTTATCTGCCTCTCTCTCTCACTGCCACTCACTTGTCCCCCAGATGCTATCTCTTCTCAAAGCACTGCCTATTTAGCAGATCAGCAAATTATCTTTTTCATCCCTCACCACACTAATTACAATTTATCACAGCTTTATTTTGTGCGGGAGGAAAAAAAGCATAAAGCAGGCATTCTGAGTGACAATTGTTGTTGAGGCATAATGCTACTCCTACACATGTCAGTCTCCAGTCCCCTATTAAAGCAAGCATCATTTCACTCACCTGAAGCAGAGAGCAAAGGGGCTGTGAAATCACAGCGTCAGAACAGCTCAGCACCTGCCAATCTGACCCGCAGTGACAGGCCATGCTCCTCTTGCCCACATTAATAACACAGATAAACATAAAGCTAAATACCAGGCCATGCTCTGTTAACTTTTATGTGGTTAAGAATGATTGGCTTTTTGCTTCACTACACAAGAGGGATCAAAGTGCTCAGGAAGGATATCAGAGCGTTGGTCTCCAGTTACTCTCCTGCTCCGTTCCTTTTTCCTTCCATGCATATATAATTGTCAGCATTTCTCCCCCCTCGGTACTACCTACAACCTCTGTGGACATGTCACACACAATATTGTGTGATATGTACTTAGCTAGCTTGGCAGGGCTCTGCAGTGGGACTGTCTGACTAGGCGTACAACACACATATAAATGAGTTTTAGGTGAACTGTGTAATAACAGATACTGCATTGATTTTAACAACATTATCATGTATTTTTTCCTTTAATTTTCAGTATTTATAAATTCATTTATTTTAGTTGAAACATTGCTTTTTAAAGTTAAAATGAAGTTAAAATGGTGTTTTGGCATCAATTGTGATTGCTCTGATTTTGTCTGTTCAGTGAATGCAGCATGATTTGTTTCACTAATAACTCAAAGAATCATATTTCACAGCCTGACATTTAAAAGGGTGGAATTGAAGGTCGTTAAGAGGCAGGGGATGCGGGCAGACGTCTGCAACTGTTTGTTTACCATACCGCTCCTTGGTGTCAGACTTCCTGACATTCTTGTACCTTATCTTCACTATTCTGAGGTCTGCAAACTGGTGCCAGTGAGCAAGGGGGGATGGGGTCTACTTCCATGGCACTGCATTGCATTTGCACCGGGACTGAGTCCAAAAGAGCCAGGCTTGTGCTTTTGAGGAGTCAGGGTCAGGAGAGATTAACCCATGTGATCTGGCAGCACTGGGAGAAATTTGACTTGAGTCTGGAGCAGAGGTGCTGCAGAGGGCAGTGCAGGCCGGAACAGGTTCAGCCCCTGCTTGCTTATCTCTGGGCCCCACTGTCGACAAAACTCCCTTGGTCAAAGAGTGCTGAGAGTGGTGTAAAAAACCGTGTTTACAATCCAAGGAGGTCAAGGACTTGAGGACAGATAACTATTAACAGAATAATGCCGCAGTCATTCAAAAGAGGAGACTACGTCAACGCTGGTTTTCCCAGCAAAATCGGATAAGACACAGATGATTATTAAAAATGAAACTCAAATAAAACAGTAATTTTATATCCCATATATACTATGACAGAAGCAGGACACTACTTCAGGGATATTGTATTAAACTGACCCGGTCGCTGCACTAAGCTGGCAGTAACTTGCCAGTGTACAATATTTTTCTTCATCATTTTACTGTATTTAAATATAGACCCAAAGGCACATGTGAGCCAGCTGGCAGGGGGTGATAATCTCCAGGCCTTGAAGTATTCTTTTTTTTTCCACATACACATGATGGATCCATTACACATGCCCAAGTAAATAGGTGACAAAAACACAGCAGTGTACTTCATCCTATAGACCGACTGGACAGCTGTGAGGTTGTCAGTCACGGCGAATGAATAGCGTCACACTTCTTTGAGGTCTTTGCCTTCTTTAAGGTCTGTGATCAGACCCACTTGGATCCCCCTGTATCCATGCAGACTAACATTAGTGACAGGTGTTACACTGTGCCATGAGTTACACTTCTGTAATAAACTCACTGAGGAAATAAACAGGAGTCAGTGCAGGATAAGTTTAATTGGTTTTTATGAATTGGTTTTACTTTGCAGGATTAGCAAACACTAAAACTGCTTTATGTCAGTGAAGACTAATGTTATTCTACTGTGTGTTTCCAGTGGCTGACAGCTACGACTGACATCTCCCCTAAAGATTTGGTGACCTCCATTCTTGCCCAAACCTGTCTAAACATACTATCTTCACATTGTTGCAGGGGTTAGCAATGTGAAGCAGCTGTTTCCCTGTATATGGGTTCATTCTGGGCTTCACCCTACGACCACTCTCCACTCTCCTTTCACTCTCTCTCTCCCTCTCACACGCACAGATAGACATAAAAACACACTGTCTGTCATTCTCACATACTCTTTTCAATGAGGATGCTTTGTCTCCTGATGTATGGCTGCCATGATCATTGAGTGAAATTATGGCTTTAAGTCAAACATCATTATGATCATTTAAGATCGCTGTGTAAAATACAGAGAACTGATATTTGACATAATAACACCTTAACATGTTGTAAGAACATGTAATTTTCTCATATTTCTCCTTGACAACTGGCTAATGTTTCTAGCAAATGCTGGATTTTTTTTTAACTAAACGTGTGCATAAAATATGCAAACGGTATGAGCTTTACTTTATGTTGCAATCCAGCCTGAATTCATATTAAATGTGGCTGCATCCATCAGCACTTCCCTGGCAGCACTGCTGTCTGGCTCCCAGTGTTTAATCTATTAAAGTGCACCCTTGCTTTTTTTCCATGACATTGAGAATCTGAAACTGGGTTTGAGCTGACATCATGTTTGAGGATCAGACTTCCATTGACAAAGGCGTAGTCATATCTTCTTATTTTATTGATGCCATGGGTTTATAGTTATTGAGCTGCTGTTGTTGTTACAAGTGATAACAGTTAGACAGGGATATACCAAACTAGGCCCTGAACTTGCTAACAGTAATAAACGTAGACAGAAATGAGCCTGGTCTTACATATCGGGGGTTACAAACTGTAGCTAGTGCCCTTTCCTGTGTAATTAGAGTGTAATTTCACTGGTTTGGCTGGAGAAAGCCAAGGAAATGGCAGAAAAGCATATAGTCATATTTAATGTTATGAAATGCAAACCTTATTTTTAATCATGGCCGCTGGTTGTGCATACATATTGCAATAACATGAATAAATTTAAAGTAATGAACATGAGTGAAAAAACAAAAGAAAGAAAAAAGATTATTTTATTCACACAATTCTTATAAGAGTAAACTCAATAACCAAAGAGGATTAAACATTTTAGTATTTTGCCAGTTGCTGCCTGTGTATGTGCAACACCATCAAGACATTGTCCAAGAGATTGTTCAACTGCAAAAAAAAAAAGCAGTGTGAAAGTGGAAATGCTGCAGAGTGTATCCTCTCCGCTTTATGTTTCATTTAAACTCTTTGTATTGGCATCTGCAGAAAAAAAAGGAACAACTGCCAGTGACGTGATTAGCCTCAGCAATGCTGTAACGAGGAGAGAAAAGAAAGCGGCAGTAGCTGGTACTTTAAAGTGTCAGAGTCTTTGTGGCAATGACTAGTTTATGATGCTGATGTCAAGCATCACACTCAATGAGGCCTTTGTCCCAGGCTGAGACCAGGGCAGTGGGAAAACTGCCCACTCTTAGTCGGCAGGCCCATCCATCTTTCCATGAGGCCTTGCCGTCCCCTTTGCACCAAAACTCTTGTGTATTAAAGATCTCTTGGGTTAATGCGCTGGAAAATTGGCTTGCATTTTTATTGGTGGAGGCCAGCTAAATGAAAGGAAAACAACTCATGGAGGGGTAGCAGAGGACGAGAAAAATATCTGAAGGGATGATTGTAGAGGGCAGGGCCTCAACACTCGCTTCCTGTGACTTCGGTAAAAAAGAATCCTGCGTCTGATGTGCCAGAGATGATATTGTGCTCAGGCTAAAGGTAGCTCCATCCATTTATCATTACTGCCATAACCAGTGGTGGTTACTGCTGAAGTATTGACCCAGGTTTGATGTCTGAAATAGGACATAGAGAAACACAGTTGGGATAGAAACTGTAAAAAATATATTATGTAAATCCTGCTTCACATAATACAGTCAAATTATGATAATAAAAAAATCTTCATTTTGAATTCTGTAAATCTATCAGCACATCCATTTGCTGGTTTACCCTTGGGGGACTTATTGACACATTCAGGTGCTTGTGTCATCCACTGCCTCTCATTCGTTTTGATGAAGCAGCTTACGTCAAACCTGAGCACGGAACACATCATTGCGATCAATGAGTGTGGAGTGACTGACCTGCTGGACACGTTTATGGGTGTGGGAGGCTAATTAGGAAGCACTTCCCAGGCTTGGAAAGACAAGCCCTTAGAACAGCTGCTGGTCAGCACTGGACTCCTCTCCCTGGGTCAAATAGGTGGCAGCTCGTCACGGACAGTGACACAGCTATAGGTCTAGGGAGGCCAATTTACTTAATGGCTAGCCCTGGGGCTGGGGAGTCCCAGTATTTCTTTACTTGGACACTTGTAGATGACAGTGCAGGAGCCAAAATGATCCACTTAATCACAGCTGGTCTCACAGGAGCAGCAAGACCGAAGCCATTTTACTGGAGAATCTTTTGTCTTTTAAAGTACATTTAATGAAGTGTTGAAAGTTGCAGTTATTCAAAAATTGTTTATATTGATTTAATGCTACATAACATTCACTACAATCGTTCAACACGTTGTCTTAAAGGCTTTCTGTCAAACACGGTCACTGACATCAGCCGTCTTAATAGTAGTGCTTTTTTTCCAGGATTATGCCCCCGAGGGTCAAAATACTTCAGTCCCAGACGTCTCTTAACACGCAGATGTTACAGTAACACAGGCAGGAAATCATGCCTAAACATCACCTTTGACCCCGGATGTCAGCTGATCCACCATCGTCTCTTTTGAAATAGACTCCCAACTTCTATAAATTATCAGTTTCCCACCATGTCCTTTCATTCATTTTGTCTGGCTCCAGCCATTTTCCACTACAGAGCCTGCGGTCACCTAATAGTGATTGCACAGTTGCTGAAAATCTGTCCCCTTGGGTTCAGAAAGGTCAAAGGGCTCACACCAGGGTCAGAGCCTGTCTTTATGTCTCTTCCCACCAAAGGCTTTGTGATGAATAGAGAGCCCCAGGAAACAAAAGCTTTCAGCAAAGACAAGCAACTTTGCTCAATACATCAGCACCTCCACTCACTGCCGCCTCCCTGGTAAAAACACACTTTCTAACTGGGATAATATGAGATTGAGGGGGAGCAAAATCCACAAAGACATTTAAAGCGAGTAAAGACAAGATGTGAAGACAGGAGAAAATGGATTGCTTGATATTCAGTCCACATGCGGCAATAGAGTATAAACAGAAGAAGACAAAACAGGCATGCAACCAAATTTGCTCTGATCATATAAAACGGGTCAACTTTAGTTGTGTTTGTAGCCACTTTATGCACATTTATTACGGCTCTCAAGCTTGACACTGGGTGTACTTTACACTTTGGAAAGAATTGTTGCCTCATGGAGCCATTACAGCCACAGAAACACCTTTTCTTCCTCAACTTGTTTTCCCTTTGGTTGCATTTGACCCTTGTAAAAACTGTATCAGCCAGCTAATAACCAGGCTGCTCTCTAATCTTCCCCCTTTGTTCATTTCTCCTCCTATAATGTGTTGCAGATTCCAGAGGTTGAAACTGGCAGGGAGATTTTAGGCAAATGGCATCTGGTTAAAGGTCAGATTCGGGGGGCCCAGTGGGTGAAAGGTTGAATAACTCCAAGGAAGATAGTGACCAAGTCTTTGGGGAGATCGTTTAAACCTTGTTTCAGATCAGCACTTATCCAACGATGTGTTTAATCTTTCAAAATCTTTGACTGATGCATTATGTATTGTGGGCTATTCCAGTGTTTAGAGACACTCAGTAAAATAATTGGTCAACTTTAACAGTTATATAAAAGTTTTATTGTTTAATAAAACAATAAAACTGACAAATAGTTATTTAACTTGTGTGCAAAATTTTGATTAAATCAAAGGGTTTTTTGCAATTACGTCCTTTTTTTGTTTTTGGTTGGCTTTTAAAAATAAGTGAAGGAAAAAAAGTTGAAGGGTTCACAGTCTTCAGAGTTCAAACTGCAGGTGTGTAAAATGGAACGCACACTTTTCTTCTAAATTAGGCATTGAGGGCTTGAAGAGAGCAGTAGGGAAATTAGTGGAATAACTGGTTGATTCTAACCAGATGATTGCTTCAGTTGGACACCAGAGAGTTTTCATTAGGTCTCTAATTTACAAGCCTCCCTCTGCATTCCAGCCCCTTGGACCAACTGCCCCAGGTCTTAAAGACCTCCTGTAGCCTTTGCCCCTTGCAAAAAAAAAAATTTGCTGCCAAAGCCGTGCACTTCCAATTGTACGAATTACATTATGGCAGAACTTCAAGTCTTAAAAGAATCAATATTATAATATTATCTTTGTGCAGCTGTATAATGCATAATGATAATCATCAGGCAGTAAAGACGTCTTCATCAGTCAGCTCTGTGACCATATAAGATGAAGCCATTAAACCTGCTGCAGGAGTTTACTGCCGAGGTCACCCTATGGTCCTTTTTTTTTAAACTTTTACACTGCTGATCTCTTGTTCCTTAGAAATATACACTGAGTTCGTTTATTTTTATTTAAATTATCCCACAATGAAATAAAAATGTAAACAGAATGTCAAACCCAAGGCTCATGAAGTTGACAAAACTCTCATGGTACTCACACTGACGTACACATAGCAGTGTTAAGTCTGCGCCTGTCACCACTGCACATTAAATATTAAATGTTTATTTGTAGACTGTTCTGCTAAATTATTGTAGACCCGCTGGAAGCTTTTTTTCAAGGGCGCACAAGCTGTTACTCTAACTTGAGCATCACCCTGGGTCACTCTAATAGCTGATGACATATAAAACCTTCAACTGCTGTTCAGGATCTTTTTCCCCTTAAAAGTTCACTTTGATAAATGAACATGAGAGCATGTCCCGCTGAAACTATGTTGAAGGAGACAAACACAAAACGCATAGACTTTTTTTTAAAGCTAAAAATAAGTCACAGTTTTGGAGTTATACTGTTTGTAAACACTGGGATGCATGCAGGCAGGCTATGTGCCTCTGCTAATGATGTTGTTGGAAGGGAGGGAACACTATGGGAGGCCCCATGCTGCTGCTTAACTCTCTCTTAGCTGGCAGGTCATGTGTGATTAAGAGGTTTGTGTTACCTGGAGCCCTGCTGAGGAACTTTTCCCTGGAGGGGAGTTTGTCCCATCCACCTAATCTGAAGAGGCCACGAATGGATACAGCGCCATTTACCGGTAGTTTTATCACTCTTTTCCCCAAGGGAACTCTCTCGGGCTTCATATTCAATTTAGTAAGCAGACAGGAGCTTATTCACTATTGTAGATTAAATGCTGGTTATGTGTTTTGACTGGATTTTACATTACAGGCAAATTATCTGTGTGAGGTTAATTTCAGTACCTGTTCACAGAAAGGCAAGTGTGTATTTCCCTGATATGAGAATGAATCAATTAAAATTATGGATTTATTGTTGTGACAAATCATCATATTGCAAAGAATTAATAACAACACTACATTACTATCTCAATGATCCAACTAAAAACCTGCCAATAGGTTTGAAATGAACATCCAGAAAATCCTCATCCTCTGTTTTTTATTGACCAAGGATAATAAATAGTCTTCAAATTGTCCCTGAAATTGTGTCCAACAGTGATTACAACTGGCATCACGCTGTGTTTGTGTGCAGTGGAGCAGGGGTAGAGATGAGCGGGGGTGATGGAGGGGGGGGGGGTAGGCTGAGACAGTAGTGGGTTAGGAGGTGGCATGCAGGACAAAGAAGAAGTATTGGAGAGAGGGAGAAGTAAAAGCATGACCATGCTCCTGTCCTTGTTTGCAAGGTGATGAATGGGAGGACTGTGCAGTGCTGGAGGCGCTGTGGTATTTGAAAGTTGTTGTAAAAGAAACAAGTACCACCACTGAACGCCAAAACAACTGTAGCAAACTGTGGCGTTCAGAATAATTATTAGTCACTGTTCAGATTCTGTAACTTGTATGGTTTGTAAATGCAGCGGTATAACAGGCATGTGTTTCCAATTATGGTAATTTATGGAAAAGACATAATTGAAGACATAAGCTCTTGTATTCATGATGTGTGAATATACACCTCTATAGAAATGGTCAAAACCTGCATATTAGTTGGCTAAAATTAAAACATAATTGATGAGTGAAGGTATTGTATACGTTTTACACCATAATTAGCACAAGTATGCAGCTCTAAACCCAACACTGATTGACTAAATGTTTGAATGCTGGATGTACCTGGCAGAAGTTCCCAGTGGAATGCACATAGTACACTTCCTGAAGACAAAATTCAGACATTAGTTTTTGCCCATTGTGAAAAGAAGAGGTCTATATAGATCCTATAGAACCTGTACCTGTAATTTATGTGCTCAAAAAACTATGAATTGTGCCTTTAAAATGGCTTGTCTTTTTTTCAGTATTCTTATTTTGGGTTTAATGTTGAGCAGTGTTGGCTCTGTGTAGCAATGTCAAAGGAATATAATTGAATGATTCCTCCAACCCTGCAGCCAGACCAGACCACCTCTGTTAGTGCCAAAGTGGTTGTTGTTCAAATAGAGAGCACTAAGGAGACAACTGATATTGTCAGCGTGTTGAGTTGTTGCAGTGTTTCAAGTGGGAGAGGAAGAACCAGGGGAGCCCCAAACAGGACAGGGCCGTGAGTTCCGCCAGCTGCACCCTGTCTTTGAGGAGGGGATGAAGAGCTTCTCATTGAGGTTGGCAAACGCTGGCTCGTAAACTTTCCCCTGTCTCTCCCTTTGATTTTCCTTGGACATCTGCCTGGCCCTCCCATCAGGAATGTGCAGCAGCTGTTTGCTGCAAGTGTCTTCGCCGTGTGAACTCGGGCTTGTGCACGGGTCCTGGCTTAATGAATTGAGCCAATTCAAACTGGGTCGCCTGGGACACTGGGCCCTGGTGCATAACTCTGCTCCTGGGATGACAAGTGAGCTCAGAGAAGGAGGCTGGGAAATGTATATTATGGAGGTTAACCATTTGCCCTCATACTGTAATTGGCTTAGATTGTCTAGCAACCGGATTTGCAAGGGCAGAACCTTCGCTATTCTGCAGTGCAAAAGTTCAGCTGCAGCCGACATGAGTGTGTAATCTTTCGCTGTGCGAGTGAGAGAGGGAAAAAGCGTAAACATGAAGAGGCATGCACAGTAAAAACACAGAAAGGTGTGAGGCGGATTTAGCTTCTTATGTGTAGACATTGTTGCACAACTGGAGCAGTAAAAGTTGTGGAGGATGTAATTGTTAAAAGGCACAACTATGCATAACGATGCTTAATGCTTAATCCACTGAATCGTCATAAGTTATTGTTGATGGTGATTTTTATTGTATCTTTTCTTGTTTCTGGCCACAGTTGCTCACATCTCTTGCTGCAAACCAATACACTTTATGCAGTTAGGTGAAGGATGGTATTCTGGCATGCCAAAAGGAATTCCCTTAATTTTCTAAGCCGAAGAAAGGTCCAGACTTTACTCATAGTACTTATCCAGACTTTAAACTGAGTGACACAAGAGGATTACTGATGATGTGGACAGTCTCCATGCGAGGAGAGCTGGCAAAC
This sequence comes from Parambassis ranga, assembly GCF_900634625.1. Taxonomy (NCBI): domain Eukaryota; kingdom Metazoa; phylum Chordata; class Actinopteri; family Ambassidae; genus Parambassis; species Parambassis ranga. The sequence goes on along the minus strand of NC_041039.1, from coordinate 15,553,201 downwards.
ATAACTGAGTTGACTGATGGTGAGAAGAATCTGATACTGCTTGTTTGTTTGAAGGATGAGATTAAGGAGAGTGAGAACACAGAATACAGAGAGGTAAATAGCAGTGAGACGATGCCATGTTTGTCAAGTCAGTGAGGCCCTGTCTGAGGAGTAGTTAAACCCTGTGCTTTATTGTAACTACAAAAGGCTTCTTAATGCTGTTTGAAACCTCTTGACTGCCTGCTTTAAAAGAACATATATGCATATTATATATTTTTTTTAAAAAAGCCTGAATAATAATGACTCCCCCCTCTTTTTATCCTATGTATTCCTATGTGACTGGCCACGCTGCACAGTGAGGGGAGCTCTATGAGCCATGATGAGTTGTTTAAAATCTAATCAAAAACTAACAAGTCCCTGGTTATTTGTTTCTGCCTCAATACTTGAGAGTTCCCAGATGTTGTAGAAGGTAGGGAGTCGATTGTTTATACAGCGGCGAATCTCTTCCAAACACACACATTCTATCAGCCTTCATGGCTATCTATCAAGGGAAGCACAAGTTACAGTTTTTCTGGAGTCAGGCAGGCACAAAAGCCCTTCAGCAGCAAATTACAACTCCCACCCCACCTGCTGAAGCCAGCGTGCTGGCGGCGCAATGTTCAGACGGTAACCTGCCTCCGATCGATCGGTTGTTGTTGCAGCTGTGCTCTGGTTGATGGTTTATTTAAGCGGCTCCACATGCTTGTTGAGGGGAAGGCAGCTGAATACATAAAACAGCTCTCAGAACCACTTTGTGGTCCGGCTAAGAGTAAATGGAATAATAAAAACCAAATGGTTTCATCCCATGTTGTAGGCTCATAAATCCAGGAAGTTGCTTCTTACCTTTATGATCCAGCACATGTAGCATGTAAGGTTTTGTAGGATGGGTACTGTGATGACTTTAAGGTAATCAAATGGATAAGCACCTAATGTAGAGCAAGATAATTGTCACAGTTTTATATTAACCTGCAATTCACTGCATTTAAATGCATCCTTTTACAGTAAATAGAAAACAAAGTGGCACCATGTAAAATTTGGCTGCTCAAGAACTCAATTAACAATTGTTTTTTTTTTCTCTCCAAAAAATAATTCTATTAATTGAGTAGGAATATTAGGTCAAAAGAAAGCTGTATTACTGACATCCATGCTTCAGCCCTGAGTAATTTAAGTTCTCTGTTTAGTCAGCTAGACTTCAAGGTCAAGCCTTGACTCTCTTCAGAGAGGTCAGTGACATCCCCTGTCCATTCACACTGTTTCCTTCCCTTCAGCCAGAGGGGAGGATGTATCCCTAACTTCCTGCTGCCTTACACACAGACAGGAAATTAGTAATTTGCTGTGCTATGCCTGACATTTCAAGTGTTCAAAGTTACATGCTGCAGGACTGTACGGTTTTCCCCCAGCTTTACCGCTTACAGCAGCATTGTTAACAAAAACACAATAAAGTCACTACTAATCATTCAGTTAAGATATCATTTCTCAGCAATAGAACCACTAAAGCTATATGCTGTGAAGGAGTGCAGCTCTGCTTATCAGCCTCACAAAGGTTTTGGAAAAAAAAAATCTGGTGGCAGATTTAAGGACAGGGCTTACTGTCTGGATTATCAACTGAGATTGGGATGTATTTTTTTCATAACAATGTAGCCTGAAATGAAAAAAAAATAGACAACCATATGATATTTACAGTTCACCGAGGTTCTGTAGACACATGTGTACCTTACAGACTCTGCGCAACAACTAGCTGCAAAGACATCAAATGCACACATGCTGGAAAACTAAAATAGCCGCTAACTGAAACCACATGAAGAGGTCAGTCATCTGTATAATTTGTCTTTTAAAGAGTAAAAAAAATAATTGTACCCATGAAGCTTCACTGTTTTTTTACACAAGAGGGGAGCATGTAGCATGTCATATATGTTACTGTAAATACCACTGTGTGCATGTAGTGTAAGGACAGCTCTGCATCCATGGGGTCTGCAGCTGTTCATCGTGTGTAATCCTTGCCTGTGTCAGATACAAATCCCTTAAAGACTTTGATGTAAAAATGCTACGATGTGTAACAGCGTCTGTCCTATAGGAGCATTCTGAGGCAAATGTGTACTGTGGGATTTTTTTTTTGCCATTTGACTTACCAAACTGACCAGAAAACTTAATTTGTCATGAAACAACTTGAAACATTTATAACCTCTCATCATGACTTAGCCCTGTCGTAAATAATGCTGTGGTCCAGATGACTCATGTTAAGGAAATGAGGGACACACTCTTATCTGCACAGCTGTCAGTCAGCAGTTCTTAGAGGACTTGTTGTCTTTCTTACATTTTACAGGAGATCTACTCAACATGCGGAATTAAAGGCAAAAATGGGACTCGGGCAGAGGTAATTTTAGTTTTTATGGACCCTTAAATTGAATAAACCCCAGAAAAACCACAGTGTGCGCTTGTGCATCTCATTTTAAAGTTACAATCCATCATTTTATTAATGTAGTCCTATGGTCTGAAGCAGATTATGTATCACAATCCCTGGAAAATCACAGCAGGCTTTCATGTCAGATCACAGTAAAGGTATCATGAATTGAGTGATTTGCTATGATTTTAAGGTAGATTGAAAACTTTAAGTCTTCTTTTTGAAAGCTCTGGATACTTTTGCATGTTTTCTGTACTCATTGTCCTGCCATTATCATATTATGTATAATATAGTGTGGTTTAAAACCAGCACATGGTTTCTTCTTTCCTCTAACTAACTACACTTTTACTGTGTTAAAGGAGAAAAGTTCTGCTAATTTCACAGTGCTGCAAATATGAGGGGTTTAATAACCTTTTGTTGTCAGATGTCAAGCAGCTGCAGTTGACTTTTGAGGCCCTTTGGAAACAACAAAGGTGAGAGCCTCAAGAAAAAAAAAAAAAAGAAAGAAAAGCCAGCCACTCTGATATCGTGGATATTTCTGTGAACTCCCGGGGGTCCAAGCTTGCCCTAGAAATGGCTGAGGACTGAAAAATGTTGTCGGAGCAATACTGTTTATGCAGAGCACAAGCTCATTGTTAGGAGACAGGGAATGTTCAAAAAGCAGTTTGGCCCTCTTTTACTCCAAGATATTTTGGCCCATGTTTCCCAGAGAATGACCTGAAAAACAGTAACCCAGATTCTAATATCCAATTAAAACAAATTGAAAAAACAAACCTGGGAATAATAATAGCTGCCGTCATATTTAACTGATGAATCACGTAGCACCACATACATGTTTATTTACTTTAATGCAATGTTAAAACATGGATTATACTCGATCATGCATAGAGTAGACTTTTATTCCATTGTTGTGTGTTGTTAAGTTTAGAGTGCATTACACTATGATAAATCACAGGCAAGTCCATTTTAAAATGTCCACAAACTTGAGTTATAAGGTCATTAGCATGAGGAATACATCCAACAACAAAACTTCATGTCATTGTTTGCAGGAAGCTCTCCATAGACGCTCACATTTATAAACAAAAGCATGACTTCCTCATGTTATTTCAAAGGATTATCACCATGTTTGCCACAAATGTCGTTTTGAAGCGCTCTACATCAGAGAGAACTGTATACACTGCATGTACGTTTGACATTTATATTTGTGTTTAATTTTCTAACTGTTGTCCCACATCTGGCATTGGGTCCAATAACACATCTGGCATTAGGAAACACTCTTAAAACAGCAAGTAACCAGTAATTACACTCTTACAGACGATCTAATCATCTGTTCGGATCTTTAAGGAATTGCGTGCAGCACCCCGGAGAAAACTTGGGCCATCAGTTATAGAATTGGTCGTGTTTTTTTTTTTCATACCTGAACAAACAGCAGAAGTCTATTTTGACAGGCTCTCTAATTACCTTTGCTATTTATGGTGCTCTAACCATCTGCTACAGATTCCTTCATTATCTTGAAGATGATAAAAATAAAGGGGGGATCGGTGGAGGAGTCATACTTTTTTGCCAAGGTTGGGCACTTGTCATGACAAATTGTTTATTAAAAGTCAACACACCCTCTTAAGAAATAATTAAAATAAATATTGGTATGCTTTTTATAGGGAGATGCCCTATTTAAACATCACTGTTTTCAGTCACAGGGTGACCCAGATGCTTTGAGACAGGCATTAGCTTCCTGAACGAGGTCTTTTCAGGTTCCTATAACTTGTTATTTTGTAGTAACGTTTTTAATTTGCAAATATTTGCCCTAATAAAACACCCAACGATGGAGCTATTGGTCTGCATCTAATTAAGTTACCTAATCTTTGGCCGCCACATGTTCCAAGGACAGAAGTAAAAAAAAACAATAAATAGGAAAAGTGAAAATTTGTGAATATGTCATTTGCACATAATTGACAGGTTTTTATGCCAGTTCTTTTTATAATTCACTATTCGGAGGGTCTAAACCAGAACTGGCAAGGAGATCTTCAGACCAACACCTTCTCTGCTTTTCTTTCTCTGATCCCGCAAATTCCATCACAGCAAAGAGAGACGTTTATTTTGATGGCCCTGAAATGTGAACTCATATTTCACTCTTTTTTTAACTTCTATCCCTACAGTTAACTGATCATTGCTGAAATTACTGATCACATTTACTTACCTGCTAAAATGCAGTTTCAGCCTCAGTCTAGATCAGGTTGCCTTTGTGTATTATATAGTGTATGTGATCAGTGCACAGCAGTTCACTACCATTTGTTCGCTTGTCCTTGTGCACGTCATGAACCTTGCTGACCTTTGTTTATAGCTGCACAGTAGCCACTGATTTAGCCTGGGATAGCCATTATTCATTTGCATGTCATTCTTGGAAACAAATAACACAGGCCCTGTGACTGTATCCAAATATGATCCGCTCAATTATCTTGACATGTTTAGGAGCAAATATAAACAGGCCACAAATATCAGAAGAGGTCACACTGACACTACAGTAAGTACATTGTTACTCAAATGGGAATTCAAAAGGACACTTGTGAAATCACTGGAAAACATGACCACCCATCAAACACTGAACACCACAGCCGGCTCTCTTTGAGTATTGTATGTTTTTTTTTTTTTTTTCAAAAGCCCTTCAGCATTTTTAATTTAATCTACAATGAAACATCGGTGACCGTTGTTTTTGGTAAAGTCTTACTGGACATTAACATGTTTGTTCTTTTTTCCCAGAGAGGCCATTAGCCATGATTTTACTGTCCTCTCTGGGTGTTATTGTCAGTATCCACATTTGATTAAATCCCTGTGGCATAAGTGACCAGCATCATTGATTTGCTATCCTCCTTGTTGCATTGACTTGCCAAGCCACAAGAGGCTTTTTGAAGGCTGCTGATCCCCAATATATATTTGTAACACATTTGTTTTAATTAAGTGTTCACACAGCATGGAAATTGGATACTTGACTAAATGACTGGAACCAACAGTAATACGACTAATTGCGGTTACTGTTGCAGCCACTGTGCTCTAACAGATCAATATTTAGAGTAGCTGGGTATTGAATTCTAAAAACTCAGTGATCAAATAACTTGGTGAATTATTGTGGCATATTGTTACAATCATGTGTAAGCGCTTTTTAATTATTTTATGAATGGCCAAAACTTCAAAACACTCTACTTTTTATTCTTTTAATTAGAAGAAAAAACCCTTTTATCTTACAAAATGTATAGTTGGTCGGACAAACCCTGCAGTTTTAGATGTCTTGTACCCTACACAGTCAAAAGCTGCGTTTTCAAACTACAAAACTAAATGAAATAAAACACTCAAAGGATTAGAACAATTTAGAAAGCAGACCCCCTTCTTTTCCATTGTGCCTCTACCATGCTGTGGCTATTTCTCTATGCCCAGCATGGGTTCCACTTTGTGGCTTTTAATAACCTACCCCTTCAAGCTTCTACCCCCTGAGACACATTTTTCCCTACTTTATTTGTGCCGCTCTGTTTCTACCTACCAGCAGCTGCAGCGAGGAGCAAGCAGCGGAGGCAGCAGCAGCAAATTTCTTCCAGTTGCTCAACACGCTAATACTCCCCTTTTCTTTGCAGCTCAAGCATTATATTGCAGTTTCATTGACTGGGAGGTGTTGTGTTGCAGTGGAATCAATAGCTGAGGGGATCCCAGCCCAACGATTAGCTTGTCAGTCAGGCCTCTGTGGTTGAAAGGAGGGGAGGCAGCGTAAATCCCAGAATACCAGGGGCCACCAGCATGGAAAAGCTGGAATGCTGGGAGCCGCCGATCGTGCTGCACCACCTGTTGTAAGAGGCAACATGTGCTGAGTGTATTAACCTTTCTGCTACTGTGGTTTAACCGCTTACTGCTACCACTGGTCCCTTTAGTAAGAGATGTTGCTCCTTTTTATTTCAAATAAGCTTGTTTTTGCACAAACTGTGTGTGTTCATATTCAGTTTAAGTGCGAGTAAATTTGAATGAGACCTTGCTATTTTTGTACACCATCAGCTGATGTAGGATCTGGAGCTAAGGAATGTTTGTGGTTTTAGATTTGTTGCAGCAAAGAGCCAAAGTGTTTGTGTTCAGTGAACTGAGAATTTGAGACGTTACTTAATATATTCTGTTGAATACAAAAGCGATCCTTCTCATGTGAAGGTGCTTTCCTTTGACACTGCTGATATCCTGGAACGTCTGGGAGTCACTTTAAAAGTCACTGACCTATACACCGTGAGCACTCAGTTAAAGCAGGTGAAGGCTTTGTCTAAATGATGCAACACCTTGCAATGAATGCACCACTTATTAATTAATTTATTTCCTCATTAAAGTGAATGCAGAATTCCTCCTTAGGATTACCCATGGATTAAATACAGTATCATTCCCTTGGGGTGGCTTCCCCCTCTGACAGAAAGGCAACGCTTTCTTCTTCATGTCCTCAAGCACTGGCACAAAGCGACTGTAAACTGTTTGTGTATGAGTCACATTTAGAGAAAATTTTAGACAAAGCAAATCTTTGACCTTTTTAGAATGATTTGGCTCTCGTCCCAGGGTTGCCACACAGTTCACCATCGATACAAAGCTTTGTGATATTAACAGAAGACAACATACTGTTTTGTGATGCCATTATTGCCCGTACGTTTCCCTAGTGACCTTTTCCTGCAGCTCAGTTAGAGAATGGATACCCCCTTACCCATTATTTCTTATAAAACCTGGTCATGATGAGGAAATTCAGTACTATTACAGCTGTATTAGCAAAAACATATGTGCAAACAGATGTGGTTTATGAATATTTGAAGTTCTATGACCGTCAAGTTTTATACAGGTTGTTGTTGTTTAGATTATTATGTGTTTGACTAGAGAACATTTTCAGTTTCTGTTATTGTCCTGATAAAAAAAAAAGATGATTCCTTAATTGTATTGACTCTGTGCAGAGGGCTTATGGACGTCGTCATGTTGATTTTTAGTATTCTGGCGATACTCTTCTGCTCATAATACACAGTCAACAGTGTATAAAATCCTGACTCATTACTAGCGGGTCCTTGCTTGATTAAATATTTGTGTAGGGATGAATGGGTTAGATGGTGTATAATATCAGTTTGCTACCAGACAATATGAAAGAGTGCTATAATGTGTTCTTCTCCACCTGCACTCTGTCATACTAAGTGTACAGTTTCTAGACAGCTGAAACAGAGGGCCATTTCTTCCTGTAAGCAACAAAAGATAAGCAACAAGCTTCTCGCTGGGGGGCGTGCTCTGATGCCGAGACCGCTGATCAGTTGTTTGCCCCTGTCCTCGGAGCGAGCTTAGCAAGAGGCAGCTTAAGTTTACAGCTCTGAGAGAGACTGTCAACCAGGGGTCACTCCGAGAGAAAGCTGGGGCATCAAGCTGCAGCGCCAGAGGAGGAGTCAAGGGCAGTGTTGGACTGTTTGTCTTGAAAGAGGATGGGACGGGGTAAGGGTCACTTCAGCAGGATTGAGAAGCCATTAGCAGTGTTACACTTACTTCCACTAGCTTAGCTTCTGGCTTAAAGAGCAATTTTCTGGTTGAAAATCTTACTGACTTCCAGCGTTTGAGTTTTGTAGGTAATTAAAAACTCAGAAGTAGTTGGAAAATAATGTATTTAAGAATGTATGAGTTTGAAATGAAAAAAAAAATACATTGAGGTCATAGCTTCAAATGGCTGCTCTTGCATGACAGCCAGATATGAAATGATGATGGATAATTTTCCATTTTAGAGTTGAAAGACATATGTTTTAATAAACTGTAGTGCTTTCCGCAAACAGAGTTAATTAATGGATTAATAGCAGGATTCATGGTTGGTTATAATGCTGGGTATACCTCTATCCAAATGGTTAGCCGGCACTCTAAATGACATACTCCTGTTTTTTTTTGCATACAACTGAGATCAGAGATCTCTGAGATCTATGTAGAGACTGAGATCTCTACATCACCATAATAGTGTGCCTTGAATTGTTGACCCTCCTGCTCACTCCCATTGCAAAATGTAAAAATGCTGTTGATTAAATATTTTGTGCAGCATCACTTGTGCCAAGTTCATCAGAGATAAGTGTTGTTGAAAACTCTGCTGCTGTTGTTTTGTAACCTTGTGTTGTGTCTGTGCTCCTGTGGCAGCTCAGTCATGTGATGTTTCTTTATTGTGAAACAGAACACTGCATCTGAAACACAGCCTTGGTATTCTTTATTCTGACATACTAAATATTATAGTAGCATGGACACCTAAAAGCTGCCGTACCATTATGAGAGACACCATGATGGAAGTTTAAGGGTTGTCTAGTCTGTAAAGCTGCAGACATGTTTTTATTTCTTAATTTGTTAACTCACTGCACTCTTTAAAGGGCTTTGCAGCATGACTAGAACCTGTTACTTCTTGTTTATTTAAATGAAAACAAAACATCCTTTTTCTAATCTCCCTGTAAACAGTATTTGCTTGCTTATTTGTTTACTAAGGTGTTAATATTTTCACATCATATATGTGATATGTTAATTAGGACAATAAAAAGCAGGGTGCTGAAGCAGAATTTGATCCTGATGCCAACAGAGATGTTTGGCTCCAAAAGAAGTAAAGGCAACAACTTCAGCCTATGTCTGAGGGCAGAGGGGGGGGGAAAGCGTTGTAATTAGCCAATTATAGCCTATTGTTTAATTTATTAGACAAGCTCCTGATACAGAATGACATCCTACAGTTTTAGTTTTATAAAATTAAATAATAATTGCATTTTATACGCAGATATGTGTTCATCTGGAAATGCAGATTATGGGTACATAATCAAGATCCCAGATTTATTGCTTACATGACAACTAACTCACTTCAACATGATGCTGTTTAATAGTCTATAATTATGTTTTCTTCAGCACACACACAGGGTGTTGATGTGTGTGTGTGTAAGTGTATGTGTGAAAGTGTATGAGAGAGCGAGAGACAGGCAGATAAAGAGAGGGAAAGTCTTTGTAAAGAATTTGGCAAGCTCAACAAAGTCCCTCAAGAGTCCTTACCAAAGGATCTGGGAGAATGTTCTAGGTTCCAAGGAGAAAGACCCCTCAAGAGTGAAAACACACTAGCGTTAAGTTATTAGCTCCACTTTGAGCTGTGTATGTGAAACAAGCTCTCACAAGAGCTGGTGAGAATCCCTTAACTCACATTACTCCTCCCCCTGGCTTTGTCTCTTTTTCAGAACCAGACTAGGAGGGTTATTCTCTCCATGTGGATAGGTCCTCGGGCCCAATTATCTGGCTACAATGCTCAATTAGCCATAATCCCTCTTTTGAGGTGATAAAAAGGGCTTTAAGTTTTTACTAATAGAAGGAGAACCCCACCTTAAGAGTAATGAAATACATAATTCTTATATTTTTTTAATAAAAGCAAACTAAGAATTATTTATTTAATGCTTGCTCAATTTCACACTGACATAAAAGTCGTAAAATATACTAATTGCTCACACACTGTAGCAGATGAAGCAGTAACTCCAATATGGATTATGATTAGTTTAATAGATTTTTGTGTGACCCGTGGTTGGATGGAATCGTTCAGGTAAGTGTCACCGCGAGCAAGGTCATATTCTGTCACCAGGTGCTCAAATAAAAAGAGCATTAACCTTGTTTACAAAATACAAGAGCAGTACGGAGTGGGGCAGTAAATTTATTGTCATTAAACAGTAGGAGGCTGCTTTCTCTTGGCTGCTTGCCTATGAGCCACATGAGCTGGGCTGGTTAGAGCGTGCGCACACACACACAAACATGCACACACACTGCATTTAAGCCAGCACAAGGGCTACATCTGGGGCACCCCTCTTCCACAGCCAACTAATGACAAATGTTTTTGCTTTACTTTGGCTCGCATCTTAACAAACGAGTTCAAGCATTCTTGAAAAGTAGATTTAGGAGCAGGAGGTGCCAGAAGTAAAGGGGGAAAATGTCTGCCTAAGCTTTATGATGTGGTAACTAAAAGCACTAAATAAGGTGACTGCAAAACAAGCCTAGACGAAAAAAAAATAAAAAGTGTAACTCTGGCACCCGCAAAGTCATTGTACTCTGCTTATTTATGTTCCAGAAAATACACATGATAAAAACCTCCTTGCAAGCTGAAGCAGAGTGTTCCTAATTTTTACAAGTTGCTTTAAAGGTATTTGGCAGTAGATATAACCTCTGTGGGAGATCAAGTACACATTCAGTTGCATATGTGGACATTGACAAGACAAGAAACTCCCTTTTTAAGTAAAAAAGTTATAAATTGTTATCAGGGTTGTAGCTAAGACAGATGACCAAACATGAATATACTCAGTATTCAGTGGAATCGGTGCTCCTGGTCCCCTCTCCTGTGTTTCTGTAACAAAACCTGATTCCATGCCAAATTTGATACTTGGAGTGCTACACCTATAAGCTCTGTCACAGGTTCCTGCCAATCTAGGTATTACAACTGTCTCTGTTATTCTTGGAGGAGTGGCTCTCAGTTAACCTCAAATCAAGGGCTGTAATTTGTGGTTGATGGCACACTTTGAGATCTGTCTGATCTTTGCGCCTCAGGCTTCGAGGCACAGGACTTGATTAGAGACAGTTACATGTGGGAACTACTGCGCTAACCACAACTCGGAGCGGATGTCAGCCGCATGCATGTCACATGTCTTTTGCTAAGATATACTGAGGTAAGATCTACTATATAAAAAAAACTCCTGGATCTTTGTCGGTAGGGCCTTTGGGGTTTTGGAATGGGAATACTTTTTCTGATACAAAGTCCACTTTAAAGAAATAAAACTATAAAGAAAATAACATTTCCCTCAAAGTTTCTCACTCTTTTTGCCCCTTTAAATATAAATTCAAGTAAAAAAAAATAAAATTCAAATTGATTACATTTGTGTAATTATAGTAACTTCTTTACATGTATGTTTTGGTCAAATGTGCATGCATTTAATGAAATATTTAATGCCCCCCACCCAAAGCAACTTAAAATCACATCTTAAAAACTCTTAAAATTAACAATATTAAAACAGCTATACTATTCAAAAGATTTGACTTTATGTGCAAAAAAAAACCTAATTAGTCAACATACAAACTGTTCTAAATAACTGCATTCTCCATATCAGCATTTTTTGAAGATGCCACTTATTTTGATTGTTAATATTTTCTGTGTACCACACACACAAAAAAAAACCAGAACAGCTTTGCTGCGGGGTCATGGCCATTACTGCTCCCCCTTCCACCCGCCCTCCACTCCACACTCCTCAGGAATAGAGGCTGAAAGGGTGAAAAGAAGGGTAGAGGCACAAGGAGAACAAAACACAGCCACACCTTTCAGCGCCTGTGCTCTTGAAGAATTTGATGAGCGACACAAGCAGTGAACAACTATTTACGCTGCAGCAGAGCCATGGCGTTGCCTATGGATTCATTAGCCTCTTTGCCCCCCCCCCATCTCTTTAAGTCCTCACCAGCTCTCTCTCTCTCTAACACCCTCAAATGCCTCACTCTTTGCCTTTCTTTCTTTCTTTGCTGTCTATAAGAGGTTTTTAAGCCTAGCCAGTGTTTGTAATTAGCTCCCAATGTTGGAATGGAACATGTTGAGGTGGGTGTTAATGGGCTGGCCAGGCCCTTACTCGCACAGCAGGCTGAGAGCAGAAACAGAAACCAGTCTTTGTTCCTTGGATAGGGAGAAGACAAAACGTGGGCATTAAAAGTGTGTAGAAGGACCTCTGGAAAATATTAACTGGCATTCATATTTTAAAAGAACACTTGGACTAAAAGCACGAGGCCCTCATAATGACTGTCACCTCTCTATATGTGCTCAGCTGGAAACTCTTTGGCAACTTGGTGTGTACAATTTCAGGGCTCCTTGTTATCCTTTTGGAAATATTTTGCAACCATTGCTTTAAAATGTTATGTGGAATCACCCAAGAAATAATGTTCCCATCAAACAGTTCATAGATGTCAGGATCAGAACAATGGGCTGGGACGACAGCAGAGTGCTGTTACAGTCACTTTCAAAGCAAAGATTGTAGCTTTGTATGTTGAGTCTAACAGGTTAGAGTTCAAATGCACTGGGAAAGCAGTGGGCGTTATTCCGAAACCTTTCAAGATCTTCCCTTCTCCCTTTTTTTTCTTTCTTTCTTTCTTTTTTTCTGGCATCTACGCATTAAGCTGTGCGGCTGCCGGAGCAATCCATTACTGTGTCAAAGTTCTTGTTCTGCTTTGGCCTGGAAGCATAGTGAAACAGCTTGTTTTCATTTCAGTAGGGGAAAGGCAGAACTGTGTTTCAAGTCCCTTGCCCCTCCAGATGTTCCTTGATCAAGGGAAGTTGACTATGTGCTTTGTGTTCTTTAAGACACTAATGTGATTATGTCACATATTTTCAGCTGATTCCCATTGCTATTAGTCTTGGTGTGGGGTCTGCGTTTCAATGGACTCTATCAGGGATGGGAGTAGGAGGGATTTTTCTTTCAGCACAGTCTGATTCCTAGCCAACCAGAGAACACTGAGGATTGTGTGCGTGTGTGAATAAATCTCCCTGTCGGTGGAGAATAGTGTCATAAATATAATATTGAAGCTTTTAAAATACAGGCTAAATAATTCACTTGTGCTTCTGTAGTTTATATTTTTAGGAGTAAAATTCAATGTTATTTATTCGTCTCTTGTGACTCTCTTTTTGTTGTTTGTTTGTGACATTTCCTCCATTACATTATTCAGACTTTCTGTCTTTATCCTACACCGATACAAGATCTTTCCTGTCTGTCAGATAAACTCGAACAATTAGGGATCTTTGAAGTGTAAACATAAACAGTAGAAATGATAAATTGAATTAATTAGTGATTTGTTGTTAAACACAAAGTAAATTTAAGCTGTTCTTTTGCATAAAGTTCAGTTTTTGCAAACTTTGTATTGCAATCTAAACAAAACTCCAAATGGCTGGGACCAAAAGCTAAAGTAAACAATTTTATAATCAGTTGGCTGATCAGTTTTCTAACTGTGCCTCTGTTTTTTTGGCAGAAGTTGCGGTAACTTTGTGCAGGACGAGCAGTTTGAGAACAAGTAACGATGTGTTTTTTGCAGTCAGCCTGCGTCAGGGGCCACAACACATGATGGCTTCATCAGTCCAGGAGAGGGGCATATATGTGCTCCCTGCTGCCAATCTGTCTATCCACTGAAATGATATAAAGAGCCAACAAAAAAAAAAACAGCAACGAGTGTATGACCCTTCTTCTTGTATACAGTCCATTATTGTGTCTGCATTCTGCTAAAGAGCCCACCTGATGGCAGCGGGTATGTATCATCCAGCCTAACATTACATTTATCAGCCCGTCCACTCACTGTATGTCAGGATGACTTCATATTATGGAGAGTGGCAGCGTGGTAACACAGTACATTCTCACCCACCGCTAGATTAGAGGCCAGCTGGGAAGACAGCTCCATCATCTGCGAATCCAAATGGTGGACCCCACTTTCCTTTAAGCTGCCAGCCTGGGGAAAAACAGGATTATGCCTCCTGCTCACCGACTGGGCCTAGATTTGGTCCCTGATGGCTGCCAACTAATTCTGTGACAGGCCACTGCCATCCACAACTCCAATCCCCAAACTGGTAATGGGACCTTTAACTACAAGTTTTAGCCACACTTATTGTTGTTAGCAGGTTTGAAAAAAAAAACATTGTAAGAACTGCTGGTCACTGTACCCGCTCTGCTGATAACAGACACAGAGGGGCGAAGTGAAGTGCTCAAGTGCGATGAATCATCTTTTTCATCCCACAGATGAGCAGCTACAAATTTGAGCGCCGTACGACAAAGGGTGCGGTTTGGGATGGTTACAGCTACATTTGGCCATGTTCTCATTACAGTAAAGCTCCATGGACGGCATCATGCTCAACAATGAGGCACTGCCATGGAGAATTCAACTGTCGCAACAAAGTTGGGGCAAGAATAGCACTTTTTTCAGCACTCCGTTGATCGAACTATTACTTGCTACTTTCTTACAGGCTATTCATTGACATGCAGCCATGATTGCCAGACTTTTTGCACCTATGTTTAAACAGTAACCATCGCTGTTTGGAGTTATGGATTTTAATCAACCTTATATTCTCATGTTATTTAAAATTTTTCATGGACAATGAAGATTTGTAACTTTTTTTTAAAATTTACAGCACTGAATCTGAAAAGTTGTTTTTCTTCTGCAAAACATAAACCTTTCTTACCAACAGATATGATAGCAGATTTTTTTGACTACCCTAACCATGATGAGAAATCACACACATACGGTAATCTGTTGGTAAATCTATAATGCTGCTTTACACATAGAAGAAAAATAATACAAGTTTACATCAAGAGAAGTGCTGTTATTGTGGGATTTCCAACGTTTGCATCACTACAAACTGGATAATCCTGCTGTCAACAGTTTGTTAAAGGCAAGAGCCACTTTCTGGGTTCATCACTGTTTGGAGCAGATTAGTAGAGGGTAGTGGATCTCATATGGCCTGGTCAGAGGCCATCATTGAAGGGCTTAAGGGATTAATGTTGTCTCGCGCTCCCACTCTGTCTCTCCAATATTCAATCAAACTCTGTGCAGCCAGAACTCAAAATACAGCATGATTTTGGACAAACATGTCTTATCACTGTAGTTGAACAATACACGTGTATTTGCTGAACTCTGTCTGAGCACATATTACATATTTCCGCCAGATGGTTTGCTTAAGGATTTCCCTGACTCCTGTTTAGCAGTCAGACATACCGCTCTTACGGCATAGTGTGTTGCAGTGCAGTGTAAAGCTATCTATGGTAACTGAGTCATGATGTAGTAGTGTCCATGGGCTTGAGGAGGATGGGTCAAAGGCTAAATCCCCGCTTAAAGACACCGTAGTGAGCCTTTTCTATCAACAGACAGGCCATTTCAGTATGTGTTGGATAAGATGTAATTTCCCATCTGCTTTATGGCTATTCCTGATCCCTGGGCTCTTGTCAGCAAACTCCTCAGGACAGATATCATCAGTAATATAAGGAGGACTCTGGCAATACTTAGGGCCTTAAAAGGCCCTTCACTTCCCTCAGTCATGAGGATGGCTTAAAGGGTTTGAGAGCGCAGGTCACAAGTAAACGTTTCACAAACACTATCAAATAGCACAGATTTAAGTGGCTTAGGACAGCTTCTTCACAGAATGTTGTGTGTGTATGTGTGGCAGGTAACAGTTTAAAGCCAACTCTTATGATGTAATTCTTACTGATCTGAACACTTTTTGTAATGCAGATAAATAAGTAGTGCACCCTGATTATATTGTATTACTTTGTCTTAATGGCTGCCCAGATTATGTTCAGCGGCAAAATGTTGTGCGAAATGCTTAATATAAGAGATATACCCTTCAGTATGTATCTTAGTTTAGCATTTATGCGTTAAAACACTGTATGTGTTAGCACAAGGTTGCTGATGAGCCCATTCTCACCAAAAAACATCAATTTTAGGATCAATCAAACAAAATGTTAGCTGAGAAAATGGCAGAGAAACTTGTTGCAAGTAGAAAAGTCCAACTTATGCACTCCTGCTCAAATAATACTAGTTTGGACCAATTAAAATGTAAAAATATATATCTTGGGAAAGGTTAGGCGTTAATGTTAATGCTGCTCTAGTGCGGTCTGGGATATCCTTAGCAGTCAAGATAGGCCCCGTTCACACTGGAGAAAGTCAATCCAGCTAGAGTAGGATGAATTCGGATAGCCTTTAAGCTGGATAAATTCAGACCTATTTTCAAATCTGGCTATC
The DNA here is from genome assembly GCF_900634625.1 of Parambassis ranga. Taxonomy (NCBI): domain Eukaryota; kingdom Metazoa; phylum Chordata; class Actinopteri; family Ambassidae; genus Parambassis; species Parambassis ranga. The sequence continues at coordinate 15,537,012 of NC_041039.1, read as the reverse complement.
ACACAAGCGTGTCTGCGCTGAAACAAGCTTAACTCGGCTTGTTTGTTGTCCTCCAAACCGCTAGGTGGCACCTCATTATATACAGAGTCCTTTCAGGCCACGGTAGGACCACGTGCGCACATGTGGTTTTTTTTTTGGCCCGTGTCGCTTGTTCTTTCATTCTTTTCGGTTTAAAAAACAGTTTATTCCTTTGTAGCTACGTCGAAAATAAACTCGGGGCAAAGCTGTCATAGTCCGACAGTTGTTTACCATCGAATTATGACAGCTTTTGTACATGACCCGGACACTGTACCCTTGAACCAGAAGTATCACGTTGCTAGCCAGATTCGCTAGCCGCATTTGCGTTCAGACCTGAGCCAGATGTAAGCCTCCAAGAGGTGGATTGAAATCAATCCGGATATATCCAGATTTATGTTGTTTAGACTCAGCAAAAAAACGGCCCGAATCCAGCTCTAGCCAGATTGATTTCCCCAGTGTGAACGGGGTGAATTTTTCAAAGGAGCCAATGTGTGAACATGTGAACATATACATGGAACATGAACATGAACATGAGTCACAAATTTTTATGATTGTTTCAAGCATCTGAGATTTGTTGAGATATTTCATTTGGAACCAAAGTCATTCAAAAGCCACACTGCTAAAAAGCATAATTCAGGTGGCATTACATTTCTAATAAACGTGTTAAATTAGGAGTAAACACAACTTCTAGTGGACTGCATTGAGTTATTGGTTTATATTTCTACAAATAAGTCAGTAAAATCTGCTTTGCTGACTTAGCATACTGTATGCAGTAGGTAATCAGGTAATGGAGAGGCCATAAATAGGAACACTTTTTTTCAGATTGTGTGGTCAGAAGGCAGCTACAGCCTGGTCATAAATGATAGTGAGCAAAAATGCTCATTAGAGGGAAATTTTAGGGAAACACTAGTTCACCGTTGAACCAAAGCACTGCTGTAAAATGGAATTCCTTTTTTCTGCCTCATTATAGGCAAACAGAATCTTGGCATGTGAAATGAGTTATGAACACACTCTTGAGAGGAATACAAAACAGCATGAGCCTCAGTCTGGCCAGGAGTGCTGTAGTTATAATATAAAACATTAACTTGGCTCCACTGCATCATCCCAACACATGTTAGTGTGGCTGCCAAATGCCAAATTTGAGTTAAAATAATTGTCAGACAAGTCGATAACATATGCCTAAATCCCAGGTGATTTTGAGGTATATTCTGGAGGTTGATTTCATTAACTGCTCACTAATTTATGTTTTTTTCACATTGTTCCCACATAATACATCTGAACTCACAGTGACCTATTATAAAGGATGACATCCCTCTTCTAAATGAGCTGCTGTTGATGTTTCACAAGCCGATGCATCACACTATTTACAAAGGAAAGATTTTTCTCATCCTTTTCACACCAACATCCTTTAGATAAGTTGCATTCCTGTTCTTTGCACTCGCATGCTAATCCTTCTATCCTTCATTTACGACTCTTGGACTACCGTTTTTATCCTCCACTCCCACCACAGTACCACAGAGATACATGCCTTTGTGACCCGACCGCTCCGCTTTAAAAAATCCAGCTGTTTCCCTTCACCACTTTAACTCCCTCTGTACTTCATTCATGAGGATGTGTTCTCCTCACTTTGGGAGAACTGTTTGTGGGTGGATGGCATTTAAAACAATGAATTGTTTTCTCTGAGTCACTCAATGCACAGGGCCCATATCCAGCTGTGTTTCCTCAAGCATGATACACTTCACTTGTTAAACACGGTCATTAGTTAGTCAACACTTCTTGGGCTGCCTGGCAAGGTATTAGTGATGACAGTCTCTCCTTCATGCTCCCTCCCACACACCCAGAGCCTCCCACTATGAGTTTTCTCAGTTCTCTCTGCCTGCTCTGTTCATGGGAAAGTCCCAGTGCTGGTAAAGTTATGACCAAAGTGAATGATTATGTAGGAGCAGCAAAATATAGTTTCATTGTTTTACATTCACATAACTCAGAGGGAGGACTGCTTTCCTAAATAATATCAGCAAATGTGCTAGGGTTCTTTAATATGCATTAAAAGTGCAATTATTTTCATTTTCTTGATATATTTTTTTTTTCCTGGAAATCAAAGGGGCTATTCCATTGCAATTTTCCCCACAAAAACGGTTGCTAATGGCAGGAAAAATCCGATCAGGATTTGGAAATGCATTCAAATGCACATTTCCCTGTCAGGCACACTCATGTCTGAGGGCATGAAAATCAGATGTGGAGCACTGAGATCCCAGAAGGGGAGTGTCCTTACTTGTGGCATTGAGACAACCCAGGACTCCATAGATCAAACATGGCCTGCTTGAAATAAGCCGTGTGTAGGTGACCCCCTTCCACCATTTGTTTTAGCATGCAGAGCTGAGGAATGCTTGTTATCAAAATTACCTCCAATTTGCTTGGGTTGATTGTTTCATTTAAATGTGTTGTGTGATAAATGCTGAAGCCCACCAGGAGCTGTTGTCACTTGGTAACAGTCGTTTGACTTCATTAGAGCTGCACAATGGATGCGTAGTCGATGATGAAGCAGTGTGATACAGTTTTGCTGTGTAGCTGTTAGGAAGAAAAATATCTCGTCTCTCTTTCTCCCACTTGTAAACGTACGACGCATGTACATACACTGTATACACTTTATTTAAAGTGACTGAAGCTCTGTACGCAGAGCTGTTTCTCCTTGGAGTTTCATTTGAGGAATGCAAATGCCTTGGGCCCAGACACTCCGTGATTTATCTCCTCATTTATCTTTCCACACATCTGCCTGTGCCCTTGTGTCTGCCTGTTGCTCATTCCTCCTTTCTTTCAGCCAGTGTGTCTCCCGTGGGATCTGGGACTCCCCCACTTGCCCTGCTCTGCCCCTTTACACACATGCTCGTGTGCATACATATACACAACATACATGCACATGCAGGCAGAGGATGAGAACATTCAGCTGCACTCACCGCTTCAGCTCACCTTGCTACTGTCAGCTTTACCAGGGCTTAATAATCCAGTCTGTTCACGACCAAGCACAGAGGTCCCTGCACTTAGAGCATCCACAATCTGCACGCTGTCTCTGCTGGATTCAGAACACTGTGGTGGTGCATTACTGGAAGCCATAGAAAGTGACCTGATACCCACACTTGCTTTCTGTCAACAAAGATTACACTCAGACAAGCGCAATGGGAGTCCCAGGCAGACCAACCTGCTGCTTTATGTCTCATGCGGACAAATAGAGTATGTGCAGGACTAGGCTAGAGCTTTGTTTTTCTTGTCAGAAACAGGTATGAATAACAGCAGGGCCTGCCACAACACCCCCGAGTGAAGTTTCATATCTTCACAGCATTGCCATAAAGTAAACACCAGTAGTGCAATTGCACTATGTTTCTTTGACACGTCTTGCTGCTCATTCAGACGTCCCCTGTCCTCTCGTGCTATGCCCTACACCCTTCTCCTAAAGTGCCCCACATTCTGCCTTGATTTCACATTTCCTCGTGCAGGCCTGTCTCGGGCCCTGCAGAGAAACCGCCGCCTGGTGTGAGGTCAGGTGTTATTTATCACAGCCGTCTGCGCAGGGAGTTGACATTCGCACAGGCGTTCTGCTCTGCCATTGTAATTGACTCTCCTTGTCTTTTCGAGGACACCAACAGATATAACTATGTCAGGACACCTTTCAGCTATATATTACCCATCTCACTGTGGAAGACAACTGGTGAGTTATCATTCTGCATCAGCTAAACACAAAATAGACAACACGGCTGGTCAGTAGAAAATGGCAGGATTTCACAAATCCAATATAATACTCAGTCAGATTTTTTTCTTTCTTTATTTGACTGTATTTTAAAAGAAATCACATCTACTTTGAGGTGAAACTAATTTATGAAAGTAAGATTTTATAAAAACAGTCTAAAGGTGTTTTACAAAGAAAACAGTCTGTATGATAAGGCTGACATTTGTGGGGCAGAGGCGGCATGCACATTTCAGAGGTCATCGGGAAGTAAACACTTATTAATGGTTACCTGCGTGACAATCAGATAAACGGGTCGCGGTAATGATTAAGCCAAGGTTGGCCAGGTTATAGGCCATGTGTGCACAAAAGCATGTTGGATGAAAGCAGGTTCAAGCTGGTGGTAAAGGAGTGAATGTAATTGTTCTAGGACAGCGATCTTTGACCTGTTATGTGTGAATGCAGTAGAAAGAAACCTCTGGATCACTTTGTGTGAGAGCAGAAAGCACACAGATGCTTGATGGCAGCTACAGTATACCCCCTGAGATCTAAATAGTTGAAAACGATCCAAATTGTAATGCAGGTATTGAGCGTTAGCTGCTGACTGAGTGAAATAAAAAGAGAAAAGAAGGAGCAGAAACATTCAAACCAACTTAAGTTCACAAGGTCATTTCCAGCTCAGGGATTAAGTAAACTAAACAAAACTACACAAGCTGCAACTTATCAGACTGCTTGCATGCCAGGACTTTTTTTTTTTATCTCCCCTCATGTTTGTGAGTGTGACAGAGAAACCTCACAGTCCTCAGCGGTGTCAAACACTGGAAAGACCTTCAGCATGCTAAGAATGTATATTCCTTTCTCAATAAAGAACATTTGAGGACGTATACAAGTGGTGGGAAAACTGCAAGTATGGTTGATAAAGTTATAGTTGTTAGTATTACTTATTCCCAGTACATACCTTTTATTAGAACGTATTCAGTGATTGATTACCTGGCTGATATTTTCTTTGTTTTTTTTAACCAACAGACATGTGTTGAACTCAGGTTAGCTGGTTATTCAGTGTCAGAGAGGGTAACAGTGAACAATGTCTGTAATCACAGTTCTTGCCATGCAGGAAATGGCACTTTAATTCTCCACCTCAACAGAACATCATTAAAGTTTTCATGAGGATCATTTTGTTGGTTTTGGTGAAAGGCACTTCTTTTTCTCACATTCCTCCATGAACCAGGCGGATGACTTATTTCTGTGTGAATCATTTCAACGTGTGATCACTGAAAACCACCAGGGTACTACAACCATGAATCCTGAATATTTTGCAGCTTTTTAAAATACAGAAAGTCAGCAGTTGTTTGACCTTTGCACTTCATGACATGTTTATTTATGAAATCCTTTGACTACTTTGAAACTTCTCAGGAGGCAGCATTTAGAGAAGAACTTTTCAAAGTTACTAATAGTAGTTGCTGAATAAAATATTTAGAAGAGCTGTCTAAATTGCCTAAAATCATAAATATATAATAATCTTGCAAGCATTGTGATAATATACCACAATATATAACTGATGAAATACAGCACTAAATGTGCTTTGTTTTGCTAAGTTGGCACAAAATTCCATGAAAGTTGAACTTTGACAACAGTGGAAAGTGTTGACCTTTATGTATAACATTTTAGATTTTGTACATGTGCAATATAAATTCAGAGTAACTATAACTTTTAACATTCTTCTATTTACAATTGTTGCCAACATTGTAAACATACATTTTACACCATAAAAAAAGATAAAAGTTCTCACGATTAAGAAATCACTGACTTCACTGGCTCTAATGTAATCACCCAAGAGTTGACTGATGTTAAAAAATTAGGGAAATAAATGTAAAATTCTGCACATATTTGTGCTCAAGTGTGCAGAATTGACAGTCTGACCAGAGGATTTCTTTTTCTTTAAAGTCAAGATTTCATATTTGCAAATGCCAATGATGTCAGCTATATTTGAAGAGAACCAATAATGCACTTCCTGCTCTACAAGTATTTTAATGACACCTTTGGTCTCAAATAAAGTTGCTTTTTATTTGTTTGAATAAATCCTCACAATCTTTAAAACCTTTGATCTCTTCTACATCTTAGTTTATATGTAAAGTTTGGTCCAATGTGTTGAAAGCATTGGCCCAAGCCAGAATAGGAAAGTTGAAATGAAGTTGCTGAAAACCTTAGAATAAATTACATAAGAATACTCTGAATCAGCATCACCTCAAGAAAAACTTCAACATTAAACAGGGAGGGAGGGGGGGGGGGAGGTCATCTGGTTTCCATTAAGAAGATAAAATGGTTCACTCTGGGCTTTTTACTGGCCGCTTTGTTACTGGGAGGCGTCCATGCTGCTCTCTCCATCATCATCCAGTTGACACAACATTAAAGGCTTCAAACAGCCGCACAGGGTTCCTTAATCAAAAACTAATTGTAATAGATATTGAGGAGTGCGAACACTCTGACCGCTCAGCTGGTATCAGTGGTCCAAGGCTGGAGATACCATTAAACACAACAAAGGCATGATAGCTGAGACAGGGCCATGCAAGTGTGAAATACAACATGTGGCTGAGAAGCCACAGATACCCTGATACTATAAAGCACCGGTCTAAGGCGAGCCTGTCAAGCTCGGTTATTTAGAAACAAAACAATGGATCTGGAAAATTCCTGAAAGTGGATACATCAGGGAGATTCAAAATCACTAATAGCTAACGCAAGGATACAGTGGCATCATGCCAGACATTGGAAATTAGGAACATGTTCAACCTGATGGAGTTTTGTGGGGTGTTTTTTTGTGTTGGTGTGTAATAGTATGTGTGTATAGGGTGTGGGCCAGCGACTCACTAATTTAGCAGATTCATTCTCTTTAATTTGATTAGTTATTATCATTAACAATAACTCATGTCCAATAAAAGGCATTTTCTCCAATATATTAACCTGTCAGACACACTCCCACTTAGCATATTAGAGTCCAAATTCATGAACAAGGTGAGTGGGGCTCTCCTCTCAGAATGATTCATGCTTTGGATCTCATTCTTTTGGATGACTGACTGAAGAATTAAGACATCACATACACATGTCCCCTTCATTGTGCCACTCCTTCTGACAAGGCTCATTCTTTTCCTGTTAGTGAGGAAACTGTTTTATAAACCTGTCCTCCAATGAATCTTAACAGACTCGTTGAGGTCAGCATGGAACGTTGGACAGACTCTTAATGAGGCCAACTCTTCAAAGACATCTAATCTGCACTTAGACTTTGAATAAAGGGTGATAACTCAACTATTTTTGTGAATTACAATCATACTGAATAATTTCACACCTCATGATTTATGTCTAATACGCTCCTTACCAATTCAGGAGGTACTTCCTGTTGTGACCTGAAAAGTAAGGTGAGATTGTTAGGATGATGATCGTAACAATGCCCAAAAGCATATGAGTAGCACTGTCTTTAGCTCCAACCTTTATCATTCTTTCAATGTCATAAAATGACACACAACATTTAAAAAATGTTAACACATCATACAAAAAGTCCTGCCACGTGATGCCTGTTTCACAGCACAAATGCATAATTCCCATAATTGAACTAATTAGGACAAATGCTATTAGTCCTTAGCCTAAATGCTGTGACCAGAGTATTCATCAAGCTTACAGATGACATACTATGGAAAAAAAACAAAGATTTGAAGGCTTTGACGTTGATCAAATTGATCTGAACAAATGTGTGAAAATCTCCACAGTCTAAATGTCTGACAGATCAAACTGCTGAACCCTCGGTTGGTGTGAAAACATTTCTTGTTTTTTTGAGTTTGGACTTTTGGATCAATTAGATCAGTCTATTGTATGAACTGGGATAAGATAAGTTGATCTGTACTAAAGGTGTATCATTGACTTTCAGGTGTGAGAAGAGCCTATAAAATGCTGAGAATATGTGAGTACTTCAGCGTAACATTCTAGTAACATGGCAGTTTTACTACAGCTATGTGTGATAAACACACCTGAGTGAGCATGAATGCACACACACAGATCATGTGTGTGTTTATGTGTCATCACTTTTACTCCTGCTCTGTTGCAGGGAAAGATATTCAAAGACTATATTGTATGTCACTTTGGCTTTAGCATAGTCAGTTTTCTCAGACCATAAATGTATGCCTATGCACGGTAATTGTGTGGAAAATGCATGCAGCCTCCACCTAGCATAACCACCCCTGCTGCACTCCCCTGTGGATAACAAATGGCCCTTTTCTCTGGGAATTGAGGCTAAACGATGGTTTCACTTAGAGAGCAAAGTGACTGTCCATCTTCATAACAGTGCTCTCCATCAAAGAGCAATGAATCCCATCCCGTCCCACTGGCTCTGATTAAACACAGGCAATGGATATCCCCTTTATGAAGGCCTGCAAAGCTGGCCCTCATGTCAGCCTTGCACCTGCAACTATCAGCTTCCCCTTCTCCTTTAATAAAAAAAAAAAACGCCCCACACATCTGGTCAGGGGAATAGCAAACAGTGCTGCACCAGCAGGCCTATCCAGCAGAATCTGTTTGAAAGTGACACACCTCCACTTGATTCAAATTACCTAAGGCATTTCTTATTGGTGGGGTCACATGGAAAGCCCACAGGTCACAAAGTTCACTGGCTGAGGGACTTTCACTCTTGGCTGTGCTTTGAACTCTCCCTCTGGTCTTTTTTTCCTAATTTTTGTTCCGATAATATCATGTTGAAGCTGTACCCTCCCTCATTCACGTAAGGTTATGATGTGTAATTGCATTGTTTCATTTTTGTGTATTCTCAGTGAACTCTTAAATGAGTCAACCCCCTCCAGTCAAATTAATTGTTGCATTCCTTGAAACAGAGGCTGGGGAGGAGAAGATCAGCTCCTTACAGTTTATCTAAGCTTACATAAATTTGTTCAAACAAAACTGAAAGCATGTCTCATTAGCTTTGCACACCTAAATGGAAAAAAAAAACTTTACTTTGCGTGTTATCCAACTGCCCCCAAACATGGGGAGAGGCTGTTACATCAAATCCTTGACTGCTTGCTGTAAACATTCCTCCAAGTTATTCAGCAGATCATCAGAGCCATAACTGGAGGCTTCAGATTTAGTTCTGTAAACTGGAGGTGAAAGAGCTAGAAGCGTCTGATTAATCCTGCCATTGTCAGGTTGACCTCTATTTTCAGGGTAGAGTGTTAAACCACTTGTGTATCAGGTATGACCTACTAATAGCACAAAACTGTACGTGATGAGAATCACTTGCTGTGATGAGCAGTTTCCAGATATTCACACTAGGAAATCACTCAGCCACTAACCCAGGACTTTTTCATTTTTTTTTAAATTTTCCTGAAAAAACAAAGTTGCTTATTAGACAATGAATGACTTTCAGGTGAACACAGAGAGTCTGAAGCGAATGGATGAATCCAGAACAAAGTGCTTGGTTGTCTCTCTCCGTGAGATATCAGAATGCACACTGAGGTATTCTATTGTTCATACATTAGCTAATGCCATTATCTTGTCTGTGAAGTCAAAAGGGCTAATCTCATGTTATAGGATTTGCAGCCACCTAGACTGATCTCATTGGGTAAACGTTTGGCACAGTGACAAAAGAACAGGATGAACATCCAAGTTCTGTAAGTAGTATCGATATACCAGCAGCAACATGACCCTGTGACTGGTAGGAGCCGAGCAGATGTGGCCATTTCTGCTCACACTGAAGTTTGACACATGTTTTTGTTGTTTCTTCTGTGTAAAAAGAGAATTTAAAACTCATATTCACTCTTATTGTGGAGTTAAACATATGAAGAAGCTAAAGACTGCAGACTGCCAAACTCATCCAGACACTGAGCTCATAAATCAGCAGCTGTGAGATGGATTGTACCATTTGAAGCCAGCTGAAATGCTCTCAGACCCCTCAGCACCGTGGTAACTGGAGTTTGGCAAGGTATCATTGGTTGAGTTCATATTGATGACTTCTGTCTTGGCCGGATGTCATTTACAGCTGTGACCGGGATCAATACATCAATTCAAAATGAAGTCCACTGAAGTCCATATCATAAATTTAAGGTTGCCAGAATCAAGAGTTTAAAGCCGTGGACCACAAGGGAGCTTTGCTCTGTGGTATTGTCGCTGGGTATGTAGAGGAACAGTGATAGCTGAAATTCACTTGGATAAAGGTGCTTTTCATAGATTGACTCTTAATTTTAATACCCTAGTATATCTTGATCACAGATACATGCTCACCAAAACTGAACTATAAAACCCAAACAGAAGACAGAGACCTACATTTCAGAGCACTGTTAGGGATTTTTAGTGGCGCTAGTATCAGTTGCGTACTGGTTTGATAATTATAATCAGATGCAAACAGTGCTACCAGACACAAAGTCAACACCAAGGTTTACCTATGAAGCATGTTTGACATTTCACATTCTTTCCCTTTTCATCTTCCAACACTGTGGGAAAGAAAGGTCACAATAGTTGAGAATACTTCCTTAAACCAGCCTTAAGATGTCTATCTTTCTTGGCAATCCTTATATGGGCCCGGCTATTATGTTGATTTTTCCCCAGAGCTTCTTTTGAATTCATTAGTCCCATAATGCCTATTTGCCATATTTGTTAACACGCTGGGTCACCTGTCTCACAGCTGTCCATGTTGACTAGATCCTCCTTTTCATCGTTGAGAGCTACCTGCCATAATGACCCTGTAATAAAGTGTCATTATCTATCCACCCAGTCTAGTGTAGCATGCACAAAGCCACTGGAGGAATCCAGGCCCTGTCTAATTCATTTCTGCTGGGTATAAATGTCAGCGTCCCTTTGTGAGGATTACAGACATTCCCACATTAGGGCCGGACTGATTGTTCTATATGGAACGGTGGGAGTGGAATAGAGCGTTTGATTTCAGATAATGTTGTACTAGACAAATGCCACTGGACCGGATGGGATGTTTTGTCTAAACCTGGCTGCAGTCTTGAATCTGAGACGATGACTGGTGTCAGGCAGAGCTTGAAGAGATGAGAATGGCAGTGGTGTGGATTACACAGTCTGTTATTGCAATTTGTCAGGTTTTATGATGTCAGTGATGGCTGGAATTTATCTCTTCAACCTTTTATATTCCACCCCATTATGACACCCAAAGCCATCGAAGATCCTAATTTGTCACTTTGTAGTGTACATCATCCATTGTAAGTTCTATCAAATGAAGTTAGATGACGCAATAGCAAAGTTTAATGAAGAAAGTCAGCAGTTCTTTGTTTGTAGGTACACAGAAAATCTAACTTTTGTATGTTGGATTGACACCTTTTGAATCCACGTAAAAAGTTAGACAAAACTTCACATATCTCAGCGGTGTACAATATTCACTTTGAATAGATCTTTGCTTTGCAGAACATGTTTAATATCTTGTTCAGTAATTGGTATATTGATTGCTAATGTCATCATGATTTAGTAGAGGCAGTCATGTGGCAGCTTCAACAATTCAAGGGCCCCTTTGTCCATTCATCAGCACCCCTGATTGGGCCCATGTCATGGTTAGCTGCAGGCCCACCAGATAAAGATCAGTGGATGATTGGGCACACACATTCTTAACATGGCTGACCCGTGACATCTCAGGGGCAGGCGGGGAGCCTGTCATTATGTGTACAATGCAGCGCTTTCTTCCTCTTATCTTTGCTGATGACATTGAGAGTTTTTGCATTAACTCATTAATGAAAAGACTCATCATTAAAGGCATCACGGGCCACGGTGCGGCGTTGGTGACACTGCACTGTCACTGCAAGCAGGAATGTGTGCAGGCTCCACAGCAGCACGCTGACAGCATGAGAGCTTCTCTGGGCTTTCTTGGAGATGTGAAGCTGATGTATCAGTTAGACTCTTGTTGTGCAGGGTGTTTAAACGGTGTATGTAACTGAATACACTATATCTCTGTGCCACTATATGATAAGACGTCTGATTTATGAAGTGTTTATCTAATGGTTTTCTCCATGCTGTTTAATGAATTGTTTATGAATGTAATGTTAAGTTATAGGGCATTAGGAACAATCTCTAGGTTGCAGGTAAAAAGTTTGTAGATCACCTAAACAGGTGTAGCTGGGTTCATTTTTATGTGATTTATAGGTTATGAATAGGCAGGATGGTCGACCAGCCTTTGAAGAATCCTATTGGCTGATGACTGTGAACTGTTTTGGCAAAGCTATAATGGTCAAAAACAAAATATTAATGTACAGTAAATATTAAACATGATATTAATACAACTTTGTAAAATAAAATGTGACACTAGCGTCTTTTTTGTTCGTCTTCAGAGCTAAGTTGTTGCACATTACTACATTCATTCTCTGCTTAAAGCATCAAAGATCTTTATTTAAAGACACCTCAGAACATCTTAATAACGCGTAAAAATAAAATTACATAATAAATAGCATTTGTAACAATATAAACTATTCACGATGATAGTTGGTTCCAAGGATGACACACATTTCCCTAGACTGCTAAATTGGCACCTTTGCATTGATTTGAAACAAACATAGTGCTACTCATGCAGCCTTATCATCCTTACATTGCAGAAAAGCGTCCTGGTGTGTGTTTGTGCTCAGTGCCATGTGCACGGTGGATGGGTGTGCTTATGTGCAGCTCATGTGTTAATACTGTCATTTCCACAGATCAGTCACAGCAGCCTTTTCTCTGTTGTTTATGGTTATGTCACCACAATTACAAGAGAGAACGGGGGGCAGAAATAAAGTGTCTGTGAAAGATTGATAGCTTTGGTCTTTAGTTCAATTGTAAATTAGAATAGCAAGTCCCTCTGGGATACAAGAGCTCTATTTATGATTAAGAAAGAGCCTCCGTAATAGAGTGGTGGTAGAAAAGTTTGCTCCCTCTCACAAACAGGCAATTAGCTTGATGAAATGGGCCTTACTTTTTTTTCGCAGCTCGGTTATGCGAACCCATATTATTATGAGCAGCCTTATAGTTTATGGTATTATTTTCACCTTGTGCTGCAAACAATATGGTGTTTAAATAAACTGTGGCACGTTTCCTGTACAGCAGCATTTTATCACTACAGCAGAATTTGGGCAGAGCAGTTCAAAAGTAAACAGAGGTGTTACATCATGTGATGAAGGTGGCAAATATCGCACCACTGCTAGTTTTTAGACTGGCTGTGAATTTGCAAAGGGTCCGTTAACAACATGATCATATGATTGTTTCAGCAATTAATGGCTTTACTGTACTGAGAGGGTGTACGCTAAGCACACTAATTTAACCTAGTTTTTTTTTTTTTTCAAAGAAAAGCTAAATATACTGACCTATAAAGCGTCTGTATACAGTGTTTCAAACTGTTAACATTCATGCAGACATTTTAACAGTCATGATGAGTTGTCATACCTGCAGTCTGAGCCAGTGTACACAAAGATTCCATCTAGCTTCAGCTTTTTCCTTTATAGGTTCTAATCCTTGCTTTGTGGGCTCATGCTAATTATTCAAGCTGACTGTACGGATTTGTCGCCTATACTGTATGTTTCCTGGAGGAGATCAGTCACACCTTCTTTACCAGGCTTGGCTTTGCTAATGTTTCTTTCATCCAAGGAAATCTAGATCAAAAAAAAGGGGGGGCCAGGAGTTAGTGTTAGTTAACACCCTGGAACAGTTTAAAGCTGAGAAGCTATAAATCTTCCTCTGAAATAAGCTGCATTAAAAATTATCACCAAAACCATTATGGTTAATGGCATTATGGCTGAAAAGACAACAAAGGAGACTGCAGATTGGCGAAGCAACAGAATATCAGTGGTTGTGCTGTAGTGACTGACAGTTTTAGGAGGCGTTTTTCTTTTAAAAGAACCAAGTCTCATCCTATGATGTGAAATAGTCACATAATCTTGAAATCAAATTATATTATGATTCATGGCTGCACCATGTTTTTTTCTGTTTGAGTGATGTATTTTAATGTAATGTTTCTTCTAGAGTGACACGAATCATAGCCAGCACGACAACCTTACTCACAGCTAACCTTAACCAGTTGTCTTTTAGTGGAAAGTGGAAAATGAGCTTTTGTGATGTTTGTGATGGTTTTCTGTTGTGGCCCACATGTAATAGAATAAACCATCTTGTAATTGTTTATCCAAAAACTGGGTGGGTTTAATGTGATGACTCACACAGGGATGTCCAAAGTCTTGTTCAAAAATAGCAGGATTGCTAAGAGCACCTGAACAGTCATTAACCAGCGTACCTGCTCCACTGCACACCATCATGGATGTTTTTTTGTGTTGATACTAGTCTGATTGTCACTCTGTTGGCACTGCCCCCTGGAAAGACCAGCTAATTCTTTGTATGGAATAGAAAAAGATTTAAGATACACACGTCGTGTTTTTTTTTATTTTGTTCAGTCTCGCCCGTACATAGCTCCCCCCCAGGACAAGCAGGTTCCGAGAATGGATGGATGGATGATTTTGTTCGGCAGTTGAAGTCTTGTATTATGGCTTATTATGATAGCAGCTTGCAAGCTAGTCAGTGCATGTATTTCAACAGAAATTATCTAAGAAGTGCCCTCACTACAGAATGCAGAATCTTAGCTGTCACTTCAAGGTGCACAAATTTACCGTTTTCAAGCTCCTACTGGATTGTACAAAAATGTTGTTCTTTTTTCATATTGTGTGGTAAACACATAAAATACTGACTCCTCAGAGCTGCACTGCCTTAAACCTCTTATTTTTTTACTCCTTATTAGTCATTTAATGGGCACCACTTGTAGGTCTGTCTTGTTGGCTGCGAGACACATTTGTGTTGTTTTTTTGTTATTGTTTTTTTTTTCGGCTGGTACTTCTTTGCAAGCCAGATGAGGCTTCTCAACTTCAGACAACGCTAGACATGTGTGGCCACCCTTTTTTTTCCCCGGCAGTTTTGCCCCAGGGCACATTCTCCTGTGCCAGCTGTTGTCATGGAAATTACACCAGTTTAAAACATTTGTTTTTAGTACAAAGACAGTGGTGATCATGCAGTAGCTCTTGTTTTTTTGTGTGTTTACACTTAGCTGCTAAGTTCATTTCTGGTTCTCTGGTGTCCTTAATGCCTTCCAGTTTCTCTGTGCCAGACGTTACGGCTGCACAGACAGACTTCCCAGCAGCCATTGTTGTTTACAGCTCAGTTACGCCTGTCGATTGATCCACAAACAGATGTAACTCTGAATGAGATTCACTAAAGCTGATTAAGACACTAGTGTTTTCTGTAGGTCCACCACATTTTTAATCATCCTGGTTGTCTGTGCTGCATTTTCTTCACTATACCGGTCGAACATACAGTCCTGTCACAGTAGTATAATAATGTTCAGGTGTAAAATGCAGCAGTTTCTCTTCGTTTTGTTCTTCCTTGCAACCAAGTACAATACAAATGGCCGACTGAGCTGCCAGTAGATAAAGTATAAAGAGTGAATATTGAAATACAGGATTGTGTTAGCCTAAGGAGATGAAATAATCAATTTGTCACAGTGGCAGTTATCTAAATGTTGCTCTCATAAATCATAACAATTCAGGCCATGCTGCTGAAGCAACATTATTGTCTACGGTGCCACTTAATTCCAGGGTGTGATAATTCGGTACCTTTGAAGTAGCTAAAAAAGAATCTGTCTTTGAATTGCGTTTTACAATCTTTAAATAACTAAATTGGCCTAAATAACAGGCGTGAGCGGATGGGTGAGAGAGGGAGCTGTCAGGTATCAGCATCAGGTGTTTTGTTTTGTTCCAATAAAATATGACAGCGATGGCTACTTGTCTTCTTCATATTCTTACAGTTTAACTCCCACACGGATCTCTGGCTGTGACTGCTGATGGAGAAAAGCCACGACTCTGATCTGTTGATATCATCAGGCTTTTAAGCTGAAGATGTGTGACATCACATTGGTTAAAGTTTAAATTTTAGCAGTTCACAGTGAGAAACCTGGAAAATAGAAATGCTGCGTAGATTCTTTGGACCTCTGAAATGGTGAGAATACCTAATTTTGTACTACCGTAAGTATTGTGTTGGCACTGACTATTTTGTCACAAACTACTAAATCAAACTGAATATGAAAACAATTACAGCTACTGGATTGGATTGACAGATTAGAAAAAGTGTTGACAGTAATGTTATGTAGCTCAAAACATATAATACTGTCCACTGAACTTTCAAAAAGTTTTTCTATTATATTAACAAGCACCGTTCATTATTTGACCATAAACTAGAATGATGCAAACAAATGCTGATTATTCCTCTAAATGACTCTTTCTGACCTTTGGCTACCATCACAAGCTCTCACACAACTTATCGTCAGTTGAGCAAGTCCAGTATTCAGCTCTGACATCACACAAGCAGCTCTGACTCTCATATTTTGAGCTCTTAAAGAAATCTTCCTTAGAAGAAGATCCTGTAAGTAAGTGACATCTCTGCACCCAGAGAAATGTCCTCTCTGCTGCTGCGGAGGTCTTACCAAATCCCTCTCGCATCACTTGAAGCTTTTACTCCCTCCATCAGCTCACAAGGACCATTGATCAGATGTGGATTTATGTGATTGAAAAACCTCAAATGGCTTTTTTTTGCTATTTCACAGCATGTTCTGTTAGCACATGTTGAAACCAGTGCCTGTGGTGGAGAGACATGTAGTTAACATTGTCAGTATTCATGCACTGGTGACTTAGCCCCATAAAATGAATGTTTGCAGCACACACAGAGACAAAACATTTAAGCTGGGTTGATCTCGCCGCAGCCTGCAGTCATCGGGTTGGGAACTGTTACAAGTTGTTGCTCTTTGATCACATTAGACACAGGCTTCTCAACCCAATTTGTTTCATTTGTGCTTGACCAGTGATTATACAATTTCAGTACAATATACTATTATTGGTAGGATTTCTTTCTAATTTTCTACCACAGCAACTTTATTTAAACACAGAATGCAGAAGTCTATATGAACGTAACCATGATTATTTTGGTGTTGTTGCTATGTAGATCTCACATGATTCCACTTCAGCCATCACAAACAATATCAACAGCCAGTATATATATATATATATATATATATATATATATATATATATATTGGGCACTATATCCTACAGAATAATTAAGCAAATCCTTCATTATATATCTTACTGACATATTGTTAAAACGATAGTAACAGAGAACATGAGGTAAGCTTAATATATCACAGAGAAAAATTGTATACCGTACATAGATTCCTGAAAAAAAAACATATGAGGCATAAAACCAGGCAGAACACAGCTCATATTGTAGAACTTTATTAGGTGTGTGTATACTTTACAGGCAACTTCAGTAATTAGTCATTCTCAAACACTAAACCTTAAAAAGTCATCTTATAACTGCTCATACTGTATGGTGACATGAAATGTGTCTATAGTGTCCAGAGCTTTAATTCCAATACCTGAATGAAACAATAGTTTAACACCTAAAGTCCTGGAGACAGAAGGCTGCTGCCTGCAACACTATCCTTTATAATTGGTTAAATAGAAAATATATGTAACAAATAAAAAGTTTTTTAAAAAATAAACCCTGCAGTTTAACACTGAATAGCTCCACCAGTAAGCTGAAGCTGAGGTAAGCCTCTACTACATCCGTTTGTGTAGTTTTTACATATCCCCCACTGCTACCACATTACACCTTGAGTTACAGTAATTCAATACACTGTCTGTTGCCTTTGGGGCCACATGTGAGCCATGTCTGGCTCTGGACTGAATGCTGCCACGGCTTTTCTTTCTTGTGTCTTCTCCCAAACTTTTTCACTCTTGAGTGCGTGAAAAAAGAAAAAAAGAAAAAAAAAGTGTGAGGCGAGTGGGACTGCCCACTCTCCCCTTTTAAAAAGAAAAGAGAGGGCTCAAAGAGACACATATCACAAGTGCCTGGTACAACTGCAGTGTTGTGCTGATGGTCGCTGTGCAGCTCCACTGGGACAGATGGGATTTAAGCTGCTTTGCCGAAGGGTACTTCAGCAGTAGTTTCTGGGGGTTAGAGAGCACTTATCACACAATTCCCTTACCCAGACTTTCCCAGCGAGTCCTTAGAGTTAAACCATTGACCCTCTGGTCATTTGCTGCTACAATGCTGTTGCCTAAAGTAATCATCATGCATGCTCCATCTCTGCGGTCTTTAGCAGCCCAAACAACACATCATTTACGCCACTCGCCTTTCTCTCTGCAGTTTTTGATCACTTTAAACCTAAGAGCAATGATTCAAACAATAAGCATTTACAAATGCATTAACAACACGCTGGCAGTCAGCCTAAAGAGTGATCATTGAGACAAATTGATCCCTATCTGTTTAAATTGGCACTATAATCTGTCATTGGCAAATTGAACACAGTGAGCTATCTGGGATCTATTGCCTTTTTAGATAGCAGCCCTAGGGGCACACAGACGGAGAGAAAGTGATCTACATCAGCGAAAGAACTCCATGTCTGCTTACAAGAACAGGACTGTACACCTCTTCTCCCTCTACCGTCATGCACACACGGCTGCAATGTAAACATTCACACAGATTATATAGCACGAAATTGCATCAATTAATTAATTCGATTTTTGTAATGATATAACATTCAGAGGCTACAGAGAGAAACCGGAATTCGAGGTACAGCTCACACTTCTGTCTTTGTGTGTATGTGTGAAAACTCAGTATACACAATTTAGCCGTGGTCAGATTGAAAGAAGCTACCTGCCTAAATACACACTGTCAGGATGAAACCCTAATGTTAAAGAAAACAAATCATTATCTGCCCACACAGCCATCAAATCATTTTATACGATACAAAATGATCCTTACATGAGAATCATTATTTATATTTATATTTCCTCCCTCTGATGATCACACTAAAGTGACTTCTTTAGACTGTAATCATGTTTTGTCAGCATATATTCTTTACCTCCATGCAGATAAATGTACAAGCAGACATCTGACTAATTGGTCTACAATTTTTTCATCTTATAAGAATCATCTGACTGAATCACTGCTGCAAGCTGACTGGAGATAAACACCTTTACTACAGAATTAAAGTGTACTGACTGATATTATGCAATGCAACAGATCAAATGACATATGAGGCACAGCTACCATCAAGTGATCTTAAGCAGGAAGAAAACTACTTCTGGTTTTTAGAGGTGCTTTGTGAATTATCATAGTACGCTGAAGATGATCTATGATCTGGAGGTATCCCTATATTTTAATAATTGTTTTGATATTAATTGTCAATGGTGGTCAATATTTCTTGTCTGACTGCGGGACAATTTAGCTTCTGTCCTGATTCCACAGTCATCTAATTCAATCAGACTCTTGAAGTTGATTAGCATGGTTAACCTTTGCTCCAGCGCGGGTCTGGAAGGGTTAATCAGGCCGGGAACTTGGAGACCTCCGGGTCAGTATCCCTCTATCTGCATGAAGGACTTGTTGAAGGCAGAGATAAGATTAAAGTCAACTTCTCTCCTCACAGTTTTGACTTTTAACACAAGTGTGAGGCGGGTCTTTAACCGTCAGTAGTCATTTGATTTTGGATTTTTGAGGGTTTTTTTAACTAAAATTAAAATTGTATTTTTTTACTAATAAATGTTGCACCTTTAGTCATTAATCTGTCGACTTTTTATCTGAATAATTACCAGGCGGTGCATGTGTGCCAGTTTAACTTGATAGAGAAGTGAAAGCTTGTTTTCTCTGCCCGTAAATCTCAACTATTATCTGTCACTGTATCGATTAATTTAACGGCAATCATCCCAATCATCACATCTCCACTCCCGTGTTCCAGAGTGTGTGCTTTGTTTTACTAACAATAATAAAGTGATTTAGTCCTTCTCTCCCAGCCGGAGCATGGAAAATCGTTAAAGACCCAGCTATTTGTGTGTGATCAGTAAATATTTAGTGCAGGCGACATCCTCAGTCTCCTCCTAATCGATACTGATCCCGTTGGGCTAGCGCTATTGTTGTGTGCATGTAGGCTTGCTGAGCATATATAGGCTGTATGCTGCTTTTATCCCCCGCTTGAAGAGAAGAACCAGACTGAAACTTTTAAATCCGAGGAACGATAAATGCAGCAGCACAGTATAGTTTTTTTTTGCAGGGGGGTTATTGATAAATCAATGGTGTTGTTGTGGAAATGGTTGTGGGTAAAACGGATGCGCACATTTCTGGATTTACGCGAGGTTAATTAGGCCATTATAATGTCATAGGTCTTCTTTTCCACTCATAATTTATAATTGCAGCAGCTGTTAATATATATGTAGGCTATATATTAAATATGCATATAATAATAATAATAATAATAATAATAATAATAATAATAATAATAATAATAATAATAATAATAATAATAATAATAATAGGCTTTTCTTGGCTTCTTAATATTTATTTTGCAATAAATGGAAATTATATAGAAATGTTAATTACTCCATACATACTCATAGCTCATGTTGACTCTTCTACTCCTTTGTTATTTTTAATACTCAGAATCTCATACCGCCTGCTCGCCATGCTTAAAGACAGGTGTCTGTTCTGACTTCACCCCCTCCCTCTCTCCTCAGCATAGCCCACACAAAGCAGCGGCGTGCGAGCGCGCTTTGGCCATATTACTGTAGGAGAGAAAAAGGCGCACAGGATCTCTGCCTGCTGTAAAGCTTTACAGGCTGCACTTATCGTTTCCAGAGGCAGTCAAATGATACTCTGCTCGGACGACACGCCAATTTATATTTCCAAATTCCTCGCTCAACAACACATGACGTGTGAATCAGTTGTTTGCTTTTGGCTCTCCAAAGTTTTTGCATGATCAGACATTGCAGTTTTCCAAAAAAAAAATAAACAGCGTGCTCTTTTTTTGTGTGTTTGATCCCGTCTGTTGGAGAGGACGCTCTGCCAGTTTCAATCTGAGCACTGTGTCGATAAAGAGAAGACTAAATATATTCTGAATAAGGGAGAAGATGCATCCCACTACGGACGAATCAGCAGCGTATGCATTTGGTAGGTCTGTTACTATAAGAATACAGCCTCCTGCCTCTGTATCACTAACAAATAACCTCCTGCCTGGGTATTTTTTTACACTATATGGGCTTGTTGTGATCATAATATAAATTAACACTTGGGTAATAAGCGGAAATTGATGACAGAGTCGTCCGTATTCATTGCGCGCTGTAGAAATAGCGCATATGTACGTTACTATGGTGTCTGCAGCAGCACATGTATTTTATTTCAGCCTTATCCGCTTATTGAACGCAATATTTAATTCATGATCGGGTAAATAAAGAACCGCCGCTTTGCTGATTTATCATAAGAAAGAATTCAAAGTGTATACTTACCGTTTGCAGCAAAACTGCATCCTCGATAAGACGATACCTTCACGGCGTATTTTATTTACAGACTTTCCACGTTCACGGGATCTGTAAATAAAACCGACAGAATAGTAATGCAGACAAAATGTAAGCGGCTAATTTGTTTAAGAATAAAGGCAATAATTGGTCTAAATACCACCGCTGGGATTGCCTGAAGTGGCAAAAAAGTAAATCCAACTTTGGCAACTCTGAAAGCTTTGCCGTCCAAGTCATGCAAAACAGAATTTAAACAAACAGTCATCAGTTTAAAATGGTGCTCGTTAGTTTGGTTCGATGCGAGAGACGAGACTGAAGCAGTTTCCGTGTCGGATGGCTCCTCTAAATTGAATCTTATTTGAAGGAGAGAAAAAAAATCATACGCTAGGGGGCACCCATATACTGTAATACATCCTGGGACAATGCATGGTGCTGCTGCTGCTGCTGCTGCTGCTCTCTCCATAGGCTAACACACTGACCAGGCTGGAGGTTCATCTGTGTGACTTCAAGTTTTACCTGCAGTTCAACTTTAATGGCGTCCATAGTAAAAAAAAAAAAAAAAAAAGCAGTCTTTATCTGTCATTGAGGCTCCACATAGTCATCTCTTGGACAAGCCCCTGTTACATGCATGGCATCCTTCATTTTGCCTTCCCTCCTCATAAACTGTACATTTTTATTTCTTTTGTCCAACATGTGACATTTATTATAAAGAGGGGATATCTGGATTGTTCTGTTCACCAGGAGGTGTCTGTACTTTCTTTCATCTGTATCCTTAATGTGCAGGGCATGGCCTTTTGACCTCGTGTGACGTTTTTAAATGTAGCTCCTATTTAAAGTTATAGCCCCTTCACGTTTTGGCCACAGACGGATGCAGACGGAGCTCTTGAGTTTTGAGACCCAGATTTGGCCCTTGTGACCCCCGTGGTCATGGGGTGTTTGCAGGCAGTGGGATTTCAGGCTACAGCGGGTGCACTGATGGCTGTACTGCTCTAACCTCATGATGCAGGTTGTGATGAATAGTATTGTCTTAGAATGTATGGAAACTTTCACAAACATACAAAAAAATAGAGATTATTATTATTGTGCCGCTCGTCCAGATGGTGACCCTTTGCTGTCTCTGGCATCATTGTGTATACAGACAAATCCACCTCTGCACATGCTGTTTTATTTACCATTATCCTTATAATTTGAACAGTTTTATTGTTCTGGCATTGTGGCGTATTTCCTTCATTTGTGTGTGTGTGTGTGACTGTGGTTCATTCACATGTGTAGCCCTGTCTTTATATCCACATACCTAAAGGATCAAGATTGTAATGAACACAGATCATGCCCAGAAGGTGCATGTCTGTGTCTCGGGGACAAAATCTCTTGTTATTTTGGCTATACATGATATACTGTGGCACGCAATATGAGACAAAGAGTTGAATTAATTTATTTATTTGGTGAAATTTGCTAAAGCTTTACCGGGGCTCCGTGTGAGTATAGCTTATATTCTGGTCGATTTGAGTGACTAGAAATGATTCCTGTTGTCGAAATCGGTCTCTCTTTAGGACCAAGCGGCCCTCTCGACCTCCATGCTGGCTCTGGCAAGGTACCAAGTAGCACAAGTGCCGACTAGCCAATGGGGTTCAGGGGGAGGTCCCTGAGCTCTGACCAGTCAAACACACTCTCCTTCCTTATATGGCAGCAGATCTCCATGGTAACGTGTGCTAAGTTGCAGCAGTCGTGTCAAAGTTCACTATATAGAGAGCTCAGTGAGCTGATCAGAGAGAAAGCATTCTGCCAGCCCGGCTCCTACCAATCGCAAATCACTTCCTAACCTCCGCCTTTTTAACATATTTGATCACTTTGATTCTCTGCTCCTTTTTCCTATTATTTTTCAGTGCACGGAGGAGGTTTGTAGGTTGTGATCTTTGTTTTTTTTGTTTTTAGTGCTTTCGCTTTTTTTGGGGGGGAAGAAGTTGTCTTCATATTCCAAGCTCTCAAAACATTGGCTTCAGCTGCGCGCTCGCTTGGCGCTACCTCACAAGGAGAAAAAGGAAGAAGACGCATTTTTTTTTACCCAGTTGGTGATTTTCTCCAAGACTTGTGCTGGAACTTGATAGTAGCTGCTACAGTGTGCTCACCAATTGTTTCATGCTGCTGCTGCGGGCACGGTCTCATCAACCTGCTCCATCCTTCTCTGAACAGTCCATGCTACCTCGGTTGGTTGTTTTATTTTTGAATATTTAGCCCACCTTTCCCGTTGATGGGTGTACTGGATGGATGACTGTAAGCGCCCCTGGACTTGGCCTTTAAGCGCAAGGCAGCGACTCAGCTCGCCATCGCATCAGTTTTGAAAACGTGCTTCGCAGCGTCTCCAACAGCAATAAATCGACAGTTTTCGGGAGATCCAGAGTGGATTCAACGTAGGCTAGATTTGACATTTTGTGTGTCCGGCTGTTAATCTCAGTTTATCGCGTTTCCTTGAGACATTATTCACCGCGACAGCAAAACGGCAGACAAAAAGTTTCTTTACGTTGACTGATAGATATGGCAATGGTAGTGTGGAGAGGCTCCCAGGACGATGTGGCTGATACCCAAGGCACCCTTTCCTCGCACACCCAAGGAGGACTATCACTACCCACCCCTCAACCAGGCCAGTTGAATCTGACAGCCTCTCAGGTCGCCCCTCCGACCCCTCAGACTCCGGTCCAAGGACCTCCGAACAACACACAGTCCACGCCGACGAACCAGACGACACAGCAGTCGGAGAAACAGCCACAGCAGATTGAATGTGTGGTCTGTGGGGATAAATCTAGTGGCAAACACTATGGCCAGTTTACTTGCGAGGGGTGCAAAAGCTTCTTCAAACGGAGCGTACGACGGAACCTCACTTACACATGCCGTGCCAACAGGAATTGTCCAATCGACCAACACCACCGCAATCAGTGTCAGTACTGCCGCCTCAAAAAATGCCTTAAAGTCGGCATGAGACGGGAAGGTATTGGGACTTGTTTTCTAATGCATGTGTGTGTGTTGTGTGCGTTTGTATGCTTCCAGACATGAAAGCACATTGTGTCGCCCCGTTAGCCTGTTCTTTCTTTCTTCCTTTCTTCCTCTCTCCTCCTGTCTCTCTCCCGACTGCTCCCTCCAAGGTTGTGCGGCTGGAGAACGCAAATGGAGCCGCTGTCTGCCGTGTTAAGAGACTAGAGACGGGGCTCGCCGGATTTTCCCTTTTTAAGCGTTGCATTACATGTATTCCAAGCTCCGGCGCATGATATAGCTCTTGTCTTTCACAAATAAGATCCGACCCCTGTCCAGACTAGGGCCATCGAATTTTATATTTAGATAAGGCTATGGGCGTACAGATACATCAGTATTGAATACATGATACAATATAGCCTTCTGCGCTATTATGGCGAGTGTCGAAGTAAAGAGATAGCGCGTTCCGGCTCCATCTCCTCATCTATCCCGGTTTGTCCCTCTCCCTGTATACGAAGCTGGACATTAGCGTGAAATGTGGCCACAAACCTTCTGGAATTTATTGAAATATTAGTGGAAAATATAGGCCTGCATGTATGGTAAAACGAGATGAATTGCTAAGTAGGTTAAGGGTTAAACATGCAAGGTCTCCCCTGCCCTCTTTGTGTTCCTTCACAGCCAGCTCATGTTGCTGTTGCTGAATAACATCATTTTAAAGCTAGACATGTGCGAGCCTCGTGTTAAATGAGTTTAAAGCGCATCTGTGGTGTTTGACTGCACAATATGTCACACTACAGCCTCAATATTATCAAGTCTTTTTATTACACAGTGTGTGAGTGTGTGTGTGCGCGTGTGTGTGTGTGTTGATCTGACAGAGTAAACATGCTGTGTGTTCTCTATTTTCTCTTGATGTACTTTTTTGAAAAATGTCTGTTATTAAGCAGCAGCTCACACTGCTCAGTGTCAATGTATGGTGATTTGTAGAATTCAGGCTTCAATATCCGTAGTTTCTCTTTTTACTGCAGCCGTGCAAAGGGGACGGGTGCCACCCACACAGCCACACCACGGTCAGTTCGCCTTGACAAATGGAGACCCACTCCACTGCCATTCCTACTTATCCGGATATATCTCTCTTCTGTTGAGAGCGGAGCCCTACCCGACGTCCCGGTATGGCAGTCAGTGCATGCAACCCAACAACATAATGGGCATCGAGAACATTTGTGAACTAGCAGCCAGGATGCTCTTCAGTGCCGTGGAGTGGGCCAGGAATATTCCCTTCTTTCCAGACCTTCAGATCACCGACCAGGTGTCTCTGCTGAGGTTGACGTGGAGTGAGTTATTTGTGCTCAACGCGGCGCAGTGCTCCATGCCCCTGCATGTGGCTCCTCTCCTGGCAGCGGCTGGCCTTCACGCCTCCCCCATGTCTGCGGACAGAGTCGTGGCCTTTATGGACCACATTAGGATCTTCCAAGAACAAGTGGAAAAGCTCAAGGCTTTGCACGTTGACTCTGCTGAATATAGCTGCTTAAAGGCAATTGTGCTCTTCACCACAGGTAAGACAATAGACTGGCAAGTTCAGTGTGTGTGTGTGTGTGTGTGAATGTCACTAACCTGCACATTGACATCAGCTAAACCAACGCTGACCTAAATATATCTTCATTGGCTAGAGGCTGTTGCTTGTATTTGATTCTACTTAAACGTTCACCATGCTGCCTTCATGGTCAAGGGCTCCTGCACAGGCCTTAGGCTACTGAATTATAAACCCACTTGATTAATCAACTGATTTATCACACACACACACGCGCATAGAACACAGTTGGAAATTGTGGCATGACCACACAAGATTATTTTTTTTCTAAATTAAAATGACAACAAAACAGAATAAAGTATAAATATCACCAACATATTTAAAAGTCCACATTAATTGCCTTAAGCAATCATAACGCACACCTCTAAAGAAGCAAATATCCTGCAGATGATTTTCCACACTTGGATTTTTTTTTTGTTCAGCCATTTATCAATGTGAGTATGCCCCACGTCTTGTTTGTAGGAAATGACAGATATAAATGATGTCAGGCTCCGAGGGGGAGGGGAATAGAAAAAAAAAGAAAGACAAGCCTAATGTCCCATTTGCACACAGTAAAAGCAAAGCGCATGTTTTGACGCTCTCTTGTCATTTTTAGGGGGGACAGACATGTGCGACAAAAAGCATGTAGAAGCCATGCACAGTCTGTAATTGCAAATATGCCAGCAGCATTGTGTGATATTGAGCAGTGACAGGAGGGGCGGCTTTCATTTTTATTTGCAGAAATATTCTCTGCGCCTTGTAGGATTCAAGGCGTCTCTGGACTTGCTCCAGAACTGGGTCATGACCCAAACTTCCCAGCTATTTAGTTACATTAGTTACACTTATAAAATAATTCCGAAATATACCATGTGGAAGAGATTTACAGGCTTTCACCGGTGACTGAATGCATGTCTTTGAAATGATACTATACCTGCAAGCCATCAGCCTCTCTGTTACAATAAGCAGCCAACTATTGTTCTGCCGGTGGCTTATTAACCCTTTCAAAATAATAAAAAAAAACTCATTTCAGGCCATTGGATTTTATGATTAAGCCTTTATACGTCCACGATGGCTTAATTTGTCTCCATATTACCTGAGTCCCGCAGGCTCGAACATGAGCTGTGAGTGTGTGTGTGTGTGTGTGTGTGTTGTAGCTTGAATGACACGCCTTTTGCTACTTTGGTGGTTTGGTTGTTGTCATGCATAAACTTTACAAACTTAACCAATGCGCGTACAAGCGTTTTTGGCACATTATCAGCTGCCGCCCACATGCAGCACAAGCATAGATAGTGATTATGCGTCTCTGATGGTATAGTATGTCGGCACCTCCGTAGGCTATGGGCCCTTTTTCCAAGCTAAATCTCTGCTCACTAAAGGTCAGTAGGTCTCCCTGTCTTTCCCTCTCTCCCTCTGCCCCCCCCCCTCCTCCTCCTCCTCCTCTCTTCCTCGCTCTGCCTCTCACTGCGACAGACAGGTCCATCTGAAACACAGTCTTTAGCTATGAATATGCTTAATTATTTAGTTGACTTTTAAATGGCTTTATCTAGAGAAATAATAGCAATGAAAGGAGGGGAGTAGTGGAAACGCAAGGCTGCAATTTTTAACCATACTTTATCCATAAATTAAAAAAAAAATACGCCACAAAAACCATATTTTAGTTGTAAGTGGTCATCTTGGCCAAATGTTTAGAAATATTCTTTCCTTATTTGTAGAAAATTAAACAAATAAATACATTTCTACGTTTAGTAACAACAATAATTTCCTGACAATAATTGATGTTGTGAGCCTGTGACAGGCTATCAATTTCCACTCTATCACCACAGTGGGAAAAAGCTCCTAGTGAGAGAAACACTTTAGGTTACACTTTATTAATGTTTATTTGCTTTCCCCCCCCTCTCAGATGCTTGTGGCCTCTCAGATGTGGCCCATGTGGAAAGTTTGCAGGAGAAGTCCCAGTGCGCCCTGGAGGAATATGTCCGGAGCCAGTATCCCAACCAGCCCACACGGTTTGGGAAGTTGTTACTCCGCTTGCCTTCCCTCCGCACAGTCTCTTCCTCGGTCATAGAACAATTATTTTTCGTCCGATTGGTAGGTAAAACCCCAATTGAAACTCTCATCAGGGATATGTTGCTGTCGGGGAGCAGTTTTAACTGGCCTTATGTGCCAATTCAGTAAACCAAGAAGGAGACGAACAAACAAAAGGTGGGGTTGGGGGGGTGGGTGGTGGAGGTTGGGGGGGGGGGGGTGCTGCGAGACTACAATGATTATAGCTGCTTTTGTGGAAGGAATAAAAAACCAACCGGCTGTTACACGGGGCTGGCTTTCATGAAGAAAGACATTGACGTAAATGACTGTGAATCCCCCCCTACTCCAAAAAAAGAGAGAAAAGAAAAAATTGAGACATCCACCGAACTTTCAAAATGGCAGATACAAGCTCCCAGTGTTCATGCAGAACAACCTGCTTCGTTCCAATTTTTTTTTTGTAATGAAAGAAGAAAATGTGGAAAAAAAGAAAAAGGGATTTTGTTGATCCTTATAGAAGGAAATTTTAAGTATTAAGTGCATTTAAAAATGAAAATTTGGGTTAAAAAAAATGAAAAAAAAATGGAGAAAGGGAAACTACGAAACGTGAATTTTCTTTTCTCAAATGACTTGTCCTGTGTCCATGTATAGCTGTGTTTTGTACTTTCTTTGTTCCTTCTTTCTGGTTCCAAACCGGCCTATGTGATTTCTGTAGTACAGGTGGTGTTATTTTCTAAGACAATGATTTATTTTGAAAAAGGTGAAATAATGTAAAAAATGTTCTAAAAAGAATTAAAACCACAGCAATAGGAGAATATAGGCTTATGATCTAGGCTTAATGCTGCAAGCGCACTTATATACATAAGACGACCAATATACCATCTGGAAGGGGGGAAAAAGGGGGGGGTTGGAGTTCATGTTCAACTTTATGACCCAGCGGGAACATTTTTTTTGCTCTTTATTACTATGAAGTTACAGGATTTTTGTTCTCCACTGCTGTTTTTGACAACATAATCTCTCTTTAAAATGTTTGAATTAATTCATTGGACCGTTTACAGACTTTTATTTTTCAAAAATAAACATAAATAAATCTTAACCTCCCAAATCCAGCTCTGAATATTTGGCATCACTTCTCCAAAATTGGACACATTTAAAAAGAAAAAAAAAAGTTGCCTATAGAGCTGAGACTCTAAATGCGTTACATGTGCATTTGAGAGCGTTTGCAGTGGCTGAAGCATTAAAAAAAAATAAAAAATAAAAAGTTGGAGAGGTCAAGGGTCATAAAAGTTTGAAGCCTAGCCAGAGTAGTGTTTTAATAGCAGTATTATTAAAGCGTCCCTGAAATGTCACCCTTTATTCACTTCAAGCATTAAGTGCCTGTGACAAGCATGGTGTGATTTCTTATCAAAACGTTGTTAAAGTAGGCCTAACGACAGTTTGTGGGAGGGGAGGGGGGGGCACGATTAGATTTTGAAACTTCAGTCCTGTGTGTTTCAACTTGAAAAACACTGATTAGAGGCAGTATTCTTGTAAATATAGGTCAATTCATTTCAACGAGTTTTTTCCTTTATACAAAGTATATGTGATTAAGAAAAAAAAAATCTGTGGTTGCCATTTTTTTTCTCTCGGTAATACAACGTCTTCAAAATTGAGTGGCAGACTTAGCTAGTAGCACTGAAAGTTCTGTTTTTAATGTATATACATATTACTACAAAATGTTTTCTTTTTCATGTATATTTAGACTGTGAATGCATGGCCACAGGTCGCTAACCTATTTTACCTTTGATATATAAATGTAAATGTTTTTTCTCTCTCTTATCTCTCTCTCTTTTTTTTTTTTTGACTGTATAGATATAATCTGTGCATTCAGTACACTAGCCCTTGTATTTAAAGAAACAGAAAAAAAAGAAAAAGAAACGACGTTCATTATTAGGCTTACAGACTTAAACAGGGTGAGCAGGTTTTTTTGGAGAAGGAGCTCATATTTTAACTTTAGTGTTAACGCTCCTTTTGGTCTTTGACAGGTGCCGTGGTGCGCGTGTGTGTGTGAGTGTGAGAGAGAGTGTGTGCGCGTGCGTGATTGTGTGTGTGTGTGTGTGTATTTGGAAGCTAGCAATTTTGTCCTTGTTTTGAGGCTTTTCTTCAACACACACAGAGAAACAGCATGTTGTGGTTGAATTAAAAGGGATCACTGATTGAACACTGATCTTTGGCTGTTCGTAGCCACATATGGACCAGAGAATGATACATGATTGTAATTATGAACAGTTTAAACTGACCCACGTTTTTATATAAATATATAAAAATATATGACTGCAGGGTATTGATAACGTATAGATACTTTTTTTATGATTATTATGATTACTATGATTATTATTATTAATTGCAAGTGATATATGTGAGTGTGTGTGAAAGTTTATAGTTGAACACAATTCTTGTTTGTTTGTGTTAGCTTATTGTAAACAAGCATTCTGCTGTAAATTTGTTCTTGGTATTAAATTATAATTTATGAATTTGAAAAAAAAACGTTTTTCATGTTTTTTGTTTTTAAATTTCCTAAAAAAACACACACGTGTGCGCGTGCGTAAATGTGGTGTGTGTGGTCGGTTGGAGGAGGAGGTGGAGGAATGGGGGTGAGGTGGAGGTGGAGGGGGGGGGGGGGGTCTGGAGTCAATTTGCTGTAGCAGGATGTTGCCCTTTTGCCCTATGAAAGTGATTAATGCATTACAAAATAATTAATCAATCAGACAGCAGGAGCACTCGACGCCTTCACGTGGAAGTTTTTGCTGTGGGTTGTGATATTTCCGATGTATTTGTGGGGGGGGGGGGGTAAAATAATGCATTGAAGGCTGCTGTGTGTTAAACTTGAGGAATAGGATACCACTTGTAATAAGGCGCAGTGCCTCAGCAGATAATAACGTTTCATAACAGTGGACGCCCCTCACATGGGCACACAGAGCAGGAAATACCCAGCTCAGCTCCCCCGCCGCTTTATTTGCGGAATAAAGTTTCACCTTTGGACGCTCACATAAATATTAATGGGCGGAAATGATATGGTTACGCAGCGTGAATAGTTGCATCAAAATAAGAAAACTCATATTGTATTATAGCTATTCTATTACAGTTATTATTTCCAGAGCTTCATCAGCACTTCATCAACTTGTTGAATCCATCATTTATTTTTATTTTCATTTACATAAACTTCCGTGTGAGGTTCCAGGCGCGGATGTGATGTGTTTCACTGCCAGTTTTCACGCGCGTGCTATTGTGATGCTACAAACCTTTGGCCTATCATTTGTTATTAGTGGTATTTGATAAGGTGGGAGTTTAGGCCTGGAGTAGAATTAGCCTTGTTGTGCAGAAGCTTAATCAGGGTCGTTATGGAAGCCAAGTTTAGTCCAGTTCTGCTGCTGCTGCTGCTGCTGCTGTGAGTGAGTGTGTTGCTGCAGATGAAAATGATTATGATGTGATGCTGATGGTCTTTTATCACTGGCTTCTTGCTTGAAAGCGATATTTATCCACACTGTGGTGCTTTCGCCGCCTGTTCAGCCAAACTGTCCCTGAGGTACATCCACACTCTGACGCCAGACCTCATCCTCACTGATAATTAAGGGTGGATATCACACTACGCAGCATCACATGATAATTGGACACCCACTCCCAGCTACACTAAAAAAAAAACACTACAAACTCCACAATCCGCTCCAAAATGGACGCAGGTTTTTTTACGCACAGATAAAAGCCTCAGACTGCGTCTCGATGACTTGACTTGCGCTGATTTCAACTGACAGAGCGTGATTTATATAGCCGGACTCCATCATTTGTACCTCTGTTCATTTATTAGCATTGCACAAAAAAACTAACGAGGTGTAACTCGCCGCGACGTCACTTTTATTTACGTCTGGGTGACGTGAGAACTTTTTGACACGCGAGCTGAAAGGACTATAACCAAAAAAAAAAAAAAGAACCTGGTCTAGGCTGACTGCGGGGAGACGCTGCTGCTGCTGCTGCTGCTGCGGGTCCGGTCTGTCTGTGCGTGCTGCTTGACGTTTGTTGGGGTTTGCACGCTGGAGTTGAGAACTTATTTTAGGGCTCACAGGCTGTTAGCGGGTCTGTTTTGTTTAATAAGATAAGGATGTGGTTTACAGCCTCTGTCTCGTTCACACGCGTGCGCGCACACACACGCACGCCCACACAGTTAAGCGACAAATATGCACATTATTTGCACCTTGGCGCTATCACTATGACAAATTAGCCCATACAGCATGCGCTTTATTGCATATATATAGATTCAGACAACAGCTCATTTACAATGGAGCTTGCAAGTCAAACGTTTAGCAAGTTGGGCACCTGCTCCTTTGGTAATACGCAGACTTTATTATTATTATTATTATAATTATTATTATTATTACAAATTGGCTACAAAGTGATATTAAGTCATGAATCTCCTTCAAACCACTGCGGTTTTCTAACATTTGAAATGTGTCCTTATTTATTTTGTTGATTTTTTCCACCTCATCTTGGGCTATTAAAATAAATTGCCTTTCACTTCTGCTTAGTGCACAAGGCTTCCCTGCATCCCGCCCCATAAATGTAAGAAAATTGTGCCATCTACCCGCTGTCCCTGGAACTGTAGCTTCCCAGGACCTTGGAGACCTCAGTTCACTTTTTAACACACATGGAAAAAGCGACCAGCGCTGCTCATAGACACACGCACACCTCTGTGCACACACGCACGCAGGCGCCTCCTTTCTTTTGCACGTCCTCGACAGCAGCTGCCGACCGCTATTAGGCTGTAACTTTACAAGTAATGTGTGTTTTAAGCACCTGTCATCCACTCTGTATCCCACTGCGTCCGTCTGTGTGAATGGAGGAGGCAGTGTACGCTGCCACTGGCGTGCACCTCTGCCCAGAGGAGAGTCCAGATTCACATGATCAAAGGGAGAGGAGGGGGTTCAGGAAAACTCAAGTTAGGCTACATGGTGATGTCTGTATTAAAATATAAATAACATCACGGGATAACTCTGGATTTGTTTAAATTGTTGCACGTCATACTTGACCTAAAGCTATGATTTATAACCAAAAAAAATATCATCGTGTTGTTGAGAACATCAGCGTGTCTTTTGTCTCCAGATATTCACTGAGTGTAAGCTGGTTGTAGCTGTGGAAATATTAGAAACGCTCCGGAGTTCATGCAGTGTTTAACACTTCTCTGCAGCACCGCTCACATATCAACCTATCCTCTTAAATGAAAAATATTACACATTACTCCTGAGTTTGTCCCATTTATTTGCTTTTATGGAGGTTTGGAGAAAAAAGAGCCAAGAAGACAAAGTTCATGTGAAAAGAAAAAAAAAATAAAGAAGAAAAAAAAACAACACTGCCAGACTTTCCAAAGGGGCGCAGCCCTTTGTTGAGATTAAATAGGGTGAGGTAAAGACAATTGCAGCAATGTAGACCAGGAGTGTGAATACACCCCATGTTGTATTTCCCCCCCACACTTTCAGAAGCTTTTTTAGCTTTCTTTTAACCCAGGCGCGCTCACAGCGAGCCCATCTCAGTGCCAATGGAACCGCCAACATTTGCTGTGATAGTTTGAACATTTGCGTGCCAAAGGAATCAAATCGCAAACGCCACCGGTTTGGCCACTCGGTATAAGCATGACTGGCGCGTAAAACCTGGTGTATTAAAAATGTATTTATAGACGAAAGAGGACTCAACTTTTATGCAGAAGCAGGTCAGTGGGTGGGAATCAAATCACGGTTATGCCCCGGTGCTATAAAGCAGGCCACCTTTTTAAAGCATGCCGTGTGATTTGTTTTAATACAGACGATCACACACAGAGGGGAGGACCGAGACGAGTGGTCAGCCAGAGGGATGATTTGAAGAGACCGCAAACACTCTGCTGGATGT
This sequence comes from Parambassis ranga, assembly GCF_900634625.1. Taxonomy (NCBI): domain Eukaryota; kingdom Metazoa; phylum Chordata; class Actinopteri; family Ambassidae; genus Parambassis; species Parambassis ranga. The sequence goes on along the minus strand of NC_041039.1, from coordinate 15,503,483 downwards.
TAGACAGCTCCCCTCAGCCTTCCAAAACCCTGACGCATTACTTCATCAGGACTACTTCATAGGTATTGATCGATATAGGCCTACATCTTGTATCGATTTGTTACTTGGGGTACACAGATACTTTATTAAGATCCCCATTAGGTGCACCGCAGCGGTTGTCAGTCTTCCAGGGGTCGCTGTATTAATATTACAGGCGCGTCACTCTCAAGCAGCGCAGGAGCCTGAACGTGGCCACATCTGCGCTTTTACGCACACGTTAACTTTAAGGTTAAGATCACGTGCAAACTCTCTGCGTGTGTTTGTATGTGTGTGTGTAACTTTAAAGTGGTTTATTAAGTCAACTTATCTGACACTGTCAGAGTTGCAGGTTTGTTGTTTAGGTTTCTCTCTAAATGCACGTCCCATTGCACGCGCGTGTGCGTCAAAGTCCGGCGACATGACGTGCTATGATGATGGTGTACGGAAGAGCACACTGAGCTTATGCGGAAATAAAATGGCGCATAAATTGCTCAAATACGAGCTAAATGTTTAATCAATTCAACATTAATTAGACGTGCAGGCCTGCCATGTCTCACATCACTCCACACACGGCTCTGCTTCACCCGTCGGTGATGGAGATGTTGTTTTCCTGCCTTGTAAATGCTCTTTCCAGAGAACAGTGTGTGTGTGAGAGAGAGAGAGAATCTCTGTGTGTGGGTGCGTGTATTTGCCGAAACTTCAAACACGCACTTGGCAAAGCTCTCTCAAACTGTGAAATTAATTTGGCGTAATTCTGGTCGATGCTGGTGGTAGACTGAAGGTGCTTTAACAATAAAACTCACACCCTGAGCGTTATCTCTCATCCAGCCTTCATCCCCGTCATCATCGTCACTATCATTATCACTGTTATTATCATCATCATTTACCACCACCAACACTGTGATCAGCAGCCTACACGTTCACAAATTCCACAGGTGAAAAAAAAAACGGCAAATAAAATTACATTTCATAAATCAATGGATGCACGTCCACACGTCCTGCTGCAGAACTTACACTCAAGTGTCTCTTTTAATTTATTGCGTCGTCTTTTGTTTAATACAGCAGCTAAACAACGTTTATTTTAAATGGCTCTGTGTTTTCTGTAGAATGGAGTTTATGTTAAAACACAAAGGCCTGCACACTCACTTTGTGTTTTTATGCATTATTCTTCCACCCTTGTCTTACCTTTAGGCATCAGTGGTCAAAATTGAATATTTGTTCCTCTAAAAACATAATCTGTTGTGATTTTAAAATTAATATAGCAAAAATAATAATAATAATATTCCACTTCCACCCACTGATAGTTTGCGGCTTCTGTTAAACTGGATCTCACGACTCCTTTTAGAATTTTAGCAAAATTGTTGCAGAAGCTGTGGCCCAGATATTTAAAATAATGATTTGTCGTGTTCTAATCAGCCAAACATTATATTACAAAGACAATAAGTGTGTGGACAACTCTTCTCTTTGCCATCACGTTCGGGGGGCATTTGCGCCTAACAATTCATGGGCACCCAGACCTTTTTTCATGTCAAGCACACCCCTCGCAGATGTGCCTTACAGCCCCCAGGATCCCCGCTTGATAAGATTTTGTCACAGGGACCCACATCTGACATTTTCTGTGGATTGATGGGGTTTTTGTACACGCTGCCCATGTGCTGCAGATAGCAAGAGGGGACGCGGAGATCCAGGCTCCGCATCAACAAATGTATACAGTCTGTAAACGTGCAAGTAGAAACCAAACATGACCCACAGGAGAAATTAATTTATTTCTCTCATTTCTGAGGACCCCATTTTATCTCCCTCAGTGACCCAGCAGCGTCCTGGGACCTCAGTTTGGGAACCAGTGCAGGGCTGTATGTGGGGACTGTGATCATTTTGTTGAATTAGATTACAGTGAAATGACAGCACTTTTCAAATTGCTTAGGACGCGCTCCTCCAGCCCCCCCCCCCTCTCTCTCTCTCTCAGTGACCCCCGCAGGTCCCGGGACCCGCTCCGGGACCCCCCTGCACTAATGAACAGCGATAACACGTATAACTGGTGGCCGCCAAAAGACAGCAGCATGCAGGCTGTTGTCATCGCTGGCTATGCACACAGAAATCGGTCAACCTTATGAGAGGACAACTCTTCACGGAGGGTCTCCGCAGAGGAAGGGAGAAAATATGGAGGAATATCTGTCTGCAACAGCGAGATGGCGCTATTCTGCACGTTTAACCTAAGCCGTGCTCCAGTGCTCCTATTGGCTATTATGAGTGCAGAGTAGATTTAATTTTTCCCTGGAAAATGTTTCGATCGAAATTCATAAAAAGACTAAAACAATCAATGGCGGAGGGGACAGTTTGAGCTGGGAATTTCACATAGTTCTTGTTTTTTACTTCAATTATAAAGACCTCCTTTCCCTGGACAGTTGCCTCTTTTACTAATTTAATGTTTAGTTTTAATAATTTTAAAGTATGTTATGGTGGTGGAATTAATAGCAAATATTAACACACACACACACACACACACACACACGCACATTTGGACACAGCACAGTGAAGACAAAGAGGTGTTTGTTGTGCAGTAACATGAACATGTCTGCAGGCTCCACAGCCGTGATTTAACGCGGATGTTTTCTTTATTTCTTTACAAAATCTGACGCTCCAGTAACTGATCTCTGATCTGTCAATTAATGCGATGTCTCGAGTATCGAACATTTTTTAACCCATGAAATAAATCTGTGGTTAATATGTTTAATATATGTTGAGGAATATTCTCAGCACATCAGTAAGTCTGACCCTTTTTTTCACTGCGGATTTCTCCCTTTTAATTTTAACCCTAAAATAAAGAAATTGTCTTATTTTCCTTTTTTTTAAATTTAATCTAGATTTCATTTATTATTTGCGATTCTATAAGGAAGGATTGTAAGTGTCTTTATTATTGTCCTGTTCTGTCTGATGGAGCTGTAAATGTCGCCGGTCACCACCCAAGCATATAATTTCTCATCCCAATATATTTTATAAGTTTGATTTACTTAAAACAATATCAATGAATTCAAATTATTTTTCGTTTTTAATTCCTTTTATTTATATTATTATTTATATATCTTCTCTTAATGTTTTTCTATTTAGGTTAATGGTGTTTAATATTAAATTAATATTATTTATTATTTTGATTTAAATAAATAAATAATTATTGTGAATCAAACTTTCAAAATTAAGAAAATGTCCATGGGAAATCTGAAATGTGAGCAGGTGATACGAAAGATGGACCCTACTCTCCCTCTGCAGGCTTGGTCTTCTTAATAAAACTAATTTAATAGTAATTGACTATATTAGTTATAATTACAATATCTGCTGTATTATGTGCACACACGCACGCACTTGCTACTATAATTCATTGTGGTTTTATTTTATTATATTAAATAGTCTCAAAAAAAGGACAAACTCAGCATAAATCACGTGATAATCTTCTTCGTCTCCTTTAAAAGTTGGTTGCTTGTGAATGGCAGTGTTGTGCAGAAGGTGAGTAACATGAAGGATTAAAACGGAGCCATGTATGGATGGTGTGAAGCTCCCTGAAGCAGTCCTCTGAACTTTACAACTATATGTAAACAAGTTGTCAGTTTGGGAATAATCTTCTTTTTTAACGCGAATGAAAATTCAATCTCCCAAACTGAGATTAAGCAGATGAGTTCTTCTTCTTCTCCTCTTCCTCCTTCTTCTCCTTCTTCTTCTTCTTCGTTCTTTCTTTCTGTCTTTCTTTTCGTTCCTTGTCATTGGTGGGGATGGACTTTGGTGGACAATAATGCGGCAATTGTTGATGCTTTGTGACCCATAAAATTTGAGGGTGGCTATTCTGGCTTTGGTATGTAATTATGCAAAACACTTTGCATAAAGACTTGCCATCCGATCTAATGATAGAGCCTGCAGTCTCATTTCCAGAGAGGGAGGCACCAGCAAAGCCCTGCACTCCGAGTGACGCTGGAAAAGCTGCCATAAAAAAAAAAAAAAACCCAAGACAAGTGCACATAAGAACACATGCTATTGTTCAGGTAATTTTGTTGTGGTGTGGATATTTATAATCTAACAAAATGAGAGAGTGCATTTAAATTTAACTGCTACTTACACTGTATATTTTTGTCTAGATGATCTGTTTTGAAGCATGTTATCACATGGTGTTATATATTTATGTTATTTTCATGAAAATAGGGTTTTAAAATCTATTTCTAAAGAAAACACCAGTGCAAAGTCAGACCATCTGCACAGAGGAGCAGCAGGAGGACAGAGTTCAGGCTCATACTGAGGGAAATGTCTTTCATGGATCACACTTTAGAATAAAAAATACTTCATTTTCTTTTATTGTAACGATACATTTTTGTGGTACCAGTATGTAAAAAAAAATAAATGCTACATAAATGAGTGTAACCTATGTGTTTTTTTGTCAGAATTTCCAGGTTGTTTATTAAAAGACTGCAGCCTGCATGCCTTTGAGGTGTGCAGTATATGGGATATTCTGTGTGTATGCACATAATAAACACTTGTGCTGCCTGACAGAGGTGTGAATCTGAGAGCTTTTCTACCAAATGAAGTGCCAGCAGAGAGAGAAATAAAGAGATCTGCAGCTGTCAGGGGTCAGTCAGGCAGAGATTGCTTCTAGAGATCTTTTGAAAAAATCACACGTTTGAAGGCTTAGTGCTTTGCTGTCTTCGCATTTCAAGCTCAGATCAGTGGAATCAGAAAAAAAAGAAGAACATGGGTTGGAGAATTCTGATGTTGGGATGGACATGGGGACTAGTGCTTTTTTTGGAAGGCAGGAGACAAAGTCTTTTACCTCATCCTTCAGAGGGAAGAGGAGAACCCAAGTTTTTTTTGTTGTAAACATTAAAACACGTATCACACAGTTAAAGCTCTAATGTCTGTGTGTGTGTGTGTGTGTATACAAAACCTGCTCTACACTCTCCTCCAATTTGCTGTGCGTGCTGTCAAAGAAGGAGTGAAGCAAAACAACTCTGAAGTGCTTCATGACTCAGTTTGTTGCTGTTAGAGAACCTTTCTAGTTAAAATGTGGATCCCCTTTTCTCAGTGTTCAACACTTTTGAATAATTTTTGGCACTTTTTAGGCACGAGAAAACCAAAATTAAACGTGTCACACTCGATTATTTATCATTTTCAGGATACAAGACAGCAGATTTACTGTCACTTGTGATGCTTTCATATCTGATGCCTGAGCCAAACAGGATGTGTTGTTTGGTATTTTGTGGGGATCACTAAATTTGAGGGTTGATCAAACGTGATATTTTTCTACAAGATTTTCAGATGCAGAACACACGTTGTGGAGTGTTGTTTGTTAAGAGGGAAGAAGGTGAAAGGGTAAGTCGTCATGAAATGTGTTTTTCTATGTATGTGTTGCTCTATAGAAGCGGTGGAAGTGCACAGATTCTTTTCAATTAAATGTCAGATGTCAAATATACATGCATGAAAATGAATATACACATACAAACATCCATCCAAATGCCTGTTTCCTTTTCTCATACATGTACAGTTGTAGGAAATCTTCAGCCAATCACAACTCAAAACTAGAGTTCAGACTTCCAGACCTTTACTCAGGGAGAACCCTTTATTTTGTCGCATCGTTACAACCCAGGAGACTTTTCTAAAAGCTTTTATTTTGGTGACAAATTTAAAGCCTTCTGTGTACACATGTTATTTCTTCAATAAACTGACACTATCGTAATGTTTACGCTGACACTGTAACAGGAAAGATTTGACACTTTGATTCTTACATTCACAGCAGTGCTCCCACAGCAAGGACTAACATCATTTGACAGCAAAGTTTTTCAGGATGTTTTGATGCTGCAGAATAAAGTGAAGGAACAAAGTTCAAATAATCATATTATGACTGATTATTTGATTAATAATCTTCTTGACTTTGACACAACTGTTGTTGGAGAAGTGAGTTCTGGAGAAACATGTCTGTCTTCATGTGAACTCTTAACTCCTGCCTGCTTCTGTTTCATATGCCATGTGATTTCTTTCTCCTTTTTTTTTTGCCTGCTTTTTGCTTGCGAGGGAGGCAAAATATGCAAATCCCATCAGATTTATACCACTCAGCGCCTTTCAGTTCTTCATGTGCTTCTGCTGTGGTGTATTATTATTTTCAAGGGTTCTCAGCAGGACATAAAAAAGGATCATAAGTTATTCTTCCACCTGACAAAAAAAAATCTTCTTCTCTCTGTTTCAAAGATGGACCCAAGTAAAAAGTGATAATGACATGATTTATTATCATCTGAATGGGTGACGGCGAGCTGATTGCTTTGGATGGAGCTTCGTGCAATGCTGCATATGGAGGGAAATATAAATTGACAGGCAATGTTACTGATGAAGTAACACTTCTTTCATGTGACAGCATCATGTGCTCATTAAAACAGGTGATACAAGCATTCTCATTCAAACGAACACAAAGGGAAGCGATCACACTTATTCATCTGAAAGTGGAAATGATAAGTTGTTGTTGTTTGTAATGTTTTTTTATTAAGAACAAACTAAAACTTTATAATTAACTACATACACACTGCTTTACAGATCCTAACTTTGCGCTGTTGATGTGATATTTACTCTTTTTTTTTCTCTCCCCCCCTCCTGCTTTGGGATCCAGTGGTTTCAAACAGAAAGACCTCTGATTGGCCTGGTGTTAAAGAGCTCTGATCTGGGCCATGACAGCTTAGTCCAATCGGCCTGTTCAACATGCTGGTTTGACTGTCACTTTCAATTTTCACATGACCCCATGGTCCTAGAATGGGGGATAAGTGGCAGAAAGTAGGACTGAAAGCTCATATTATTGCTCTGACAGCTTCACTCATCTGAAAGTAATGCAAAATGCAGTTCATATTTATTCTCTGACCTTATGCTCAAACAGGGGATCTACAGTATCTACAAGTTAGATGCAGAGACAAAGGCTAAAGGCAGAGGAGTCCTGTTGCATAGTTTGTCCAAATGCATCTGATTTCCTGACAAAAACTTACAAAAATACTAGATCATTTTAAGATACTTAGTCAAACATACACATGCTATGCATGTTTTTTCTCTCTCTTTTTGCACATAATGTGCACACAACAACATGAGAAACACACATGCTGATAATATTCTCAATATCCTCGCTGAAATGTTTTATCTGAGCCGTTATTTATGCTCATGTAGGTCATAAAAGAGGAGCTCTATCAGTGCTGCTGGATGTGGTCATTATCAGACATAGTGCTAGACAGGGAGGGAGGGGTTCATTGTTCGCTATGCGCTGCCTGCCCAATGACTGAATAAGGTGTGTTCATTGTTCATTCTCTCTGTGTGCGATAGCCACAGGCTCCAGTGTGGCTGCAAATAATTTAGAATTAAAAAAAAAAAGAAGCATTCACAATATTTTGTCATTTACCAAAAGGCTGTAAATGAATGTTTAGCTTGATGTTCCCTGAAGGCGGCAAACATTTCGATATTTCTCATAAATAAAACATTAAAGATGAGTGATGTCTGCGTGTGTTTGTCATAACTCCAGCAGTAAACATGAAGAGTTGGGTTGCAGCAGTAGTAAAGGTTGTTGTCTTTTTCTGTATAATCCTCACTTCTTGTCCCCTGCCTGCCCTCCTAATCCCTTGGCATGTGTTGGTGACATCACATGGCTACTGGCTGCAAATTCCCCCCGCAACTGTCATTAACTCTGTGAACAAATGAATAATGACTGGGAGACTCGCTGGCTCCCACCACTGGCCTTGGGTATTATTAGAGTGACCTCTCTTTGGCTTGACCAAAAAAACCTTTTTGATATCATTGCTGGAAGTACACTAGGAATGATGGCCTGTCTGGTGAGGGGGGGGGGGTTGGTATTCGGTGCAGTCGGCCACCACCAGTGTCGTGTAAACCTATACTTTCCTCCCACTGCTGTTTCATGAATACTTAATTAGAGAACACAGCCTGAAATACACGACTTGCAAGCTGCCTGACCTCTCTTTACCAACAATGCACAATATTTGGGTTTAGCTGGGGTGACATGGTCAGATGACATGTTTCACTGTAAAGGAGCGCCTTTGGGGAATATTGTGGCAGTTAGCTGTGTGATATCATCTGTGCAGACAGAGCAGAGTCAGTCAGGTGTGGCTGTGGGAGGAAAGCATCTCCATATGTCAAAGAGCTGGCTCTCATAAGAAAATCACATGCTGATAGTGATCACAACCTGCAGGGAGATTTGCTGTCAGCTGCAGAGTACTTCTACTCTATTACTGTACAGTACTTTACTCGAGTATTTCCATTACAATTCCATTTTTTTTAAATTGGGCTTCTTTGTATGCAGGTTAACATTATAGAACATGTGAAGGAGCACTAGGAGAAAAGGTAGGAAAATAGGAAAATAGTAGCATCCAGTGATGCAACGTAAAACATTGCATCCTGTTAGTCCTCCATCCTACCAATGTTTCCTAATTCACCATTATTAGCCATACAGTAACATATCTTTAGGTTAAAATACTACTCCAACTACCTCTAATACATGCTACTCCATACTTGTACTGTGTGTTAGAGGTCACTATAATACTGCCACTATGTTTTTATAGAGTCTGTACTCTATGTTACACATAATGAATTATTAGAATTATAGAGCTTGAAAATGTAACTTTTTTTAAATCACAATACACAAACAGTGGGTAAAGTACACCTCAGCAACTCCAATGATACACAATATGTAAATAGTGATAATAAATCAATGATTTATACTGTGGCAATATATAATCAGTGTGCATAAATAACTTAACAAAAACACTTTCATGCCATTTTAACTTATGCTTGTACTGAAAAGCTATTATCAGGTTTGTAGTTACTTTACAGATTAGGATTTTATACATAATGTATTATGTGAAATATTAAATCAGTCCTATAGGTCCATATAAGGCTACTTATATTGACATTTAAAGGAAGTTTCTTTGTTTTTATTAAGCTGCAAGTCTCACTTTGATTCTACTTCTTTTCCCACCACTGGATATTAACATGATATATATCTAAAATACAAAACAAAAACACACAGGCGAACATTACCTGATAACATGTACAGTGTGTTTAAACTTCATCTGATTTCTGATCCAGCTCTGGGATCAGTAAATGAATGGATAGATGAGACGAAATGAAACTGTCAGACTGTTAATCTCACCGTCAGTAATGCAGACTCCGTCCCTATATGGACACTGACAAACACCTATAGGGAGCTGTGGCTATTTATGGCTTTGCACAGGACGAATAAATACCTGAGATGAAAGGTAGACACAGAGACTAGCTGATGTAATCAGTGCTGTGCACATCGAGGGCTCTCCATCATTGCAATCTGCAGATTGCAATAAAAGTTCCCAGAATTGCACCGAGCAACCCAATCTAAACGAACAGACAATCACAGCCTCTGATCTCAGTCCCAATTGAGACATATCCCAGCTGAATGTCCCAGAAATTAGACCTACTTGGTGCGTTCATGATCCCGAGATGGACAGATAGAGCAGGTGATTTCCCTCTGTAGTCTGTCTCAGTCGACAGGCTTCACAGAGGGAGACTCTCCATGTATTTATTATGTAGGTACAATTTTACACAGCATTGCATAAGCCAGAGAGGGCCGATTAAAGGGTGACAATTAGTCCTTTGGTTATGTTGAAGTCACTACAGCCGTGCGACAGAACTACGCGACCTCTGGCATCGGAAAACAGCGTGAAGGGGGTGGGGTGGGGGTGGGGGTATATGTTGTCGCATACAGAGAGGCAAAGCACGCGTAAACACACAGGTGTCTGTGAAAGCACGCGTTATGCGTCCAGAAAGCAGAAAACAAAAGACAAATGAATGCAAGGGGAAACATTTAAAGGGCATTCCGACGAATTCTAAAAGAAAAAAATACACAAAGCACAAAATGAACCATATAAAGGTGTAGAAATAAATTATTTACAAGTCCCTACATCATTTTCCTATTGTTGTTAATTTACAAATAATTTATTTTAATATTTAAATTTTAATATTATTTATCTTAGATTTTTAAAAATGTATTTATTATGTGTTAATATTTAGAAATGAAAATATATTTTCTAAATCTAATAATAACAATAATAATAATGCACTGCGCGGTATTATTATTGATGATGATGATGATAATAATAATAAATTGTGTGTTATTATTATTATTATTATTGTTAGTAGTAGTATTTGGTATGCTGTTGATGTATTTTCCGTATTTTTTTCAGAGCGCCACAGATCTGCGTGCGCCACAGAGCCACAGTTCCCATGCGGCGCACGGACACGTTTCCTCAGGCGCACCAGATTCTGCCTGGAAATGAGTCGTGAAAACGCGCCGTACTTGGACACAGAAAACAGCAGGTTTAATGTCCGCCCAGCACCTGTCATGACTTGGATGCTGTTGACGAGCAGGAGGTGGATGAAGAAGAAGGAGAAAACCTGAGCTACGAAGAAAAAAAAGGGATGGAGGATGTGAAGGAGTAGGCGATGAACGCGTACACGGACATGACCCTTTTCACAGAAAGTTTAAATGTGCTGGGCAAAGAGCACATGTGACCAAGGTGGCTGAGATGATAGAAATCATCATCAGAGCAGTAATTACAGTATAGTTTATGGCTGACTGCCTTTGCCAAAAAACAGTAATTGGAGCACATCTCTTCTTTTAACCAGAGAAAGCGTTCAGCCTAGAGGATGGAGGCAGTTGTGAAAGCAATGATGGATACTATTGTCCAAAATTTGACCCTCTATTAACATCTCTTGGCAGCATCTGGATCCTGTCACCATGGAAGAGGACAAAAGTCATTTTCTCAACATACCAAATCCCTTCTTTTTTTTAAAAGCCTCCCCCACCAGTGAACGGGTGGAGGCCAGGCCAGAAGCCCGCAGTCTCTTCCTTTATCAGTCTCCACTACGCCACCTCTCCATCCTCCCCTTTGTTTTGCAGGTGTCTCCAATTACCTGCTAATTTGCCTGTAATCTTGGCACAACTCTTAATAAACCGTGTTTATTCCCCCATCCACCCCTCTAGAAACACAAAGTTGCTGAAAATCTGAGCACGGCAGTGACACTTTCCTCCTCCATGTCATTAAACAATGTGGCGATTTTATTAATTTCAGCGTAAAAGTATTGCAACCCAGGAGGGGAAGTGAAGAGTGTCTCTGTTAGTGATAGATGCAGGTTGTCGGGTGGCATTTCATTATGAATTTTCTTGGTGAAAGATGAGTGCCAAGGAGCAAGTCAATTCAACGCCAGACACCAAAAGAGAGAGAGAGAGCGAGGAAGAGAGGGAGTGTTGCTAAGAGACAGGGATGCTGCACAACTTCCATCAGGAGCTTGACTCCGACCTTATATGCAAATTAGCTTCTGCTAAATCTTTTGTGCGAAAGCAAGGCGGTGTCACTAATACCTGGCCTTAAAAAATGCTTTAATATCTACGGTAGATGCAAAAAATGCACTTTGGGGGAGGCCATGCAGGCACACTTGTTGGGCTTTTAATGGAACCTTTAAGTGAATTTCTCTGTCTACAATCATTTTTTTCCCCCTGTAAATAACCCTCTGCGAAGTAAAAGCTGACGCCATGTTACATTTAATTTATTTGCCACATCTTAAAAACATTTGTACATCCATGTTAAAGCAGCTTGAAGAACCGGGAGAGTGACATTTTGCAGCCTTGCAGCTACATGGATTATTCACATGTGAGGCATCGACAAGGTGCAGTTTTCTTGACCTGCATGTCATTTAACCCAAGAATGATAATGATGGTTGGGGTGAGGAGGGGGGTGATGAGGGGGTGGGGGGTGGGCGGGTTTGGTTGGAGAGGGCAGAGAGGTTGCGACCTGTGAAAGGGGCTGTATCAGGTTGGAGCAGGTTATCTGAAGTGGACACTGATAATGGCCTTTTAGACATGCCATGTTTGATCTCTCAGCGCTGAGGAGAGAGAGCTAATCAATAGTCTGAGCAGGCTGCTGATATGAGGTTACTGTACGAGCAGCTAGCAAGCAGACAAACAGCAGCAGCAACATCTGCATCATTACTTAATTGGCTGGACATTTTGATGAGGGGTCAACATGCCATAGAAACAAAGATCAGCTTTATCAATAGAGAAAATGTTTTGAGGATCACATCGTGGAGCGTTAAAAATCAAATCAATTGCGGATTGATTGTACATTATGTTATTGGCTCTTTATGCAGAAAGGAAAAATTTAGAAATTATGATCACAGCCAGCCCTTGACAAATTAACTTGTGGAAGCAATAAACACAACTTCAAGGCGCAGGCATAAAATAGCCATTTTAATCAAAGCTAAGTGAAATATAGATCCCTTTCCTCCTGGGGTTCTTCACATTATGCAGACAGAAAGAGAGAGAGAGGGAGAAAAAAGGAGAGGAAACAGAGGGAGAGAGAGAGAGCAGTACACTACCGTGTTCAAAGCCAACCTTGTCAATAGTACTCACAGTGGGCTAGGGGAGTGTAATAGCACTTCCCTGATTCTACATTGATATCATATAATCCAGTGTGCCCTGTTTCAGTATCATATTTATCTAACCTGCTGGGGGACAGGGTAAGGGGGACAGTGTCCCTGCTGCTAGGAGCAGACACATTACACACTGCCTCGTGTATTCTTATTGATTACTCCCACCCCACAGCCCAGGGACCATAATTTAACTCAGCAGGCACTACAGTTAATACTGGAATTCAAACATTCCATCTACACTTCAAGAGACAAAAACAATTGACACTTTAAAAATGTGCAGGGCCCTTTCTAAATGGGATCTGAAGGGAATGGATCTCCATTTTCTGCTCTTTTTTTTTTCCTCTTTCAGTCCTCTGCCTGTGCAGCCACCGGATCGTCTGTGAGAGGGGACAGAATAACAGTGTGTCGAGGAATCTGTTAATCAAGAGGGACATAAAAAAAGATCCCACATTTATTTCTGTTAACTGCTTAAATATGTGGAGAAAGTCCCACAATATTTGACAATTAAAAGCAAATTTATTTTGCAACTTTAATTGATTTCATGAAGCAGAATTTCCACTACGATGAGCAGGATATGACACAAATGCAGCTTGACTGGAGCGGTGCAGGCGTGCCTTGCTCAAGAGCATGTTGGAAGGTGCCTTCTGGATTTGATTATCATTGAGATTAAAATATAAATTAACTCAATGAGTACTACCTACATCCCAATGTTCTTTGATAAAATGTTGTTTTGGGAAATTATTATCTTGTCATAAGAGCTTAAGATCAACTTATTATCCTGACTTCAACAGCCTGGTTAACCCTCTGACAGGCTGGTTAAAGTGCTGCCAGCAGGGAGCATTTGAACAGGATAGGGAGCTGGGGAAGCTAGTGGGGTTCTAATAATGACCTTTTTTAAACCAAAAAATTAAAAAAGAAATTATAAAAAAGTTAAACATCTTTTCCTCTATAAGTTAAGAACATCACCTAGTTAAGATTTATATTATAAAAAATTTACTTTCCTGCAACGATCATATTTGTTAAGTATGACCTATTTCTCATTTGACATAATAATGATAATAACATAATAATAATAACAAAAACAACGTTGCAGACTTATTGGTAATCATGTAATACAGGTAATCCCTTCACCTACCATTTAATTAATGAATCAGATCGTGAACAATACTGATTTAAAAAAATTGTTCTGAGGTTTCATGTTGATTCAGAAAGTGATCAAACCTTCATTTTTTTTAAATGGATTAATCCCACACAGACTCTGTCATACTTTTTTTAGAGCTAAAATGAGCATCAGTGGGGATTAATATGCATTAATTAAATTGACTCTGTTTCCTTTAATGAGAGGGAAAGGATTTGATGTTAATGCTGTTGATCTCACCGAGGCTTCAATCCACCTAATTAACCAGTATTTCTGCAACACAGTGAAATAATCAATAAAAAAGATATTTCATGACTGCTATGGATACTGCGCTCAGATATTCAGATAACCGACACACATCACATGCCGCCTCACCTGCTACGGCTCAGAAACACGTTTCTATATATATATTAGTGGAATAATTACAATGGCTGTTTTTCTTTTTTTTTTATCTGAGCTTTTAGTCAAAGTGTGCTGGCGCTCACTGTTGCATCTGTTTGCTGTGTGGAGATGGAGCGTCTGTGGAGGGCCAGGGAGCAGACTCCAGAGATCCATCCATCTCAATCTAAGGCTACAGCTGACACCTTACAAAGAGGTACAATTAATAAGGGCATTATCCAGCAGTAGGCAACAATAGAGTCCTAACGCAGAGACACCAACCTCAGGAGGCCCGGAGACCAGAGAATGGGAGCGTGTGTGTTTATGGGCGGGGGGGAAGGGTGAGCCAAAGTGCTTCCAAATGGGAAGCATTACAAGCAATGTCTTCAGAACATGAATTACAAGCTATTATAAGTGAGCCTTATGAAATATGGTGCTAACTGGGTCACATTCTTTATTGCGGCTAATATCTTAAATTTCAAAATGAAGTCAGAATAAAGCCGAGTAAAGAATTAAAAAGTGTAATAGAAACTCTTTGTCCTGTTTACAGAGACATCATAGGAAGGAAATCTGAGATATCAAATACAGCCAAACTGATAATGGAGCTCTCATGAAAGTGTCCTGTTAGTGCAGGTTGAGTGCAGCTCTGTGGTTCACAGGGGAGAGGGCGGGGACACCGCTGCACTGACATTTACAGCAATCCAGGAGTTGTTTGTGGTCACTGGACTGGAGACAAACGCTGAACCCTCAGGTCAGAGGTCAGGGCTAAATTTCATCCACTGTGGAGGTCCCCCTGTTGGAAAAGACAAACAGAGAAAGCAGCTGAGGTGTGAAGTGCTCCTGCTGTCGGGGAAATCAATCAATCGTCATGTATAAACACAACCCAGACCAAAGGAATACAGAGCTGAATAAATGTTGGTACAAAAATTGTAAAAAAGAACAATAAACACAGGCAGATCAATACAAAATGAACCGATGAGTGAAACAATAGTCTGGGAGTGTGTTCTTAAATAATGAACCCCTAATCACTCTTAAGTCTGTTCCAGGTTTTATACAGAGTCAAGAGTCCCCCCCCCACCTCCTCACACTGATCGTTTTATATTTTCCTGCTCATTCCACGGGGAAAGGATGAGCTTGGTTATGGATTAACGCTGTGATCAATAACAAGATAGGAGTCTGGCTCTCTAAGCTCAAGAAAATTAATTCGAAATGCAGTCAAACTCTTATCGACCCACAGCCAGGGGTTGCTTTCACTGCAGGTATAGTTGATAATCCACCAATATTGTGATGAGCAGCTAATCTCTCATTTTAAATGTGACCTCGGCTGCATATAATAAAAGTTAAGACTGGCCGCCCGTTTGTTGTCTGTGCAGCGCAGGGTCTCCTGATGGCAGCAAGATCTTCTGATCTATTTCTACGCTTTGAGTTAATCTGCACTTCGGCGTGTAAGTCAATTAAACAACTTTATTACTTTGTTCAGAGCTTGTTTTGACTGAAGAACCAAAACCTGCACGACTGCGTTTAACTGTGAAAAATGTATTTATGTAGTTGTATAATCATAAGAATGGGTCACACTTCAAAATAAACAAACACTTTAAACACTCCAAAAAGCACCAAACTAATAGATTAAGGAGTAACCCTCCTTAATCTATTAGTTTGATGCTTTATAAATCCTGAGATTTATAATTCAGGATTATCTAAATTAGATTTATTGTTTGCTTTCATACTGAACTCAAACTCCAAACTCAGGATTTATTAAATCGGGATTGTTTAAACTCAGGATTCAAATCTTACGAACAAACAAAAAATGAATTTACACTAATTTACCATAAAATATTAGAGTTAAAGCATCTGAGAAGTTGAAAGAACAGCAAAGTTGCAGATGGGTTATGGATCAATCCCCCTTCCCAATCAAACATCTCTGACATTTGGCACCACTTGTTTTATAGCTTGGTCACCTACTGCCAGCAAAATGCACAAACCCTAATCAGTAAAGAGCCTGAGGTAACGTGGCGCCGTGCAAGTTTCAAATCAGAAGCAAAACAAAGCAGGTTAATTGATGATCAACAGAGTCTGACTTTAATGAGGCCACGTTGCCCACGGCCAGGCCTAGTTCAGGAGACATATATAAGGACTTTCTCCTGCCTCTGCTCCGCTCCCTTTCTTTGATCCTGTTTGCTTTTTCTGCTGCTGGGACCGTCATTGTTGGTTTTAATTACTCCAGCACCAAACGGTACAGATGAAAGATAGGTGTCTGTAATTAATAAAATTTCCATAAATTTGAATCCCTAACCAGTCTCATTAGCTGCTGCCTTTTGTCTTGACTGAAGTTCTCATGTCATCTTTTTCCAACTCTAACTATACAGAATAATATTACTTTAGGGCAGTGAATCACTTGATATGCACCATATTTTCTGATAATCAAATTCACTGTAGGTAATTAAATGCAGCACATACTGTAGTCATACTCCAATGATTGAGGTCAAACCTGAAGGAAATGGCAATTGTTGCATTAAACCAATGTAACACTCAAAAGTCTTTTCAATTAGTGGTTTCAGAGGGAGCAGAGCGGCGGCGGCGGCAGCAGGCATGTCGATTTTATTCAAGCTCAAAAACATAACCAAATTGTTGAAGAACTCATCTTTGATCATGTGTAATCAGGATCAGGGCTGCGCGCTGCATCTCTGGGCCACAAACTAAATGAGTTGCAATGCTGCTGGCACTTGCTGCTTTGGATGGTAGTCAGCTTGGCAGTGACAGAGCTGCAGTGTATTCACATAACAAAAAAAAAGGACAGTTACTCAGAGGGGCATTTCGAGGTTGAAAACACCTGTTGTTTTCACCCATTCAAATATGTTTGCACTGGAAAGCACGAGTTAAATTCTGATCAGATATGCACTTTGAATGTGATATGAGGTTTTGTGTCCTTTTTTCAAAGTTTCCAAGGTAAAAACTCGTATTTTTTTCAGGGCCATGTATATATTCATTATAGACATATTAATGATTCATTGTATTACACCAGGAAAACATCACTATTTTAAATATAAGACATTCTTCCATCAATGCACTTTTTTCTGTTTACCTGCAGAGTAAAAATGAAGCTATTCTCAATTATAGCAGACCAGGTCAGACTCAGGGAAGCAAGTCTTTGTTGCTTTGTGACAGTGCTCTATAATCTTGTGGAGAACAGCCTATCATTACCAGGCAGTGTGGTAATAGACTGACATGGATGCTATGGGGAGCAATTGATTCCACACATCAATCAGTAGGGAAACTCGCCTTAACGATTGCAGAGAAGTGGCCTGTTTGTCCTCAACATCATGATAAATGCTAACATGGAAGCGGCTCAACAATACCTGCGGCTGAATGAAGGGGTAGTTACTCATCATGAGAAATTCATTAGGCTGCTCAGACGTTGCCCTGGTCTTCCTTCTGATATTCCAGCACACGTTTAATACCTGCAAATGTGTTTCTGATGTTCTCCAGCTCAGATGACTTTGAGTGCGCACTGAAATTAACAATGCAGGGTTCTACTAATGTGTCTACTTCCTGAAAATATGCTATCATTAACTTTATAATGTTCAGATTTCTTAACAGACTGATGACTTTCTTTTTTTTTCTGCCAATAAAAAGCAAACAGCAGCTTTGCCTTTTCTCTGCCGTGTCTTTATCTGCGGACATCTGTACCAGATAGCATAAAAGACGCAGCTGGATGCAGAGAACATACTATCTTCCAGTCTAAAAGGGAAGGGTCCCACCTGATTAAGAAGGGCAGGGGAAAGACTTTGGCAGGCCAATGGGAGAGGTCAAGGATAGACCAGCCAGCTTCACTCCCCCACCACATCATTTTTGTATGACAGCACCACCCTAAGGTTGAAGTTCACCCAGACTTTTCATGAACAGAGCGCTTAACGTCAAACACAAGATTAAAGCGGGGGTGTCGCATCTTGGCAGGACCAAATGAAAATATCAACTGCTAAGCCCCCCTCTGAAAAGCCAAGGGGACAGGTATCTAATATTAGAGAGTAAGCCTAGTTAGCAAAGGCGGCCTGCTGCTTTCCACATTCTCAGTGGTGGTCAAAAGGCCAGGCTGGCTTTGGAATTGCTTTATTGGTGAAATATATTACAGTAGAGGCCTGCAGAACTACCTT
Source organism: Parambassis ranga (assembly GCF_900634625.1). Classification (NCBI taxonomy): domain Eukaryota; kingdom Metazoa; phylum Chordata; class Actinopteri; family Ambassidae; genus Parambassis; species Parambassis ranga. Next base: position 15,485,321 of record NC_041039.1, on the reverse strand, counting down.
ATTAAGAAGGCAGAGAAGAGATGCCCCCGTGACATATAGCAGGAACTGAGGACATTTCCATATTACTGAATAAAACACAATTTCAGACTCTTTTTTTATTGCTATGCACCGATAGTCAATATGAGGGAGAGAGAAAAAAAATCAGCAGAGATATGTGCTGTAGTTCATATTATGGCAAAGAAGATAGATTATTTCTTATAGTCACATCAGTTTGAGCCAGAAAAAGGGTAAATAAAATTCATTTAAAGAGCCACAACACCAAAGCAGATGAGGATTTTAAGAGAGAGGACATTTTGCTGTACTCAAATAAGTTGTTTTCTTCCCTGATAGTGTAGCAACAGAGGCTGGTGCTTCAGCTCTTTAAGTGGCTTGGAAGCATGAAAGAGGCTTATCTGCCCCTCTCATTTCTTCAGCCACATAATCAGATGACCTGAGAGGAGCTGAAGAGAAACAAAGCCAGTCAACACTCACTACTCATCTATCTATCTATCTATCTATCTATCTATCTATCTATCTATCTATCTATCTATCTATCTATCTATCTATCTATCTATCTATCTATCTATCTATCTATCTATCGTCTTGGTAGATTCTGCATAATTTTAACATGTAAAATATTTTAAAAATGACCTTTAAAGAGACAATTTGTAAAGAAATTTATCTGGAAGTCAACGTGTTTTCTTTCACATGTTCTGCATTTAATATTTAAAGGTTTATTCTGTGAGAAAACATTATTTCAAAGCCTTATTTAAATGTAACTACTATAAGAATGGCAGCAGAATAAAATCATTTTTTAAAGGAAATACAGAAAAGAAATCCACATTTTCCTGCACAGCATTCCTTCTTTTTAGTTTGACATTGTAGGTAAATAAATGGCTTAAAGATATTTTTCCATATGATCCCTGCCAATGCCTATTTTTCTGTAACATAGCACTATTAATAATCAGAAACTCTGGTAAGACATGAAGCTGATCTCGAAGGCTTTTCTATAATCCCTCCCCTGGAAGTGGTCTTTACTGGAAGGCTAGTTTGTGATGGGCTCACCCAGCAGCACAATGTTGCATTGGGATACAGCATTCAGCTTAAGCCAACTTATCAACTACATTCAAAGCACATCCATTGAGCTGTGCGGGGAGACTTTTTTTTTTTTTTTTTTGCCGATCTATTAAAAATACTCTTATCTGTATTTAGCATATGCTGTGTATGTCAGTGCTGGCAGCTTTAGACGGATTTACACTCAAAACACCTCAAGGTATTCTTGAGCTGAAACTACTGATAACATTCTAAAACTTCTGCAGACAAGCAGGTTTTACAAATAGATAAATTCATTCAACACGCTGTTGTATCATTTATTTACTTATTGTTATTTTTAGTGCACGGTGACTGTTTTTAAAAATCTTTTTTTTGCTCTTTTTTTCTGCAGCGTTTCTTTTTTTTCTTATAGAAATAATATTATTTTCCACATCCAGATAAATAAAAGACGATTTACAATAAATATTTAGTGTTTATCCAATATGTGCTTTGAAAAATACACAACAATTTATCATCTTTTCACTTATTTATTTAAGTCTATTTTTTTATAAAGTGGGAGAAGGACAATTTTTGTACACAACACAAAATTGTCAAATAAGACAGTCAGTATAAAAGAATTGTTGTTGCTAGTTAACAAGAACTTTTGGAATCCAGGAGCAAATAACATGGAAATAATCCACGCATGAGCCTTTCAGTGCATTTCAGTGGGAAGTCCTTCAGAAAAAGCCTCAGTCTCTCTTTCACTTTTTTTTCCAGACAAGCCTTATTTGTACTGCAGGCTAATTACTATTACACAGAGGCAGGCTTATATTTGCTCCAACTAAAATGTAATTAAAGTCAAATTTGATACAAATTTTTAAAAACACACAATTTGATTTTAGGGGCTTTCTGGTTGTAAGAAGAAGATTTAATTTTCATTTATTCACATCTTCATTTTTTTTTTCTTCCATAAATACTTCTTGGTGTGAAATATACTTAAAATGTTTAACTGTATTTTTTTCCCTCCCAGTTGCAACCAAACCTTTATTTAACTCTGCTCTCTGGGCTGTAGAGCTTTGGCCTTTGAAGCGATTGAGAAAGAGCACCGTTATTCATGCTGCATTCAGTGCTGAGAACTGAGACTCCAAAAACAGCAGTATGCTCTCATACCTGTTGAGAACACTTTCATCCTTAATGGGCTCATTAGCCACATTGTTAATTGAGTGCTATTCAGGCCAACATCAAAGCTAATAATAATTGTTTACTTACTTACTTACTTCACCAAAATAGACCCAACAGTGGGATAATGCTGCTCCCATAGAAGCTATATGTTTATAAAGGGGAACACATATTTCTGAATAAACATAACCAAAACATACCTTCATTATTATGAAGTCTCACACGTGTGTGTGTGTGTGTGGTTTTAAACAGCTGTAGTTTGACTAAAAAAAATGAACACACAAAAGTACATTTAACATTTAGATTTTTTCAAATTAATTGAAACATTTAATTCAAATTTCATATAAAATGTGTCATATAATAATAATAATAATAATAATAATAATTCATGTATTTTATTTTCTGTCCTGTAAGTTTTCTCCTCCCACACGCTGCTGCCACATTAGTGGATAATGGGATCCGAAAATGGAAGCTAACTCATTGGAATTAAATTTATCAGCATGTGCTCAGAGGTAATAAGCTGTCAGTTATAAAATGAAGATTTGTATTTAGATATATGATAGGAAAGAAAAATGAATAGGCAAAATAAATGAAGCTGCTTTACAACTAAATTACTTATTTGGAGCCAACGGACCACGAAGAGAATCATGATGATGACAATGATTATTGCAGATAATATTTTCTCCCTATGGAGGTGAAGATAGCAAATATGAAATAATTATGTAACGCAGGTGCACAAAGAGTTAAACAGGGAGGGAGTGTTTGCAGAAATGTTTTGATAGAAGGGACCAAACCTTGAGGCAATATCAAACATTATAATGTTGGAAATCTAATTAGTAACTAAAGGGGGGGGGGTAATGTTGCTGCTCAAATCCAGACTTTGTAAACTGCTGACTGACAGACACATTATAAGCAAACTATAAACATTCTATGTACACATGCTACTAATTACATACATTTGTGCAAATATGTGTAAAACATATACGTTTCTGTGTACGATCAAGTCTGGATGGCTCCCACTTACAGCTCAGTGGGGAAGCTGGATATCCATTTCAAACCGAAATTTTCATCATAGCAGGATTTCTATTTTTTTTTAAAAAAGGTGCTGAGCTGATGAAAGCTGCTCTAACTTACACCTACAGTAGGCTTTGGGCTATAAAAGGCAGCTGCATTTCAATTGATTAGGTATCCATGCATGATGAAAGTTTTTTATAAATGACACCATAGTCAAAACATTTCAAAGAAAACAATCCCTGCTGTATTCCAGGAAACTGCAAAAATGCCAGAAAGCACATGAAGAGGAATAGATGAGAAGGAAAGTGAACACAGGCACATTAAATGTAACAGTATATGACAGTAACTGTCCTATTATTCCTTATTTTCTTCATGGTTTACCCACTAACTAATTTGTAGTTTGTGTAAGGTGTCATTTTGTTGTTTTAAAGTGACTTGATGGCTGTGAAAATGTTATTATTTACTGGGTTTTGTGAATTAATTAAAGTACCTCCAAAGACTTTTTGGAGCACCATAGGTGAGGTTTACTATTGTGTTGATAGATTAAAAGCTTTTAAAAATAAATACGTACAAAAAAGCTTAAAATATTTTGACAACAGAAAAACCTTCCTGTGTGTTACTACTGCACACAATTTTCACATATTATCTGATAGCCATATATATATATATGTGTGTGTGTATCTCATATACTGAGAGAGAAAGATGTGATAGATATGTTCTTTCATCTCAGCAGCCCGGTGTAAACAAGCAAAGAAAAGTGTATTAAAAATGCTCTGTCTATAGGGCTCATGTCTGATGTCTGTCAAATCATTAAAGAGGAAGAGGTACTGTTATCAAATGCTTGGGATCAGCAATAGTGGTGGCACATCACTGAGATGAGGTATGTCTTCCATGGGGGGCAACTTGAGGGCCTTTTGTGAATTTATAGAGTACGATAAAATCAGCTTCATATTTCTCTCTGCGAAATCGGGCTGATGAAAGAAGCCGGAGAGAGAATTACATGGCAAGAGTTTTGTCACCAGACCCCATAGGCTTTATGGGCTGGGAATTGAAAAGGTAATGAGAAAAGCCACGCTGCAGGTTGGCTGTGTTTAATAAGTCATCACGCCTCTATCTATTGTTCGTCGCACGGAAGACCACCAAGATTGTGTTTTCACCATAGTTAATACTCTGCAGCTAGCGGGCATTTCAGTGGATATGATATATCCAACACACAGGCTAGCAGCTTATAGCACTATTACACAGAGTTGTGTGATAACAGTGAACAAAGTCTAAAAAATGAGACTGTTCTCCAGTTGCCTCTCTTGAAGAATATGTGATTGCAATTAAGATAGATGGCTTTACAAAAAAAAAAAATCTGGGTTGGGCTAATTATGTGCAGAAGTATAATTCCCCCTTCCTGCACAGTCCAAAGACACAACTTTGTGTCCGTCTATGTGTGTGCGAACACACAGCTGACAGCCAGATAAAGAGTGACGTATAAAAACATGCCACAGTCCTCTCAGGATACTCAGGACCGTCCTTGGCAGATGTATTTTTTTTTCCTTCTTTTTAAAAATTTGTTCATCTCATAACTCATCAAACAAATTCCCGCCATCCCAGTGATCTCTTTATTCTTCTCCTCACAGATTTTCTGTCTCTCACTAAAGTCGGCGCACAGGAGGGGGAAAAAAAGCAGCCTGAAGGAAAATTTAAATGTGAGCTGATGATGAATGGTTGAACTGATTTCCTGGCATGAATTAAGGCTTTGTAATGACACTTGACACACATCGGATGAAAGAAAGAATAAAGCTTAAAAAAAATATATAAAAAGAAGTACTTTTTACAGTTTGTGTAATTACTGTATGACACATATAATGGGCCATATTTTCCATTTTGACAGCAGGCTCCAGGGCCATCTTTTGTCTTTATGTCATTGCCTCTGGGTGTGCATGAAAACAACACTATTACTACACTCAAACCTCTCAGACTGTTTGTCGAACAGTCGTACACTCCATCTACCTACATGAGTTCTTAAAGACAGGCTTGTCACATACTATGATCAGCGAGAGAGAGACTCAGTCAGAGAGGGATTTCTGAAGCGAGTGCAGTTTTTTAACATGGAAATTGGCTTTGAACCCCATCTGCACAGGTCGGCACATCTTTGGGCAAAGCTCTGCTACTGCTGACAGGGAAAATGAACCATCAATTCCCTATAATGTGGCCTGATTATTATCCTACTTACCCCCTGCAAATTTTAACTTTTTCTTCACCCTATGAAATCACAGGAAGACCTAATGTCTATTAAAAAAAAGCAGCACCACCAACATTTCCAAAGTAAAATAATCCTATCAACAAACCACTTTCAGAGCAGTGACCGCAGGCTTTAATAACACAGCACATCAACATAAATAAAATCATTACCAGTGACTAAAACAAGTCCAATTGAAATGACAATAAATATCTGAACTATAAAATTCTGCCACCATGAAATAATGATTTAAAAAAATATCCTACCTGTGTAGAAATGTTGATTTCAGACCCCCAAAATGTATATGTGAAACTCTTAACAAGTGCAATGGGACTCTGGGACTGTGACACATGATACAAACCAGGAGCAAAGTGTGAATGAAGTGTGTTCAGCAACTTTGGGAAGGGATCTGTCAACGTCTAATCTGAGATGTCTTTATTAGACACAATTGGTTTTGTTTGGATTCTTGCGCCGGTCCGGCCCGCCGGTGTCCCTTTCACCCCTAAAAGCAGCTGGGCCCTGACCCCTGCAGCACTGGCCCTCAAAGCCGAGCTCTTTTCAGCTCAGGCACAGAGGGAACCTCCCTGTTCCCCTCCCACTGGCAACATCCCATTCAGCTGCAGAGATAACTTTATTCATCTTGTGCATCATTGTATCCAGTTGAATGCAGAAACTATGCAGACACTTGAGTGAATTGAGCTAGCATGTGTGTGTGTGTGTGTGTTAAGGACAGGAAAGAAGGGGAGGTGTAATGTCTTAATTTCTTCGTTTTGACAGAGATGAGTTCACTTTGAAAAACCAGCTTCACTCCTCTAATTGCAGGTGCCTGAAGTATCGGGACTGGACAAAGATGCTGTTGTGATTATGTTGGGATTTTAAAATATGCAATCAAACCAAAAAAATAAAAAAAAATATAAAAACGTTTTGACAATTTACACCAATGTCTGCAGATAATTTCTCTATTCTCAGTGCTAATTTACATGAAAGTGCTAAACAGCTATGTCCCTCTCTCTCTCTCTCTCTCTCTCTCTTTTAATTTGGTAAACTCTGCTGATTTAGCGATGGACAGCTGGCGGGGACAGTTAAGCTTATGTTCACCTGCCTAACACCCAAAACAGCACTAGGACCACCCTGCTCTTCTCTCATCATTCATATTCAAGCCAGGGCCTCTTGACAAGTCTGCTGATCTCACTCAATGTTTTGTGATTTGGACAATACGTTTTCACTGTGTGGGCAAAAAAATGCTGAGGCCATCACACTTCTTGAGGCCAGTCTTGTGAGACTCAACTGAGGCAGAAGCTCTCAATTCTTCCTCCTCTGTGAGAGTTATCCTCGTCACTGACTGCTGTCAGATAAGAGCATGGGATCCCATGCTAACAAAGTAATATGGACGAAACAAAAGTCTAAAAAAATGCACTTAAAAGTAGTGTTAATGTTTGACTTCTAAAGTTTTTGCCATCATTTTATAGCTAGTTATATGTTGCTATATAACAACTCTTTGGATACATTTGTATACATTTGTAAGCAATGCTGTGAATTTACTATAACGTGCTCAAAATGCTGTAAAAAGTTCATTTTTAGACAGTAGTTGGATGCTTCTATAGACACGTTTAGAAAAGGAAGTATGATCCTTTAACCATTTAATTTTAAAGAATACAAACTACTCCCTACATGTAAACTATAGTTTAAAACTGCAAAAATATTACCAAATTCATAAATAGCGTAAATATTTGTGATGTAGCCAGTGGTAAAAAAAAAAATCCTTTTGGGGATTTCGATATCTAAAAAGAGAGAGGTTTATACATTAGCGCTGTAGTTGCAAAACACTGTTGATATTCAAATGATTATTGTGCAAAATCTGGGATAAGCTTCTGTGTGAGAGCTCTTCTAAGTGCCTACAACTATTGCTAATTCCCCTCACCATTGTGGGCCGAACAAAGGCCTTAATCCCATTTCACTTTTGCAGAAGGCTGGGGCTATTTTCCCTCTCATAAACCAACAACACTCCCCCAAGCCAGAGCTGAGAGGTTCTGAGAAAGGGGCCAGTGTGTGTATACTTCAAGGCTTTTTTTGTTCAACTTGGCTAGTGCTCTGCATAAACTTTTAAGTGGTCCCAGTAGGCCCCAAACACCTTTTGGCAGAAAAAATAAGCTACCACAAACTGTAAAAAGGAAACCAAACACTCTCTTAACCTGGACAATACAAAAGAAAATATATGAAGGCTTTTATAACTGAGATTGGGACTGGGCTGCAAAGAGTTAACACATTTTTTTTTCTTCCTTCTTTTTTCATGCACTAGTAAAGGAACTTCTGAAAGCAGCTCTCTTTCTCTGCATTGTAAATCCTTTAATACATTATTTATAACATGGTGGTCCACTATCAAAGCAAGTGGAGTAGGACAGGATTCAGTTCTTGTACTTTGTAGTGTAGCGTTAGCTTGCAGTGGAAAATAAAACCACTTCTCTGACTTTGACATAATATTTTCCCTTTGTTATTCAACCTACTTCAGTTCTACCTTTCAATTTTTATGCTTTGATTAAAACAGTTTCAGGGATTTTGTCCATTAATTGTTCTGGAATATTGTAACGTTTGCTGCTCATCAAGTTGAAATACGTACGTTTTCAACATCTAAAGATCACTGGATTTTTGAATTTCCATTTTTTCCATTCTTTTCTACTAAATCTTACTTAACTTAAAGCAAAATGTGCGCAGTATGACTTCCTGGGATCATTCAGGATTGGTAAAGCTCCCTACAACAGGCAGCCAGACCACTAGCCCAGTTGTTTAGTAAGTAAGTGATGGCTTTATTCAGCTGCTGTGTCATGCAGTGCATGTGAACCAGCATGCAGACCAGCATGTGGCCTGTGTTGGCTCATGTTAGGTGTGTAGTTAGAGGGTTTGCTTGCACTTAAAAAGGAGGGGCACGGGCAAACACACACACACACACACACCAGCAGCCAGGAATTTTCTTCGACAGCCAGACAAACCATTCTCCTTTAATCTTAATCAATTAGACACCCATGAAGTGCAAACAAATCACAAACCTGTCAGGACACACAATACAGTGTAAAGAATCTGCAAATTACATGCAGTGTAGACAAGCTGCACCCCTTCCTACAAAGCTGCTGGGTTGAGTCCTCTAAAAAGCTCTAATCATATTTGTGCCATTGACTTACAGTATAATAAAGAGGATCTCTTTGCTAAGATGCCCACTGGAGTCCAACTGTTAGCTTAATATCCACTGGGATCCACTAAGGTGAGTGTAGCCTTTCACATACAATACTCAGCCCTGGAAAGTGATACGTCTTTGCTTGATGTTAATGGTTTATAACATCCCATGACAGAAAATTTATCTGGCCTAATAATATTTGCCTTGCTCAAGTTGACGGTGGAAAAAAAAAATCCATGGTTATAATATTATTGAATTTTCACACCTGCATACAGCGATTCATGTATCAAATACTAACAAGTCTTATCTTCACTGAAGACCACCTGAGGGATTTTTAGGGTGGGGGGGTGGGTGGGTTGTTGGGGGTTAGGGAAACTTGTGTCTCCTGTTTCTTTGTTAGCAACAAACAGAAGAACAGTGTAGCCCTTTTACATCAAAATGACCATGTATACATGGGTTTTTAAAGACCAGCTGATTTCCCCAATTCCCCTATTCTTTAATCAAATAATTTTTCCTTATGTGTCGCATTAAACATTCCAAATCCTAAAAGCAGCATGAAGTTAAGGGCTCAAAATTTAGTGTGTGCACCAAGGTGTTGTGTTTACATCACTGCCAATTGGAATAAAAAAAAAAAAACAGATGATAGTGAGTCTTTGCAGGTAAAAGTCTTCACATTTGTGTTTGGCACCTTAACACCAATCCCAGTCAAATACATATCATGAAATAAAACCCTTTTACAAATGTAACTGTAATCGTTATTCTGATGACTTGTTTATTGCATGTACTGTAGAATAAAAATGAAATATAATTGATTAACTGCTAACATAGTGCACCAGTAATACAAACAAAAAAACGGAAACATTCAAGTTGTGTTTTTAACAGTGCTGAAACTGCCCTGCTGAAAGTACTCAGTGACTTTAGAATACATCAAGATGCTGATAAACCTGCATTGTTGATACAAAATTCATCTGGATAAAGAGATGAATGACAAGGATCAATTTGTGGGCCATTTTTTCAACCATGTGTCAAAATACATTAGAACTTTTTCACAGTTATGCTGATGACACAACTTTATGTGGTTAAAACTAAAAAAGGGCAAAGGTTCTACAACTAGGAGAGAGAAAACTCTGGACTAACCCAAAGCAAGTAACATGAGATAAACCTGGCTGCTGGAAGCATCGGTGTAGTCTTTGACTTTGAGCTGAACTTTGGGGCTCATATCTGGTTTTATTTCCAAACCATCTCATAAACAGCCATTTGGTTGTGGAGCCCACTGTCCCTCCACATCCTCTATAGGTCCAGTTACCTAAAACAAACAGATGTTGTAAAAATACTTAAATAAAAAATGTTGGCTGTTAATGTTTTAAAATGTTATCACTGGGTATAAACTGGGCGTCTGCTAAAAATCATCCGGTATCAGCAGTCTGTCTGGTGAGTGGGTTGTGTAAAATGATCTCTGCAACAAACATGTTGAGAGTTTCCCCACAGAAAAAATGTCCTGGCAGTGAAATCTGGCAGCAGACTCATCTGCTGGGTGTCCTGATTCAGTTCATATCCATTCAGCCCAACACTGTCTGTCATCACTGCTTCCATCTATCTGACTTCGAATGCAGTGATCACAGAACAGGCTCATATACTGAGAAACTGAAATGATAGTGGGGTTTTTCAGCTTTATATTTAACCTCTTCTGATCCTCTCCTGGCTTCAGAATCATAGTTTTTAATCAATGAGTTTTAATGTGAGATTCAAAGTGCATTTTGGCACGTTTCCTATGTTATGGGAAAATATTGTCTTTAATGTTAGTTTCTTAGAGATGCTTCATTTCTCATTACAGCTTTCAGAAAGATATATTTTTTATAAAGAAAAGCCAAAGATAACAAATTAAAGAACTTTAAATGTTCAATTTAAACAGTGACAGTGTGTGGAAGTAGTTTTTGTTCAGGACTTTATATTATTGTCTTGAATCTGTAAATGTGATTAACAACATTAATCATTATGGACACCTAAAAACAGATGTTTCTCTTCTGAGTGGTGTGTTATTGAACAGGAGAGTATCTCACTAAAATAACCTGAACGTTGCTCATAAACCAGAAGTAAATGTTGTGCTTAATTTGAACTGCAGGACTTGTATGTCAGATGTCACATTGACCCTGAAGAAGTCAGGACATCTAAACAGCAGAGCCAACAGACAGCTCAAATCCAACATGGCTGCTACACATCAACAACAGTGAAAGCTGTAGTGATGCACCTTCTAGCTATGGTCCATGAAATCAGTAGTGCACACAGTCATGTCCAACTTTTATATGTTGACTATGCTTGAATGTATATATAAGTCATGTGGTCAACCTAGGTGAATGCATACTCTGTTTCCTAATGGTGACACTAGTGGAAACTTCATCCAGTGCTGGACATAAACATGTGCACTACATGTTATATCTGTCCGGCTACAGCTGAGCCGCCATCATCCCTGAAGTCACGTCACTCTAAGTTACATGATCGTGTCCACACTGACTTTACAACACCCGCCACGACTGTCAACAACTGCCGAAAGCAAGTTCCAAGTATGTTCAACATACTTGTTCAATAAAGCTGATTCTGATCTGAACTTTCAAAACTCTGAGAAGAACAACGCAGATAAAACATGCTCATTCCTATACTTGAAGATATTCAGCTTGGTGTCACCATGCACAAAAATGCCCTTTACCCCTAGCATAGCCATGCCATTTATAGTGGTAATATAAAACACAAAAAAAGCTTCAAACGCAGTTTCTTGATTTCTGCTTATAGTCTTTGTTCTGGAGCGCCTGACTAACGCTTTTAAGAAAAACAAAAATTTTAAATGTCAAAGACATTAAAACAGAGAGACTGACAACTACAACCTGCAGGTGTAGTCCTACAGTGTTTTATTCTAATGTGAAAGAAGCTTCAAAATCTACTAAACAAGACACAACAAGACAGCAGACCATAATTATTATATGAGACTTTGCTGCAGTACGTGTACACATATGAACACAAAAATCAGAACCTTTTTCCTACTTCCACAATCCGCACTATTTCTGCCAACAACAAATATAATGGCTCTGCTTAATATATACAGAACTATTACCTAATTCATTGTTAAGTTTCTTAAGCAGGAATACTAATCATGCATTAATTGCATTACGGTTTTGGAATTAAAGTAAAAATAATCTTTGCCTTAATTTATTGTATAAAATGCACATATCTCAGAAACGGTTCAATACAAAAGAACCACTTAGCCCCAGTAGCTTATTGGTTTTATAAAGGTCTTAACTGGTGTGATAAGTTGTAACATCCAGGTGATCATTAAATAAAATCTCTTATCAGGCGTTCACTTGCGGAGGAATTAAGCAGTACTTTGGTAAAGAACATTTTCACCTTACAGTTTAATTAATATTAAAGAAGTGGCAAAACAATAGCCCCACTGCATTTGAAATCTTAACCCCAGGTGCCCTCATTTGGAGTGCCTAGCATATCTCCATGCTGCACCAGTCTAATCTATGGCATGTCAGCGTGACCAGGTGAAAAGTGGCGTTAATTCTATATTGGAGCTGGGCATGTGTTGAGAGCAGCAGAGACAGGTAGAGCATGCCATGGGAGTCAGCGTGTGACCTGACAGGGATTGGCAGGCAGGGTGTTAATTGGATAGGTGCGCCAGCCCATTTGTGTTGGCCATCCCCATTCCAGAAGACAGTATACCTAGTTCTTGACTCCCAAGACAAGCTGCTGTTCTCTTCTTAGACATGCTCTGAATATAGCCAATGAAATTATTTGTTTCTCAACTGCCACGTGACTTTACCCCAGACACAAAGACAGGGGGATGGGAAAGACAAAACATCACAAGGTAGAGACTGAAATGGAGGTTATTTGGACGAAGAATCCAGTGTTTGTGTGTATGTGTGTGTATCTACAACAAGAAACATCATGACACTATTTAGGAAGTGAGTTGTGGCAGCTGGACACAAGTTTGTTAAGTAGTTAGAATATCAAAGATGTCAAAGACGTTTCAGAGATACTAATTTGTGATTAGTTGCCTAATAAATGTAATTGTGCTGTCAGTAATTAGAACATATTGAATCTGAAGCTAATCAGCTCTAATCGCAAGATATACTGTCATGATTGTTATGCCCTTCAGTTGTCTCGCAAGCATGAGTCACCTAAGTACAGGACAAAAGATGGGCTACTTTGCAATTAAGAATGGCAAGTTGTTGACGGCCACAATATTTGACATTAAAATAATAAAAAAAGTTTAATTTGTATTGTGTGGTGTTTGAAATGTTACATTGTACTTGCATGGTGAGGCTCATGTACACTGTGAAGTTGCTTCATACTTAATATAATATGCTTTCTATTCTAATAGTCTCAATTAGGAACTCTGAACACTTTAATGACCTGTCAGCAGATTAGTGACACATTTATAGCCGCACAGTCATTAGCTCTTCCAGCTAATATGAGCTTAGCTTTAGCTAAGAGACAAAATATGTTCTCGGTTGATATTTAAAGTATCTAGATACACACTTGTGTATTTGTGATTTTTACATTACTCTGTGTGCGGCTGTACCCGTTTGTAAGAATATGGAGCTAAACCTGCTTTAGACATTTCCATGCTGTATTGCATTCATTAAGTTTGATCTTACTTTATGATGAAGAGCGTATTAGCCTCGACGTGATCAATTAGAACTTGACACTTTGTCATTGCTTATGGAGGCACATGAACAAAGTAATGAAGAAGCTCTGCTGAACTACAAAGTTAACATCATGATGAGCTGCATTTTCTTCCTTTATTTTTTGATGTATTCCAACAGGCTGAATGTATGATGTCCATGCAAACTACAAATATCAGGTCTGACGATAAACAACAGCACATATTGCTTGTGACAACCTGATGTCAAAAACCATCTTATTGAACGTTCTGTCAGCTGTGCTAGACAATCACCCTTTGAAGCCTTTATTTTCTTGTTTAGTGAAATAAATGCTTGATTCCAGTTTTGTTTTTTTTCAGCTGACAAGCGAACATGGTTTCAAATAAAGATAATTTATTGATTGATTTATTGATTGTAACCCTCACCCTAACTATCAATTTATTACTAATCTTCTGGGATTATGTGCATATAAATGAATAAAATAAGGATTGGTTAAACTCAGCCATGTGATCTTAGTTTTTGCAATACTTGAGTAAAATCAAGTCTTAACAGTTTCCCAAATATTGTTAGGAATATCTATCTCTGATTTTCAGTTTTCTCCAATATCACAAACAAATCAAACACTTCAGGCATCACTTAGCTCTAACTCTCAAACAATGTAAAATGCTTTGCCTCAGTGGGTCAACATGCTTGGACCATTGTTCTTCAAGCTTCCTGACAAAATGTACATCCCACCTTAATGTAAAGCGACTCGCTCTAATACTGGCAAAATGAGAAGTCACCACTATAAAGCATTTGTTGTGTTATGGTCACACTGGGAGAAGATGCATGAAAAAATAATCATAATAACAACATTTTGGGATCTGATTTTGCACAGTGCTGCAGGTACACAAGTGGAAATACACGAAGCAGTGGCACAAAACTGCAGAAAATAATTTCAGGAGTTCTAATTTTCTGCGTTGCATTTCATACTTTGTTCATGCAAACACACAATTTCACGTTGCTGTTCAGTATGAACCAATGATGTCTGCTTTTATTTGAATATGAATGCTTCTGATACAGCAAAGGCTACACGCAACCTTCAATTTAACCTTAGCCATTGTGTTGGATGCAGACTAGCCTTTCTATTGTTAAAGATGCTGCATCTTATTTTTTAATAAGCAAAAGGATTAAATTAAACCCCATGCAGTCCAAATGAATTAGGGGATTTTTTTTGGACGCATTCACACAAAATGTGTCTGGAAAAGATAATTCCACTTAATGGAAGCATTTAAAGAATTTGGCTGATGCTTCCGCTGCAAACTTGCTGTATTATATTTATGTTGTTGTCATAAATAATGCTTAATACCTCATCATCATCATCATCGTCAATGTTCACTGCAATTTCTACATTAATGATTTAATATTTTTGATGCAGTAAACAGATTTCTACATTCTGAAGCAAGCAGGATGACAATAAAGATGATTATATGTTAGTGTTAATTCTTCTTATTAGCAGTATTAGTGCATTTATCTCAGCAAGCTCTCTTTCTATGCCATTTCCTGTCACTATATAGATGATTCCTCTCGCTCCAAGCGAGGGGCTGGTGTGAGCTGTCAGATTTGTGGGTGATATCTCAATTAAGCAAAAAGGGGGAAACCTATTGTTTATGGGGGTGTGAGGGGGTATTTCCAAGCTGCAGGCATTAAAATGAGAACAAGAATGTGTTCGGTCAGCTTGAACAGCGCAGGAGGATTTTAGGGAGGACTCCTCCTTTGTGACACATGCAGCATAGACATAATGAATTATATTATAATTACAAAGCACAGTCTGTAGAAGTGGACAATATAGATATTTGGCCAGGGGGTGGAGTGTGCTGCTCCATAGAGACTGAGCCACTCCAGACTGCATTTCTATTCAGATCACTTTAACTTAGACAAATCTCAATATCAATGAATGGGGCTTTGTTTGGGAAATAAAAACATTTGAACAAGGACGCCTCATCTTCTCATACGCTGAGGGCACATAAGCAATTTTAAACGCTTGTGAATGAAGACATTGAAGTCTTTACTTTTTTGACTTTGACAAAAAAGCACTCACTGTGTATTTATTTAGAAATATTGCACATAAAGACTGACGTGTATGATACTAATTCAGCAAATAAATACAGACAGGAACATGTTTCAGAGAAGAACGCTGGGTTGTGTGGTGAAGCGTGCTGTGTGTGTGTGATTTGTGGAGGTACTGTATATTGTGAAGGGACTGGGCAAAAAAAGCAGAGCGAGCAGAGAAGCAGAGGGGAGGGAAGCTGGCAGTGACTGAGAAGATGAGGATTTGACGGCAAGGTGACAAAGAGTTCAAACAAAATGAGGCTTGTAGATTAGCAGCACTCCCCTCAGTGACAGGTGTCATCTCTTGGGGCAGTCTGTCACTCTGCCTGCTGCCACTCTTTATATAATATGAGGAGGGAGAGAGAACGAGAGCGAGGAGGAGAGGCAGCGGCACTAGCACCTCGCCAGGCATGGCCTCGCCTGCTTCTACCTGCCAGTAACCAAGATTAAAGACCAAGTGGCAGAAGGAGAGCGCAATGAACAAAAGTTAAGCAAATGTTTATTTAACGTGAACCGCCTTCAATTATTTCATTATAAAAACTTGGGTAACGTAAAGTCACTCACATTAGCTTTGTATATATGATTATTTGGAATATTTGTGGTGATTTTTGATGTTATTAAATGACCAAGTGTCAGATATTTATTGAACTAATAAGCTATTTCTTTTTTTTATAATATAATTTATATAAAATTATGTCAATATAAACACTAGGTTTTACTACTCACTACTGCAGAAAAGAGTTTTTTCCATTTACTCATCATTTCAATCTGTCATACATATTTTCAAAGAGAATATAGTAAGGTTAAGGGCAGTACATATCCGTAAATATTTACTACTACCCAGAACAGGCAAGGCAGGGAGAGAGAGAGGGAGATTGAGCGAGAGAGAGAGAGAGAGGGAGAGAGAGAGAGCATTGTTCTTTTGTAAAGAGTCAGTTGAGTTTCACCCAAACCCTTAACAAGTCTGTGATACAGGAAGGTATTAACTAAAGCTCGGAGGGAGCCAGCTCCCGTCATCATGGTGACATGCAGACTGAGACCTGCTGCTCTCTGCCCAGGACTCCAGCCATCTGCTCCACAGATTGCACTGAAACACACACACAGCTAGTGCTGCTGCCTTCCCTCTGGGTGAGAGAGAGTCACTAGAGGGTCAGCTACTTCTCCAGGACTTTCTCTTTATATGTTTTGACTGCTCTTACTTGCATATGTTGATTGGGGTCTCCAAGCAGCTCCTCTTGATAATATTATAATCTGCACAGATTGACAAACTGAGAGTGTGGAGTAAGTCTAACGGGCACAGAGAGCGACTACACAGAGAGAGGAGACATATTCTGATGTTTGTTTTTGACAGATGAGGGATGCCCCCTATTGACTTTGTCAGGAAGGATAGAGAGAGAGTAAAACCAGAGTGACTGCAAAATGTGAAGAGATATAACCCGAAGTTCCAGCGTTTTCCTAGTAGAAAAAGAGTCCCTGAGATTATATGGACAAAGAAGGACTCAGGCGGCCAATATACATTAAGGTTTTAAAATATTCATTGCAGAGGTTGGAAGGGATAGAAGGTTATGTGAGTTGTTGGCACCCTCCCAAATGGAAAATTCTCTCTGAATAACAATCAGGTGGTATAGAATCAGAGGTATAATGAAAATGAAGATGAGGGCTAGCTGGTTATTGTGACATTTTCTGTAGCGAGTGAAGGAGAAAGTGATCAGACAGAAATGAAGAATTATAAAATGTTCAACTCATATATTTTTGTTTAATTTTCCTAATTCTTTTTTTTTTTGTTTTTTTAATGGTTGATTTAAATGAATTTCCCGACGAAACGATTTTCACACACTTGCAGCATGACGGCATCTGTGCCCCGCACATTGAAAAACAAGTCATATGCCTCTCACAGTGCCTCTCTGGTCTGTGAACCAGTGTCCGTTGGGGAAATCGACCACCCTGGGCACAGTTGTGTTGGAGTGAGTAATGAGGCAGGCTTTTCCACGATGGCTGATAGAGGCTCCCATTAACAGCCATGCTTCAGGGTATTCTCTGTCTCTGTGTTGTGGAATGGAAATGAGATCTGATAGAGCCATGTATAATTTGTTGTCACATCAAAGTGACACTTATTAGCTTTATTTCCTTATCATTGTTACATCTACAGTACCTCTGGGTAAATATTTCAGAGGAGCTGCTATAGCCTGCTTTTGTCATGTGTCTCTAAGTACAGTCAACTTTCATTGAGTTCTGCAGCTCTTTAACAACTGCTTTGTGGAAATGTCTGTCTTCTATTGACGTACTTTCAAATTGGATACAATGAACAATGTACTTCACACCACAAAAATAGATTTTCTGAGGAGTGTATATCCAAGGCAGGAATAGTTTGGGCATTCCTTTCTTCTGGGAGAGCAAACATAGTTTCTGATTTTCCTTATTCTGATTTCTTTTCATCACAAGGTTGATAATATTCTTAATAACAGCATCCTACAGTGTGTCTAAGTTTTTGTTGCTGGACTGGGATTTGATATATTTTATTCAGCGCACAGAGTTTTTTTTTTTTTTTAAATTCATCTCACAGCTATCCTGAAGTGGATTATTTTGAATTTATCCAACATCCCTCTTCATACCTTCATGCCTTTGAATTGGGATATTGCTGAATAGACCACTATCAGAGCAGAATTATTTCACAAGCCCTGCAAAGAACTGAGCATTGAAGGGCTATATTTTACCATTGCATCTATAGATGTGCAGCATTATAAGTCATGAGTGGCACCTCATTTCACACAGCCTAATGGCTTGACACTGAGAGCACACTGGGGATCCAGGCTGGGGAGATTCCCTTTATTTTTTTTGGTTTAAGTTTTATGAGACATAAAGATTAGGGTTGATTGAAAGTCAGAGGGAGCTGTTGTGCAGCATGCCACACTGTATGCTCTTACATTAGATTTCCTTCTAATTGATGACTGAAATCTATTAATATACAGAGACTGGCAGACTGTGCTGTATCTCTGTGATTTTCTGTTTTTTTTACAAACTCTGCAGGGTGAATTTGTCGTGCCAAATAAAAACCTGACAAGTCAAAGATAAGTTCAGATGTGAGTCTTTCTACTTTGCCCCAAAAATCACCTCAGTCTGCAGCAGCCCTGTGATATTTAACTGATTTAGATAGAGAAAAAGCAGCAGGCGCTGAGGCACAGTCTACTCTTCACTGAACTTATCTTGCCCGCCTGGATGTGACAGACAGTGTAGCCCTCGAGCTTAGTTGTCATACACCGGCGACCAGTCAGAGCTCGTCAGGTTGCATGATTGTATAATTGTGTTGTGACACCTTGAACCCGCCGGTGGTATATAACCATGTTAATTTTCTGATAGCACACCGTGGGCCGTTAGAATCAGAGTTATGATGGGTGTAATTTGTGCCTCCAATGGCAGACTGAAAGGAGCGGGTCATCAGCAGGATAAATACAAATTAAAATTGATGCAGGTCTCATTTCTGCTTGACCAGTTTGTGTTGGGAGGCTGGAGAGAGCTAGGAATGCTGCACTTGCCATTTGTGCCATTTGGTCTCCCATTTCAATTCATGGCCTGAAGGCAAAAATATAAAATGTACCTGCCCAAAGATGTGCTGCAGTATCACAGGAGCTGATAATAAAAGTCTGAAAGCTGGAGGAAGACATATAAAGTTTCTAATCTCCAATTGGCTGCATCCAAAAATTAATGAAGAGAAAGAAGAAAAGAAAATGCTCCTTTCCAGCTACTTTTTAAATAAAACATGAATGACAGCCCTTATTTTGATTTCTGTGGTACCTGTTTGTTGCTGTCTCTGAGTGCATGTGCGCTCTGTGTGTGAGTGTGTGTGTCCAGCAAAGGCAAAGAGGCGTCCTCCTGAACTCCTGTCACAGTTTCTCTGACTGGGAGTTCAAGAGCTCTTCATTACAGCCTCTGCGCATCTGAGGGAAAGAGAAACAATGCTTAGAGCCTACTGCACATAACCTTTCCATTCAATCAGCAGTTCAAACTGTCTCCCACTACTGCAAATCATTCTGTTTCTGCCTAGTCAAGTGCAACCACTGAGTCAAAAAGCCTTCTATCAAAAATGGATAAAAATATCTTGCAGTGTGTGGACCAGCATGCTGGAAATTACACCACAGCTCCTAAAATAAAACAGACTAAAAAAAAGTAATCACAACATTTTAACTCACACCTATACATAATGCATCACTGTCTATAAAATATGTATATTTATGAAAATAATCAAAAATAATAATAATTAAAAAAAACTAGCCATGCAGCACAATGCCGACGTCAAACAAAGGCTCGTCAGTAATGTTTTATACAAATCCACTGATATAATAATTATACTATCCCCAGTCCTTAGTGGAGGTTGATTGTTCTTGCTGTGAGCTAACACACTTAATTGTAGTATGCAAATGAGAGCAATTACAAAGCTTTTAGGTGAAGAGATGACAGCTGAGGTTGGTTTTATTGGGGGCCTCACCCAAACAGTTGTCATGGAAACCACATAGAATAACGCAACTGTCAAACGGATAGGATCTCATGATATATCCAGAAATTGCCTTCTCTTCACAATTTGTGTTCATGAAATGATCCATATGAAAAGAGATGTGTGTGTGTGTTTTTTTTGTTGATTACTGAATAAATTGTCAATTTATGTCACACAGAAAAGACAAGAAAATGTTGGAATCAGTTCAACTTGCCAAACAAATGCTCCATAAAAATATGAAATGCTCTAGGCTTTTTGTAGTGTAATTAGTCACATGAATCAAAAAAGGAATTTCCAACCATTTTTTTATAGTATTCAAATAACAATTTATGTGTTATTGATTGTATTTACAGTAGTTCAAAGTTACACCGCCTACTCTCCACCAGGCCGTATTTAGGGGGGTGCTTATTGTCACTGCAGTGGCCCAGGGTCACCTTTTCAAACAGCTAATCACATGACAGTCCTAATAATGGTGCTGATGATTGTCATTGTCCACAAAATGACACAGAACATTTCCTTTCAAATTAAAATCAACACTGCCATTTCTCATAGTATTTAATTTTTGTTAAACTCTATCCTGTTTGATAAAGTTTGCAATTTAAAGTAGTGCTGTTTAATCAGTTCTGAAGGAAGTAATCACTGTTCTATCTTTGATTGTGCCACCATCAATGAATAAGTTATGGTCAAAATTTGGCCGTTTTTTTTTTTGTTTGTAACAAACTATACAACAATTACTCACATAGAGACTTTCATGAATTAAATATGAGTTGTGTCTGAGAATGAGGTGTTATGGAGGTAAATGACGAGAGGCAGCTAGTAATTGAGGTGGTGGCAACACGGGCCTATATGGAACTAATCCCTGACTCGGTCATGTGACCAGCTGTTCGCCAATAGCACAAGTTCTTTTCACCACAAAGCCAAGGCAGCTGGGAAAATTGATTTCTCCTCTGAGCTGTATTTGATAGCTTTTGAAATCAAAAATTGAAATTAACTAACCTACGCCCCGTCATTACAAAAGAGCAAATTAAACTGTGCAACAGCGGCTCCTCGGAGCACTGGAAGCCTGTGAAGGACACAAATTCAAAGATGCACGCTCTTCTCGGCCCTTGACTCCGTCTCACATCCTCTGCACATTATAGTGTTGAAAAAAAATCAAATACTTGTGTTTCCTTTTTGCTTCTGTGATGTAATCTGCTGAAAAACTGCATTAAAAAAAAATGAATAGCAACACATTTTATAGAAATTCTGTTTAACCTGACAGAATTATCATTTAATTCAAATTTTGATACGGTTCAAGTCCTTATAATAAAATATTTATACTTTTGATGATTTATAATAATAAAAGAATAAAGAGTCAATTTATCAATGCAGTAAATATCTTCAGTGTAATAATAACAGCAGCAGCTTTTACAAATGTCTTGTTAAATTGTTAAGTAAAATTAAACTAATTTGGACTTTAATATAGACACTTACTATTTGCTTACTATAATTACTTACTTATAAACACTTACTATAATGAGTGACTAATTTACTGTTTATTATTATGAGAATGTAAACAACTATTTAACAAGCATTTAGTAGCAACACTGCTTTATGAAAGTGAGTGAAAGTGGACGAGACGTGAAGTGAAACAAAGTAGCTGGCTGCGCTGACAAACGACATGCCGAAACAGATGTTCCTGCAGGTGGACGTGAAGATCAATAGGCGGTGGAGAGCAGCTAGATAGTTACCTGAGCTGCTGGAACTTGTAGCAGATGTTAAACAGACTGATGCCCTGGAAGGCTGATCAATGGACAGGAGGCAGATGGAGGAGAACATGGAGGAGTGCTGGGAGGCGCTGTAAGCAGAGAGAGGAACATAAAATAATGGGAGTCACATTTGATATGCAGATGGGCGCCTGTCCACAACATTAACCCATCAACACAAAAATAATAAGCTTCAACTTTTTTTCGGGGGGGAGAAACTTCAACTTCATCCAAAATTCTGCTCCTTCACTGTACATACTAATTACCGGTGAATTTGCCTCTTCAAAGTCAGGATCCTGTTGAAGTGATTATTTGTCCCATATCATAATTCTAACCAGGTAGGTTAGGGCAGCGCGCTGACCGATATCAGGTGTGAGAAATGAGATTCAGCACTATTTCTGGGCTAAAAACTTGCCTAATTAGAAGTGGTAAGAGGCAGTGTCAGGCTGCGATCTAACAGACTATCACCTTTACCTCCCATTAGTGAATTAAATACACACTGAAAATCCCAGAGTATCTCTTGGCCAACACTACAGGGTCTAACTAGTGTGTTATCAATTTGATATTTTTCTTATTTGTAACAGCATTCACAATATTAATCTGACAGCTCACAAATTATATTCACTGTTAAAACACAATGTTCCTCACGCCGTACAAAATCTCTAAAAAACATCTGGGGTCAGAAAAATCTCAGGAAAAGTCTACAGTTAGTAACACATGCAGCATCTCTGCTTCTCTTATGTTATACCTGCAGGAGCCCACACAGACCCACATACCCACACGCTTACTGTACGCACACACATACACGCTCACACAGATCTTCTGACATCCAGCGTCCCAGTGGCCTTGCTGTCCGAGAAGCAACTTGAACTAGGCGATAACCTGATAGACTTTATCTTGTCTTTCCTGGGTTTCAGTGAAGCCTGAAGAAGACACTTCAACTGTACAGCATCCCCCCAGAGTCCTAACCTTCCCCTCATCTCTTCCTCGCCGGCATCGGTGCCTGAGAGCTGTCAGCGGCCTGTTGCTTATTGATGTTTCTGCATGTTTTATGTCTTTCTGAGATATGACGGCCCTGACACAGTGCTGATTTCAATCAGCTTGCCACATACCGCAGTGAGTGACAGCTGGGGAAAGTAAGAAGGACAAAAAAAAAAAAAAAAGACTTGGTGAGGATGTCATTGGCTCAGATCAGCTCCGGCCTTGTCTCTGACCGAGGATTGTCCTCCCTTCTAATGAAAATGTTTCATTCACATCTCATGCCTCCCTCGCTGATGAATTCAATAGAAGAAAAAAGAGAAACGAATAGTGAGGGAAAGAAATTCAGCTTTTGTCAGATTGGGGAGGCAAGAAGAGAGGATGACCCCTGAGCCAAAGGTTCTGACACTGCATCAATCCCTTTAGGGGTGAGGCCTGCTGGACTAGCTCTGGCTGAAGATTACTTCAGCACATCTGAGGGATGGCTGCTCTATCTATTTCACACATTCTATGCAGAGGAGAGCCTTGTATGCTTTGGATCCTGAGCTGCCCAGTAAATTAGGTCTGAGATCATTCCATGGAATGAGGGGAGCTATCCAAGGCAATTCAACTCCAAACCATTGACAGAGAGCTTACCGAATCCCAGAAAGAAAAAAAAAGAGACACACATCTAGCCCCTCTTTCTCTTTATGATACCAAATAGAATGTACCGTGGGTAATCCCAATAAGGCTCTTTACTTGCAAATTCAAGTATATACACACATGTACCGATAAGACGCTCCCACACAGCTTTCTCACATACATGCTATTGAAAAGCATGTTACTCCTATTCAGCTCACTGCTGCTTTTGTCCCAAAGTGAAGTAATATCCTCCACCTGTTAGGTGCTGCCATGCTAAATATGATCTATTGTAAATTCTCATTAGGATTTCAAACTGAAAATATTTTCTGACCTGAAAAAAAATAAATATATATATATATATATATATATATATATATATAAACCCTCTCACATCTTCTCCTCCTGTTTTTCTTGATTTTCCTCAATTATTATATGTCCGTCTTCTTCTAATAGTGTTGCTTTTTTTCTGTTATCATTGATTTTAATTTAATCTACATTTGATATTAAAGTATAAAAAGATCTCAAACTTGTGTTTGTCTGAATCTGATAAAGTTCAATTTATTCCCTTCTGTTTTCATTGAGAGATATTGAATTAATAGCTCCAGTCTGGTACCTTTACATTGAGAGTGCAGTAATCTTTCAAAAGCATTTTTTTTTACATAGAAGACAATTACTGCAGCCGTAATGAGATTCAAAACAAAGACTAAATTAGCTGTCATTAAATTATTTCAATTTCCTTACCCTAATGGAAGATTGTGACAGGTGTCATAGTTGCCGTTATGTTTGGCATCGCAACATGTTATAATGGATAATTGATCCATCAAAAAACATCAAGCCAAAGCAATAACTGGCTCGAGACTGGCGTACTGAACATGCAGAAAATCGAATTTAACCCCATGTTGACTAAGACACTCCCTTGCTCTGTCGATCAAGCATGTCTCTCCTTGACAGCTCTGTTCGCATGTTGTTAAATAATCTAAAGGGAAAAAAGAAACATGAAAGAAAAAGCAGTCTCAGAGGAGCTGTCACAGAGAAAGGAAAATGCCATGGGGGGTGAGGAATGCCTTCAGTCGCACAGCTTTTCACATTTTAATTTCAGTCTGCGGGACTGACTCATGGTAGCGCCTGAGTGAGTGGGTCCTGGGAGTCAGGGCTCACGCTGACCCCTGAGCATAGACTAGCCCAGAGAGATGTCAGCTGAGAGCTCCTGAGGATCACCAGGCTGCCAAGCGCTTTGAAAGCTGCTGCCAATTCAGCCTAAGTTTCATCTCAATGGTCGCTACAGAGAAGGGGAGCGACAGCAATAAAAACAGGTTGCAAAAGGAAGAGAATTTGCTTTCAAAATGTATTTGGCCTTTGACCTTGCATCCAACCCTGTGGCCTGCATCTTTGAAGCTGAGCATATTTTTTGAAAGACACTGAAAGAGGGGAGGGGTTTTAGGGGTGGACTTGGGGCCTGTCAGTATAAATATATTAATAATCTGACAGCTTCATCTGCTTTTGAGGACCAGACTTGACAGCTTCACAATGGCCCTGCGCTGTAGTCCTCCTCGTACATGTCTAGCTTTCCTGTCTGAACAACAGAGAGAGTTTATTAAGACATCACACTCCTGTGAAGTATTGATTTTACACCAGTCTCTGTCACTTACTGTATTAGCCAAAGCAGGAGCTCCAAAATAAACTATGACAGCTGCATGTAACCTGCTGAATATGTTTGAGAGAACGGCTCAGTTCAGGTAAATTTGCTTTTATTTTGTTGTACATGTTTAATCTGATATCGTCTAGTAAAGTTCTGTGATCAAACGTAAACACACACAAAAAAAATGTTTCTTAAAAAAAAAAGGCAATTCAACATTTATGACAGTGATAAATAAAGTAGAAATGCATTAGATGCAGAGGAAAGATTGTTGCAATTAACTTTCTGCAAAAAGAGTAAAATGCTATGTGGAACAAAGGAGGGGGATGTGCATCTGCCAGTGGAAATGTGCCCCGCCTCTCAGACAGTGGGTCTGTCCGTGGAGAGACAGAGGGAGAGAGGGGTCAGAGGGAGCACAGGTAATTGAGGTGTCCCCTCCCCTCCCTTTTTTCCAGGGTTTCTCACCCCATCCTTTCACCCCCCCACCCTATCCACACAGCGGGCACAATTACGCTCCCCATCACCCCACCAGCTGGCCCCCGTGATCCCACACTTCTTACTAAACGCGACTCCATCGGCCCTTTCCCTCTTAACCTCTCAGCACCCGCTCCAGGGGAATGGTAAGGCTGCACACACAAAACTAAGGGGGGGGGGGGGGGACTCAGACAGTTCTACTACTTTTAAGACTTTTTCAAAAAATAAAAAATAAAAAATGGCGAGTTAAATGTGTATGTGCATTGAGAATTATACTGAGTTTGTGGCTGACATGTTCGTGTAAGTGTACAATCCACAGATGACTATTCAATTCTGGTTTAGTTGTATTGTGTAAAAAGACATATTGTGATAATTTTGCTCTTTAAATTAAAAGAAAACTGACCCATTTAGGAGGATTTTATTAAAACAAATAAATTCTACTTTCAAGAAGGAATACCCTCCCTAACGTCTAGTATGCTAACAATTTAAATCAAACTGTAATAGCTATCAACATGTATGTTAATTGAGTGGCTTGAAATAGATTTCAACACCCAAGTGTCAGTCTGATCATATTTCTCGAACACGCTCCGAGTGTCTCTTGATAGACAGTGTTTTCACTCCATCCCTTCACATTAATGAGTGGGAAGGCTCTCCTGTGCGTTATTACCTGAAATAATACCATATGGTAAAATGTAAACAACATCTGCATATTCATGTCATAACTTCATCTGTTTAATTAGTTCCAGCAAAGCAGTTTACCCTCTGAGGCCCTCCCTGTCAGAGCAGTGACGGTAGAGCCGTGCCCCGCTGTCGGTCCTGACAGTCCTCCATTGTTCAGTTGACGCTCCTGCCCTGTCTGTTTAATGCCAGGTGCATCTTTACAGGCCACAGATCAGGTGAAGCAAGTTAGGGAGCTTCTTTCACTCTGATGCCAGACCTGACATATCGCTCTTTAGCAAGGAGACCCACCAATTATTTGAGGATATTATTTTTCCCTGAAAAATATTGTTTACTTAAAACTTTCACCAAAATGCGCATGTCCATGACATGGATCACCCACTGTAAGCAAACTTGCCATCACTATGTGTGCATCTGTTTTCCACTCTATGTAACCAACACTGTCAGATAGAGTGTGACACACAGATGAGGTCAATCACATGCGTAAAAACAATACAGGATACTATTTATTTTTTTCTGATTTACACACTAGCAAAAATCAGACCTACACACAACTGCCATGAAATATAATTCATGCAGACATATGCCTCATGAATAGGTGGTCTTTGATGTAACACAGCTTCACTATATTTGTAGGAACGTCTCATCTGGCAATTAATATATATATATATTTTTTTTTTTAAATGGTTCACAGTTTTTTTAAAATAATAAATTCAATAGTTTTTGCGACTTTCAATAAAAATGTTCCACAAACAAAGAAATAATAAAAGAAAACACACAAAGAAATGTGGTATGAAAAGCTTGAGTGGGTATTCTCTAATTAAATTCTTCTTGATCAGGCCTCGTTTGTGCACAAGCATTAATACTTTTGACCCGTGTAGCCTGAACACTAACATGCCCGAGGAAGGAAAAAGAGGAGGGAAATGAAAGAGAAAAACATGAGGGAATATCTTATTAGGGAAGTCAGGCATGTTTTGGCCCTCGTTTCTTGATGGCTGCTCTTGGTGTCGCGACCTACTGGCGTCTAGCTAATACGACAGTGTATGCCACGCCATTGTTCTCAATCAATAACTAATTATCAAAGTACTGGCTCCGACTTGTATTGTCCTCTTTGCTCGGAGCCCCTTGTTGTGGACTGAAAGACAGAAAGCGGAAGAAAGGGGAAAGGAGGGTGGCTTTTGGCTGCACAGTGATGCTGCCGCCACAACATCCTCGCAGGCCTTTCAAGATACACTGTGCCGTCAGTTTGAATTACCATTCCCTACTAATTGAAATGAATTAGAACAGAAGAATTATTGTTGCTGCTGAATGTCATAACGATATCCTCAAAGTAATCATGGGAGACAAAAAGAGAACAGCACAAAACACACAAGCAGACCAAATAAGAAAAGACAAATTAAGCAGACTCCTGCTTGGGACTTTGCAAACGAGGCTGTAGACAATAGGGAAAGAAAATTAGACTGCTACCAATCTGTATGTTTCATTATTTCAATCTTGTTTGCAAGTATGAACCATCATTTTAACTAAACAGAAAAAACAGACAGTATAAAGTTGTAATTTGTTTGAGAGCCATGTCTTAACCATCAACAGGTTCAGATGCAGCAGTCTAATCACTGATACAATGTCCTTTTATCACCTTGTCATTGTTCGTTGCTTTGAGCTGAGAGAAATAGAAGAACTCAGTAATTTGTGATTGGCAACACAGGCCGGATTGTATGGTGGTGCCTGCCTGTCTCTGTGCTTCCTAATAGAGTGGCAAGTCCTGTCATCCCACGTGGCAACACAGTTCACTTCCCCACAGTCCTGTCAGGGCGACTGGCACCAAGGACTAGGGGGGGGGGAGGCTGCAGCCCCCAGGAACCTGAGGGGTGGCTACTGCCCCAGTGGCAAGCAGGGGTCAGCCTAGTAAAAGTGCTGCCCTCAGGACAGTCAGTCTAATCCCACAGCAAGACCATGGCAGCTGGAGCAGCCCATCCGTTCAGCCTGTGTAATGATATCACTTGCACTGGATCTGATGTCTGACCTCATTACCAGAGTTTAATTGTGTTGCTAACAGAGTTTCAGTTCTTCTTTTCTCTGGCCTCTTTTTAGTTTTTTGGACAGCACCCCAAAGGAATCTTTGTGTTGCCTACAAACTAAATTGAATTCCGACATATTTTATCTTTTTGCCAGGTGGCCGATAAAATAAATAAAACTGAATTTTGGCAGCACACAAACTATACTGTAAAATAATACGAATTTTCTTAATTATAGTTTACAAGACACTGTTAATATTTCCTGAAAAGTTCAATATTTAAAAATCACTTACCAGCCACAAAACATGCATTGTTTATGACAGGTGGTTATTGAAAAGGTAA
The DNA here is from genome assembly GCF_900634625.1 of Parambassis ranga. Taxonomy (NCBI): domain Eukaryota; kingdom Metazoa; phylum Chordata; class Actinopteri; family Ambassidae; genus Parambassis; species Parambassis ranga. The sequence goes on along the minus strand of NC_041039.1, from coordinate 15,456,988 downwards.
TAATTTCAAACAGAAGAGAGAATATCAAACCAGCAGATCATTAACACCTTTTACATATACCTGTTTGTGTTTATTGTTATATGCTGGGTTTTAGTGTGAAAAAGCATCCCTCCATATGTAAACGACAGCGGCTCACACTTTTAATTAGAAAATTGTTTTTTTTGTTCCATTAATAAAAGTGACAAATCTATCTTTAGATTTTTATACTTGGTTTTTACTGGTCAAAATTTTGTAAAGGCTACATCTTCTGGATAACTGCAGGGGACCGGGCGTAATGTCTCAAGGGAAATTTTTCTTTTCTGTATGTGTTGAATGTTTTGATTCATGAATCCAGAAAAACCACCCCCACCTCAACTTGTTATGAGCCATGCAACCTGAGAGCCAGCCATAACCTGCCCTCCACTGAAGGAAATAACTCTCTTTCATGCCGTGGCACCACATGAAACATGAATAATGAAAACAGACAGAGTTGTGGTGTAAATAGAAAAGCATAACTGGGACTTGGAGCTGCAGATAGCAGCTCCGATGCCTTGCTATCACTAGCCTTCTCCCTCCCACACAGCTCAAGAAGTAGTGTCGTCTTAGCTTCCGACTCAGTGTCCCCGGTACAGCCCTCCATAACCCGTGCGCCGCTAGGAAGCTACCAGTGGGTCGTGTGGAACAGGCCACCACTGTTAATAGGGTTGCTCTTTGAAAACATCATAACACAAGTAAACAGGGTACTCCATTGTGTATTAAGTGCACTAAAAGTTTCAGTAAAAGAATCATGGTGGGCAAAGGTTACAGCCACAAGGTATGTTTGTGCAAACAGCAGGCAGCAGTGTTCAGGTGCACAGAAAAAGATGCTGTGCTGTATTGAAAATGCCTCATTACTAGCCTTCCCAGTTCTGTTTGCCTATATAGTGTAGCTATGTGCCCTTGAAAACAGACCCCAATTAATTCTTTGCATTGTGTATGTGGATAGATTTTCCAATATTCTCATCATGAAAGAGCAATTATAATTCCATGATTCATATGCACACTTCATTTGAAGCAGTCTGCCTCACCCATTGTCAGTTGTCAGAGAAGAGGATAAACCATGAAAAGGCCTAATCCTGCTACGGGCAGCAGGCTTTAATGAGCAGCCTGTCTCAGGCAGAGCCATGTGATACTCTGGCTAGGGCCAGACCAGTGCAACGTGGAGGTCAGCTCCTAATGGAGGGCTCCATGGCTTCCCCTCTGGAGAAGGGTGGAGCCCACTTACGTTGACCTGTTAAGTCAAGTTACTCTCCTCTGACCCCCGAAAAGATGCGTGGATGTGGGAGACTGTCAGGCAAGCTACAGCACAAACACACGTTCTGCCTGCAGGCAATGAGGCCTGGATGAGGAAGAAAATGCCAGTCCCGAACAGGAGACCGCAGCCCAGGAAAGATGTAAATTCAAAGCAAAAGCAGTAGAACTTTAACCTATAGGCTTTTTATGCAGCAAGTGAAATAGAGCTGCCGCTTGGAATTAAGGGACAATAGAGAGTTCAGGCCAGGGGCATTTAACCAATGGACATGTAGTGTATCAGATCCCAATCTTAATGACATCGGTGACCGAAGCTTTGCAGAAACTCTGATCTCTGGTGGCACAGAAAATGGGTCATGACCAGAGGGGATTAGTGAAATATATGGAAAAAAATATGAAAAAAGAGAAAGGATAATGAAAAGTGGTTATGAGAAACCTGGGGAGTATTATTGCTGGACTCCAGCAAGATGCAGAGGGGAAGAAAAAGCTGTGCAAATAGTCATGGGATTGCAAAGTCAATAATACGTGCAATCTTCACAGACAGAAAGCTATAATCAACAAGAATCCATATTGAGGGTGAATGCCAGAGTTTTTCAAAATGTCAGTGGAGTGTGTTTGCAGAAGGGCAGGAATGACAGATGAAGAGCAGGGAGGTGAGTGGCAGGGACATGGGGACAGGCAGACTCTGTGCTGATGAGGTCCTGGACACAGAGACCAGGCAAAGTGCATCGCTGGGCCAGGAGAGCACTCTGCCTCAGCCTGCTCCCTACAGAAAAGCCAAGAGGAGTCAGCAGTGCTACCGCTATCTAATGGGAACCGTCCACTTAAAATTCATAGGTTAACAAGACAGTAGGCTGCCCGGATTGACAAATGGTAGCAAAAGTGATTTGTGAAGACACTTTAAATGGACTATTTCAGCAATGATAAAATTACTTTTTTCATTCTTAGGACAGTCCTGTAAAATACAATGGTTTGTAATACCAGGAAAAACACAGCAACTGAAAACTGTGTGATTGTGGAGGAAGTGCAGTTTATGTGAATATAAGCACTTAAAGTTGAGTCATTTTAGGGATATAGATATTTTCCATTTCAACTCTGGCAAAAATGCAGTGAAATAGAGGGGCCATTTTTTCTTTTCGATTTCTGTCTCGTAAATCCTTTTCAAACGCAATTCCCATTCTTCTTTTGAGGTCTTTTAAGTCATTATAAATGTTTTCTCTCTCCCTCTCTTTCTGTCTGTCTGTCTCTCTCCCTCTCCCTAGCTTTAGTCTTCTTGAATAAAATAAGTGCAGATTTGCTGGAAATCAGTGGCTTTTGTGTGTGGCTGCAGGAGCATGGTGAAATGTTTGGACACTAATACCCATTCATTTCGGTAGCGCCATAAATAAAAGCTGCCAGCTATGCGGCTGCAGTGAAGTGGTATTCTTTGGTGCCCAGCGGGATGTCCTGTTCACATTAGCGCAGCAGGGAAAACTGGCCGGAACAGCCAGACAACTAAATCAAGACATTGTCAACTTCTGACAAAATTGCTATGGGGGGAGAACCAGTTTTAAGAGGGGTTGTGCATGTCTGGTTGTATGCATGTTGCAGTGTGTGTGTGTGAGTGTGTGTGTGTGTTTATAAGACACAGAGAGAAACAGAGAGGAAGCACAGAAGAATAAGAGAACAGGAGGCATCAGGGAGATATATCTTTCAAAATTTAGTATTTTCTGAAAAATAATTCCTGACTGAGTAACACCATGGGGCTGACATGAATGAGGAAGTGTTGTTAGAGTGGAGACAACAGGGCTTAGCTCAAGAAATAAATCCTGAACTTCCACAAAAGCCCCCCCTCCCAAACTCAAAGTAAAATGCTTGTCAGGATCAATTTTCCAATACGTTCTAACGTTGTGCAAACTCCTAAATTGTGATATTATAGGGGAGAAAAAAATGCAATATGTCCTGACATTATTATTGAGCTTGAATCCAAGCACAGGGTTTTGACTTGACAGGATGCTGGCCTCCAGTCATAATTAACAACTCAACATAAGTCTCTTGTCTGCTCATATAAACTTTACTAATCCTTCCCCTTTAACCAAAAGAAAAAAAAGTCAGAGGGCCAGGTTGGGACAAACGGCGCACATGTGGCAGAATGTCATAAAGCATATAAGCACAGACCCAGCCCTGGGCTAGATTTGCAGGTGGTCGATTGCCTGGTCTTCACAGAGGTTAACTCTTAGCGACTGCTAAAAGCTGCAGGTTTGAAATGGAGTCCTATCATCAGTGTAGGCCTTAGTGCCAACAAGACCCAGATAATGACAACTCTGACCTCAGTTAAGTACATAGCACAGCAAGAGCTCTTGGATGTGCTGCCCAGAACAATGTACAGGGAGAGAAGAAATGCCGCGCCAGGGCCACAGCTGGGACATGCCATGCCCGTGGGCCTGCCATTTTGATTAGGGGTAAGTAAGCCTTTTAACATAGTTAGATTGAAAAGAAAAAAAAGACAGGGTGGGGTTTCTATTCATATCTTTTTGCCTTATAAAGCCTACTTGACAACACTGTGGTTCAACACTTCTCTACAATGGGGAAATGAACCATTACAGTGCATGTCAGAGGCCTAATGTGTACAGCAGATTATACGAGGAGAAGTGAATGAAATGAGGTTTGGCAGTGCCACCGTGAGGTTGTGGCTGGATTTTGTGTATCTCTAGGCATCCTGGAGCCTGTCCAGACTGCCCCTCTTTTGGAGTTCTGTGAACTGGAGATGAGAGGACTGCTCCCTCTTTCTGCAGGCTCTAAGTTAGAGTCTTTGCTGTAGGGTTCAGTGGACCTTGAGAAAACACCAGTGAATCCGTCACCATCATCTCTCCTGGGACAAAGCTGGCCAGCCACTTCTGAAGCTCCAGTGACCCAAGGCTTGAACCCTGCTGCTCTCCATTCCCTGCCCTACGCAGCCACTGGGAATCTATGACCTCAAGTTCATCAGGAATCACACACTTGCGTGGCAGTTTCAAAAGCAGTGGCTGGCGCTGTCATGTTTTTAAACTGTGCTCTGCCCTCCATGGGCTGTGTGCAAATTACCAAAACAAAATATTGATAAGTACACTTACTCTGTTGAACAATAATTTATTCTAAGCTCTTTTTCCCCCATAATATTTGCCTTTTGTCTCTCTCATTGTGGAATCTCCACATCAAACCATATCATGAAATATGAAAACAGTTATGATATTGTAATAGCTTTCTTACTGCATCTGAGCCCAGATGGCTCTTAATTGGTTGGCAAAGGGAGCAAGAGGTCTTTCTTTTTTGAGGCATGAGTGTGTGATTGTTGCTGCTGAATTGCTGCTGTGAAAGGCAGGCTGCGTGATGTGGAGATGGAACAGTGTGAGCACAGGTCACACAAAGGAGCCACCAGCATTGCACGCGGGGAGATGTTGGGGGTGTATAGCGCGCTTCAGTTGGGAAGGGGGTGAGGGGGGGGAAATCAAGCAATAGAAAAGCAAAGACTTGTAAGTGGGGGAGGATATACAGAAAACCCACTTGGAGTGAGAAAAGTCATTAAGACTTTAAATACAACAACAATTTTCTTTGTACTATTTTGCTGCTCAGTTTCACTGTGTACATAGTCTATTCCAATTTACTCTAAAATATCTAAAACATATCAAAACATAAGGATAGTTCTAGTTTCCTAACTCTAAACTTCAAAATTTTATTATTATGTATGAATGTCTATACTATTTCAGACAACACTATAATCTGCTGTACCACTAAAAATAAGCTTCATTTACAAAACTCCACAGCAATACAACAACATGTTGAGGCGGATGGCAAAAACTGGGATGGGTCGACTAATAGTATAACATCGTTTAGGTGGATTTTCAGCTGATAAACTGTTGTTTTTAGAGCCAGGCACAAAAAATCATCAGTTGTTACAATTGTCAGCATCTTAAATTATAAAACTATTGTCTGAAATGCACAAAATAAACAAAAGGAAAATCAACACTGTGGCATGGAAACAACACTGCAAACTATAATTTTGGCAGTATAGATACAGGTGGAAGCAGAGAAGTAGGGAAAAAGTTTAAGAGGTTTTCGCCTTTGTGTAGATTCCTTAAAACTGTCTGAGCATGTTAAGTTTCACTTAGAAAAGTGCCATGCTCATAAGCTTAGCTTGCACTAGCTAGCTTACATCCAGTATATTAAAAGCTTGCTACAACAATTTTATCTTTATTATACACAATAAAATGCACTTGTTAAGTGTGTAGTGGCATATAGGCCTACATTAGTTTGACTTTAATAAACACAGCACTCAAAATCTTCCTACAAAAACTGAAGGATTCTGGTTTTCTGATAATTTTAACAATAAAAGACAAGCAATTGTGTTTTATAGAAAAAAAATCTGTCAACTTCTTTTACCCAGCGTGCCAAAAACAAACGGAACAAGCTACATGGTTTTGCATACTGTTATTCTTTTTCTCTTTAGGGTACTCGGATAAAGTCTCCTCACCTCACACTGCTGCCTGCCACACCTGCATTATTACACACTTCCTTTGTAGGTAAAATACATTTAACTGAGCTGTCTTTGCTTAATAAAACACCGCTGGATCGAAAGGCTTAGCGAGGGGTGACATAACCTGGGAAAGATGAAGCCCTAACACTTGTGCAACACCTTCTAACAGGATGTCTTCATGAGCAAGGGGCAAAATTAAGCTGTGTCAAAATGGCAGGCCATGGGAGAGGTTGCGGTAGACATCAAATCAACAGCAGTCCAATACAGGATCCCATTATCAATGACACTATATGGGTGCCCTCAGCCAAAAGTCCCCTGCACTGGAGAAGTTAAGGTGTTGCTTGATTCATTAGTGCCTGTGTCTGAGCCGAGGTGATGGCTCCCTCATTGTCCTGAGAGGGGTGAGAACTGGAATGTCTTTTCTTCCTGTCAACACTGTGTCACTTTAATTTCTTTTTCTGACGCCCAGTCTTGACACCTGGAAAGGTTTGACCGAGCATGGTAGCAAGGGATCATAGGAGAGTCCTATTTAAAGGGAGTGGTTGACACTGTTGACATTTCATTCTCGTGCTTCCTTGCAGCCTCACCTTTTCTTGTAAGAATAGAAAAATGCATTGCATTAAAGGTTGATAAGTTGTTCATTGTTTGAAAGACCAGATAATGATCAGTCATAACTCAGATGTTCTTTAAAAATTTGGCCAGACACTGACACTATCATCTGCATGTTTGAAAATGATCACAGATGGCCAGGGGAAGGATTCTAGATATTAAAATATCTTGCAGTAATTTAAATTAAAGATGCAATCTCACTCACATTATTATTAACAACTCAGAAGACGATTCAATTCATTAAAAGTCCCAGCTAAACAAAAATGTTGAAAGAATGACTGTAATGCACATCATTGTCTATTATTTGTGTTGAAGTATTTACAGTATGAAGTCACCCATAACACACTGTTAGAATAGAAGAATAGCTGTCGATGGATGCACAGTGCTAATAATGTAATGTGCCCCTCCCTAAGGGAGCTGATCTCCTCATCTGGGTCATGGTGAGTATTAAAAGGGTTAAGGGTGCACAGTAAATTTATTGTGGGTCTTCCAGCACCAATGGGCCAGAGCACTAATGGATGACCTTGGGGTTTGGCTGTTCCAGACTTGAGGAGATCATGTCTCAGCACCTCCCTACCACCAGGATGACCCTGGTCCTCTCTGCCCCTGGCCTCAACCTTTAACTCACTGATCTTTGACCAAATTATTAAGCAGACACCTGCTTTCCGGTGTATGGTCAGAGTGGGGGGAGAGGACTCATTCTGAGTACTCTAATTTGATGTAGATGTGTGGTGGTGCGACAGTATAAATCTCACTCAAGATAAACCCATCTGTTAGACAGCCCTGCAGCATGACTTTCACACAATGCAATCATTTTGCTGTTTACACTGGATAATATAACTTTAAAAAATTAATTAGCCTTAAAAATCTATTTTAAATCTAGCATTATTATTTGAAATCATAATACTATTGATTTATGGGCATGTTATTACCACATAATGATGCATATAATTTATAAAGAAAGGTCCTACAGTGAGGGGACAAGTATTTGTTGGAGATAAACTCATGCCCTACAGCAGCTGGTTGTGGAGTGTCACAAACAAAAAGTTACAGATAAATTATATAGGTATACAATTTATAAAAGAAACACTTGTTTTCATTATTTTCATTCATTTTTTCTATGGCAAGCAAATCACACATTCATACTAGACACACACACGTCAACCCTGAACGTGGAGGAGGGACAGAACATTTTGCGATTCTTTCAGCTATAAAATATAGTTCTCCGTCAAGGGCACTGAGGTACAGGGACCAGCCCCAAAGACTGCTATGGACCTCGGGGACTAGTATGTGTCAAATTTGAGGGGGGAAAAAGGAGAGGAAAAAAATGCTGCCATTAAGGTACAGCTTGGAAATGACTCTGACCTAGGTCTGCCATCTTGCATTGTCCCACCATCTGCACAAATGTGAACTTTGCCTTTAAATCCTGGCTTCTCAATTAACATGTCCAGCTGGGTGGAGAATTCCGTCAGCTCCCTAATATCATTACTGCCACACCAGACTGCGATATAAATATTAAAAAAGTGCCCAGAGCTCTTTGCTTGCTATGTGAGAGCTTCTGCTTCTTGGGTTATAATGAAGTGCAGTCACATGGCAGGGTAACTGAATGCATGCTCCTATTAGGGCTCCTGTAGAACTTAAGATGGACAGAAAAATGTCCTATGCTATCTTTCTTTGTTCTCTCTTTTCCTCGTGGGGTATCTTAGACACAAGGCTGCACCTACATGGCAAAACAACACATCCTGCGATGCTCTAAAATGGCAGAGGCTCAAGCCTCTTTGAGATATTCTAGTGGTCTCAGACAAAGAGTGCCTAAAAAGCATCAAGTCTTCTTCCAAAATGCAAGCTGTGTGGTCTTTGTGATAGCCCCATTACAGCATGAAGGACTCTTACTTTAGGCTGTATGTCTGTGTGTGTGTCTCTGTCTGTGTTTGCTTGTATGGATAACTGTACTTTCCAGGAAAAGAGATCTTAAGAGGAAGTCTTTGAATGTAGGACATTGGCGCTGTAGCGGTTAATCTTCCCCCACGGCTTTACAGACGGCTGTGGATTTAGGAGTTGGCATCATAACTGACCAGTGCTGTTTGATTAGATAACAGGGGATCTACTGCAGGCATCAATGGTCCACCATGCTGAAATGAAACAGTGTGCTCTCCGCTCGCTCTGCTTAGAACACGATGGGGGTAATTCTTCAACAGTCTGATGCCACAAGCTGCCAAGCAGCGTCCACCGCGGCGATACCACGATCGCAGTGATACAGCGGATAGCACCAGCATGTACCAGATGTTGGGAATTGGCCGTCACTCTGGCTGTCATGGGTTGTGCCCTGCAGCTCTCCTTGAGACTCACTGTGCAGGATTGCAGGTGTTGATGCATTGCCAAAAGGGGCATTAAAAGATACTTGGGTTAAAAAGAAATGGCTGAAACTAATACGGCATTCAGCACTTTCAGCTTTCGAGGTCAACTTATCTTTAACAGAAGATCCTCAACACAATAAAATTAATTTGACACTTTCTGCTATGAATATACATAACACCAATATGGATAACAATAATACATAATTCTGCTTTTTCTCTACATTTGATGCAACATAAATTCCAGCTCTTTCATGGATGCAGACTGAAGAGCAGGAAGCTCCGCATGTGTTGCACATCAGCACACATAGCAGTCTATTTAATAAACACTACACTGAATGAAGTCTATTATGTACCAATTCTATTTCTATCTCCATCTCATAGAAATGTTGCAGATAAACCTGTAAGTATGATGTTTTCATTGTATACTGAAGGTCACAGGTCTACTACCTCTTCCAGTACAAACTAAATGGATGCTGACCCTTCAATAGAAACTGGTTTAAGGATTCATAGGACTTCTTTTCATTTTCTGAAAAAATGAAAAAGAATCAGTCTGGTTATAGGTATAAGTTTCTATACTATGATGAGCATCATATCAAATTCACTGCATTAACCAAAGTTAAATACCAGCCCTCTGAAGGCTTGAAAGGCCAGCAGCAGGGCTGACTGGTTAAGCTCAGCCCTCGCTGCACTGTGGTGGAGGGCCTTTGTCCACTAAAACAAAATATACTCTGAGTGCATGTGGGTGGATGTCACTTCAGATACAGATGCATTTGGGGGTCTGCATTGGGGGAAATAATGTGCAACAATGATATCTTTGATCAGTGCTAGAACTCCCCAACACAGGAACTGTGTCGAGTGTGGTTATCATCAACCAATTTCTATTCCCCCAGCACAAATCATTTCATGGCTCCTTCATCCCATGTGCCAGAACTGGGTTTCAAAAGCAATTTCAGCTGAAAAATAAGGTGCTTTTCTTCAATTTTCAAGCCATTTGTATCAGGGTTAGTGTTGTTTACCTAGCTAGTACACTGGTATTTACATACCTCTTTAAAGAAAAAAAAATTGGCCTGATATGATTTATGGACTGCAGCAAGAGCGCAATTTTCTATGTCGTACACCTAATCTGAAAGGGTATGGAGAAAGGTCACATTGGCCATACAAATACCATGGCCCTTCCACAGAGAGTGGGTGGATATTCATTCTCTTTAAAAAAATGTCAGTTAGGTCTGATTTATGATATGCAGAGCACACCAGGCTCGACAACACCTTTGGTTTCAGCCTTATGTCTGGGCCGGAGTAATAGAGAGAACAAGAAAATAGAATAATTTGTCCTAAACTGTGTCTTTGATAACACCATGGATATACATTATATCTATGTAACAATAATCCAACATTTCTTCTGTTTTGGTTTCTTTGTATTTTGTATGTTTTTCTTTTTTTTTATCACAGAAAAAAAGAAGTGTACCAAATGACGTGTTATAATTACAAAGAACAAAATGGAACAAGAAACACAGAGAGATGCTGTCAGGTGTTGGGATCAATGCAATGTTTCAGAGTTGTAACCTTTAGCCTCCCCCTTGACTCCTGTGCGATATGATACCATGGGACTGATAGAGGTGGAAAATACATTTTCATGTACTTAGTGAACACGATACCACAATGAAGGCTTCTTTCTTCCCCTAATTTCCCAACACACATCTTCCCTTTATGGTGTCTGCTGTGAATTTGATCCGTACAACCGGAAAAAAATAATCCCTCTTATGATTTATTTAAAATTACTCTTTTCAAAAGATGAAATCCTGCCTCATGCATGATGTTTAGCACCCCATACATAGTCAGCTATCAATGGCAATCCTTTTTAAGTAGTATCCATTAAAGCCTGACACTGTCAGGTGTTTCTTCATTAATATTAATATGAACTTATTCCATGGTATAGCAGTGTGGCATGGACGCTTGTGTCGTCTGCAGAGAATAAAAGGAAGACTCCCAAAAAGGTCAGCCAATTCACAACTGCTAAGCAAAATAATAAAGGGCATCACAATCAAGATATCAGTCCGGGACAAACCAATGAGTTGGAATGACAGCAGCCAAAACACCTGTGAGGCTTGACACACAAGTTGTACTGCATTTCAGGCTGTTGGGAGGAAAATACGAGGATACCGGTTGTGTATATGTTGCTTTTCACATCAGATTTAGCTGCCTCAGAGGCTACATTTTTGTGCTACATGCATTTGTGGGTTTGCAGATTTACTCCGTGCTGCCATGGCACGTTTCGCTGGGGGCAAATGGATCTATATAATATAAAAAGAAAAAAGTATAGGGTGTCAGTTTTTCAGATTCTGTTTCATGTTCAGCATTATACGCTCATTATTTACAGTGTGCTCACTCCTTGCATTGGAAGGACCAATTTATGTGGAAGCAGGGGATCAAGTTCAGTCCTAATGACAACCCTTCACTGACCTCTCCAGAGAAAACAAATGGAGCCCCAAGGTGATGTTTCAATATCACTAACTACTTGGGTGTCCTAGGGAAAGGAACAGATGTAGCCCTGAGGATGAGGAAGGGGTGAGGTGCAGGTCAAGGTCACCATACGCCAAGGTTAGGGTCAGATAAGCACGGCTGGCTCGGGGTCTTCACATGCCCACAGGCCATAAAAAGGAGGCGTGGACTGAGAATCAAGAGCTATGGATCAAGTGTTATTCCGCTGAGGACCGGAGGAGCGGGTGAGGGCAGGGGCACTGGGGTTCAACACTGTCATATGCTTGGGTTATACAGTTGCTCTAAGGCTCATCACCTACTTTTGGCTGTTGTTGGCAGAATATTCTGCTAAATAACAGCTCCGTTCACCAGTGAGAGACAAGTCTCCTTTCTGAAATGCAAATGTGTGGTATGAAGCTATGTGATAACTATTTCAGCTTCTTATGAAAAAATTAGCAGCTGCACTTCTGCCTGATTTTGACGCAATTACAAAGCTGTTTTATATGGGAGGTAACACTAGTTTATAATTAAGGAAACACAACAAAACTTCACCTGCATTTCTGCTTTACAATGCAAATTTATATGTGTGTATACTCTGTAACAAAAACACAATGATCTCTAATTGGAAAAATCTAAATGAATTACTTCAGGTTATTTGTTAAGACTATGAAATGTCAGACTATGCCATTAGTTGCAGTGGGAGATCCCATGGTATTTGGAGGGAATAAATTAGCTCTAGCACATTTATTTTGACTTAATTAATAAGATAACCTAAGTGATTTATTTGATTCCCCAGACTGTATGGCACAATAATAACCTACAGTACGGGGTAAATTTGCTAAATGTGTTCAACTAGAGAAGGACAACAGGAACAGAGTGAGACTGCAATTACTGTCACATTCATGGGGAGGAGGATGCTAATAGGGAGATTTTCTGCTCCAGATCAGATCAAATGAAACTGTATCCTGGTGGGTTGTGCTTTCTTTAATTAGAAGGTGCAAGTAGTTTGATAAACTCTTAAAGATTGTGGTTTCTCTGGTTGTCAGCTAATTACACGCCTGCTCATTCTACTGCAGTCCTGTGCTGTTCATAACGCTTCTCCGTATACTATAATACACTTACATGCATTAATAACACTGCACTTCGGGCACTTATAATAGGAATATAAAGAAATTCAATCCTCCATTCATCAATAATAACTCAAATAACAATTCATGAGTAATGAAGAATGTTGATCTCTTATTCATTTATTATTCATTTTCAGGTGAAAAACAAGAAGTGACCTTTCATATAATGAGGAGATTAAACAGGTTTCACAACAGGAGGAAACAAAACAATTCCAATTGCTTTCTTCAGACACCTCAGATGAAACTCAACTTTTTCGTATTTTTTTTCTTTCATTATCAACACAAAGAAAACAAGTGGGAAAAAAATCCTTGTATATTCACTGGAATATGAAACTCCTCTTTTTATTGATGCCATCTCTGCACAAAACGTACACTGATGCAGCTAAATTGTACTGTGCGAAAACTTTCACACACATAAAACATTCTTGTTATGAAGTAAAAGTTCTCTCATTATACGTGTCTTAAAAACATGAAGTGTGGCCAGCTTTAACAAGTATGTTTTCTCAGTATAATAAGATCCATTTATTGTAAAACTCCATGCACTGTTCAAAAGAACGGGATTTTCAGAGACAAGGTTACAGAACAGGTGACAGAACATGCTGTCCAATGAGTGATAATGCAACATCCTGAGTATCACAATGTAAAAGGCTGTAATAGAGAAGGGACCCTCTGAGGAGCTGCAGAGAAGAATACATCATGAGAATCTTGTTCTGAAGGTCCCTAAAGGAATTATCATCAGGTTGTGAAGTATTATTGTCCAAGGTAACCTTTTTTTTTTTTTTTTAGCTTATACAAAAATATATTTTCCCTAAACAATAGAGGAAAATCTGTGTAAATATAACTGATGGCAAAATAATCAAAAAAGTCGTATGAATGCTATTACAAACTAACTTCTGTTGCTTCAGTTTATTATGTTTATTTATTAATAATAACTGAATGACAGGAGTGTCATTGTGCATGGATCCATTATATTATGAATATATCATCATATATGTCAAATATAAGTAAAGCTGCTGGTACTGACTTGATTATTTATCACTGATGATATGTTATGTTGTGTCATTGTTGTGGATGCCTTCGTTGTTTTAATGAGATCGGAGAAAAAGCTGTTGACAGTGAGTATATTAGCATGATTAACATCACGCATGTCAACGGTCTGTTGTCATAAAATGTGATAAGCCAACATTGGCTGAGGTAGTCAGCATACAGTATAGCTAGAGTGAAAGGTAAGACATAAGGAACAGATACCCAAAGACTATGGACACACACACAGAGGGAGAGAGAGATGAGGACAAAACAGGGAAAGGAAGAGAGAGAGAGAGAGCAATGACTCCACAAAGGTCACTCCGTTTTTGTAGTCAATAATTGACATTTAAACACACGTTTCAAACGTCACTGATAAAATTACGCGAGATAATGGAGAGCGAGCTGCTTACACTGGCATGCAATTATAACCATAATGAGATGCAAAAATGCTAATGTCTTTGTGCATGCTCCAGCCTCCTTTTGTGGGGTGCCGCGGCGTCTGTGGTGGATGATAGATGCCACGCTGGTGGTGGTAGACAGAATGGTGACATGTGGGAGTGGGAGCAAGCAGAGAACAGAACTGGGGCAAATATGCCACACACCCTCACAAGAGTAAATCCCATAACTGCCCTAGCTAATGCTTCCCTGAATGTTCTCCAAATCTATACAGTTAATTAATTGTTACAGATATTTTTTTATTTATTTTAATTAATGGGTCAATTGAATTGGATTGTGGAAGTCAACTGAATAGATGTGGAAGGAGAAAATATGGCAGATATAGTTATTTCCTGAAGAAACAAGAACACACAACATCCCATTTCACTGTAAGGATGGCTGAAGTATTTCCATCTTTTTGTGTGTCACCTTTTTTCCATTGATCATTTCAATTACTTCACACTGCTCTCAGATGCATCTGAGAATATTACACAGTCTATATGTGTTTAAATAAAATGTAAAGTAAACAACGAGTTTATGTTCCTGTAGTCTATCTCCCTCATTTGCAGGTTCACCCCTTTCCAGACCTGCCGCCCACCCCTCTACCTCTGCAGGCTGATAAGAATGGGACACAAAACATGCTAGCAGTCATGCTGTTTGTTAGAAGCAATTAATTTCTCCAAGGCCTTCATTCCATTCAGGGTAAGCTTTTGTGCTCTAAATCCCACTATTCTGAGCTTCTCTTGTGCCACGTAGGAGGGTATGAGAGAGTGGAGGATCGGAAAAGAGAGGGAGCGCCTGAGACAGAAGCTTTGGATGACAGATTATCTTGGGCCAGTTAAGCATGTAATTGCTCAAATGAGTTAAAATCCCTTCAAATATCTGTCTCTGCACCTCATCACACCACTTCATACACTCAAATATTTGACAATTCACAAAGACTTAAAAAAAAACCTAAAACCTAAAAGGGGTCTTCAAAACCCAGCTGCTAAGACTTTTTTTCAGCTAGATGATTATTCAATAGATTTCTATACATGTTGGGGGGGAGAAAGCCCATCAAATCCCTCACTGACTTTTCTGAAACCTAACTACTATTTGCTGTTAAAAACAGTGGAAGACCTTCTATAGCCTTATTCAGCATGGAGCATTACCATCAAAGATACAACATACGTGAACACTAATGCTAAAGATCAAGCAGCAGAGTAGATATATGTGACATGAAAAGACAGACATTGTTATGCAGAGTAACACAAGTTGAGATCTGGAGAATGTGCATGTTCCTCTTGCCAAGCCTTTTTTTCACATGGCCACTGTTGCTGATGGATCTATGCCTTAGAGGGAGATGCTCCTGCATGCCAGCCCTCTAAGGTCACAGAACGGACTGTTCCCCTGTGCTCCACTTTTTATTTTAATTAAATGATTAGTCTAATTGCAGATTTACAGAGATTGTCCCTATTGTAAGTCATCCAAGACTTGGTATAAATTGTGGCATTTAAATAAAATTTGACATTATTTAGACTCAATTGCTTACTACTGTGTGAAATAAAAAAATATGTACTCTCTACACCAAGTAATTAGCTTCTGTACAATACATTTACGATGAAACAAAGACTGTTTTTGTGTGCATGATGGAACTGTGATGAACATGATGGGCTGGGGAAAGATAGGGAGACTTTTTGCCAGGTGTATTTGGCCCTTGCCAAATGCCACCCTCAGAGCAGAGAGGGTGTCCTGCATTGCTTCTCTGAATGAATGCTAATGAGGGCGTGTGTGTATGTCTGAATGTTATTCACACCACATCAAACTGGGCCTACAAAGAGGTGCAAAACTGGGGCTGGCAGCCTCCCAAACCAAAACAACCTGGAAGAATGTCAGACATTACATGTGCCGAGGACACAGTACATGCATGGATTATTGTGGAGAAAAGAAATTATAAAGCCTATATTAACAGAGGCTCAGCTGTCATAAAAAGGCGGAGCTGTCTCCTGGAAAACTGTTAATGTTTATGTTGCTAGAAAATGCTTCAGTTTTCACAGCCAAATATCAGAAAATATAAGATAAATGGAAATGAACAAATAAACGTGGTAATGATGTGCTGATATTCAACCTTCTTCTGGATTCCTGACAAAGGAAACACTGCAGAATGCATTGCATTTATAATATTTACAAGTTATTATTTACATAATTTGACATAAGCTTTTATTACAGTATGAGAGGACACCCTGCTGTGATGGTGTCCAGGATTTAAAGTGAATCTTTGAATTCTGTTCAATTTAATGGTGCAGCCCTGGGTAACAGGCACTTGAAAAGAATGGTCAAGTGTTGGGGGAATAAAAAGAAAGAGGTATGACAACGATATAAAGCGTTTACACAAAACTTACACTAGCTTCTCCCATGCACAACGCACTGCCGCACAAGATAGACTCAGAAACCAATTACAATCATTTAGGATGGTCTAGTTTGCTAAGGTGAGACATTCTCTGGATTGGCTTCACATTTGCTGAGAGCTGATGGGCAGACAAGGTCACTGGATGTACAAGCTCTCATTTAAAACATAGACATGAGAGCAGAACTGGGGTTAGTTGGGTCTATCAGAGCTGTCAATCAATTAATGACAATTATTGAGCAAGGACGCCCGTGGGAGGTGAGAGAGGGAATGAGAATGACCATGGGGGAACAACATGGGGAATGGGACGAATTATGGAGATTGGAAAATAATGACCAAAACTGAATGATATTACCAGCCCACACATGCAGATCGCTTTCTTCCCGACATGTGAAAGTGTGTCAATTGAGTACCATGACAGGGATTCAGACCTAAGACGAAGATATTGAATAACTTATTACAATTTATTTAAAAAAAAAGAGCTTAACTAAATTATATGAGGTGTCAAATGAGCCATGAATGATTTCATTAGAGAAAATGTGGATGATGAACATGGCTGTTTTCACCACACATATAGAAAGTTAGCAAAACACTCCACACCATCAAACAAAAAACTCAGAGGTGACACCGCATGCTGTCCCACGCCACTAAGGTGCTGGTGCACCGCTGTGCTCATACAAACGAGTACAGGACAGAGTCATGCTCAGTTTAAACTGAGAGAGAGAGAGAGAGAGAAAGGAGGGACGGAAACGCGACTTGAAATTCTCCAGCTGGCAGGCTTTAATTTTCCACCATTCTAATTAAAATGCAAATTAAATTTATAATTAGCAACCACAGTATCCGAGAAACCACCTTGTGTGCAGCCCAAACATATGGGGCAACCAGCGGTGGGCAGCACTGTCTCTAGGAGACAACAGGGGTGGGTGGCAGGACTGGGGGAGTGTTTGTCGAGGACGCAGCTACTGATCATGGGACAGGGCTGATGACATGGGAGCAGTGCTATGCTTTAACATGCTCCCTCTCAGCCGGGAGCCTTCTAAAGCTCTCCAGGCACGGCGAGGCAGGAGAGCACGGCCCGGTTTACTCTGCTGTCACTGCCCATGTCACAGGTCATTGCATGTGTCACCTCAGTCAGGCACAAGTGCGACGACCAGCACTGCTGGGGTCAGCTCCTCCAGATCGAAAGGTTTCTGACCAAAATTAACCTTTGCTGACTCTCAGATAATTAATTTTTCATTGCTGGCAATTCTTTGTAAACACAACACCCCAACATGTTTTAACCCTGTACCATTCAGCCACTGAAGCTGCTTTTGATTCTCAGGTTGTGGTCAAATAACAGAACATAGCAAAGAGTAGAATAAATGTAAAACTGTTGCTCTTTACAGAATTATCAGGACGGAGCCATTGTAAATCAGAAAAAATGCTTTCTCAGAGGTGCCTGGCTTTTTTTTTTACTGACACTGCTGAAACAGCACCATCAATCACCCATCAGTTGTCACAGCCTGAAGCTAAGGTCAGAACAAATCCATGTCAAAAGAAAAGGCCACATCTTACCATGCGCTTTTGCTCAGCTGGACAGTCTGCCGGTGACACCATGTCAAGAGACTGCTATCCCACTCTATAGTCCTCTCTGACTGACTTAGTCAATGAGAAGGTCTCATATGACCTCTTCAACACCCGTACCCCCTTTGACACCTGAGTTGGACCACCAGCTTCCATTACACAGTTAAGTGTCTTGACTACAAGACAGACTTATCTTGGAAGCTGTCAGGTGAGTTAACTCGCCAAGCTTTGGGTAGACAATTGGATGTGGCCCTGTGTCACGACTGACACTGTTCCCTCTAACATGCTGCTCTCTAAATGACACTTTTTGCTGTGTAGAGTCAAGCACTTAACACACCGTCATCTGTAAGCTTATGTTTAAAAACATCCATCCACAGATGCAGTGTATATTATTTCCGTTATATGCTGGTATTACAGAATCTTAAACAGATTTACATTCTTTCACAATTTAGATGTTGCAAGGCCAGGGCGAAACTTGGAGCCAACATGTGTTGAGTTGATCGTCAAAGCATTAGATGGGCGTTTTTGCTCCAGCACATTGTGGGGATGTGACAACTCTCTGTATGCATCTGACTGGGCTGACAAGTTTGACACAAAGGAAACCTTTCAGTGAAAATATTCTAACTGCAGTGGTAGACAAAAAAAGTCAAAATGATATATGGCTTAACCAAAGTGACAGTCACTGTTGGACAAAACATGGTTTCTAAATATAATCCTCCATTGTTTTGCCTCCTTTAAGAAATGTTCTTGCTAGCTGTTTGGTTGTGCCACCTGTTGCCTTGTTAATCGTGCTGAGAAGATACTCATAAATCATAACATTCTTCAATTAATCAAGCTGTCAGCTTCTAGGTGAGGGGTCATGCATGGAAGAGACAGAGGTCATCGGTGTGGTGTGAAAGGGTCACGGTTGTGTGGCATCTCTTGTTCTTGGGAAGTGTCAGGAGAGGAGCCAGAGGAACAAAGGAGAAATCAAAGTCCAAGGGACACGAGAAAAGGTGGGGGAAGCAGGGGAGGTGGCAGGGGAAGCTACACCACAGCCAAAGAAAAGAAGCAGGGTGCAAAGCATAAAGCCAGTCAAATTGACCTGTCATTACATCAAGAGAGCTGTGCCAAGCCGCTACATTATCACACCCGCCATACCCTTTGAGATGACAGAGTTCCCGCAACTTACCAGGTTGCTGCAGCACTCCATTTGCATAATTAACAAGTCATTCATGTGTCATTCATGTGACTTCTATTCATTTATAGGAGTCTTCAGATTAAATAGCATGCACTGAATTTGGTACTGTCAGATGATTTAAAATCTGAAAACATAAATGATCATATATTAATCAAATAAGTTGAGTACTATTGTATGGCTATGGAAAATCTGCATTCATTTGTACATAACAGGGCATTGTTTGTTTATGTGTGTGGGATGTGCATCTTTAGAAATACTGCATGTTTACATGGGCATGGGAATGCAGGTTCAAGAATGGGGGTCTTGTCACAGTTCATGGACCTCCAACAGGCCCACTGGCAGCACTGAGCTCCTCTCAGGCACAGATATTTCTAGCTCTGCAGCAACTGTTCAGTATAGAAAGAGGACACTTTGATGTTCTGGTACAGAGTGGTGGAAGAACTATTCAAATCCACTTCATATGCAGCAATACCACTCAGAAATAATGATGCATTTCAACTGAATGTAAAGCATTGAAATGGACTTAAAAGTAAGGAAGAAGTGGTCATTGTGTAGGGAAAATGGTATTTCCTATGTTTTTGCCTTGTGTCATTTTATATTGGCTTAATATCCCCAAAGCATTTATGTGCAAGGACTATTACTGTTTACTGTCTACTTTACTAACATGGCGGTTGATGGCCAATGAGAAGCTATTATGTAGATAAGCCTCAATTTGCTGTCATTGTTAATATACAGGTAGCCTCCAAAATACAACATGGCATCCAAACAGCTATGTTATAAAGACAATGAAGTTACAGGATGGCACACAATGGAGTCAGCTACACAGTGAATGCACTGCACAGGTTGTGTATATTTCATAAAGTGAAGTGCAATATGGATTGATATTGTAAATATACATTCTAAATGTACATTAGGAAGTGTCATAATACAAAAATGCCTTAAAACATCATACTGACATTTTGTTAATGGTACACATACAATAACACCATCCCTCTTTTTTTCTTTTTTTTTCATGTCAGGTCACTGAGGGCCACCTGCCATAACACAAAAAGAGACCACAATGAAAACACCATCTAGCACTGTGCGAGGCTACTATTTCAGTGTAAAACCATGCTGTAGGAGATGAAAGATGAGAGTCTGAGAGTCTACATGCACCACCAACTTGTTCACCCGCCTTCACCTCTATCATTCTGCAGACTGGTGTTTTTTAAGCTATGTTGTCATGGCATTGGTGCGAGTCTTTTCTCTTAGGGGGTAAGGTTTTTATATATATTTTCTACAAACACCACTGTTACAGATTTACAGAGCCTATCTGATATTTTGAATAATAAAATCTATACAACATGATGACACATGATCTGGAGCCAAAAATACTAAGAAAAATAAAACGGAAGAAGTTTCTTTTAAAGAGCTGCTGTTGGTCTCTTTGCCTGCTTTTTTTAAGTAGTTGTGAGTTTCAAGTGGCACATTATGTTCTAACCATTCATTTATATGCATTATTATTTTCAGAAACAAGGCTTTGTGCAAAAAAATACAGTTTGCCATAGATTCTTATAACCAACTGTAGTATTTTACCTTTCACATTGCTGCAGGCCATTACAGAAAAAGAACAAGCCTCAAAGAAGATTGTGCAGGTATGAGGTCTATATATAAATAAGAAATGTGTTATACAACACATAGATTTATATATACAATGTTACCTTTGGTCAGCAACAGTACATTCATTTGCATAGTAAATGTGAATGGTTATTTCTAAGCAACAAAATAATTAGCAGAGCGAAGGCACCCTCTTCCCAGCTCCGCAGCTCATAAAGGTGAATGAACAACTTAAAATGATTCTACCTGGAAATTATCCTTAACATTACATTCTCACAATTTCCCCTATTTTATTTTAATAAAAGCATGCCATTTGCAGATACACGCCAATCTTTTTTCTTCTGCTACACATCTTAAAAGCAAAGTACAAGTACTTTAACCCAACACCATTTAGCACATGAGGTCACTCATTGCTGATAATTACAACATCTGTCATTTCCTTCTTCCTTGATGTGCTATACATCAAGCCTGAACTTTACAGAGCTCCAAGTGTCAAACTGCTCTATGTATTTCTCTTTGCATTTGTGAATTTGAATGACATTTAAGTCTCAGCCTGTCACTGCCCACTCATCCAGCACCTTAGAATTTGCAAGTAATTTTACTCATTGATTACCAAGTGGAAGTCTAATGCAAGTGTATCCAGTCATATTTAAAACATCTTTAATGAGTTCATGTTACCACTTAAGTCAATCACTGCTCTTTTGTTTAAATGGAGGAAAATGGTGCCAAAATTTGAGAGTGCTACAATGTCTACAAATCAGGGCACACTTATGATTAATTATTTGAAATTCAAAAGAGCACCGCTTTATTTTTATTTGGTCAAAAACATTTTTTTTTACAGATTTTAAAATGTTTCAGTTTAGCATACAAAGGAAAGAGACACAGAGAGAGAAACCACAATAGTACTGTTTTAAGCCATGCAGGGTATTTATGCACCATTGCCAATAGTGCTTTTTTAACAGTTTGATTAAATGCTTTAATCAATCACAATCCCAGCCTGTGTATTAATCACTTCATCAAGCGGTTGATGCATTAGGTTTTTTAATGGACTCCATTTATTTTGATTTCTCCTCTCTTCATCTTATCGAAAGGGCTCTCCCAATCTGAACAGATAAAAAAGGGGGGATGAGAGAATGGCTGCCTGTAGTGCTGAGAGCTGAGACAAGCCAGTCCCTTAACTTCATTACAATCATTCTGTTCAGACTTAACCAATTTATTAGTGGCAATATGTGCCCTGAGCAATGGCTAGGTAAACCACATAGCTTAGCTCAGATAAACAGGCACCAATTCATTTGTCTCCTCACCTGACACCATGGTGATGTATGATCCTAGTAAGATTAACCTTTTAAGTACACGCGGCCCGAGGACGGGACGGTTCATGTTTTCACTGCAATATCTCCGTCTGGGCGCAGCCATTTTGTGCTCTTTGTTGACAACCTACACCTCGTTGGAAAGCCACTTCCCTACTCTATTGATTGACAGCTCGTTTGACCATACAAAAGGATCGAGGGCCTGTCCCTAGACAAAAGAATCCAATGAGCGACTATATCGAGCGAAGCACCTCCCCCCACTCTTACGCTTGTATTTTCAGCCCATTATATTTGACGCTGAATCTGATGCAATGGACGTATAGCCAATAAGATTTCCGTCACGGGGATGTCCCACATGAAGGGGTTGTGGAAGGAGGGTGGGCTACAGGCCTAAGCGTAAACATGAACAATGGATGCCGGCTGTCCATGCGTAAATGCGTAATAGTGAGAGTGAGCGTATATCTCCATTCCAGTGGTATTTCCAGTGACCAGAGAGATGGCGAAACGCATGGAAAAGAAGAATTACACTGTTGAAGAAGTTATTGAAGCGTGTACGAGACGGGAAAGCAACTTTTCTGACGAGGATGTGTCGGATGCGCAAAGTTATGTGTCGTCTGTTGACTCGGTGGAGGAGGACATGTTCATTGAAGGAGAAGATATTGTCCATGACAAGTAAGTGTAACTTTTATACATGTTGCAGTTTTATAAATAGAATGTAGACGTTTCAAAGAATTAGTGAATACAGTGTTGTGTCCTTTGTTTTGTTTACCTGTGTGGGGGAGGTGTGCGCTTTTACTATTCCTCCAAAAGTAGTTGTGGAGGACTGATTTGTGAGGTGAACAATGAATACAGCTACAGTTGTTCTGTGAATGAATATCTGATATATACATACAACCATACATACATCTATAGTTATTTTGTTTTATATATATTTTGTGCATTTTTAGGCAAACACTGTGTTCTATTTCATTTACCTGTGTGGGTCCTTTGTTCTGTTTACCTGTGTGGGGGAGGTGTGTGCTTTTACTATTCCTCCAAAAGTAGTTGTGGAGGACTGATTTGTGAGGTGAACAATGAATACAGCTACAGTTGTTCTGTGAATGATTATCTGATATATACATACAACCATACATACATCTATAGTTATTTTGTTTTATATATATTTTTTGCATTTTAGGCAAACACTGTTCTATTTTGTTTACCTGTGTGGTGTGCACTTTTACTATTGATTTGTGAGGTGAACAATGAATGCAGATACAGTTGTTCTGTGAATGAAAACCTTATTTTTTGCATTTTAGGCAAACTGATTCAGATACAGAGTGGGAGCCAAGCACCAGAGCCAGAGCAGCCTCCTACTCCCAGTGTACAACATCACAAGCCAGTCTACATCTCTGGTGACAGTAAGACACCCATCAAGCTTTCTAGCTGTGCTTTGTAGCAGCCCGTGACTGTAACAGTGGCATACTGAGAACAACATGTGGCTGTGAAACCTGTGGAATTGTAAACATGTAAACAGTTTGCTGTAAGTAGTTTGGGTATTTGTTTAGATAAAGGTGTTGTTTTTGACCATATCTCTTGTTCTGAGTCTTTTCTTGTGATGCACAATTTCAGTTTCAGTAGAATAATGAGCATTCAATGTGTTTTTGCTTCACTAACATTATTTCAATCATACTAATAGTGAATCTGAATATGGAATGAGGTTCCTCTAAGTGGCACCTTTCATTAGAGCTCTCATTGATGTCTGTATGTTGAAGCATTCCAGAGTTATGCACTTTGGTGCCAAAGTGTCCATTTGGAGACTCCAAATGGCACTTTTTGGAGAGCGCCTGGGAATACCTACAGAAAAACCTGTCCCAAATGGTCATTTCTTGTCCAATTACTATCTACTTTTAACTGGGAATAGGTAAGACTTCAGCCTGTGTCACTATATTGTCATCTAATCAACATCACCATGCTCCAGTTGTCAAGCAGCCTTTTTTTACAAAAAAAATTTAGGCGAGCTACAAAATCTTTTTATTTCTCTGTGTTTAGACTTCTCTCACTGTTAACCATTTGCAATTGCAGTAAATCACACAGCTAAAATAAAAATTTCAGAGTGTTACCTTCACAATGAGACCAAGCTTTTGCACATACTCCTAAGGGCTCACAAACAGCTTGTAGTTTAATTTGGGTATGCCTTTGACAGGCGTTTCATCAACTATTGAGGGTGGTGTTAAAGGGTTAATATCCCTCGGATTTATTCGCTTTTAGTGCCTGCAGGCATCTTTTAATGTTACTCCTCAATGATCTAAGATGGTTTCTCGACTTCAATATTGTGACTCGAAACATAGCTTGTTTGGATAAATTCAGTTCAGGCTGATAATAACACTTGAAAATGTAAATGTTGGTGCTAACAAGCATTTATTGCACAGAGACAAGGTAGCCTGTTCTTACACTTGAACCATGAATGAACATTCTTCCCTTCTGTGGAGGAGCTGGAAACAAATTTCTAAAACAGAAGCTTCTCTCACAATTACATTTCAAGTTTCTGCTGTATTCAATAACGCATAAAAGTAGTCATTGAACCATCGTGTTCTGGTCAGAAATGACCACAATTAGCAAACAATCCATCTCCTTTTAAGCCCCCTCCCAGCCAACCCAGCCATCACCCAACCACTGCAACCTCTAGTTTGGATTCACGCATAGACTTTCTGTCTCATCCATATTTCCCCCTGTCTGCCCTTCAGCTTCTCCTCTTCTCTCCATTGTGCGCTAAAAAGCTATTGTCTGCATCATCTGAAACTCTGTTCGCTGTTACGAGGCAGTGGTGAAAAACATGAGAGTGCACAGGTTTGGAACGCTGAATAGAAAATTGTACTTAAGTGGTCTTCTCTTGCCCATCACCTCTACCCTCTACCCTCCTCCACATGAGAAGGGCTGCTGGGGTGGGCTGGAAGGGGACGCCAGCAGGGCAATAGCAAACTTGAAAGCAGCCAACATTTGCAGCACTCTTGAAAAACAAGCATTTCACACCTGAAGCCTTTCATGCAGGGCCTCGAGGCATCCCCTTCAAGGCATTTAATTGGCTATTGCTTCAGAGCTCGTTCAGCGTGCCCATTATGGTGAGGCGACAAGCAGCCAAGTATGTCGAATGAAAAGGGTCCTTCTCCCAGATGGGCCTAGTGGTATTAAAAACTGCCCGATCACTTCTTGTTGACTGGCAGAGGTAATTCAGATGTATGCACATCTACAAACACTAATCATGAAAAGAGTGAACTGGATAAGATAGAGGAACGCACCAGTCTTCGTGATTATAACATGTTGTGATGCTGACGCACATACAATGTAAAGCACAGCATATACAACAGATAGCTCTCATAACAAATGACACTCAACTTCAACATTCCTGTTTATCAGTGATGACATTTGAACAGGATGTGAAACATTTCCCTCCTTATTGTCAACTGGTGAACATAAAAACAGCCTGCAGCATGCCTCCACACATCACACACTTTGATCATTTACTGTTCCAGTCAAAATGACAACATTTGTGGCTCCTCTAAACATGCATTTCATGCTTTAATCTCAGCCCTAGGATACAAGGCTCCAGGATATGATGTTCCACTTTTGTTTGGCAGTACTACCTTAAAGATATA
The DNA here is from genome assembly GCF_900634625.1 of Parambassis ranga. NCBI lineage: Eukaryota > Metazoa > Chordata > Actinopteri > Ambassidae > Parambassis > Parambassis ranga. The sequence goes on along the minus strand of NC_041039.1, from coordinate 15,431,525 downwards.
GTTCTTCTTCCTTCCATGTGCCATCTGCCATCTGAAGTTTCACCCATATAAGCCTGAGGCACTGGAGCCTTCACTGGAAATGTTTTTTTGAGGGCACCCTGACTCCCCATGGATGGACAGCCTTGGGGGAACCAGATAAAGTAGGTGTTTAGTCTCTGGGCTGCTGATGAGGAAGGGATTGGCTTTGAGCTGGGTTGGGACTCATGGGAAATCTGGCGTGCAAACTAATTACGTTGTGCTGCCAAACTGCCTGTGATTACAAAATGGAGAGGCGGTGAAGGTGGAGCTTAGACTTTATCAATTGCCCTACTATTTCTTTTTTAAAAGAAAACAGCTAAAGCTAATGAGATTATTTAACAAGATGTTTTTGTCAAATGGTTTGTTTGTCTTATTTTATGCATAGCAACTGTAACGGACGGGTTGATGGATAGATGCACAGTAAATAAACAGAATAATTCCACACAGAATAATAAAACAGGCCAATGTGAGAATCATTCAAGTTCATTTGTGATTGAAAAAG